>NW_025814889.1:29160000-30458000 GCF_022079265.1 Lynx rufus | reverse complement strand
ACTTAGAGATGATCTGAGTGAAGTCCTTTGTTTTATACCTGAAGACACCGAGGCCAGAGGGGTTAGTCATGTGCCCAGGCTTGTTCATGGCACAACCAGGCCAGCCTGAGCTCTCTTATCCCCAGTCCAGTATACTGTGTCCTACACCACATTCTTTCAAGCCCAAATATGCATGTTTTCCCCAAATTCTCTCAGTGACTGGGGCTCCTAATGTTGGTCACTACTCCTTCCCTCATCTCTGAATAGCTCCCCCTTGCCCCTCTGCCCTCCTACCACCTGCAGATTCAGCACCCAGGATTCCTCCTTCCTACCCCCACCTCTTCTCCAGTGCCCCATCTGGTCTTTTTCTCTTCCCCCACAGACTCCTTTACTCCTTTCTATGTCTTTCCACATCCACATCCATATACACTTGGCTGTACGTGACATGTGTGTAAAGGGCATACTGAGTCAGGAGACCCAGGTGCCAAACCTGGCTCCCACATACTGACTTTATTACTCTTTTAAGGATTAGGTTTCTCATAAGCAAGGAGAAACTGTATTTGCTTATCTCCTGGGTTATTGTGAAGATCAGCTAAAATAATGTCTAAGAAAATGTGTGTAAACTAAGTGATACCCCCAAAATATTAGAAATTATGATGAATATTCTTCCCTCAGCTTTGCCAACTGATGTGAGCACCTAAGATGAGCATGAATAGATAATAGTTGTGAACAGATCAGTATTTATGCCTCCTGAGTGACATATGTACCTCTGGTAGTGTCTTCTGAAGCTAAAATAACTGCCCAGTGGGCAACTTTAATGGGGGTATGGCAGGCACCAATGTAAGACTTAGAAGAGATTATTTTACATGCAACCATTCTAAGCTTTAGAAAGTCTCACCTATGAAAATTTTTTCTACCATACTAAGGGCAGGCATTTGCCTTAAGAGAAACAAAAAAGGGGAGAAAGACATAGCTTGAAAATTCACATCCCAGAAAAGGGGATGGTATTCTTTTTTTTTAATTTTTTTTTAAATTTTTATTTATTTTTGAGATAGAGAAAGAGCATGAATGGGGGGAGGGTCAGAGAGAGGGAGACACAGAATCCGAAGTGGGCTCCAGACTCTGAGCTGTCAGCACAGAGCCTGACGCGGGGCTCGAACTGTGAGATCATGACCTGAGTCGAAGTCAGATGCTTAACCGACTGAGCCACCCAGGTGCCCCAGGGATGGCATTCTTCAGGTAAAAGTGTGGCCACTGTGAAGCCCAAAGACAGGGCCATAATCAGTCACATTAACCAGCAGGTCTGGGACCAGTTAACTTCTTCATCTCCTGGCTTAACAATTGCAGGTACCTGAAAATATAACTGCTCAGACAGGTTTGTGGCCTCAAACACAGATCTATGCTAGCCAAGAATGTGATTGGCATACTAAAAGATCCTTATGATGTCAGAAACATATCTGAGAATTAAATCACTTGTCAGTCATTTATTCCTTGGTGTGACTGGGTTTGTTATTTCATTCTTTTACTCAGTTTGGGAGAAAGGTGGGTCTTTTGGTTCAAAAACCAAGAATGAAAGTTTGTACCTCTTAATCCCCATCACCTTTTTCACCTATCACCACCCCTGACACTCTTCCCCTCTGGCAATCACTACCTTGTTCTCTGTATTTATGAGTCTGCTTCTGTTTATGTTTTTTGTTTGTCTTGTTTTTTAATTTTTTAAAAATTTTTTATTCATTTTTGAGAGACAGAGACAGAGACAGAGCATAAGTGGGGGAAGCGGCAGACAGAGAGGGAGACACAGAATCCAAGGCAGGCTCCAGGCTCTGAGCTGTCAGCACAGAGCCCGATGTGGGGCTCAGATTCACAAACCAAGAGATCATGACCTGAGCTGAAGTTGGACTCTTAACCAACTGAGCCACCCAGGCACCCGTCTTGTTTTTTCAGATTGCACGGATCAGTGAAATCATATGGTATTTGTTTTTTCCCGTCTGACTTATTTCACTTAGCATAATATCTTCTAGGCCATTCATGTTGTCATGAATGGCAAGATTACATTCTCTTTTAAGGTTGAGTAATATCCCATTTATATATTCATGTATTGATGGACATCATTTAGGTTGTTTCTATATATTGGCTATTGTAAATAACGCTGCAATAAACATAGAGGTGCATATGACATTTTGAATTAGTGTTTTGATTTTCCTTGGGTAAATACTAAGAGTGGAATTACTGGATTGTATGGTATTTCTATTTTTAATTTTTAATTTTTTGAGGAACATCCATACTCTTTTCTGTAATGGCTGCACCAATTACATTTCCACCAACGGTGCATGAGTTTCCTGTTCTCCACATCCTCACCAACACTTGTCCTTTCTACAAATTGTAACTATACTTAATGTAGTAAGCATTTCACAATGTACAAACTTGTCAAATCACTGTATTGTACAACTGTAACTAATATATTGTTGTATATCTACTATACTTCAATTAAAACAAACAAACAAATAAGGATGAGACATGTTACTGATGCCCTCTCATGGAATGCAAGCCCCAAAGCCTCTATATGAAGGGAGAGGGATGAAAAACAGTAAGTGAGGGAGCAGCCTGCCTCTTCTGGTTCTTCATCAACTTGGGCCAACTCTGGAAGCTTCCTGGACATGAGCTTTGTTGTCCTTCACTCAGAGGACCTATCAAGCAGACAGCTGAGTCAATGAGAGTCTTCAAAGACTTGGTTTATTTATGGTGGTGGTAAACATGTCCCCAAGGACCACTAGATAGGTAACAGGCCAAAATGCTTTCTGGCGTAAAGACTCAGTGCGTCCTTATGGTCCGCTACTCACATTCTTCCCGGTGATTTTTTTTGTGCCTGCTCTACAAATTTCCTACTAAACCCCACTCCAGTTCCTCTTTACAAAGACGTCAAAACTCTATGGTTTCTTCCTCTTTACTATTCCTGAGACTCTGAGTGTCCTGCTGACTGAGGCATGTATTTTTTTTTTTTTTTGCTGACAAAAATATGTTTGCCTAGTTTCACTTATTCAATAAATTCTTTTTTCTACTTTTTTTCTACTTTTCTACTATGTTTCATAAGAAACATAGGATCACATACAGAACCTCTCCCAAAGCCCTGTTCCTTTAATCTAATTGTATTTTCCTTTTTTTTTTTTTTTTGGAAAATTTTTCATATCAATTCCATCCATCCCATCTTCATTTACCACACAGCCCATGCCTTTACACATTCTGTATTTCTTTACTGAAGGCTTACTTCCATGCTTCCCCTTCTTTAACATTTTCCCCATCACATATGTCCAAGTCACATTCTGACCCAGCACTGTACTAGCTGTGACTTAATTTGTATCATCTGACTGATCTCCTAAAACACCAAGAAACTATCTCTGGACTTCTAGAGTCAGTACAATTTGAGGTATCTGTTTACAATGGCCAATAGGACACTTAACTAAGAGGTGAAATGTCCGTGACCCCTTGTTTTACCTATCTGCTGCAGGTAATGTTGGGAGCAAGAGTGGTCAAAGGAAACAGGAGACAGCTGTCAACCTGGCAGGGACCTAATAGTGGGGAGAAATCATTCTTTTTCCTCGATCTTTGCCAATTATACAGAAGATCCACAAAAGCCATTGCAGGTGAACCATGTGACCAACAGATCAGCAAATGTGTTTTTAAAGGCAAATATGTAGTAAAAGTTGCTCTATTTCAAAATGCAGTGAATTTGGATTTGTTTCAAAGGAGAGTCTTTACTCTGGGTTTTAAACTGATAGGCAAATCCCCACAAGTGGAAACTGAAGTTCCC
Source organism: Lynx rufus (assembly GCF_022079265.1). NCBI lineage: Eukaryota > Metazoa > Chordata > Mammalia > Carnivora > Felidae > Lynx > Lynx rufus. The sequence continues at coordinate 30,454,213 of NW_025814889.1, read as the reverse complement.
TTGAACCATTGCCAGATCTGACACAAGATAGAGAGCGGTAATGGACTCACAGGAAGCAATGGTTAATGTTTCTTACAAGTGTTAAAAAGCAACTCACAGTATCACTCTCTTTCAATGCACCATCATGCCCTATGAAGCCCTTGGGTTCCACTGATCTATGGAAAGTCCACATGTCCACGTTTTGATATAATAATTATAGACAGATGTGGGAAAACTGAACACTCATTCCAGAATTGAAAGTAACCATTTTATTTGGTCACCGTTATGAAAACTGTATATAAGGAGAAATTTGGATTCTCATCCAATATCCTCCTAAAAAAATATGCTCAAGCAAACTTTTCTAAGTGTTAAAACTGAAGTGTGATTTGAGTACCATAGGAGACCAGTGGAGGGAGAAGGTCGGTAATCACGTGAGAAGAGACTGTTTTTATACCTTCTGATCATGGTGACCTCTACATAAAGTTAGTCACTCTGAAGAGTAACAAAGGCCATCTGTTAGTGTCTATGGTATTCCTGCTAAAGGCTAACAGGGACTAAATGATCTTTTGATGTTTAATGCAAGCCTCTAGCAGTGAGTATTCTCTGCTTATCTGAAAATGGTATATGGTGGTGGTTTAACAGAGCTAGACAGGTGGGCCACATGACTCATAAGAGTGACAGACATACTGGGCAACTCAGAGCACAGTACTTTGAAAAGGTAATCCCTTTAATTAGGTTTGCAAATTACTGAGCTAACGTGTTGTTTAAATTCATGACTCTTCCTCATAAAATCCTGAGTTTATGAATTGAAATAGTGCTGCCAGGAGTCAGGTTTTGTTCATTTGTGATTGTGGAGACAAGTTGCTTCTGGGTGAATGGACTAGGAGAGGTGAACAAGATGCATAGTTTATGGAGGAGGAATATGGCTCTGGTTCTGAGAGTTTTCTGAGGCTTTCAGAATAAGTGGAAATACATCATTCAATTTCTGCCAGGACTTCTTCCTCAGGCAGAGCCTAGTATCAAGAGGAAATTTCAAAGAATAATGTGTTGATATTCGAAAGACCTGGATTCTAATTTTCACATTAGATGTTAGAATCTGAGTTTTCCAGTCTAAAAAGTGGTGAACTTGACTAGATCATCACAGCTTAAATGGACATATTTTTTCTGTCAGCGATGAGAATGAAGGAGACATGCTTTGAAACTTGCTAGATCTTTCTAAACTCACAAATCCATGGTGCTACAATCAAAAGCATTCTGAGTAGCAAAGATCCATTTGTTTAGATATAGTAAAGGAGGTTAGCTGTTGTGCCTTGTTTGGATTAAGAGACAAGATTTGAAAAAAAATGATATTTATGGAAAGAAAGAAAATAATGGGATCTGAAGTTTTATTATGCACTGAATGTTTTTGCATTATAGTCCTTCTAAAATGAGATTTCTCCCAAAAGGTGGTTTCCTACAGAAGGCATCTTATTTGAATGCAGGATGACACTGAGTAACAATTTAGTGGCCAAAATTTAGCAGTGGTTGCTCTTCAGCTTCTGGTGGGCTGATGTTCAAGGAAGAGCCCTCCCCTACCCCAAATCTGCTGTGCTGAGTAGCAGAAATGCAAACAAGAAATTAGGAAAATACCTCCCCAATTTAGGCAAAACCACTCTGGGCTCACCTACTCTTGGGATCTCTAGAAAAAATATCTACGGATCTTAAAAAGAGGATGAATGGTAAGTTTCTTGCATGCATGTGCCATCTCAACTGGCATCACTTCTGCAGAAAGATTTGAAGAATCTTGAAAAGCAATGAATTTGGAAACTCTATTTCCTCATTCTCCATTTCAACGTGATCAGCAAAATCCAAATATGCAAAAATGACGCTTGTTTGGAGGACAGCAGTGCAAGCCAGGCCACTGCTCTTTCCGGTTTAGAAGTAGACATATTTCTGCCCTGGAGATCTGCAATCTAAACTGACAGGTTAGAATACTGGAGATACCTCAGAAAATAGTCTTCCAGGTGATTGGAAGAAGTCTTCATTTGAATTGGGATTAAGGAATTTAGCATTAAATGAATTAGCATGATGGTTCTTCTCTCTTGCCTTCTCTGTTATGGCTGGTACCACAGTCATAGTCTGGCCTCATCTGCTATTTTTATAATTCTTTCCTGCACTCAGAATTTCTGTTTCCAAATTTTTGACCATTTATGTTAATACAAGTAATTCTTTACTTGCAGACTGGACTGCAGCGTTTTGAGGAAAATCGCTGTCTTACCCTTGTCACACCCCTGATGGCACATGAGGCAGGGCTAGCCTGCACACTTTGTACACTCTTAATGACGACTCATCAGTAGACCCTGCCTGCCTATTATCTTTCTCTAGCCCAGTGGCTCCCACATGTCAGTCACCTAACGAGAGCCATTCTAATTGAGGTTTCCATTGATCTTCAGTGAAATGAGAAAAATGAAGGCAATGTAGATAGCTTTTCATAAAACCTAATTTATTCTATTTAGAGAACTAGTGTATTCTAAAATTATGTCTTGCTCCTACTTCGGTATTGAAATGTCCTTTCTTTTATCAAAATAATGGGGATGGTAGGTGGTTATTTAGTATTTCTAGCCAGCAGAATTAAAAATCTCAACAATCTTATGTTTCACTCCCATCTTCCTATTTGTTTTTAAATACTGTTAGTCCCTAGCATTCAAATGTCTGTAAAACCCTGCTTTAAAAGGCAGAATTTTTAGTTTTTATTTCTTTGCTTAAAACCTTATATATATAATATGTATTTTGGGTTGATTTTCCAGTAATGGTCCCTATTGCTGCTGCCAGATTCCTTCCTTCTGAGCATTATGTCAGTTTAAGGAGCAGAAATGCACAAGTATCTGGATCTTTGACTAGACCCCTCTGACCATGAGTCAGGCCGGGCTGTGTAATTTGCTGGAGCCAACGGGACAGCAACAAATCTGACACAAGCAGAAATTTGAAAAGAGTTTTTTTTTTCCCCACATTGGGCTTGCCCTCTAGCTATTCTTGGAACCCTGCTCCTGCCATGCTAAAGAGCCCAAGCTAGACTGATGGATGATGAGAGGCACGTGGCCCAGTCACCCTGTTGCCCCAGTCAATATCCAGCCAACTGTCAACCATGTGAGGAAGACCATTGGTACTAGCCAGCTTCCTGCCAGCTTACCAAGTGAGCACAGACACATGAGCAAACCCAGCAGAGACCACTGGGGCCCGTAAAAGAACTGCTTAGTAGAATAATGAGCCAGATAAGTGGTTGTTGTTTTAAGCTACTATGTTTTGGGGTGGTTTGTTATGTGGCAATACATAACAGATATGGTGACACAGTGCCAAGTCTTCAAAACACCATGAAGAATCTCTGAGATTTTTCTCAGACATATAAGGATATGACAACATCCATTGGATAAAAGTGAATTTGGATTCTCAGCCATGTCTTCTCTTCAAGACTTACATGCCCGTCTTTCTCTTATAAGATCGTCTCCAGAGCAGGAACCTAGTAGAATGCCTGGTTTTCAGAAGCCACTCCATCAACATCACTTGAACAATCCAATCCCTGTGATCAGGGCTGGCCTGTTGTCAGGAATGACCCACTGAATGTGATTTGAAGGTTGTAGGAAAGGCTTCCTCTCTCCACACATCTCCTTGATTAATACTTGAAATTTCAACATCAGCAATTTGTTCTCTGTGCTGAAGTTGTGCTCCCCATGAGGCTTTTAAAAAATGCAAACATTCCTGGCTGGGTTAGCATACTGTCATCCTCTTCCTGTGAATGCTCTTATCAGATATCTCGGTCACCAAGGGGTCAAAGTTGGGGTGAGAGTAAACAGCAAAAAAGAGGAGAAACGTTGAAGGGGTGACAAGGTCCCAGTTACCAAACAGGAGGGCTGAACACACTTCCCACTGTGGCTGAGTCAGCGCTGTTTCCTGAGGAGAGCCCAGCTAAGAGTTGAATTGCCCCCTCCAAGGAGAGGAGGAATGGAATCTGTCTGGCTTTGGACTCTTGCCCTGGGGGCGGGGATGGTCAGATGTGAGGAAAGATTCATCACCTCCCAGTGCTAGCATTTTCCTTGGAAGCCCTCATCTGCTTTTTTGTGCCCCCAAAGCAACATTTTTTCAATAGCTTTGTAGGGTGCACATTAGCTGTCTATTCTTGGCTACACTGTCCGTTGTCACACCCTGGATGTCTCTACTTTTTCTTAGACTCTTTGGATGTGAATTGGTTTTGCCAACATGCCCAACTACAGTGATGAAAGCCACAGAGGGGACAGGCTGGGGGGATGCATGACTTGCTGCCGCCAGATTCCTTCTTTCTGAGCATTATCCGAGTTTAATGAGTTGAAACTCACAAGTATAATTAGCATAAGGCTTAAGATACTACTCTCTGTCCGTAATTGAATTTAATTTACAGCTTGAATAATTGCATTTACATGCGCAACCAAATGTTTGTCTTTGTTGGTTTTAAAAGTCTCCATCCATATTTATCTAGGAAAACTTTGCAAGGCCAAGGATCGCTTATAAAAAGCTAGGGTGTTCTGGCATCTCTTGGCTTGAATTGGAAGGTGAGTTTGTAAAATGCAATCCTTGGAAATTACCTAAAAGACTTGAGGCTTTCTGATGTGAGACACTTATCAGCTTTCTAAATGTATAGCCTTAAGCCTCAAAAGAATGCTGTTCTGTTGCTTAATACAGCAACCTTAAGCCTCCTGGGGTGAAAAGTACTTAGCATAATTAAACTGCTGACTGTTCTTGAAGAGGGAAGGTGGGTTTTGTTTTAAGATTACAAGTGGCATTTCCAAGCACTTTGAGTTGAGGCCATCTTGATAGTATAGGGTATCTTGCATTCTGCAATCCTTGAATTGCAGGCATAGCAAACTGAAAGTGCTTGTAAGAGACAGTGTAATTCCATACACATGTTCCCTAGGGTACCCCTAGACATAAATGGAAGTATCTCTTCCCTCCTTCCCCCACCCACTTCTTTAGTAAGCTAAAGCAACGCAGACAATGTTTGCAAAACTGAGCTCTTCTTTCCCAGGCATTTTGGAGCAAAGAGTCTAAAGACCTATGATCTCATCTTCAAGCCTTGTAAGCAAGTGTAGAGGAACTGCAAAGCTTGGCCTAGTACAATCACTGCCATTGAACTTCAGCTGAGACTTCTGTGTCATTTGGCTTTCTTTGTATCACTCTTTTTCAAAATAGAATAATGTGTAGATATGCTAGTATTGAATTATAGTGTTACTTAACTATGTACAAACACTAATATACTTATAGCTTCAAAAAAAGAAAAGAAAAAATATACAAATAAAGTAGAAACAAACCTATAAAATGCATGGCATTCAAATGCACATGTTAATTTCAAGAGAGGTTCACTCCGTTTTTGCAGAAACCACATCACCTGCGTATGAACTGGTCACAACCACTGCTAACATGCTCTGGTCAGTTTGCTCCATTGAAGCTATTAGCAGAACATGGGGTGACTCAGTATTTGCCTCATTTTTCTGTTTCAGGATCAAAATTAATTTTTGACACTGACAATGACAGTGAGTCAATGGTCTTTCATGATGTGAATGTCCATCTATGTATGAAGTCTTTGTCTGTTCTGCATTAGCCCATCACAATTAATGTCATGATGCTTTAGCAAAGAATGAGAACAGTACATGGGAGAAGCTGTTGGTTGTCCAGGCAAGGATACCACTCCCCTGAATGTAGCCCTGTCTGAATGAACAATCTCCAGGCTCTAGGATCTGGGGAGCTCCTTGCAATCTTCTGAAGGGGGAAGGGGCTTGGAGAGGGATTGATGTGGTCATTCTTCCCCTTGGTCAGGTGAGCTGTCACAAGCACATATCTGGAAACAGCTTATTGTCTCAGCAAATGCCCATCTATTCCCCATGATAGCAGAGAGCAGACAGCAGTATCAGGAAGAACTTCTCTTTGTGACAAAAATACCTGGTTTATCCATAAGGATTCCTGTTGCCTGTGGCCCCCTTAAAAGGATGGTGCTCATTGGCCCTCATTCCATGGACCATGGTCTTGGAAGATGGAGTCCTCATCCTTCTGGAGACCCAATGCCATGTCCAGCACCATGCTGGTCCTCTCTCCTGCTCCGTGAAAGTAAGTGCATGCCTCATCTATGCCAGTTTCCATCTGTTCTTTCTGCAGTTGAAGTTATCCACTCCCCAGACAGGGTCTCAATCATATACTTGGGGATCTTGTCCCAGTGATGAGGGAGTAGGAGGCAAGCTGAGGGGAAAAGCACAAGTTAGTACACCCTCCCTCCCCAGGTGGGACATGTATGATATTCCTTGGACACTCCAGGCTACCCCAAAACAGGAAAGGACAAAAAAAAAGTTAAACTGATAAGAGTCTCCACCAGTTTACCAGAAAAAGGCAATCCCATCATAGCCTAAAGTCCAGGAACTCCCTACTATCTTTTTTTTTTATTTTTGAGAGAGAGAGGGAGACACAGAGTGTGAGTGGGGGGGGGGGAGGGCGGAAAGAGAGAGCGAGAGGAAGACAAAGAATCTGAAGTAGGCTTCAGGCTCTGAGCTGTCAGCACAGAGCCTGGTATGGGACTTGAACTCACAAACCATGAGATCACCACCTGAGCCCAAGTCTGAGGCATAACTGAGCCACCCAGCGGCCCCCCCCCCCATACTGTCTTAATGTTAATACTTTGCCAGAGGGAAAAACAACCTTAACTTGACAATAGCTAGGCTTCCAGTAAGTCATCTTTAGCATGTGAAAGTCTCTTTGGAAACTCCCTCTTGACTTTATGTCCCCTGACTCCATAAAACAGTCACCCCCACAACCCCAGTGCCGCCCAGGGGTCCTGTCCCCATGCTTTAATAAAATCACCTTTTTGCACCAAAGATGTCTTTAAGAATTCTTTCTTGGTCATTGGCTCTGGACCTCACGAACCTCACCGTTCCCCCAAAACTTCATCACCAGGTCTTCATCAACGCTCTAATTCTGTCAGCATTTTATATGATTTCATTTGTACAGCTACTTTAGCAACCAAACCTTGAAGCTCTGAGTCCTTTAGAATCAATAGCTTTTTACCACCCCTTCACTTCAGGTGATTGCTGTATGCATTCTGCCATCACTCAGAGCCCTAACACCTCTGAAAGCTTAACTTCCTACATCTTACTCTCTGGCTGCCCTAAATCTTTACTTTCACTACCCTGGATCTTTGACCTCACCCAAGCATCTATAATTGCTCTAATTTATTCCATTCAACCACTTTATCTCAATGTTATATCCTTCAAACCTAGATTTTTTTGGACCATTGTTTCAATGACTCTCTTGCCAAAATTCTCAGTTTCCTTGATCTATTGTTCTTCCGTTACAAATGCCCCATAAAACTCCAACTTGAAATCAACTTAACAGTTTAACTTCTATGTTTCCTTATATCACAAACCTCTCAGATTCGTGATGATGATTTATGACCTCAATTAGACTTAAAGCTGCCCAGTAATCTTTCTATCTCTCTCTGTCTTATTCCCCACAGTGGTTATTTCAAACCTCATCTATCCTCAAATATTCTACCCTGGAATACCTTCTTATACTTTTCACAGGGAACTAAGCTCATAAAATGGAATCCATTTTACAGAAATTCCCTTCATTCTTTGCTACCCTACCTGAAACTTAGCTGCATGGGCATATACTTTTTACTTTTTGCTTCTTGATTGAATAGAAGAAGAGAATTTACCCACTTCTTCATCACTCCCATAATGCTAATCCTAGCCTAGGGCTAATTTCTCTACCTCTGCTCTGCATCAAATCTCTCATTGCTTCTCAGGAGACTTTGTTATTCATCAATTATCCCTTTTGACCCCTATACTTTAGCCACTATTTATTGGCATCTTTTTACTAACATTAGAACAGATTCAAGCTTATCCTATATTTAACTCAAAATTCAACTGTCACTCAATCTCATCCTTTTCTTCCTATCATCTGTCTCTTTATCTTCACAACAAGATCCATTGAAAGAGTTGTCCACTCACATTGTTTTCACTTAATCAATCACCTATTCACTCCTTAATCCATGACCTTCAGGCTGCTATACCCATCCTCGCATCAAAACACTTCTTGCAGCTCATCTTCCTGTCTCTATATCCAGTGCAAGCTTTCATTCTTTATCTTACCATCCTCTCTGTGACATGGTAGACCACTTTCACCTATTCAACACTCAGCCTTAGTTTCTGTGCATTGCACTCTTCTGGTCTTCTTCCTAGCCCTCTGGCTGTTGTTTCTCACTCTGATCATTATCTCTGTTTCTTCAATTTTGAAGAGATATGGATGCAGCAAAGATGGACTTGAATTATAGCCAAGGTAAAGCCACTCAGAAGTGAATATGATCCCTAGTAATTTCATTTCTAGGAATATTGTCAGTCTTGGGTTCGACACTGAGGGTTACATTTAAAATCACTAGGGGCGCCTGGGTGGCGCAGTCGGTTAAGCGTCCGACTTCAGCCAGGTCACGATCTCGCGGTCCGGGAGCTCGAGCCCCGCGTCGGGCTCTGGGCTGATGGCTCAGAGCCTGGAGCCTGTTTCCGATTCTGTGTCTCCCTCTCTCTCTGCCCCTCCCCCGTTCATGCTCTGTCTCTCTCTGTCCCAAAAATAAATAAAAAACGTTGAAAAAAAAAAATTTAAAATCACTCACTCAGAGGCACTCTAATAAAGGAAAGAGAACCTACTGAGGTTCTCACAAATACCATATTAGAAACTTAGGAGATCCAAAAGTGTGACCTTTTTACATCCAAATACCACAAGATATGTATCAAGTTATAGGAAGGCATGAATATGATAAACTAAAGATGGTCACAATTTCTTAGACATTTCTACAATTGACAGTTGGGATTGCTGTCCCCTACTTTTGAGTCTGGGCAAGCTATCTGCCTGCTTTGATGAATAAAATGGTATGGAAGTGATGTTATGATAAATTCTAAGCCAGGCATTAAGAAATTTGCAGCTCCATTTCCTGCCTCTTAGAATCCAGATGCCATGCTGTGAGAATATCCAAACAGATCCATGAAAGAGAGAAATCTGTCAATAGCCCCAGGTAAGTCTCAGTTGACAGCAGAAACTTGTTAGACATATGAGTGGGCCATCATGGAACTGGGTCCTTCCAAACCCAGTTGGAGCACCCTCACTTGATGTTCCATGAAGCAGAGATGAGGCAACTCTACCAATCCCTGCCCAAACTGCATATTCATGATCAAAACAAAGGGAGAAATTTCTGCTAGAGGGACGTGGGTTATTTCCTCCTCAAATATTTACCAGTGTACTAGATTTCAGAGTTGTTAGGGAGAGTTGGAGGGAAATTAGGGTATTGGAGAAGGAAGAGACAAAAGAGCTAAATCTACAACTTTTGAAGTAAATAATTGAATTCCCTGCAGTATTCCAGGGCTGAAGAGGTAGAAATTTGCCAGGCTCTTAATAAAAACCTCAGAACGGCCACTCACCTCTCCTTCTCTAAAAGAATGTTGCTTAAAAGGTGAAGTTAGTCATGCTAAGACTAGTAAGCAGCCCTGTGTGAGCTTAATCTATGACTGTGACAAGGTGATTACCTCATTACCTTATCTATCTAACAGGAAAACAAGAGGATATACTTCCTGGTTAAAGATGACATCTGGGGACACATGGGTGGCTCAGTCAGTTGAGTGCCTGACTTTGGCTCAGGTCATGATCTCGCAGTTCCTGGGTTCGAGCCCTGCATCGGGCTCTGTGCTGACAGCTCAGAGCCTGGAGTCTGCTTCGAATTCTGTCTCCCTTTCTCTTTGCCCCTCTCCCACTCGTGCTCTGTCTCTCTTGTTTTTGAAAATGAATAAACATTAATTTTTTTTATTAAAAAAGAAGAATTTCAACAGAAGATTGTAATTCATAAAAAAGAATCAAATGGATGGCCTAGAAATATAAAATGCAGCATTCAAATTTAAGATCTTCTTGGATGGGTTTAAATTAAGACAAGAAATAACAAAGACAAGATTAATGAACTCAAAGATGAATCCATAAAAAGTAAAGGGAAGCACAGAGTTCAGTAGGGTGGAGGTAGGGAGAATGGATGGAGCAAATAGAGAAAGCATAAGAGAAATGTAGGGTTCAGTAAAAAGTTTTTTCATGAGTGTGGGTAGAATTCCAGGAGGGGATAAAGAGTGAGCAGATTGAAAGAAATATTTGAAGTGATAATTGCTGAGGTTTTCAAAATGATTGAAGACACAAACCAGGAGACTCAAAAAACTTAATGGGTCCTAAGTAGAATACATATAAAGAAACCACCCTTAGGCACATCATAGGTCAAACTTCTAAAAACCAAAAACAAAGAAAAAATCTTTAGAGTAGCCTGAGAAAAAAGACATCACATTCAAATGAGAGACAATAAAATTTATGGCTGACATTCCAATGGGAATCATGAAAGCCAGAAGACAATGGAATGACACCTTTAAAGTGCTTAAGTAAAAACTAAAAGTAAAATTCTATGAGAAAATGGCAGTGAAATAGAAATCAAATTCAAGACAAATACAAAGACATTTTCAGACAAAAAAAACATGAGAATTTTTTTCTCTAGACAATTGGAACTATAAGATATATTAAAGAAAGTTCTTCTAGTCAAAGAAAAATGATTCCAGATGGAAGTACAGAACTGGAAAAAGATTAAGAGCACTAAAAATGTGAACATAGGGGTACATATAAAATATCAATGGTTTATAGCAAAATTACAAATAATGTCTCTGGGTTAATGACATATAAAAGTAAATTATACTACATAAATGATAGGGAAGTAAATTACAGATACATTGCTATAAAGTTCTTGAATTTTGGGGAAGTAGTAAGAATACTAACTTAAGGTGAACTTTAATAAGTTAAGGCTGCATATGTAAGTTTATAATAATATAAAACTAAATAATTAATAAAGGAAAAAGCATTAAAATATATTTAGTTAATCTAAATGAATAAAAGAAAGGAATGATAAATAGAATAGAAAAAACAGAAGGTACCAATTATAAGGAAACATAATTGGGTCACTCTCAGAAATATCACACTTAGACTATTAAATAAAATCACTTAATCAAGGCATTGAACACTGGTTTGAGTAAATGTGAAAACTGTTACATGGTCACCTGAATTTAACAGGGTGGGGGAGGGGACCAGGAAATGCAACTTGCATCCATTTCTGCCATATCTTAATAAGGTGCAAGCACAGCACCTAGCCATGCCTATTTGAACAGGCTGGAATAGGCTGCCTGAAAATTAGACTTCCCCTAACATTATTCAAAAATCCCATGTGTGCTCTCTCTCTTCTCCTCAGGCAGTCTTCAAAGATCACTTTTGCTATAGCCTTGTCCTTTACCCAAAGATTCTCCTTGCTTTACATACCTGATTGAATAATAGACATTTCAATTATTGTGACTGCTGTCAAGTGTATAGTAAGTATTGACATTCAACACCTTAAAAATTGGAGGGAACAGAATGCTTGGCATCAGTCAAGAGTGACATAACACACACACACAAAATAAACAAGATAATAAACTTAAATCCACTTATGTCAGTAATTATATTAAAGTAAAGATTATCAGAGGTGCCCGGTGGCTCAGTCGGTTGGGCGTCCGACTTCGGCTCAGGTCATGATCTCGCGGTCCGTCAGTTCGAGCCCCGCGTCGGGCTCTGTGCTGACAGCTCAGAGCCTGGAGCCTGTTTCAGATTCTATGTCTCCCTCTTCCTCTGACCCTCCCCTGTTCGTGCTCTCTCTCTCTCTCTGTCTCAAAAATAAATAAATGTTAAAAAAAATTTTTTTAAATAAAAATTTAAAAAAAAGTAAAGATTATCAGACAGGATAAGAAAGGCAACTATAAACTCTTCACAATACACCACTTTAAATATAAGGGCATTAGAAAGGTTGAAAAAAATTATATTAATAAAAGCACAAACAGTTACTAACCAAAAGAAAATTAATGTACCTATATCAATATAAAAAGAAAGCATAAGACATTTTACTAGAGATGATGATTAAAAATTCAATTAAAGAGTAAGATATAACAATTCTACTTTGTCCAATAACAAAGATCAAAGCACACAAAGCAAATATTGGCAGAATTTTTAAAAAGAAGTAGATGCTTTCTCACTCATCATTGAATATTTTAACACTCTTCTCTCTGTGGATTCTCACTGATAGAATCCAATAGACAAAAATATCATAAAGATATAGAAAGATTTGACCAACATGTTTTTTTTTAATGCTTATTTTTGTGAGATAGAGAGACAAAGAGAGAGAGACAGACAGAGAACAAACAGGGGAGGGACAGAGAGAGAGAGAGAGAGAGAGAGAGAGATGGAGACACAGAATCTGAAGCAGGCTTCAAGCTCCAAGCTGTCAGTACAGAGCCCAATGCAGAGCTTGAACTCATGAGCTGTGAGATCATGACCTGAGCCTCAGTCAGAAGGTTAACCGACAGAGCTGCCCAGGAGTCCCTTGACCAACATGATTAATTAAGACAGAAAAAAAATTAAGATTGCATGTAACAACAGCAAAACCATTCTCTTTTATGACACATGAAACACTGACCACAGTGGACCATGTGCTTGGTCACAAAGAAATTTCTTCAAAACACAAAAGAATTTAAATTGTATGGAAAAGTCTTGGACTACATAATAGTGACTTAAAAATAAACAACTAAAAAGTTAATTGGAAAATCACCAAACGTTTGAAAATTAAGTAACACATTTCTAAATAATTCATGTGCAATGAAGACCTCATAGTGGAATTAAAAAGTATTTTCAGCTGGATGATAATAAAAATATGAGAACTTGTGGGTGCAGTTAAAGCAGGAGTCGGAAAAAATTTTTTAGGTCTGAATTCACAATTTAGAAATAAAGTTTAGAAACCTAAGTTTTTATACCAACTAGGAAAAAGAGGGATATATTATATCTGAAGACAATAACACAAATGACAGCAGAATTATTTTTTAAATAGTTCCTTGTAAGTTTAACAAAATTGACAAACCCCTAGGAAGATTGATTTTGAAAATCATGGACAAAAACACAAATTAATTGTATTTAGAACTCAAAGGGAGGACAAAAATATAGGTTCTACAGATGTTAAAAAGTAATATAGGGCTAGTGGCACCTGAGTGGCTCAGTCAGTTAAGTGTCCAACTTCAATTCAGGTCATGATCTACCCATTCGTGAGTTTAAGCCCCATGTCGACCCTCTGTGCTGACAGCTCAGAGCCTGGAGACTGCTTCAAATTCTCTCCCTCTCTCTCTGCCCTTCCCCTGCTTGCACACTATCTCTCTCTAAAAAATAAATAAACACTATTTTTTTAAAATAATATGGGGCTTTTATAAATAATTTTTAATTTTTAAAATTAGATAAAATACACAAATTCCTACAAAAACACAACTTATCAAAAGTGACATAAGTAGAAAATTTAAAAACCAAATTGTTCTCTAGTAGATCTATAATTAAAAACTAAACACAAAGAAAACTCCAGGCCCAGTTTGTTTTGCTGAATAATGTTTCCAAATAATAAAGGAAGAAACAATACTAAATTTAAACACACATGGCCAGAGAATAGAAAAAGAATACTTCTCACCATTTTTATTAGGCCAGCACAGCCTTGGCATTAAAAGCAAACAATAAAATTGCAAAAATAAATACATAAATATATACAGAAAAGAAGGAAGGGAGGAATAAAGGAGGAAGGAAGGAAGGAAAGAAGGAAGGGAGGAAGGGAGGAAGGAAGGGAGGGAGGGAGGAAGGAAGGAAGGAAGGAAGGGAGGGAGGAAGGATGGGAGGGAGGGAAAGACACGTCTACATTTTTCAATTTTTACTACAAAATATTGCTAAGAAAAGTTAAAGAATACCTAAAAATTGAGAGCTTTACCATCTTAATGAATTGGTAGACTCAATATTTTTAAGATATCACTTCTCCCCAGATTGGTCTAAAGATTCAATGGTTTCCTAGGAAATTCTTCATTTTAGTAATTGTCAAGACTATTCCAAACTGTATGTGGAAATACAAAGGACTTGGAACAACCATGACAATCTTGAGGAAGGAGAACAAAGTTGGAAGTTTTACTCAAACAAGTTTGCTGAATGTCTACGAAGCTTATTGAAAACATGACATGGCACAAGGATATATCCATACACCAGTGGGACAGAAGAGAGAGCCAGAAACAGCCATTTCTAGATGGTCATATCAGATTTATGACCACTGTGTAGCTACAATTCTGTAAGAAAAGAATGGTATTTTTAAATAGGAAGGTCAGTTAGATATCCATACAGGAGAAAAAATGAACTCTGATTCCTACCCAAACCATACACATAAATAAATTAGAGGTGGATTATAGACTTATTACACAAAAGATTAAATCATGAATCTTCTGGAAGAAAACATAATAATACTCCTCCACTTTCAAGTAGGCAATGGTTTTTTAAATAGAAAACAATTTAATAAGTGGAAGCTGGTGAGTTGCACTTTATTAAGAATAAAAACCTCTATTCAGAAAAAGATTACATTAAGAAGTAAAGAAGAAAATGACTGAGTGGAAGAAGATATCCAACAAAAGACATGTGTCTGTTATGTGTATGTAACTTCCACTGATAATAGGATAAAGATTGGCAACTAAATTGAAAATGTGCAAAATACTTTGAACATGCACTTCACAAAAGAGAATACCCAAATTAAAAAATATATATTTATATATATATATATTTTTTATATACGTATATATGTATATTTATATATGTATATTTGTATACGTATATAAAGATGTGTATATACGTCATGTCTGGGTGGCTCAGTCTGTTGAGCATCCAACTCTTGATTTCTGCTCAGGTCATGATCACAAGGTCATGGGATCAGCCCTGTGTTGGGCTCCATGCTGAGTGTGAAGTCTGCTTGAAATTCCCTCTCTCCCTTCCTCTCTCTCTCTCTACCCCCCATCCCCCACCCCTCTCCCCCACTCACATGTTCTTTCTCTCTAAAAGTAAAAAAAAAATTAGGGGTGCTTGGGTGGTTCAGCTGGTTAAGCGTCTGACTTTTGGTTTTGGTTCAGGTCATGAACTCACTGTTTCATGAGTTCAAGTCCCATGTCAGGCTCCCTGCTGACAGTACAGAGCCTGCTTGGGATTCTGTCTCCCGCTTTCTCTGCCCCTTCCCCACTCAGCCTGTCTTTGTCTCTCTCAAATAAATAAAGTTGAGAAAAATTAAATTAAATTAAATTAAAAATTAAATATATATATATATATATATATATATATATATATGAAAAGGTGTTTAAAATCAGTACTCATCAGGAAAATACAAATTGAAACCAAAATAAGATACCATGATGCTCATATCAGAATGGCTTAAATTAAAAGACTGACAATCTCAAGTGTTGAAAAGAATGTGGAATAACTGGCAATCCCATACATTTAGCTGGTAAAAGTGTAAATTAACGCAATTGCTTTGGAGAAACTGTTTGACAGACCCTAGTAAGGATATCTATCTATCTATCTATCTAATCATCTAATCTATCTACCTAACATCATCATCTATTTACCTATCATCTAACCTTTTACCTAGTAAGCTAGTTACCCAGTTACACTCCTAGATGTATATCCAATGAATACTTGTGCCCACCAAAAGATATGTACTGGAATCTTTATAACAGTGATGTTTTTAATCACTAAAAGCTGGGAGCAAAACATAAAACATCCATCACAGTTGAACGGACCAAAAAATTGTGATACATTTAATACAGTGGAATACAATAAAAGATGAGAAATAACAAATTACTTCTACTAGGCACAAAATGGATAAACCTCACTGATATAATGTAGACTGAAAGAATATAGACACGAGAGATTCGATGCTGTAGGATTCCATTTGTATAAAGTTTCAAAACCAAGCATAGCTAATCTGTGGTGACAGAGATAAGAACCACAGTTACATCTGGATCAGCCAGGTGCTGGATATGTTCTATGTTGTGACCTACAGAGTGGGTGCAGGCATACACATGTGTAAAAAATCACCACTCTATGCTTCTAAGTTATGTGCACTTTTCTACGTTTGAGTCATACATCAGAAACTAAAATCCTAACAACCGAATGATATCTTGCAAATCTATTCACTCTCATGTCTTTTCTTGGTTTTGTCAAAAGGCAATGCTAAAGCCAAACCCTTACTGATTGAACCAGTAAAGATACAATGAGCTACTTTTAGAAGGAGACAGTTTATTACAGAAAGAGAGAGCAGCCAAAGGTGCTAGTTTCCTGTAATCCTTGTCCAACACACCACACAGGCCAGTACTGAAACAAAATGGGCTGATGCCAACACCATGAGTAATGGGATACTCCATTGCTGAGGAGCCAAATTTAGACTACAGCTAAGTAGGTTTGTATTCTGGAGGTCTATTCTGAGGGGGGCAAGACAGGAAGACTCCTACCTTGACGGAACCCTGGAGGTGATGGGAAATTATCTCATGACAGCCTCCAGGGGAAGACCGGGAGGTGAATGGGAGATGGGAACGTGATATGGACTCAGAGCAGCCCCCCACAGGCCTTCCATCCTCTCTCGTTTTCAGAAGATTATGAGGCTTCCTGACAAGAATCAGATTAGGTATAGCTTTGCCTACCTGTGTATTGGACTTCCTACCTGAAACATCTTACAGGTATAGGTGACTCTATGGGCTCCTCAAATTCAATGTTTTCAGAACTATGTTGACCTCGAATGCTCCAAAGCCTCACCTGCCAAATCCAGAGTGTGAGGTCTGAAGCTCAACACCTATGTCTCCATTCAAACCACTCTTATTCTAGTGTTTGTTATCTGTGTGAATGGCTCCAGCACCTTCTCAGTTGTGATAATAAGGAACTTGAGTCATCTTTTTCATTTGTGTATCCAAGTTGGTTGTATCTAAACAACCAAGTTCTTTGGAATTTTACTTCTTAAATACCTGTTTATGCATCCAATTCTCTTCCATTCCATCTCTACCACACAGCTCCCTCTCTATCACATTTCTTTCTTTTTATTTTTTAATTTTTAATTTTTTTAATGTTTATTTATTTTTGAGAGAGAGGGAGACAGAGTGCAAGTAGGGGAGGGGCAGAGAGCAAGAGGGAGACACAGAATCTGAAGCAGGCTCCAGGCTCTGAGCTGTCAGCACAGATCCTGACATGGGCTTGAACTCACAAACCGAGATCATGACCTAAGCTGAAGTCGGACATTTAACCGACTGAGCCACCTATGTGCCCCTACCACATTCCTTTCTAACGGGAATTTGAGTAAGCTACCTCTTTTAACTGGAACCACCTTCCCTCTTAGACATGACTCTTTCAGATTCTCAGCCCACTCATTTCTTCATGGAAGCCTTTCTGTAATATCCCAGATGAAGCCAATTTTTCCAAATACAGAGTTTTATATATATATATATATATATATATATATATATATATAATTATATTCTGTCATAAAACTGTATACCCTTTGTATCTCTTACCACACATTCAGTTTTATATTCTCTTGTGTTATATTTGATCAGGCTACAGATTTCATGAAGGTACAGAATGTGATGTCTTTTTCACCTATTACATTCCCAGCAATGAGCATTGTGCTTAGTACAGAGTAGGTACTTGATGTATAATTACTGAATGGGTAAATGAATAGTAATTACAATTGTGTGTAATCAGCTGCATAACGTCTACCTATCTCTAAAGGGCAAGAAGCACCGGTCTTTTTCACCAATGCATCCTTAGGGCAGAATGCTAAGCAAACAGTCCTTAATATATCTGTGCTGAATGAATGAATAAAAGTAAATGATGAGTACCTGGAAACTGTTGAAAAGGTAAAAAGATAGTCCAGGAAGTAGACTTAGGTTGAGATGTGGCTTTGGCATTTAGTAACAAAAGCCCACAGCGCTTCCCTGGCAGGAACCCACCTGCACTTTACCAGGGCATTTAGTTTATCAGTCCAAAGTAGAGTAAATTCATCATTTAGGCACCATGGCAAAGTGAAGAGGACATACATCCAGGAAGGGCAGAGATCTCTTCATTCTGCCCTCCAATTACACACCTTTCAGGTAGCCGCCATAAGGTCAGTACAGATTGGAGGTAGGCTGGCACAGATAGCACTGTGGCCCCTCTCTATACATTTGGAACCAGTTCAGCTGAAAATGGAAACTAAGCTGGAAGGGAAAAATAAAGGGGAAAGATTTGAGAAAGGTTAAAGCAGACATTGATTAGAAAGGGAGTTCTCGGGGAATGTGCAAAAGGCAACTCCATCTGCTATGTCTGGTTAATGTGGGGGAATAGGTTTTAAGATCTAATTGTATATGAATCTCTGTTTTGTTTTTTTAATGTGTTTTGTTGTTATTGTTTTTGTTTTTGTTATTAGCGGAAGAACGATTCCCTTGTTTTAGATATAAGGAAATGAAGCTAGTCTTTCAGAAATAAGACAGTATTCTCAAGGTTTTTATTGTCTTGTAAATACATATACCCATTTTGGGTAGCTATAATCTCCCCCACTCTTTGCTCAAATCAGATCTTTCTAGAAGGTTGTCTCTTTGGGTGACTATTTCACACATTTTGTGTGTTGGGGTGTTTTTAGTCTTCTTGAATAGTATATTATAAATATTAATTTTCCTTTTCTCTCCTTTAGTACAGTCCAGGCTTTTTTCAGCTGTATAAAGGGAAGCCAAAAGAAAGGTTCTGTGAGTGAAACTGTGTTACAGAGTATGTGATAACAGAAGAAAGATACAACTCCCAGAGGAAGGTGAAATTTTGAGAGACAGGGCTATTTGATGAACCACTCTCCACTGCTTCCCAACTTGTGATTTTCCCTCCAAATATCTATGTTTTAATATGTTTAAAGATGACATATGTTATGAATAGAAGCATAGACTTCTTAAAATTTAAGTTTTTTGGGTGTTGTTAGTCAGCCACCAGGAGAAACAAACTGGGGAAATAATGACACAAAAGTACAAATAAGGGGACAATCCAGGGTTTTCACAGAGTCCTCATATGGTCTGTATGGTTCCTACCTCTCTTTTGCTCTCTTTTTATTTCTGAGGACTAACCATCCTGAATCTTCCCCTTTTCCAATTTAAAAGAGAGAATCATGCACCCTCCTTCATCCTTGGCTGTCAAGGTGGCAATTTTCCTTTTTGTTTCCTGGGATCTGATTAATACACACCAGGATGATCCTCTTTGGGATTTCTTCACATTACTTTAGGCATTACCATCCATTATTACCTCCATTAAGTGAGTTTATCAAATCAGTTTTGGTCTCCTAATGGGCTGGAACTCTGATTGGTCAGCTTTTATAGAAACGTAAGAACTTAAAGGGGTAATATAGGTAGTTTCTCAAACCAAGGGAAAGACCCACAATACATCTACCTGATAATTTTTGAGGGATTATGTATGAAATAAGATGGAGGCACTAAGTATGAGGTGTCATCTTGTAAATTCTCTTTAAATCCTGTTAATTAATCAAAAAGAAATACTCATTTTTGCTCTGGAGAGTCCTTAGCATCTGTGCAAGCTATGTTAATCTCCCATTTAAACAAAGAAAACTGTCTTAGGCTCAGAGCAGACTACAGTATTATCAATAGTCTTTCATTTTTCATATTTATTATGTTGTTACCACGTATTAGTGGTCAGTGGTATCAGTTTTTCACTTACTCATTTAACTGAAGTAGGATATCTACTTTGTGCCATGGATACCTTTTTAAGAAATTTCAGTTTTTTCTGAAGGTATGGGGAAGCCACTGTGAAATTTTACACAGAGGAATAAATGTGGCCAGATATCTTGCAAAATGACTCTAGCTTCCTCTCTTTGAACTTTTCATTAAAAAAAAAAATCTATCGAAGTACTCTGAAATGTTTGAGAACCAAAACAACAAAAATCTCTTCTCTCCATCCTTCTGCTACTCTCCAATAAAGCACTATTTTCTATCTTCTACTTTCTGTTCTGAGAGAGTGTGCCAAGAAAGATTGCCCAAACTTAATGAAAAAAATCATAGTTGCTTGAGCGCAACTTCAGGCTACCTTAATGCTCTCTATCTTCAGCCTTTGCAAAGCTGACTCAGATTGTTTGTGTCATTGCATGGCTGGCATAGTCCTCTGCGACAGCTGGTGCAGGGCTAACTCTTCTCTTTCAATAAATGAGGCGGAGCCAGGGCTCAACCTGATGTATTTTGATTTGGGTTGCTCTTCCCTTACACTACAGGGCCATTAAAGATAAATGCACCATCATCCACCTGGGGCTCTGAGCTCTGTGGCTTTCCTTCTTCATGATGGGTCTTCCATGGTGTCACATACCTGGGATCTCACACCCGTTTGGTAACTTTCTCTATCAGCGTCCCTTAATGACTGTTCGTTACCCTTCCCTTCCTTTTCCACATCTCAGAACAACCATTAAAAGATGACTTTCAGGGGCGCCTGGGTGTCTCAGTTGGTTGAGTCCGACTCGATTTAGATTCAGGTCGTGATCTCACAGTTCATGAGTTTGAGCCCCACATTGGGCTCTGCGCTGAGAGTGTGGATCCTGCTTGGGATTCTCTCCCCCTTTCTCTGTTCCTCTCCCACTTGTGAGCTCTCTCTCAAAATAAATAAATTAATTAAAAAAAAAAAAGAATGACTTTCATTTCACTTTTATACTTCAAATGATTTTTGACAGTGATTCTTCCTCCCCTTTCCGGTGGGGTTCAGTGATAATGTCTAAATGTGATTATAAATAGATCTGCTTTGGTTAAGGGGTGCTTTTCTCTCAGCATCTTTAGATTTCACTACAGATCTAGCATGTAGGGTGGATGCTCTTTGCTAATTTTTTCCCCTTTCTTTTCCTTCCTCTGAGAAGCACATTATTACTATACTAAATGCCTTGAGCAAAACTTAATTCATTCCACGGATTCACATCTGTAAAACAAGCACTGATGGGGAGAGCTGTTTGAAATGAAATAAGAGCTGAAGCTTACACTGTTAAAAAAAGAAGAAGAAAAAGAAATGGGCTGACATCCCTCTCTCAGTGTGAAAGGATTAAGATGGTTTTAATTATCTCACCTGGCTTTGGTTATTTCATTTATTCTCACTCCCTATTGTTTCCTTTATATAGCTAATATGATAGCATAAGGTCTGGTGTTATCATCTGGATTTCTCCCTTTAGGAAAGTTGAAGAGCCTCAGGTTAAAAAGTAAAAATCACAGTTCAAAATGTGCATAAATGTGTGATGACAAGAGCAGAGACTTAAGTTCCTATGCCCAGTCATGTACGAATGCCAATAATAACTGAAGACTCAGGACTGAATATCTCACACTTCTTTTGAATAAAGCAAATGGGTTTCTAATGTGATTTGGATGTGAAAAGATGTAGTTATTGAAGTATTGGTGTGATCTTACGGAATGTAATCTCTGATCCAGCCTCCAGGCCAGGCCAGTTGTATACATACAAAGGCAGGGTGTTTAGGGCTTGACAGTTTCTTTAGATGACAAAAATATATACATGCACCAACACAAAGGAATTATTACTCTTGGCCTTTATTTTAAGATGATGGCTGGCGTCAGTTTAATATTTCCTGTTTTCCCTTATCAAGAACTCTGTTTGACCTGACTGGGAGCAGGGAAAGGAATTTTCCATAGGTCTTTTTTTTCTCTTAACACCTGAAAATTATCCTCCGATAAAGACTTGACAGCAGCCTTGAGCATGGACTATATTAAGGGAGAACTTGAAGAAGAGAGTGAATAATATATTGCAAAGTAGAGCCAATCCAGGGAACCAGAAATTATTATTGCAAACACTGGGGGTGGAGGAGCAAGGTGATACAGGGGAATGGAGACACATTGCATGGGCCCTGGGTCCTGGGCCCTGGCAGTCAAGAAGAGCAGCCTTTTCCCAGCGCTTAGGAGGTGAGAACACAGCCAGCATGGAGCCATGCAGAGGGGCCCAGGGAGGAGCCCAGGATGGACAGGTCCTGCTGTCCTGCTCTTAATTGCTTCTATTGGGTGGGGGTCTCTTGTCTGCTACTTCTGTTCAGGATCTATAAGCACAGAGAAAGGGTAATGGGCAGAAAGTGATAAGTGTATCAGCCTCTGATAGGACTAAACTGGACAGGCAGTGATGGGCATCTAACCCTTATCCTGGCTCCAGAGATCCAAGAGCAACCCCCAAACAGGATGACATTCTGGAGGGGTAGGCCACGTGGCTCATGGCTGAGACACATTTTCAAAGGCCTGGGCATGCAGAGCATCCTACCTGGCCAATCAAGTGATTAGTGGTTGAAACTAGGACCTCTCCACCCCAGCTGTCCCAGGGTCCCCCACACCATCAGGGAGCACTCAGAGGACTTCAGACAATCTCTCCTCCCTTTGGAAACAGCAAAGGAAAATCAAAGACATTATTTTCAATCTGATTCTTATAACTGAATGCCCCACTGATCAGGATAAGCGAGGGACAAACACATTAGTGCCCACATAAAATGGCTTTTGGAAAAGTAAGATCTGATCCACTGAGCCGAATGATCAGTACAAGTTGTAATCAGTAAAACCAAATTTCACAGCAAATGGGACACTTGCTATCCTCGCCTCACTCAGGGAAACTGAGACATGGTGTGGAAGGAAGAAAAAATTTCTACCATGCAGAAGTGCTCCATGTTTTTCTGTGCAGCCTCAAGGACAGTTTGATTTTGTTTTTCCAGGCATTGTTCATCCTATTAGTCAGGATGAGCCAATTTGAACCTGCTGGTGGAATCTGAGCTGTAACTTTGACTTCCATCTAAGGTCAGGGCTATTCAGGTTTGGCTTGACTGCTGAGAGCAGGTCTGGGTTTGTCCCTTTTATCAAGGTGAACACAGGTAAGCACTGTGAATCAATAAAATGCAGATCAAGGGAGTGGTCATGATCATATTACCCTTCTAGAGGGTGTCAATTGACAGCAATTTCAGTTCTACTAAATCCCAATGCTGAGCATCTAAAGAACTCCATGGGCTTTGTCCAGAAGAAAGGAATCAGAGGTGGTTAATGAACTGTTGCCGGCAAGAAAGGAACTTGTCTTTATAAGACTATGTTATGCAATTTAAGGAGTTTTTAAGCATTATTTCTCTCCAACTCTTTTATAAATTACAAAAATTTTCAACTGGAGCAAAAAGAACCTCCCTGTTTTTCAGTAGAGTCCCCTTGGCTTTGATTTCTAAGTGTTGACCTCTGGGATAAAAATTAGAGCATCCACAGTGCCGTGGCCAGCAGACAAGCTTGCCACATCCTGCATGAGCAGGGTTAGATGCTCACCTCCTGCCCTGGCTGAACCGGAACAAAAAACAAACAAGAAAGAAAACATTGTGGCTGATAGTATGTTCCACCTCTGAGTGTGCCTCTCAGGGAAGAAGCTCCCACCACTGGCTATAGTGGCCATCAGCCCATCTTTGACAGCTCTAGTCATTAGAAAGTTTTTCTTTCTGTTAAGCCCTCACCAGCTTTATTCTGCCTCCTACCTCTTCACAAAGGAGATATGAATTTTAAAATATCTTTGTCCTGGAGCAAAAAGCACTCTGCTATAAATACTGTATTTGCCAAATTCAGATAAAAGGTCGATGTGTATTCTTGAGTGGCAATTGAAACAAATGTGTCCCATATATGTGTGCTCATATGAACGTGGCTTGAGTCAATCTCAGCATTATACTAAGTTGAACCATATGAAATTGCTCACTTTGTAGATCACAAATGATTGACAACTGGCCACTTTACATTGATTCAACCTGTAATGCAATGGTTAAGAATGTGGACTTCAGAGCTCCTTCTCCCATTTAGTAGCAGTGATCTTTGACAAGTTACTAACTACTCTGTACCTTAATTTTCTCATCTCAATGGTATTTATCTCATAATTATAATCTCATTTTCACAACACTTATGAAAAAAGAATGGGTTAATACATGTAAAGCATTTAGAAGAGTTCTTGGCATTAAGAGAAAATTATTCATTCTCTTTTCTCAGGATTTTGCTGGCTGTAATTAAATATCTTATCCTAGAAGGACAGAAGCTATGTGGGGTGGAGTGGATGGCTGCAAGAGGGACATTTGTCTAGGATATCCTGTTCAAAAAGCGCTTCAATGTAAATTTCTGACATTATCTCCAAACAAAAGTAAACATACAGTCACACAGACACATGGACAAGATTTGCAAACTACTACTAATTCATAATAAGTTATTGGTTATTAACACTTAAATTAATCACAGTATTTACAGACTTGTTCTGGCATATCTTTATTTTTTGATATATTTGAACCTCATAAAAACAATTGACTCAATCTTGTCAGTCTTTGCAGAGAAGGTAACAGCTAAAAGCCACTAACTCCTGTATATTTCTCATGCGAAATGCAAAAGAATATTGCTTAAGGTATAAAACTAGCAGACTCTTCTCTTTTAGAGCTGTCGGCTTCCACAAAGAGGTTACATCTACTTCTGGCTCAATGACCTGTTCAAGTACTGGGGGAGGCTGTGGTCACTGGCAGCATTGAGTAGCCTGAATCACTGCTGATGCCAAGAAATGGAACCTTGAGCTCATTGCCAATGTTTTAAAAATGTCTTATTGAAAAAAAAATCATATTTAGGAAAAATAATTAGAGGTCACACAGTACCTCATATACTTAAATATTCGAAAATCTTACCATGCATTAAGACAGCTCAGTAAAGAACTGTTTATTAACACAGAATTTTAATGACTGTTCCCCCAAATTGCTTTACTGGATTGCCTGTATAATGGGTCTATATGAAAGTTCAATTCAGACTCTTTGTTGAGTTTACTACAGTAATTTGTTCTTATTCCAAATGGTTTCCACTTTATGTAAAGAGGAAAATTCCCATTTGGTCTTGGAAACAAGACCAATAAATTTTGTAAATGAATGAATTTCCATCTTCAAGGTAGCAGTTAGGAACCTTAAAACCAAATTTATGGTCCATTAAGTAAGTCAATTTTTCTTATCTTATTCCAGGTTCCATTTTATATTCCTGTCATTATTTTCTTTTCTTCTACTTCTTAAAATCAACCTTATTGAGGTATTATTTATATACACAAAACTGGCCAGTTTTAAGTATAAAATTCAGTGAGTTTTGACAAATGTGCAGAGCTGTGTAACGATCACCCTGATGGCATATAGAACATTAAAAGTTCCCTAGTTCTCTTCTTCCAGCAATCTCTATTCCCCAACCCCACTCTTTGAAAACACTGGTCAGCTACTATCATTTTGCTCTTTCTAGAATTTTGTATAAAAAGAATCATACAGGGGCGCCTGGGTGGCGCAGTCGGTTAAGCGTCCGACTTCAGCCAGGTCACGATCTCGCACTCCGTGAGTTCGAGCCCGCGTCGGGCTCTGGGCTGATGGCTCAGAGCCTGTTTCTGATTCTGTGTCTCCCTCTCTCTCTGCCCCTCCCCCGTTCATACTCTGTCTCTCTCTGTCCCAAAAATAAATAAACGTTGAAAAAAAAAATTAAAAAAAAAAAAAGAATCATACAGTACAGTCTTTTGTATCTGGACTCTTTTACTTGGCATAATCTTTTTGAGATTTGTCTATGTTGTTGAGTATATCAGCAGTTCATTCCTTTCTATTGCTAAGTAGTATTTCCATTATGTGTATATACAAATATGCTAAAATATAAATTGATTCTAGTTTGTGGCCATTACAAATGAAGCTGCTACAAACACAATTTACATCTTTGTGTGAACATATATTTTCCATTATCTTATCAAATATATGAGTGGGATTATTGGGTCATATGTTAAGTGAATGTTTAACTGTATTAAGAAACTACCAACTTATTAAGTGCCTATGTTAAGTGCATGTTCAACTGTATTAAAAAATGATTGCATTTTACCAGCAATACATGAGCACTCCAGTGGTTTTGTTCTCTTGGTAACACATGGTATTGTGAGTCTTTTTCATTTTAGGCATTCTAGTGCATATGTATTAGTATATTATTGTGGTATTATTTTGTATTTTTCAATGGTTTTATGATATTAAGCATATTTTCATGTTATTTGTCATCTATATGTCTTTTTTATGAAGTGTCCAGTTGAAACTTTTGCACACTCCCCCCTTTTATTTTAATTTTTTTTTTAATTTTTTTTCAACGTTTTTTATTTATTTTTGAGACAGAGAGAGACAGAGCATGAACAGGGGAGGGGCAGAGAGAGAGGGAGACACAGAATCGGAAACAGGCTCCAGGCTCTGAGCCGTCAGCCCAGAGCCCGACGCGGGGCTCGAACTCACGGACCGCGAGATCGTGACCTGGCTGAAGTCGGACGCTTAACCGACTGTGCCACCCAGGTGCCCCACTCCCCCCCCTTTTAAAATTGGACTTATGCCTTCTTATTATTTTCTTTTATTTATTTATTTTGGGAGAGACAGAGATAGGGTGAGCATGGGAGGGGTAGACAAAGAGGAAGAATCTCAAGCAGGCTCCTCACTGTTGGCACAGAGCCTAATGCAGGGCTTGAATTCACAAAACTGTGAGATCATGACCTAAGTTGAAACCAAGAGTCAGACACTGAACCAACTGAGCCACCTGGGCACCCCTGCCTAATTATTGAATTGTAAGAGCTCTTTATATGTTCTAAATATATTCCAGATGTATTTTCCCCAATATATTTCTTGCCTTTTCATTTTCTTAGTAATGTATTCTCAAAAGTAAAAAGTCTTGGGACGCCTGGGTGGCGCAGTCGGTTAAGCGTCCGACTTCAGCCAGGTCACGATCTCGCGGTCCGTGAGTTCGAGCCCCGCGTCGGGCTCTGGGCTGATGGCTCAGAGCCTGGAGCCTGTTTCCAGTTCTGTGTCTCCCTCTCTCTCTCTGCCCCTCCCCCATTCATGCTCTGTCTCTCTCTGTCCCAAAAATAAATAAACGTTGAAAAAAAAAATTAAAAAAAAAAAAGTAAAAAGTCTTTAGTTTTGATGAAGTCTTATTTATTAAATTTTTATTTTATATCTTCTGATTTTTATGTGCTCAGAAATCTTTGCCTAACCCAAGTTATAAATGTTGTCTCAGATTCTCTTCTAGTAATTTTATATTTTTTGATTTTACATTTAGATCCATGGTCTATTTTGAGTTACTTTTGATCTGTGGTTTGATGTAGGAGTCCAAGTTTATTTTTTGCATATCAATATCCAAGTGTTCCACCATCATTTATTGAAAGGAATATCCTTTCCACTTTATCTTTTCACCTTTAAAAAATATGCCATATAGGCATGCATTTACTTTTGGACTGTATACTGTTTCATTGATTTATATATACATATGGTTGCTGTAGCTTTACAGTAAGTCTTGAAATTAGGTTATGTGTTTCCTCCAGCTTTGTTTTTCCCCCCAAATTGTTTTAGGTATTCTAAGTCCATTAAAGTTCCATGTACATTTTAGAATCACCTCATCAAAAAATCCCAATAGGATTTTAATTGAAATTATATTAAATCTATATGGCAAATGGGAAAATGTGCCTCATGGACCTCCTATTACAGGGAGAATAATTGACCCAGGGCCCCAGATGCTGTCCTTTGAAATCCATTGTTTCATTTGGGCCAGAGGATGCCTCCCACAGGCAACTCCCTAATCAAGGACTGAGAGTGGGGGACATACCAAAGAAGACTCATTTCTGGGAGATGTGGAACTCCTCTTTTGGCTATTTTAAAGTCAAGGAATCCTTGTCATCTTTGTTGAGCTTGCTTAGACTACACAACTCTGAGGGCAATCCACTCAACCTTTTCTCTCTCTCCTTCACTTGGGTTAACTCTTACCTCGGAGTTTGACATCTTTCCCAGGCTTTTCTAGCTCTCTTCCCAATCCTTTTCTCACAGGCTTCTTCCTCAATAAAATCCTTGCATTTTTAACCCTGTTTTAATGTCTGTTTCTCAGAAGGTCTGGATTAACACAAGTGGTACCAAGAGTGGTCTGAGAAAACAGACAGCAAGATGAAGGCAGAGAATTAGCTCAGCTACTCTTTGGCATAGAGCACACATGTCTGCTCCCTAGCATAAGATGCAGGTCAGTTGCTAAATATTTCACTGATGGTGACCCTTGAAAATGTCCCTATGGAGGCAAATGCTGTGTTAGGTATAACGATATAGCATTTGGAAGTAGGAGGACAGTGCCTACAAAGACA
This sequence comes from Lynx rufus, assembly GCF_022079265.1. NCBI lineage: Eukaryota > Metazoa > Chordata > Mammalia > Carnivora > Felidae > Lynx > Lynx rufus. Next base: position 30,426,121 of record NW_025814889.1, on the reverse strand, counting down.
GCCCGATTGGTTGGTTGACACTAGGTGTATGGACTCCCTGAAAAGATTAATGAGAGACTGAGAGCTGTTAACATGCACTCAATAGCCAGGTGTGAGAACCATAGAGCTTCCAGTGGTAATGGTGGTAGTATATAAAGAGGTCCTTATTACCTATAGCTGAAGGGCAGGCATAGCCAAAAGACAAAGCTAAGACTTATTTTTGAGAATGGTAGAGCTCCAAAGACATTAAAGTACTTCTTTAATGCAGAGAAACCTGGATGGATATCCCTGATGATGTTGACTTTACAACACCCACAGCCCCACCCTCTGGGCATGTACCATGCACCGGGAGTCTACCTTTCCCCAATAAGGGCTGACACTTAAGCCAGGCTGGAAGATGCTGCAGAATCCTCCTCCCCACAAGGCATATGTGCCCCCCACCTTAGGAGCTGTCCCCATCTTCTTTCTTACTGCCAGATGAATAATTAGGGTTAAATACCAGAATAATGCTGCTGTGGTGAGGGTAGAGACTGATAGGGCAAGAAAGAGACTATACACCTAAAGAATGAAGACAACTATCATCCAGTACTGTCAAGAGCAAGGAAAGTTCTCCTGGGATTATATTCCGAGGATATTTGATCGAGGAGGATAGAATGTAAAGCTGGATAAGCAATTATTCATTGATCTCAGGACATTTTCTCAGGATGTGGGATTTATCATCCTAATAAGAAAGACTCAGTGGATGGAACAAAGTCATTTCTGAGGTGGCTTTTAAAAGCCTGGAAGAAATGGTGGTCAAATCTTAGCAAAGTAGAAATGCCTGAGCTTCCCTGGCAGATGGTAGGGGCAAAAATAAAAAGCCTAAACATGACTATGTTCCAATAAAACTTTATTTACAAAAACAGGTGGTAGGCCAGAGGTAAATTTGGCTATATTTTGCTGACCATTGCCTTAGACAGCAGTCAACCAAGGCACTGCTTACTATCTATAATTTCCAAAGAAGAAAAAAGAATGGAAAAGTAAAAGTGTGAGAGCAATTACTGCAATAAAACTCACCATTTGTTGCTCAGTCCCCACACCTGAATGCATTTTCAGTTCTGGAACCCTTTTACCTAAGAGGTAGCCAGGCCCAATAGGATCCTGTAACATCATAAAAGTATATTCTTTGACAGTCCCCTACTTCTTCCCCAAAGGCACCAATAGCCATTTATTCAGTTGACCATACACTGTGGAAAAAGGAAAACAACAGAAACTTTCAAGAACTAAGTCTGAGTTGACATTGATAACCAGAGACTCAAAAAATCATTATAGCCCCCATTCAGTGTGGGGTCCTGAGGAAACCAGGTAAAAAATAAATGAGTCCTAGCTAAAGTCCAGCTTACAGTGGGCTCCTTGGATTCATGGATGTACCTAATATCATTCCCTAGTTCCTGATGCACAATTAGAACTGATATACTTAACAGCTGGAATAACTCTAAATTGTATTCCTGGTCTGCAGAGTAAGATTTTTTTATAATGAAGAAGGCCAAATGGGCTTCTCTGATACTGTGGGTAGATGGTAGAGATTATGACCTAGAAGATGCAAAGGTGGCATTTCCTATCATATCTCAATTTCTTTCACCAGTCTGGCCCTTGTAGAAACCAGATAGATTCTGGAGGATGATATATATTAAGGACTTAACCAAGTATCAACCTATTGCAGCTACTATGTCAATTATGACATTACTAATAAAGCAGGTTAATAAGGCTGCAGATATGTGGCAGATTGCCATTGGTTTGGAAGATGTGTTCTTTCCATTCCAATTAGGAAAGGGGATCAGAAACTTTTTATGTTCATGTGAGAAGGGCAATAGCCATTTGCCATTTTCTTTCAGGGCTAAGTTAATCCACCTGTCCCCTACTGCCACTGCACCAGTGTACCTATTGCATAGAGCCTGCTCAAAGAGGCAGTGGATGTTCAAGGTCGTTTTGCAGATAGTTGGATCAGTATGTGAGTGCAAGCCAAAAATGAACAAGGGCTGCATTACGGCCACATTCTTGGGTGACTAAAAGCAGTAGAAAGGGGAAAATTTTCCAATGGGCAGAGCACTGAGTGGTGAACCTGACATTGCTTGAGATGTGAATACACACAGGTTACTGGGCAGTGGCCTAGAAGGGAAAGGACAGGGATGTTGAGACAAGCTATTCCGGGAGAGGTGCATGTGGATGGGCAAATCAGAATAGGCACAGAGTGTGAAGATGCTTGTATCACACAATGCCCACCAGAAAGCACCTCCCACCCTAGAAAAGGCACCAAATAACTAAGTAGACAAAATGACTTGGCCAGTTGGCCGATTTTGTCATCTGCTACCCAGAACTCACCCTGCAGATTGTGAACAGAGTAACCACGGTGGCACAGACAAGCTACTGATGAGTCCAATAGCATGAACTCCCACTTAGGAAGCGTGTTTCAGACACACTTGCTCTGAGTGTCTGAAACAAGCCCCAGTGTTGAACCTCTACAGAGGGACCCACAGGTCCTATAGTGATGACTATATCAAACCCTTCCCATCTTGGGTGGGTAGAGGTTGGTCTTCAAGAGGGTGGATACTTACTCTCAGTGTGGATTTGCCTCTCCTGCCCTTGGAACCTCTGCTGTTTAAGCAGCTCTTGAAGGCTCATGCTGGCCACTGGGTGGAAGACAGATTGTACTCAGCCACATTGAGACTAGAAGACCATCTAGGGGGCTGTTGCAGTAGGGCAGATAGAGGTGAAAAGAGATGATGGTTGCCTGGTAGTTGAGGTAGTGAGATGATAGGATTCAAGTGTGAATAAATAGTGAAAAATGAAAAGTGGACTGTATTAAGATAAAAGCTAACTTTTTTTCTAAGGAATCTCAGGCTCACCTTGCTACATTTTAATAGCTAATATGTTCTCTCTGATTATCCTCTGACTCAATGAATCCTTTGATAAAATTGCAAACAATGTTTCAAGGTTCCGTAGTCACAAAGAAAGCAGGGCAAATATCTAGTGGCTATGTGCCCAGAAAGGGTGTTACTTTTGGCAAAATGAACCAGAGCAATTTCCAAAGTAGTATTTATTCTTTTTGAAATTATGCACACAACAAATGTCTGGGTGAACTGACTTCTCTAATCCATGCACTAATGTGTTAGGTAGGCTTATAATTTGGAGCCCTCTCTCAGGAAATCCTGAAATTATGGTTCTTTCAGAAGTGTTGACTCATCTCCTCAGCTCTTTCTGAATGTATCCATTTAACACACCAATTAGTAATTCTAAATTGCATTCTAAATTCTGCAGGTGATTTTCTGATGAAATGTTGCTTTGCTAATTCTCATGGGTGTTGTTTAGAATTTGGTTTTGCACTGAAAATTGCTTTGATTTTGCTTTTGATAAAAATGGAAAGTATTAGAAAAGGTCAAACCAACTGCATAGTTCCTGGATACACCACTGAGAATCCAGCAGTCTGGTCTATGAGGTTTATATTCAAATACAGCATTCATGCATGCACACTCTTCACTCTATAGAAAGCAAGTCCTTGCCACAAGATGGTTTATTTAAAAAACATTGCTTTTAACCATTTATGTATAATTCCCAAGAAACATGCATAAGATGTGCTATAGAGTACACAGGGCAGTCCAGACAGCATGTATGGATTTATTTCAGTATTTAGTATCTTCCCAGACAGATTAATTTTCTGCCATGATGCCTACTACTATTCAATGTAAAACATTAATTTTAATTTAAAAGTAATGATTTCAAATGTTAAACAGAAGCAAATACTTTTCACTGAGAGTCATGTTTATGGTAGATTTTTAAATGATTTCCTACACTGGATGCATGCAGAAAGCTTCCATTCTGAGACAGAGTTTTCTACCAGGTTGAAAACAGGAGAACAAAGGTAAAGATATCAATTTAGCTTCCTCCTCATCATTGGTGTGTTACCATGGCTTGGAACCTAGGTATAAATATTTATGATGGAAAGGGAGGGTGGGGAGGGTTGGGAAACAATGGTGATGGAGTTGGTGGAAGATCTTTAAAAAACATTTTTTTTTGATGTTTATTTATTTGGAGAGAGAGAGAGAGAGAAAGAGAGAGAAAGACCATTTACACATAGGGGAGGGGCAAAGAGAGAGGGAGAGAGAGAATCCCAAGCAGGCTCTGTGCTGTCAGCGTGGAGCCCAATGCTGGACTCGCACTTAGGAACTATGAGATCATGACCGGAGCCAAAACCACAAATCAGATGCTTAACCAACTGAGTCACCCAGGCACCCCTGGAAGGCTGTTTTTAGTTTGCTTTCTAACACAGCATTAACCTCCATGTGTGACCAATGGGATATTTACTCTTCAATAGCTGTAAGTTACAGTTGCTTAAAAACAAAAATATTTACTGCCTCTGAATGTGCTGAACACAGCTCACCCATGGTGCATCTACGTGCGTGCACACGTTTTTCTCATTCTGTAGTGTTGAAGCTATAAAATAATACGGACCCTCAAATCTCATGGAAAAATCAGTCTCATGTTGGGTTCAGGAAATGTGGCAGTTGATGACAATGACCAGATAATAGATTCTCACAGGACCAAGTGTCCTATCATGATGCACGGATTTATCCAGGTTGCATGTCCAGTACCCCCATCCTGATTCTTCCATCTGGCATTTATGAAATTCACATTTGGGGTAAGGCTATAGGAATTTCAAGGTCAATTCCAAATCATAAGTTCTATGAAGCCATAAAAATGAGGCTTATGGCCAAATATTTAGTGTACTCTTTGCTGCCTGCTGTCCTTCTAAACCACCCTCACCTTTTCATAGAAAGAAAACAAAGTTTTATCAAACTTACATGGTTTTATTTTCTCCATTATCACTTATTACACGCAAATTATTTCACATCCAGGACTTTATTTTCTAAACCTTTTTATATAATAAAATATATCTTTATTTTCTAAAGAATCAAGATACGTGTTCTCAATGGTGGTATCAACAGGATAGCATATTTGAAATTGGAGATTTCAATATACGGCTAATAAAGCTCTCAACTCTTTCCCCTTTTCTGGCTGTTCTTTTCACTTCCTTCATCTTTTCTTACTTTGACATTCCTCTCCAGCTTCTTCTGATCCCACAATCACATACACACACATGCACAATCACATACACATACACATACACACCACATTCCACATTTTAACCAATTTTCTTGCCTTTGGCATTTTGTTTATCTCTCTGCCCTTCCTCCGTTTCATTCCTTCTTCTGTTCCTCATTTTAAGGCCAAGGTATTGGAACAGGGCTTTGTGGACTCATTAAAGATGGGAAGGAGATCAGTGGATGGTCCTCCAAACTGAAGAACATTTCTAATGTTCTCCTTGGGAAAGACAGGAAACAGAAAAGTCAATAATGTTAGCAATTTTTTGGTTTCCAGGAATTAAATTAAAAGCTAATTCTTGGTATTTATTTAAGACCTTAAGGACTAGGACTCAGGACATAGCTCCAGTGGACACAGAATTTCAATTTTCAGTAAATTAGTTATTAGTAAGTTTTACTCATAGCCACCATTCTGAAGAGCATAGCAGAAACAAAGTTTATTATTTTTTAAGTAAAAATTTTATTGAAATACACATACAGAAGACTGCATGAATCACAAACGTATAGTATATTGAGTTTTGATGTTAATGATGTTTATCACCAGGTCAACAAAATAGGACATTACCAGGTCCCTAGATTCTCCAAACTAGCCCCTTCACAGTCATTAAGTCCTACCAAAAGTAACTATTCTCCAAAATTTCCTCAGCATGGATTAATTTCGGAAGGTTATGAGTTTTATATAAATAAAATTGCACAGTATATATATTTTCCTGGTTATTTCTTATGCCTAAAATTATTTCATGAAGGACGCCTGAGTGGCTGACTTCAGCTCAGGTCATGATCTCACAGTTTGTGAGTTCAAGCCCCGCATCGGGCTCTGTGCTGACGGCTCAGAGCCTGGAGCCTGCTTCAGATTCTGTGTCTTCCTCTCTCTCTGCCTCTCCCCTGTTCATGCTCTGTCTCTGTCTTTCTCTGTCTCTCAAAGATAAATAAACATTAAAAAAATTTTCAATTATTTCATGAGATCCACTCATATTGCTAAGGCAGAGCAGTAATTTATCCCCTTATCATTACTTTATCATAATCAATTTTTTATCACAACTTATAGTATCCATTCTATTGATAGATATTTGGGTAGTTTCCAGTTTTTTGATTATTATGAATAAAGCTGCTATGAATGTCCTTATACGTGTCTTTTGGTATACACATATATACACTTTTTTTAATTTGAGAGAGAGAGGATAGAGAGAGAGAGAGAGAGAGAGAGAATCCCAAGCAGGCCCCATGCTCAGCGTGGAGCCAAACCTGGGGCTCAATCCCACAACCCTGAGATCATGACCTGAGTCGAAATGAAGAATCAGACACTCAACTAACTAAGCCATGCAGGTGTCCCCATATATACAACTTTCTTAGGCATTTAACTAAGAGTAAAGATGTTGGGTCATAGACTATGTATAGCTTAGTTGTAATAATTACTGTCAAACTGTTTCTTAAGGTGGTTGTACAAATTTACACTCTGACCAGAAGTATATGAGAATTCCAATTTTTCTACATGCTTACCAAAGCTTGGGGTATTCTGTCTTTTTATCATTAGCTATTCTGTTGGTTGAATAGAAGTATTTCATCTTGGTTTTAATTTTTATTTCCCTCATGACTGATGAGCACATTTCCCTATGTTTATTGATGATTTACTTTTTTTTTTTAAGTGCTTAATTCTGTGTCCATTTCTCTATTGTGCTGTTTCCCTTTTCTCAGTGACTTGTAACAGTATGGTAGGCAGCCTCTAAAACAACCTTCAACAATCCTCACCTCTGTATTCATGCCCTTGTGTGGCTCTCCCTTGAGTGTGGACTGAACTTAGTGACTCACTTCTAATGAACAGAATATGGCAAAAGTTATGAGATGTCACCTCTGACATCAGGTTATAAAAAGATGGTGGCTTCTGTCTTGCTGGATCTCTCTCTCTCTTTCTCTATCTCTGTCTCAGAGATCTCCTCTTTGTTTAGGGGATATCAGCTGCCATGTTGTGAATTGTTCAATGTCACACTGGTATATACAGGCAAAGGCCAGAAGGCACCTGATCCCTGCAATGGCCACATGAGTGAGTTTGGCAACTGACCCTTCCCTAACCAAGCCTTGAGAGGACAACAGTCCCAGCTGACAGCTCCACTGCAATTTCATGAGAAATGCAATTTCATGAGCCAGAGGCTCCTGGCTAAACCACACTTGGATTCCTGACCCACAGAAACTGCAAGGTAGTAAGTGTTTGTTGTTTTAGGCCACTCAGTTTTGGGGTAATATTTTTTGCAGAAGTCTATAAGTAATATAAAAAGGTCTTTACAGATTCAAGATTTGAGTCTAGAATAGTCTAGTCTTTGCCATTTATATGTATTGTAAAACCTTCTCCCACTCATGGCTTTCCTTCTCGTTATTGATTTTTTTGATAAGTGCAAATTTTAATTTTTCATGTATTGCAATTTATGTACTTTTACTTTATAGTGAGTGCCAATGTGTTCTGCTTAAGAAATTTTAAGAAATCTTTGCTTACCCAAAAGTCATCAATATCATCTTTAACTGCTGCATTTTCAAAAGATATATTCATCTGAACAGGATATGTTTCCAAATATCACATTATGATATATAACATTTATTGGGCAATTACTAAGAGAAAAGCACCATGCTAGCTGCATAATTCAAACTCACAAGGTACTATGTAGCAGAAGTGGGATTTAAAACCAGATCAATATGAGCCTTTCAAAATCTTCACCATTTATTATTTATTTACTTATTACTTTCTTGACATAAGCATGTCATTTTGGGATTCTGGCTGATCTAAAGTATTTTCTGTCTTAATGAGGCCAGGGAAAGGAGGCCTGGTGCATTTGAAATTAATCAGTTTGTCTCCTAAAAGACATTTATGTTCCTTTTTTTTTCTTTCAGTTTCTATACAATAATTTCAAAGTCCTTTCAAAGTTTCAGGTAGAACCTGCATTGAGCTTCAGATGTTCTGTCTTCTTGTCCAAGAGTGAACATTTTGTAGTTATGGAACTTGGACAACTCATTTCTGAAGTGTTTCTGAAGTGGACACTTTTCCTTTCCTGAGCACCCAACATTTTGCTCTGATTTTCTCTGGGAAGTTACCTCCTTTCCATTGGCCTCAGCCTTGGTGGCACCGATCAGGAGCACTGCCCTCCTGCTGGGAAGACAGCCATGTCCCTAGAGACACCTCCCAACTCCTGCTTCCCACCACAGCACAGCCAAGGCATAGGCACATACCCTAGGCTCAATGTATCAAAAACTCATTCTGAGGATGCAATGGGGTGAGCAAAACCGAAAGTTAACTGGTTTCAGGGATACTTGGGTTGTTTTTGATATCAGCTCAGGTCATGATCTCATGGTTCCTGAGACTAAGCCCTGAGTTGTGCTCTGCATTGATTGTGCAGAGCCTGCTTGGGATTGTCTCTTTCCCTCTTTCTCTGCCCCTCCCCCACTTGGATTCTCTCTCTTTCTCTCTCTCTCTCTCTCTCTCGCTCGCTCCCTCCCTCTCTCTTTCTCTCTCTCACAAAATAAATGAATAAACATTCAAAAAAAAAGAGTATTAACTGGTTTCAGTTCATTCATTCCATTGGAATTGGCTGACACTCAAGTACTTACTGTCCTGTTTCCACCTCTGCCCTATAATACTTTGTGAGGACTGAATTATACTAAAACAACTCACTCAGTGCCTTTCCCTTAGTAATTGTTCAATAAATGTTATGCATCATATTGTGATTATTAGGAAACATATTCTATTCTGGTTAATGAGGTTTTCTTTTGAAAATACAACAATAAAACAAATTATGTGGTTCAATTTTTATCTTCATAATATTTGTGTTTGGCAAACCAGGTCAGCTCCTCTGGGTATCTGATTCATGCTTCAATTCAAGTTCTTCATTATAACTAAAGGCCTTGTCTCTGCACATAACCAAGTGTGTAGAATGTAGAAAAACTTAACGTAACTAGAAACAGCTGTTGAGAAAGTGATGTTGTGCACTTGTGGGCATATATGCTGTTTTGTCTCCTTATAGACTATTGTATCTAGTGCTTGTCAACAATTTAATAGGTATATGTCTAATTACTGAATGTACTCATTCTGAATATCCTGTTGGGTCTTAGGTGTTAACCTCTTTGACTTAAATCTTTATATCCTTTTGAAGGAGCATTTCAGGCTTGGGGCATAGACATGATCTGTTTATATGTATGTTTCTATATAAATATTTTTTTTCTTCAGATTCTCTAAGAACGATTGTTTTTAACCTCACTTTTCTTTGCCAAAAGTATTTTTTGGGGGTATGGGGGAAGTTGATGAAGAAGATAAAGGGTCCTCCAGAGAGGATGGTGAGCAGAAATAGGGCTGGGACAAAAAGAAGGCCCTGATCCTTATAGTTCATAGGGGTCCATGACAGCCCTGTGACCTGATTTCCATGTCCTGCTCCCTCAGGGACCCTTCATAATGCCAGGGCTGCTCATACAGAGCAGCAGGGTCTAGTCCTGCCAGGTGGCCAGGACTAGCTGACACCCTCCGGAGGGGAAGTGGGGACAATCTGCAGATGGGGCGGAGGAAGAGTTGGAGCCATAGACCATGACAGTGGGGACAGGTGTTGGGGAAAGACGGGTGTCCAGGTATCCCTCAAAGCTCATGCAGACATGAATTAAAGGCTGTCCTTTAAAATTTAGGAAATACAACACCAAAAAGAACAGAACAAAAAGCAATCCTTCTCTGGAGCAATAACCCTGTCACTTACCCTCTGGTATGAAGCGTGGTGATAAAATCACAAGCCACACCTCATATCTCTACAGAAAACACATCATTTGTGAGCAGCAATACCAGGTTCATTTTGGGACTCCAAGCTTTGACTTTGACCCAAGCTGAAGGAGATTTCAGGTTTTTCTTGCAGCAGTGCAGCTCTTTAGCCATACAGAGACCATGTGAGGGCATCTCCAGGCAGGAGGGGAGCATCCGTCCCAGCTGTCTCCAGAGGCTAGTTTGGACTTTTTCTGATTGTCTCCCACCATAAGCCCCTGCTACCTGCATGGGGCCTGTGGCTCCTCTAGACCTGACCTCTAGTACTCTCTCTATAGCTATTTATATCTCGACTTGAATATATCTCTTTGCCTGTTCAAAGCAAAAGCTCATACAAATGCTTTAGAAGATAAGAAAGGACAAAGTTGGGAATTTTCCTTAGGAAACTGTTGAAGACCCTAAAGTACATAAAGCAAATCTTTCCCAAGGAGCAACTGATAATGTACAGCGATCAATGTTCTGTATGTCACATTAATTACAATCTGATGGCACATTGATTCCATAGGAATATTCCCCGCCCCCCTCTACTTTTCAGGCTTGCATGTCGAACTCAGATACTTGCTGCCTAAGCTCATATGGATGAAATTGTTCAGGTAGACTTTCATCTCCTCTTAGGGACTTCTTCCTAATCTCTCTGATACACTTCCTGGTTATCCCCTCTGGTTCTTTACTGTGCAGTATATTTGTCCTGTGACCATCCTGGTTGCAGTGAGTCCAGCTCTAATTCATGACTCTTGAATCAGATTCAGGAAATTTCTTTTCTTGGTTTTATGTCATCTGCATGGATCTCGAAGCCATCTATGTATTATAGGTTTATAAGGACCTAAACGCCTATAATCTCTACTCTTGGCTGACCAAATTCTTACTGCCTTGGTTAATTAGTCTAAATCAGAATCTCTTGGAGGGCTTATTAAAAAACACAGATTCCTGGGCCCCACCCCCCAGAGTTTCTGATTCAGTAGATCTGAATGGGAGCTAAGGGTCTACATCTTTAACAAGTTCCCAGGAAATGCTGAAGCTGCTGGTCAGAGATCACACCATACAACCTGCTGGTCTATAGCTTCAATACTCAAAGTGCAGCTGTTTGTGTCAGATATACAGGAATAACCCAGGAGTTTTTTAGATATGTGGAACCTGGGATCCCACCCTGGACATGTAGAATCAGAAACTTTAACAAGGTTTCCAAGAGCTTTGCACAGGTCAAAATTATGTCTTCCCCTTGGTATATTAAATCGAGGCACTTATATACCAGTAATGTGCCAGGGATATACAAGTGGCAATTGAAAACATTATTTCTATATTAAAATGAGCTCGGATATGTTATGGGGTATAATGCACAATTCACAAAGCTTTTTAAAGTGAAAACAAGAAACTATCAAGAAATTTCCGGCATATAGCAGGTAATTTCAAACTATACCCCCAAGGACCTTGGGCATGTGCAATTATGACGATCATCCCTTATGAATAATTGCATTAGGTTTGAGAAGCTGGATTTCTTTATCTGTTTCTGAAAGTTAGCATCTGGCCCTGATTCTATTAATCAAGATATAGCTTTTTTTTTCAATGATGATGTGGTTTTAATAGTGGCTGTACCTTCCCTGAGGGACAGCATATAAAATTTTCTTGTCATAAGTAGCAGGAGACTTCTCTTTCAGTTGGAAGCCTGGTAATCTTACTGCACTGCTCCCTATTCCTCATTTCTAGCCTTTTCCAGTGATAATGTCTTTAGGAAGTTCTGATGAGATGTTTCCCTCTCCTTCCCTCTCCCACTCTCCTCCCTCCAGAGAATTGACTTTTGTTCAAAATCCTACTTCACTCAGAATTACAATATTAAGCATTTTTATGCATGCACTAATAATAATAGACAACACTGTGAAGAATATTGTTCTCTGTTCTCATACAATTACTCTGACATGTTTCCTTAGAGAATTTGGTTGATTCTGCTTTGTTGAACATCTAAAGAGATATATTAACTAGAAAAGAGGCCTTAGAGATGAAACTAGAAGTGAGACCCTTATCAATTCCTTAAAAGACAATAAAAGATGCAGAGAAAAAATTGTGGAGTTACCTACTGGAGAAAGAGGTAAATGTATAGGAGCACATTAATGGTGAAATCCTACCCAATAAAATCCCTTGCCAGCAACCACTGTTGCTTTTGAACATCTTACTCCACAAGAGGGGAGTGAGTAGAAAGACTCCAATTATTATTTTAGTATTCCAATACACTGACAGGATAGCAGTCTTTTTTTTTAATGGTCATTATTGTTATTTCTGTTGTAGATTAAAAATCCTACTTAGAACTATATAGGGAATTCTTTCTGAATATAGCTGATAGTGGTGATGGAAGAATCATAAGGGACTCTGGTTGAAAACACTGTACTTGTTCATGTTTTCTGGTCTTGATACAAAAAAGCTCAAGTGTTGGAAGCACTTCCCAGTCACTAAGAATTCATAGCTGTGGATAAAGAGCTGTGAATTTGAGAAGGAAGTATTTTGTAAAGAGCAAAGTTGCATAGGATGCCATGGATTACAGCTGTCTTAAGGTTCACTTAGTAACCTGGGCTCTATGAGAGACTCTTACACACCAATCTAAGACAGACTGCATGGAAAGGGCCAGAACACCAGAATTTCCTTCCCTCTTTATCATACCTGCCCTCTCTCTGTTTACATTATGACCCCTAAAAACTCCTAGTCGTTTTATCTTGATGTATGTAAATTAAATTGGAATTTTATGATAGTGTATAAAGTAGCTTAAATTTTAAAAATTGTTGAAGAAACATGTTAGTAATTGAGAAGGAAATATATACTGATGGAATTTTCTCTATTGCAGAGCTAAGAAAATGGACATTAGCCTGAAAATGACAATGATTTTCCAAACTTTGGATTTTTCAGCAAAAGAGGAACTTTGTCTAGCCAGATTTCAGAGACTCGATAAACACTCAGACAATGTGGTTTTACAGCAAATAGCAGGTTTGATACAGCCTTTCCCTTCACATCTTTTTGATGCAATTTTGAAATTTCATTCCTAGTGCCCCTCCTCCAAGTAGGGGATAATTCCATGGGAAGAATCATGCCCAGGCCTAATAATAGATGCATAAAATCTGACATCCTTGGGGTTTTCACGTGATTGTCAGAAGGCAAAATATAGAAGATGGTGTAAGTTGAGTAGTTACGAATTTTTAGTCTAATTTCAATGTCCTCATTGATACATCAAATGTGATAACTTCATTAGATTCCATGCCCATTACTTAGTAACAAAGATGCAGAGAAAAGCTCTCAGAAGAAGAATTGTTCATTTGAACAAATGAGCTTGAGCTCAAAGGGAGCAACTTTCTTTCCCCCCCGGCCCACACGTGCTCTTGAAGGGACGAGGCAACTTGCAGGAGGTGAAGCTGTACAACATCCACCCGGGTACAGAAGTCACCTGAGGTCCCAAAGGCTCAGGGGGTTGCCAGGGAAAACCCTCCTTTTATGGAAGAAAGGTTTCATAACACAAAATCAAAGGGCTCGGGTAGCATCTAATTATTAAAGCAGTGGCACCAGGGTTCCCGTGTTTCTTGTGGACAGCAGAGCGGTCACACCAGGGGGTCCTCCTGACGAAATTGGAGCCATATAAATCCTGGCTGCACACTGCCTTGCTGCATGGCTGGCTTATGCTGTCTCTCTCCTAGGAATCAAAACCACTGATCATAAGCAAAATGGTGGTCCAGCTTCCTGGCCCCTTTCAGTTCTTTGTCTTTCTTTACCTGAATGAAAAAAAATGAGGATTTGTGTGTGTGTGTGTGAGTGTGTGTTGTGTGTGTGAGTCCTTTAGGTGAAGGACCCTGACAGATTCCTTTTCAGACGCCCAGGAAATAATCTGTAAGTCTTATAAAGAGTCGCATTTGTATCATAAGACATAAAGTAAAGTAACAAAATAATATTAAATTAAATAAACCAGGCTGAGTGGATCCTGGAGATTACTCACACAATAGTATTTGAGTGAGAAAATAGATGAAAAAGAATATGTTTCATGTGAAACCCAGACCACACTCAACCCTTTTGATCTAATTAAAAACCTTTCAGTCTGGCTTTGTTGGTTTGGCTTTTCCATGCTTTCTATAGAGTATTTCCACCAGGATGCTGGAGTTCTGGGAAGCCCGGGGCTGTGTCCGATGTGCTGAGTGATAGAGAGATGGCTAATGTGGTTCCTGGAAGAAGAAATGACTTTTCTCTATGTGCTGCTTCCATTCTGACACACCTCAAACCACTCAGCATACTCATTATAGATCTTGGTTAAAAGCCATTTCCCAGCCCCTGAAGTACAGCTATCACTCACTCACATGATGGCTTATTTTTAACATTTGAGACCCTGCATGACCATGTTCTATTTGTTGGAGACCTTAGATTTCATGTGAATGCTTTTTCATTAAAAATTAAGTGAGGTGAAACAGGGACACCTGCGTGGTTCAGTTGGTTAAGCGTCATGAGCTCAACTTCAGCTTAGGTCATGACCTCGCAGTTCATGGGTTTGAGCCCCACGTCGGGCTCTGTGCTGGCAGCTCAGAGCCTGAAGCCTGCTTCAGATTCTGTGCCTCCCTCTCTCTCTGCCCCTCCCCCATTCACTGTCTTTTTGTCTCTCTCTCTCAAAAATAAATACACATTAAAAATTTGTTTAAACAAAACAAAAAAACGAGGTGTAACAAAGTTAAAAATGTTGGAAAATATCATAATTATGCCATCTCAATGCTACTGCTACCGTTTTTGCTTATTTATACATGGTCAACCATAGCATCATAAGCAACCATAGCATCATTTTTAACTGTGTTTTTTCTTTTAATACTGCCTCATCACATTCTTCAATTGTTTCCATAACTATTTCTCTCTGAGACTGCCTGCCAATTCACTGTGAAACATACCCACTTTGTCCTAATGTTAGTCATTCAGATTGTGTCCCTTTTCTTCCCCCCCACATTGATAATGTTATAGAAAATTCCCTTCCCTCAAGAGAAGCAAAAATAAGATAAAAACATAGAGGGAGACAGGCCATAAAAGACTATTAAATACAGACAACAAACTGAGGGTTGCTGGCAGGACATTGGTTGGAGAGATGGGTTAAATGGGTGATAGGCGGGGCGCCTGGGTGGCGCAGTCGGTTAAGCGTCCGACTTCAGCCAGGTCACGATCTCGCGGTCCGTGAGTTCGAGCCCCGCGTCAGGCTCTGGGCTGATGGCTCAGACCCTGGAGCCTGCTTCCGGTTCTGTGTCTCCCTCTCTCTCTGCCCCTCCCCCGTTCATGCTCTGTCTCTCTCTGTCCCAAAAATAAATAAACGTTGAAAAAAAAATTTAAAAAAAAAAAATGGGTGATAGGCATTAAGGAGTGCATTTGTTGGAATGAGCACTGGGTGTTGTATGTGAGTGATGAATCATTAAATTCTATTCCTGAAATAATTATTACACTATATGTTAACTAACTTGGATTTACATTTTTTAAAAAGCAGAAGATTAAAAAAATAAAAAGAAGAAGATTCCCTTACCTCAGAGAGCTCTTGCTTCTCCTGAATTATTTTCTTAGGATAAAGTCTTAGGAATGAAATCACTAGGCCAAAATTTATGACCATCTTTGTTCTCTATTCTTTCTCATACTGCTTTCCCCCAAAAAGTTTATACCAACTTACAAAACAAGCAATAACATAGCAATAAATGTATAAAACATTGTAAAGTAAATTTTGATGCATTTGTTTTGCTAATTCCAATGACAATAGTTCTTCACGTTTGCTTTAGTAAGTACTTTTTTTGTTATACTTGTGAAAATATAAATTAATTCCCTGTGTTTGTTATTTGTATTTCCTCTTGTACCAATTATTAGAGTGACACATTTTGTAATTTCTCCTGTGCGCAGGATTCATCAATTTTATAATGGGGTTTAGAAAACCTGAACACCTGATTAGGTCTCCCTAATCTACCTGATTCTTCCATTACCTTGAGAAATGGTTTTGTAAGGATATTTTTGACTTGAAGACATGACTAAACAAATATTTGGGCCAACTGTTGGGCTCCATGCTTCTTTCTTTCTCTCCATCCAACTGCAGGGAACGTTGTCAGTAGCAATAGCCTCAAGCCAGTTATTCTAAGTGGAATAAACACTATTTTACCAGGGTAGTGCTTTAGAAACAGTCAGCTATTTTAAGATACACACCTTTGGAGCAGAGCCCACCCTTCCCAGCATAGGATATAATAATAATCTTATTTGAAGATCACTCTATAATGACAGTAGGTCTGGACAGCCACTGCCCCCTCCCCAGACCAAAATATCTGTCACCCCTCACAACTTCAATCAGCACCAACAATTTTTAGCAGGTAGCAGGTGTTTAATACCTGTTGAAATCAATAAGTGAAGGAATGAGAGTGTGATCCCTCAAATCACTCATTACAACTTGGAAGTAGAAAGAAGGTAGAGATTCTTTACAGAATCTACAACTGACCTTCTCTCTCTTATGAGCTGGGGGCCCATCTGATAGGTAGTAGAGAGGAATGCCTTAGTTAGATTTAAATTTTGGATGGAAACCATAATCGACACTCTCTTTTGAGATTTAACTAGTCATTTTGGTAGAAATGCTCAGTTCTTCAAGTTGTTCCCCTGTCTGCTGGCTCATCTCTGAGATGTTACTCAGGGCACAGGATGAGGCTGCCCTGAGTTGTGCCACTGGAGGAATAAGTGAGGTCCCGATCTGGAGCTGATTCTGCTCTGGTTGGCAGTGTGGATCCAGGCTCAAGCAGCCTTCCTGGTCACCATGCAGATGAACTTGTGAACTGTTCCTAGCTTGGTCAGGACCTGGGAAATTTGGCCTTTTCTCAATAATCCATGGTACCACAGATACTGGAAGTGCCTAACCCATCTTCCATACATCCCCTGGCCCAGCCTGCATGTCTCCCAGCCCCCTCAGCCAACTACCAGCTCTCAACTCAGTAGGAAGCTGAGAGCCTTGGAGCACTACCCGGGCACCTCTGCTGACCTGGGATGCTTTGCTTCTTCCCTGGGCCTAGGCTGCCTCATGTTGAAAGAAAACACAGAAACACAAAAGAGAAAAGTTAAGCTATCCCCAAACAGTACTTTTGCAAAACAAAAGAATGAATTTTGGGAGATTCTTACAAAGAAGTCTGCCACATGACACTTGGCATAGAGAAACCTCCAAATTAATCTGGGATCTTGGAGGCATGTCGTGAATTCTTAACCCAGTGCCCCCATGCAACCTATAAAACCGAGGTTCAGGGGTGCCTGGGTGGCTTAGTCAGTTAAGCATCTGACTTCAGCTCAGGTCATGATCTCACGGTCTGTGAGTTCGAGCCCCGCGTCGGGCTCTGTGCTGACAGCTCAGAGCCTGGAGCCTGTTTCAGATTCTGTGTCTCCCTCTCTCTCTGCCCCTCCCCTGTTCATGCTCTGTCTCTCTCTGTCTCAAAAATAAATAAATATTTTTAAAAAAATTTAAAAAAAAGAAAAAAAAACCCGAGGTTCAAACATGTTTGCCTTGTTCACAGTAATTCAGTGCTCATCTCTATGGAAGAATGAGTGAAGGGTTAGAGAGAGAAAGGCCAAGAGTTGGGCGTTAATGACATCCTTACTCAAGGAATGCTCAGAGATCATCAGGATTGGGCATTGTGCTTTCCCACGGAAGTCCTGGACACACTTGTCTCACATAGGGCTGGATAGAGATGCCAGCAAGGAAGGAGGTGGCAGTGTGAGTCTGTTGCTAGTGCTGGTTTCCAGCTCTTTTGTTTCTTTCTTAATGATATTCTCTCCTCACTTCAGACCAACCTCCCACTCAAAGGAGAGATAGCTTAAAGAAAGCTACCTAAGCCTTTCTCTCTCCATGTCTGTGTTTACACTGCTGCTAATGAGAACCACCCCATCTCAATCATCTCAACAGGGAGGCTTCCAGGGACGCTTTCATGACTCAGTCGGTTAAGTGTCTGACTTTGGCTCAGGTCATCATCTCATGGCTTGTGAGTTCAAGCCCCGCATCGAGCTGCATGCAGACAGCTCAGAGCTTGGAGCCTGCTTCGGATTCTGTGTCTCCAGCTCTCTCTGCCCCTTCCCCGCTTCTGTTCTGTCTCTCTCTTTCAAAAATAAATAAACATTAAGAAAAAATTTAAACAGGGAGTCTTCCAAAGCATGGACTATCTTAAAAAAATGAGTACAGTATTTACTTTCATAAGATGTTTGACTTCAAAATGTCATCTTTTTTTACATTTATTTATTTATTTTGAGAAAGAGCACAAGTGGGGAAGGGGCAGAGAGAGAGAGGGAGACTGGGATCCCAATGCGGGTCTCTAACTCATGAACCGTGAGATCATGACCTGAACCAAAATCAAGAGTCAGATGCTTAACTGACTGAGCTACCCAGGCACCCCCAAAATGTCATCTTATATTTGTTAATTTTATTGATGTTCTTTTCAGCCAAAAAAAAAAAAAGCCTTTTGTAATTATCTTTATTGAAATTAGGTACTATTAAACTTGTTTTGAATGTTCTGAGCCTGTGTAACAGGGGCAGTGGGGAACCACTAGCAGTGATCCAGAAAGTAGAAGAAGGAGTTGCCTGGAATCTGTCATCTTCTGGGGGCAAATCCTCCTACAGAGTCGGGAGTTTTGCTTGTTGCTGTTAAAGGAAGCAACAAAATTCTCAGATGGGCACACACCCTTTGGACCCTAGAAATAGCCCTGGCTTGAGACTAAAACTCAGGTTCAGGAAAATGCTCCTGGATAAACTTTTACCAGGTGAAATGTGAGCCATTAGGAGAACCTAACCATATAATGGTTTCCAAAGGGGCAAATATCAAGCAGCGTGGCCACATGAAGGCCAACTGGTCAGGCACACTGGAGGCAGGGGGCACTTGTGCGGCCACCTGCCCCAGGACAGTAGAATTGGTTTCCTGGAGTCTGAAGTGGGAGGGCGCAGGGTTCAGAGACTGCCACTTCACTTCCTGTGAGAAACACCTCTTCTTATTACATAATTTCCTCTCGAGCCCACACAACAGGCAAAGTGTGTACTAAAGAGGTTCTCCTTAGCCAAAATATAATTTTCTGCACACCGTGATTAGCAAAGCCTTCTTCTACACACCAAGAGTCTGTGATTGGCCTTGATTACTCAACAATAGGAGGTCAGGGATAGGTTACTTGGTATCCTGTCTCATCCTCTCCCTCTCCTCCCATCAAGGGATAATCACCATGATTCTGAAATTCTAAATTCACTGAGGGCTGATTTGCTGCACTTGCCACTTATCCAACCAATTTAACAGCAAGGCACCCTTGGGGCCTAATTTCTGGCTTGAACTGTGTTCATCCACATCTTAGAAGTAATGAAAACTGGGGCGCCTGGGTGGCTCAGTTGGTTGAGCGGCCGACTTCGGCTCAGGTCATGATCTTGCAGTCCGTGAGTTTGAGCCCCGCATCGGGCTCTGTGCTGACAGCTCGGAACCTGGAGCCTGTTTCAGATTCCGTGTCTCCCTCTCTCTGACCCTCCCCTGTTCATGCTCTGTTTCTCTCTGTCTCAAAAATAAATAAACGTTAAAAAAAATTTTTTTTTAAAAAGAAGTAATGAAAACTGACCTGATGGGAATGCAGGGTGGTTTGTTGTGTGGTGGATTGAATCTCAGGTGAAGGATGGATGTGGTGGTAGAGATGGATCTTCCTTCACCTGCTTCCTTCTGAAGTGCCTGCCAGCCCTTCTAGGTAAACACTGAACAGTGTGGCAATGCCAGGGCAAGCTGTGAAGAGAGTGTTGCAGAATTCCATGGCAGCTATCTCTGCTTGGTAGATGAGGGAGGAGGCCCAGGGAATTGATTATTTTGTATAGACATTGAGGGTCAGTGGCTCCATGCCCACTCTCACTCTCACACTGAAGCCATGTGGCCTGAATTCTTCTGGGGCATATGTGATAGGCACCTGGTTGCTCTTTCAAGGAGCCATAACCTGAGGTCAGTGTCAGGATTACATGAACCTATTAGCAGGGTTTGTCTTCAAGCCCCCCTATAGCTTGTTTTAGAATCCTCTACCCTGTCTCTGGTTCTCTGTCTTGAGTATTCGGTACTATGTCATCCACCAACTATCCAAGCTACTTATGAATGTTTCCTAAAAGTACTCTAGGTAGCAAGAGAATCATTACCATTTTTCCTGAAAAATTCTGTTTCTCCTATATTTGCTTACCTCAACTCCAAGTGCCCCACTGGGCATTATTATACCTGGACTGACCTTTTACCAGGCATTGAGTTCCTCTGCCTTGAGTCTTTCCTGAATTCTGCTTCTTACACCAAAAACTACCTCCCCCGTATCTCGACTTTTCCCCAGACAACTGGCCATCAGGTTCATTGCAATCAAGTTCAATATTTACAGACAATAGACCATAGCATATATCTATCTTAATTGGTGATATGATACCTTAATCCAAAGAAGTGACCCCAAGGCCAGAAATTTCGGACTTGTCAAGCAGAACAGTGGATGGATGGGATGGAATACATCGAGTCAGTCTTCAGAGTCCCTTAGCATCCATCTGCCACTTCCGTGCTGCTTGCTCTGATAACTCTTGAGGTAGCTTAGTCATCCATCACACACACTTTTGTCCCAAACCTATATGTGGGGCAACTCTGGAGAGTGGTCATATTTTCCAACCAGAAACATGAGATACATGATCTAAAAAAGGCGGCTTCTAAGTTATGAATTTATTGGTAGAATGAAGAGAAATCTACAAAAACACATTATTTGGGTATAGAATAAAAAGAATTCTTACTAAAAATTTAAAAATTATAGGAAAGGGCACCTGGGTGACTCAGTTGGGTAAGTATCCGATTCTTCATTTTGGCGCAGGTCACAATCTCATGGTTCGTGGGATTGAGCCCCAACATTGGGCTCTAAGCTGACAGGATGGAGCCTGCTTGGGATTGTCTCTCTCCATGGCTCTTTGCCCCTCTCTGATTCTGGCTCACACGGGCAAGCATGCGTACATGCTCTCTCTCAAAATAAATAAACTTCAAAAAATTTTTTAAAAAATTACAGAAAATTGGAAGCTGCTCAGAATATGGAAGTTGGATAGCTGCATGGTTGCTATGTCAGGTTATGATGCTTTGGTGCTATAGCAGAATGACAGCCTTGGATCCAGAAACCTGTGTTTATGTCACAGCACTGCCACTAACATGATGTGTGACTTAGAAAAAGTCCTTCAATTCCTGTGGACGTGATTCCCCTTATCCTCTAAACAAGAGAGAAAATGTGTAAGTGTGCACAGTGTTGTCTTTAGTATCAGACAGCCCTAAGCATCCATCCTGGCTCTGCCACATATCAAGCTGTGTGACCTCAGGCGGGTAACTTACCCCACCTCTGAGCTGCAGTTGCTGATCTGTAGAGATGATAATAGTACTTAGTTTGCTGTGCTGCTCATATTATGACACACATAATAAGTGTTCTGTAAATGGTAACTTTAATTATAAAATTGATAAGGTATTATGGTTAGGTTAACTGAATTCAAAGTTCCTTTCTATCTCAATTTATTGGGAGAGAAAGCCGAGGAAATAAAGGGAAAAGTTTATAGGTTATGATAACACCCTTCTTTTTTCCTCCGTTTTTCTTAAGTGATCTAGAAGCAGCCTAATACAACTTGCAGACCGGGATGACTCCACCAGTCGCCTCCCTCCCACACCACCAGAGAACATTTCTGGGGGAAGAGGTAGGCTGCACATTTTAAGTACAATTCCTCAGTTTCACTTCCCAAATGAGTTCTGTCAGGATCCAGAATCTACTTCTCTCATAATGACCTTCCCCAGTGAAAATTAAAGACTCATTAATCTGTAGACGGCCAAATGTAAAATCGTGCTTGTAAAATAACACCAGCTAAATCATCATCCTTCAACTTTGTGGCAAATAGGAAGCTTTTAATCTCAGAACACTTAAGAAATTTGGGTTTTAAGAAACCATAACCCGAAGGTAATACATGACTCTTTACAAAGAAACTTCCTGTCATGCTCTTTTGCTGTGGCTTTTTCCCCACCTACCTAAACCTCATGAAAGTAAAAATACTGATCAATCATGCAAAGGGGGACTTGTCTAAAATAACTGAAATGTGATACAATATGAGTGTTAGGAATGCATAGCAGCAGACAGTGGTTATCAAGCCAGGAGATCACTCATTAGTATTGGGCGCTGGGTGATAGAGGGTCATGCCTGGAACGTCTGCACTGTGTCCTGACAGCCCAGCATCCACTCGTGCCCTTCAGCAGCCACCTCAGTGTCAGTGTGAGCCACAGGCTCCAGTTGGCAAAGACAGCGGACACAGCTCTGTGCTCACGGGCCCAGAGAAATCAGGTAGTGAGCATTAGAAAACGTGAGTTCGTTTTTCTGTGATCACTTTCACTTTTTTTCCTCAAGTAAAAACTTTATAAAACAAACTCTCATGTACCCTCCCAACCCCCCTTAAAAATTGTCTTTCGGGGCGCCTGGGTGGCGCAGTCGGTTAAGCGTCCGACTTCAGCCAGGTCACGATCTCGCGGTCCGGGAGTTCGAGCCCCGCGTCGGGCTCTGGGCTGATGGCTCAGAGCCTGGAGCCTGTTTCCGATTCTGTGTCTCCCTCTCTCTCTGCCCCTCGCCCGTTCATGCTCTGTCTCTCTCTGTCCCAAAAATAAATAAAAACGTTGAAAAAAAAATTTAAAAAAAATAAATAAATAAATAAAAAAAATAAAAAAAAATTGTCTTTCAAGTTGGCTGGTTGAGGGATGATAGTTTTGTAGTGTAGAAACAGTATGAAGCAGGGATAACCTGGAGGCTGAGGGATGAGTTTTAACCATGTTGATTCTGGCAAATACAGGAAATCAGAATGGACAGATGACCAATGGTGTTACATGCAAGCCCGCAATGTGTTCAGTTCTACTTCCATTCCTCTCTCTGCTGCTTCAATTAATTCATTAGACACCAACTTATTCTAAAATTATGTATTAACTATGTGCGAGGCATCTGAAATAGAAAGGGTAACTCCAGGGGGTGCTGTGGGAGACTTGGAGAACACCACAAAGACTCCTGCAAAAAGTGACATCTGACGTCTAAAGGAATAATGACTCCAGGGTGCTAGGGCTGACATTAATGAAGGAGTGGAATTCTAGATTGGAAATGTAATCTAAAACTCAAGTGATTGCTGGCAAAATCCAGTTACTTTCAGAAGCTTAATCTTTGAAGTCATTCAGATATGGAAGAGGCAGTGTTGATGCCACCTCACTGCCTCCTGGGTGCGAATCACTAGCCCGAGCCTGCCAAGAAGGAGAGCTAGCATTTCTGCTGGTTCTCCAGACTAATAGTGGAAGTGAGTTTTCACACTGTGTGGGGGGCCACAGATGCACCTGACCACTGAATTCTCACTGTGGGCTGCACTGAGCCCACCAGGTAGGCAGCAGTGAAGCCACACGCAAGTAGAAGAGATCCCACTGCGTCCCTTCATGCCCTCGCTTGGGGAGGGCTGTGATACGGACAGAGCTCACAACAGGGATTGTGGCTGCAAGCAAATGGAGCTGAGTCCACATCTTCCCCAACCAACCCTAACACAGCTCCGTGGTCCCCCTGTACATCGGAGCTGGGGATGCCCTGCAGTAGCAGGAAAAGCACTCAGGGGGCTGGTGAGCCACTCCTTGCTCTCACCCTTCCTGAAAGAACAAGACACTGGGACACTCCTGGTCATTATTCCTGATATTCACGCCATCGGTGAGCACAGTGCTTTGCTTCTTACACTGTTTAGTATCCTCGACCCCACATTTATGCACCATAACCCAGACTGCCCACCTCACTGGGTCATTGTGAGGATTGAATGAAAAAGCACTTTCCTTATAAACTTTAAAGCACCATCTAAACATAGATTATTTATGTTATTTTATGGCCATCAATCAGCACAAAATCCCATGAGGCAGGTAAGGCAGGAATTATTAACTCTCATTTTTGAGTTGAAGGAACACCAAGCACAGGGAAGAAAATGCAATGTGCAGACCAAGAAAAGTTATGGATGGCTCTATTTCTGGAAGAAAGGGAATGGAACAGTAGATTTTACAAGCTCTCTACTAATCCAACAATTTCAAGTTTAAATCATATGGTTTGATTTAAATTTACTTTTTCTAAGTCTCTAAGCATATCTCCTTCTTCACCTCATAAACAGTAAATTTGGAATGGCTATCACTGGGAACAATGAAGACTAAATCAAACTGCAGACTCTTTTTCCAGTGAAAAGCACGTGGGGCAGGTGGGCAGGTATGGAAACTTCTATGAGCACAATGTTCTCTCACCTTTCGCTGGAGGGCGGAGCAGTTTCTGAACACCAGAGCATCTTTGTTCCTGTCTGCTCTCAAGTGGCTCTGCTCTAACCTGACATCGATCCCCTCTGTGAAGTGTCTTTGTCACTTGCAGCTTTAAGTGCTGTCACAGCCATGGCTGATGGAAAGGGGATGGCGTGTTTGGGCGTCCAGGATCATGACTGTGGCTAGAATTCCCCACTGAAGGAGTCTTATCTCGATGAAAGGAGCCCAGTGGCCCGACACTAAGAGTGGTTTTGCCATTTGCGTTAGCTACAGGGCACTATAGCATTTAAAGCTTGCTGGTCTGTCAGCTAGCCAGCTTAGCTGGGCTTTTGTAGGTGGGGTCCAAGGGAGAAGGATGGAGAGTGGATGGATTTTAATCAGACCCATCTGAGCCCAGGTAGGGGAGGTCATGCTGAAAGCAGCCCCTCCTTCAAAACGGGAAACACTCCTAAAAGCACCAGGCAAGACCCATGTTGAAAGAGTAGGACATGGTTTTAGAGATGTTGACCTAAATCTGGGACTGTCCCATCCATGACTTTGACCTTGTGCAATTATGACAAGTGTTCCCTCCCACTCTCCAGAGCGACACTTGAATTTTATGTATAACACTATGCCTAGGATGTTACAATGTCCTGACACAGATCATCCAGTAATACACTCCTGAGCCGCATCTACTGAGCATCTATTAAGTGCCAGGCACAATTCTACGTGCATTAACCTTACTTCAATCTCTAAATCAGCCCCACCATGCAGGTGTCATCCTTCCCATTACACTGCTGAGGAAACTGAGACAGAGTGGTTACATAACTTGCCTAGAGCCACCCAGTAAGAAAGTGGCTAAGCTCTGGGGCACCTGGGTGGCTTAGTCAGTTAAGCATCCGACTCTTGTTTTCGGCTCAGGTCACAATCTCATGGTTTGTGGGTTCAAGCCCTGCCTAGGGCTCTATACTGATTGTGCAGAGCCTGCTTGGTATTCTCTCTCCCCCTCTCTCTTTGCTCCTTCCCCACTTGTGCTCTGTCTCTCTCAAAATAGAAAGAAAAAGAAAGAAAGAAAGAAAGAAAGAAAGAAAGAAAGAAAGAGGCTAAGTTCTACCTCACTCGCATGACCAGGTTCTTATCATTATGCCATCGCCACAACTGTCATCAAGGTAGGATCTTGGGGTTCCAGTGAATCCCCACCACACAGCCTGAATGGCTATCTGCAGTTGGGACCTGTTGGTGGCCCTTTAGAGGGTTCTTAGTGAATGGCAGAACCATTATTATCCTCAGCTTGTCGACTGACTTTCCGAGGAATGAACAGTTTCTCAGGGTTCCCATGAACATAGTGATGTGTAAGGTCTTCCCACCTAGTTTGGAAAGGGAATACAGTGACCAGAAGTAACATGACTTCAACAAGTAACTTGCTGGGCTGAAAACAAGGGTGCGAACCCCTCTGACTTTGAGTGGTACACAGTGTTCTAAGAGACATGTTACATTTATATATTTCCTACAATACCAGAGAGCTGTGCCTCTGCAGAGTAGGCATCCAATGTGTGGGACAATTTGTAAGATTTTAACAATGCCAGAAAAATGGAAAAAAGAAATAACTCCTTGGGTTCCCCATTTCTTGGGAATTCTAAGCAATTATGACATAAGCAGGTCTTTAACAACACTGGAGAACCAGATTGGGAGAGGATATCATGTCTTGGTGCCAGGACATTTTTTGGATAAGGTGTTGACCCTCAAATCTGACCTCAGTGAGGATGTCTATCATCACAGGGATCGGCTTGGGAGCACTTGCGCAAGCATCAGAAGGACCTTCACTTGGAGGATCTCGAGTTGTGTCCCCTTGGGTCCTCTGTGAGGTCTTGGCTCTTTGCACTTCAGACTTTTAGGTGTGACTGTGAATCTGCCACAAAGGGGTTCCTGCCACTCTGCAGATGTGTTTCCCTCCTGAAGTTCAGCTGTAAGAGCCCTCAGGGAGGAGAGTGATTTAAATGGTCAACCTAGTGGACTTGCTATCCACACACCTGTTTGTCACTTGCAATCATTCTGAAAGGCTTCTTAGTGTAACTACAGCAAGCTGGCTCATCATTTCCTTGGTCTCCACAGTGGGGCCCAACCTCCCACAGTGCTGGCTGCAGCCTCAGACTGGAGTTCTGAAAGGTTTCTCAGAGGAAACACCGTGACCTCCAAAATGGTGGCAAGAAGCCACAGAGTACTTGTGGGGCTTCTGCCTTCTCATTTGAGGGTGAAAGTGAGGGTGGGACATGGGTGAAGCCCAGAATGGGAGTTCAGGGAATATGAAAAGCCACATACCTTTGGCTTTTTGTTTTTTGTTTTTTTATTGCTACTGTTTAAGGAAAGAGAAATATTCATCTACCACAAAACAA
Source organism: Lynx rufus (assembly GCF_022079265.1). Lineage (NCBI taxonomy): Eukaryota > Metazoa > Chordata > Mammalia > Carnivora > Felidae > Lynx > Lynx rufus. The sequence continues at coordinate 30,399,552 of NW_025814889.1, read as the reverse complement.
AGGTATTTTTTTAAAACATTGCCTAAAAGAATGTTTTATACAAAAAAAATCATGTTAGGATACAATTATGGACATAATTAAAACACCATTTCAAAGGTGGAACTGGTTAAAATGACAACCGTCTAAAAAAAACGAAACAACTTCCTTCCCTTAGTATCAAGATGGTAGATGAACTCACCTGTTGCTGCTAAAACTCTATCCCCACTCTTTTAAAGTCTGTGTCAAGGGCCTGATCCTTTGACTCTATTCCAAACTCCCCAAACAGTAGGTTCTCTTCTTTCATAATTGTTTCACCTGCTGTCAGCAGTATGGCTAGGATTTTAAATCTCCTAAGGAGCCTGTATAAAATTTCCTTTATATTGCTCCGGTTAAATTTTTGTTTCTTTTTTCCCCCTGAGTCTCTGAATCAGGGCATGCACAGTGTGGCCCTCACAGGCATCTTTTGTATTTTGGACTCACATAAGATCTTTTGGATACCTTGATTGTGGGACAATTAGACTCAATAAAACAAGGAAACAAAAGAAAGCCCATTCATTCCTCCTCCTATGGCTTCTCAAGAAGGTCCCAGGACTGTGATTCTTTATCCAGTCTCTGCTTCTTTATTTCCAGACTACAAGATGTAAAGGACTATCTTAAACAACAAGGAAATGTGCACCTACATTAGCAATTAACATCAACTCCCTTTTACAATCATTCCATTTTCCCTCCTGCTGTTCTAGGAAAACCTGAATTAAAAAGCCTGGTGCTGCTCAAGGGCAATTAATAGCACTGAGATGACAAAAGATCTTAGAACAGCTGACAAAGTGGCCCTGGGAGGGAACTGGGCCCGGGCTCAAAGTCACGGTGGGAAGCGTGTGCCCCGTGCAGCATGCGCTTTATGCATGAAGAATGAAAAGAGTTTCATCACCCAGGATAATGCAATTAAAAAGTACACCACCAGAACCCACCCCATGCCAACTTGCTCAAAATTGGGCCTCAGACCCAGGGGCCGAATTGAAATTCGAAGCTTCGATATCTACATCGGCAGGGAGGGAGGAGTTGGGGGTTGATCTGCCTCCTTATGCAGACAGGTGCCTGTTAGCTGAGCAGAGGGACATATGTTCATTGCCTATGGTAAGAAATGATTAGAGGGCCCAGGATGGGTGGACCGGGGGAGACACAAGCAGTGTCAGAGGAGAAGCTAATTAAAAGCAGGTTCTCAGGTCTCTTTGTCCTCCGCGCTCAGTGTTTCTGCCCTATGCTGTACACACACAATTTAACATGCACAGAGAAAGGAGAGCAAGCATCTCTAATTGCCGGAAAACGACATCGCGTTTGTTGTCCCGAGCGCAGTTTTGCCCAGGTGGAAATTGTTTTCCCGATTAGAGCACTCTGCTGCGGACCAGAGTGCGGCTGGGAATTTTTTTCTAATCTTGTTGAGATGAGACCATTCAGGCTGCTGATTACTGACACAACAGAGTAATCTTTCTAGACAACTACTATGACCCTGGATTGGCAAGAGCAGGGAGGAAAAAGAAAGGCCCCCTTCACTAACCAGAGCCCCATGAGATGAAACACGGTCGGGGAGGGAAGCTTGGTCTAGTCAGTCGGTTGAACTTCCGCTGAGGTCGTGATCTCACAGTTTGTGAATTCAAGTCCAGCATCGGGCTCTGTGCAGACAGCTCAGAGCCTGGAACCTGCTTCAGATCCTGTGTCTGTCTCCCTCTCTCCCTGCCCCTCCCCCGCTCAAGTTTTCTCTCTCTCTCTCTTTCAAAAATGAATAAACTTGAAGGAAAGGAAGGAAGGAAGGAAGGAAGGAAGGAAGGAAGGAAGGAAGGAAGGAAGGAAGAAAAGAAGGTCAGGGGTATGTAAGCATGGCCCACTTTCTGTTGCTCCGTTGTGGTGACCCAGCAGTGATCTGGAAGCTATCCTCCTTCCACTGCATGGTGCTCACCCTGCAATATTGACACTTCGGACTCTGACTCCTATCTCCAAGGTTACTCCTAATGGCATCCATGTTCTACCAGCAAATCAGACTAACCAAGTGGAGCTTAAATCAGCAGGCATTGTGCTACAGTTGGCTGTGAAGGACTCACATCGGCTTGTTCTCATGAAGGTCTCTATGCAAAAGGACAATTTCAAGGCACTCTTCTACCCAATCCCAGACTTTCTTTATGAAATTGTGGTGGGAAAGAGTAGAGGGACATGAAGAAATATACTCACACACACAACTAAGGCAGCCAAAGAGGTTTGGGCTACTGTAATAATGATAGCTAAAATTCACTGAGAGCTGCTCTATGCCAGGTACTGTGCTAAGCCCTCATGTGCATGCTCTTTTTTAGTGTTCACTATAAGCTTGTAGGGTAAGTCCTTTTACAGTGTCCATTTTACAGCTTGACAAGATTAAAGACACATGGCTAGAAAATGGCAGAGCCAGAATTCAAACTGGCTAGACTGTCTTTGGACTTGACCCCAGCTCCTAACCAAGACCCCCAGGCTGAATGTATAATGTGTACAAAAAAAAAATCAAAGATTCTTCACAATAGGCCCCATTCTAGTTAACAAAATCGGATGGAAAAAAACAACTTCTACAATTTGTTATGAATGACTTATGTAGCCAGACCAAAAAATGGGCACTCCTAAACAGTCACCATTTATGTCTGCACCTTCCTGTGTAATTATCTTGTACACAGCAGCAGCTACATGGCCTCTGGTTTGACAGTGGTTCACATTTGGAGTTCCTTGGGAAAGACACAGAGTTAGAGCCTGAAACCTAGAGCACAAGGAGGTAATTATTTCCAGGATTCCACTCAATATGTGCCTAGAAAGGTAGAGAGGGCAGGGAGGAGGTGGAAATAGGAAGGTAGAGAGAATTGTTTTTTAAAAGGTGCAATTCCTTTGTGGAAAGTTCTCATATCTATATAAATGGTAGCAGGTGTAGAAAGAAGGCTCACTCTAAAAGCTAAAGCTTCACTCTCTTCCGAATGAATCATCTTCTTGTTTATACTCTATTGGCAATTAATGATACACCATCCCATAACATTTTCATTACTGCTGTCTCGTGCTATGGTCTTCATCTTTTATTGTTGAATTCCTCATGTATTATTGACCTGTCTTCTTAATTATATGGTAAGTTATTTGAGAAAGGAAAATGAAGTTTTTCCTTTTTTTAAAAAAATTTATTTATTTATTTTGAGAAAGAGAGAGAAAGAGAGAGAGAGAGAGAATATCCCAAGCAGGCTCCTCACTGTCAGCACGGAGCCTGCTGTGAGGCTCAAACTTATGAACCATGAGATCATGACCTGAGCTGAAGTCAAGAGTTAGACATTTAACTGGCTGAGCCACCCAGGCACCCCAAAAATGAATTTTTTAAATTACTTATAACCCCTATGGTACTTAACAGAAAACCTAGTCCATATCTGTTGGTAGATGAAAGAAGATGTTTGTGCTCATTTTTCTCCTATCTTGAAGTAACAAAAGGAATTTAGTCTGAGACACACCAGAGGAACTCAGAGGAGGGTAGTAGAAAGAGATTCTTTCTTCACTACCTTCCAGCACTTCATTTATGCATCCATCCATCTGTTGACCTATTTATTCAATGTTCCTAGAATTATGCCAACAAGAAGGCTACAAAAAAGTACACGGTCATTTCCTTTATGATCTCACAGAACCATAGGAAGGAGGAGAGGATCATGCCTGCTAAAATTCAAGGGAAAAATGAAAATTTTTATGGGTCTCAGTTCGCTGCTAGCCACATCCTCACATGCTTGTCTGTTAACTCATTCACTCAAGCAATAGATATTTGTTGAGTGTGTACTGGAGACTGGGATGCATGTGTGAACAGAATAAAGACCTTATATTCATGAAGTTTGTAATCCAGTGAGTAAGACAAACATTTATAAAATAATGCCAATGATTATTTAATTATAAGTGCAAGTTGGGGCGCTAGGGTGGCTCAGTCTGTTGAGCGTCCTACTTCAGCTCAGGTCATGATCTCCCTCTTTGTGGGTTCAAACCCCACATCAGGCTCTGTGCCAACAGCTCAGAGCCTGGAACCTGCTTCAGATTCTGTGTCTCCCTCTCTCTCTGCTCCTCCCCTGCTCATGCTCTCAAAAATAAATAAACATTAAAAAATAATTTTAAAAAAGAAGCACAGGGGCACCTGGGTGGCACAGTCAGTTAAGCGTCCGACTTCAGCCAGGTCACGATCTCGCGGTCCGTGAGTTCGAGCCCCGCGTCAGGCTCTGGGCTGATGGCTCGGAGCCTGGAGCCTGTTTCTGATTCTGTGTCTCCCTCTCTCTCTGCCCCTCCCCCATTCATGCTCTGTCTCTCTCTGTCCCAAAAATAAATAAACGTTGAAAAAAAAAATTAAAAAAAAAAAAAGAAGCACAAATTTATATGGGAGGATAAATGCAAGGAGCATTTCTAACCTAGATTTGGCCAAGAGGATGGAAGCCAGAAAAGCATTTCCTGTAGAAGTTTCATTGACACTGAAACTTACAGGTTGAGTGGAGGAGTAGACAAAGGAGAAGGTAAAAAATGGAGAATTCCAGGTATAGCAGTTGAGTGGCCTTAAGGTGGGAAAAAATTTGGCACAAAAGAAGAAATGAACTAACACAAGTGAGGAGAGTATGGGGGTGGAGTGGATGTTGGTGGAGCCAGATGAGGCTAACCAGTGGGGCATGGCCAGATCATGCAGGAGGTCATAGGTTGGGGTTGAGTTGTTTTTATTTTAGTTTTAGCATCTAGCATTCAACTTGTCTTTCTATTTGGGGGCATCTCTCACCATGCATGACATCTGAGGTATCCATAGCTATGTCAGCTGTTACAAAGAATGAAGGAGGGAGATCTTCCTTTTCTCATCCTCTGGCATCCAAGACATTGTCATAGAAATTCTGTCCAATTACTCACCTTGGATCACCCTGAATCTTTGAATATGAAGCAAGCAATGCAAACTCAAAGGAAGAGTTTAAAACTCACTCATGGCAGTTGCATCCTGTGGTATCAAGCAGTGGCAATAGCACTATCTGGTGCCCTGTCCTTCTAGACTATTCCTTCCATCTGTCCTCCAGAGCCCATTTTTTCTTTTTATTCCCCAAGCATCAGGGAGTCTATGAGTCTGCTATCAAACTCCCTGTCTGTCTAACTTCATCAGAGCTAATTCCAATTGGTTGTAACTCAGGTTCTTGACTGGTAAACAATGATAAGTAGATTAGTTTTTAACTTAAGGACAACAGAAGTTTGTTCTATCCACATTTCTACCCAAGGTTCTATCCAAGTGTTCCATCCAACTGGAATATCACTAAAGGTTCTTTATAGTTTTCAAACCACTTCCACATGACCCATTTGTTTTTATAGCAACCAAAGGGTTAGGTACTACCATCTCCCTTTTATTAACCAAAAAGAGAATGGAGTTGGAAGAGTCCAAGTGATTTCTTTCTGCTGTGAAACAGCTAATTAATGGCAAAACAATTATATGAGGCCAGGTCTTCCGGTTTCCTGTGCATCACTCCTTCTGTTACCTCTTGCAGTGGATGCAAGACCTGTGGTGTGGGAAGAAAAGCAAGTGTCATGACTTCTGTGTCAGCAGCAGAGGCACACTGTCCAAGCTGTACACATGAACTTACCTGTGGACATTCTTGCAAACTCTGTATTCACACCCACCATTATTTGTATTGGATAGTAGATTTACATGAGAAAGAAGGTAGCATCCCCAGAACACAGTCTGTCTGGAAAGACTTCTCAAGCACAAAGCTGCAGTTAGGAATGTATAGGTTCACAAATGTATGTAGCTGCTGAGACATCCATTCTCAGAGAAAAGTTTGAAGCTTGAAATCGTAAGATGCAATACAAAAGAAAATGTATATTGGTAAACAGATTAAGCATGGTATTATGTAGCCTGCTGGGAAGCAGCAAAGATGGAGAATCAAAACATAAGCTTTGACTTGAGACCCAGAGACAGTACTTATCTTGTAGGACTGCCGTAAGGATTAAACAAAGTGGCACATGGAAAATTCTTAGCACAAAGACTAATACAGGGCAGATGCTCTATTAGATGTTTATTCCCCTGCTTTGTTTCCAGAGGCATCAGAAAGCAAATGGAGATTGTCCCCTAGCTAGATAGGGGTCAGAGATAATCTGTAGTTTAGCAGACCATGGTTCAAACTCAGATCTGTCAGGCAGAGGCTATCAAAAGAGGCTAGGGGCACCCAGAGGAACAGAGAGAAGTCAGCATCAGTCTACTCCCTCATTCTCAAGACCAGCCACATTGCTGAGACTTTCTTTCTAATAATATATCTAGAACTTAAATGACCTATTCAACCTTCAGGGGTGTGAGGGTAAAGAAACTGGTGTGTTACTTGAAATATAATACACAGAAATTCTTCCAACTTCTTTTATTTTTATGCTTTTCCATAAAAACCAATTGAAATGATTGTTTTTTTTTTCTTTTCAGGGAAAGAAACAAAAGGTTTTTTTTAAATCAGTAAAGAGTATTTTCTATTAAAACTAAATATTTTTCTAAAAGCAAATTTTATTTTCCCAAATATTTGACAAGAGCAAGCTGTAAAATTCTGAAGGAGTTCAGTCAGCTGTGCAGATTGACTTTTGAAGTGTAAAATAAACCTTTACTTAACAGATGTCAGAACTGTGACTTTGAGAGATAATGACAGTTTTTATAGTAGGTTGGTGACAGAATTTCTAAGAAGAATGAATAAAGTTTTGGTGCCAAGTTTGGGGAAAAAATGACAACATGATTATTAAAAATTGACTGAGTTGAGGAAAGCAAAAATAAGTGTTTTAATTTATTTGATTAGACAGCGTAAATTGTTCCGTAAATACCAGCAAAATACATTTAACAAAAGGATAGGCTGTACCATCAAGTAAGAAAGAGAGTAACTCAAAGGCCCTACCTTCCTCCAAAACTGCCATGAATGAAGTTTATTTCAAATCATTTCAAAGGTCTTAGACAAGGGATCAAACAGTCCTGGAAGACTTTTTAATAACTACTTTCAGATTCTACCCCTCTAGCAGCAAATACAGACAACTCTGCAATACTGACAAACACATTCTAACTGGATGATGTAGGGTCAGCAGTCCCTGCAAATATTTTAGGCAAAATCAAATACCCCCAAGGGGTGCCTGGGTGGCTCAGTCAGTTGAGCATCTGACTTCGGCTCAGGTCATGATCTCAAGGTTTGTGAGTTCGAGTCCTGAGACAGGTTCTGTGCTGACAGCTCAGAGCCTGGAGCCTGCTTCGGATTCTGCATCTCCTTCTCTCTCTGCCCTTCCCCCACTTGTGCTCTGTCTCTGTCTGTCTCTCAAAAATAAATAAATGTAAAAAAATTTTAAAAAATCAAATACCCCAGGCCCCATTCCACTCTCTCAGTCTTTCCCAGGGCAACCTGCCTGTGACCAGGTCACCTCCAGAAGCAGCTCCAGTCCTGCCTCTGTACGAAGGCTTCTTGGACTCCTCTGTTCCTCAGACAGTCCTTCTATCCTGAATAGAGAGGGCCCTGGAATAGTCTGTGTTGCAGCATTCAGCATTGGCCAGTGATGGTCTTATTGAGCCAGAATCTCCCAACCTTTTTACTGTAGGCAACTTCCACTATGATGCCTCCCAGGAGATGATACTCAGGGGATGCCAGCTTCATGTAGGGATTCTGTTCTTTTCTGGACAGGCGAATTTGGGGAATAAAATAGACAACTCCAGAATATTCTGAAGGCTAAAGCCAGAATCAGGAACTGACTATCCAGTTCCTCCTCCTTTCACATTTAGTGATTTTTGAAATGGTTGAGTTAAAATCAAACATCATGATATCTAATTTCCATCTGTTCTTTTTTTTTCTTTTTCTGCCTTTTGTAGGTTTAATTAAGGTTTGTAGGTTTAATTAAGCAATTATAATTCAATTTCAACTCCTCTATTGAATTATTTAACTTCTTTAAAATAATTGTTAGTGGTTGTCTTAGGATTTACAATAAAAAATTTAAATAATTTGTCTGACTTCAAATAAATTATACTGCCTCACGTGTAGGGTAAGCATCTTTATAACAGTCTATTTCCAATCCTGCCTTCCCAACCTTTCCTGGATTGTCATTAATTTTACTTTTACGTATGCTGTAAACATGTAATACATTGTTATTACTTTTGCTTTCTATAGTTACCTTTCACTTCCTTTTATTCTTTTTCCAATGCTCTTTATTTCTTTGTGTAGATCCAAGTTTCTGAGTACTACATCCCTTTTGCCTGAAGAACCTCCTTACTATTTCTTATGAAGTAGGTCTGTCACCAGTGAATTCAGTTCTTTCAGTTTTTGTCTGTTTGAGAAAGTCTGTTTTAAGTTCATTTCTGAAGGCTATTTTCTGTGGATATAGAATTCTGGGTTGACAGTTTCCTTCAGCATTTCAAGCAAGGCACGCCATTATCTTACTGCGTGTTCTCTGATGAGAAGTGTGCTATAACTCTTATCCTTGTTCCTCTGTAGATAATATACCTTTTTTTTTTTTTAGGTGTGGCTGCCTTCAAGATTTTCTTATTGTCTTGGTTTTCAGCAGTTTGAAAAAGATATGCCTATATGGTTTTATTAGTGCGGGTATGCTTGTATTTATCCCATTTGGCATTCTCTGAGTTTCTTGAATCTGTGGTTTTGTGTTATTAATTTTGGAAAATCTTCTGCTATCACGTCTTCAAATATTTTTTCAGCTCCATTCTCTTTCTCTTCTGTGATTTCAATTGTGCATATTTTAGACCATTTAATATCATCTGAAATTGTTGAATGTTATGTTCTGATCTCCCCCTCCTCTAATTCTTTTTTTCTTTTGCATTTTATTTGGGAAATTTCTACTGCCCTATATTCAAGGTCACGGATTCCTTCCTCGTCTGTATCAAGCCTACTAATGAGCCCATGGAAGGCGATCTTCATTTCTGTCGTTGTGGTTTTTGTTTTCCAGCATTTCCATTTTATTCTTTTTATTGAAGTATAGTTGACAAGCAATGATACATTAGTTTCAGTTGTACTACATAGTGGTTCAACAAGTCTGTACGTTATGCTATACTCACCACAAGTGTAACTACCATCTGTCTTCATACACCACTCTTATAATACCATTGACTGTATTCCTCATTCTGTGCCTTTTATCCATGTGACTTGTTCATTCCATAACTGAAAGCTGTATCTTACACTCCATTTAATTCTTTCTCATAGTTCTCTTGTCTCTGCTGACATTACCTATTTGGTATTGTATATTGTCTATCTTTTCCATTAAATTCCTTAACATATTAATAAGTTATTTTACATGCCACACCTGTGTAATGTCTAAATCTGGTTGTGATGGTTACCCTTCAGACTAGGTATTTCCTTGCCTTTTCTTAGCCTGATAATATCCTGTTGTCAAAACCTGAGTATGTTGTAGAAGGTAGTAGATGCTGAGGTAAATACACTTTATGCTTGAAGATAAACATCTCATTTCTTCTGCTAGTCCTCCCTCAGCTTAATTTAAATAAAATTGACATATAGCATTGACATATAGCAATGTGATGATTTGATATATGTATATGTTATAAAATGATTACCACAATAAAGTTACTTAATATATCCATCACCTCACATAATTACATTTTTTCTTTGTGGTGAGAACATTAAAGATTTATTCAAGTATATAACACAGTATTATTAACTATAGTCACCATGCTGTACCTTAGATCCCCATTGTTTATTTGCCTTATAACTGGATGTTTGTACTCTTTAACCAATATCTTCCCTTTTACCCAGCTTTGGCAATTCTACTCTCTTTATATGAGCTTATCTTTTTCTTTTTAGATTCACATGTAAGTGAGATCATACAGTATTTGTTTTCTCTGGCTGACTTATTTCATCTACCATAATGCCCTCAAAGTCCATCCATGTTTTCACAAATGGCAGGATTCCTTCTTTCTAATGGCTGATAAAACATTCTGTTATGTATATTTACCCACATTTTAAAAACCCATTTATCTGTGAATAGACATGTTATTTCCATATCTTGGCTATTGTAAATAGTACTGCAATGAACATGGGAGTGTAGATATCTCTTTGAGATGATGATTTCATTTCCTTTGGATATATACCCAGATAGGATTGCTGGACCAGATAGTAGTTCTACTTTTTAATTTCTTGAGGAACCTCCAGGACATTTTCCATAGTGGATCTACCAGTTTCCATTCCCACCAACAATGGGAATGAGGGCTCCCTCTTCTCCATAACCTCTCCAATACTTATCTTTTATCTCCTTGATAATACTATTTTAACAAGTATGAGGTGATATCACATTGTGGTTTTGATTTGCATTTCCCTGATAATTAGTGATGTTGAGAACCTTTGTATGTCCCTGTTGGCCATTTGTATGTCTTCTTTGGAAAAATACCTATTCAGTTCCTTTGTTCATTTTATTATATTTTATTTTTTTTTAATTTAAATTCAAGTAAGAAATCATACAGTGTAGTCTTGGCTTCAGGAGGAGAGCCCAGTGACTCATCCATTACATGGGACACACAGTGCTTATCCCCAAAAGTGCCCTTTTTAATGCCCATCACCCATTTAACTCATGCCCCACTCACCACCACCCCTCTAGCAACCCACAGTTTGTTTTCTGTATTTAAACTGAATGATGATGATGATGCTAATGATGGTGATGATGATGAAGATGATGATGATTTGCTATTCAATTGTATGAGTTTCTCATATATTTTGAATATTAACCCTTTATCTGATGTATGATCTACACTTTCTCCCATTCAGGTGAATGCTTTTTCATTTTGTTGATTGTTTTGTTTTGTTTTGTTTTGTTTTGTTTGTTCTGTTCTGTTTTGTTTTTTTGTGGTGAAGAAATTTTTTAGTTTGATATAGTCCCCCTTGTTTATTTTGCTTTTTAATTTGTGTTTTGGTGTCATATTAAAAAAATCCCAATGTCAAGGGATTTTTCCCCTTTGTTTTCTTCTAGAATGGCGTCTATGGTTTTGAGGGTTGTATTAAATCTGGAATACATTTCAAGTTAACTTTTGTGAGTGGTGTAAGATAAGCACCAATTTCATTATTTTGCAAGTAAATATCCAGTTTTTCCAAAGTCACTTATTGAAAAGACCATATTTTCCCAATGAATATTATTGGCTTTCTGGTAAAATATTAGTTGACCCTAAAGGCATGGATTTATTTCTGGGTTCTATATTCTCTTCTATTGGTCTATGTGTCTCTTTTTTCTGTTTTTGTAAAAAAATCCATTGAAATTTTGATAAGGATTGCATTGAATCTATAGATGGCTTTGAGTAGCATGAACTTTAAAAAATATTAATTCTTCTGATCTATAATCATATAATATCTTCCCATTTATTTGTGTCTTCTTCAATTTCTCTCATTAATGTCTTATAGTTTTCAGTGTACAGATCTTTTACCTCCTTGGTTAAATTTATTTCTAAAGATTTTATTGTTTTTGATGCTATTATAAACAGGATTGTTTTATTTACTTTTCTTTCAAATAGTTCATTGTCAGTGTATTGAAATGCAACTTATTTTTGGATGTTAATTTTGTATCCTGCAACTTTACTGAATTCATCAATTAGATCTAATTGTATTTTGGTGAGGATTTTAGGGTTTTCTATATGTAAGGTCATGTCACTTGCAAACAGAGACAATTTTACTTTTTCCTCTCCAATTTAGATGTCTTTTATTTCTTTTACTTGACTAACTATCCTGGAGAGGTCTATCAGTACTGTGTTGAATAGGATTGTGAGTGGGGGGTACTTTGTCTTGTTCTTAATCTTAAAGGAAAAGTGTTCATTCTTTCACCATTGGGTATGATGTTAACTGTGAGTTTGTCATATATGGCTTTCATTATGTTGATATATGTTACTTCTATATCCAATTTGTTGAAAGTTTTTATCTTGCAAGGGTGTTGGATTTTGCCAAATGTTTTTTCTGCATTTATTGATTATATCATATTCTTTCTTCATTCTATTAATGTGGCATATCATGTTTATTGATTTGCTTATTTTGAAACACCCTTATATCCCAGGGATGAATCACACTTGATCATGATGTATGATTCTCTTAATGTGCCATTGAACTCAGTTTCCTAAAATTTTCTTGAGCATCAGTATTCACCAGGGGTATTGGCCTGTAGTTTTATTTTCTGGTGTCCCCATCTGGCTTTGGTACCAGGGTAATTCTGGCCTCATAAAATGAGTTTGAGAGCATTCCTTCATCTTTAATTTTTTGGAAGAGTTTGAGAAAATTTGGCATTAATTCTTCTTTAATGTTCACTGGTAAAAATTTACTAGTGAAACCACCTAATGTTGGAGTTTCTTTCTTGAGAGGTTTTTGATTAGTGATCAGTATCCTAACTCATTATTAGTTTGTTCAGATTTTCTATTTGTTCACGATTCAGTCTTGGTAGGTTTCTGAGAATTTATCCATTTCTTCTAGGTTACCTAATTTGTTGGAGTATGAGTGTTCATGCTAGGCCTTTAAGGGCCTTTAGTGTAGGGTTTTGTGTTAATATTTTCAGGAGTTTGGGCTATATTTGAAGGTCGTTATTGCTATAATCATCTCCAGTGCACCATAGTCTCAAATTCCTTTAATGATACTTGTGTTAGAATATGAGCTAATTGGCCAGAATAATTTTTCTCAATGTTTATTTTCCACTTGATTTTGAGTTCTCCTTCTATCTGTTCACCAGAAACTATCTCTTGCAGTGATCTCAGCTATGTGTTACTTTTACTCACTTGTTAGCATGGTGATGAAGAGTGGAAGAGGGGGCATTCCCTGATGCTCATTGAGCCTCAGTATGAGGCAAACATTGTGGATTTGAGTCTTTAGAGTGTGGCCTTTAAAGTACATTGCCCCTCTACCATCTATAATCCTAGACCTAGCATTGACTTCTGCCCTTCTCTAGGGTGGAGTTTTATTTATTTATTTATTTTTCTCTTCTCTTCCCTCAGCTACTGTGGATTTTCTTCAGTGCTCTAAGCTGGCAATTTCTATTATTATTCTTTTTTCAGATTAAAGCTTTGGTACCATAGAAGAGATACTGGAGATGAAGCTGGACAGAGTTTCAGCAGTGGCTACTACTCCCTACCCACAGTCAGCATGATGTGAAACTTTCTTAGGAATCTCTCCTATCTTCTGTCTGACTTCCTGGTAGTATCCATGGAGGAAAGGACTAGTAGAAGGTGAAAATCCTCCCTTGTCTACTACCCAGAGACTTCACACCCATATGTAGCCTTCAGTAATTTATTAAACTTTTTAAGTTATTTATTTATTTATTTATTTATTTATTTATTTATTTATTTATTGATGTGGCATTTTTCCTTGGTAAACAAGTGCATGAGTTCTTTTCTGTTTGTCCTTTCAGGCACTGGTCTGTCCCTGGATTTGACATTATTCCTTTGCCCTGTCACACCAGTTCTCTAACTGGGTCAAGAAAAGTTATTAATTTTGTTTAGTCAGTGTTTTTTCCCCCTTATTATTGTAAGGGCAGAAGCAAAGCGCTATCTAGTTCTCTACCTCTCTTAGCTGAAAACTTACAGCCCATGTACTGATTTTTAACACTGAACCAAACTTGGATTTCTGGAAATAACTCCATCTGATCACAAATATATTATACACACACACACACACACACACACACACACACGCACATATATATATATATATATATGTATATATATGTATATATATGTATGTATGTATTTGAAATCACTTTGCTAATATTTTGCAAGGGAGCTTTTTACATTTGTTCATGACTGATTTTGTTTTGTAAATTTCTTTCCTTACAATTTCTTTGTCAGGTTTTGTGTTCAGGTTATTCCAAAGTTTTTAAATGAGTTGGAAATTATTCCTTCCTCTTTTAGTTTCTAAGAGTTTGTGCGCATTTGCATCATTCCTTACTTCAAAGTTTGCTAGCCATTGGGGAATCAATATACGTTGGTGGGAAGATTTTTTATTAGAAATCCAATTTGTCCAACAAATATAGGATGAGTCAGGTATTTCATTTTGTTTATTATTTATTTATTTATTTATTTATTTATTTATTTATTATATTTATTATTTATTATTTATTCACCTACTTGTTCTAAATAATCAAATTTATCACAAAAATTTTTCATCATATTACCTTATTACCCTTATAATGGCTGTAGGATTTCCTCTTCTTTTAATCCCAAGATTGGCAATACCTGTGTGTTTTTTTCTTTTCTTTTCTTTTTTATTTTAATTTGTTGGATTATTTCTTCTAGGGACTTATCAGTTTTCTTGCCCTTTTCAAAGAATCAACTTTTGGCTTTGTTAATATCTTCAATTGTTTGTTTTTATTCCACTGAGTTCTATTATTATTTCTTTTATTTTACTTATTCTCACTTTAAGTTGCTCTCTTTTCTTAACTAAAGACAAAACTGGGTTATTGATTTTAATTTTTTCTCCTTTCTATTAAGGCATTTAAAACGATAAGTTTCATTTAAAGTACTTCTTTAGCTATAGCCTACAAAGTTTGAAGTGTTGTGTTTTCATTGTAAATCAACTCAAATTTAAAATTCTCACTGGTAACTTTAAAAATTTAGTCCATGGATTTTTTAGAAATATCTTACTAACTTTCCAAACATTTTTGGCTTTTCTAGGCATCTTATTCATTTCTTATTTAATCTATTATTTTAAGAGATCATATGGTATAAGATTTCAATGTTTTAGAATTGATTAAATTTTATTTTATGGCTCAATATATGATCTATGTTGAGCCAGGTATAGTCTAAAAGTATGTGTTCTCTGAAGTTGTTCATAGTGTTCTATAAATGCCTATTAAGTTATATTGGTTGATTGTGTTCAGATCTTCTGTATCTTCATTGATTATATATATATATATATATATATATATATAATATGATTTAATAATTACTGTGAGAGGTTGTTGAAATCTTCAACCATGGTGTGAATTTCTCTATTTCTTTCTTTACCTTTGTCAAGTTTTGCTTTGTGTTTTTTGAAGGTATATTATTAAGTCAATATGCATGTAGGATTTTTAAATATTCCTGATGAATTGGGTTTTTTATCAGCATAAATTGTTCTTTTTCAGATGTAGTAATACTCTTGTTCCTAAAGTTAAATTGATCTCATCTTAGTATAGCCATGCCTGCTTTACTCTGCTTATAGTTTTTATGATATATATTTTTCCATCCTTGTAGTTTCAACCTCAACTATATATTTATATTTAAAATACATCTCGTATAGCAGCATATCATTGGGTCTTGCATTTTTCAAATTCATTTTGACAATCTAACCTTTATATTTGAGCATTTAGATCATTTGTATTTAATGTAATCATGATTATAATTGAGTTTAATTACTTTTAAATGATTAGTAAGGGATTATGATATATCCCAAACCTATCAAAGTCCATTTGAGTCAATATTATACCACTTTACACTTAATACCTCACACTTCCACTTCTGACTTTCCAATTCACACTTCACATCCAATTCTTCACATTTCACAGTGTACAAATATAATACACCTGCCACAGTATGATTTCATTTACTCCCCTATGTTTGTGTTAATGTTGTCATGCTTTTATTTCTACATAATGAATAAATCCTACCTTACAATATTATTATGTTCATTTTAAATGATTACCTGCCATTTAGGAAATTATAGAAGGAAGAAGAAGCATAGTCTTTTCTATTTATTCATTCTTTTATCATTTTTGGTGTCCTCAGTTTTTCCTGAAAACCCAAATTTCCATTTCCCTTCAGTCTTAAAAATATCCAGAATTATTTCTTACAACTCAGGTCTATCAGAATAAATTCTTCCAGTTTTCTTTTTTCTGAAAATGTCTTTGTGTATGTTAATATTGAAGGGTATCTTCTCTACAATGTAGTTTAGAATTCTGATTTTTTTTTATTCTATTTCTTTTTGTTTTTTTTTTTAATTTTTTTTTTCAACGTTTATTTATTTTTGGGACAGAGAGAGACAGAGCATGAACGGGGGAGGGGCAGAGAGAGAGGGAGACACAGAATCAGAAACAGGCTCCAGGCTCTGAGCCATCAGCCCAGAGCCTGACGCGGGGCTCGAACTCACGGACCGCGAGATCGTGACCTGGCTGAAGCCGGACGCTCAACCGACTGCGCCAC
Organism: Lynx rufus; assembly: GCF_022079265.1. Lineage (NCBI taxonomy): Eukaryota > Metazoa > Chordata > Mammalia > Carnivora > Felidae > Lynx > Lynx rufus. Next base: position 30,383,423 of record NW_025814889.1, on the reverse strand, counting down.
CCAGGCGCCCCTATTTCTTTTTGTTTTTAACGTTTAAAAAAATCTTCTTCTGGGGCACCTGGGTGGCTCAGTCAGTTGAGCATCCAACTTCGGCTCAGATCATGATCTCACAGTTTGTGCGTTCGAGCCCTGCATTGGGCTCTGTGCTGACAGCTCAGAGCCTGGAGCCTGCTTCAGATTCTGTGTCTCCCTCTCTCTCTGCCCTTCTCCCACTCATGCTCTGTTTCTCTCTCTCTCTCTAAAAAATGAATAAACATTAAAAAATTTTTTTTAATCTTGTTCCATTGTATTCTGGACATCATTGTTTCAGATAAGAAATAAGGCATTATTTGTTTTGCTATTTCCCTCGTATGTAATTGTTTTTAATTTGGCTTATTTCTGTATATTTGGCTTTTAGAAATTTGACTATGACAGGCTTAATGTGGTTTATTTTGCATTTATCTTGCTTATGGTTCACTGAGCTTCTTGAATGTGTAAGTTGATGTTTTCCATCAAATTTAGGAACATTTGAGTCATTCCTTCCTTTTATTTATTTATTTTTTTATAATTTTTTTTAACAATTATTTATTTTTGAGAGACAGAGAGAGGCAGAGTATGAGCAGGGGAGGGGCAGAGAGAGAGGGAGACACAGAATTCGAAGCAGGCTTCAGGCTCCGAGCTGTCAGCACAGAGCCTAACACAGGGCCCGAACTCACAAACTGTGAGATAATGATCTGAGCCAAAGTCGGATGCTCAACCGACTGAACAACCCAGGCGCTTCCCCTTTTCTTTTTGAAAGAGAACTTTTTATTACAGTTATGTGCAGAACATTCAGCAGGGTACACTTAGCCATTTGGTGGCCAGTTCTTTAGCCTTTGCCTTTTCCAACTTGGCAATGTGAGCCACCAGCTTTGGACCCAGGATGTTGCCTCCTTACTGATGGTGGATCTTACCATATCTGTCACTATAATTGGTCCTGATAGCTTCCACCAGCTTAGCCAGAGCTCCTCTGTCTTCCAAGTTAACCTCCGTGAAGCCAACAGTGTGCAGGTCTTCCTGTGGGCTAAATGCCCCAGCCTGGCCTTCCTTTTGATAATGCAGTAGGGAACTACCATCTTATGACACAGGGCAGGCCAGAAAACCACCATCTCAATGGGATCCACATCAAGTGCAATCATTGCTACTGAGCCTTCTTGTTTTCCACCAAAGTTGTGACAATATTAACCCCAGCTCAAAGGACATGTTACCTCTTAGTGGGGACATTCCCCTTGAGGGAGATGTCTTCTTAGCTCCAGCCAACAATTTCTGATTCTTCTCTTGCTTTGTCTCTGGACTGTATTTGTGGGCCACCTTAAGTAGTTGAGTAGCTGTTTGGTGGTCCAAGCCCTGGGTGAACTGGTTAATTGTGGGAAGCACTTTAAGACATTAATAGAGAATAGCCCTTTGACACTGCAGCTGGATGTAGCAAGGCCATCTGACAAAGTGGGTAAGGTCCCTTTTGAGCTGGAAGTCTTGTCCAAAGCCAAAATTCGTGAGCTTTTTCTCAAACAGGGGATTGACTACCTTGTTGGCTTCCTGCTTCTTCATGACAGCAGGGGCTGGAGCCACCTTTTTCCTCTTAGCCTTCTTTCCTTTGGATCTTGGCTGGCTGGAGGAGAGAGCTCTCTATTTCTTAAAATATTATCATTCACTTTTTCTGGGGTTCTAATTCCAACAGAAGTTAGAAATTGTATATTATGCCACAGATTTCTGAGCATCTTTACTTTTCTTCCACCTATTTCTTTTTCCATTTTTCAGACTGGATTGTTTATATCAATCTGTCTTCTTGGTCCTGACTTATTTTCAGTATACCATTAATTATTTCTGAATGTTAAAAATCCTAAGTTATTGAAGTCTTGTTCAAGAATTACATTTCCTTTTTTCTCTCTTTCTTTTTTTTTTGTTTCCATCCCTCCGCTGAGACTCTCTAACAATTCATAATTATGACACTATTTTTCTTTAAATCCTTGAACATATTTATTATATCTGTTTTAATGTTTAGAGTACTAACTCCAATGTTGGCTTCACCTGAAGATACATTATCTGTTTTTTTTTCTTGATTATTGGTCAAATTTTTCTATTTTTTAAATATCTAGTAATTTTTATTGCATTCTCAACAGCATAGATGATAAATCTTAGAGTTTTAAGATTCTGTGATCTTCTTCCTGGCAAGTATTGACTTCTACTCTGGTAGACTGTCCAGTCACTAACTAATCAAGTTGAACTTGTGTACAGATGGTTTTATTTTAAGCTTTTTAAGGTCATACCTGTGGTAGGCCTTCCTCTGGGACTTGGTTCTTATTCCTAAAACAAGTGGCTTTTCTGCTGTGTCAAATGGATGCCAAAATGGATACAAGGTCTTTCCACTGAAACTGGACTAGAACCCCAGCATCTTATAGCTCTGTTCAACTTCTAGTAACTCAGTTACACTTTCTACTCTGTTGCTGCTCTCCAGGAAGCCATTCATTGCTTATCTTGTGCATACTCAGCTAAATCCTCTGCCATGATCTACTCCATTGCATGGCTGCCCTTCCCAGTGCCCTGTCTCACAGATTCTAGTTACTTTAAATGTCTTATACTTGATTTCTACTTTCTTCACTCAGGACGATCATCAAGCTCTGCTTGGGCTCCACCTCCCTAGGCCATAGTCAGGAAATTTTCCCTACGCAGAGATGGCATGATTGCAAGTTTACCTTCTCTCAGGGATAGCAGGCTGGCACTAACTGTTTTTCAAAGCCTGCAATAATTGCCTCATATATTTTGTCCAGTTTTATAGTTATTCTCAATAGGAGAGTTAGTTTTGCATCATTTACTGTATCATAGACAGAATCAGACTTTCCTGGCTGAGGATTCTTAAATGCAACCTGATTACTTACTGAGACGTGTAAAGTTCTTTGATCTTCCTGTAATTATCTAGTTTATTTCTTGTCGCTGACCACTTCTCCAACCATAGCTTTTTCTCCCAAAAGTCTTCTCATACTTTTCCCCTTTGCTTACTTGCTGCTTGAAAAATCATGAGATTGTTTTGTCTAGAGTAGACATATGTGACTTCAAGAGCTAAAAATGGCATATGTTAGGGGCAAAATATGAACTCAGTTTTAACATACCTTTAAAGTCTCTACAGTACATCACATGAGTACTTGGGTTTTTATCTTTATTATTTCGTATCATTTACATTAATGAACACTTGAGTTCTTCTTAGTCCTATGCTAGGCACAGAATATGTTTTTAGGGTATAGAATAAGAAACTCTGTCCTAAGGACTTTGTTTACTTTGAGGGTAGGAATAAGGCTATTTCTAGATTGCCATTTCCATTCAAAGTAATTTGTGTAAATGCATGAATCCATCAACTTTCTTTCCTTCTTTTCCCTTTCCCTTCCTTTCTCTGTCCCGTCCTTCTATTTCTCCTTCAGCCAATATTTACAAATAGCCTCATAGGTGCTTGGAAGCCCAAAATATCAGTATCTTTTGGGGAATCCTATAGTTTCTTAAACTCTCAGCATTATCTTAAATTCCATGGCAGGACTAAAATTTCCCTAGAATTCTGCCATCTTTCCAGGAGCAAAAGTAATGACAGTAATATTGGGTGTCTTCTGGTCTCTGGCCTAACTGATCAAAAGGAGGTATTTTGGCATCTTACTGAGGAATCTCTGTGAACAATCAGATACATGATTCATAAAAATCATGCTCTTGGGAGATCTATCCAAGAACAACAATGAGTTCAGAACTTTTCTGTTCAATCAGGGACATCTTTGTCTGGATATGCTCTGGATTTTTATTTATTTGTTTATTTTTCTCTTTATAGCAGAGATGATTTCAAGTATTAATCTGAAAACATCCCAGAATAGATCTAGCTGTCCAAGGAATAATGCAAACATTCACAAAACAGTATTAATTTGTAGAATTTGGTAAACACATGTGATTGTGTTCTTTTTCTTTATTCTATTTCCATTTTTTCCATACTATTAACTCAAAGTAATATATAGTGATAGAGGTAAAGATGTATAAATATCATAGTATTCTTTCACGTAAGGGATTACTTTCTTCCTTTTAATATTACTTTTTATTACACTAATTATATTTTAACATAGGCCTACTGTTCAAAAATACACACTCCATAATCAGAGTAAAACATTGCCCTTAACTTCCTCTCTTAATTCAAATGGATTCCTTTTACTATATATGTATTTCATTTGAGTCCGGTTTAAATTTTTAAAATGTGCTGAAAATCACCTGTAGGTATGAGGGAAACATCTAAAACTGAAGTAGCAATGAGGCTTATAACTCTCAAGAACTTGGAGATCCCTGCCCTGTACTCTCAAAGTTTGATCCCTCTCAGGTACTCGTTATATGGTGTCATTTCGACATTTAGAAAAATGACCTATGGTAGTCATATAAGCTACAGTGAAATTTTTTTTTTGTTCATAAAATATTTGACTTTCCAGATCTTCTGATTCTGAGTGTTTTTACTTTATACCAAGGCAATTCATTTTCACTTTTGCACTTCTTTCAAGATCTCTAATATTCTTCAATTCTAAAATCACTGACTGATGGCATACAAGTGTTAGTTTTTTAAAGGCACAGACTCTATTATTTTCTCTCCATTTTCTGTTTTCTTTTCATTACTGTAGAAATTTGTATCAATTTTTAGACAATTTGTTGTCCACACACCAAGATAAAAGTAAAGGATGGATGAGTAATTTCTTTACCCATTGACTCCACTCAGTGAGCAAGAGACTGTGCTGAGTGTATGCATGTGGCACACAGAATAATATTTCCAGCTGTGTCCCCAAATATGATGCATGAAAAGCAAAAAAATACACGCATTGGCATTTGGAAATTAATTCATACCTACATAGGAATGCAGGGTACAGGTAACCAGCCCCCTATCACAGCAGTTAATAACTTTGTGTAGAGATGAGGGAAAAGAAGGCCTTGCTCTAAGGCCAAACCCAAAAAAGCTGTTTCGGACTATTGCCAACCGAATCCCTTTACAGTTTCGCAATCATGAAAGGTTTTATAATTATTCTGTCTATAAATTTCTCTGTTCTACATGAACTCACTATGTGAAAGGGGCAAGGACTTGCCTTGTAGAGGAAAGGTAGTGTCTTAGGTAAACTGGCCTCCACTAGCTACAGTGCTAAGGTCTTCGAGACAATGTAAGTAATAGCAGATATTTGGTATGATGGTGGTAATGTTTTTAAAGTTCTTTTCACCTACATATTCTATACCATAATCCTTTCATTGGATTCAGAATCCAGATTATGAGCAGATATGTTGGGTTTTTATTGATGAAATCTTCTAAAGCAAAATATATAATTTGAGCTCAGGCACGCATAGTTTGTTACTAATTATACTCTCTTGATTGACAATATTGTTAATAACCAATGACCTAATTTGCATTATATTGTGGGTGTAAGAAGAGAATCAAAATGAAGAAAATAAAAAATTTGCCCTTTGCAGCACTGTGTTTCATGAACAGTATAAAACTCCTGCTGGTGAAACACGTGTTTCTACAAACATGAAGCCAAGAACAAACCACTGCAAATATTTAAACTCAATCAGACCAGTTATTAGATGTCATGTAAATAATGAAAGGAAAAGAACGAGCTGGTTTGAATCATAAATAATTAAAGGAAAAATATCAGCTGACTTAAATTCTTTTTCTTAAATAGTCTGTGTAATTAGAAACAGAGATATTCTCATATTCTGTCTCTCTCTCTCTCTCTCTCTCTCCCTCTCTCCCAATCTTTTAAAAAGTCAGAATGCTGTGTCTTCTATATATTCTCACTTAAAAAAAAGTCTTGGAGTGTTTAAAATGTATGCAATTTCAACTTTTGATTGGTCAAAAAAAATCATAAAACTAATTTAAATATGCACACTGATTAAAATATGAAATTAAGGATTAACTCCAATTTTATAATTGTGAGTTAACTACCCTTCTGTCAGGGATATTTGTTTTACTATCTTTATTTCAGAAATATACCATAAGGTCCTGTGAAGAATGTATTTAGTATGTTAAATATACAGTTATTCCTACAACTCTTTAAGATTTTTTGTTTTTACTTAGAGAAATATGGACACATGTGGGAGAAAAGAAAACCCAAATGAGACTAGAATAAAACAAAGAAATAAAGCAGGAATGAGAAAAAGTATTAAATAATGTACAAATAAAAAGATATCAGGGTGATTACAGAAAAAAACTATTAAGTAACTTTAGAATTATAACACTTTCAGGGTCACCTGTGTGGCTTAGTCAGTTGAGCGTCCAACTCTTGATCTTGGTTTATGTCATAAACTCTTGATTTCAGCTCAGGTCATAATCTCACAGTTCATGAGTTCAAGCACCACATCAAGCTCTGTGCTGGTGGAGCATAGCCTACTTAGGATTCTCTCTCCTCTCTGCCCCTCCCCCACTTGTGTGCCCGCTTGCTCTTTGTCTCAAAAACTAAATAAATAAATGTATTTTAAAAATTGTAATACTTCCATGCCATTTTTATGGTTAACAACAATAACATAAAAGGTTTGGGGGATGATAATTTTGTCAAGTTGGAGGTTAAATTTTACCCAGAAAGAAACATAAAAGGACAGTATTTTCAAAAAGTTCCACACAATATAGTTCTGGCACTCTCGCCTGATAATGAAATGTTAACATTAGCAATACTTGTCAGTGCTTCTAACATTGCAAATGGTTAAAAACATTGCTGAAGGAAAACCACCCAGCAGGACCAACAGGTTCATCAGCCTGCAGCTCTGTGCTTCCGCTGCTAGTCGTGGCCTGCGCATTCTCTAGCATTTCACCTCCACAAATGAGCACCGCCATTCCTCAGCCCCCAGTACATCTGTTGTACAAGCTTCGGATCAGAGCGTAGAAATAGGGACAAATGCCACCCACTTCAGTGCACTTGCTGCTCTACCAACTGTTAGCAATTGTATGGCATGTTGTCTGCTTTCTCGGTCTCTCAGTTCATGTGTTTCTGGAAGGTAGCTGACAGGTAAAGAGTATGACTTTCCTGCCAAAATCCCCACCCCCACAGTGAAAGAGGTGGTTTTCTGTTCTCTAGAAATAAACAGAGAACATAAAGAAAAATATGGAAATAGGAAAAATCTGTCATAGCACTACCAGCCTGAAAATGACTAGAGAGATCATGTCATCCATACAGGCAGATATGTCAGCCATTCATTCATTTATGCATTCAACAGATATATATTGACTATATTGTGTGCAGAACTGATGTTTAAATAGATACGTATCAATAAAACGAATGAATCTTAAGGTACAATTGAACAGGGCACAATAAGTGACAATAAGAACTGGTTTCATTTTATTACTGTATTATTTTAGAGAACCTAAATATGTGTTGTTTTTACAAATTTGGTATTCTTGTGTTGCTCCTAGCAGTGAGTATTTCAACACAAATATGAAAGAATATATACTCGACCATCTCGTGCTATGTAGGCGAAAGAAGTGGGGATGGAGACAAAAGTTCACCTTTTTTAAAGGCAGGACTAAACATAGCATTGGATGGGCTGAGATGAAGGTGAAATCATTGGCAGAAGGGAGGAGAGGCCTCGGAGAAAGCAGATCTGACCCTACCCTTACACATGATCAATTACAAAACATCTCTCTTAGAGAGAAACCAAGATCCTAGCAAGGCCCTGGGGAAGAACTGGAGACTTCCTACTCATTTCTGGTTAGTGATCACTTCTGTCTCCAGATCCACTATCTGTACCTTAGATGAGTTTTGGACTTAATTGCATACAAAATAGCAGAAATCAGAAGTGGAAGAGAATTTAACATCTCTCAAGTAGGTAATCTGTTTATTTTATACATGAGTCCCAGAGAAATGGGATGACCTGCCCAGGGTCACACAGCAGGTGTTGATATTTAGAATGCAAATTTCCTGAAGTCCAGCCTTTTTCTAAAGGGATCCTTGACAAGGGTCTTCGGAAAAAAGTGACCCAACACCCTCTTTAATTTGGAATAAAAGTGTGTTGTCTAACAATAATTTTCTTGGAATGCCAATTATATTCAAAGCCATTCTTTTCCTTATTTGTTAACATTGTTGAATTTCTAGCAACTGTGCAATTTGGATGAAATTACATCGGTAGGTTGGTATATCAGTCTACACCATGAAAACCAGTGCTGGAAAGCCAGTTGTCAAACATTTGCCAGCACACTACTGATTACATCAGTTGTTAAATTTATAATTGAATAAAATATTCACTGTATCAATTTTGAATAGTCTTTCAATGGACCGATTCTATCCAGCAATACCATGGCCTGAATATAATAACCACACTTAATAAATAAATAATATGACCAGGGATTTTCTTTTCTCTCCATGAGTCACTTCAAACATCCTGTGAGGCACCCACTTGAATAAAAAAAAAAAAAAAAAAAAAAAAAAACAAAAAAAAAAAACTTTAAGTTAAAGACAGCATTATCTGGAGGGCTTAGTCTTTGAAAGCTTAAATGAGTACTCAATGTCTGAATGCTGTAAACAACTAGAACTAGACAGAACATTTGGAATTATAAATGTTTATATCAATACTAGTCCCTTGCCTTCTCACTAATCTGAACATATAGACCATCCCAGGATTGAGAAACTTTCCTAAGGCAAGAAAAGACCTTGGCTTTCTCCCATACCTACCTCAGTATAGTGAATAATACTACACTCCAGAAAGCTCAAGTCTTATTCACACAGAAGACTTCTAGTCTTAGCTGCTTTCTTGAAATTGTGATTTAGTGGAATATTTGGTGTATAATTATATATGCTAAGTGATCTTGAATAACCGTATCTGCTAAATCAGATGATCTGGTCATTTTCTTCTTCATAGAAGAAATAAACAATTTGAATTCACCATGAAATAGAAGCTTCATTGGCAAATAGTAGTTAGTGGTGGGCGGCTTTTTAAGCCTCAATGTTTTTTTCTATTTGATTTACTTAATTGAGCTAATGGGTTCTATGATCGGCTGAATAGTCCGGTAGCTAAAGTCATCATTAGCTATTTTCTTGGCTAACACAATAATGACCCTTAAATTGTCTCCAGTATTTCCCATTACCTTTGAAAACATGTGGAATGTCAGAAGCCCTAACAGGAAACATATATGATATGATATTTATGGGAAATATTTTTTGCAACTAGTAGCTATCACAAAGCCCTTTTAAGTGTCAAGAGAAAATAGTGAAACAAATCATTGAACAAAACAGTGAAGGATCTGAAGAGAGGATTTCGTCTTGAAAAATACTAGAATCAATGGATACTGGGATGATTTAGAAATTCTCTAGCCCAATCATTTCATTTTATGGTTAAGAAAACCAAGGCTGGAGATGATAATTACCTTACAAAGATAACATAGCTAACAGGTGGCAGCCAAAATTAGAACTCATTTTTTTTCCATTGAAGAGTGTATTTCTTGAACTAATCTATTAAAAATATGCTTTACTTAAGAGGTACTTAAAGATACTCCAAATCCCAAGTGGTTTATTTTCCCCCATTCTCTTTCTTTTCCTCCCCTTCTCTCTCTCCCTCCCTCTTTCTCTCTCTCTGTCTCTCCCTCCCTCTCTCTCCTTCCTCCCCTCTTTCTCATAAACATAAATTATAATTCATTCACAATATTATTGTAAAAGCCCTGAATTCACTGCAAAGGATAGAAGAAGCAAGAGAATAAAAGCACGACTGAAACAGCTCTGGAGCTCAGTTTGCAGCCTGGAGAGGACACTGTGTTGTATTACAAATGATAGAAACAGGAAAGGAAGGAGAGAGAAGAGTTGGAGTACAATTGCTGAGTGTGGATTGAGTATAAAGGCAGCCACCCTTTAGATTCCAGGGTGGATCATTAGTGGTGTGATACAGGCTGGAATTTCACAGGTGGACAATTCCTCACTGGAGTCATGCATTTGGGGTCCAATCCTGGGGTTTCATCATTTTTCCTCTGTGTAGTGAAATTCAGGGATAATGATTTTTGTTAAGCAAATTCACAAAAGAATGACTGGCTGTACCTAAGCTTACCTTGTTAAATCACAATGTGGAAAATCATTGCCACCGGGCCTGGAATACCTGTCAACTGGCCATCACATTCTCTCCCCTGCAGCAAAATCTATGAGCTGCTCGAAGCAGTGGATATGCATTATTTATTTTTGTATGCCCAGCACCCAGTGTAATGTTTGTCATATTGAAGGTACTTGAGAAATGTATAGTGAAAGAATGAATAAAGAAATGAATTACTAGAAGGCTGCTGGTTGAGCATGAAATCTGGCAAAGAGAGTTAGACGATTCTAAGAAAGAGTGTCAACTCACAATTGTAAGTGGATATAGAGGCTAGGAAGGATCTTCACTACATTCTCAGCATCCAATCAACTCAGAGGCAATGACAGGATCAAATCTCTGACCCCATAAGTGTGAGGGTCATACTCTGTGCCACTGTGAACTCATTATAGATGATACAATCTTGTGAGGACACTTGGAAACTTGGCAGCTGGTCCTCCTTGGCCACTCCCCACTCTCATCATCTACCTCAGTTTGAATCAGCTCCAGCTCCAGAACAGGAGGAAGATAGGAATTGATATCCCAAGTCAGCAGAATACCCACACTCTCCGCACAGGGCTACATAGGGTGATTGTTTCTAGAAGGCAACTGAGTAGTCCTCAGGTTCCAAAATGACTGAATTATTGTTGATGGATGTTATTCTCCAAATTCCCCAAAGTAACATGAAAACAAAATGAATTTCACCTACAGCAGCTGATCCTCAGTTGGTGGTTCTGTTGAATTTTCTCTACCTATTTAGAAGGTAAATTTATTCTTAAGTAAATTATAGTTGATTTTTTCTTTTATTTTAATTTTAAAATTGCATACAGTAAAATTTGACTTTTTGTGTACAGTTGAAATGGAACACATGTACAGAATCATGTGGCTCTCAGCACAATCTGGAAACAGAGAGGTTTCCTTAGTCTCCCCGAACTCCCTCCTGCTAGCCTTTTATAATCACGCCATTCCCATTCCCCAGCTTCTGGGAACAATGATATTGTTTGTCTTTTTTGAGAATGTTATATAAATGGAAGAGTATAATATGTAACCTTTGAGACTGGCTTTTTTCTCTCAACAGAATACCTTTTAATTATTCATCAAAAGTATTGCATGTATCAATAGTTCATTCCTTTTAATGGCAAGTAATATTCCATTGCATGGATGTACCACAGCTCATGTAACCACTCACCTGTTAAAAGAAATTTGAGTTCTTTCCAGTATAGGGCAATTATGAACAGAAATTCTGTAAAATTTGTGTACAGGTTTTCTTTTTTTTCTTCCTAATTTTTATTTAAATTCTAGTTAGTGAGTATACAGTGCAATATTGGTTTCAGGAGTAGTATTCAGTGATTCATCACTTACAGACAACACCCAGTGATCATCACAAGTGCCCTCCTTAATGCCCATCACCCATCTAGCCCATCCCTCACCCACTTCCCTCCATCAACACTCAGATTGTTCTCTATCTTTATTTTTATTTTTTTAGAGAGAAAGAGAAAATATAAGAGGGGGAGGGACAGAGAGAGAGAGAGAGAGAGAGAGAGAGAGAGAGAATCTTAAGCAGGTTCCATGTCCAGTGAGATTTCATGACCCTGAGATCATGACCTGAGCTGAAATCAAGAGGCTTAACAGACTAAGCCACCCAGACATCTCCGTTCTCTATCTTTAAGAGTCTCTCACGGTTGTTTACCTCTCTCTTTTTCTTCCCTCCCATATGTTCATCTGTTTTGTTTCTTAAATTCCCATATGAGTGAAATCATGTATTTGTTTTTCTCTGATTGACTTATTAAGCTTAGTATAATTCATTCTAGCTTCATCCATGTCATTGCAAAGGGCAAAATTTCATTTTTTGATAGCTGAGTAATATTCCCTTTCATATATATACCACATCTTCTTTATCCATTCATCAGCTGATAGACATTTGGGCTCTCTCCATAGTTTGGCTATTGTTGACAGTGCTGCTATAAACATCAGGGTGCATGTACCCCTGAAAATCTGTATTTTTGTGTACAGGATTTCTGTGAATATATTTTTATCTCTCCTTGGTAAAATACTTAGAAGTGGATTGCTGGATTATGGAGTAAGTATATATTTACTTTATTAGAAATTGACAAAGTGTGTTTTCTAGAGTAGCTGGGTCATCTTCCCACCAAAAGTGTATGAGGGTTTCTGTAGCTCAGTTATCCTTGCCAGCACTTGCTACATTTTAGATTCTCTAAGACCTATGTAGCACTAACTTATTGTGGTTTTAATTTGTATTTGCCTAATGACTGATAATATGGAGCATCTTTTTCATATGTATATTTGCCTTCCCTATACCCTCCGTGATGAAGTGTCTAAGTATTTCATCCATTCTTAAAATTCGGTTGTGTTCTTATAGTTGAATATTATGCACAGAGCAAATATTTTTATTTTTGACAAAGTCCAAATATTGAATTTCTGATGCATCAGGTTTTGCTGTCATGTGTAAAAACTCTGCCTTACTCCAGCTCTTGAAGATTTTCTATGTTTTCTTCTAAATGTTTTCTAGTCTTATTTTAATACTTTTAGATCTATGGTGCATTTGAGGGTTAAGCTCTTTATACAATCTAGGGGTTAGGTTAAAGTTTATCTTAATTTTTTGCAAATGAATGTTCAATTGTTCCAAACATTTGTCATAAAGGTTATCCTTTTCCCATTGAATTGCTTTTGCATGTTTTCAAAATCAATAGGCCATATTTGTGTGTGTCAATTTCTAGACAATTTCTGTTCCATTAATCAATGTGTGTATCTTTTCATCGATACCACACTGTCTTGATTACTACGAGTTCATAAATCAGTCTTGAAATTGGGTAGTACGATTCTTTCAACTTTGCTTTTCTTTTTCAATAGTGTTCTGACTGGTTTCTTTCTATTTCCATATCAATTTTAGAATCAGCTTGTCCACATTTATAAAATATCCTGCTGGGATTTTGATAGGAATTGCATTAAATCTGTAGATTAATTTATCTTTACTAGGTTGAACCTTCTAATATATGACCATGAAATGTCCCTCCATTTATTTAGGTCTTTGTTTTCTTTCCCTGGCATTTTATGTTCTATGCATACAGATTCTACATGTGCTTTGTCAGATTTATACCTAATATTTCTCTTTTTTAGAGCTATTGTAAATGATATATTGTACTTACTTAAGTTTTCAGTTGTTTGTTGCTTTTATATAGAAATACAACTAATGTTTGTGTGTTGATGTTGTATTCTGAAATCTTGCCAAACTTATCTATTAGTTCTAAGAGTATTTTTATAAATCCATTGGATTATCTGTAAAGAAAATCATATTATCTGTGAACAGTGACAGTTTTATTTCTTCCTTTCTAATCTGGCCTCCATGAAGTCTGATGAGAAATCCCCAGTCATTTGCATTGTCATTCCCCTCTAAGTAATTTGTTGCTTTTCTCTGGTTGCTTTCCTGCTTTGTTTTGTTTTTTGTTTTTTGTTTTTTGTTTTTTTTAGCTTGTCTTCAGTTCTCAGTTTGAATATGATATATCTGGGTGTGGAATTCTTTTTCTATATTTTATTTGTGGCTCATTCAGTTTCTTGAATCTATATATTTGTGTCTCTCATCAAAATTTGGAAGTTTTAGCCATTATTTTTTCAAATATTGTTCTGAATCTCACTTTTCTCCTTCTGGAATTCTGATGACATGCATTTAGACTTTTTTTTTCATTTAGAACTTTTGGCACTGTTTCATGACGCCAGATCCTTTTCCATCATTTTGATTTTTTATTCTCTTCTGTTCAGATTGGATAATACCTATTTTTTCTATCATCAAGTGCACTGAATCTTCACTCTTGTCATATTCATTCTGCCTTTGAGCCCATTTCGTGAATTTTTTTATTTTGTATTTGTATTTTGTATTTGACAGTCCTAAAATTCCTATGTGGTCTCACATACCTTGTTTTTTCTTTGATAAGACTGTATTTTAACGTTGTTTCAAGAATGTTTGTAGTTGCCTGCTCAAGCATTTTTATAGTAGCTGCTTTAAAGTATTTGTCAGAGAATCCAAAATCTATGTCATCTCATTGTAGGCATCTATTTGTTGTCTTTTTTCATGTGAATTAATATTTCCTGATTCTTTCTATGTTATACAATTTTGAATTTTGTCATTACCATTATGAATAACATATTATAGGGCCCTAGATCTTGATTAAGTGCTATTGAGAATTTTGATATTTTTGTTTTAGCAAACAATTTGATTTGGTTGAGTCATGACTACCCTTATTTCAGTTGTCATTCCCATGTCAGTTTGGTTTTGAAAACCTCTATAGTGCTTGCCACTCAGAACTGTCCCATATATATACAACCTGGAGCCAGTCTGGGACACAGGTAATGGTCTATCCTTTAGTTTAGCTTTCAAGGTGTACCTGCCTCAGCTGTTTGGGTGTCAATCCAGACATAAGCAGCTCAAGGGGGGGCCAGGAGTTCACTTTACTTTATAAGTTTGCTTTCCTGAGCTTCTTTCTTTCTATGACCACACCAGTACTTTCCAGTTCCTTGGGGCTCCTTTTTTCAGTCCTCAAGCCAGCAGATGGGGGCTTAAATTATCGCAGTCTACCATGCACTTCCTGTGACCATGCCTGTGTCCTGGGCCTAGAGGAAGAAAGACAGATATAAAAATATGCCATCAGGATTGTCTTGTCCCCTTGAGATCACGGTTTCTTCTCTCAGAGTTTTAGATTCTTGCACAACCCCATTGTTTCAGCCACCAGTGGAGATATACAGATGACCTTGGGAATAGGGTACAAATAAACAGAGAAAAAATAAAAACAAAAAAGATAAAAAGAATAACAGGGTACCCCTCCACCCCCTCTCTGAGAGTAAGAGCTCCCCTTCATGTTCCTAGAGCCAGAACCGGAGGTCATCTTCTAGCTCTTTCCATTTCTGTGTCCTGAGACCATCTTCCAGGTTTCAGGCTGTGTTGAGTTCAGGCCAGGGGATACAGCAAAGGAGAAACCAAATGGTAAACGTCACCAATTCAATGGAATTTCCAATTCAGACATATACCCCAGTGTGTCAGCTTACTATTTCCTTTTTAGAGGCCTTGAACAACTGTTCTATGTATTCTACCAAGTGAAAAGACCAGGTGGAGAGTGGTTCTTCATCTTAGAGGAGGGGGAAGATTGCTGGTGGAATTTTAAGTCCCTATTCTTGAAGAAAAAGCTGATAATTATAACCCTGAATCTGATAGGTTCAATATTGGGGACACTTATTTGGAAATTTTTATTATATTTTCAAACTTCCAGAAAAGTTGAAAGAATAGTACAAGAAATTCTCTTATGCTTTTTACCCAGACTTACTAATATCTTACATTTTGTCCCATCTGCTGTATCATTCTTTTTCCATCTCTCTCTAGATAGATGTAGATAGATAATTTGTCTTCCTGAGTCATTGAAAACTAAGTTGGAAACATCATGTCCATTCCGTAACTACTTCATTGTGTGTTTCCTTGGAACAGAGAACATTCTCCTACATAATCACAGTACAATTATCAAAGTCAAATAGCTTAATATTGATGTAATGTCACTGTCTCATCCACAGTCCATACTCAGATTTCATCAATTCGAAATCATGCATTTCATTTCGTTGCATGTCTCTTTAGTACCCTTAATTGGGAACAGTTTCCTAACCCTTTCTTTGTATTTTTTCACCTTAACCTTTAAAAGAATGCAAGTCCATTATTTTGTAGAATGTCTTTCAATTGAGGTTTGCTAATATCTCCTCACGCCTGGACTCTGGTTATGAATGTTTTCGGCAGGAATACAACAAAAGTGATTTTGCGCCTTTCTCAGTGAATCATATCAGGAGTTTCTTAATGTCAATTTGTCCAAACACTGGGTTGTACCATTTGGTTAAGGTGGCATCCACTAGGCTTACCCATCATAAACTAATAGTTTCTACCCAAAAACCAGTTTAGGGGAATCAGTAGCTGCTTGCTCTTGGGAAACTTTATTCTCTTCCTTTGTTAGGTTGTTTTGACCTAACACCTAGGGAATGCATTCTTTGCGTTCTGCCTGGAATCAAAACAATCCCCGGTCATTCTTTCACTGCTTGCTTGCTATTCCCAGCTGAGAGCAATGTCAATGCCTGGGTGGGAGTGGGCCTTCTCCCAGCCTGGGCAACCACCCGCTGTTCTGCATGCCTATGGTGCCCAAATGTATGGAGACTGACCAGCTCTGTGGGTGGGAAGGAAAAGATCTGCAGGATGACAAGGCCCTAATTTTCATGGGAAAAATCTATCCTAAACCTTACTTCTGCTTCTTGAAATAGCCTAGTGAGGAAACACTTTTTGAAAATGAATTTCAGCCAAAGAACCCTTTAAGAGAGTTTAGTTCCTGAAAGTGCTCACATCCCCCACCCCCTCAGTGCCTGCTGCTCTGTGGTGTGTGATCTCGCACAAGTTGTGAATGAGTTGAGACAAGTAATCAATATTTCATTTCTATATTTATAACTCCCCTGTAATGCAAGTCTGACAAAGCAAATGTCCATTAAGGAAAAAGAAAAAAAAAAAAAAAGGAATTTGCACCAGGGCGTTTCACGTGGCTTCCTGAATGTATTCACACTAACGAACTGAAGCCACATCCTCAAAGAGTTCATTATACTCAGGTTGGTTCTGGCCGAATGTGGTTCCATCTCACTGTGTGCTCAGCCATTAGTATCCAGCTTCCAAAATAACTGAAGGCAGATGAGGAAACAAATATAGCACTAAGCCCTGGCCAGGTGAAGAACTGCTGTCTCAAGTTTTGTTTCCCCCAGCAGTTTAAAACATTTAAAGCGATAAATTATGGATTACTCCTTTGTTTTGATTTATTAGTCTTAATATTTTGATACACCCTCTCAGAAACTGGTGTGCTCCAACTCAGCATGGTGATAGCAAGGGCCTTGAGTAATTTCTATTCTTGGATTTTTCTAGGTTTCCTTCTCAACAGTCATTTCAAAAAGAAAGAAATATTTGACATATGGCAAGTCGAGTAGAGAATGACCCAAGGCTGTCTAGTAATTTCTCCAGTTCTTGTTGCTTGAGTGGTCAGAAGTTCCTCAGCACATATATACAAAGTCCACGAAAACACACAAACTCATTTTTTTTTTTCAAATTAGGAAACGTGATATGTCCTGAACAAGGCCATGGGGAAGATTTCCTTACTCAAAGTGGAGCATTTTGTCACTTTTTTGTTAGCATTACCTTGCTTTACTTCTGGCTCTCTCTCCTGATTTTACTCACTTTTACCACTAACAAATTGGTAATTTTGACACGTTTATAAAAGTTTGTAGACGTTTCTTTTTTGTTATTTTACACTTCAGTATTTCTGATACGATTTCTTTTCTACGCCCCTCTTCTTATATGCTCAGGATTCACGCTTCATTCTCCATTTCACACCTTTCTCTCCTCAATATGTCTCTCATTAGAATTTCTTATTCCTTCCAGTCATTGGCTGAGGAGATGAAAATATGCTTGAAACAAGTCCCCAGTGTCTTCTGGCCATCTCTATTTTGGAAAGTCCAGTCAGTTCCAGCCAGTTCTGGGAAGCTGTGAGTTAGAGGTTGGCAGCAGACCCTGGTAGGAGAAAGTCTGCCTCCTGAGGTAGTCCTGAGAAGCTGATCCATCTCATTTCTGGATTGACCTGTATGGTTAAGGAGGATGGTCACGTTCAGGGTATCCGTCTCTAAGCTAGCTGTGACTAGCCTGGACTTTTCATACCCAACTTAGAGAAAAGGACACAGAAGGGGTCAGAGAAGAGGTTCTGAGTTGATTTATTCTGTGTCAGAGCTCCTCACCAACATTATCTTCCACATCTTCACATCTCAATTCAGCTTCCCACTTTTTCCTCAAGTACCTTTTCTGTTTGTTTTTTCTTTTCTGTTTATTTAAAATGATTGACTTAGTACTTTGAGACTAAAATGGACCTTAGATCTTATCTAGTCTGGTTCCCTACCTTGACAAATAATGACTCTACACTCAAGGAAGATACAGGGACATGGAAAAGAATAGTAGAAACAGCATGGGGTTTGAATTCATAAGGAAAGGGGTTCACTTCTGGATCCACTTAATGCCTCTGAAATTTATTGTCTAATCTATAAAGTGGGAGCAACGATACTGGTCCTATGAATTTACTGAGGATTAAACAATTGAGTGAAAGAACATATGTAGAATGTCTAGCACAGTGACTGGTATGCAGTAGGTGCTTAATAACCATTCATCTTCTTTCTCTTTTCTCAATAGTTTTTCCAATGTTGTCTTTGAATCCCTCCTTATTCTCTGCCCAATACTATTCTCTTAAGTGACTCTCACAAGAAATTTTTTGCCTATTCTCTTGCTTTCTACCTAGTTCTGTCTCTCTCCCTGTTTCTCTTCCTGGTGAATCCACAGTCCTACTTAAAACTCCCTGCAGGCTTTGCCTTTAATTCATGTACAAGAACTGGCTTTCTCAAGGGCAATTTCTGGAAGTATTTCTTGATTCCCACAGCCTTCAGGCTCTTTCTCCCTTTGAGCTCCCATCCCACTTTCTGTCTGCAGCACTCACATTGACTTGCCATATTTTGCCTGGTATCATTGGTTCTACTTGTGTGCATGCATCTTACCTCCTGAGCTAAATTGGAACATCCATGTCTTTTTTAAATAAAGGTAAAACTGACATACAACATATTTGTTTCATACGTACAGCATAGTGATTCATTATTTGTATATATTGCAAAATGATCACAATGATGTAGTTAACATCTGTCACAATACAGAATGTATTTGTTACAGAATGTAACAAATGTAACAAATCCAAAAAACTATGTAGTTTTTTTCTTGTGATAACATTTAAAATTTACTTTCTTAGCAACTTTGAAATATGCAATACGATATTAACTATAGTCACTATACTGTACATTACATCCCCTTGACTTGTTTCTTTTACAACTTATTTATTTATTATTTTATTATATATCTTGGCTTATATAAATAGATATAGATGATATAGACATAGATATAGATATAGATGATATAGATATAGATAAATATCTTGGCTTATATAAATATAGATAGAGATATAGATGATATAGACATAGATATAGATATAGACATTGATATAGATGATATAGATAGATATAGATTATATAGATATAGATATAGATAGATAAACATAGATACAGATATAGATATAGATATAGATATAGATATAGATGATCTATATATCTCAGCTCATACAGTAATTGTCTTTCTCTATCTGACTTATTTCACTTAGCATTATACCTTCTAGGTCCATCCATGTTGTCACAAATGGCAAGATTTTATTCTTTTTTATGGCCAAATAATATTCTGCCATGTGTATAAATACTACATTTTCTTTATTTATCCATCAGTTGACACTTAGGTTGTTTCCATATCTTGGCTATTGTGAATGATGCTGCAATGAACATGGGGGTGTAGATATTTTTTCCAGGTACTGTTTCATTTTTTTTTTCCAGATAAATACTCAGAAGTGGAATTGCTGGGTCACATAGTAATTCTACATTTAATTTTTTTGAGGAACCTCCATACTGTTTTCCACAGTGGATGCATCAATTTACGTTCCCACCAACAGTGCAGTTTTTCTTTTTCTTCGCATCCTCATCAACTTGTTATTTCTTGTCTTTTCATAATAGCCATGTTAATAGGTGTAGTTTTTATTTGCATTTCCCTGATGATTAGTGATGTTAAGCATCTTTTCATGTAGCTGTTGGCTATCTGTATGTTTCTTTGGGAAAAATTTCTACTCAAATCCTCTGCCGATTTTTAAAAATATTTTTATTCATTGTTGACAGACAGAAAGAGATAGAGTGCTAGCAGGAGAGAAGCAGAGAGAGGGACACACAGAATCTGAAGCAGGCTCCAGTCTCTGAGCTGTCAGCACAGAGCCCAATGAAGGGCTCAAAACCACGAACCATGAGATCACGACCTGAGCCGAAGTTGGACAGTTAAACAACTGAGCCACCCAGGTGCCCTTGCTCTGCCCATTTTTAAATTGGATTGCTTGGGGGTTTTTTTTGTTTGTTTGTTTTGTTTTGTTTGCTATTAAGTTGTATGCCTTCTTTATATATGTTGGATATTAACCCCTTATTATGATTTGCAAATATTTTCTTCTATTTGGTAGATTGTGTTTTCATTTTGTTGATTTCCTGTGCAGAAGCTTGTTAAATTGCTATAGTCGCACTTGTTTATTTTTGCGCTTGTTGCCTTTGCTTTGGCATCAAATCCAAAAATCATTACCAAGACTAATGTCAAGGAGCTTAATGCCTTTTTTTCTTCCAGGAGTTTTATATTTTCAAGACATATTTAAGTCTTTAATTCATTTTGAGTTAATTTTTTAAAATTTTATTTATTTTTTAAAATTCCAGTAGAGTTAACATACAGTGGAATATTATTTTGAAATGTACAATATAGTGATTCAACACTTCCATACAACACTCAGTGCTCCTCACAACAAGTATACTCTTATTCCCCACTTATTTAACCCATGTCCCCATCCATCTTCCCTCTGGCAACCACTAGTTTGTTCTCTATAGTCGAGTCTTATTTATTTGTTTGTTTGATGTTAATTTTTGTGTTTGATGTAAGATAGTGGTACCGTTTCATTCTTTTGCAGGTGGTTGCTCAGTTTTCCCAACACCATTTATTGAAGATCGTCCCTTCACCATTGTATATTCTTGGTTCCTTTGTTTTAAATTAATTGCCCATATATACATGGGTTTATTTCTGGGCTCTCTATTCTGTTCCACTGATTTATGTATCTGTTTTTATGCCATTATCATACTCTTTTTATTACTGTGGCTTTGTAATATAGTTAGAAATTGGGGAGTGTGCTGACTTTGTTCTCTTTCTTCAAGGTTGCTTTGGTTCTTGAGGGTCTTTTATGGTTTTATACAAATTTTAGGATTGTTCTATTTCTATGAAAAAAAATTGAAGATTCCTGAGAGCTGGAACCACACTTAATATCAGTAAGTTATTATTCCCTACCAGGTCTCAGAATATTAATATTCATTGGTAGATTAATGGATTCCTATCACCGTTTCCCCAAGACACATTTTCCTGCAGTTTTTTAACAAAAGGGGACAAATGAACATGAGTTGAATATTTGCTTGCAATTTTATAGCTATTGGAATGTTTCTGTGTAATGGCACACTAAGTAAATGGTGCCACCCTTGCCTTGGGTAACCTGTGAACTCATGCTGCCACACACCATTATGGAGACACCATTGCCTATGCACACTTGCTTTTCTGTATTTGCATCAGGAATGTGCGCAAGCCTGTATCTGTGGTGATGAACTCCCGTTTTTCCTGTTAGAACACAAAACCATTTCATGTCTACCTGTGGGTCAAGTCAAAGATGCATCCATCAGTGATACAAAGGCCCTATTATGTCATCCTGGTTGTCCTGTGGAGGGACTGTGGGCACCCCATTGTGCATTTCCCAGCCCTTTGTCCCTTTCACGTGAAGCCCTTCAGACTGAATTTACAAATGGGCTTTAAACTGGATCACCTCAAGATGAATTTGTGTGCTCAGTCAGATGTTAGCAATGTATTATTTGGGTTGTATAAAATGGGAGTTTAGTGAGGTTAATTTCTCCCTCCTCCCCACCTTAGGCTAATTATTGGAGAAAGTGTTTGCAGACCTGGAACCTCTCATAATTCATCCTGCCTTCTGTTTCTTTAGAGTCTGAGCTCATAAATCTCTGTTTGTGATGACATAATTGGTTACTAGAGGAATGTGGTGGTACTGCCAGCTGAGAATTACAGCTCCAACCTCCAAGCAACTGAAAAAAACTCATTCAAAGAAATACCCCTGTCCTTTTCTTCCTTGACTTGTCAGAGATGACGTGTCCAAACACTCTCATGAGCAAGAGTAACCACAACACATCAAGCTAAGAGAACCTGACACTTATTTCAGAATACAAACTCCCCAAAATTCATGAAGGAAACAGAAATGAACATACCGCAAGAGGAACCAGTCACTTCAGAATTTATTGTCTATTAGAAAGTACAACATTAAAAATACCGAATCAACATTTTTCTCTGTAGGGATTACTTAGCTTTGAAATATAATGTAATCTTCCATTTTTAATTTCTGCTTCTTTCCTCTCCCTATAGTGTCTGTGAATTTGCATTTCTATGACATATGTATCTATTATGCATTTGCAAAAATTATATAAGGAAAGTGAGAATGGTGGCACATTAGAACTCTAAGAACATTTAAAAGATTTAGTCCAACCCCTAATTTTAGAGATGAAGATACTGAGCTCCAAAAACATGTCTGAGATCTGTTTACTGAAAGCAGGGTTAGTGTCACAAAAAGGGGTGGGACCCAAGGCTCTTATCCCCAGCCCAGCACCCCTGGTATCATACTGCCAATGTAAAAATTAGCTAGATGTCAGACGGACAGACGGTTCCATTCATCTTGGCCCTTTCCCATTAATGGTTATCAGAATTCTATTATTAGAAAAAAGCTAGTGTAAGTATTCTCATTTTAAACTCAGGAAATGGAAATGAAGTTGAGAAGTGTTTAAGTTCACTAAATACAATGTTGAAATGGTGTTACTGTCACTGTCCTCATCTTTAAAATGAGTAAGTTAACTAAATGATCCTTGAGTCTTTTTCTCAAACTGAAATACTCAAGAATTATAAATCTTGCTGAATATTCTCTGTGAGATTTACCCTTTTCCTCTCCTGAAATACTGTCCCTCAACAATCCTGAACTTTCATTTTCTCCAAATACAAAATAGAGCTAATTGTATTTATCAAGGCAACAGTGATAGTAAATAAGATGATGTACATAAAGCACAGTGAGTTTCTTGAATGAAAAGCAAGCAACATGAGAATGAGCAGTAAACCACTTACAGCAGCTCAAAAAAAGCAGTAACCGTAGAATATAATCATCTCTAAATTTAGCATTTGTGGATTATTATTTGTTTGGTAGATTATTTCTTGCAAATGTTTAATCTCAAATTGACTCTCCCACCACTCAGAATGCATCAGGATTAGTCAGAAGGAACTCAAGGAAACACTGGCCACTTTTAATATTTAATAAAACCTTCTATTATTAGTAAGGTAATTTGCTGTTGCATTCAAAATGTAAATTCCAATATACTCCAGAACTGTGTTTTAATGGCATTTTGTGTGCTGTTTGGGATTATTTATATAACAGTTTTCTCCATTAGCAGAGATAAGTGACGGTCAATTATAATACATTTTAAAATGCTTTTCATGTATTTTATTTTTTTATCATCTCACTTGAAAGTATATTTCTAAAGATACTTAAAATTGGTTCACATTATTTTTTTTAAAGTTTATTTATTTATTTTGAGAGAGAGGAAGAGAGTAAAAGCAGGGAAAGAGCAGAGAGAGGGAGAAGAGAAATCCAAGCAGGCACTGCACTGTCAGCTCAGAGCCTAGCATGGGGCTTGATCCCATGAACCATAGATCATGACCTCAGCCAAAACCAAGAGCTGGATGCTCCACCACTGAGCCATCCAGGTTCACTCCTGGTTCACATTCGTAATGAACTTACTACAGATTGACCTCGGTACCTATTACACAGACAGGTTAGTTGCCATCTTGGATGTAGTTTGAGTAATCTAAATCTGACCCAATGTATCCCCATAGTCAGCTAGTTATTTGTTTCAAATTTATAAATCCTTATGCACAGCACATATAACTGATGGCAAAGAGTAAAAGCCTTGTTTTAGGAAGCAACTCTCACTGTTAGTCCACTGGGGCGGTTTTGACTGGGATAGGGAACTATATTTAAGAAACAGAGGGGAAAGTGTGTGCATGAATTTTTGTCTGTGCAGGAAACCCCACCCTGTAGATAATAGTATCTCCATATTACTTCTCTTGTCTATGAATCTTTATTCCCCTTAAGAGAGTTACCATGATATTGTGTAAACAATGGAACTTTAAAAAAAGTCTTAATGAATAAATTA
This sequence comes from Lynx rufus, assembly GCF_022079265.1. NCBI lineage: Eukaryota > Metazoa > Chordata > Mammalia > Carnivora > Felidae > Lynx > Lynx rufus. The sequence goes on along the minus strand of NW_025814889.1, from coordinate 30,359,396 downwards.
AAATGTTATTGAAATATGTTCAATTCTGCATTTGAATCCTTAAAGGGGATATAAACAAATTAACACTTTTTTGAAGTGGGGTAACCAGACATGAAAGAAACCATGCTGTCTGTGGAAAGAAATAAAGATGTTGTGCCTGGAGATGACAGGCTTAGTGAGGATATGTTAGATTATCTTCAAATATCTGAAGCATTATCATGTGGAAGAATGACTTGAATTATTCTATTTGGCTTCTAGCAATATAGAAGAACAGATTTTAGCTTATTATAGGAAAATGGTTTTCTAAGAACAAGAAAGGTGGGAAGATTTGGTAGAACGTGAGCCCCCAGTTGTGGAGGAGTTTGGGCCCAGTGTGGATGAACACAGCTTAGATTGGATGACCCTCAAGGGTGTTCCCAGCTCAAAGATGTTATGATTTGAACAGTGACTTTGGCTTGATTATTGTATAGGTCTCTGTTTTGTTTTTTTTCATTTATATAATGAAAGATTTAGACTAATTCAGCAATTGTCTGCTGGTTTTCTCAGAATGGTAACCACTACCTCCTATCCCCCGCCCACCCAATGAAATCTTATGTAGAACCTCGATGCAAAAACAACCAAGAGGGAAGCGTCTGTCCCTGGAAAAGGGATTGAAAGTCTGGAGCTGTCTACCCTTCCTGCCTCCAGCCAACCTCCACTTCCCCTTGGAAAGCCTCTGAGTATCACTGAGGAATCTGAGAACTACAGGTTAAAACCACAAGATTAAATGCTTTCTAATATTCTTAGCAGAGCTACAATTCTATGATTATCATATAAATCAACAATTACTCTTTAACCAGATTAGTAAATATGATTTTTCTTTTACCTGTTTCAGGCTTCAGACTTACAGAAGAGAAACTATGTACAGAATAGTAAGACTGCAGGAGGGACTGGGTGGCTCAGTCCGTTGAGCAGCCGACTTCGGCTTATGTCGATCTCATGGTTCCTGAGTTCAGCCCCGAGTTGGGCTCTGTGCTGACAGCTCAGAGCCTGGAGCCTGCTTCAGATTCTGTGTCTCCCTCTCTCTGTTCCTCCCCTGCTCACACTCTGTCTCTCTCTCAAAGATAAATAAAGATTAAAAAAAATTTTTAAAGGAATTAGACTGTGAACTTTAGAACCAGTTCCCCTTGATGTTTGGTTTACCCAAGAGATCCTAGTTTTGGGGACAAATTTCCCAAACTCAAAGCTTTCTTAATAAGATCCCAGAGCTACCTTTTATAATCTTGACAAACATTCTTGATAGTCCTTTTTTTTCTTCTTTTTCTTTTTTCTTTTTATTTATTTTCTTTCGCTTTTTTTCTGTCTGAGGATCACCTATACTTTTTGCCTAAAATGGAAGTATATTTGTTCAGCAAACATTTCTGGCACACTTACTCTTTATAGAGTTTTAGCAGAAAACAAGAACAAAGAAAACAGAATAAATCATACCTTTCCACAGCTTACAGTTTAATTCAGAGAGTTGCAACCATACATTATAGGTTCTTCTAAGATGATTTTCAGGGGCCCTTTATGTCCCTGCCACTCATCTTCCCTGCCTACTTATTCCCCTTGATGTCCTTCCTTTGCTAGTTCCTGGAGCCCTCTTGCTGCTGTCTGTCCAACCAAAGCACCCTTCTACATCAGCTTCATGGCCACTGCTTCAAATGCTTTCTGCTTCCAAGCTTCTTGTCTTGTTTTCCTCCATATCCCTAATAAGGACTTCCATGCTATTGGATCTGACCTTGAACATTTAGAGGAAATGGTCTAAAAGGTGGATAAATTTAATGAGCTTAACTGTCTCCTTTCCTACTTCTCATTTAGGGAGAATTTATGCTTTTAATAATTTTAATAAATTGAAATTAACTAGTCTGAGGCAATCTTCAGTGGGTAGGATATCTAAGAAATATACTTTCCTGCCACTTTCTATTCTCAAGATTTGCTGACCTGTACTCTAAATTATGGAACCAGATAGCAATATGAACTGGTTGAACAGTTATGTAGAGAAACATATCTGTACGGGGTGCCTGAGTGGCTCATTTTGTTAAGCGTTGGACTTCGGCTCAAGTCATGACCTCAAGGTTTGTGAGTTCTAGCCCAGTGTTGGGCTCTGTGCTGACAGCTTAGAGACTGGAGCTTGTTTTGGATTTTGTGTCTCCCTCTCTCTATCTGCCTCCCTCCCCTGCTCACACTCTGTGTCTCTCTCTCTCCTTCAAAAATAAACATTAAAAATAAACAAATGAGGTGAGAAACACTTCTCACACTTGAGAGCAAGCAAAACACAGAAAAACAAATCAAGGACAGAAGTTTGTTGGGAGAGGCTCCCTTGTGTAGATATGTCTTCATTTGAATTTTGAAGAAGGTAATAGACATATGTAAACTGATCCCATCTTTTTTTCTCTCTTCTTGGAAGTTCTGTAAGAAGGATGAGAGTACAGATATAGATTAGGATAGTCTGTCTAAGGATAATACCAAAGGTAAGTGTGCTTGGGGTTTTAAAATACTTGCTGGAAGCTATTTACTGACTGGTTACTAGGAGACAGCATGACTCATTGCTTACTTCCCCTCTGTGGCCAACTTTCAGTCATTTATCACCAAGCACATTGGATCAAGACTGATAGAATCTTTAGAAAAAATTATGGAGTGCTCTATTCTAGTAAGGAGGCACTAAACTGTGGAAATAAAATGATCCCCGAAGATGAGGTCGACTGAGAAATCATCGCTACACATGTCCTATATGCACTAACAGTCCAGGGATTTACTGTGGTGGAGAGGTATATGCATGATAAGATATGAACAATATATTTAAAAGCAACCACACGTGGCATTATTGAGACCAATGTGGATAGTAAATATCATATCTTCCCTAGAGGTTTTACCCCCACTTTCTGGATAAATATATGTACATTATAACCCAGTGTTCCTAATTTCCATGAAATGAGACACTTAAATATTCCTTTAATAATCTTTCTAAAGATTTTAATAACCAGAACAAATTAGCATGAATTCCAAACCATCAAGTCTTCCCAGATAATTCATAAATTAAAAAGTACATTATAAGATATGTTAAAAAGTGGTGGTATAAGTGACATATAGGAAAATTTTGGTCAAGTCACCTGTGCACCACACACTACCTCATGGACATCATGTGTAATGTACTATCAGTTGGGAATTTTTTTTAACGTTTTATTTATTTTTGAGAGAGCACAAGTGAGTGAGGGGCAGAGAGAAGGGGGACAGAGGATCTGAAGTGGGCTCTGCACTGACAGCCTGACAGCAGCAAGCCTGATGTGGGGTTCAAACCCATGAACTGTGAGATCATGACCTGAGCCGAAGTCAGACACTCAATCAACTGCGCCACGCAGGTGTCCCTCTGTTGGGAGTTTTAATAAAGGAACATTCAGTGCATTTCCATAACAACATCAGTATTGTCAAAGACAAAACCTAGATAGCATAAGCTTTACTTAATAGAAGAAACAGAGTAAATATGAAAAGAATGAACAATTATGGAGGTATGGATGTATGCATGTGTGCATGAGTGTGAGGGCAAAGTTGAGAAGTGGGCATATGCCAATCACCAACACAAGAAGCAAAGAGATGTGTGGCTGGGGCACATTTTGCAATATTTACTTAAGTTTTCATGCTGTATTCTTCCTCTATCTTCTTTACCTGTTCAAGTCAAGATCTGTACCTGCTGGGGATTTGCAGCAGAGGAGAAAGTAAAAGCTCTCAAAATTCTAAGACCATTGAGAAGAGCAGTGACCTATGCAAGAGTGCCTAGAGCATATCTCTCTGGGAGAAAAAGAGAGAGGCAGGTAGGGAAGAAAGGAAGGAGATCAGTCTCCCTCATGGCAACTCAGATTTCCCTAGTTCAGGAGAGCTAGGACCTGCTCCCTGCTCTTGGCAACATGCTGAGGCTGAGGGGGCTCAGGAAAGGTGGGTGTGGGATGCTCTTGGGAAACACCTCAACATTCTTGGCCCCAGGCTTGGCACGAAGCCACAGAACAGAGACTATCACGTGGACTGGGAGCAACCAGACAGAGAAACTGAGGTCTACCCTATCTTGACATGTCCATCAAATCCCTAAACCCTGCCCGAATCTGCTGAAGAAGATGATGAGGAAGCCCTAAAGGAGGTTGAGTTTTATTTCCTCCAGCCCAGGTGGGGAAGGATGTAGAGATGATATTAAGTGTATTTATGGACAGTAAGCCACCTGAGTTTATTATAGACCTGCTACCAAAGTATAAATCCTTTTATTCTGTGTACCCCAAAGAGCGTATGTCCTGATACAGATTGCTAAGGCTCTGGCCACAGCTCCACCACCAACTAGCTGTGTGTGACCCTGCCAAGTCTCTTAACCTCACTGACCCCAGTGTCTTCACCTGTAAAACTGGAATTAACAATAGTACCAATTCCACATGGCTGTTGTGAGGATGAAACAAGATCATGTGTATCTTTGGCACTGAGCAAAACCTCAATAATTATCAGCTATTATAATCCTCATTATTATTATTTACTTCTCCTCCTGAACTGCTGTGGTTGTTACCTAAATGTGAAGGAGAAAACGCTACCTAAAAATATGGTTCAATTGATAGCCATGGTTACTCATGGATTTTCTTTCACCATACCTTAGAAAATAAACAAATAAACAAAAATCTTTTTTGTTCCTTTGCCCCCCAGAAGACTATTCAATGGCATGTGAAACAAAACACCTTCAGGAGAAGTGTTCCTGGGAAAAGGGATCTTTCCAAGATCTTGAATAGCTTATTGCACACTTCCCCGCCTCTATCCACACACATTATGTCTACCCAGTAAACTTATGGTCACCAGATGCAGAGTACGTTACGTCTCCACAAGTTGAACTGCGGTGCACTGAGGGATGTCTATGGTCTCCTCAGTTCTATTCAGGCAGTTCTGTAGACAAATCACTTGCTTATTTCATTCATGACCATTTCCTACTTCCATAGCAATTTAAGGATATTGGTATATTATATAAATAGTGTTCCCGGGATAAAAGTTCATAGACTCTTGCCCCAAGTTGAATACTGAATTCTCACAGAATTAAGGTTGGCTAGCCTCACAGAACCCTAATATAAGCCATTTATAAGAAAGAATTCTCCTTCTTCCCTCCCGTCAAGTGTTCCAAGACCCTGAAGAGCTCATTAGAGTTTTGGGTGTCATTGATCTAATTCCCACTTGATGGGAGAATACGGAGTGGCTAGACTTCTGACCCAGATAGTTGGCATTCTTAGCTGGCAGTTGGGAGGCACTGCTCCTACTCAGGATTCAAGGTGTAAAGCCTGGCCAACGCACCTCAGAGGATACAAAGGTTCTTCCTCTATGTGGTGTCAAGCCCTCCCCAGGGAGATGGCTGCATGGGCATGTGTCTCTGTGGCAAAAGGCATAGAAGGGTTAAAATAGATATAGGTTATTTGGGAGAGGAGGGCACTCCCAGTAGAAACCTCAAGGAAGATTCTCTGAAAGAAGTGGTCCTAGAAAAGAAAGGAAATTTTGTGGGGGGTGAGAAGGGTAACATGGGTGAGGAAAGACTTGGGCTTTTAATTGGAGTATTTGTGAGGTTTGAACCTATGTCTTAGATTCTCTCAAAAAAAAAAAAAAAACATAGCAGGGGGGGTGCCTGGGTGGCGCAGTCGGTTAAGCATCCGACTTCAGCCAGGTCATGATCTCACGGTCTGTGAGTTCGAGCCCCGCGTCAGGCTCTGGGCTGATGGCTCGGAGCCTGGAGCCTGTTTCCGATTCTGTGTCTCCCTCTCTCTCTGCCCCTCCCCCGTTCATGCTCTGTCTCTCTCTGTCCCAAAAATAAATAAAAACGTTGAAAAAAAAAATTAAAAAAAAAAAACATAGCAGGGGAGACAGCACCTATGTGGTAGTCAAGACATTTTATTCTTTTAGATTCTTGGAAAACAGAGTAGTATATAGAAATAAACCCATAGTGTAACCTTGAAGAATAGTCTTGGAAGGGGTGGGGTCAGCAAGACTGCAAGCCCTCACCCTACTGGGACTTGGATTTGTTTCTTGTAGCTGCTGTAACAAATTACCACAAAAGGGAGTCTTAAAACAACATTTTTTGTTTCTCTCGTGGTTCTGAAAGCCCGAAGTCTAAATCAGAATCACTGGATGAAGATTGGGAGGCAGACAGGGCTGTATTCACTCCTAAGTCTCTAGAAGAGAGTGGGTTTGTCTTCTGCTTCCAGAGATTCAGGCCTTCATTGGCTTATGGCTGCATTATTCCAGCCTCTGCCTCAGAGTCACATAGCTTTAATTTCTGTGTGTCTTTGTGTAGAACCAACCCCCACCCTCACCCCCAGCAATGTCCTCTCTCTTCTCAGGAAACATGTGATTGCATTTAGGGTCCCCCTGGACAATCCAGGAAAATCTCTCCATCTCAAGATCCCTAACTTAATCACATCTTCAAAGATGTTTTTGGTTTTGCCATATAAGGTAACACTCACAGGTTACAGAGATTTGGGCGTGGATATCCTTTGAAAGGCCATTTTTCAGCCTACTGCAGGGTTTAACTTTATACAGAACAGTCTTGAATTTCCCAGTGGTTAATCGTTAGTGCTTTACCGACCCAAAAGTGTTCTGGCCCTCCCCCAGTGCCTCTGTCCCATTCAGACTCTGGCCTAACTCTAAAAACCAGTGCAGACCCCTACCAGACACCAGCCTTGGCAAAGTCCCCTACTCAAATAATATTTCCAGTCTTGCCAACTTCATTACAAAATGTAGAGGAACTGATCAGAAGAGCTTTGGGAGACAATGGGGTCTCTGATTTTGCATGAGAAAGCAGCAAAGCTATGTAAAGGGATAAACATTTAGAAATGCCTTTAGAAATCCAAATACACAGACTTAGGATTGTTTGACATTGATTTCATACCCTCATCTCCCAATTTCCACTATGGCTTTGTTCCTTGTTTTCTTTATTTTAACGTATTCTGTCTTACGATTGCAATAAGGTGTCCAAGCTGTGCATTTCAGGGTCATTATTGCACTTCTTAGGAAGTTAAAGCCCCCATCTTTGACCTTATGCTTTTTAATACCACCTAAGGTGTGCTGTAATTGCCCACAAATGCACAGTCTGTCAGGTCTTATTGCTCAAATGAAACCCACTTCCACAGTAGGACGAGGAGAGAGGGGGGTAGATCTCCTGCTATTTGTATCAGTACTTGTCCTCGGGAAATGCTGAATCTTGGCACTGAAAGAAAGTGTAAAAATGATAAATTTGTCACCTAATATGGACCACTGCACTCACAAGGCTGCAACTCCTTACACTAATGGAGATTAGGATATAACTTTTTTAATTTGGAGCCTCATTACACAGTATAAATAAAAATAGAACCCCAACTATATCATCTTTAATTGCCTCTAGACAGAATGCTGATTATCTACTGAGGTCTCGGCCATGTGTTTCTGGGGAGCCAGCAGAGTTTGTTCCCTGCATAGAAAGCAAAGTCAGAAAAAAAATGTGGGTATCTTTAAGAGAGAGCAGAGCTGGGTGTCTGTACTCCCCCCAACTAAGATCACAATTGAACACAATGTGTGTGCAAAAGTATGATGGCCTTGTCTGAGTGATGACCTCCTGTGTGTGAAAGCTGGAGAAAGGATATGAATTCTCCCATCTAAACGTGAGTAGCCATCCATTCACTTCAACTTAGTGTTCTCGTTACCAAGAGTTTGAAAATAGCCACAGTTTTCACTCTTAGTCTGGCAGAGACCCAGAGAGAGATGCTGATACTCAAAACTGTGATTGCTGAGTCTTTTAGCATCCCTTGGTACAACTGATTAAAGCAATTGATCAATACTAAACTTTGAGAAAAACTAGTGTGGGTATGTTACAGACAACATCCCATGAATAAATAACTCAGATAATGGCATTTGTCTTACTATCAAGCTCATCTATAATTTAGCAAGAATAATACCCATTAAAAGAACACCTAGGATGATCACTGCCAAAATAAAGAGTTAATTGGTTTTTATCTTCTGGGAAGTCTCTCAAACAAGATATGGAAGGAAGAGTGGCTACCTACTGTAATAATAAATGCAAAGTAGCTCCTGAGCTGTATCCCTATCTGCTGGGAGACTTTCCTTCAATACATTTCAAATAGCACCTTTTGGATCCAACTTCTACAAGTCAGTGGAAGCTTTTAGGAAGGCCTTTTTTTCTTTTCCACATAGGGATCAAATCTGTATCATAGAAAAATATCATTCACTGCTTTAAATAAATTAATTCACTGAGCACTAACTATAGAGAGCATAAATACATGCCTCCTGGGACTAAAATGTTTTTTGTAATATAAATAAAGCATCCTATGCACAAGGCACTCCTCTTCATTCTAGCTGGCACAGGCTTCAGTTACAAATGGCTAATGGTATCGCATCTACGTGGCTCTAAGATTTTGGGGTAGTTGAATGGGCAAGAGAGACCAGGACCCACTTCAGGGAGAGAAGAGGGATAAGACTACACTCACACAGGAGGCAGAAATGGTGTGATTGAGGCCAACATGGGTCCACTGGAACAGGTGGTCCTGTTTTACCACTGAAGAAACTAGACCCATGGAAATCAAAGAGATTTGAGCAAGACTGGTGTTGTGAGTCCAGTCAGCAAGCATGGTAGTTTCTAAATTTTAATGGGACAATGCTAGTTGTAGTCCATGCATTTGAAACTGGGAAGCTAGGTTATTACAGGATTTACCAAAAAATACATCCTTGTCAGCATATCGATTGGCATCAGCTTTTGTCTCACTAGTTGATCTGTCATTGGATTTCTTTGAGCATTCTAGAGTCACATGGCTAAAGTTGGAGTGTGTGCAAATCATTGTTGAGTATAATCATTTGCAAAGACTTTTTTGGGGAAAAATAATATTTGTCAAGTAGTGTCCAGGCTTCTACTGAATCAGTAATTGCTATATAAAATAAACTGGAGTATGTTCCTAATGTCCTCTAGAGATGCTGTAAGTACCGTTTGCTAGTATTTATGGTCTGCAATCAAACAGGAGTCAAGGCCATAAATCATTACCTTGAATATAATATTTTTGTTTCATGAAAGTCTGAGCTTTCAACCCCAAAGCAACAAATCAGTCCACTCCTTATTGAGCCTGTCACAGCCCCATCCTTGAATACGACCACATTTATTACTATTGTCAACTGTCTTGTGTGAAAGAACAGGAAGGAGGGTTGGAGGATATAAATATAAATTGAAAAGCAGTGCTTTGTGGGGATCAGCCTGGCTGAGGGGAGAGGTAACATAACATGGAGACTTTCACCTCAGGGTCACATATTTGATGGCCCATGTACTGATGTGGTGATCAAGTTTCCATGTCACCTAGAATCTGGCTGTTAACTGTCACCATAGCTGAGAGGCTCCACACAGGGCAAAGTGCTCAGAGAAGCTGAAGGCTGAACTTTCAGCCTTTTGACTGACCCCTAAAGCACTTTGGCTTCTCTGTGGACAAGGCTGCTTCTCAAGGAACTGCATTATATTATCTGCGAAAAGAAGTTGGAAATACTAAAGACGGGTAGATACTAGCTTGCTTATGGAGGAAGGTTTTCACCTCTAGGGCTTTGTCTTTGACAGATTTGATGAAATAAAATGTAAAATCAGAAACGATGGCTTTCATTCTCATAGGGACAGCACCAGGCAGTCACAAGCCTCCAGGGAGTAATGCCACCAAAGGAGAGGAAGAGCCACATTTCCAAAGGTAAAAGGTAGGTCTGTAACTGTGACAACAACCTGGATGATGGTCAGCAATGTTTACAAACCCTCACTGCCAAAGACACAGAAGAAAACCTATCAAAGCAGAGAGCTTTTCTTTGATGTTTAAATGAAACTGGTATCTCTTAGGGTGTCTTGTTCATACTTGGGATATTTAAAGGACCAGGAAAGAGCCAAGGCCTCTGCCGATATTTTAGATGTAGATGAAATATCTTTTATTTTTATCTTCCTCATTCAAAAACAAACTCTGATATGAGCATAAGATTTTGCTTGGTAAGTTATCACATAAGTAGACATTATATACCAATTTAGAAAATATTGGAATGCAAAAGGTAGACATAACAGCCATTAAAAAATTGCATACAGACAGATACTTCCAGAATCCTATACCCTACCCACATTTTGTCCTTCTTTACTCAACCTAAGTAGTCCCTAATATAGCATAACTAAGGGATTAATTTTCTTTTATTCTAAGTCGTCTTTTTGTCATAAGTTTAAAAGTCTCTAGTGAACCAGAAAATAGTCCCCACCAAAAACTTGAACTGAGTAGTTTTGCTTGCAAATCGCCATTTGTGCTTTATATTTACTTTGATGTGGTTCTAATCATCACACTTAAAGCACTTTGCCCAGAGCCGATCTACTCTTAGCTATGTAAAGATGCAAACACTATTTATGCACTTATAAAAAAAAAGCCAACATCTTACTCATTCTAAATTGACAAGAGCATGTTGTTGTTATTTTCTCAAGGGAACAAGTAGAAATGGAGTACTGGTATTTAATGAAAATGAGATTGGGGAAACACAACAGATGAACATAGAGGAAGAGAAGGAAATATAAGATAAAAACAGAGAGGAAGGCAAACCATAAGACTGTTAAACACAGAACAAGCTGCCAGTTGCTGGAGAGGAGTGGGGGGGGGATGGGCTAAATGGGTGATGGACATTAAGGAGGGCACTTGTTGGGATGAGCACTGGGTATCATATGTAAAGTGATGAATCACTGGGTTCTATGTTAACTAACTTGAATTTAAATTGAAAAAAAAGTTTTGCTAAAAAAAAAACAGCTCTCAATTACATTGCATGTATGTATCAAAAAAAAAAGAAAGAAAAGAAAATGAGACTAGGGAAAGGGAGGCTAAATTGCTGCTGAATTTGTATAATGTTGGCACCAGGCATTTATCTCCTCTGTACCTCCGCCTGTCCACAGAGAAGTGAGGGCACATGGCTTCCCAGGGCTGCACTGGGGATTAAAATAGAGGTGTATGGCATGCAAGTAACACATGCTGATCCCTCTCATTACCTCAACTTCAGACAGGCCTTCATCATGGAGCTGTGTTTTACTTGGGGCTGAAATACAGTGAATTATGGAGAATTTGATGATTCAGAAAGAACACAAAAGATGGCACAATGATTGAAAATGAGCTCCATGAGGCCAGAGGAAGTGGGAGTCTCTGGGTGATGGAAAGAGGACAGTGAAGGCTAAGTAAGGCAAGACCTGGTAGTAAGTAGCATTCATACACAGTATAATGTCATTTATAGAAATTCAGAACACATACATATTCATTCATAAAGTTACCTTCAGATATTGTCAGGTGTGAGGGGCGCCTGAATGGCTCAGTCAGTTAAGTGTCTGACTCTTGGTTTCGGCTCAGGTCATGATCTCATGGTTCGTGAGTTCAATCCCTATATCAGGCTCTGTGCTGTCAGTGCAGAGCCTGCTTGGTATTTCTCTCTTTCCTCTGTCTCTGGCCCTCCCCCGCTTGCTCTCTCTCTCTCTCTCTCAAAATAAATAAGTAAAATTAAAAAAAAAATGTCAGGTGATGTGCAGTACCTGATTACAATTGAACCAACAGGGACTTTGAGAGATTTAAGTAACTTCCCAAGTTCACCCTGCTAGGTCAATGGCACAGCTAAGATACAGATGCAGGTTCCATCTGACCCCAAAATCCATGCTTTATGTAGGAAAACTCATTAGGTAGTAAGTATTAAATGAGGTAAAATATAGAAAGCACTTGGTATATGGGGTCAGGCACATAGTTAGTGCTCAGTAAGTGGCAGTTATTGTGATTATGTTTTAGAACGACACCATTTATTAACACCTTTAGTGCAAGCCATTGTTAGAGTTCTGTCCACTTCACCACCCTTAAATTAAATTAGTAGTTATAAAAGCCAACAGATTAGACACAGGAACAGAATGGCCAAAGACAGTTACTGCAGAGTATTGGGGAGACAGCTTGCTGCAAGATTTCTCAAGCTAGTGTGTTCTATTTAGCTAAGCTGTTGTCATCTTTCCTCCCATTCCCTACCCCATTTCCATTACTTATTTGAGTCATTGTGCCAAATAAAATAGTTTTCTGAGTATTTTGACAACTTACTCTGAATATCACTGTATTATAATACAGTTTTCACTTTTTACTCATATAGGTAACTTTTAAATATATATTTGACATTTCCTGGAATGTTCCTCAGGAAACATGTAGATCAGAGTACTCTAATTGCAAATTACCAAAACAAACGAGCATAAACCCTATGTGAACAAAACATAAGATCTTCAAAGGCTAGGGTTCCTGTGCCTTCTCCAGCTTTTGTCACTAGGAGCGTGTTAACACTGGATGAGATTTCAGTGATTCAGAAGAAAAAAATCAGACAGCCAGAGTTATTGTTCTCAACTTTAAGATTATTTAGTAAGCTACTTAGTAAGTGAAGAGAAGACAGTTTCTTCATTAACCAAGATCCAGACATCTAAGAGTCTTCCAGATTCAAATTGCAATATCCAGTAAGCCTGAGCGCCAAAGAGAAGATGCTGAAAGATCATAAGACAGTCTGTTATTCTAAGACTGCCAGCAACAAAGAAATGGAGCCAAAGAAGTCTAGAGGAGCTTGTCAGTGGAAGACTGAATGTGTTCCCCTTGAATTCAACACTTCCCCAACTCCATTTTAAGTCCACTTTAGTGAATTTCATTCTTTGAGAACTGCCAATACCTAAAAATATACCAGCAACAAATATGAGGAATTGCAAAGAGAATAACACAACACTCAACTACTTTAAATACTCTCCTTTTTCATGTCACGTCTTCCCCTTAGCTAATCCCCACTTCCATATCTATGCAGTGGCGAGGTGACAACACAATAGGTCAATTTGTTCAATCAATTTAGTCAAGCAACTTGTAAGTTCAGTGGGAACTGACACATTGATTGAATTCACCTGTAAATTAAGTCAAAATGTTCAAACACATATATGCCTTCTGTTGAGACTCTGAGTCTAAATAGACTAATGTCAAGGCTGGATTCCAATTTTAGTTTGTGTCTAAATGAAGGTTGGTGCTCTTTGAAAATTAAGTGATAATAATTATTGAGATTGCTGTAATTATGATTTGCACAGCTTAAAAGTTATGGGAGTATCATTTTATTTGCTAAATAGTGTTGTTTTATTCTGCATGTTTACATTTACCAAGCAAATAGAGAGAGCTTTGAAGGTACCTGCTATCTCTTGGGACCCCCGATGGAAAATGAGGTGCTGTGTCTCATAAGACATTCTTGGCAAATGCAATATGTAAACCAAAAAAAAAAAAATCCATATGGTGCACAACATCTCTCAAATGAAAAATAAGGCTTCCCAGGGAAGGAGCCTTGGGGGATTCTGAACTCAAATTGCAAGGAACAAATGTGCTATTTTAATTTTGGCCTTAAAACTTCCTTTCCTGGAATGGTCTCAATATCACAATCTCTGCTCAACAGCACATACTAAACCAGAGACTCTCCTTGTTTTCTGGTTTGCTTTTCCTCAGAAAAAAATCATCAGAGCTCTGGATGAGATTTGCAACCCCTCCCACACCAACCTGAGAAGCCCAAGAAAATTCTATAAGTTAATTCCCAAGCAGGCCACAAATGGACAGAATTCTCCATGAGAGAAGACTGTTTCTTTTCTTGCCTTCCTTCTCCTCTTCCATTTTAATTTCAGATGCTTTTAATTTTGGAGGTGCTTCCTTGGGCTCCCCACTGCTTAGACAGGCTTTGCCCCCTCCACAGCCCTGCCTTCCCTCCAATGAGACAACTGTGTCCAGGAGGGGGTCCCGGTCCAGCAGCTTAAATTGGACCTTTGTAGTCTTCTCTACACTTGGAAAGGTTGTGTCTCCTTCCTGAACTTGGTGTGGCTAAGGCCATGAGGGCAGTATATTCTAAGTCTACATCCAGTTACGACAATTTGTCAGTCTTCATTATTGCGAGCTGTGTGGCGGCACCACCAGAGTGAAGGGTCAGTGTGGCTTCCAATTAGAACTCCCTATTGAAGATAGATTTATGTTAGGTCTATTTCAAAACACATTGGGCTGTAACTTATCATTTAAGTTGTCAAGCTGGAAGCACTTTCCTTTTTTAGTGCAAAGGGTTTAAAAGCCATTAATTCATTTTCTTTAAGATGTAAAGACATAAACAAATGAGCGTTTTTAGTTTCATTATTTATTTATTTATTTTTAAAAGCAGGAAAAGATTTTGGTACAGATGTTTGCTCGATCCACTGAAACACTAATAGTGCGAATCAAATTTGCATGGTTTCTGTCTTACATATTGAGCAATTCTGATTTTAATGTAATTACTATGGGAATGTTATGGTGAAAGAAAATAACAGACTCTAGATGATCCTCCAGATCATATGCTGAGAATTTCTAACAGAACCCAAGTCTTTTGGGTGAGTTCCTTTTCTGAAAGAGAAACGTGATTTCCTATTTTTAAGGATAAGAAGTATGTATTTTTAATAATCTTGGACACAAAGTCAAATTCTTGTTGTGACATTTAATGATGTCAGCACAAATAAATCAATTACTTTCAGGAATAAAATTTCTATCACATACCTGTGGTTTAAAGAAAGAGAAGAAATGGAAAGGGGTAAAATGTTTTAGGGGAGTATCCTGGCAAAACAGATTAGCTCTGGGTGTAATAAATGAGAACTGTAGAGGAGAAGGAGACAACAGCAAGATGAGAGCGTGTCTCTTGCCAAGAAAGACCCAAACATTTCAAATATACCATGTCTAAGAACTCATTTATCTTTGGTAAGATCTATCCTTTGGCCTTCCTCTAATCTTGTTTCATTGCTTTTTGAGAAGGGGTCCTAGCTGAGGTCTTGTTTAGTAAGCAATGAAAATATTTTAGTTTCTTATCTCTTTTTGATAGCCTTAAGCTTACTGTTCTCTGGGAACCCATTCTTTCCCCTCTCCCACCCCCACCTCCACCCATAACTTGGGCAAAATCAATTAAGCTCACTTACTCCATCTATTTAGCTATATCCATTAACTGTGAAACATAGCGGTGCCCTGACATTCACAATCCCCCTCAGACAACCCTGGGACAGACACAGGAGAACACAGCTAATGTAACTGCCTACATCATCATCTGGCACCACTTTGCAGCCTGGGGAACCCTCAGCAGGTCAAGGAGCCCTGAGACACAAACTAGTGGGGAGTGTGGAGAGCCTGCTCCCTCATTTTACCTCAACACTCTTGACATCACCCAGGCAGATTCTGATAGAATAAAGAACCCCAGTTTTTTACCCTCTAACTACCTTTTGTGAGGGGGAGTATAAAAAATTTTCCTTTGTATTTGGAAAAGTAGGAGATCTTCCCAAACTCTCAGAGAAACAAACTTAAATGTCATAATGAGAATTAAAAAGTTTCCTCTTATAAATCTGATTTAGTCCTGGAAATGCCACTGAATCTTGCAGTGTCCTTTCAAAATTAAGTAAATAATAGTGAAATGATAATAATAGCTAATTTTTACTGAACCATACTTACCACTCACTGCACACAGATGCTAAGCACTCAGATTTTATCTTACCTAATCCTCACAGCAGGGACTATTTCATAATTATTTTTTAAATGAAGTAACTAAGATTTAGAGAGGTTAAGTAATTTGCCCATGGATATAAAATGGTGAGGCTGGGATTTGAATGCTGGAGCCTAATTCATGAATCTTCAGGTTTAATCGCTGTACCCTAAGTGTAGCACATAGGACGCCTGATTATTTCTAATGTGCCCATCGATTTACAATTCAGCCACCCAGAGGCAAGTTCTGGTTGGATTTTTCTGTCCCCAAGGGATGTCATCTACTCTCACTCAAATAAAAACAACTTACTTTCAATTCTTAAAGGAAGGGAGAACAATACGTGTGGGCAACTGGCATGTAAGCTTATAAGGTCAAGTGTCCATTTATAAACGAGAAAAATCCATTAAAAGTGGCACTTGGGATCACTTTTGTGTCACTGTTAAGCCAAATGTATGAATTTGTGGCCAGAGAAGTATTACTGGTTAAGCACTTGATGTGTGCCAAGGGTGAACACTGAAGCCTTTGGTAACTAGGCAATTGGGTGACGCAGTTAGAGACAGCGTTATCTCTAAGATGAGGTTCAGGATTGGGTAGGTCCAGTTTTTTCTTTTCTATAGAATTCTGCTTCAGCACGTGTATAATTATTAGCAAGAAAAGGCTGTTAAAAAATATTGGCTAAAATTAGGTTTGAGTATGTTTTGCCACTGATACAATGCTGTGGACTTTCACCAGGGCGCTATTTGTGCCTGGTGAGTCCCAGGGGAGGGAAAGATCTTGGTGGAACACTGTTTTTGTTTGATTTTATTCTCAAATAATTTCTGTTCTTTTTTTTTTTTTTTTTTTTTTACATGGAAGGCATTGGATTAGCCAAATCACTGAAATAAAACTCAGACTATACGTAGAGCCCATGGTGAAAGAACTCCATCTAAGAACAGGTTTTTGGGCTTGTCACTAAATCTTCTCAGAATCTGGAGGATGGCCCAACTTATTGGCTATGAATGCTTTGTCTAAGAAGTCCTTGTTTCTCCCCTGGGTAGAAGAAATGAGTCAGACAATCAGAGACGTTGAAATGGAATGTGTTGTCCAAGTTACCCTGCAGGATACATGGGTGCAGGATAATGATTGTGTTTCTGCCTTATCAGCACCAAAATTGCTCATCTGTCCAGGCTGTCTCACGAATCCGATGCAGAAAATGCAGGATTAGCTTTGTAACAAGTCCAGAGCTCCTAGCTAACCAAGTTCCATTCCTTCCTTCTCCACTCTCGGGATGGGAATCAGGGACACCAGTCTGTGAAAATAAAGCAGCCTGAGAGACCTGGAAATAGGCTTTTTCAGGGGTGAAAGCTTGATTCACGTTAGCATCATTCCATGATTCAAAACCACCTGCCTGTGATGGCTGACTGTCACCTGAGAGTGTTCCTCAGAAGGGAAATAGTCACTTTGCCAACTGCAGTATGATTCTGAATGTCTTCAAGCAGTCCATGAGAACTGCTGGGGTTTCCCATCTAAGACACGAAAAGACAGTTCCCATCTGTGGTCTGTGTTTCCATCACAAAAAAATGTTGTTTAGACTGATGGGGTGCAATCTCTGACTGCTGGAGGCTCAGTCTGAATGGGAGAGGTTCTTCTTCATCATGCAGAATCTTTGGCCAAGCCTCTCCCATCCAGCAATCAGGCTGGAAGCTTTGCAGGATTCTGTGAGAAGAGCTGTTTAAAATAGTTTTAAATCATTCCTTATTTTAATCAAGCTAAAAATACTCAAATACAGCCTTTCAGTATTCTGCCATTGGTCTCTGTCTCCTCTGTCAGCACAAACACATCAACAATAAGGAAGAATTAATATCCTTCTAAATATCTGGCCTCTTCCATATATATCATGGCCCGGACTTGGGTTGACTCCAGTTTTGGAGAAGGATCCAGATTAATGATTCAGTTTCTTTGATCCAAACCAGATTTCTCAAGTTGGAATTTGATTTTCTAAGATTTATATTTTACCAGGCAGGGAGAATCTAGAGACATTTCTATTTTTTTTTATCCTTAGCTGGAGGAACACAGTTCAGGGGATCACAAAGCAGTAAAAGAGCAATGAAAGACAGTGCTATCAAGCATAAGGATGTGATCTCAACATAGTATTGAATGTTAGGGTTTAATGAACATGCTTCCTGTACATTGACTGCTGTTTAGTTTTCTACACTACGTGGAAGCCCTATTCTCGTCAACATTGAATCAAACAAACCTTCACGTTAATAAAATAAAATATAATTCCAACTTATATTTGAAATCCATGGGTAAAAAAGATTTTTGTTTTACTTTTTTTTTTTTAATAGGGCACTTATGCCTTAGATGTGTATTTGAACTAGCTGGAGAATTTTTAAAAATAATGTTGACACATAGGCCCCTTCCCAATAAATTCTAATATAATTAGTCTGGTGTGAGATGCTTATGAAGTGTGAAATGAGAAGGGGCTTAGGAGTTAGACAGAACTGGGTTAAAGTCCTAGATCTGCCCCTTATTACCATAGGACTTTGGCCGAAGTACTCAACTCTGTAAGCATTGGTTTCGTTGTCTGTAAAATGACCATGTAACAGTCCTTACTTTATAAAATTGCCATGGAAATATATTTCAAAGATCTTAGAAGAGTGTCAAGAACATCAAGGACTCAATAAATACCTCCGAATAAACAGAAGACCTCAAAACACCTAACTACTCTTCATATTTAGTTACTAAATCAGATACTTCTTAAGTACCATTTCAGAGCTTGTTCTTGTATGTCTCTTGTTCTAGTCTTCAATGGAGCTTCAATCATCCTTTTATGCAGTTTTGGGCTATTTTGCACAACTTAATCTCACCTTCCCTCATTCCCATACTGTATGCCTCATTTTCCAGCCAACAGCTTCTCTGTTGATACTGCCCAGAGGCCACATATGTAAAACCTAAAGAGTGGGAGAGTTAATGTGCCTTGGGCCAAACCTTTGATTAGTGGGAGATGGAGATGGTGATAAATATGATCCCTCTCTCCCCCTGATGAATTGTCCTGAGATACAGTCCATGTAGATTTTTGAAGGAGGGACTTAGAAGTCAATCACAGTAAAGACCAGCTTTATGATGCATCGTATGTTCACCCCCTTTATCTACTTCTCTCCCTTTTTCCCTCCCTTCTGCAACATGGTATTGCATCTCCTAATGAAGAATTCAGGATCTGATTGCTGACACATTCAAGCTAAACAGACTCTGGACAAAATTACAGACTTCAGTTGCATAGGGCTGAGCATTGTAATATGTTTATTGTCTTGCTTCCTCAATATCTATTTCTTGACCTGCTCTAAATTAGAGTTAGTTATAGAATATTAGGGCTGATAGTTACTGTCATGAAAGAATGTGTCCCCCCACAAAATCATATGTTAAAACTCTACCCCCAATGTGATGATATTAAGAGGTGGGTCCTTTGGGAGCTAATTAAGATTTGATGAGGTCATGAAGGTGGAACCCTCATTAACTGGGTTAATGCTCTGATAGGGGTCATCCAGAGCTTGCCTCCTTTCTCTGTTCTTTGCCATGTGAGGATATAACAAGAAGTTGGCAGTCTGACACCCAGAAAAGAGTTTTCATCAGAACTCGACTGTGCTGGCACCCTGATCTCAGACTTCCAGCCTCCAGAAATGTGAAAATTAAATTTCTGTTGTTCATAAGCTGCCCAGTCTATGGTACTTTGTGATAGGTGCCTAAGCTGACAAAGACTATCAGTTTAGAGACATTCTTATCCATGTCAGTCTCCTTCCCAGGCTTCACATCTTCCATCAGCTTTTGAAACTGCTTATTCCCAAAAATCTCTCCTTGGTGTGCTTATTTTCTGATTCTGCATGTTAATCCTGGCAGTCTTACCTACTCATGTGGCTGTAGCTTTTATTCAGATGTTGATGACTTCTGCATCAACATTACCAGCCCAAGCCTTTGTCTTCAGCTTGGTCTCTATTTTATAGGGACTACTGGTGTCTTGAGCCCAAAATGTCCAAAATATTTTTCTATTCCCAGTATCTCTGCCTTAATGGAGGTTTTCCTGGACTCTACCTTATATTAATAATGGTAATTTATTGACTAGTCCTCGTCTTCCAGTCTTGCTGGCCTGGGAGCCATCTATACCATTGTCAGGGTGAGTGTTCAGAAACTGAAGACTGCTGACATTTGTCCCTCATTGCCTACAGGACAAAGTCCATCTTCATGTGACATGCACCTGTCTTCTTTACCTGTCTCTTCAGCCTGGACTTGCTCTCTCTATGCACATGCAACTCTTCAACCACCACACACCAGTTACAGTTCAAAGCACGTGTCTGCTTTTCTTTAAGCCTACTTAACATCTCTGATTAAGTGCTTAATAAGCACCTCAAACGTAACATGTCAAAACAGAACTTTTCTTCTCTCTTTGTGTCTTCTACGCTGAGCCTCCCCTGTCTTACTAAAAGACACCACCATTTCTCTGGGCCAAAAATCTGGGAGTCATCTTCCTTTCTTTCTTTCTTTCTTTCTTTCTTTCTTTCTTTCTTTCTTTCTTCTTTTTTCTTTCTTTTTTCTTTCTTTCTCTTTCTTTCCTTTTCTCAATCCCTGCATCCAAGTAAATCCAGTTGACTCCATGGAACACAATATTTTAAACAATTCAACCATTTCTTACTATTTGTACAAATGATACTCAAGTAGAAGTCATAGTCATTTCTTACTTGAACTATTTAGAAGACATTGTCATAATTGATTTCATTCTCTTCTTAAGTTTTTTTTTATTTTAATTTATTTTGAGAGAGACAGAAAGTGCGATCAGGGGAGGGGCAGAGAGAGAGGACAGAGCAAGAATCCCAAGCAGGCTCTGAACTCTCAGTGCAGAGCCCAATGTGGGGCTCAAACTCATGAACTGTGAGATCAAGACCTGAACCAAAGTTGGACACTGAACCGACTGAACCACCCAGAGGCTGCTGTATTCATTTTTACCCCGTCTTCTGGAACCCAGTCTACCCTCCAATCTTTTAAGCATGTTAATCATGTCCTGTCATTCATCCACTTAAACTCTCCATTGGCTGCCTCTACACTTAGAATGTTTACAGGACCCTATAAGAGGTGGTCCCCGCCTAGCTTTCTGACTTCACCTCCACCTAATCATCCCCTTATTCAGCATGCTCCTCCTAGAACCATCTTAGTGTCTTCACATGTGCTGATGTCCCTCTTTCTGGAATTTCCTGCAGATCGTTTCATGGCTGGCTTTGTCTTGTCCCAGATCAATGTCACCTTCTCATAGAAGCCCTCTGTGATTACCCAATCTAAAATGCCTTCCACCTTGCGGCATCTGGGTGGCTCAGTTGGTTGAGCATGCAATTTTGGCTCAGGTCATGATCACGAATTCAAGCCCCAGGTCAGGCTCAGTGTTCTTGTACTGACAGTCCAGAGCCTGGAGCCTGCTTCAGATTCTGTGTCTCCCTCTCTCTCTGCCCCAACCCCTGCTTGCCCACTCTCTTTCTCTCTTTCTCTCTCAAAACTAAATTAAAAAAAAATAATAAAATAAAAATAAAATACTTTCCACCTTTGCCCTCATTATCTATTCTCATACCCTGCTATATTTTTCTCATAGTACTTATTATTTAAAATTTTACCATATTATATCATATTATTTCACAATTATACCTTTTATTGATTCTGTTATCTTTCTTTCCCATGAGATTTTATACTTTGAGGGCAGAGACATGCCTTGTACTATTGTTGTATTAACGTATCTAGAACAGTATTAGATAATAATACTAAAATTAATATAACTAATGAATAAGAACTAATGAGCAATTAATAATAAATTCTCGCTAATTTGTTGAAAGAATGGATGAAGGAATGACTTCTTCAGGGCCTTGATAAATGCTGTTTCCTCTGCCCTCTGCCAGAAATTTCTACTCATCATCTATATTTGCCTTATGAATTTGTTCTCCTTGGTCAAGGCTGAGCTCAAATATTTGTAAAGCTGCTCTGACATCTCCTCCAGAAAGAGTTGGCTTCTCTGTCTTCTATGACACCCCTCCACTTGTTCATACTTTATTATAATCCCCAAAAGCTCACATAAATGACATCTTCCCCACTAAACTTTGAAGACAAAACATCTTATCCTTTAGGGTTAGAAACTAGAGTCAGCAAAATTTACAGACTTGCTCAAAATTGTAAAACTAAAGCTGAAACTCAGAGCTTACTCTAGTGATCTTCATATTCTTGTAAGTATTCCCTGCAGTACTGTGGTATAGAAGGACCATCTATCTAAATCTGCCTAGATCCTTCTCTAGATCTCAGTTTCCCCTGAAACTTTCTTGCTTTCTCAATGTGGAGATGATTAGAGGTCACCAATATTTTTTTCACTGAATCCTTTGGCACTTGGTTATATATACAGTGCCTGGTACATCAAAAACTCCCAATAAATCTTTGAGTAAGCATATGCATGTTTTATTGTCTCTAATGTTTTTTTCAGTTTCATATTATTGAAACTCTCTTTCCCCATCACCACCTACTTCTTATTTTTGAGCCCAGCTTACCCCCTTCCACTGTTAGTTCCCTCCTTTAGAGGAAGTAGTTGTTATGATCCTGGTCATTGCCAGGACAAGCTCTAGAAAAAAAGCTTCTTTTCTTTCTTTTTTTTTCCATATAAAGATATTGGAAATAGCTTGTTCCTTGAAGCTCAGAAGGAGCTAAAGAAACCTAACAGCAGAACTTTATGTGTTTACATTGATAATGTGCCTTAAGATTAGATACCTTATATCCAAAATTTTCAGATGGCCTTGAAGATCACTGGCAGTTGAAAACCCTGCAGCAATGTTTTCTGCGCATTCATATTGTGTACATATATTAAATCATCATTGTGCACACTCTAAATATATACAACTTTTGTTTGCCAATTATATGGCAATCACGCTGGAAAAAGTAAATAACAGGAAGGAGCTCTGTATTAGGTAATGGGGATCATGACAAATACACTTGCCCAATAAAGTTATTTTAATATTCCATTATGTCCCTGTCACCATCAGCTCTTTTTCAGGCCCTGAATGGGATACAAAATGAAGACTGACTCTTGCCCCAACAGAAACTGGATAAGGGGTTTTTCGGCAGAGACGGCATTGCAAACTTTGTCCCACATGACTCAGGGATGGAGTTCTAGATGTCTACACATTTCTGACCCTCTGTTTTGCTTTGACCTCAGAACCTGGGTGTTGGACTCCTGAATTCTTTCCTGGCTATTGAGCCTCTGTCTTAGTGCACCCTGAATCCTTGCATTCTTCTCACCTAAGATTCCATAGTTCTCTAAAGGCCTGGATTCTGCAGATTTGGGGTTCTAACTTCCTACCTGGTCTGTAATGCATACCACTATCCAAAGTTCATAACAACAACAACAAAAAGAGAACTACGTCAAGCCTCCCAGGAACCAGAGCGTTTTCCCCTACTATAGTCTTTACTGGGAAAGAATAAATGGGTACTTTCTTTTTGCTGGAGATAAAACTGCCCTTTCTATTATTTTTGGAACATTTTTTTTTTTTACCTTCTCAAGGAGGATGACTTCATGTTGTTCTTAGCTAAGACTTCGTAAATGTTTTTCTTTTATCCACTTCCTAAGTTAGCCAGACTCTGAGAAAATGAGGGTCATAAAACAAGATAGAGTATTTCCAGGAAATGCAATTCCTCAATCTATTACCCAAAACTGCCACCAATGAATTGTAACTTGGGGGATTCTTGAAGCCTTTACAGAATTATTGCAAAACTGGTATAAGAATCCCACAGAGATTAATCAAAAGTAATAGGGATTGACAATAAGTCTTAGAAAAAAAGATAAGCATAGTTAAGATTATTTAAACTGGAGAAAAGGAGACCTCCAAAAGGTAGGGAATTGTTTCCTGAAGGAAATGGTGTAATGTATTCCTGGAAATTGCATTATCCCAAGCAGAAAGTCAAAGAGGACACTAAGCTTATCCACATAAATGTTTACACCAAATCTTGAAAATGTCCAACATCATTGGTAAACATCACTGAATGAGCAGATAAAAGCCATGAGAAACAAAGTATAGATATTCACCAGGCTGCATTGACTGAACCAAGAAACAAATCTTGGAAGTAACAATAAAGTAATAAGCCAATAAGGATTGCCATGGTGACCCTGAGTTATGACATTTATTTTTTTCTTCTAGTAACAATATCAATTTCATTAATACCTTGATTGTTTGTACTTCAATAATAAATTTTTGGGACCATCCTGAGCTCTATGACCCTCATCTGGTTTTAGAGAAATGATCCATCTTCTTTAAAGAAAAACATGACATTGAATGTTTCCTGGGCAGGGACAGGAGAACAGTATCACAAGTAAATCTATAAACGTAAGCTAGTCCTTGGGACACGAACAGTTCCGTAGAAGCAGGCATGCTCTTTCTCTGGCCTTAATGCTTACACCAGGACCCCAGTGAGTCCTTTCTAAAGCACTCTGACATTCATATCTTTACACTCAGATTCTCTAGATCACACTGTACAATGCATGCTTTAGGGCACAAGGCTACAATGGTTGCACGTGGGAGGACTTGCCAAAGGTCTCAGGATTAAGTTACTGCTCATCCTAAAGAGGCTTCTACAACTCTATCCAGGACAATACAGAGAAGTGTCTTGCAAATTCCAGGTTTTTGGTTTTTTTGTTTTGTTTTGTTTTGTTTTGTTTTGTTTTGTTTTGTTTTTCTGACCCTCCCAAATGAAACTTCAGCAGTGTGGCACAGACGGGCCCTATGCTCCTGCTGATGTAATGCTCTTTGAGAATGGCTCTGTGTCAATTACCCTGACAGCTCCTAGAGTGGCTGCACGCTCTTTCTTTAATGAAAATATATGGGCCACTGTTTTCCCTGAGTCCTGTCCTTCCCTGCGAGTCTAAGTGACACAGCTGCCTGTGACACAAGCCGAAGGATGTTACCACCTCTCCCTCTCCCGCTGCCACGTCTACTTGAGTCTAACGTAGAGTAGTGAGGTTGGAAATGTAGTGTCTTCCAGTGGGTATCATTCCTACTCCCCTCCAAATTCTTCAGCCACTAGACTTCAGTAAACACATCTAGTGAACCATTTTATAATAGAGGGTCTTGGGCTTGCATTGCGGCAGTAGCTAATTCTCATTCAAATTAAACAACGAGAATGAGTCTGTTGGCAGCTTTGTTAGAAGTAGAATCACTCAGGCATGGCATTAAGCTTGGGTCCAAAATGAGCTGTCTCCAATGGAGTGGCTCACTTTAGCACGGTAAACAATGACCACCTGCTATTCTCTCAAATGCATCCAGAGGATAAGGAGCACTTTATTATTTTAACTAGCATGCAGCCTCTGGAGGCCATCCTGGTAGACATCAATCACCAATTTACAGCTTGTAATGATATCTGGAAGGATATGAGTATGCAGTGTCTTTAAGAGTCCCTTTCACAAAATATGAAGTCAAATTGAACTTTAATCTTTAGAGCAAAGAAAATACATCCTTTTCCCTGGGGAATTAAAAAAAAACGTGAGCAAATTGTAAGTGACTTTTAAAGTATACAATAAGACTGCCAGCCCTATTCATGGGGAAAAAATAATTGGCACTTTATGTCAGTATTTTCCATGAATTATTTGAAAAACAGATAAAACGTGTCATTTATATGGAACTATGTCCCACTGTTCTTCAAAGCTCCTCTTTACTGAATAAGTAATCATATTTCACTGGTGATTGGCACATGTGTATAACTCCAACTTGGGCAAAATATGTCAGAAAAACCATGGGTTGGTTTTATATGTAATACATCCAAAGTCCTCGGGGGAAAGAAAGGAATTGGAAAAAAACAAAAGAAGATGCTCTATTCTGTCACCCCAGGGTTACAAATGGAGGTATCTACTCATCTTCTGGGCACTGAATCCTGGGGAGTGGCAAGCTCTGTGCAGATAAAAGCCCCTCACCCACCAGAGTCACAAACCACATTTTTGTATATGTTGGAATTCTACTTCCTTAATCCCCATATAGTGAAATGCTCCTCTGACATTTACCTTTAAATTAGATAAAAAATAGTCTCAAGACAAGCTAACTTGTTGGTGAATGGTGTGTGTTCTTGGTGTTTTGCATCTTTGTAAGAAAAGCTGAAAAACAATGCAAAAAGATTTCCACCCTTCTAGAAGGGAAGGGGTGTTGCATAAAGCTTGCCAATGCGAAGTGCTGTAGATTGTGCATGGAAGAGAGGTTAACTCTTAGAGACACATGTTTTGTTACTTCTTAACAGAAGCTTTAGGAGTGGGTGTTTGGAGTTAACACCCAAAGTCCTGCTTCTAAACATCTCCAGATCCTTCTTCTAGCAACCATTTGATATTAAAATCTTCAGTAAATTAAGCAAATGAGTAAAACAGGTATCACATTGAGATGTAGACAAGTTTAATGTGTTAGTCTTTCCATGCATGAAAAATATTGCAAGGTAATATATGTGAACAACTCTTGAAATTATTTCATGAGATCTTTCTTTAGAGATTTTGATATACCCCAAGAGTACATATGTCAAAAATGTTAGCTTAGAAGGTATATACCAGTCATGTTTGTTCGTGTTCAGATAACACACATTTTCAACATATCTCTCTTTATTTTGTCTCAAGCCAAAATACTGGAGCTGGATAGTTATTTCCTGTCACAAATCACTCCTTTGTGTTCCTTGTTAGGAAAGGTTAAGAGAAAGTGAGAGGCATTGGGATATCTTATCTTATCTTATCTTATCTTATCTTATCTTATCTTATCTTATATCTATCTTATCCTAAGAAAGAGTGTGAGCAAGGGAGAGGGCCAGAAGGAGAGAGAGAATCTTAAGCAGGCTCCACACTGAGCATGGAGCCTGACACAGGGCTTGATCCCATGACCCTGGGATCATGATCTGAGCTGAAATCAAAAGAGTCAGATGTTCAACTAACTGAGCTACCCCAGGCACCCCTATAATGGGAAGTTTTAATGACCCATCCAGTTCTCCCCTAGCAGACGCCACATGTGCTCAGAGTTCCACTGACTTCTGCAAGCTCTACTAGGCACCCTCCACTCCAAAAGCAATTGTGAACTGGTCATGAGTGTCTCAAAGGCCTAGTTAGGTGGCTTATGGGACCTACCAACACAAGAGTCCTTCTGTTCCTTTCCTTGACCTTAAGCTGTAGGCAAAGAGCTGGGCTTCTGTCTTGGTCAGTATTTCAAGGACATGTTCCTGGTCCTCAGTTATCCTTGCTCACAGGACTGGGAGCTAATACTCTGAGCCTCACTGAGAAGTTAGGGCCCAGGAACATGCTTCCAAAGCTTTCCATTGCTAACTGGCTGCCTGCTTTCTCATGGTGCCTGCCCCCAATTTGCTGGGGTGTTAGAAATCCTGTGGATTTCTCAGATGGTAAATATCAGTTCCTTGACTTCACTAACCACTGGCAATCATGGCCCTCAGTATTGTGCATAGATACCCTACTTAGTTTTATTTCCTGTAACTCAGTAGGTCTCCAAGCTCCTGTCCTGTTTCGGTATGTGTGTGTCTTAACTTCCAGCATATTATTTCAGTGACTCTCAAACTTCTGGGTGATCTAAACACCTGTCCTTCTCTGGGAACAGAAACCCAACTCACAGACATCCATGTGTCTACTATATGTTCCTATCCTCCTCCTTCTTCCTACATCACCACCACCACCATCCCATCTTAGTCGATGGGCCCCAAATTGGATCAATCATAATCTTTTCCCATGGAATTTGGAAGTGCATGTGTTTATTTAAAGGGAGGGAGAGAGACGACAGACAGAGAGATCTGATGACCAACCATCCCACTTCTAGTCCTTCCCTCAAACTCAGCTGCACTGCTCTTCTGGGTCTCTGATGTAACTATTATCATCATTATTGTTTTGCTTGATCTCATTCTTACTTTCATTGTGTTCTTTCTTTTGAGACCAGAACAGTCATGTAGTTCCCCAGAGATCTAAGTGTCTGAAAACTTCTATTGGAAAACTGCAGTGGAGCCGGGAAGCAGAGCCTGGTGAGTAGGGGAACTCTTCTCCATCCCCTCTGCCTTCAGCCCAAGCATCTCTATTCTGTATGTTTTATATATTGGGATTTTACACATCATTTTACTTAAAACATATTCTGTTGACTTTCTGTTGCTGAAAAATAAAAACTGCTCCCTGTGGACCTGAGGGTTCCCTGATATGCCATGCATTTCTATGGCTGAGGCAATTGGATTCCCCAGCTTCTGGCCTCACCTCATCCCTGACTGGGAGAATTGTCTGGTCTATGTAACTCTGGAGATCACTTCAAATGTTCAGATGATGTGACTGTGCCCAAATCCAAGTGTTTTCCTTTTTTTTGTCTCTCTTCTGCCTCAGATCTGCAATCCACCTCTGCCAGCTCAAGAGTCTAGAACCGAGGATCAGGTATAGGTAGTGTTATACAATGTGTTTTTATAACTACCCAGACTTCTTAAAGCAAATATTGCATGACTGCCATTATCATTTATCTCATAATTCTAAAGTTTGACAAGCACAGGGACAAAAGGAAACACACATGATAAATTCTCTTATAATAAGCTAAAGTTTTGTAAGCATTATTTTTGTAATGATGTTTTGTTTTACTGCTTGAGATTTTAAAAAGGAAGAATCAATTGTCTGTTCTAGAAAATGTGTGTGTGTGTGTGTGTGTGTGTGTGTGTGTGTAAAGATTTCCTTATAATGGAAGTTGTTACTAAAAAGTTATTGGACATGTAAGAAATAGCTTCAAATGTTCTAGAAGATGAGAAAGGTCCCTGATTTTGTTTACCTAATGTTATCCTTGCAAAAGTTGAGGACTAAATTGACATTCACAGAGTGCTGCTCAAATCCAGCAATCTCATTTACAGCATTTGGAGCTTACCCATTAGCCTTGGAATTTGGAAAAGTTCATTATAATTGGGGTTGGAGGGTTAGTTCATGCACTTCATTAACTCCTGTGCCAAAAATCTCTTCACATTAATGATATCTCCACCCAAGTTATTACATTTTTCTCTGAAAATTATTGGGCAATAAATGTTTGAACATAACTCACGTGATAGCGTAATGGAATTAATGTAAGTAGAGATGTAATGGCTTCTTTGATTAATGGGTTCTTGGACAACACAGCCGACTGAGAATATAATACCTTTTAATTAGAAATGAGAACAATTTTGTCTTTCAAATATTGGTACTGCTTACATGGTTTATACCTTACCACAGGTGAGAATTATTTACAGTCTAACTGAAAGTGCTTATCTGGCAAACTGAGAGCTGGGTTTTGATCCATTCCCCTTATCCATGGCATGAATGGTTTGCTTTTTCTTGTCTCATTTAAAGAAAAGCTTCCCTTGCTTTCTTCACTGTCTTCACCCCAAGTCTTTGGCAAACCGAGCAAACTCCATCTCTGACTTTTTAAATACCCCACCCCCACTCTTTTAATTTCGTTTTTTTTCATTTTGTCATCACTTGAACCACAATAGCTCTTATCCTGATCGATTAACTTTTTACAGAAACTCCTCATGGAATTTGGCTAATTTTAAACTTACTAATGTTCTTTTCTCAACTTAAAAATAGATATTTGTAAATGCTTTCAGATTTTTATCTTTCTTATTTTCCAGACCATTTCATTGAAGAAAATTGGCATTTTGATCTCAGTTTTATAGATGTGGAATTGGAGGAACATAGAAGCAATAATCTTATCCAAGGAACATAGGGCTCAATTGCAAAGAATTAATTAAAACTATCATGTCTTTTCTTTAGTCATTCAGCTGTGAATGTGTTTAATGACCTGGTGTCTGCCGTTGGCCACAGTCCTGGAAACACGTTAAGAGAACAGGAATATTCTCACTGTCAGGCTATGAGACAAAGTGTTTGCGGAAACAAGGAGGCAGTGCTGTGTGGCAGGAGATTGGGAGTAGCCAGCACTGGGAACTGTTAAAGTTACCCTGCATGAGATTTGTTTCTGGGCAAGAAGTGTTGGTGAAGCTCAAAGTCTAACTACTCAGCACAATTAATTGAACCCTCCAATAGAAGCAAAAGCCCTGATTGTGAACTCAATAGCTGATGTGCACACGTGGATGGCAGAAGACCATTTTGGCTCATTCATCCAGGTCTAACGCTGATTTGGTATGATCATGCCCCCTCCCCCATGTTCCATGACTTCCTCCACCAAAAGACAGAGGGTCTGGAAGTAACCTGGCCTGCTGTGTCCAAGCATATCCAGTGAGTTCCCACAAGGATATTCTTAGACACTAGGCTAGTGGCCTTTTTCAATGGTTACCCCAGAATTAAAATCCATAGCTCTTAGTAGTAGTTGTAACAGTCATGGCAGATTCTCTGTTTCCACATCCTTTTATAAGGTGGTGGTGGTACAGCACCCAGGGAGAGTGTCCATGTACTTCAAAGCAGATGGCTCCTCTGTACTGAGGCCTTTCCAAGGACAGTGGCCTTGGGCTTTCTGGATTTTAGGTAAGTTAGGGAAATTCAGTGCTCAAATCAAAGCCAACTGAAATAAAAAGGCATTTTCCATGCCAGCTGAGGCCTCTTCATGGACACATGAAAAAATAAGGAAAGCAGGGGCTAGGAGATAATCCATATTCAGCTTAAATAAACTGGAATATTAGACCTCGGTTTCATTCTGCTCTTCATTTTTCTCTGGACCAGGTCACCCCTTCCTAATTATGACTCAAAACTACTCAAGCATAGAATTATCACAGTATTTAAAGACTGCTGAGTTTAGGGGCTGCCGTTGTCCTATAAAAATATGTATGTAGACTTGAGCACTAAGCCAAGGATATTTGACCTCTGTTGTACCAAGGGCTCCATTTGTAACCTCCCAGAAGCCCAGTGGCTGTGTTTGATTTGCATGGATATTTACATAAATCTACATATGCATGGTTTGCAGGTTTGGCCCATGAGTTGATTATATCTTGTTTGCTCTAAAAGTTTAGAACTGAAGGTAAGGGGTGAAGGTTATAGCTATTCAAAAAGAAAGACATATGTTGTCCAGGAAATTTCTTTTAAGAGTCTCTTTTTAAATATGTCTTGCACAGTGAGGATGTAACTAAAATGCAAGTTCTTTAGGAACTGAAAAGCCTTTTAGAAGTAATAGTGGTCAGGGGCATCTGGACTTCGACTTAGGTCATGATCTCACAGTTCACAGGTTTGAGCCCCACAACGGTCTTATTGCTGTCAGCACAGAGCCCCACTTTGGATCCCCTCTCTCTGCCTCCTGTTTGTGCTCTCTACATTAAAATACATTTAAAAAAAAAGAAAGGAAAAGAAGTAATTATGGTCAGTCTTCTGCCTTCCATTTCCACAGGGCCATAGTGAGCCTTCTCATCTTAGAGAAAGGAGAATCTATTGATTAAATGTTAAGTATTAGTAAGTAAATATTATTATTATAGACTAAGTTCTCACTGCAAAAGTGAGAAATTATAACTAGATGCATGTCACTCATAAAATGATTAGAGAAAAATATAAGGGAAAATTTGGGTTTCACTATTACTGGGAAATTCAAGGCTGGGCTCTACTGTAAATGTGGTCCTCCCTCAGGATTCTTATGTCTTACTGACACCAGTCTCTACTCCATTCCACCTCACCTCTGCTATTAGGTGGCCAGTTTTAAGTATCTTTTGTGAGAGGGATTTATATGGGTTTTGTTCTTTAATACATTCTTCTGCCATTTTTATCATTGTGTAGAAGACATAGAACATGAGAATTAAGAATAGAAACACTGAGGGGCGCCTGGGTGACTCAGTCAGTTAGGCATCCAACTTTGGCTCAGGTCATGATCTCGCAGCTTGTGGGTTCTAGCCCTGTGTTGGGCTCTGAGCTGACAGCTCAGAGCCTGGAGCCTGGAGCCTGCTTCAGATTCTGTGTCTCCCTCTCTCTTTGCCCTTCTCCACTCATGTTCTGTCTCTCTCTCCCCTTCAAAAATTAATAAACTTAAAAAAATTTACGAATAAGAATCCTGAAATCACATAATTCTCACCCTTCTACTTATGCCCTGTGTGATTCTTGATTAAGTTGCTTAAATTTTCTATATTTCAGTTTCCTTTTCTGTAAAATGACTTAGTATTACCTACCTCAAACAGTAGTTATAAGGATTAGATGAGATAATGTGCATAGTGTTGACTCATAAAAAGAACTCAATCAGTGATGCATATTATCATTATTACCTTTATTATTGGTATTTTGTCTTTTATTTTTTATATTTTATGTTTTTTATTTGTTTAATATAATTTATTGTCAAATTGATTTCCATACAACCATAAGAGACTCTTAAATACTGAGAACAAACTGAGGGTTGATGGGGGGAGGGGAAACTGGGTGTTGTATGGTATTTTGTCTTTTAACCAATTCAGTACTTTTGCAGACTTCATCAGTTTTCTCCCAATTCTGAGGATCCCATCTCCCACTACTCATCATATTACTTTGAACTTCTACCTTACCAACAGTTGCAACTGGTAGCATGGCCTCTGAATGGCACTCTTATATTGATAATGTTAGAGATCATTTTTAAAGGACTTAGGCTAAGTTTTCATTGAGCTGGACCATGGAAGTTTCTATGGCATGATCCCACTTTTCCTACACTAACACTTCTGCTTTTCACTTTTTCTCTGAGACTGAGTAATGGATCCCATTCTCACTAGATGTCTCTGGGATCAGAGCTGAAATCCTTCTTCATACTGCAATATCAAGATACTTTCAATGTGCTTCCTTTATACTGTAGTTTTGGTAGAATTATTGGACCCACTCTTGCACACTGAACCTAAACTCTTCAAAACATTTTTTCCCAGAAGTTTTTATTTACACTAATCAGTAAATGTGAAAATGAAATTTGAATTCACTTGTCACTGGTTAAAATGATTATGTAAACCAAACCATTATATTCCAGAATCCCTAAGGAGCACTCAAATTAGGCCTTTTCTGGACCCTGGGTTACAATACATGATACAGTCTTTAGGTACTGTAGATCCTTAAGATTTGCCAGAGGTATAAGCTGAGAAACTTGAAGGTTCCAATTTCACATTCAGAGGTTACTGAGGGCACAAAGATAGGTAGACAACAACAAGCCTCATTTAGCTGTAGATGCTCAATGGTGGACTCATTTCCCTCACTAATCAGTGATTTCTTCATGAACATCATGAATCTAATCTACACCTAATGAAAGTAATAAGAATTAAAATCTCTTGTAACAGTCAAAACTATGGATGGTATATCTATAAATCCTCAAGTTTTACTTTATTGCAGAGGATCACAAAAGGTGAAAATCACTAAGTTTCAATATGATCTGATTTGACCTATGACCTGAAATGTGTCAGGGCTTAGAAACATAAGAAAAAGGAAAGAGTGCATGGGAAAATATATCCAATGATAGGAAGAAGGAAATGATTGGAACAGAGAATAGTGCTGAAATGAGTCGCAGAGGAATAGAGAATTTACTTGGTAAAGGTCTCATTTGGTATAAACCATTCTAGTGTTGAACCATTGTTTTATTTCCCAGAAATTTTAGTTGTAATAAACCAGAAATTGTCATCATGAAGTTTAGCTTATTCTTGTTGTGTTCACCATGGAGCTAGATCAGAACACTTGTGCCAGAGACAAGAAGACATTCAATTATATGACAATGGTAGGAATTGGTCACCAACATCTGTTATGCTCATAGATTGCTGTGGAATTATCTTTCAGCCTCTGACCATCAGAATTAAGCTTTTCAATAGCTTTTCATCTTTTTCCCTGAGTTTCATTCATTCTTCATTCAGCTCCTTGCTGAATTACATGAACAGTAGATCTTCACATGGCTGGAAGTAGAAAAAGTAAAACAAACATATACTGCTTCTAAGAGATGATTTGTGTGTGCATGCGTGCATGCGTGTGTGTGTGTGTGTGTGTGTGTGTGTGTGTGTGTGTAACATATATGCTGCTTCAAAACTTCTTTTCCTTTTGGCAAATAAACATTTTTTTTCCTTTTGTTCCACTTTCTCTGCCAAGAAAACTCATTCCTCTGCTAAGTGGAACAATGTGAAAAAAAGAAAGGATACAATGACTTGCAGTCACTTGTTAGATGAGTGACCAGAGTCTGTAGTAGCACTAATGGTGGATGAGGAAATGCATGTGGAGGTTCAAGGCTTGATCTGGTCTCTGTGGAACTGAGAACAATTAAGCTCACCTCTCTGTGTTTCACTTTCTTATAAAATAAACATGAAAATCTCTTCTCTCATGTTAAGATTATATCTGGTAGACTGAAATGGTAGAAACATGTCTATTTTTAAGGAGGAGCACTATATGGTTCAGATGTCTGCATATACCCAATTTTCTTCAGTGGTCCCAAATTAAACAACATTTTTCCTTTATCTACATAAAGCCATGAACATTTCCTGACAATTCCAACATTTCAGTGTTAAGTTACATTTCCTACACTGCCAAACACACACAGAAATACTACAGAAATCTTTTCTTTGGCCATACTGTCTAGATTTTTTGGTGTTGAAAATGTAATAAATCACTGTACAGTTCAATGGGATTTCTTTTTTGTGTGTGTTTCTTTTGCTCAACCATCTATATCTTTACTGGGAGTGTTGAGGATTGGTTGGTGTGTCCAAGTCCCCACATCACTGTCTTTCTTTCTAGCCCATGATTATCTTTCTCTGTTTGAACAACAATTCCCCTTCTGTTATCATGTGTCTTCATTTGTGTGACATAATTTGCCTCATTTTTTTTCTTTCATTTCAGGAGCTTACATAAACATCCTTATCGTCTAACTGAGCTTAGTGAAAAGGAAAAATGAGTTTCACACCCAGCCGTATGAAACATGATTGCAGAACGCTTTTGTCGAGATTCTGACTTCTGAAATTTAAATAGTGCAACTCTGGGACAGAACTTATGAGGGACTATCCATGCCAATCACACCCAAATGAAGAGATTTCTAATGCAATTATTTAGTGACACTTTGCTATTTTCACCACCATTTTCCCCCTGCCTGGGCTATGGGAAAAGTCTCCTTGCCAGCTTCCAGCTATCACTCTTTCTCCATAAAATAACCAGAGTGATTTTGTAAAATAGAAATCAGATTTTACATCACTCCCTGCCAAAGTCTTCAATCCTTTGTTATTACACTTAGAATAATATTCAGGGGTGCCTGGGTGGCTCAGTCAGTTAAGTGTCCGACTCTTGGTTTCAGCTCAGGTCATGATCTCATGGTTTGTGGGTTCCAGCCCCACGTTGGGCTCTATGTTAACAGTGCAGAGCCTGCTTAGGATTCTCTCTCCCTCTCTCTTTGGCCTTCCCCAACTCGTGCACACGTGCTCACTCTCTCTCTTTTTCAAAATAAATAAACTTAAAAAAATTTTTTTTAAACTCACTGCTTATTTTCAAGAAGAATAAAATCAATTTGGCATAAAAGATCCACCTCATTGGGGCCCAGCCTTTGTCGACCCCCATCTCTACCACCCACTCCTTCCTAGCTTTTGAACACCTTCATATCTCACAGCATCATAGGGCTTTCATTTCTGGTGTTTCTCTTTATGTCATTCAGGTTCTTCCATTTGAATGTTGCTTTCTCAGACAAATGCACATAGTCACCCTCTCTTTACCCTACTTTTTCTTCATAACATCATTTGAAATTACATTAAACTATTAGTTAATTTGTTTTCAAAATGTTTCTCTTCTGACAACAGGGTCTGTTTTGATATTATTCACTCTGTCTCCTCAGAAACTAGAACCGTACATGAAACACAATAAGCCCTTAATAAGCATTTGTCGGGTAAATGAATAAATTCTGAAACACACACACTATATATATATATATATATATATATATATATATATATATGTTTCTTATAGCCTGATGTTATTATTCTTCAGAGGGGAAAATAAATATTGTTCTCATTTTTATGTATAAACTTTTTGGAAGATAAAATAATTGAGTCATTTATTTAAATGAAAGCTGTTAATTCACATCATAGAAAGGATCTCTTCATTATTCTTTGGTCTCTCCCATGAGGCTGAGGATTCTCAAGCCTGAAAATGAAAGTGTTGTCCATCCGTCTACCTAACCACTCTTCACTAACATTTGGTCCAACAAAGAGGAACTAAGATATAGGTGGTAACTGCTTAGTCCTTGGGTGCATAGGAACAAGAGGGGAAAAGACAAAGGCAGTGGTAGCATATAAATAAATCACCTTAGTCCCTCTTCTGTGTGGGCCTAGAAAAAATGTCAAGGTGCTGGCAGAATTACTAGTAATTGAATCCAGAATTGCCAAAGCTATGACTGGACATATTGAGGGGAAAGAGAGGGAAGCTTTCCTTTCATTCCATGTTTATTTTTTGCAAAGTACGTTTGGCAACAATATCTTTCACTCCAGAAGAGGTTATTGAAAGACATTGAGAGAAAAATCTGAACTTAAACTTCCTTAGAAATGACCCTGGGGTAGGGAGTGTTCTACAGCTATAATAAATTATTGTAGGAAGAACCAAAGAGTAAAGGCTGTTCTCATTTTCAATGAACAGAATATATTTCTCTAGACATAGTTTTGCCAGCCTTTGATGAGAATTTGTCATACCAGTTATTCACAAACCTTCTATTCTGCTAGGACCAATCTGAACTAGTAGAGAGGATATTCTCAGATTTTCTATGAAATTTATAATTATCCAGTAGGGTAATGCTAGGGAGCCAGTCTCTGAATGGAACCCACTAATCTAAACTTACAGCATTTTCCAAAGATCAAAATGAATCACAGACACATTTTCAAGCTCCATACATTCACATGTTGTTAAAATCTACAAATTCTTGATTCTTACATTATTACATTAATTGAATAACTTTATTCAATGAACATTTGGAGGCATCTACCAGTACCAGAGTTCATATCAGGTCAGACGATAGAAAGATATTTTCATTTTCTCATGTCATTTAGAATCTAGTTTATTTTGAGCTTTCCTATCATGTGGTAGAAAGTCTGTCTGGGAAAAAATAAGAATATTCCTAAAGGAGAGAAGGCAATACATATTGAACTCCTGGTGGAAATTAGTAGAAAATGGCAGCTAAAATACAGAGAATGATACCTACTAGACTTAAATTTGATCTCATAGCAGTAGGTATTTAAAAAGACTAAACTATGGACCTAGACTTTAAATTAATCAGTTAGCTTTTCTTTTCTCCCAAGGCTACAAATTTCATTGCTGAATTCAGGCCACCATTTTCACAAATGTTTATGTATACAGGACATAGGGGATGTGCAGGTAGGAACAGTTCTACCCAAATATTGAATTAGTATTAGGAAGCACACAGTATAGGGAGCCTGGGTGGCTCAGTCCATTAAGCCTCTGACTTCAGCTCAGGTCATGATCTCACAGTCCATGAGATTAAACCCTGTGTTGGACTCTGTGTTGACAGCTCAGAGCCCGGATCCTGCTTCGGATTCTGTGTCTCCCTCTCTCTGCCCCTCCCCCACTCATGTTCTGTCATTCTCTCTCTCTCTCTCTCTGTCTCTCTCTCTCTCTGTCTCTCTCTCCCTCTCAAAAATGAATAAACATAGGGGCGCCTGGGTGGCACAGTCGGTTAAGCGTCCGACTTCAGCCAGGTCACGATCTCGCGGTCCGTGAGTTCGAGCCCCGCGTCAGGCTCTGGGCTGATGGCTCGGAGCCTGGAGCCTGTTTCCGATTCTGTGTCTCCCTCTCTCTCTGCCCCTCCCCCGTTCATGCTCTGTCTCTCTCTGTCCCAAAAATAAATAAACGTTGAAAAAAAAATTAAAAAAAAAATGAATAAACATCAAAAAAATTTAAAAAGAAAATACACAGTAAAGGCACAGGAAGCTCTTCTCTTTAATTTGCTAAATTGCTAATTCCATAATATTGTCAAGTATTGGATACATATTATTATATTTCTTGAGTCCTAGCACTTCCTCCAGTGGAAAACTATATTTTATTCTTCTTATTGCAAAGTAATAGGGCATAAAGTCCTATAGCTAGAAGTGGACAGCTCTAGGATTACCACAGCAAGGACCCAGGCATCCAGAGTGTATAATTTCTAACTTGCAAACTCCTAAAGATAATTGCTGATTCTCTCAAGAGGCGACCAATGTATATGGATTTCTGTCACTTTACAGAACAGAGTTGAGAAATTGTTGCCATTGCACACTGCTTGGATTTTTTATGTAATTACATAACTTTTTAATGTAATTTTCATGAATGAGTCTATTTTTGCTTATGCACTCTTTAATCACAAAGTGACCAGGGGAAAAACTGCCTTTGTCCTTGAGAGATATGTGCACACACACCCAAAGTTGACTTTTCCCTTAATGCAGGTATTCCATTTTGCTCATTTTTACAACGTAGAATCTTTGAACTAGAAGGGTGCTTAAAAGATATGTTTTAACCAAATCTCTCTAAATGCCCAAGGTCACACAGTAAATTTGCAGCAGGGCTGAGACTAGAACACAGAGCACTTGGGTCCCAAACCATTGTTTACCTTTCAGTAAGGCCCATTTAAGATGCTTCAAGAGCCTTTAAATACCCATTGAACAGCCCAATGTCGTAGACCCAAGGAATTCACATACAGTCTTTATTTTTTGCAGCTCATCTGAGGCCTCAGAGAAATGTTTTCATTACCTTGAGTCATGGTGGAATCTAATACTTTAATTTGCTTTAACCCCATGAGATTCAAAGGTTATAAGTGGAAGAGGGCATGAAGGGTTAGAGAGGGCTCTTTTCTCAGTCCTTTTAAGTAGGTAAGTTTACATAAGAAAGACACACAGTGATCTTCAATGGCAACAAGCTGCCACTCACCAGGTCTGACACAGTCAGAAATCCGTGTGCCCAGGACAAACCAAGAATCAAGACTTCCTTTCAGAATGAAGTAAATCTTTACATTCACAATAAATGGAGATAAAAGGTTGTCTTTCTGTAGGCTTCCAACATAAATTGATGTTCTGTAAGAACGTATGGCTATTTTGCATTTGAAAGTTTCCCTAATGACAGCAAGATAGAGAACCTGTGTCCCCCACAGGTCTCCATGAAACCAGCAAGAATGGTTATTCAGTTATTTGGGATTCGGATATATATTTTATGGCTGATTTTTCAGTTTTTTGTTGTTGTTTGTAAGAGCTTTGGCTGGGGTTATGAGAAGAAATCATGGCTACTGATACTTGACTGTGAAAGGTAGACCGGATAGTTGAGAAGTCCTGAGTCCACTTGGGACAGGGCTCATGCAGAGTAATAAAGCAGGTCAAGTGCAAACATGTGTATCTAGGAGAAAATGAAATTAAGAATTGTTCCCATAGTTCAGGTCATGATCTCACAATTTGTGAGTTCAAGTCCACGTCAGGCTCTGCTGAGAGCTCAGAGCCTATAGCCTGCTTCAGATTCTGTGTCTCCCTCTCTCTACGTCTCCCCTGCTCACACTCTCTTTCACTCTCAAAAATGAATAAATGTTAAAAATTTTTTTCAATAAAATAAAATTTTTTCTTACTAAAAAAAGAATTGTTCCCATAAGTCCTAATCCATGTGAGAAAAAGACTAAGTCTGGAATCTTTTTCCTCCCCACACTTCTGATATAACTCCTCTTTCATCCATACCTTTCTCGTTCCTGTCTCAGAGGAGAGATATCCATCACTGTATCCAAGGCCAACTCACTTTCCTGGAAATCTTGATTTGATCCTTCCTATGAAACCCAGTTGTATCAATTAATCCTCTTCTCACACCACTATTCCCCCATCTTCTTTTTTTTTTTTTCTTCTATCATTCATATTTAAGCCTGGTTTAAAAGGTAGTATGATACTATGGTCATATAGACCTTTCTGTCATTTGACAGCTGTATTGTCCTTGAACAAGTTACTAACCTCTCTAAACCTTAGTTTCCTGTTTGTAAAATGAGAATAATAATAGAATCTATGCTTTAGGAATTTTTTTAAAAGATAAATGATAATGTATATATAGTGCCTGACACATAGTAAGGGCTTAATAGTAGCAATTGTTATTTTTTTACTATTACCATTTTATATGTTTAATGTAATAGTGCATTGTTACTAATATATTATTATATCTTATCTCCTCTTAGACAAAAATTCCCTTCAATAAAGGGGAACATTTCTTCTTCATTACTTGAGAAGGTTTGTCATAATGTTGCAATATGATATATCTTCGCTAAACATTTATTGAGTAAATGTGGCCAGTGATTTGTTTCAATGATTTAAGAAGGATAAAGCTTTTATTTGGATCTCCAAGCCTTAAGCTATTTTTTCCTTTTTGGAATTTGTTTAGCAATTAGGTAAAGTTTAACCTAATAGTTACAATTTACTAGTGTCTCAGTAATCTTAGTAACTTAGAAAGTTGCATGGGCCATGGGGTGTGCATAAAATTTATGATTTTTGGTGTTCATGGAAACTAAAAATGTGGAGATATTAAGATATTATTAGGAAGAATAACAGAAGTTTAATGTATACATAGAATTGCAAGTTTTGTCTTCCAAAAAATGATACTCAGCTTTTCATTGTCTGGCCTTGAATTGTATAAGACAACAGAATGTGGGATCTGGAGTACACCCTATAGATCATCTGGCCAGATTTCTCAAAGTGTATCCCAAATATGTTAAAAACAGAGGAAGAGATCTGTGGCCAAATCACTTTGGGAAATGTTGGCATGAACAAAGATAAATTCCTTTATAGAGGGAACAATGTACAGTGATTTTGACACTTATTTGCCCAAAGAACACTTTTTTTGCAAAGCATATCTCAGGATTGTTATCAGGAATAATACACTTCTAACCTCTTTATTTTATGGATGTGGGACTCAAGTTCTAGAAAATTAAAATAATCTGCCAAAGATTACATAGTGGTAGAGCAAAAAGAATCTAGATGTCCTTATTCTTATCTGAAATTAGTCTTTCTGTTTATTTTTGCTTTCTTGGAAAGATAGTAAAATTCACATAATTATATCATTTTGCCTGTATTTTCCAAACAAGCTTACACTAAAAATATCACAACTAACTTTTGAGAATTAAACATATTAATAATAATGAAATGATTTGTCCATAAAATTGGGAATACAATTACCTCCAAAGTTCTATTAGGAAAATTAGTACCTTTTTTTTAAAAAAAAACTAGAATTCCCCAAACCAATTTCTTTGATGTTTTACTCATTATTTTTATAATTAGGCATACAATGATTCATACTTTATTCATAATTTAACAGATTTTTTTGGTTATTTCTAAATAAGATTAGTATTTCTGCATATCATAGATAAGCAGTCAATCATAAATGACATAAAGTTCTTCTTAAATATAATTAGGTTTGCTATGTGATGTTCAGAATTTCTGTATCTATAGAAAGAATAATCAAAAATTCATGAGAAATGTAAAAATACACTATCAGTGTGATGAAACTAAAGGAGTATAAAGGTGAAATTATAGTAACTCAGTCACTGAAAGACTATTTCTCTAGCTGTAAGGTTTCTACTACCTTCTTGTTAGGAAAAAAAAACAAGTTTAAGATCTGAGTCCAAGATTATTTCCCCACCCAGTTTTTAAACATCTTAAATGGACTTTATTTATAGAGCATTTTTAAGTTTGCCCACTGACTCTACAGTTTTGCCTTTTCCTAAAGGTTATACAGTTGGAATCATACAGTATTGTGGTTTGGGTCTCTCTCTTTTTTTCCCAGATTGGTTTCTTTCATTTAAAAAAAAAAGTGCATTTAGTTTTCCTCCATGTCTTTTTTGTGGTTCAATAGCTCATTTCTTCTTATTGCTAATATTCCATCATAAGGATTTACCACAATTTGTTTATTTTCCTAGTTAAGGGTACCTTGGTTGCTTCCAATTTGGGGCAATGCAAATAAAGTTGGTATAAATACTCATGTGCAGGTTATTGTGTGGAAATAGTTTTCAACTCCTTTGGGTTTGTACCTATGACATGATTGCTTGATTTATGGTAAGACTGCCAGCAATAAACAGAGTTCCTGTTGCCAGCATTTGATATTCTTAGTGTTTTGGATTTTAGTCATTCTAATAGGTGTGTAATAGTATCCCATTTTTTTGAGGTATAATTGATATACAACATTATATTAGTTTCAAATTTGCAGCATAATGATTCCATATTTGTGTACATTACAATATGATCGGAATTAGTCTAGTCTACAATTGTCACCACACATACTTACAGAATCTTTTTTTCTTGGGATAAGAATTTTTGAGATCTACTCTGCTAGCAAAATTCACATATGCAATGCAGAATGATTAACTACAGTCACTTTGCTGTGTAGACCCCCAGGACTTATTTATTTTATAATTGAAAGTTTGTTCCTTTTAACTCTCTTCACCCGTTTTACCAATCCCCATTCCCATCTCAGGCAACCGCCTCTTCTCTGTGTCTATGAGCTTGTTTCTGTTTTTGTTTCCACATGTGAGATCATACAGTATTTACCTTTCTCTGACTCGTTTCACTTAACAGAATACCCTCAAGATGGACATGTGTTGCACAGGTACCAAGATTGTATCCTTTTTTATGGTTGAATAGTATTCCATCATATATTATATACATACAAAATTCAGCTCTTCCTCATTGATTATGATATTAGCTGTGGGCTTGTCATATGTGGTATTTTTTATGTTGAATTATATTCCCTGTATACCTACTTTGTTGAGAGTGTTTATTATAAATGGGTGTTGAATTTTGTCAAATGCTTTTTCTGCATGTATTGAGATTATCATATGATTTTTATATTTCATTTTGTTAATTTGATGTATCACATTGATTGATTTGTGGATGTTAAACCATCTTTATATCTCTGGACTAAATTCCACTTCGCCATGGTGTATGATCCTTTTAATATATTGTTGACATTGGTTTGCTAACATTTTGTTGAAGATTTTTCTATTTTCATCAAAAGTATTTCCCTGTAGGGTCGCCTAGGTGGCTCAGTCAGAGTGCTCGACTTTGGCTCAGGTCATGATCTCACGGTCTGTGGGTTCAAGCCCCACGTCAGGCTCTGTGCTGACAGCTCAGAACCTGGCGCCTGCTTTGGATTCTGTGTCTCCCTCTTTCTCTGCCCCTCCTCCACTCATGCTCTGTCTCTGTCAAAAATAAATAAACATTAAATTTTTTTGTAAGTATTTCCCTGTAATTTTGTTTTCTTGTGGTATCCTTGTCGCATTTTGGTACTGAGATAGTACTGGCCTCATAAAATGAATGTAGGCATACTCCCTCCTCTTCTATTTTTTTGAAGAGTTTCAGAAGGATTGGTATTAGTTTTTCTTTAAATGTTTGCTGGAAGTCACCAGAGAAGCTCTCTGGTCCTGGACTTTTGTCTGTTGGGAAGATTTTTTTATTATTATTATTTATTCAATCTCCTTACTAGTAACGGGTCTGTTCAAATTTTGTATTTCTTTGTGATTCAGTAAGATCGTATGTTTCTAGGAATTTATTCATTTCTAGATTCTAGATTTTTCCAACTTGGTGTGTAATTGGTCTAGTAGTTTCTTATGATTCTTTGTGTTTGTAGGGTATCGGTTGTAGTGTTTTCTCCTTCATTTCTGTTCTCATTCATTTGAGTCCTCTCTCTCTCTCTCTCTCTCTTTGGTGAGTCTAGAGAAAGATTTGTCAATATTCAGGCTTATCTTGTAAAAAGATCACTGTATGTTGTTATTGTTGATGATATAAATGTATTGACCATGGGCCACTGAAGCAGATGATAAGTATTTTCACATGGTCAAGCTTCTACACACATAACAATTGACTAGAAAATCATAAACTGAATAGTCAGTTGATAAAGGGAACTTGGACATTCATTACTGCAACAGAAAGTGAACTTTTATTACCTTTTTCTATCTTTATTACGGGAGACAATCTCCATCTATATAACTAGAAGAGTGTAGGTCACCTTTCCAAAGAATTTGATGCTAAGGCTACAACATAGAGGGACAAGGGACTATCCTTTGACACTGTATAGACAATAGGGACACTTATTTATTCCAAGAAGTCTTTCATCTTCCCTAAGAAGTTGTACCATTACCAGTAACATGAAGAATAACCAGTTAACTAAGCTAAAGAATATCTCTTAAGTTTAAAAAAAATACTTGACATAGAATGGAAGTATTTATCTCTGTGCTACTGGCTAGAAAAAATTACTCAGACAATGGTGAGTTTCCAAGGGTATTTAGAGTTGATATTTGTTTAGAGACTTTTTGAAGTGAATGTGCCAGGAAATGAGTCTCTAAAAACAGAACTTGAAATTTGAGATGTGAGAAGATTATGAACCTTGTAATTTAATACATTGGCCACAGACT
Source organism: Lynx rufus (assembly GCF_022079265.1). Lineage (NCBI taxonomy): Eukaryota > Metazoa > Chordata > Mammalia > Carnivora > Felidae > Lynx > Lynx rufus. Next base: position 30,315,552 of record NW_025814889.1, on the reverse strand, counting down.
TCAACAATTTTCTTCATCTATTTGTAAGTCACCATCCAAATGTGTAACTAAATGGGCCATGTGTATTATTTTCATCTAGCAGCCCTGTTTGGACTGTTTCTAAATTTCCAAATGGACTAGAGGAAGATACCCAACCTAACTCTTGCACTTCTCACCACCTGTATTTATTGGTATCAGGTATCTTGTGCATTCTCAATAAATACATATTCACTGGTTGATTGATAAGCTTCTAACTTTTCCTTGTAGCCTCAATAACTATCTCTCTTCATTCTCAAGGCTCTAAACTCATGTCTCTAAACTCTATATATTCTTCATATTTAGCATTCATCTGGTGTCCCTTCAAGCTATTCTGTTATTTCAGATACTGCCTTAGCAGAACTTCTAAATGCCAAAAGATTTTTTTAACAACTTAGAAGGGATATTGAGAATCATAAGTATGCTGCCAGCCCTGGAACGTTTGCCTAGTGACCTAATTTCATGGGAATTTGCCAGGCCTGCTCTGTGGAAGAAATCCAGTCTTATTTCTTGTCCCTATGGGTTATTTAGCTGACATTACACACAGCCAGACTCTTCACATTGTTGTGACCTTCAAGAGACTCTCCCTTTAATACTGCTCTATTCTAATTTTGCTGTATAAAATAAACTATAAGAATTAAAGGTGTAATCATTTATATGGCTTAGACAAATTTATACAACACAAAGATCTTAACTCAAACATAATTTCTTATACTGAATTATAACATACAATTGTTTCTCATTACTCTAGACTTCTGTCACATACATTTTGAATAATTTCAGAAACTTATTAGTATAACTTATCCAAAATGTTATCAAGACTTTTTCCAGATGAGAGAAGTTATTTATTGTCCAACATGGACCTTCATGTAACTTCTTTTTCTTTTTCCCCACTAGCTCCTCCTAAAGCCAGATCTAAAGTTATTTTAGACACCACAGTCAATTTGACATGGTTTTGTATTGATCTGACATTCTCTTCAGAAAACCAATACCAAAGTATTGTGTGTTTGTACACTCAGAATTGTACTCTAATTCTGTCCTGTCTACAGGCTTATAACCTTTTCTGAAGAACACTTTGTACCTGTTTTATCCCTCCATCTAAAAGTACTGCAATGGCCTTAGGCCAAAAGCAATGAAATTGTGACTTTCTAACTTCTATATAGCTTGCCTAGGGACATTAATGAGAGAAAAGTAAACCTACTCTATTATCCTGAATGGCTTTTTAAATAATTAGGAGATTTTAATAATAGTGTCTGGTTGATGCTTTCAGGTTCCCCATGGGCATTCCGACATTTCGAGGGTGAGTAAGATGGTACTGATGCTTCAGGAGAGAAGACCTCATTCTCACCACAAATGACCTTCAATTCATACAAATGCTGAAAACAGCACTGGGCATCCCATTACTGAAATGGACTGTTTGGCATCAATGCTTGCAGTTTGGGAGTTTGACATCATTTTGTGGAGCTATCTTTAAGAACAGAAGTGATTCAAATTTTTAAAAAGGTAGAAATTTTAGAATGATAGATTTTTGACACTTTGATTTTTTCTAATCTCACTACAAAATTAATTGAGTCACCTCTGACTTCTTTTCTATAAAGAAGGTGATGAAAATATATGCCAAGACCCTAGGGATCTTCAGAAAACTAAAGGCATGATGTTAAAGTGGACTCAAAATGAAAATGTATCTTAAGCCTTAAAAAGTAAAGGCTCTTATAACTTGCAACTCCACTACTAAAAGGTTATCCTCAGTAAGTATAACCAATAATGCATACATATGTTTATACAAGTATAATCACCACAGTGTTCATTATAATACTGAAATTTTGGAAACAAATATCCAGCAATAGGAAAATGGTTAAACAATAGAATACACTACAGCTATAAAACATTATGGTATAAAATTATGTTTATTGATCTTCACAATATTTTACTTGAAGTAAAAAAGCAGGTTACAAAACAGCATCTATAGTGAGATTCTGTGTTTTTTAAAGAAATAGTAACATATTAATATGGTTGATGTATCAATGATGGTATTTTAAATTTTTGTCTACATTTTCTAATTACTCTATAGTAAATATGTAGCATTTTTACAATAAAAGGAGGTATTGAAACTTGTATTAAAGTATTTTCTTTTTATTTTAAAAAAGACTTTAGAAGGGAGTGGAGTGAAGTTTTTTCAAAGGTAGATAAGAACACCTTGATAAGTCCCGTATGCCCTATCATGTAGGAGTAGAGAAAGAGGTGTTGCTTTGAGAAGAACAATGAGGTGAAAAAATAATCTCTTGAGAGGAGCAGAGAGGAGCAACAATTCCGTGTACCTCTTCACATTCAGCACACAGAGGTGGAATGGTGCCTAGATGGATCAACAATGAGAAAGAGCCAACAAATTCCAAACACCATCAACAGAAAAATTTTTCAAGATGTTGGCTTCTAGGAGACTTTCCAGAAGGAATATCTATGTTTTATCTTCTCAAGAAGGCATGCACACACACACACACACACACACACACACACACACACACAACACATGGAAAGAATTTCAACTCTTTCTTCATAAACAGAGACCATGAAATGGGAATTCTGTCATCTTGCTTCTTCACCTATTCTTTTGTCTTTTTCTCTTGTGCAAGGGAAGAAGAATTCCCTTTTCAGGACTAGCCCTTTACTTCTGCTCTTCACTGTGCCTCTCCTACTTCCTCAGGGACCTTGTTCTTTAGACCATTTTAGCCATTAAGCAATATAAGTAAACTTCTTGGAACTTGTGAACTATTCAAGTACCTACAGACATGTTTGTATCCAAAAAACAGATTATGGAATTCAAATTATGAATAATGAAAATCAAATGTAATAAATAACAGAATGTATATAAAATGTAATATTATGTCAACATTGTAAAACTTGGTATTTGTAAACTTTTCACTACATTTGGAAACAATTTGTGACTTGGAAGCTCTCCATTTTCCAAAATTCCTGAGTATGCACATACATTGTTGATAAATCATACTGAATTATAAACTGGTAGTTCATAGACAACTAAATTTGAAAGCAAAATTATAAAAATTCTTTTAAAGTTTTTTTATTGCAAAAATATACTTCAGTCAGGGAAGATGGCAGAGTAAGAGGATCCTAAGATCATTTAGTCTCATAAATGCATCTAGATAACAACCATATCAGTGCAACTAACTCTAAAATACCTGAAGACTGGCAGAAGAGATTTTCAGGATAGTAAGGGTGGAGACTCGGTCAGAAGCTAAACTCCCAACAAGGCTAACCACAAATTTGAGGGGCACCATAAGTGTGGAGAAGAGAGAGGAACAGACAGCACTCCAGGCACCCCAGGCATGAGGCATCGGCACTAGGAAGATGAGTCCCCATAACATTTGGCTTTGAAAATCAGTGGGGCTTAACTTTGTGAGTTTTTATAATTAGCAAGTCTTAACTCTATGTACTTTAAAAATTATCTCTGTTCACTATGGGAGAGCTGGAGAGCAATAGGAAACTGAGGCACTTCCCTTAAAGAGCTAGTATAACAAACCACCTGACTGAGATACAGCATAGAAGTAGCAGTTTGAAAAGTGCCTGAGGTATATGTGAAGGAGACTTATTTACTAATCTCAGAATGTGTGCTAGAGTTGCAGAGATCTTTAGGAGACTTCTACAAAAACAAAAAAGCCAGCTGTAGAGTGCCATTTCTCTCCCCTCTACACAGCAGCCTAGATAACCAGACACTTGTGGGAACCAGAACATACAAGCTCCACCTATCATGCTAATACCATGAACCCTGGCCCTCTATTCTATGGATCTGCCCCCATCCAATCTGCCCCACTGGGCAGGCATGCTTCCAAAGCAGCTTCTGCCCAGACATACTCTGAAAGAAACCCAGGCAGGGACCAGTGCCACACCAAAGTGACTCCAACCCTGGAGAGAAGGGAATATAACCACACACAGCAGTGTGACTACTGCCCCAGCAGACAGGTTGGTGGCAGGCAGCTGGTCTAACTGCTGGCCACACCCACCAATAAAAACCACTCAGGGACAATGCAGGGAGAGTACCATGGGTCAGTGTGACCCAGGCCCCTTAAACTGAGCTAAGGGCAGGCATCTGGTCTGACTGCAGATACTACCAACTAGAAGCCCACAGTGACACCAGACTGGCCCCTTGAAAGCACAGGAACCAAATCCTGCACAATGTGCCCACAATAGACAAAGTGGATCATTATACCCAACTGGACTGAAGGCAAATGCGGTCCAGCTACAACAGTAGGGTGCATGCAACCCACATAGGAGACACCCTAAAGAGTCTGGTCCTGGTGAATAGGGGAAACTGAACTACAGGACACTGAAAGATGCCCTCTTCATAAGGAAACCACATACAAGATCAGGAGACATGACTGACTTTCTTAAAACATAGAAAAACCACAGAGAATTAGACAAAGTGATGAGACAGAGGAATATGTCCCAAATGAAAGCACATGGCAAACCACAGCAAAAGGACTAAATGAAACAAATAAACAATATGCCTGGTAAAGAATTCAAAGTAATGGTCATGAAGATACTCACTGGAGTTAAGAAAAGAGTAGAGGATCTCAGTGAGATCTTCAACAAAGAGATAAGAAATATAAAAAAAGGACCAACAAAAGATGATGAACTCAATAACCAAAAATAAAAATTCACTAGATGGAATCATATCAGTTTAGAAAGGGCAAAGGAATAAATCAGTGAGCTGGAAGACAAGGTAATAAAAGCAATCAAGGTGAACAACAATAAGAAAAAAAAGAACACTAAAATATAAGAATAGGTTAAAGAAACTCAGCAACCATCAAATGTAATAACATTGACATTATAAGGATCCCAGAAGGAGAAGAAAGAAAGAAAGAGACAGACAATTCATTTGAAGAAGTGAAGCTGAAAATTTCTTTAATCTGGAAAGGAAATAGAAATCCAGATCCAGTAGGCACAAAGTCCCCCCAAAAAATCAACCTATGGAGGTCCACACCAAGATACATAATAATTAAATGGCAAAAAGGATAAAGACAGACTTTTATTTTATTTTTTATATATATATGAAATTTATTGACAAATTGGTTTCCATACAACACCCAGTGCTCATCCCAAAAGGTGCCCTCCTCAATACCCATCACCCACCCTCCCCTCCCTCCCACCCCCCATCAACCCTCAGTTTGTTCTCAGTTTTTAAGAGTCTCTTATGCTTTGGCTCTCTCCCTCTCTAACGTCTTTTTTTTTTTGTCCTTCCCCTCCCCCATGGGTTCCTGTTGAGTTTCTCAGGATCCACATAAGAGTGAAACCATATGGTATCTGTCTTTCTCTGTATGGCTTATTTCACTTAGCATCACACTCTCCAGTTCCATCCACGTTGCTACAAAAGGCCATATTTCATTTTTTCTCATTGCCACGTAGTATTCCATTGTGTATATAACCACAATTTCTTTATCCATTCATCAGTTGATGGACATTTAGGCTCTTTCCATAATTTGGCTATTGTTGAGAGTGCTTCTATGAACATTGGGGTACAAGTGCCCCTATGCATCAGTACTCCTGTATCCCTTGGGTAGATTCCTAGCAGTGCTATTGCTGGGTCATAGGGTAGGTCTATTTTTAATTTTCTGAGGAACCTCCACACTGCTTTCCAGAGCGGCTGCACCAATTTGCATTCCCACCAACAGTGCAAGAGGGTTCCCGTTTCTCCACATCCTCTCCAGCATCTATAGTCTCCTGATTTGTTCATTTTGGCCACTCTGACTGGCGTGAGGTGATACCTGAGTGTGGTTTTGATTTGTATTTCCCTGATAAGGAGCGACGCTGAACATCTTTTCATGTGCCTGTTGGCCATCTGGATGTCTTCTTTAGAGAAGTGTCTATTCATGTTTTCTGCCCATTTCTTCACTGGGTTATTTGGTTTTCGGGTGTGGAGTTTGGTGAGCTCTTTATAGATTTTAGATACTAGCCCTTTGTCCGATATGTCATTTGCAAATATCTTTTCCCATTCCGTTGGTTGCCTTTTAGTTTTGTTGGTTGTTTCCTTTGCTGTGCAGAAGCTTTTTATCTTCATAAGGTCCCAGTAATTCACTTTTGCTTTTAATTCCCTTGCCTTTGGGGATGTGTCGAGTAAGAGATTGCTACGGCTAAGGTCAGAGAGGTCTTTTCCTGCTTTCTCCTCTAAGGTTTTGATGGTTTCCTGTCTCACATTCAGGTCCTTTATCCATTTTGAGTTTATTTTTGTAAATGGTGTGAGAAAGTGGTCTAGTTTCAACCTTCTGCATGTTGCTGTCCAGTTCTCCCAGCACCATTTGTTAAAGAGGCTGTCTTTTTTCCATTGGATGTTCTTTCCTGCTTTGTCAAAGATGAGTTGGCCATAAGTTTGTGGGTCTAGTTCTGGGGTTTCTATTCTATTCCATTGGTCTGTGTGTCTGTTTTTGTGCCAATACCATGCTGTCTTGATGATTACAGCTTTGTAGTAGAGGCTAAAGTCTGGGATTGTGATGCCTCCTGCTTTGGTCTTCTTCTTCAAAATTCCTTTGGCTATTCGGGGCCTTTTGTGATTCCATATGAATTTTAGGATTGCTTGTTCTAGTTTTGAGAAGAATGCTGGTGCAATTTTGATTGGGATTGCATTGAATGTGTAGATAGCTTTGGGTAGTATTGACATTTTGACAATATTTATTTTTCCAATCCATGAGCAGGGAATGTCTTTCCATTTCTTTAAATCTTCTTCAATTACCTTCATAAACTCTCTATAGTTTTCAGCATACAGATCCTTTACATCTTTGGTTAGATTTATTCCTAGGTATTTTATGCTTCTTGGTGCAATTGTGAATGGGATCAGTTTCTTTATTTGTCTTTCTGTTGCTTCATTGTTAGTGTATAAGAATGCAACTGATTTCTGTACATTGATTTTGTATCCTGCAACTTTGCTGAATTCATGTATCAGTTCTAGCAGACTTTTGGTGGGGTCTATCGGATTTTCCATGTATAATATCATGTCATCTGCAAAAAGCAAAAGCTTGACTTCATCTTTGCCAATTTTGATGCCTTTGATTTCCTTTTGTTGTCTGATTGCTGATGCTAGAACTTCCAGCACTATGTTAAACAACAGCGGTGAGAGTGGGCATCCCTGTCGTGTTCCTGATCTCAGGGAAAAAGCTCTCAGTTTTTCCCCGTTGAGGATGATGTTAGCTGTGGGCTTTTCATAAATGGCTTTTATGATCTTTAAGTATGTTCCTTCTATCCCGACTTTCTCAAGGGTTTTTATTAAGAAAAGGTGCTGGATTTTGTCAAAGGCCTTTTCTGCATCGATTGACAGGATCATATGGTTCTTCTCTTTTTTTTTGTTAATGTGATGTATCACGTTGATTGATTTGTGAATGTTGAACCAGCCCTGCATCCCAGGAATGAATCCCACTTGATCATGGTGAAAAATTCTTTTTATATGCTGTTGAATTCGATTTGCTAGTATCTTATTGAGAATTTTTGCCTCCATATTCATCAGGGATATTGGCCTGTAGTTCTCTTTTTTTACTGGGTCTCTGTCTGGTTTAGGAATCAAAGTAATACTGGCTTCATAGAATGAGTCTGGAAGTTTTCCTTCCCTTTCTATTTCTTGGAATAGCTTGAGAAGGATAGGTATTATCTCTGCTTTAAACGTCTGGTAGAACTCCCCTGGGAAGCCATCTGGTCCTGGACTCTTATTTGTTGGGAGATTTTTGATAACCGATTCAATTTCTTCGCTGGTTATGGGTCTGTTCAAGCTTTCTCCTTCCTCCTGATTGAGTTTTGGAAGAGTGTGGGTGTTCAGGAATTTGTCCATTTCTTCCAGGTTGTCCAATTTGTTGGCATATAATTTTTCATAGTATTCCCTGATAATTGTTTGTATCTCTGAGGGATTGGTTGTAATCATTCCATTTTCATTCATGATTTTATTTATTTGGGTCATCTCCCTTTTCTTTTTGAGAAGCCTGGCTAGAGGTTTGTCAATTTTGTTTATTTTTTCAAAAAACCAACTCTTGGTTTCGTTGATCGGCTCTACAGTTTTTTTAGATTCTATATTGTTTATTTCTGCTCTGATCTTTATTATTTCTCTTCTTCTGCTGGGTTTAGGCTGCCTTTGCTGTTCTGCTTCTAGTTCCTTTAGGTGTGCTGTTAGATTTTGTATTTGGGCTTTTTCTTGTTTCTTGAGATAGGCCTGGATTGCAATGTATTTTCCTCTCAGGACTGCCTTCGCTGCGTCCCAAAGCGTTTGGATTGTTGTATTTTCATTTTCGTTTGTTTCCATATATTTTTTAATTTCTTCTCTAATTGCCTGGTTGACCCACTCATTCGTTAGTAGGGTGTTCTTTAACCTCCATGCTTTTGGAGGTTTTCCGGACTTTTTCCTGTGGTTGATTTCAAGCTTCATAGCATTGTGGTCTGAAAGTATGCATGGTATAATTTCAATTCTTGTAAACTTATGAAGGGCTGTTTTGTGACCCAGTATATGATCTATCTTGGAGAATGTTCCATGTGCACTCGAGAAGAAAGTATATTCTGTTGCTTTGGGATGCAGAGTTCTAAATACATCTGTCAAGTCCATCTGATCCAATGTCTCATTCAGGGCCCTTGTTTCTTTATTGACTGTGTGTCTAGATGATCTATCCATTTCTGTAAGTGGGGTGTTAAAGTCCCCTGCAATTACCACATTCTTATCAATAAGGTTGCTTATGTTTATGAGTAATTGTTTTATATACTTGGGGGCTCCGGTATTCGGCGCATAGACATTTATAATTGTTAGCTCTTCCTGATGGATAGACCCTGTAACTATTATATAATGTCCTTCTTCATCTCTTGTTACAGCCTTTAATTTAAAGTCTAGTTTGTCTGATATAAGTATGGCTACTCCAGCTTTCTTTTGGCTTCCAGTAGCATGATAAATAGTTCTCCATCCCCTCACTCTCAATCTAAAGGTGTCCTCAGGTCTAAAATGAGTCTCTTGTAGACAGCAAATAGATGGGTCTTGTTTTTTTATCCATTCTGATACCCTATGTCTTTTGGTTGGCGCATTTAATCCATTTACATTCAGTGTTATTATAGAAAGATACGGGTTTAGAGTCATTGTGATGTCTGTCTGTTTTATGCTTGTAGTGATGTCTCTGGTACTTTGTCTCACAGGGTCCCCCTTAGGATCTCTTGTAGGGCTGGTTTAGTGGTGACAAATTCCTTCAGTTTTTGTTTGTTTGGGAAGACCTTTATCTCTCCTTCTATTCTAAATGACAGACTTGCTGGATAAAGGATTCTCGGCTGCATATTTTCTGTCTAGCACACTGAAAATCTCGTGCCAATTCTTTCTGGCCTGCCAAGTTTCAAAAGAGAGATCAGTCACGAGTCTTATAGGTCACCCTTTATATGTGAGGGCACGTTTACCCCTTGCTGCTTTCAGAATTTTCTCTTTATCCTTGTATTTTGCCAGTTTCACTATGATATGTCATGCAGAAGATCGATTCAAGTTACGTCTGAAGAGAGTTCTCTGTGCCTCTTGGATTTCAATGCCTTTTTCCTTCCCCAGTTCAGGGATGTTCTCAGCTATTATTTCTTCAAGTACCCCTTCAGCACCTTTCCCTCTCTCTTCCTCCTCTGGGATACCAATTATGCGTATATTATTTCTTTTTAGTGTATCACTTAGTTCTCTAATTTTCCCCTCATACTCCTGGATTTTTTTATCTCTCTTTTTCTCAGCTTCCTCTTTTTCCATAACTTTATCTTCTAGTTCACCTATTCTCTCCTCTGCCTCTTCCATCCGAGCGTGGTGGTTTGCATTTTGTTTTGCATTTCATTTAAAGCGTTTTTCAGCTCCTCGTGACTGTTCCTTAGTCCCTTGATCTCTGTAGCAAGAGATTCTCTGCTGTCCTGTATACTGTTTTCAAGCCCAGTGATTAATTTTATGACTATTATTCTAAATTCACTTTCTGTTATATTATTTAAATCCTTTTTGATCAGCTCATTAGCTGTTGTTATTTCCTGGAGATTCTTCTGAGGGGAATTCTTCCGCTTGGTCATTTTGGATAGTCCCTGGTGTGGTGAGGGCCTGCAGGGCACTTCCCCTGTGCTGTGGTGTATAACTGGAGTTGGTGGGCGGGGCCACAGTCTGACCTGATGTCTGCCCCCAGCCCACCGCTGGGGCCACAGTCAGTCTGGTGTGTGCCTTCTCTTCCCCTCTCCTAGGGGCGGGATTCACTGTGGGGTGGTGTGGCCCATCTGGGCTACTTGCACACTGCCAGGCTTGTGATGCTGGGGATCTGGCGTATTAGCTGGGGTGGGTAGGCAAGGTGCACGGCGGCAGGGGGGCAGGCTTAGCTCGCTTCTCCTTAGGTGATCCACTTCAGGAGGGGCCCTGTGGCAGCGGGAGGGAGTCAGATCCGCTGCCGGAGGTTTGGCTCCGCAGAAGCACAGAGTTGGGTGTTTGCGCGGAGCGAGCAATTTCCCTGGCAGGAACCGGTTCCCTTTGGGATTTTGGCTGGGGGATGGGCGGGGGAGATGGCGCTGGTGAGCGCCTTTGTTCCCCACCAAACTGAGCTCTGTCTCCGGGGGCTCAGCAGCTCTCCCTCCCTTTGTCCTCCAGCCTTCCCGCTTTCTGAGCAGAGCTGTTAACTTATGACCTCCCAGACGCTAAGTCGCGCTTGCTGTCGGAACACAGTCCGTCAGGCCCCTCCGCTTTTGCAAGCCAGACTCAGGGACTCTGCTTGGCCGGCGAGCCGCCCCTCCGCCCCAGCTCCCTCCCGCCAGTCCGTGGAGCGCGCACCGCCTCGCCGCCCTTCCTACCCTCTTCCGTGGGCCTCTCGTCTGCGCTTGGGTCTGGTGACTCCGTTCTGCTAATCCTCTGGCTGTTTTCTGGGTTATTTAGGCAGGTGTAGGTGGAATCTAAGTGATCAGCAGGATGCGCGGTGAGCCCAGCGTCCTCCTACGCCGCCATCTTCCCTCCAATCCAAGACAGACTTTTAAAACAGCAAGAGAAAATAAACAGTTACATACAATGGAAACACTCCAGGTCCATAGTGGATTTTTCAGCAGAAACTTTCTAACAGAATTGAGTGACATGATCTATTCAAAGTATTGAAAGGAAAAAAGTCTGCAAACAAGAATACTCTATTCAGTAAGGCTATCATTCAGAATAGAAATAGAGATAAGGAGTTTTCCAGACTAACAAAAGTTAAAGGAGTTCATCATCACTAAGTCAGCCTTGTAAGAAATATTCATGGGAATTCATTAGCAGGAAAGAAAAAAACAGGTTTACTCTAAAAATATTTTGCCTCACGTGTGAGGGCTTGCCAATTTCTGTGTATAATGGTACTTCAGAACCTACAACAACAAGATAAGCAAAAGAAATAAAAGGCAACTAAATAGATAAGGAAGAAGCAAAACTGTATTTGCAGATAAGATGACATTATACATAGAAAACCCTAAAGACTCCAGCAAAAAACTACTAGCACTGATAAATGAATTCAGTAAAGCTTCAGGAGACAAAATTAACATATAGAAATCTGTCGCATTTCCATACACTAATAATGAAGTAGCAGAAAGAGAAATTAGGGAAACAATCCCATTTATGATCACCACAAAAAGAATAAAATACCTAGGAATAAACTTAACCAAAAAAATAAAAGACCTGCACTCTGAAAACTATAAAACATTGATGAAAGAAATTGAAGATGACACAAATGGAAAGATAGCCATGCTCATGGATTTGAAGAACTGATTTTGTTAAAATGGTCATACTACCAAAGCAAGCTATAGATTTAATACAGTTTATATAAAAATATCAACAAGCTTTTTTTTTTACAAATAGAACAAATAATACTAAAATTTGTATGTAACCACAAAAGATCCCAAATAGCTAAAGCAATCTTGAAAATGAAGAACAAAGCTGGAGGTATCACAATTCCAGATTTCAAGATGTACTACAAATCTGAGGTAATCCAAACAGTATGGTACTGACACAAAAATTATACATATACATCAATAGAACAGAATAGAGTATCCAAAAATAAACCCACACTTTTATGGCAAATTAATCTACACTGAAGGAGGCAAAAATATACAATGAGGAAGACAGACTTCAGCAAATGATGCTGGACAAGCATGCAAAAGAATAAAACTGGACCACTTTCTTACACCATACAAAAAATAAACTTAAAATCAATTAAAACCTTAAATTTGAGATCTGAAAACATAAAACTCCTAGAAGAAAACATAAGCAGTAATTTCATTGACATCTACCATAGAAATATTTTTCTAGATATATCTCCTGAGGCAAGGGAAAACAAAAGCAAAATTAAACTATTGGGACTACACCAAAATAAAAAGGATTTACTCAGTGAAAAAAAAATCAATAAATTGGCAAGGTAACAAAAGGAGCAGGAAGATGGAGGCAGAGTGGGAGGACCCTAGGCTTGACTCATCCCACAGAACACAACTATATAACTATCAAATCATTCTAAATACCATAGAAATTTACCTGAAGATTGACAGAACAAAGTTCACAATTAAAGGGAGACAAGGAGCCACATCAAAGAAGGTAATAAATACAGAGAAATGGTTTAGGGAAGAAATGGATCATTGGTGCTGTGGAGGGGAGGGACCCATGGTCCTGGAGAAGAGAAAGAGGGAGAAAAAGAAAGAGAGAGAGAAGCACACAGGGGACTGCACTAGGAGAAAGTTTCCCCAAGGTCAAATACTTGGAAAGTGAAAGGGGCTGAATTTTACAAGTTCTTGCAACCAGTGGTACTTTATGTCTGGAGTAGTAAAAGGTCAGCAGACTTGGCTAAGATAGAGCCTGGAGAGCATTGTGTTGCTCCTGGAGAGAAAGCAGGTAAATAACACTGGGGCAGACAGCCTGGAAATAAAGACCTGAAGAGTGCCTGGGGCACACAGAGAGGAGATTATTCAGAAGCATTCAGGAAGAGACTTCTCTGGGAACAAAGGAGCAGACTAGCACCTTTTCCCTCCCCCACCCCTCAGCATAAACACAGAGCCATCTGCAGGAAGCAGCACAGCTCTAAAACAGTCTGCGTAAGTTACTTACACCAAGCACCATCCCCCTGTACTCCAGTAGAACTGCTCTTCTCAGTAATTCTTACCTCAGTCCCAGCAAAGTAGGTTCCTTCCCACAGAAGACCAGCACAAACCCTTGCCAACACCACATCTCCCAAACAGAGTTTTGCAGGATGTCAGCTCCAGTGGAGGTGGTTATGGGTCTCATTTAACAAGGAGATCAGAGTACACCTAGTTAGAATTCACCACATCCAGGCCAGAGCACACAGCAGACAAGGAGACCCTCTGTAGTTTACTAACCTGAAGGATAGAGCATCCAGAACACCACAGCAGGACTCACACAGCTCATGACAGAAACACTCCCTGAAGCATCAGCTCCTGGGCACTATATGACCTCTTTTTCATAAGACCATTACTTTCAGGAACAGGCAACATAACTGGCTTTTCTAACACAAGAACGAGGCAGAAACTTAGACAAAATGCCAATATGGAGGAATTCATCCCAAATGAAGGGACAAGATAAAGCCATGGTCAGGGATCTAAGCAGAACAGTTATAAGTAATATGACAGATGGGGAATTTAAGGCAACAATCATAAGGATACTCACCAGGCTTGAGAAAAGAATGGAAGACATCAAATATCAGTGAGACTCTTACCACAGAGATAAAAAAAAAAAAGTTAAAAAAGAATTAATCAGCGATGAACACTGAAATAAATGAGATTAGAAACACATTTGATACAATGAACAGCAGGCTGGAAGTAGAGAAATGAATTAATGACAAAGTAATGGAAAGCAATGCTGATGAGCAACAAAGAGAAAGAATAATTATGAGAAAGAAGATTAGACTCAGGGAACTCAGTGACTCCAAACTTAATAATATTCATAATATAGGACTTCTAAGAAGAGAGAAAAGAGAGAAGAAAATTTATTTGAAGAAATAATAGCTGAAAACGTGACCAATCTGAAGAAGGAAACAGACATCCAGATCCAGTAGGTGTAGAGAACTCCCATCAAAATCAACTAAAGCAGGCGACACCAAGGCATACTGTTCTTAGATTTGCAAAATATGGTGATAAACAAAAAAATTTTAAAGCAGCAAGATAAAAGAAGTCATTAACTGACAATGGAAAACCCAAAAACTAGCTGGATATTTCTCCACAGAAACTTGGCAAGTCAGAGGAAGTGCCTTGATATCAAACTGCTGATAAGGAAAATCTGCAGCCAATATTCTACCCAGCAACGTAATCATTCAGAATAGAAGGAGAGAAAAGAGTTTGCCAAATAAACAAAAACTAAAGGAGTTTGTGACCACTACACCAGTCCTGCAAGAAATATTAAAAGAGACTCTTTGAGTAGAAAGGAGAAAAAAAAGTGACGATATAAAGGCAGGAAGCACGAAAACAGTAAAAATGAATATTTCTGTAAAAATAAGTCAAGAATAACACAAAAAAAGATACAAAATATAGTAACATATCTAAAACATGGATAGAGAAGAATGTGTTCAAATTTGAACCACCATCAACTTAACATAGACTGTTATTTGCAAGTTAGGTTATATACAAACCTAATGGTAACCATATATCAAAACCCACTAATAATCATGCAAAGAATAAAGAGAAAGAAATTCAAATATATCACTAAACAAAATCAGCAAAATATGAAAGAGAGAAAGACAAGAAAAGATTAGAAAATCTCTAGAAACAACCACAAATCAAGTAATAAGATGTCAATAAATTCATATCTATCAATAATTACTTTGAATGTAAAAGGAATAAATGCTCCAATCAGGATACATAGTATTTGGAATGGAAAAAAAAAACCTATATACTAGAAACTCATTTTAGACCTGAAGACACCTACAGATTGAAAATGAAGGGATGGAGAAACATTTATTACACAAATGGATGTCTAAAGAAAGCCAGGGTAGCATTACTTATGCTAGACTAACTAGACTTTAAAAGAAAGACTGAAACAAGAGACAAGAAGAGGACTATATAATCATAAAGGAGACAATCCAGAAGAAGAAATAAAAATTATGATATTTATGCACCCAACATGATACCACCCAAATATATAAAACAATAACAAACATAAAGGAATTAATTGATAATAATACAATAATAGTAGGGGACTTTAACTCTCCACTTACAACAATGGACAGAGTATCTAAACAGAAAATAGCAAAGGAAATAATGGCTTTGAACAATGCACTGGACCAGATGAACTTTACAGATATATTCAGAACATTCCATTCTAAAACAGCATAATATACATTCTTTTCAAGGGCACAAGGAACATTCTCCAGAATAGATCACATATTAGGCCACAATACAGGCCTCAACAAATTCAAGGTGATCAAAGTCATACCATGCACCTTTTCTGATCAAAACTCTATCATATTATAAGTCAACCACAGGAAAAAAATCTGGAAAGACCACAAATTCATGGAGGTTAAACAACATGCTACTAAATAATGGCCAACCAGGAAATCAAAGAAGAAATTTAAAAATACAGGGAAACAAATTAAAATGAAAATACAATGGTCCTAAACCTTTGGGATATACCAAAGTACTAAGAGGGAAGTATATTGCAATACAGGCCTACCTCAAGAAGCAAGAATAATCTCAAATAAACAACCTAACCTTATATTTAAAGGATCAAGAAAAAGAACAACAAATGAAGCCTAAATCCAACAGAAGAAAGGAAATAATAAAGATTCGAGCAGAAATAAATGATACTGAAACTGAAAAACCAATTAGAACAGATCAATGAAACCTGGAGCTAGTTCTTTGAAAAAATTAATTGATAAACCTCTAGCCAGACTTATCAAAAAGAGAAGAGAAAGGATCCAAATAAATAAAATCACAAACGAGAGAGGAGAAATAAAAACCAACACCACAGAAATATAAACAATTATAAGAGAATATTATAAAATATATGCCAACAAATCAGACAACCTAGAAGAAATGGATGAATTCCTAGAAACATATAAATTACCAAAACTGAAATAGGAAGAATTTGAAAACTTGAACAGATCCATAACCAGGAAAGAAATTGAATCAGTAATAAACAAATAAATAAATAAAAAAACCTCCCAATAAACAAAAGTCCAGGGCCAGATGGCTTCGCAGGAGAATTCTACCAAATATTTAAAGAAGAGTTAAAAATCTATACTTCTAAAACTATTCCAAAATATTTAAAAAGGAAGGAAAGCTTCCAAGTTCATTCTATGAGATCAGCATAACACTGATACCAAAAACAGATAAAGACACCTCTAAAAAAGAGGTCTATAGGCCAATATCCCTGATTAATATTAATGCAAAAATTCTCAATAAAATACTAACAAACTGAATCCAACAATATATTAAAATAAGCATTCAACACAATCAAGTGCAATTTATTCCTGTGTTGCAGGGGGTGGTTCAGTATTTGCAAATCAATGAACATGATACATCACATTTAAAAATGAAATATCATTTCAATAAATGCAGCAAATACATTTGACAAAAGTCCAACATCCATTATGATAAAGCCCTCAAAACAGTAGGTTTAGAGTGAACATACCTCAACACAATAAAGGTATTGTCTTCAATGTGGAAAACCTGAGAACTTTTACTCTATGGTCAGGAACAAGACAGGGATGTCCACTCTCACCACTTTTATTTAACATAGTACTGGAAGTCCTAACCACAGCAATTGAACAACAAAAAGAAATAAAAGGCATCCAAAAATTAGTAAGAAAGAAGTAAAACTTTCACTATTTGCAGATGAGATAGTACCATGCACAGAAAACCTGAAAGATTCCACCAACAAACTATCAGAACTGAAAAACAAATTCAGTTAAAAAAAAAAAACTGATATCACTTAGAACTGATAAATGAATTCAGTAAAATCACAGGATACAAAATCAACATAAAGGAATCTGTTGCATTGCTATATACCAATAATGAAGCCAAAGAAAGAAAATTAAGGAAACAATTCCATTTACAATTGCACCAAATACAATAAGATACCTATGAATGAATAAATGTAACCAAAGAGGTGAAAGACATGTACTCTGAAAACTATAAAACACTGAAGAAAGAAATTTAGATTACACAAAGAAATTAAAAAATACTTCATGTTCATGATTGGAAGAAGAAATATTGTTAAAATGTCTATACTACCCAAAGAAATCTACATGTGTCATAAAATCCTTACCGAAATACCACCAGTATTTTTCAGAGTGAGTACAATCTTAAAATTTGTATGGAACCACATAAGACCCTGAATAGCCAAAGCAAACTTAAAAAAGAAAAACAAAGCTGGAGGCATCACAATTCTGGACTTCAAGTTATATTATAAATCTGTAGTGATCAAAACAGTATGATACTGTCACAAAAATAGACACACAGATCAATGAAACAGAATAGAAAACCCAGAAATTAACACACAAGTATATGGTCAATAATCTTTGACAAAGCAGGAAAGAATACTCAGTGGGAAAAAGAATATCTCTTCAACAAATGGTGTTGGGAAAACTGGACAGCAGCTCGCAAAAGAATGAAACTGGACCGCTTTATTATACCATACACTAAAATAAATTCAAAATGGAATAAGTATCAAAATGTGATACCTGAAACCATAAAAATACTAGAAGGAAACACAGGCAGTAACCTCTTTGACACTGGCTGGAAACTTCTTTCTAGATATGTCTCCTGAGTCAAGGGAAACAAAAGCAAAAATAAATAATTGGGACCATGTCAAAATAAAACGCTTCTACACAGGGAAGGAAATAATCAGCAAAACTAAAGGCAACACATAGAATTGGAGAAGATATTTTCAAATGACATATCTGATAAAGGGTTAGTATCCAAAATATACAAGAAACTTATGAAACTCAACAGACAAAAGTGAATAATTCAATTTAAAAAAATGGGCAGAAGATATGAATAGCCACAACAGATACATGAAAAGATGCTCAATATTACTTATCATCAGGGAAATTAAAATCAAAACTACAATGAGATATTACCTGTCAGTTCAGCTAAAATCAATAACACAAGAAACAACAGGTGTTGGTGAGGATGTGGAGAAAGGGGAATCCTCTTGCACTGTTGGTGGGAATGCAAACTGGTGCAGCCGCTGTGGAAAACAGTATGGCAGTTCCTCAAAAAGTCAAAAATACAGAACCCTATGATCCAGCCATTGCAGTACTAGGTTATTTACCCAAAGAATACAAAAATATTAATTCAAAGGGTGGCATGCACCCCAATGTTTATAGCAGCCTTATGTGTAAAAGACAAATTATGGATACAGCCCAAGTGTCCACTGACTGATGAATGGATAAAAAAGATGTGCTTTATACATACAGATGAATATTCAGCCATAAAAAAGAATGAAATCTTAACATTTGCAACAACATAGATGGAGCTGAGAATATTATGCTAAGCGAACTAAGTCATAATAGAAAGACAAATACTGTATGATTTATTTCATATGTAGAATTTAAGAAACAAAATAAATGAGCAAAAAGGGAAAAAAGAGAATGTGGTAACCCAGAATTAGACTGTTAATTATAGAGAACAAACCGATGATTACGAGGGGTGGTGGGTGGAGGATGAGTTAAGTAGGTGATGGGGATTAAGGAGTGCATTTGTAATGAGCATCAGTGATGTATGGAAGTGTTCAATCACTATATTTTACATCTGACACTAATATAACACTGTATGTTAACTAACAGGCATTTAAATAAATTTTTTAATGACGAGGCAACCTACTGAATGGGAGAAGATATTTGCAAACCCAATAAGTGGTTAATATACAAAATATATTAAAAACTTACACAACTCATACCTCCAATAATCCAATTAAAAATGGGCAGAAGACCTGAATAGACATTTTTTCCAAAGAAGGGGCCAACAGACACATGAAAAGATGTTCAACATCACTAATCATAAGGGAATACAAAATCAAAGTAAAATGAGGTATCACTTCACCTGTCAGATGGCTAAAATAAGAAATAAAAAAATAACAAGTGTTGGTGAGGATGTGGAGAGAAAGGAACCTTCATGTACTGTTGGTAGGAATGCAAATTGGTACAGCCACTATGGAAAAAACAGTATGGAATTCCCACAAAAAATTAAAAATAGGTTAACCATATAATCCACTAACTACACTACTAGGTATTTACCCAAACAAAACAAAAACACTAATTTGAAAAGATACATGCACTTCTATGTTTATTGCAGCATTATTTACAATAGCCAAGATTTAGAAGTAACCCGCATGTCCATCCATAGATAAAGAGGTGTATGTACGCAATGGAATATTACTCAGCTGTGAAAAAGAATGAAATCTTGCCATTTGTGACAACATGAAAGGACCTAGGGGTATTATGCTAAGTAAAATAAGTTAGAGAAAGGCAAATAGCATATTTTTCCATTCATAGGCAGAATTTAAGAAACAAAACAAATGAACAACAAAGAAAAAAAAAAAGACAGACAAGGGGCGCCTGGGTGGTTCAGTCAGTTACACATCAAACTCTTGATTATGGCTTAGGTCAGGATCCCATTGTTCATGGGATCAAGCCTCACATTGGCAGAGGGAGGCTGTCAGTGTGAAGCCTGCTTGGGATTCTCTCTCTCTCTCTCTCTCTCTCTCTCTCTCTCTCTCTCTCCCTCTCCATGTATCTCTCTCTCTCAAAATAAATAAACTGAAAAAAAATGAGAGACAATAAAACAGACTCTTAAATACAGAGAACAAACTGATGGCTGCCAGAGAGGTGAGGGATGGGTGGAATAGGTGAAGAGGATTAAGTGTACACTTACCTTGATAAGCACTGAGAAATGGATAGAATTGTTGAATCATTATATTGTACACCTGAATCTAGTATGGCACTATATGTTAATTATACTTCAATGAAACAAAATGTTCTTAATGTGACCTGTGGGTGCGCTGTTATGTTTGATCTGAGGTTGGGAAGAGCCTCTAAAATGAAGTCCTGCTTGTGCCATAAATCATATGCTCTCATCCTGCACTTTTCTCCTCACTTTGTCCTGGTTCCTTTCTCTAAGCAGTTAAATATGTGTATGTCTTTCATATTGTAAAATTACTACCTATCCATCCCTTCTCAACTTCCAGCTATTATCCTATTCTTCCTAATGCCTCAGATGTGGTCTACACAGATGGTCCATATTTTCCCACCTTCTAGTCACTCTTTATATCACAGAAATATGGTTTCTATTATAACCATTCCACTGAAATAAAATGTCCTCACCAAAGGCATGAGCAACTTTGTTCTAAAATGCAATTCATACATTTCAGTTCCTTATTTACCCACTTTCTCTTCCTTCTTCTTGAAACACAGTTGCATTAGGTTCTGTTGTATCTTTCTGTCTTGGTTTCCTTTGCACTTCTCTGGCCACTTCTTGGTTTTCCTTCAAGACCTCTTTGTCCTTTAGATGATAGTGTTTAGGGTTTCGATCCAAGGATCTCTTTTTTCCCTCTACATACCATCCCTGGGAAATTCCCTTGGTTCATCTACCATCTTTGTAGTAATAATTCTCAAACTTATATCTGCAATTTATATCCATCTCCTAGTTCAGACCAATATCGCCAGCTGTCTACTGGTCATCTCAAGATAGACTTTAAGCTTTAGTGTTGAATGAAATTTCCATTTCACATCCTCACCCCCACTCCCATCAACTCTTCCTTGTGCTCCTAATATCAACAATTGGTTCCAACATCAATGCAGCTAGAATCTAGGAGCCAGCTTGACTCCTCAGCCTCCCTTATTGGCCTTATTCAACAATCTAGAAGTCCTAACTCTGAATTTTCCATAAATCCATCTCCCTTTCTCCATCCCCAAGGATCTTTCCTAATTTAGGCCACCATTATTACCTGTCCAAATTATTACAGCAGCCTCCTAAACAGCCTCTGCTTCTGGTCTCATCAATCATTTCTCCACTCTGCTCTCCAAAGTGACATTTTTAAAACTACTAACTAGAGGCGCCTCAGTGGCTCAGTCTATTAAGCTTCCAACTTCAGCTCAGGTCGTGATCTCGAGGTTTGTGAGTTCAGGCCCCACATCAGGCTCTGTGCTGACAGCTCAGGGCTTGAAACCTGCTTCGGATTCTGTGTGTCCCTCTCTCTCTGCCGCTCCACTACTCGTGCACTCTCTCTCTCAAAAATAAAAACATTAAATTTTTTTAAAGAAAATAAAAAACCAATCATGATATGCTATTATTTAAATCCTTCAATATTTTCCCTAGCACTGTCAATAAAAAAAAGTCGAAAGTCCTTAAAAGGGTTTACAAAATCAGCAAAATCTGGTTCCAATATATCTCTAGCCCTGTCTCTTTCTTTCCACCCTATTTTATTAGAGTGAAAATCTTTTACCTCCCCAATCATTCCACATTCTCATTTTCTCCTAGGCTTTCATGTATACTGTTCCCCTGTCTCTCCAACTGGCTGATCCCCAACTGCATCCTATAGGTGCCCTACTCTTAATTCTAATGTGGTTCTTGCATTGTTTATCATTGCTTGGCTATTCTCATATTTTCACTAAACTGTGAACTCTAGGGGGACTGGGATTATGTCTCTACTGTATAAGAACATAATAAATACTTGATAAATATGTGTTGATTATGCAAATAAGCACAAGGCACACACCTCATTGGCTGCTCATTATTCTGACTTTAGTAGGAGATTTGCTGAGTTAGATTTCCCATCTAACAACTTTGTTCTTAACCATTGTTATGATGCCTTCCAAAACTGTTAAAAATGGTCTTTAGGGGCTCCTGGGTGGCGCAGTCGGTTAAGCGTCCGACTTCAGCCAGGTCACGATCTCGCGGTCCGTGAGTTCGAGCCCCGCGTCAGGCTCTGGGCTGATGGCTCAGAGCCTGGAGCCTGTTTCAGATTCTGTGTCTCCCTCTCTCTCTGCCCCTCCCCCGTTCATGCTCTGTCTGTCTCTGTCCCAAAAATAAATAAACGTTGAAAAAAAAAAATTAAAAAAAAAAAAAAATAAATAAATAAATGGTCTTTAATTTTTACTGAGCACTTTGAAATAGTGAGATAAATACTCCTAGCAAGGTGGCCTATTTTAAATAAGATCTGGGTCTGGCTTCACAGCACAAAATGGGCTGCCTTTACTGCAGTGATGTCACTAATGGTCATTTGTTGCAAGCACCAAAATTTACTGCTAGTGGGGAAGGAAGTCACCAAGTATGTTCAAGGCCAGATTCAAACAAATGTTTGCTGCTATTTGCAGGGATCAGTGGAAGACTGTTTCACATGCTTTATTCTCAAAAACCCGTGCACAATTATTGCCACGTTTGGAAAGTAAGCAAATTAATACAAAAGGTTACCATATTTCCTTCCTAGTGATGACATAAGCTTGTGATTGCACTGGTTAGAAAACACTCTTCGTTGATAGTCAAACAGCATTTTTTTAATGAAATTTTACACAAAGGCAGTAACAATACTATGTTTTCACTTGTGATTGTCAGGTTTATTCACAAAGGAGGTGGCAAAAGTAAAAGACATTCCAGGTTATCAGGGTGAGTTAATTTGAAGGCAAGGGAATATTAAATTTAGGCTTAACAAGTAAAAGGACCTTTGGCAGAGTTGGATCAGGCATCCAGACAACCTCTACTTCTTATGTTCTGAGTTCAAAGGGATGGCAAGATTTAATGTGCTTGTCACTGACACTATACTGACTTGTGCATATGCAGTCTTGTTTTGGCACGAGCACCAGGAGAAACTGTTATGCCCAGAATTCACGATACCCAAAGACCACCAGGGAGCCAAGCCCAATGCAAAAGCAAAGAGCCTTTATTCCAGCTAGCTAGAGCTCAATCCCCTACCTGCACCGACGCAGCGGTGAGATACCGGAGAGAGAGAGAGCGAATTTCAAAAGCACAAAGGTTTTATAGGGGTCTAGGGTAATGGCTGTGGCCTCAGCCAATTGGCTGGGGAAGGGTCGTGGCCTCAGCCGATTGGCTGGGGAAGGGTCGGAGTCCCATTACGCAGGTTGCCGGGCATGTTTTGATCCGGAAGTTTGAACGGGTGAGCGGGAGGTTACTCAAGGGGAGGAGGAGTGGTCTGAGGTTTCTGCGATTTTCCTGGAAAGGGGCCACGTCAGGGACATAGTCACTCAAGGTGGAAGACGCAGAACAAGAGCGAGGTCCGCTCTTTCAAAACCTCTTTAAAATACGAGGTTAATACCACATAAATGTGACTCAAGATCTGAAGGATAATCTTTAGGTAGAAGGGTTATT
Source organism: Lynx rufus (assembly GCF_022079265.1). Lineage (NCBI taxonomy): Eukaryota > Metazoa > Chordata > Mammalia > Carnivora > Felidae > Lynx > Lynx rufus. The sequence goes on along the minus strand of NW_025814889.1, from coordinate 30,292,239 downwards.
CAGTGCATAAAAAGGAATCCTATCACTTTAAAGCAACAGCATTTATAATGCACATTCCTTGTAAAAGAAAATGACGGTAAGTTCAGGATTTCAGTTGAGTCCCCTGGGGAAGGGATGTTCCCCAAACCCACACGCTAGAACTGGCTTAATTCTCCCAGTCTCTTGCTTCAAACTAATGAGCTATAAACTTTACTTTTCCCCTTTACTTCTTATTTTTGAAAAGGAGCAGTAATATTTTTCTTTAGGACCGGAAGGCTAATTAGCTAATGTTTGCCAAGAACCATGAAGATGAAAAGGCCTATATTAAGTCCAGAATTATAACTATTATTGTCACAGAATTCAAATTAGCTCAGAAATTTAGGTTTGATGACGCAGGAGCCCACATTCAGGATTCTAGTTAGATTGTGTCTGTAAACAGTCAAACCAATTCCCACAATGATTCACATTCTAAGTATTTATGGGTTCAGCATGACTGTATCCCAAATCATGCATAACAATAAAAATTAAACTGCATTCCTACTGATAATTTAGAAGACAATTGATAAAAGGGATCCCCAAAAGCTTTGTCTGTGTTGCTTCCAAGGCCAAATCCCTGCAAAGTTAGCCTGAGGAGAGACAGCCCAGCCAAGTAGAGGGTGGTGCAGACCAAAGGCAGTAGATGCAGACTGGCAGCTGGAAGATGCCAATTATACCAGATAAAGCCACTCGTAAATCACAATGCTATGCACTAAATAATTTAGTAGGGAAGAAACCAAATCAGGCAACTATCTTCAGCCCTACTTCCTCAAAGACCCTTCCCTGTATACCATTTTTCACACTGATCTGTCATTAATTTTTAAAATATTTATTGAAGAAAGGTATTCACTGTATGTTTCTCGTAAATGCTCTTTATCAGGTTGAGAAAGTTCTCTTCTAGTCTTAGTTTGCTGAGAGTTTATGGTTGTTGTTTTTTTTTTTAAATGGGGCATGGCTGTTGGATTTTTGTCAAGTGCTTTATTTGTATCCATTGAGATGATTGACTGTTTTTGTTTTTTTTTGTTTTTGTTTTTTTGTTTTTTTGTTTTAGTTTATTAATATGATGAATCACATTGACTTTGCAATGTTAAATTAACATTCCTGAGATAAACCCCACTTGGTCATTATATTTTTATGTATTATATATTATGTATAAACACATAAATATGTATAATTTTATATAAAAGTACTTCTATATATTGTTGGATTTGATTTGCTAAAATTCTGTGTAGAATTTTGCATGCATGTTCTTTGGGGGATGTTGTACAGCTTTCCTTGGAATGTCTTTTTTTGCTTTTGGTGTCAGGGTAATAATAAAATAAGTTGGAAAGTATCTCTCCTTTTCTGAAAGACTTTGTGTAGAATTAGTATTATTTCTTTCTTAAATATTTGGTAGAGTTCACAAATGAAACCTTCTGAGCCTGAAGCTTTCTTTGTAAAAAAAGTTTTTAACAACACATCCAATTTATTTAATAGATATATTTAGTTTCCAATGACCTGACTACTTACCAATCATCTTTTTTTATTATTGGTCTCTAATTTTTTTTTAAATATGGAGAGCATACTTTATGTTACTCGGATCCTTTTAAATTTATTGACACTCCTGTGAGAGAATATGGTTTATCTAGGTAAGCATACCATGTGCACTTGAAGATTGTTTACTCTAGGTTGTTGGCTGAAGTGGTGTAGAGATGTCAATTAGATCAATTGGTGGGAGTGTTTTTCGAATCTTCTATATACTAATTTCCTATTTGTTCTACCAATTATTAAGATAAGATTATAAAAACCTCTGATTATAAATGTAGGCTTACCTATTTCTCCTGTACCTCTATCAGTTTTTCCTTCATGAATTTTGAAACCCTTCTATTATATGCATAAATATTTAGGATTATTATGTCCTCTGGATTAATTATTATCCTTTATTATTATCAAAGGGTCTTTTTCTTTTCTTTTTTTTTAATGTTTATTTATTTTTGAGAGAGAGAGAGACAGAGCGTCAGCAGGGTAGGGGCAGAGAGAGACACAGAATCTGAAGTGGGCTCCAGGCTCTGGGCTGTCAGCACAGAGCTAGACGCTGGGCTCAAATTCACCATCTGTGATATAATGACCTGAGCTGAAGTCAGATGCTTAACCGACTGAGCCATCCAGGTGCCCCTGAAAGGATCTTTTTCTATCCCTGTTAATGTCATTTGCCTTGAAATATACTTTGTCTAATACTGCTATAGCTACTCTAACTTTTTGAAAATTCATTTTTGCACAGTATACTTGCATGGTTTTTGTTTGTTTGTTTGTTTGTTTGTTTTACTTTTAATCTGTGCATTTATATTTAAATATGTGTTTCAGGGCACCGGGTGGCTCAGTCCATTAAGCATCTGAGTCTTGATTGCAGCTCAGTTCATGATCTCACGGTGGTGAAAGTGAGCCCATGTGGGGCTCCATCTTGGGCTTGGAGACTGCTTACTTAAGATTCTCTCCCACTCACTCTGCCCCACCCATACGTGTGTACATACTCTCTCAAAAGAACAAATTAAATAAATGAATGAATGAATAAATGAATGAATACATACATACATACATACATACATACATACATAAAATGTGCTTCTTATAAGCAGCATTTAGTTGGGTCTTAACTTTTTTGGTAATATAATGGCCTTTGCCTTTTAAGTAGGAGATGTGCAACTGAAATGTGCTATTTCACATTTGATGGAAATATCATATGGACAAATGCAGATCTACAATCTTGCTGTTTTTTTTTTTTCTATTTGTCCCATCTGCTCTTTGTTCCCGTTCCCTCTTTTTATGCCATGTTTTTGATGAACTGCATATCTTTTTTATAATTCCATTGCATATCTTCTAATAATTTTAGGTGCTTCCCTCCCCTCCTCCCCCGGCTTCAGATAATTTCATCAAATACGTCATCTGGTCAAAACTCAGATCTTCTGCACGCCTCAGAATTCTCTCTTTCTCTCTCCCCGCTGTCTCATGACAGTATGGTGTCTCGTGAATCCTAGCTGCATTGGTCTCCCTGGACTCTCAGCTCCATTTCCTCAACTCAGTGAGACTATCAGACTCTGCCTGAGTTCCTCTTCCCTACACAGTGGCTTGTAAGTAATCTGGGGCAGTAGCTGGGGCAATCATAAGGCTTACCTCATTTCTCTGCCATCCCTCAGGGATCACTATCCTTTGTTGTCTGATATCCAATGTCTTGGAAACTTTTGTTTCATATATTTTGTCTATTTTTATTTTTGTTTTTTGTTTTTGTTTGTTTATTTGTGGGTTTTTTTTGTTTTTTTTTTGTTTTTTGTTTTTTGGGGTTTTTTTTTGCTTGTTTCAAGCAGGAGGGTAAATCTACTTCCTTTTACTCTATCTTGGCCAGAGGCAATTGTGGGTAGAAGGTGATTTTGACAATCATGAGTTATCCTGATGCAAATTGGACATGTTTTAAAACATGAATCTGAAGATTTTCTGAAACTTTTCATAAAATGACCTAAAACGCTTAAGAAAACTGGTTGGGGCATTTTCTTATGTTAATTAGCTCCAAAATTTATAGCACCATTAAAATATTAAAGCAAAATAACCCAGAAACAAATAGCTAATTCTTGCCCCAGTTTAACAATCACTGAAAACACTAATGTAACCTTTCTCTCAAGGGCTTAGTTAAAAGGAATGCCTGTTAGATTTATTTCATTTTCAGGAAAGAGAGAGGTCATTACGGCCTAACAATTACCTAAGTCCTTCCTTGATTTAATCTTAGTCTATAAACACAGATCTGTGTTTTGAAGACTATTACACTGAATGAAACACACTTATTACTGATATTCTTGGCTAAATGTATACCCCAGTGCTTGGAAGATGCATCCACGAAGCTAATTTACCACCATGAGTTATCATCTGAAAATATATGTCTTCCACATAGTATAGTCTAAAAATATTCCTTTAGTACTCAAACTAATGGTTTATAAAGAAAAGATGAAGAAAACCATGTGAATTCTTATACATTTTCCATATGTCATTTTTTAAAGGGCAGGTTTTTTTTCCCCCCTTGGTTGTATTTTTTTCCTGATTCTATGAGATTTTTATCATATACCTGCTATTTGTCCTCACTTTTTTCTCAAACCTTTCAGTTTTCAAGAGCATCTGATATAAACAACGCCAGTGCCCTAGATTTCTATGTAAATGGCAATGTCTGAACATTCTCTGGAGTAATTGCTTAATGACCATCCGGCTTGGTTTTTTTCTGGACAATCAGTCCTTGCTTCTGAATCATCACATTTTCCTCTATTAATCCCTCAAATTCTTTAAATCTAATATTCACATATGCATATGTTAGATTGTAAGAATATATATATGTACACATATGTATGTATGTGTATGTATGTATATATGCACAATATTTATATATATATATATATATATTTTTTTTTTTTTTGCCTAGAAGTAATTTCCTTGATTTTGTAAGAGTTTAAGAATAAATAATTAATTGGGGCACCTGGGTGGCTCTGTCGGTGAAGCAACTGATTCTTGATTTCAGCTCAGGTAATGATCTCATGTTTCATGAGTTCAAGCCCCACATCAGGCTCTGCACTGTCAGCATGGAGATCCCTTGGGATTCTCTCTCTCTCTCTCTCTCTCTCTTTGCCCCTCCCCCACTTGTGCTCCCTTGCTCTCTCTAAATAAATAAATTTTTAAAAAGAATAAATAATTAATAAATAATAAATTATTAGTAAATAATAGTTTGGAAAAGCAAAGAACTATTTTATCTTCCTGGGAGGAAGGGAAACACACAGATTTGTCAGAAGTGGAATTCTTTCCATGCCCCATCTCTTTGAAACCAAAAATGCCCCCCTCACAGTGATAAACAGTCACTGACTTTCTCCACACTATCTTTCTGGAAACCTGAACAGAACGTAGTCCCCCAATTTAGTCCTTCATGGTTTAATTCGCAAAACCTTAACTGACCTCAGGAATCTCACAATGCCTCTCTGGTTCTAGAACGTTTGCATGTCTGGCCATCCCTCATCTCTGAACTGGTGCCTCTCCAGCTGTGTACACTTTGTATCCCTCAACCTTCGGTTGGCATGGCTGACTGTGCCCAGCTTCTGAACACTGACATTAGCTGCTGCCTTGATTTTCACTTTGACCTTCCCATGTCCATTGACACTGAGAGGGCCAATCACCATCTTGAAATATGTCCCTAAGTTTCCTGAATTTCTTCACCAAATCTATTTTCAATGTCCCATTTTTTTTTCTTTTTCAGTTTATTTATTTCTTTAAAGAGAGAGTGAGCATGAGCAAGGGAGGGGCACAGAGAGAGAGAGACAGAGACAGAGAATCCCAAGCAAGCTTCATGCTGTCTGCGCAGAGCCTGACATGGGGCTTGATCTCTTGAACTGCAAGGTCGTGACCTGAGCCAAAATCAAGAGGCAAACACTTAACCGACTGAGCCACCCAGGAGCCCCTCAATGTCCACTTTCTTATTCTGACTATGCGGCACTGGTATACTAAGTGTGCCCATTTTTCCTCTTTGGCAGACGTACAGCTAAATGAATGTAAGCAAGTGGCCAAGGAGGTAGAGAAAACTAAAAGAACACTGAAATATGTCCAGATAGAAGCTGCCATCATGCTAACCTATTTTGTGTTTACTGTGACCTTTTGCCACTAAATGGGATGAGAGAGGGAGGTGAGTGTGGGGAAAATGGTGTGGAAATTGAACTGGGGCAGAAATGATGGGAAGCAAAAGAATAGATTCTAAACATTTTACAGAGAAATGACAGAAAATTGAAAGTTGAGTCAATTGAAAGGGAGGAGATTGAAGAATTGGTGAAAAAAATGAAAAAAGATACATCATCAAGGGAGTTAGAGAGCTGGATGTGACAGAATTTTTTTTCACAGAAGAAAATCATGTTTTGCTGGTACCAGATTTTGTCCATGTTAGGTATATTTCAGCACTTAGTTCTGTGAAACGTCTGGTGGTACTTTTTTGTTTCTTTTCCCACGCAAGTGTTTCAGTGGATGTGGAGGTTTGCTATAAGCTGCTTTCACCATGCAAAGTATTTTTCCTACAAAACTTTCCAAGGTACCACGTTTCAAAACTCTATGGGTGAAAACATGGTAAACATGAGGACATTGTTAGAAGATATTTTAACTGGGCAGAGAAAAGAAAACTGAGGCAGGTGCTGGAAGTTAGACATAGACATTGCACACATTTTATGTAAGGCAGAGTCTAAATGTAACATTTTTCACAGAGTGCTGCATGCCAGAGAAAGGAAGATTCGTGTACTGATTATTGCAAGAAATCACACATATCAAGTTTGATCTTGTAGTCCATATGTATGCAAAACACCAATCAAAATGATGGGAGTCTGCTTTTGTAGATATGACAATATTGTACGCAATTGATATTTATTTACCTCTGTAACTGCTTCATAAACTGTATGCATTATGAAGTCAGTTGTGGCTTCCTGGAACATTCTCCCGGAATTCCTAGTTTTAAATCTTCTCCTATTGTCTCCTCTGCTTTGCCAACCCATTTATGAGAAAATGGGTGGGCTCTGCTTATGTCACTAATGATAATTATTTATATCCTTTCATTAGGGATCAGTCAGCTAAATCACCCCAGTACTTAAAAGTTCAAAGCATCTATCTATATTAATTTCAAGTTCCTATGAAAGGAAGAAGATACATCTTCTATTTCTCTATCTCTACCAGGGCAACAATGGAGCTGCTTACCAATTTTTCATTTTTCTCAAAAATAATGAACTGGGTCTCTTCCCCCAGGATGAAGGGGGTAAATCAAAAAGGGGAGCATTTACTGGCCATTAGCAAGGTCACAATAGGCAAATAGTGATTGCTTATTTCTGTTGTAGACATAACAGGAAAAAAGTTAAATACAGTCAGTTCCAGTTCTACCATTTAGCATCTGAAATATTTTCTCCTTTTTCATCATCCACCATCATTGACTCAGAACTGACCTCATAGGTGTAGAAGACAGCAAGGGTCAGAGACAAGAGAACTGGGTGGGAAGGGGAATCAGAAAAAACAATAAGTCTCTCTGGTTTTAAAAGGCCAGGTCCGAGGATAGGGAAGCATACATGCGGTTAGCAATACTAATTGATTGCAGTTTTTAAGAACACTTTTTCTTAAAGTTTTATTTCTTTCTTTCTTTCTTTCTTTCTTTCTTTCTGAGAGAGTGCAAATTGATTGCAGTTTTTGATCTATCTATCTATCTATCTATCATCATCTATCTACCATCATCTATTTATTTTAGAGAGAGAGAGAGCACGAGTGAGGGAGGCAGGCATAGGAAGAGAAAGAGAATCTTAAGCAGGCTCCACACTGAGTCTGAAGCCCAACACCAGGATTGATCCCACAACTCTGGGATCCTGACTTTAGCTAAAATCAAGAGTCAAACACTCAACCAACTGAGCTACCCAGGCCCAAGAGTACTTTAAATTAGGGTTTCTTGAATATTGTCTTTCTCTCTTTATCTCTCTCTCTGCACATATACATAGGTTTCACAAGTATTTTAAAGGAAAGATGAAGACTTTCAGTGTCTCTCTCAGGATGTTCAAAACTATTTTTTTTACTTTTTAAATGTGTATTTATTTTTGAGAGAGGCAGAGACGGAGCATGAGCAGTGGAGGGGCAGAGAGAGAGGGAGACACAAAGTCTGAAGCAGGCTCCAGGCTACAAGCTGTCAGCACAGAGCCCAACGTGGGGCTCGAATTCACAAACCATGAGCTCATGACCTGAACCAAAGTTGGATGTTTAACTGACCAAGCCACCCAGGTGCCCCTGTTCAAAACTATTTTAAAAAGCTAGCTGGAATTTTTTCTAAAGTTGGTTCAACTAATTGGGGTAGGCTATTAGACACTTAGTTCCTAGTTTCATATGTGTTTAAAATTTCATAAATACTTTTTTGGTGGTGTGTGTGCCACCTTATGCACAAACACATTTTCCATTGGCAGAATCGTGAACTAAAATAACATTTTAGGGGTGCCTGGGTGGATCAGTTGGTTAGGCGTCCGACTTCAGCTCAGGTCATGATCTCACACTTTGTGAGTACAAGCCTGGCATAGGGATCTGTGCTTATAGCTTGGAGCCTGGAGCCTGCTTGGGATTCTGTGTCCTGCCACTCCCCCACTCATGCTCTGTCTCTCAAAAAACGAATAGACATTTAAAAAATTTAAATAAATACATAAATAACATTTTAATAAGTATCAGGAAACATGAATACAAGGCCTGACTTTGACATTAGCATGCAACCTTGGACCAGTCACATAACTTCTCTAGACCTTGGTGTGCTGGGCTATAAAATGGTGGTAGAGAGAAAGACCCCAGGCAAGGAAGGGCAGGTTAGTAATGTTGGACCAAAAATGATCCTTCCCTTCAGGGTCCTTTATGGGAAATTTGTTTTAAAATTTTTCCTGTCATCTCTCATGCTGCAAGCATTCTATTAGAGGAGGAGGACATTTCCATGAAAATTACTTGGTTTTTATTTGTATTTGTCTTCCTATGAAATGCTTGCCCGGGCCCCAAAGATAACCTGTTTCCCCAGTCAGACTTAAAATAATGTATATCTAGCTACAATATATATCTCTTGATAACGGAGGGCCTGCAGAAAAAAAATTAATTTCTGAATTTCAAAAAACACTGTTTCCTGAGACATTATCTCTCAAATAGGAAATAAACTTTTTTTTTTCAGTATTTGAAAATTGACAGGAAGAATTCAAGTGTATTTACTCTTACTTTGTCTCGGTCTTGCTTCCTCTCTCTTGAGTCTGAATGCAAATTAATTTGTAAACAAATTCAGAGTACTAAAACAGTCCACACATTAAAAAAAAAACATATCTGGAGAATATTGACTCTTACCTGGAATATTGTTGTTGACATATTGTCTCTCATTTTTCCCTTTCTATACTAGTGGTGTCCTTAGTAGAGTTTGTATTTATCTCTGTATGAAGCTGGATTTCACTTTACTTTCTCTTTATGGTCTTATCACATCGTTTACAAACACTTTATCTCTGTTACAGAAAATAAATGAAATTCCAGCCTTTCGATGAAATGTCATGCTGAAATAGATGGTCCAAAAATCTATATTTAGATGAGTGACTCCTGTTTGAGGAAGACATGATAAATGTTTCATGCATATAAACTGAAGGATGATGGATTTAATGATCATACCCTAACTGGGGAATGCTATTTTGGAATAATTAAATGTTCCATCATTTGCAAGTCTAAATAGTCCATTGTTAGTTCCTGTTTTTGTCTGTCAACAGATCCTTCCATTTTCTAAAGGAAATTTATCATTAAAACAATTGAAGTGATAGCAACATCCCACCAGTGTGTTAGCAATAGCACATTTCATGGGACTCTAATTCATAGCTACAGTTTAGGAAAACTTAATTTATGTAGGAGTCTGCTTCATAAATGACAAACATGACAAGTATTGTTTAAAGGCTAGTGGTAGATATTTATCTTCAGGTATTGAGAGAAGAGGTGGTTCAGTCTTTTGGCAGATGAAAAAAAATCCCATAGAATACAAAGCATTCAAAAACTATTTTATGATAAAATAATAATAATTTCACAATTTCCTTGCTAATCCTTATATTTTAGAGGCCTTTACACTCTACATTTCTTTTTAAATCTTAATTATTTTTCAGCATTTCAAAATAAAAATGTATCTAGTTATCTAATTATAGTTATGTATATATACTTTGATATAAATTTTAATATTTGACTTCTCTAGGTTTTAGTCTGTTAGGCTGCAAAATGGTGGTAGGGAGAAGAAGTGGGACTGGAGAGTATAATATTTTTGAGATATAAATATATTTAGAACTGAAAAATATGCTATATATGAATAAACATTGTTTCTTTCTCATGAAAACTCTTATTCTTATTTATAAAACTAAAAGATATCCCCAAATTCTATCAAAATGTTTGCTTCATGTTAAAGATCTGTATATACCTTTCTCTCTCTGCCTCTTTAGATAGGTAGATGATTTAGATAGATGATAGATAGATAGATAGATAGATAGATAACAGATAGATGATAGATGATAGGTAGATAGATGTATATACATATAAAAATCTTAATTGGGAATGGCATAGTCAATGCATTAGTAATACATACGAATAAAAAATTAATTAACAATTAATTGTTAATTGCTGATTTATTGGCTTCTCGCCCCATCACTGACACAGTTATATTTGTATGAATTATTTGCATATAGCTATGACATGTAAATATTTTTGAGAACCTAGTCAAAACCTCACTGTTTCCATGACAAGGTCCTAGAAATGAAAACACCTAGACCAATTATCATGAAAACCTAGTTATATTACTGACCAACTTGAATCACTGAATTATTGATTCAGATGTTATCCAATTAATTATTAAGATGGCTGAAAATACCAGACAGATCGTCCCACGACTAACAGATTTTGATTGCTTTGTATGTGCTGTGCAGTCCATATGTGGAAACTTGAACATTTGTAAATAGGTAGGACTGATTGGGCATGGCCAGATGGGCTTTGCCCAAGTTAGAAAAATCGTTGCAGGCCATCCAGAACTTTCTATGTATCAATGCAGTGGCAGAGACATGTTAGTGAAGCAATGACCAAATTGCTTCCAATTTGATTCATGGAGTAAGTCATTTGTTGGAAGATAGTCTGCTTTTAAGAACACTGTATTAAAGATTTTCAAACTCTACTTGGATAGGGTGTCTTGCAATCCTTGTTGATTATTTTACTTAATTCAAGTATACCCAGACATCTTACTGATTTTGAATGTCCTAAAGCAGGTCCCCACATCTGAACAAGACCATTTGAAGATGTGTGAGTTTCTGCACATAGGCTATAATGAAACACAGCGATCCAAACCTATCAAATCTGACCAAGTCAATTTGATATTTTTAAACCCTTTAATGGCCAAATGTTCTACGGTCCTCAAAACTATTCCTGGAAATTTTAAACTGAATTTATATGTGATATCTACCATTAAAGATATAGTGAAGCTATATGATCTGTAATTTAGATGTTATGAAGAGAAATATCAATGATTCAACAATTTGCTCCCCAAAGGTAAGGTCTTAGACTGAAAATAAGCTTGTATCAGTAGACATGAATGGATTTTTATGAGTTTCCTTGGGAGAAAAAAATCTTTAAGAAATGTTTCAGTTAAGGGGTGCCCGGGTGGCTCAGTCAGCTAAGTGTCTGACTCTTGATCTTGGCTCAGGTCATGATCTCATGGTTGGTGAGGTTGAACCCCAGCTGGGCTCTGCACTGACAGTGCAGAATCTACTTGGGATTCTCTCTCTCCCTCTCTCTCTCTCTCTGCCCCTCCCCTGCTTGCACACACTCCCTCTTTCTCTCTCAAAATAATAAATAAATAAATAAATAAATAAATAAATAAATAAACAAACAAACTTTTATAAAAAGCTTAAAAAAAGAGAAATGTCTCAGTAAATATTTTGAAAGTAATTTGGAGAAAAGAAAGGACTCCATCATTGGATATGAGAAAAAGCATTGTTTAAACTATGAAAAAGTGACTGTTGATTTGTTGTGAGCTATATTTTAAGTGTTTTTCAAAATATTTTTGTAATCAAAGTGGTATTATAAGCATTAAAATATTGGAGTAGATACGAGTATCAAAATCATGTCATGGCTTGAAATATTTTAAAGAAAAGCCAATCTAATTTTAACATCAATGAGTGACATGTATTTATTGCAGCCCTTGTTTGATTAACCAGAAGTTAGTTATTAAAGAAGTAATAAAAGTAAAATGTACCCTCAAAATTTTTGATTTAGTGAATTGGTATAGATACAGTTTCATCAGAGATTAACTGCACTTTAATCATAATCCTAACAATAAATGAACATCAAACCATACTTCAAAATTATGGGATGCTCACAGAGAAAGTTAATTTAAAGAGGAATGGAAAGACAGGGCTGCCTTCAGGCAGCTGCAGTTTGGATTGCAGGAAATATGCAAGGTCATGTAGGCTCCTAGAGAAAAGAAAACATGTCTTACTCATCTTTTTATTCTCTTACAGTCCACTCCTCAATATCTTCTTACAGAACTAATAATTTGTAAACAGTTTTGTAATTATTGAGACATTGCACAGGAAAAACAGAAAAGAAAGGAAAAACCACTAACCAATTGTAAAAACTGAGTCTTACTGCTCACTGACCTTGCTTGTTGTTTATTGTTGTTAAATAACTTAGCGTCTTACTCCTGTATAAAATTAAAACCAGATCTTCTCTGCCTGGTTCTCAACATTGTTGAACCAATCAAATAAAAGATGCATATGCCAGTACTTTGAAAATGGTGAGACTCTAAAAGAAGGAATTGATGATTTTGTTAGCTGTATCTGCAATTCAAAGTGGACAAGTTTGATTGGATATCAGAAAGGCATGTTGGTGGATTAAGTGCTGACATTGGCCATCCAGTCATGTGTGGTTGGAATCACCATTTCATCTGTCTTTTAAAATAGAGATCTAGGGGATCCTGGGTGGCTCAGTTGGTTAAGCATCTGACTTTGGCTCAGGTCATGATCTCATAGTTTGTGAGTTCCAGCCCTGCGTGGGGCTCTCTGCTGACAGCTCAGAGCCTGGAGTTTGCTTTGGATTCTGTGTCTTCCGCTCTCTCTGCCCCTCCCGCACTCATACTCTGTCTCTGCCTCTCAAAAATAAATAAAACATCATTTTTTTTTAAAAAAATAGAGATCTATCACTAATTGATCTAGATTGAGAAAGGAATAACTGAATAAAAAAATATAAGGTGACAATATAAGGTTCCTGTCAACAGTACCAGTTATTTTTAATACAAAACAGAGGACTTTAAAAATTAAGCTAGTATCTGGGTATGTTAGTTTAAAAAGAAAACAAACACAACTTCTAAAAAGTTGGGAGTTGCTATGGACTAAATTTTGCCCTCCCCCCAAATTCATGGGTCAAAGCCCTAATTCCTGCTGTGACTGTATACGTTTTTTACAGAAGTAATCAAGGTTAACTGAGATCATATGGGTAGGTCTCTTATCAGATAGGATTAATATCCTTATAAGGAAAAGTGGAACCAGATCTCTTGCTCTCTCCTTGTGCATGCACTTGAGGAAAGGCCTTGTGAGCACATAGGGAGAGGGGCAGCTGTCCACAGGCCAAGAAGAGGGATCTCACCAGAAACCCACTACCCTGACACCTTGATCCCAGACTTCCAGCTCCAGAACTACAAAAAAACAAACTTCTGTTTAAGCCACCCAGTCAATAGTATTTTGTTATGGCAACTCGACCAGACCCACATAACGGTTGTAGAAAAACAAAACCTGGATAATTCGTTTTGAAAGCTTAAACAGAATTTGTAAGGACCACATTAAGAATGTATATTTTTAAAAAACAATGAATGCATATTTTTAAGCACTGTGATACTTATAAATTAAGTGCTCTGCTTTATCCTTGCTTTTGTTTTTTGTTCCTCTCCTTTCCAAAAAGTTTAGGAATAATAAAGATATTGCTTATTTCTGTCCCTCCCCCTCCCTTCCTTAACAACACAGCTCCATTAATAGGTGAGCAAAACATTGTCTAAGGATTCTTCTGAGTTGATGGCAAAGAAATTGAAGGAGACAGCAGATGTTCTCTCCTTGGAAGCCTGGGAAATAATAATCCTGGAAATCATTGCAACTTTTCATTAAGCACCTACTAAGGGAAAGACACTGTCCTAAAAATTGACATGTAATATGTCGTTTTTACTGAGAAAATGCTGTTAACTAGATATTTTTTCTTTCTTCCCTTCTTCTTTTCATTTGCTCTAATTTTTGGAATATTGACATAATTTATTTTTATAGAAGTGAAACATAATTGTTAATTTAAGAAATTATAGATAAGGAATAAGAAGAGAGGAAAAAACCTCCCCAATCTACTACTCAGAACCAACACTATTAATGCCATTCTAGACATGCATGTTTAGAGATAGATGGATGAAAGACAGACAGACATATACACACGTGTACATATTTACATACATGTAAACAGAAAATGGGTTATTATACAAATAATAAAGCTAAATTGACTAAAATTAAAAAAGAAAAATGAGTTGAAATAAAACTGGAGAAATTGGTGAACTTCAGATAATATTTCTTCACCAAGAAAGATCTTAATTCTTAAATGTTCCACATAAAGTTACATTAAAGTAAAAATATTTTTTAAAAAAATTAACAAGACAAAGTCACATTTATTATTACTGATTTCCTACTTTAAAAATGGAGAAGTTAGCATACTCATACTCTTCTTACCTCCTTTTTCTCCTCATTCTATTATAACATTTACATTCTGGCCTACATCCGTAATTCTCCCAATTGCCCAGATGTATTTTTATATTTAAGTAGAGTGTTTTGGTTTTTGCTTTGTTTTGGCTTGGTTTTGCTTTTTTTTTTTCTTTCTTTTCCTTTCTTTTATTTACTTTTTATTTAGAGAGAGAGAGAGAGAGAGAGAGAGCATGTGCACAAGTTAGGGAGGGGCAGTGAGAGAAGGAGAGAGAGAGAATCCCAAGCAAGCTCTGTCAGTGCAGAGTCCAATGTGGGACTGGAACTCACAAACCTGAGTTTGAGACCATGACCTGAACTGAAGTCAGACACAACCGACTGAGCCACTCAAGTGCCCCTGGTTTGGCTATTCTTAATAATTTCTCTATTTCTGTTTGGCTATCTCTTTCTTGCCTAGATTCCATCTTTTCATAGATTTTTCAAGAAGGGTTCATAAGAGATAAAGTCCCTAAATCTTATATTTTTGGAGATGCCTCTGTCTTGCCTTAAATTTGAAAGACAATTTTCCTGGGTATAACTTTTTTTTTTACTTTCTTGGATCACATTTTCTTTTCTTCAGATCTCTTGTTTAATGTTGCCACACCATCTTCTTAAGTTAACTATCACTGTGGGCACATCTAACCCAAATGATTTTCCCCCTTCAAACATGATCTATTTTCTCTCCTATTTCATTTTGTCCCCATAATGCTTAAGAAGCTGAAGTGAGCTTTTGAAGATGTAAATCAAATCATTGTATCCCCTGCTTAAAGTTCTCCTATTAATACCCATTGGATTTAAAAAAGATTCCAAACCCCTCCAGTGTTCTTCAAAGACCCTCATGATTCCATTAGTCTTGCCAATTTCTCAAACCCCCATTTCCCCTCCTACCCACCCTGACCTGCTCTTCTGTTTGTCATGCCTCAACAAACCTACCTGTCCCTGTCTTGGGGTCTTAGCCATCTACCAGTTCCTAAGGTTACTTGTGGCGCATCACCCTGTTCCCGCATACATATCACTTCCTCAGAGGCCTTCTCTGACTACCCTATCTCTCCCGCCCTGCCACCGTTCACCAGGCTTATTCGTATTGTTCCATTACCCAGTCTCCTTAGCTTTATTTTCCACCCTGGACTGTCTGTCAATGTGCAACTCAGGACTGAAGGCACACAATCAATCATGAGTTCATGACCATCCAATATTATTTGTTCATGCATAGGCTGTCTTTTTATTTTATTGTATTTTTTATCTTCTTTTGTATCCTTAATTTCTTCAAAGGCATCCCTTCTTGTGATACATTATGTTACATCTTCTTTGTCTTCCGTTTTTTTTCCTTTTCACTTAACATAGGTTTTTGAGACTTTACATATGAATCTATTTCATTCATTTTGCGCATTATGTAATATTTCATCATTTGCATGTCTCCCATATTTATCCATTCTTTTATTCATAACCATTGAAGTTTTATTCCAAAACTGTGTTATCTCAAACAACATTGTGACTATCGACATATATGGCTTTTTGTGAATCTCTGCGAGGGCTTTATGGTGATAGATACTTAGGAGTAGAATCACTGAGTTGGTAGAATGTACACACTCAAATTTTCAAAACTCTTTGAAATTGCTCTCCAACACACTGCATCAGTTTGTGTTCCTCCCAGCAAGTGTTTCAAGGTTGAACCCTGTTTTAATTCTCTTTATCTTCTATTGACACTTGATGTCATCAAGTTTTTGCAGTTTTACCAATCTAGTGCTTTTTGAATAAATCCCACTGCCTTATAGTGAGGCTGAGTTTCTCATAAGCCATTTGACTCTCTACTTCTATTGGGTTATTTTTTTTTTTTTACTTAAAGAACTTTATGTTTATGCTACATATTAATCCTTTAGTAGTCATATAAATTGGAAATATCTTTACTCAGTCTGTCTCCTACCACACTTGTTGAATATAAGTCTTTCATATTTATTCAATAAATTCCATCAATTTCCCTTTATGATTTATGATTTTTACATGTCTTTGAGGAAATAATTCCCCAAAACAATGTCACAAAAATAGCCTTCTACTTTGCTTTCTAATATATGTGTATTTTGCCTTTCATGCTTAAAACCTGAAACCATCGGGTATGTGTTTTGGTATATGGGATGAGATATTTTGACTTTTGTACATATGATCAACTAATTTCCTCAGAACAATTTATTTAAATATTGATATTTCCCAAAGGTTTAATTTCTCTGCTGTCATATATTAGGTTTCCATGTATATGAATCCATTGTTCTAGTTTAATGCTATAAATTTGAAATATGTCTTTATATATGGTAGAATGATATCCTCAGGAAGATTTTCTTTTTAAGAATATTCTTAGCTACTTGTTGGCCTTCATTTGTCTACATAAATTTTAAACACTTAGTCTAATTTTGCTAAAGCTCCTACTGGGATATTGATGGGAATAATATTAAACATATACATTAATTTAGGGAAAATTAACAACTGTAAAATATTGTCTTCTCATTTTAAACCATGACCATTTTTCCATTGTTTAGGTTTCATTTAATATTATTGAGCAGAGTTTAAAATTTTTTTCTATAAATGTCTTGTGTATTTTTGTTGTTGTTGTTAGGACTAAAACTCTGCTCTTCTCTTGCCAGTCAATCTTGTCTCTTTAATGCTTTGGTTTCATATTTACAAGATATACAATTTTCTTTATAGCTATAATTCACTTAAAAATAAACTTAAAATTTTGTACTTTCCTACTTTCCAATAATTCATTGCTTTCTCCTTGATTCATTTCTCTACTTTCTGATTTAATTCCTCCAAATTTCTCCAGAACGTGATTAAACATTTAGTGTTGTAATATGTCTAAATATTTTCTTATTTTAGCCTTGCATTTAAGTAACGGCTTAGCTGGATTTTTTTTTTTTTTTTTTTAAATCTAGGTTTGAGACCTCTGCGTGGTTCAGTTGGTTAAACATTCAACTTGGGCTCAGGTCATGATCTTGTGGTTGGTGAGTTTGAGACCGGTGTGAGGCCCTGTCCTGACTGCTCAGAGCCTGGAGTGTGCTTCAGATTCTGTGTCTTCCTCTCTCTCTCTGCCCCTTTTCTGCTCACACTCTGTCTCTCTATTTCTCTCTCTCTCTGTCTCCCTGTCTCTTTCTCTCTCAAAAATAAATAAACATTAAAAAAAAATCTAGCTTCAAATTCTTTTACTTTGTACTGTTAAACTCTTACTCCGTTTCTTCTTTCTTCTCATGTGGCTATTGAAAAGTCTGATGTCCTACCTTTCTTGCTTATTTCTAGGTAACCCTCTTGTTATTTTGAAAGCTTACATGTTCTGTTTGATTTGAGTGTTCCGAAGTTATTCTGCATTATGTACATTATATTTTTTCTCTAATTTGTCTTATACAGCATGCTATACAATTTTTTAATTAAAAGTTCTGATGTAATTCTTTAAATTTGAGAATTTTTGACTATTATTCTGCTTTTAATTGCTAGGCTTTGTTCATTAATTCCATTTATCCTTTTTATTTCAAAGAATTTGAACTTCATATTTGCTTTCGATACATTTTGTGGTCATCTTTCTTAGTTTGGGGCTCTTTATGATACCTGCCCATGGCAACCTACTTTGTAATCCTCAGATTTAGTCTGAAGAATGGTTGGGACATGCCTTGACCATTTTCATTGTACAAAAGTATCTTATTCATGTATTTCTTTGCTTATTTATTTTATCCCTCCTCATTAAACTGTAAACATCCTGAGAACAGCAGTTTTGTCTATCCCAGCTACAGTCATTGTTCTACAGATAATGCCTGACATTATACAATATACCCAAGAAATACATATTTTATAAAAGAATATGGAAAGTATTTTCTGTACCCACTAAAACAGGGCAGGCTATGCTGTAGAAACAAACAACCTCAAAATCTTGGTAGATTATAATATGTTTATCATAGAGCACCTGCCTGAGGGTTCTGCTCCCCTCCATTCTCACTCATGTACACAAGCTGATAGAGCCCCCTCCACCAGGAGTTTGGTTGCACAAAGTAGAGTAAAGTGATGAAAGACGAGTTCAGAAAGATAGTCATGAACCAGATCAGGTGACCTTTGAAAGTCAAGGTATAGATTTTGGATTCTGTGAGGGAATCCAACGGAGGATTTTAAAAAGAGGAATAACATTATATGATTTACCAGGTTATTCTTACTACTGGTAGGGAATGAATTGAAGGCAGGAGGCAAGAATAGAATCAAGGAGACCACTACAGAGGCTTCAGCAGCATTTCAGGTAAGAGATGATGATGGCTTAGAGAGACGTGTGGCAGTGGGAGATAAACAGCAGTAGATGGGTTTAGCATATGTTCTTGACATCAAGTTGACAGATCTTTTGGAGGATTAAAATAGAGGGGATAAAAGAAGTCAAGGATGACACCTAGGTTCTTGGCTTGAGTAATTGGTAGATGCCGGGGTATTTTGCTGGCAAGGGAAAACTGGCAATATCTTTGTGGTAAGAAATCAAGAATTCTGTTTTGAACACCAAGTGGAGAGTCTATGAGTCATTTAGAAATCAAATAACCAGAAATAAGCACAGAAGTAATAGATTTGGGTTCATTATCATATAGATTATAGCTATAGCCATGGGACTTGCTAAGATTACTGAGGGAAGAGAAGGAGCCTGGGATTATGGCTTGGTTATTAAACAGAGGAATAGGAGCTGGGGAAAGAGCCTAATAAGAAAAACTGTCAAGATGGGGGAAGAGTGTGGTGTCAAGGAAACCAAGTGCAGACAGTGTTTTTACAAAATAGGGAATGCTCAAGTGTTTTGAAGGATGGTAAAATGTCAAGTAAGACAGGGAAAAAGAAATGACCATTGGTGACTGAAAAGAGCAATTTCAGAGAGATTTCTGGGAACAGAAGCCTGATTGGAGAGGACTGAGTGCTGAAATGAGGTGAGAAGTAGAGTTTTACTCTGGAAAATTCTTTCAAGAAGTATTGCTATGAAGGGGCCTTGAGGAATTAAACAAATCATGCAGAATGTACTCTTTGTTTCCTCCTTTTGTCAGGGAAGAAATCAAGTACTTGGCTCAAGTGAAAGAATGAGGAAGGAAAAGAAGATGAACACATAATGAAATTCTCACAAAATCAAATGGAAATAATAAAATAATTTTCTTAGAAATCTTTAGATATAAATTAGTCGTTCATTGCAGAAAAGATTTTTTATTTGTTTTGCAAAAGAGCTAAAAAGCTATGTGACCAACCAGACCTGAGCATTTGTTCATTATTTTATATTGCTATTAAAATGCTGTAGGTAATTTTCAGTTATATATAAAGAACTAGCAAGACAGCTATATTCTTGTAATTTAAAAATTATCACATGTCAATAAAACTATTAAATTATAATTTTAGGCCATTAAAATGAATAATTTAAGGCTATGAGGAGAGCTTTCACTTTAATAAGTTCATAAGGTGTCAAACTTTGCAATTTATTATAGATTTTCCAGCTAATATGCCATAATTAATGTGAATGAAAAATATTTCATTGCCTAAATATTCTGTTTATGTATTCCTTTCTAATGATGAAACAAAAGGACTAATTTGCTAAAGATGTTCTTTAATTGACTCCAAAGGGAATACTTAGAATATAATTTGCTGACTGGTTTTGTGCAATTCCTGATTCCTGGTACTCAATGACGTCCATAATTTTATGATGACAAAACAGTATAATCATGTAGTAATGTTATTCCCAAGCACAACAGTTCCCAGTGGATTTTCACTACCAACTGTATGGTTTAATAAAAAGAACACTGGGGATAAGATTTCAAAAGGTAGAGGTAAAAAAAGGTCCCTCTGGCAAAGTAGACCCTTGCCACCAAGAATACAGACCTGGGAGAAGGTAGGCAGGTGAGATAGATAGATAGATAGATAGATAGATGATAGATAGATAGACAGCAAGAAGTATTATCATTTATTGCCAAGTATTTGCCCAGTTGGGGAAAACAAAGTTTCCCTACTTTAGGAGAGAGTAGACTTACACATCTCTTCACTCCATACCAAATATGATACACACTATTAGGTATTAAGGGGATAGGATTCCACCACTTATGAGGAAGGGTGATAGCTTTATCTGCTCAGGAAAAAGATAGAAATTCTGCTAGGCACCTTCTTTTATGGTACTCCCCAAATATCCTTGTGGCCCTTATTGATATCAACTGGGTACTGGCTGTCTGTGCTGCATGTACACAAAAGCAACTCATCAATCCCCTCAGTCATAGCCTAATAATTCAAGTCACAACCTAATAATTCAATATAGGCAAATTGGGCTTAAATTTTAGCTAGTATCCTACAGATAAATTACATTTTATTATTAATTGGGGCTCATATGTGTTAACAATTTAGGGGAGAATTTGGAAGCAAAGCATTTGTTTGAAGAGGCAGGTCTTATTAGGGTTTATTTAGTTTAGATTAGATTTTTAGAAGTTCACCATTCACAATTTACTTACATAAATAAATTACCACATATAAACCTTAATTTGCTCAATGGGAAAACAATGATCGAATTAGCAACCATTCGACATCCCCAGCAGGATGTTTGTGAGATCCTCAAAGACAATGTCAATGAACGTTCTTAGCTAAATTCATACTACTTTACCAATAGGAGGCAGCTTTAAGCCTACTTCATTTCCAGTGTTCAAACATTAAAATTCTAATCACAATGGATATTTGTCAGAATATAACCCTTTTAAAGGGTAAGAACTCCTACATTTTATGACCCCAAAGAAAACTTTAGTGAGCTGTTCATAGAGCCAAAACTTGCCTTAGCTCTGAAATCATAATGGGCAGAACAAATGTGGGCCCATGACATGGCCCTGACATTAGGAAGTAAACATCACATGATGTCATGTGAGTGGAATATGAAATGTGAAAGCCAAGCCATTCTTTAACCCTACCTGTCATATGTTAGGCCCTGTATTAATGTGCTCTGCCAAAATGGGGTCTTTACTACTAAAGAGACATGGAAGTTTGGACTAGGTCCAGAGGAGAACGTGACAATTATTAATGACTTGGAAAAAAGACCTATGAAGAAAGGTCAAAGAAACTCAGAACTTTTCAGAGAAGACTTAAGTATCTTCACAATTTCAAAGTGGGCAATTAACCAGTAGGAAACACAAAATCAAGAAGAGGAGTCTGGCTGTTAAATTTGTCAGACAGAAGAAGTTTCCAAGGGACAATGTGGAATCTTATCTGGGGGTGATTACGGGTTTGATGATCTTTTGCTTGGATGGTTTCAATTTCATGTTATCTCAACTCCTAGGCTTAGACTTGGGAACCTCTTAAGGCCATTTGTAAAAGGGGTGCTTGGGCTTATCTGAACGGCAATGTTTATTCCTTGTGTCAACATAGAGCTGGAACCAAAGAAATTGAGACTGTTCTTTCATTCTGGCAACTAAATTGTCACTCCCTCAATAAAATTTGTTGCAATAAAAGTCTACCCAGTACATACAAAAATCACTTGACAGTTCCATTTTGGTTTTAGTTCTTTCTTTGAGGTACCCTTTTTTAATGTCCCACACATACACACCCTGAATGCATCCTGTACTCCCTTATATCTGAACCTTTTCTTATTTTCTCTTCTCCCCCAGGAATGTCTTTGCTCGCCCTTTCCATCTGTTAAAATACTACTACTTTATTTCATATTCCTCAAGGCCAATTCAATTGGCATTTCCTCCAGATAAACTTCCTTAGTTTTCTCCTTCCACTCTGTTGGAACTAATCTCTCCCATATGCACATATGGAAGTATAGCTTCTATAGCACTTTGTACTTTTATTTTACTTCTGCTTTTGAAAATAGATGCTCAATTATTTATTTGCCTCTCTTCTAGAGATAAAGTTCCTTGAGGACAAGAAAAATTATTCTTTCTTCTACTCCCCATAGTGCCATGCATATAATAAATAAGAATATTTCTCAGGAAATACTCTCCGCAGTCATGGACATGAGCCCTTGAACGTTCTTTTCTTTGTAACTGGAATACACTGTCTTACTCTAAGAAAAGTCATCTGTCTTTCTCCTTCACAACTCTGTATAGAATTTATATCTTCTATTATAATTTTTAACCTAATTCCACTGAGATATTGGTTCACATTATTCTAGACTCTAGACCAAAATCTGTATTTGTTACCTATTGCTGCATAATAAATTCCCCCCACAGCTTAGTGGCTCCACATTTTCATTATCTCATAGTTTTTGTGGTTCAGGAATTGAGGTCTGGTGTATCTGGTCCTCTGCTTCATGTTCTCTCAAAGGTTGTAATCATAGTGTCAGTCCAGGATAAGGAGCTTCATCTAAAATATCAACTGGGAAGGATCTCCCATATGGTTGTTGGCAAGATTCAGTCTCTACAGGGTGGTTGGCTTGAGGTTCTTTGTTGGCTACTGGAAGAAGAATCTCTCAGTGCCTTGCTACATGGCCCTCTCCAATATGGCAATTTGCTTCATCAAAGCTGTTAAGAGAGAACATCTTTATAGTGTAAAGCTTATCCCATCTCATTCCAAGCTTATTTACTGGTTCTCAAGCCACCTTAGATTAGTGAAAATAGAATCAATTCTTCTCCCTCTGTAACTCCTGATGGTGCACCATAGTGCATAAAGTGTGTTTGACTAAAGATGTTCCTTAATGAAATTCAAGTAAGTTTGAGAAATGTAGCAAATTCTGCAACTCTCAGAAGACTCACAAAACAAATAAATATAGTAAAAGATCTGTAATATATTAATTTGCCATGGTAAAGAAAACTGTTTAATTTTATTTTTTTCAGGGTTTCCCAAATTTGTTTGGCAAGGGACCCCTATAACAACCTATGAAACTACTGCTCTGAAGAATGTGCTTATATAAATAAGGTGTTAATTTTATAACAAGAAATAATCCCTTCTGAGAGTGTACCCAAAACACAGAGAAACTGAAAGCACTTGAGAGGCATTGTATTTCATATATGCTACCCAGGAAAGTAGGACAGAAGGCAGAGTGGTACTTAGAAGCACCATTGTGCAAATTCTATGAAGGAGTTTGATAAGCTATGGTTTGGGTGATCTCTGCACACAGGACATATAGGATGTACCATCCATCCAAGGAGCCAAATTATGGGTCTTGCTTGTGGAAGTTACTTCAAATAAGTAAATAATTAACCTACTTCTTGCAACACTGGAGCATACCCCCATCACTCTTTTTCCCTTTCTACCTCTTCCTCCCCACAGGACTGTGCTTCTTGGATGTAAACAATGCCAAGATAAGATGGGGATGTAGTGGGGGGAACAGTGTAGTGAAGCATTTCTAGCAGAGGACCGGGATATGCTTCAGACAGCTCTGAAATGTGTGAGCCCTGACCAACTGCCCACCAACCGCCGATTTTATCCTCTAATGAGACTTCCTTATTCCTCCCAAGCACGGTTTTAATAAATTGTCCTGGAAAACATCAAAGTTATTTGAAAAGGTCCATTATGGCATATTATTTCTTTATGCAAAATGGCTGTTTAACAAGATTGCCTCCTTGAACTTTTCACATGAATAAGAAAGCCAATCTCATTTGCTAATGGAGGCTTTACAGCAGATCCTTTTGCTGCCCTTGTCTCTCTTTACCATTATTTTATGGATAATAATTTACAATTTGTGTAAGCTAGGGGGGGAAATACCCTAGAGCATAGGGTGACATTCTCTGTGCTGCCATATGGTGTGAATGTCCCTGAGGCACATTTTAAGGAAGCCAGCCCTGGCCCCTTTGGCAGTTTGACAGGAAGTAGAGAAGGGCAGGTGATACTTGCCACTGAGGTGAGGCCAGGGCTAGCTTCATAAGCTCCCAGCCTTTGCTCAGAAACTCTATTTGTAAGACGCTGTTTGCATCAGTTATGGTTAAGAAGGCAATGGATTCGTAAGGAAGGAGTCATGCCGCTCTTACCCCTGATTTGAGCACAGAGTGGATGATGTGGATAATTAGGCTTCTGCTGCTGCTAATGATTATTCAAGTGAATAAGGGGATAGAAAAGAGTGAGCAGTAGAAATATCTTAGCAAGAAAACATGTACTGAATGGGAAGCTTGCACAGCACTCAGATCCTTAGTAGACACCCACCTGAGTTTTGGCACTGGTCAAAAATTGGTGAATTTACCATCTATAGAAATTACTTCCTTGACATCATGGGATATGTTTTATATTCTCTATTTGGGAAATTCCTATGTAATTTTATGTTAAATGGGGGAATTTCTTCTGAGCAGCAAGGAAAGATGTTTTCAATTGTTTTTCTGAAGGGGAAAGAAAGGAGGTTGTAGGAGACAGCCCAGGATCCCTGGATAGGATGAGAAAAGAGAGAGAGAGAACTGGGGCACCTGGGTGGTTCAGTTGGTTGAGCCTCTGACCTTGGCTTGTCATGATCTTTCAGTTCGTGGGTTCAAGCCCCATGTTGGGCTCTGCGCTGACATCTCAGAGCCTGGAGCCTTCTTCAAATTCTGTGTCTCCCTCTCCCCCTGCCTCTGCTCGGGCTCTGTCTCTCAAAAATAAATAAACATTAAAAAAAGTTTTTTTAAGAGAGAACTGGATTAACCATACAAGAAGGTATAATAAAACAGAAAGGAAAGAAAAAGGAAATTAAGAAGTTATGGGATTTAATTTTTTCAAAGGTGATGTTTTGAGTAAATCATTTGAGGGAAAAATTTGAGGGAAGGTTGCAAAATTATTAGTATATCAAGATTTTCATTAGGGTAAGAAAGAATGATTATTTCTTTTATGAAACTTACTTTCTTCACGGATAAGTGGAAAGCTCCTGAAAAAAAAAAAGTCTATTGACTCTGACTTTGCCCACTTTATGCCAATTGTTATTTAGTCTTTCTGGTTGCCAGTTTCTTTGACTATACATGAAATATACCTTCCTTTTCAACAGAGGCTGCCTTAATAATGGAAAGAATCTCAGGACATCAGAAACTATGAGACTTGGGAAGGAGCCAAAAGGCAGATGTTTCTTTGCTGAAATTTATTTTGGAGAATTTGATACTTCAAGATTTGCATGATGTCAGAATGCCAAATCAAAACATCAGAAAGAAAAATGTTTTTCCTTCTTCAGTCAGCCTTTATTCTGTGTAGAATCCCTTCAATTAAGAGTTGTAAATGATTCAATAAATAATAATAATTTCAAAAAAGTGTATCAATTTAAAAATAGTTAAAATTGAAAATGGACCATCTTGAGAAATTTTCAGTGGTATGTGTCTATGTGTATGTGCATGGCCAAAAGGCCTTCTCTAGCAGACAGAATAAAATTAAATTAGGAGATGTACCCTTAAAAGACTGATCATAAAGAGACCCAGTACCTGATGGTGATGCCAAAAGCCCTATAAAAATGCCTATGGATAGCAGGTGCCATCAGGCGATGATCAAGTTGATTGTCTATCTGCATCGAAATGGCTCTCCACCATGTAACTAATCACGTAGATGAATATTATTGTGATTTACACAGCAAAAAAATAAAATCACTTAGCAAAAAGGCCATGATTTAATGTTTTGCCTTGTGTTTATCTATTATTATAATCAAAATTACCAATTACCCATCATATTGGTCAATATGGTGGCCCAAGTTAATTAAAATACTTATGGAGTACCTCCTTTGTGGAAGACTTTGTACTAACTACTGTGGAAGACACACACACACGCATTCACACACACATATACACACTCACACACACAAACACGAACTGAATGATACATAAATCCTGCTTCTAGTTTCTTAAAATGTATGGACACTTTTATTAGATGAAAACTTTGAAGTATTATTCCCATGGTGGGAATACTTTGAATTACATAATCTAGGTAATCCTGAAGAGTTTGTATGTAAATATTCACAAACAGGAATATATTTTAAATGCTCAAGGAAAGTTTGCTAATTTAAGAATCATAAATTGTCTTACATAAGACAATTTGATAATTCCAGTAGTCTATGTTACTCGTAATTTTTGAACTTTATACTTATTTATACTTATTTATTTATACATCTGTTATCTTGTAGTAATAATTCCATTTTTCAAACAACAAAATATATCCAACCTTTTTTTTAAAAGTGTAATGTAAACATTGCCTTTTCACAAATGCCAAAAGTGTTCTAATGGTGTGTAGAACAAAGACAACTCATAAGGAAAAAAAAGGCTCCTTTCACCTGAGAGATCATTTCTAGTGCATGGTGTGGTAAAGAAAATGTTTACTACTTGCCCATTTAGAGAAAATGTCTTTTATTCACTACACTGGACCATACTTTTATCCTGTGCTTTTAAAAAGATAAAAGCAACAGAATGCATTTACACTCCTGTTTCAAGAAAGGATATTTGTTTAAAAATATTTTTTTCTTTCTTAAATGAATGGGGAAACATTAAAAATGTAATTTGAATGACCTTTTTTGCAGTAACCTAATGTATGTATTTCCTGACATAATGCTAATTTATACTACTATAGAGTTAAAAAAAACCACATAAAAAACAAGCAAACATTTGTTTGTTGCGGTTGATATATACATGTAGTCTACAGATATGAAGGCTTATGTTAAAGTTTTAATGTGAAAAAATATTAGAATGCTTTCTTTTCATTTATTCTGATGGCTATGAAGGTCAAAGAGAGATCAATCCACAGAGGCCAGTAAAGTTAGAAGTAATTTAATTAGGGTTGTCTAGATCTGAAATATCATCTAATCCACTTATTGCTGGGGGGAAATATGTGTATCTATATTTGTCAAAAGTGATTATGTACTTTTATAACCTGTGAAGAATTATACCACAAACCCCATGAAGAAGACAGCCATACAGGAAAAAAAATGGAATGGGCAATATTTATTGTCATGCTCAATATTATTTCAAAGTACAACAGTATTTTTTTTCATTCTTTATGAAAACTGCATCATAACAACCACAAAGGTCAGTTAAGAAGTGTTATGCACAGCCCCTTGCCACCTAAAGGAAGCCAACTTGTTACATCGACAAGGGTGACATTGCATGGTCTCTGGGCCCCTCCCAGGAGATCACATTTCAATGTCATGATACTTGCTGGTGTCTCAGAACCTACTGTGTTGTAGAGAGGCCAATGTGATCCATTGTCACCACTCACTCTGACCAAGTCAGTTCAAGAGATAAGACTTTCAGACAAACTATAATATGTAAGCTACAAGGTAGAATGCAGAATGTGGGGCTCCAGAGAAGCTTTTTGGTGTGCTGGAGCTCTCATTCATTATTTCCACAGGACGTCATGTGAGTGGTGGCTCCAAAGGACTGTATAATTCACCTGGGTGTCCCACACAGGAGGTCCCATGTATCCATGGTGGGCAGAATGCACCTGTTTTGTTACCCTATCTGAGATTCCTGAATGCCACTACCAACAGGGCACTATTAACTGGTGGAACATTTGTTCTACAGAACCTCATCATTTTTTCCACTCAATCTTTCTTTGTAGACACCAAATCCACAGAGAAACTGATAAGAGAAATTATAATTAACAATTAATAAATAAGTCTCCTCAGCAAGGAAAGTCCCTTATTCCCGAAGGTTTCTAGATGCATTTAGCGACTAATTGCATAAGCAATTCTGTCACCTGTGACCTTGCATCGAGACCTCTCATTATAAAAAAGCTTCACCAAGTTAGTCAATTTGTTCCAGGAAAATGGAGTTGATGTAAAATTTCAGTCCTGCCTATAGAGTTTTCAAAGTGCAGGCATATGTTGCCTAGAGTTCAACTCCAATGAGGTTTGAGGCTTTTATTAAATTATCCCCATTTCATCGAGCATTTTCCTGAGTCCTGCAAACCTCTAAGTGAATATAATGTTAGTTTTACCTTTTTTCATAGTCCTGTGTGGGGCAGAGGGGGAGAGGGGTACGGGAGAATGAGCTTTGAGTTCATTGGACCACAACCTTCTGAATGGGCCTCACTGTGGAGAGGGACTTTTTATCCCTGACAGGATGGTAAAATACTCTAACTTATTCGGATCTGCATTCCTTTTGCAGTCCTGAATCTAAACAACCAAAGTTTGTAAAAGTTTAAAACTCTGTAGGTTTTTTTTTTTTTTAATGAAACAAGAAGAGTATTTAAATGGCAACAAAGAAGGGAAGCTGTTAAGCCATTCCCATGATTGGCTTCCAATGGAGCAACCGGTGCGGAACAGAACTTGAGGGTTTCATATTGAGTTCCAGATTGCCATATGGGTTCAGATGAAAGTTAAAGTCAATGAGTTGGATACTTTTCAAATCAGATACATGAAAATTTGGTAGGAACACAGGGGTGGGTTTAAAAACTATACTTTAATTAAAGATCACAACATGTTTTCCACAGCTTTTCTGTGTTTAGGCTTGGCAAGCCCATGATGAGTCCACACTAATGACCATGAACAGAAAGAAAACTACTTGTGTCTCGTGTTTTTACAACACTGTTTATAGACTTCTCTTATGGTACTTATAAATTGTGCTAAAAAGAACTTGATATGTAGGACCAGATAGACCCAGTTTTGAATCCCAGGCACACTATTTACTGTGTGACATTGGACTAGTTGTTTAACTTCTAAGTTTTCCTAGTGATCTGGTTATCTATTACATAATGACCAACATTCCAGAACTTAAGGATAAGGCAACAACGATTTTAGTATGTTTGTGGATTCTGTAGATCAAGAATTCAGTCAAGCCACAGCAGTGATGGCTTATCTCTGCTTTACAGTGTCTGGAAAGATGGAATCTATAGGCAAATGGAATCGCCTAAAAGTTTTATTCAGTACCTGGGTCAGGATAAATTGAAGGCTGGCTCAGCTAGGACTGGCATCCAGAGAATGTAGACATGCCCTGGGCTTCCTCACAGCATGGTGGTCTCATGATATACTTCTTCCATGATAGTTCTGGGCTCCAAGAGCAAATGTTCCAGAGGTCAAGGCAGAAGATACATGGCCTTTTAAGACATTTTGTCATTTATCTTGTACTCTACCAGTCAAGGCAGTCACAAGCCTCCCTAGATTCAAGGGGAGAGGATATAGACCCCACCTCCCAAAGAGGGTATCAAAGAATGTGTGGCCATGTTTTAAAACCACCAGTACAACCTTGTAGGAACATGGTGAGGATTAAATTAGAAAATGTAAAACATTATATTTCCAGTACCAGAAAATTAACAGGTGCTTAATAGATGGAGTTCTGTTTACTACTTTGTTAGGGTTGTTAAGGTACAAATCTTACTGCCCACTGTAAGTTCACACAAGATAAGTTCAAGTGGAATTCATGGGGTTACCCTGCACTCACGCAGTGCCCTGGCACATGCTTCATACACTTAGCTAAACATTTACTGGACTGTTTTTGGTTATAGGCCTGAGACTGTGAATGAATTAATGAAACTTTTGGAATCTTGTAATAAGCAATGATACCTAAGATAGTTTATTAAGAAATATTGTTAATGCCCCAAAGCACTTAAAGTGGTGCTTTAGAATTACTGACAAATTATCATTTCAACATAGGTATTGCTAAATGTGCAAAAGCAATGATTTGATTTCATGAATATATAACTGTGTAATTCTTTTAGAAAGCACTGGGATCCCTTATTGTCACTTACCAATGCCATTTAGTTAAAGTCTTAAGAACACAACTTTTCCTCAAGTTCTTCTTGTTGTCGGTTTTTGTTTTTTTTTAATCCACACTGTATGAGATTGTGCAAACCAATGAAAAAAGAGGTTAGACAGAATTTTCTGGCCAAAATGAGTTTGCACAGCTGTGAGCAATAAAATACAGCAGCCATGGCAACCCTCTCCAGTGTCCCGATAACACATCTGAAATGAGGTTATTAGAATTATTAATTCACATTAGTGGCTATTAAAATTACTACCTGCAGATTTGCTGCTTGAAAATCCTTTCTGTGTGTGTCAGAAGAAGGCCTTGTTTCCAAAGGGATCTAGGTACTTAAATAGATGCAATCTATTGTGTGTAAGGTGTTAGAGGAAGACCAATGGATTAATAAAGCTCGCAGTGAAATCGGGATAGCTGCCTTGTGAGGCAAAGAAAGCACATGTAACACTTTGTTCTCCTGACGGTGGCAAAGGACCAATGAGGCTCTGATGGCCAGAATGATAACTGGATGCTCCTGAATTCTCTAGAAGGTATTACTTAAAATCCAACCCAGTGTGGGCTGTTTCATGAAATTCTGAGTGGCATAGAAAATATTCTACCTTGGCGAGCCATAAACAAAATCAAAAGAAATCAGCTGAAAAGTAAGTCATTTGTAAGGAGGTTATGGGGATTCTTGGAGAGCCCATGGAGACTTGGCTAACTCCCTTCCATCCCCCATTAACTCAACTCAAAAAGCAGATGCCTGCTGTTTTAAGCAAAAGAAGAAACACCATTACAGAGAGACCACGGTAGGGATTAATCAGGGGAAGCAGCTATACGGCTGAGAAAGAACATTTTATTTATGGAAATGAGCAGGAAAACACACACACACAAGGGGAAGAAAATCTACAGATATAGGAAAGAGGCTGCTGAGGTGACAGAGCTGCCTTCCTTGTAGCTCACGCGTGCCATGTGATGTGCGTAGAACCAGACATCTGTAGGAATGTCTTCCTGGTGGCAATGGTGCCCCTAATCCCTGGAGCAGGAGCCCTGTTCAGCCTTGCATAGTGTCACAGAAATGGGAGGCATGAATAAGAGTTCCTGTGTCCCTTCTGAATTCTGTCCTAGTGATTAAGAAGGGGTACTCCATACTTCTGCCTTTTTGATCTAGCTTTGCTGGGTTCTTCATCCACGCAAAGGCAGTCTGCCCTTGACTCAGGAATAGTTGTCAGCCAGAAGCCAGCAGGCTTCCTCCACACTGCTAAAAGTGGGGGTCTTTTGTTTTTCTTTTTATTGAAGTATAATTAATATATAGTGTTATATGAGTTTCAGGTGTGCAATATAGTGATTCAACAAATCTATACATTTCTCAGTGTTCATCAAGGTAAGAGTACTCTTAATCCTCTTCACCTGTTTCACCCACCCTCCACCCACGTCCCCTCTGGTAACCATCAGTTTGTCCTCTGTATTTAAGAGTCTGGTGTTTTGTCTATTTTTTGTTCTTTCTTTGTATATTTGTTTTGTTTCTTAAATCCCACATACAAGTGAAATCATATGGGATTTGACTTTCTCTGTCTGACGTTTTGCACTTTGTATTATGCCCTAGAGGTCCATCCATGTCGTTGCTGGTGGCAAGATCTTTTTCCAAAACAGGGAGCCTTTGATAACCTCTGCATAAAGCACCAGGAACAATTGCAAGGGTTCTATTTAATCTTGCTCTGAGTCTCCAGAAGTGGGCGCAAGAACCAGGAGACTAAGACAAAACATTGATAAACACCACGTAACTCCAGAAGCCACATTCTCCAAACAGAACTTCAAACACACAATCCGCAGAGGACTTGGGTGTTGCTTACAGATTCTCAGAGCAGTCTGAGTCATATATAGTTCAGAAGTCAGAAATGCTGAAATTGCTGGGACATTCCTATGGTTTGTGGGATGATTTGATAATATGTTTGTATTGAATCTGGCTGGAAAACCAGAAGGTATGTTTACTCAAAGAGGTCACACACAGAGACCTTCCTAAATAGGAATTTGTCATAGAGGCTGGCCTCAAAGAATCATTGATTCCCACCCAAGGAGAAGAGCTTCCATGAGATTTTTCTAGTAGCAGAGACTAGATTGTATCTCTGCAAAGTATATACCTGCAAAATTCAATTCTATTCACAATTCCACTGTATCTAACAAGTAACTATTGAGTACTTAGTATTTTGAAATCCCATTGCCTTAAAATTCTTACCTACTGGCAAAAATGCCACACCTCTTTCATGGAACTACATGAAAAAAGTTTTTTTAAAGGATTAACTGCTTTACATATTTGGGCATTGAGATGGCCCAGTCTTCCCTTTGACTTGATTTTCAGTTAGCTGGCTTTCTTAATCACAAAAATAAATATACATTTTTCTGATTACAAGGTAAATCAAATGTAACATGATGCAAAAGCACAAAAGTAGAAAATGAATACTATTCCAAAAATCACCACTTATTCCAAAAATCAGCCACCTTCTAATCTTTTTCCTGTGTGTGTGTGTGTGTGTGTGTGCACGCCTTGGTATTTCTTCAAAACTTGCCTCTCTGTCACTTGATCAGTATCCATCACATCCACTTAGATTCCAAATCCCCCAAGCCCTCACCATAAGTCCCATATGGTTTCTTTTCCTCAAACTCAAAAGTTTTGGATGCAACCTCAACAATTGCTTTATGCATCTCTGGCTCTTAAAGTCATGCATTATGTTTACTTTTGGGTTACTGATCACTTCATTTATCAGTTCCCTGCTCATCTTCACCATCTTAACCTTTTATCCTCGTGCACAAGTCAGCATCAGAAATTCCTATCATGTAGATAGGCACTATATCTGCCTTTAACTGCTAAGAATAAGAGGATGGGGTGGTGCTTTTGTGTCTCTCGGAAAAGGACAGGTGGCCCTGGCCATCTGGGTGTCATTTATCCCAAACATTTGCCTTTGATTTCCCAGACTTTTTCCCCAATTTCTTCCAGAACACTTGTCCCTTTCCTCTGTCCCTTCCCACCCACACTCCTGTTTCTTCACAGCCTGTCCTCTGTCACTGTTTTTTGCCACTTCCTCTGTACTTTCAAAATCAGTCTTGTGTTTGTCTTGTCAAAATCTTATCTGCCTTCTTTCTAGTTATTTAAAAAGTTTTATTCACATTGATACATAAAAATTCTGACTTTTGTCATTGGCTTATCCAAGAGTTTTCCCATCCCCTCTCTATTTCTCTCTTAATTGTAATCACCAAAAATCCATTTTCTCAATCTACAAAAAGCAGATTCTAAAGCTTTGTGATTCAGAAAAATGCACTGGAAGGTACACAGATCTGGATGCACAGAAAACAATAAAATCTGGACAATAAAATCATCTGACAAATTCTCTGCCAATTGTGTCCATGTTCTTCATGTTTTCCCCTCTTGCTAAATTTTACTCTTAAGACATTTCTCCTACATTTGTGGAGTGAGTCATGACTTGGGTGTTGCAATCCCCTCTGCCCTCCTATTTCCTAGACACATCCTCTCTCTGGTCTTGACTCTTAAATGTTTCTCCTCATATATCAAATAACCAACCTAAAAATGAACCCTGTTTGTTTCCTTTTTAAGACACCTTCTTTCCCTTCTTGACTGTCAATAACACCTCCCCGCTTCCCAAACTCAGGGGCTTATAATCATGTATTATTCCTCCATTTCCTTCTCTGGCCACATTTCATTCCCATGGGACCACCGCTCCACTTCCTGAACAGAAATCTTACAAAGTGAGCGTTTTCATTCTCACTTCCACTGGACTTTAGTTTAGACTGAAATAATTTCCTGCTCAACCTGCATGCAACCCCAACTTCCTACCTTCCTAACTCTCTTGCTTCTCCCTTCTCCTTCCTAGGAATCTAAAA
Source organism: Lynx rufus (assembly GCF_022079265.1). Classification (NCBI taxonomy): domain Eukaryota; kingdom Metazoa; phylum Chordata; class Mammalia; order Carnivora; family Felidae; genus Lynx; species Lynx rufus. The sequence goes on along the minus strand of NW_025814889.1, from coordinate 30,258,467 downwards.
TTTTACTAGCAAAATATTTTATTTTCTCAGCCCACTTCCCTATGTCCCCCACACCCACAGGTGTACCCTGTTCATGTAGTTGTTCTTCTTGATTTCCAGAAGTTTTTTTTTTTTGTTTTTCATATACAATTCAGTGTTTCATGATATTTATGTAGCCCTCCCTTTTATCTCAGGCTCTTGCATCTTTCTTTCCTGACCTGCATTAGCGACTGGCTCTCATAAGCATCCTGTTATGGCATCTTTTAACTTCTATATTTATTCCAACACACTTGACTTAAAGCTTGAGCACTGAAGTATACATATTTTATCTACTGTATCCCCTTCCAGATGAATAGTTTGGTTGCAAATAACCAAGATATGCTAGATTTTGTTACTACATAACAAATGATTTCTAACTACTTCTTGTTTTGAATCACAACAAACAGTGCCACAAGGCATCCTTGTTATTATTTCTTTAAAAACACTTGGAGCCCTTGTACAGGAAGTGGGAAGTAGGACAGCCCTGGAATAGCCTTGAGGAAATATTGTGTTGTGGAAACTACTTTTGGGATTACATGGGACATTTCCTAAGACCCAGGTAAAAGCAGAAGCAAGAGAAAGATAGTCTAGGCTGCTTCCCAGGGAGTTTTCACGCACTGAAAACCACAAGAGTGTCTCCATGGCTCACTTAATGGAGAAGGTACTTGAGACCTTGGGACTGATTTGTCTAACTTTGGTGTAGTTGGATTCGTGTCAAATATAAGCATCAGTACAGTGGAACCGGCCAACTTTCTGAAATCTTTCCCTTGGTTCCAGACACCTCCTCTATGGTGTTTATACTAACCCTGGAGCTAGAAAATCCTCTTGAATCCGATAACTATGAAGACCTATATTTCCTCCAGTCCATCTTAAACCTGTTCATTCATCCCTTAATAATCAACATGATGCATTAACTTTCTCCCTTTGACTTTCAACTCTTAGCTATCGCCTCCCGAGTCCTTCAGCCCAAAGATGCGTTGAAATGGCTGATGCTGTACAGCTGTCACAACCAAACACTCAGTTTAAATGTTACTTCTTCCTGGAAGAATCAGTTATTGTCTTAATGTTGCCCAAGCTGGTCCCCTCAGACCACTCCTGGGGACTCTGCCACAGTTGCTTGCGCTGTTTCACCTCTTAGATTTTAATACATATTAGAAAAATCTAAATGAGATTTTTCATTGGGGTAATTTCAATTTCTTCCCAAAAGATAGGCAGGGAAAGCAGCGGGATGCTTTGCCAGCTGCAGCTTTAGCACTTTGATGGAAGGATGCAAACTCAGTCTTTATCTCTTTATGGATCACAAAGGCCTGAACTAATTAGTACTTATTAGAAAGCCAATTAGAAATACATTTTATTTCTCCATGTGGTGTAAATGGAATATACCAAGGTTGATTGTGGACCGAGATATGCTCTACAGCACTAATGCAGAAGCGGCAAGTGCAGGGTCTGGAGGGCGCTGCACCAAGAGCGGAGGTATGGTTCTCTCTTTCTCATATGCAAACTTGACCAAATGCTATGCATGGTTGGGTCTATGGCTGATATCCATGTGCTGTGGGGAATAAATATCCTTTCCTACTTTTGATCTAACATCCCTAGCATTCCAACAGATCGCTCACCTAGAGTGTTTCCTTTACTTTCTCATTTTTCTTCATTATCAAACCTATTCAGCCAAGATTTTATGTAACTGGGTTTAGACACCAATAACCACACAGATGTGGCATCTATTTTTGAGAACCTTCCATCTTCTTCTCTGACAACCCTTTTACTGTGTTATCCAAAGGTGCTCAGTCAGGGTTGATATAATACCACCTCCCACCTCCCACTTTAACCACTCTGTCTTGTGCTGGCCTTAAGTGTGCTCCTGACTTTCCTCTTAGAGATGCTTTGCAAATTAGCTAGGTGACAAATACAAACAACTCAGATCCATATTCTTCCATAAATTTCATATTCACTCTATCGATATTAGAATGCTAGTGACTGTTTATCAAATATAAAATTCATTATATGTCTGTGTATCAAGCCATTTGTCCATCCATCTATCCGTCCATATCTGTATCTATGTCTGTATAACCCTCATTCCCTCTCCCTCCCTCGCTCTCTCTTTTCTCATATGTGCGCACTTTAATAACAACCTATATAGCTTAGGAGGTTGGAAGAGTGATGTCTTTTCCTGTCATATGCCTCCTTTTGGTTCAGACTCAGTAAGTAAACCATTTTTGGCCCTCCACTCACAATCTGGACCTTATGTGTTTATGTTAAGTGTCACCTCTTCCCTCATTAGACAAAATGCTTCTTATTAGCCAGCACTGTGCCCATACTGAAATGGAGATCATAAGCTCAGTAACCTCCATGTGGACAAAAATTATTTGCTAATTATCAGAAGTACTTGCTCAGGAACTTGGTTCTGCCCCACTGTTACTGCTGAGCTGACTAAGCCATCTGCTAGCCTGCTTTCTTTTATTGTACAGTTTGGGGCCTCCCGTGTGTCATTCTGAAAGCTGCTATTGCGACTCCCTAAATTACTTTCCACTGCTCATATTCTTTATTGACTTTGTCTTATTTTAGAATCTTAGATTGTTCTCATTCTTCACCTGTCTTTGAGCTTAAACAAAATCGGCCTGGTTGTATGGGTCACCCTTTATATGGTCATTCGAAATTAAATGAAAGCTTTCAAACAGAAAGGTCTAATAAAGACATTAACTTATTTTATCCTATAATATCAATGTTTTTTTTGAGGGTGGGGTAGGGTGGTAGGGGGAGATTTTCATGGTTTGTAACTCTAATCTAAAATGCCCAAGAAATTCCATCACCCATAAAGTGAAAAGCAAACAGACATCCACAAAAAAAGCACATTCCTTATGCCCCTAATATTGCCTTCAACGCACTGGCTACCTGGCTGACATTTACACTGGTATTTTCTTCTAGTTTTTCCATGAGATTTGCTTCCTTCCCCTCTTTCAGTCATCTCCCTGGTATTAACTTGTTATAAGTAGAAATCTGTGGCATGTTTCTTCTTATTTCAGGTGCCCAGATAACACATGGATCCTCACCTGTCCCTAAGATCAGCTCTTTCTTTTCATTCTAGGACATTATGCTGTGCTTTTTTTTATCCCCTCTTATATATCTTCATGTTAAACAATCAAGGTTATATACCCATCTTGTGTTGATTAATGAACCTTAATTCTTGGAAGAAAACTCTGAGACAAGATTTTTGAGTTGTTCCTGACTCAGCGAAGCTTCTAGCATTCCCCTGTCCTCAAAGCCCTAATACGAAGAATGTCCATCTGACAGAACCTGAGTTCATTGCCCACAAATTAAAAGTGTAATTCTTTTTCTTTTCAAAGACTCAGGCATTTGAGCATTGGAATGCTCAACTCTGAGGTCCCCAACTGCACAACGTATTTCACATCACCCTTCTGTATTACATATTATTCATTCTTGATATTATTCCCAGCCACGTTCTTTGTTATTATACAGATTGCTGATGTTACATTTTTGTAGACATTTCTCCAGTACCATCCTCACTTTCTCTCTGATGGGTTAAACTTCTGCCTGTCTCTTTGAGTCCTGTTCTAGTCACTTTGATGCATTGTGATTGACAGTTTTTCTGACCCCCCCCCCCCCAGGCCTCAAGAAAGATCTGTTAGTGCAATGCCAGTTCTCCCTCCACTTTTCTCTGGTGAATGATTGGGCAGGTGCTCCAGAACTTATTACCCAGCTCCCCATTGGTCCTGCTGGGACCACCCAGGTGCAAATTGCTTTTGCTCTTGGGATCAGAGTTAGCTGCCCAGGTAAATGTGGTTCTTGCCTCTGTATGCAGAGAAAGACTCCAGAAATTTTTAAAATTAAAAAAAATATTGTTTTTATTATTTCTTTTTGAGAGAGACAGACAGAGCACAAGCAGAGGAGGGACAGAGATAGAGGGAGACATAGAATCCGAAGCACAGAGCCCGATGCAGGGCTTGAACTCACAAACTGAGATCGTGACCTAAGCCGAAGTCTCAGACCTGAGCTTAACCAACTGAGCCACCCAGAAGCCCCCAGAATTTTTTAATGTGGGATGGGTCATCAGAGATTTCTATAGTTCCCTAGGAACTAGGACTGTTGGCGTGTTACCACTTTCTAAATTACTAAAAATGCATTTTTGTTATTTATCAGATGGATTGGATATGATTTAAACTTCTTCAGTTATGGTTTTCATATCTAGAAATTATGCATGCATTTTTATTATCTTTGATGGATGTAAACTTTTTAGAATTTGGCAATCCTAAGGAAGCAAGATTATGTCTCAGAAAGATGAATTCTAGCTGTTTCTTCTATCTTTAGTTCCTTCCTCATAGGCCTGGTCTTCCCCAACTCTGGTCAACAGAAATAAATACAGCTTTCCTTGCCATATGAGGTCACAAAGCACCATTTCACCAGGGGTACCCCTGGGCCAGGTGCTCTCACCTGGACTATGTGAGCCTGAGCAAGTTATTAATAATAAACTGTTCTCTGAATCCTCACAAGGTATATGTGCAGCTATGCAACCTTCCTGTAAATATCTCCCCACTTCTTCACAGAAAAGGATTTCAGTACATTAATCCCAGCTTCCCTTTGTCATAGATATGCACAATTTCACCCGCATGTCGTTCAGGAATCTATGACAACGCCTTCCTTCTGTCCATCCAACTGTGTCACCACTAGTAAATGTGATCCCTCAATGACACGCTAACAGCTTTTATCCTTGGCCTGTGTATCAGTATTGCTGCCAAACCAATGCTCATCTTATCCTCCAGAATAAGTCAGAAACAGCTCCCCTGCTAAAGCTGACTCTGTACTCTCAACTCTGGAATCTGAATAACAGCTAAAAGGTTTGTGAGTCATGGCCACGGTTTTAATACCGAAAGTTCCCAGGGCCAATGTGCCAGTGTGGGCAGTCACTGGCTTCTTCTTCAACCCCCATCCTGATGATGACTCAGCTTTCAGCTCTTGTGATTTGCCCTCTTCCTTTTCATTAACCCTTCCAGATCTGTTCTTCCCTCTGTCATCTGGTTTCTCCTTCTGAAACTTTAGGGGAATTAACTGATTAATTCACCCATGCCAAAAAATTCAACTGCTTTTTTTTAATGTTTATTTATTTGAAAGAGAGAGAGAGAGAGAGAGGGAGAGAGAGAGAGAGAGAGCATGCAAGAGTGGGGAGGGGCAGAGAGAGAGGAGGACAGAGAATCCAAAGCGAGCTCTGTGCTGACAGAAGTGAACTTGACTCAGGACTCGAACTCACAAACCATGAGATCATGACCTGGGCTGAAGTTGGATGCTTAACTGAGCCACCCAAGCACCCCCAGAAAATTCAACTTCTTAAGTCTAATATTTCCCCATCCTTGTTATTTTTCCTTCTTCCTTCTTTTTCCTTCAAGCAGCAATTCCCCTCATGTGGTCACTTGTCTGGCTACTCCTAGCTACTCCTCAAAGAAGCATCTCCCATTCTGATGGAGTCTGTGCTCTTCCATGATATTTCGTACAGCCCTGACTTCCTCTGTGTCTCTTACAGCTTCTCTGACCTCCCACCGCAGTGCTCTCTACAGTTGTTGAAGGAGTTGTCTCTCTCCCTCCTTTGTCCTTGCAAAGTGGCCATCAGGCTTAGCTTATGTATCTCTCAGATTGGGAGGATCTTGCCCAAATATAAAACCTCAATCACATGACTAGACTTTTAGGGAACCAGTATTCCTTATGCATCCCAAACTGTCATTTCTAGAATGGACAGGGAAACTAAAAAATGGTCAATGTAGGTGACAAAAATATTCAGGACAAAACAGAACAATATCCTATAATCAAGACTTTAAATTACAATGGCAGACAAAATAGCAGGTGAAAAGAAAGCAAAGAAGCATCTTTCTTGGTGGATGGGATAGTGCCATCTTCCTACCTTCACCCTCACAGATACTAGAATTTTCTCAGTAAAAAGCCACAGACTTGTGGGATTCCTTTACTAACCCCTTTTCTCTCCTAACCATGCTTGTTGCCACTAATACTATAAGTGAGAGCAGATAGGAATCCCAGCCTCTCTAGAGCATTCAGGGGCTCTTTTTTTTTTTTTTTCAATATATGAAATTTATTGTCAAATTGGTTTCCATACAACACCCAGTGCTCATCCCAAAAGGTGAGGGGCTCTTTAGATAGGAGGAGAAGGCAGCAGAGAAACATCCAGACTAGCCTTTCTGAGTCTCCATCACAAACAGCTGGCCAGTTTCTATGTCAGATGAACAATAATTTCATGTACATTGCTCAAAATTCAGTAAATCAAAAACTATATTGACTTTCCATGAAAACTGGCTCACTTTCTCACTATTCCATTCTCCTGCATTGTGGTGTCTTTATTCTTTGGTTGAACGAGAACTTCAGGTTGGCTTCCCTTCCCTATCCCTGATATCCAGTCTGTCACTACTCTTTTTAGACTCTTCCTCCTTCCTCCTCCTCCTCTCCTCCTCCTCTTTCTTCTTCCTCTTCCTCTTCTTCTTCTTTTTTATTCATTTTAAATTATTTTATCTTTTGCCATCTTAGATCAGATTACCACACCTATCTGGTGGATGGGAACTATGGCACCTTGTGTTTCCTTACCCTTGCCTATGTTCTTGGGCAATGACACTGACCACCCCAAACCCTGCTCTCAGGACATCCTCTCTCATTCAAGGATGCACCATGGCTTCATTTCATCACTATACCAAAAGCAACCAACCACACTTACTAAATTTAAAGGTGGAACACTATTCAGTACTCCCTGTAGGATTGCCGTCAATCTTTGTTTGTTTTTTCAGTATTATTTTGTTAAGTATATGCAGCGCATGATTGCTCTGATGCCTTTGTTCTTTTAAGTATTTTGTAATATCCTATTTTTGTCCCTATTGTTTCTGCCTTAAATTCTAATTTGTCTGATTAACATTACCAAACTAAATCTCTTTTGATAAACGTTTGTATGGTGTCTCTTTTTACTCCTCTTCATCTTTAATCTTTCCGTATGATTTTAAATTGTCTGTTTTAAGCAATATATACCTGGATCTTTATGATATTGAATAATCTATCTTTCAATAGATGGTTAATTCATTACTTTCATTGAATTTTATTTACTTTTATTAATTTTGTTTGGGCTAATTTCACCATCTTAGTTACCATTCTTTTCCTTGACTTTTTTTCACCTTTGCCTTTTTCTGTAATAAAAATATTTCTGCATTTTTGTTTATATATTTGTTTTCTTCCACTACTTTGGTAATTAGAACTTGTGTTTCCATTCTTTCAGTGACAACTCTTAATTTTTTAACATATAGATTGTATCTTTTGATACTTATATCCTTCTGTTGACCATGACAACCATATCAGTATGATTTAACACTCTCTGAAGAATGACCCTCTCATTATCTTATGGTTATTGGTTAGATTGTGGTTTACATTTTTTAGTTATTTTAAGGTAAAAAAAAATAAATAAATGTAATGTCCTTTAATCAAATTCTGTTATAATTGCTTTTAACTTACCCAGTGCATTTAGCTTTTAATGTGCTTTTAAGAGTTTCTATTTTGATCTCACCCTTGAGATAGTTTAACTGGTTTTTAGATCATGCTGACGATTATTTTTCCTCACCTATTTGTTTATCTGCCATTTTGTTCTGGATAATCTATCTTTTCTGTGTTATGAACTTTAAGATTTTCTCTTTATCTTTGATATCTACAAGTTTATTATGAAGTGAATGGGTATGGATTTGTTTTTATTTCTCTTTCTAGGTACATAGAATGTGCTTTCAGTCTGAGTACTCATGCCAGTCTTTTCTTCCCAACTGTTTCCTCACTTTCTTCTGCTGGAACCCTTACTAGATATTCTCTGGTGGTTTTCACCTGGCCTTCCTGTCTCTCAGTGCCTGTTCATGTGTATTTTCAAATGAATCTCTCCCCACCACCACCACCCCACCCACCCCCACCTAGCCCCAGCCATTTGCTTCATGCTGAGTACGCTGTATCTTAGCAATGTTTTCCAAATGTGTAATATGTTCTTCCACAGTTTATCCTGTATTTTGGATTTTTATTTTTATTTAATTACTATATTCCTCAATCCCAAAATTTTAGAATTGGTCCTTTTCTATATCCACCCATTCTAGTTTTATTTCTGCCTTTTGTTTCCTACTTATATTTTATGGTTTCATTTATCTCTTTATGCACCCTAAATGTAGGTCTTTGTCCAGACTTCATCTATGCTGATTTCTTGTCCAGATTTTTTTTTTGTCTACTTCCTTCTTTCTTACCATTAGGTTTCTCCATGTGGCTTAGAGTTTTGTTTTGCTGGTTCATCCTGTTTGATTGGTTTCTTTCTCTCTTGCTCTGTCTTACATCTTCATCCTTCCTAGTCCAACCATTTGTATCTGCTTCTACCTGGTCCCTGGGTTCCAAGTGCAGAACCAGACTTTATAATGGTCATTTGGGGACCTAGTGTTTTGGGGAGAGGAGAGATGTCACAGATGGAGTTCCTTATCCTGAGACTGTGCCTCTACCTCCTACCTTCTTGGATTTCCAATTACCATCATCTGTAGTCCCTAGGCAGCAGTCGATAACAGTTTTTCCATATCTTTTTGAGAGCTTAGAGAGCCCAACCCCAGCCCCTGGCATTTGTATTCATCTCTTGATTTTTTTTTTTAAATCTCTTTTACCCTGTAGGAACTTAGTTCCCATTGCCTGCTGCCTGACCTGGACTCCATCCCACCCGTGGCTATGACCCTGCTTACCACTTTGTATTTTTGTTTCACTTTTGTTCCATGGAAATGTTTTAATAGTACTTCAACTTAGCTATTATAATTTTCCCATTTAATACTTAATCATTTCTTGGCATTTGAAACAGATGGGAGGTGTGCCAAAGCCCTGCCTGCCTGTACCAGCTTGACCACAGTTCAACACTACTTCCAACTACTCACCAAAATAAGATGTTTGGTTGAGTTAGGAAACCAAACACCTCTGCCATGCTGTATGCAATAACATATTCAAGTCTTATGAGCCTTATAACTCAACTCCCTAGTCCTTGGCAAAGGCTTCACCAAAGGCTCCAACCCTTAAACCTTCGCCTCTCCTTTGAATTTCCCAAGCAGTGTAGATCTCAAATAGAAACTTAACATTCATAGCCTAGTCATTTTATGAACTATTTAGAAGGCCCATGCTTTACAATAACTTGTAATTGGTTGAGACATAACTAAACTAGTTAGTAAAACCAGATAACCCCCCAATTAATGCTGATTTTATTGTGCCTTATTTATCAATTGGTTGGTTATTACAAAAAGTGACCAAAAACTTCCTCTCTTTGACATTTAGAGGCATTTGTGCATATTGCTATTATGCATCTATTTCTATAAACATAATATAGTAAAGAGTTCATTTGACTTGTAGGATTCATTTTAATAATGTAGTATAGTTTTTGGTTCTAAACCTATATAGTTTTAAGTTTTGAATTGGACCACTGTATTTTTCAATTATATTTTATTGAATTTTAGAAAGGAGAAGAAATACATCTTATTTATTTTTTGCAATCAAATATATTAATATATTTTTTTTCTTTTTTATTAGGTTTTTATTTTAATTCCAGTACAGTTAATATACAGTGTTATATTAGTTTTAGGTGTACAGTATAGTGATTCAACAATTCTATACATTACTGTGTTCATCATGATAAGGGCATTCTTTAATCTCCATCACCGATTTCACCCATCCCCCCACCCACCTTCCCTCTGGTAACCATCAGTTTGTTCTCCATTGTTAATAGCCTGTTTCTTGGTTTGCCTGTATCTCCTGTTTTCCCTTTTGCTCGTTTGTTTTGCTTCTTTTTTTTTTCAAGCATTTTGAATTTAGAATTTAGAATTTATTGCACAGATATATATTTGAGGAATGACAAAGAGAAACAGAATAAAAATACCTAAATGTCCATTAGTAGCGGTCTTTCAAGGTAAGTTAGAATGTTCTGTTAAAAGTCACGTGAGTTCTATATGTACAGATATGAAAAGATTGCTTAAAGTCTGTTACAGAATCAGATGTAAAGTTACCATTTATATTATGTATAAACATGCACATATTTACTACACCACATGCTCAACTATGCATACATTATCTTTGCATGAATACATACAAGAAACTGGTCACAGAGGTTGCCAGAGATGAATTTACTTTAACCAACCATGTGTTTGCTTTTCAAGCTTTTTACTATTATATGGATACCTATGCAAAATGGAGAAAATGTTTCCATTTTCAATTCATTTTGCCATATTAAAGAGTATTTCCAAATCTGGAGGATTTACAAAGACCTCGCAGCATCTTTCATCAATGTCAAGAATCTACTCATAAAATGTTCCATTCGGTACCCATAGCTTAGCCTCTAATTTTATTTAATACTTTCACTCATATTTTCAATCTTTACAGCTGAATTATAAGCCCCTTGGTGGCAGAGAATGTCCTGCAGGACCTTGAAGAAAGGGACTCAGCTCTGTTTGTTCATGTGAACCCAGGATCTGGCACACAGAAAAATCTCAGCAAATGGTTTGCTGTGTTTGTTTGTTTGTTTGTTTGTTTGTTTTGCTCCATAAGTTCATTTTTATTTTCTTCAATCTTATCTGTAGTAGATAAATAAGAATGGGAACAAATACCTGTTACTTGTGAAAGGCTTTATTCAATTTGACGCACAAGCTAAAATCAGGAGTAGATTCTTAGTACACGGAGATCAAGATGATATGATGAGCCACTATTATTTGGGTTGTTTGAGGGAGCTTTTCATGTATCTCAAAGTTCCTCAGGCACAGGGTTTTGTCTTCTACTTATTTTTACATCTCCCTTAGTGCCTAACAAAGGAATGCATACCTACGTAGGTACTCCACAAATTCTTGTTGCGTGAATGCCACTTTCAGAGACTCCTATATGGTGGATGTGAGAGCTCGAAAACTCCCTGGAGAAATCAGCCTAAAATGGGCTTGGGGAGACTGGCATCTGCGTAAAGCAATACTTTAGTATCAGGCGTTGGACCCTGAGATGTGCTACTTTGCCAGTAGGATCATCAGTGTGGCAAACCTATTTCCAGTGTTAATATTAAATTCTCTATCTCGTTGTGTCCCCTTTCCATGGTCCCTTAAGTCCAATGGCTTGACAGTTTTAGATAATGCAAAACAATGGTAGTGCTTGGTCTTTGTCTGATTTGTGATTAGTTTTTCTTGGTTATTTTCGTACTTTAGCATTTCATCTGCCTCTTGAGACTTTGATGCTGGGCACATATTTTATTTATCTGAATTTTAAAATGCTACCATCCTTTGTGAGAAAAGATAAGTAAAAGTGCTTTTTTGGTCCCCCTGTGGAACTGTTCTTTGTTTTATCAGTAATGCATGTGCTAGGGAACAATTTTAATGGGATCTGTTCTGAGTGTCTGAAGGACATATGCAGATTGGATTTCATTCCTCAGTGAATTTTCATCTGAGAAGATTGCACCATCATTACTATACCCATGCTTTAGCCTTTGCATGGCTGTGGTAGACTGAGTTACAGTCTCACCCCCCACTCCCCAAGATATTCATGTCCTGATTCCCAGAACCTATGAAGGTTACCTGATGTGACAAAATAGTCTTTACAGATATGATCAAGTTAAGGATCCTAAGATGGGGAGATTATCCTGGATTGCCCAGGTGGACCCAATGTAATCATAAGAGTCCTTGTAAGAGGGTAAGCAGAGGGAGATTTGATGAAAGGAGAGGATGAGGTGATGTGACAATGAAAGCAGAGAGTGGAGTGATACTCTTTGAAGATGGAAGAAGCCACAAGCCAAAGAATATAGACAGTCACTGGAAACAAAAAAGGCAAGGAAACAGACCCTCCCTTCAGAGCCACCAGAAGGAGCCAGCCCTGCTGACACCTCTACTTTAACCTCATGAGTACCCTCTGGCTTCTAGAACTATCAGAGAAAACAAACATGTTCTTTTAAGCCATGGAGTCTCTGACAATTTGTTACAGCAGCAACAGGAAACTAATACATGCCCCATATAGTGTAAGCATCCAACTTGCTTATATAATGACAAAGAACCCTGGAAGCTCTCATTGAACAGTTCCTTAACAGCCACAGAGTCCAGCAATCCAAGTACTATTTGAATCCCTGTTATGTTATCCATGGCAATGATCACTGGAAGGAGAGGGAACCATCCATCTGGAACATAGTCCACTTTACCTCTGACAGCTACATTCAGGGGGTAGATAATATACAGTACAATAGTTCTTCCTGACCTTCATGCAATGGAAGAAGAGAGCCAGATAGGTTTAAATTGTGAATGCATCTGAGATCCTTCAGCAGCACAATGAGGATAAAAACATATACCTTACAGGGTTGTTGAAAGGGTTAGAGATCCTGGCAGAATACCTGGCATGTATGGGTCACTAACAAATGATAAACACCATTATTTTTATTGCGCACCAAATAAATTTGCTTCAAATAAATAGCTTCATCCAATTACACAATCCGTACTTTATCGCTATACAGGAAAGGTCTAATCTTTCCTCTTACATAGACAACCTTTGCAATACTAACAATAGCAATGCGTCTTGTGAGACTTTATCTAGTCCAGTGAAACCTTTCCAGATTCTTCAGCTGTAATTCCTATGTCATGGTTTAAATCTCCTCCATTATTTTCTAATCTCAAGCTCTATCCCATCCTTAGTGTAGAAATAAGACACGTGGAATAGGATCTGTTTGAGGGGTTCACAGCGCCTGTGAATGGAAAGACAATATATAAGCACCCATGTTCTCCATTAAGGCTATCATGCAGCTGCTATGACTCAGCGTGGAAGATGGGCCTGTGGGTAATAACCTGCCAGATGATAATCTCTGTCTTTAAACTGACATTTGAGGGATAATCCTCAAATTTGTAGTCCAGTGCCTAGAAAGTAGGATAGACTCAGGAGGAACAATTTGATATATATATATATATAGTTATAAATATAAATAGTTATATATATATATATAAATTTATATATATAAATACACTAATTATGTATGGGATCTCTAAAACATAGTGCAGTGGCCTCTCTGATTTTACTTTCTTGGGATAGAAAGCAAGTGGTCTTAACCTGCAACAAAATATTCCTCTAGTTCTGCCTTTCTCATTTTGTCATTGACCTGCATCAAACCCACTGATAACTATCCTGCTTGGCTCTTGCCTCCCTCCGCAGCCCTCACCTCCTATTCCGTTGCCTTTATCTCCTATATCCCCACCATAGCAAACTTCCAGCAGCTTGGCAAAGTGCCACTTCCCCTTGCCCATAAGTCAATCTGCCTGGTACAATCTTCTCCCCCTCCTATGTCTATTTCACCTCCTATTTCACTGTAAAGATCCATCTCAGTATTCACCTCACTCAGGACCTCCTTCTTTACCCATCCCACCCCATCACCACCACAAGGATGAATCAGAGCTCCTCTGTATGTGGATAATACCATGTACTTGCTGCCATCATAATATTTATTTATATCTTGTTGTATTTGATGATCATGTATCTCTCTCCCATGTGAGTTTCTGAACTTCTTAAAGGTTGGGATTTGTGTATTGCATGTACTTAGCACAGAGCTAGACTATGCAAAGAGTTCAATGTGTACATGCTAAATGCAAAGATAAGTGCTCACGAGTTCTCTGGTACTATATGTGCACCTTTGCCTAACCATTCTGTGTGTCTGGTGTTCTGTCATTACGTCACCAACAGGGACTGTCACACAGCCATCTCACATGGTACTCTAGATGCCAGAGTTTTCTAGTACAACTTCTCCATGGAGTAAATGCTCAAATAGACCCAACAAACCCATAACTTTGAAAACTGGAAATGATTTACCTAGGAAAAACAGCATGGAACAACGCTTTGAGCTCTCTAAACCAGGTGGTATCTCGCAAACTACAATGTGGTTTCTGATTGATATTGGGTGCTTGAATTACTTAACCCTGCCTCCCCTTTAATCAATTAATCATTTATAAAAAAAGACCAAATAATATAAATGATTATTTATTTATTGCTTTTATTTCTTTCTTTAAGCACTCTCTAGACTAGTCCATATTTCAGTGCATGTCAGCCCTCTTCAATCATTTTTTCTTGACACACACTGATTTCAGAATTTGGTATTTATTGCAACCTATTTAATGTATTGCGGTGTGGGGTAGTTTTTTCCTAATAGCATTTAAAAATGTGTGCTTATACTTCCATAAGAATTGTTACCAATTTTTCAATGCATTTGTATTTGATAATTTTTGTTTCAAAAATAAATTGCAAGGTCTTCCACAATTCCTTTGGTTATATCCTATGCAGGGGAGAAAATCTGTACAAAAGGATATCACTGTAAGTTTATGTGGAAAAAGTAGAGAAAATTTTCTTTCACACTTTCTAGCAAGTCTTTAGTAATTTTTATTCCCCTGAATTAACTAATCACTGACGCTTGTTCTTAAATTTGTTTAACAGGTCGGATAAATGCTGACTCAGCATTTATGGCTTATTTAAGAGAGGTAAAATTTATGTGTGTCTCTTAAACTCATTGGATAAAAAACACAAATAGTAAATCTAGGACACACTTTACACAAGTCACCAGAGGAGGTGAATAGTGTCAGATGCTAAACATGGGTCTTTTCTGAGGGAGAGAATTTTGTCAGTTTCCAATCAAACACAGGCAACTGTAACAGCTATGCTCTCTGCTCACTACCTGCCATGTCACTTAACTGCTTGGTCAACAGTTTCCTTTAGAGGTGCACAAATAAGATTTAGTTGGGCCTAAAACCACTTTTTTTGCTTATGCTCAAGCCCCATTGAACCAACCTAAGTAATTAGTTGCTTTTCGGCACCTGTGTATAACACAAGAGACTGGAAACATCCGGTGGCTTGGAGGGAAAACTAGCAAGCAGGACAAGTCCCATTGGTTTGTACAATAAAATGGCTCATGCATAGAAAAAGTAAGCCATCTAAATAGAGCGTGTGGAAATTTACTAGGACTTCTGATTCTTTTCCATGGAAAAATCTGTTTAGTAAAAACACAAGATAAAATTTAGACTATTTTCTGATTAGATGAATGCACAAGAGCCTGGGAATAAGAACATGCTAGAATATAACAATCAAATTAGAAAATGGGCAAAAGACATAGACACTTCACTGAAGAGGATGTACAGATGGCAAATAAGCACGTGAAAAGATGTTCCACATCAGTAACCGTTAGGGAAATGCAAATTAAAACCACAATGAGCTATTACTACACACCTATTAGAATGGCTAAAATAAAAAATAACAAATGCTTGCAAAGATGTTCAGAAACTGGATCTCTCATGCATTGCTAGTGGGAATATAAAATGGCATAGCCATTCTGGAAAAGAGTATGGCTGCTTCTTATGAAACTAACCACATACTTACTATAAGACCCAGAAATTATACCACTAGGTCTTTGTTACAGAGAAATCAAAATGCACATTCACACAAAAACCTGTACATAAATGTTTGTGGCAGCTTTATTCCTAATAGCTAAAGCCTGGAAACAATCCAGATGCCCTTCTGTGGGTGACTAGTTAAGCAAATGGTGTTCCATCTGCAGCATAGAACACTACTCAGCAAGAAAAAGGAACTTTGGACTAATGACACACAGAACAATTTGGATAGATCTCAAGGGAATTATTTGAATTTAAAAGGTTATGTACTGCATGCTTCCATTTATATAACATTCTTGAAATAGCCAAATAATAGAAATAAAAAACATATTAGTAGTTGCCAGCATCCAGATAGTGGGAAAGAGAGAAGTAGCCCAAGGTATCCTCATGATGAAACTGTTCTGTATTTTGACTGTTGTGGTGGTCACATGAGTCTACACATGGATAAAATTGCATAGAACTAAATACACGCACACTAAAATAAGTGCATGTAAAACTGGTGAATTTTGAACACAGTTGGTACAGAGTATCAGTGTCAATTTCTTGCTTGTGATATTGTAGTATGGTTACCGTCAAGGGAAACTGGATGAAAAGTGCATAGGAACTCTGTGTTACTTCTCAAAATGAAAAGTTAAAAAAATTTTAATGTTAGAAAAATATTTGTAGGTTACTGATTGATAGGATTACAGTTTTAGGTTGATAAATTTGCTCTTCTGAAAAATGGTCACCTTAGGGTTTCAACATTACTCAGGGTTCTAAAGCAATGGATGACAGACCTGGACATCACCCTCAATTTTTTCCCTTGTTTTTATCCTCTTCCACACTAACTCATCAAGTTCTACTTCCTATACACTCCTTAAATATTATGTCCTCCCTTGTTTCTACTGCCATTGTCTTGGTACGGATCATCATCTTTCCTTAGAGACTATTCCAATAGTCTCCTGACTAGCCTCAAAGTCTTTGTTCTCTTCTTCATTGCAGTCCATTATCAAAAGTGTAATAAGCTAGTCCTCTTTCTTAAAAAGAAAGTTTGCCTTTCATCTACTTCATTGACTCCCACTTACCCCCAGGATAATAAAGAATTCTTATATATTAGAGAGAAGCCCCAACATGCTGGAACCATTACCTTAGTATCTACCATTATTTTTCCCACATGACACTTGATACTTCAAGGACTTTAAACTACATGGGATTTCTATTCACACCACAAGTACTTACGCTTCCATACTTTGTCCACACCCTTCCTTCTCCCTTGAATGATCCATTCCACCCTCTTACTTTCCAAGCAGTCTTCTGCAAAAACTCAACTTAGATATTAGCTTCTCTATCAAACCTCCCCTGAAAACCTAAGTAGAATTCATCACTTTCTTTTGTGTCTTGAACATACTGTTGAATTTATAACATTGGTTCATATGTGTTGATGTACATGTCTCTTTCCCTTCTCAGGGCGATGAACTCGTTAAGGACAAGTTCCATGCCCTCTCATCTTTATCTTCTTATGATCACACACAATGTTTATCAAACAATAGGCACTTGATAAGTGTTTGATGAATTGAGTTAGAGAAAAATTATGGAACTCCAGCAGTCTGATTGACTTGGCTGTAGCTATTTGGTATCAGTAATGAGAATTACAGCTGTGATTAATTGCAATGATGGTCCCAATTAATAGCCTCCCATTACAATGTGACTTTGCAGCTCCTCCCATCGGGAGGGGTAGTCTGTTCCCTCACACCTTGATTCTGAGCTGGTCTTTTGATTTGCTTTTGCAAACTGAAAGTGACAGAAATGTCAGTGTGCCAGTTCTGAGCCTAAGCCTTGAGAGACCTCTTGTGATTCTGCTCTCTCTCTTGGAAAGCTGCCCAACCACTATGTGAATGAGCCAGGCTGACCTGCTGGAGGACAAGAAACCACATGAAGGACAGCCCAATATTCCTAGCCAGGCTATTCCAGACAAGCCTATAGTGAGCCAGTCCCTAAGACAAGCCAACAGAACTATCTGTATGACCTAAAGTTGACAGGAGATTTATAAGTGAGCCAGTTGAGACTAAGAAGACCACCCAATTGACCTGTAGATTCATCAACAAAACAAAGTGATTATTATTGCATGCCACTGATGTTTGATTGTTTCTGATATAATATTAGTTTGGTAATAAATAAAGATGTGAAAATTAGTACCAGAGGTGGAATGTTGATGTAACCAACATCTAAAGTATGCAGCATTGATTTGGGAAACAATGTGTGAGTAGAGGATGGAAAAACAGTAAGTACACTCTTAGCAAAGGCTGGAGAAATGGTGTAAATATTGTTTTCAAAGCTAGAAAAATGGTGATCTGTGTTATGCAACAGCAAAATTACTTGTAAGTGGTCATCCCTGCACATTACATGAAGTGAAAGGAGCCAGTCATAAAAATCCACATATAACTCCATTTGCATGGAATGGCCAGAATAGGCCAATCAGTAGAAATAGAGGTGGAATTTGAGGAACTTAACAGAAGGCCATAGAGGAAAGGAAGGAAAAATAAGTTACAAACAAAGAGGGAGGCAAACCATAAGAGACTCAAGTACAGAGAACAAACTGAGGGTTGATGGGCATGGGGGGGTTGGGAGTGGTGGGGAAAATGGGTAATGGGCATCAAGGTGGCACTTGGTAGGATGAACACAGGGTGTTGGATGTAAGTGATGAATCACAGGAATCTACTCCTGAAGTCAAGATTACACTGTATACATTATATGTTAGCTAACGTGACAATAAAATATTATATATATGTATATTAGATTAATTAATGTTTGCCAGGGGCTTGGGGAAGAAAGAAATGGGGAGTGACTTCTGGTGGGTATAGGATTTATTTTTGGAAGCACAAAAATTTTCTAAAATTAGATAGTAATGAGAGTAGTACAACCACTGAACTGAACTGTGCAATTTAAATGAATGAATTTTAGAGTATGTGTATTATTTCTCAGTAATGCTGTTATTGAAAAAGCTATCACCTGCAGCAAAATAAAACATGCTTCATCAATCAATCAATAGATTGATCAATCAAGTATCATATATACACACATACATATGTATATATCCACACATATACGTGCATATATATATATATGTATATGTACATATAAAACCTAAAAAATACTTGGTTTTGGTTAAGTGCATTCTCCAGGCAGAATGTTAAAAGTGTTAGCTGGTCACTTCTAGCTGCATATGGCAAGGTACATAATCAGAAGATGATGTAAAGAAAGCACTGGACAGTGTGTAAACAGAATGACTTGATGGATTGAAAAATAAAACACTTATTTCCAGTTTCTTTAGATAGCAAAAATTCTTAATGTAAAATTCTGCCTGAGGACACAGATCAAATCAAGGGTATCATTGTGGGACCATTTGTTTAAACCTCTGAAATAGTTAAAGGACACATTGAGACAAATGATTCAATTGCCACTGAACCAAAGGACTTCTAAAATATTAATGGTATAATCTCTCAAAAACGGAATCCCAAAGTAGCAGTTGATAAATCTAGAGAGCATATCTACAGAACAATCTTGGGTATTGGCTTTGTCGAATGAGGTGAAGAAAATAATCAGATTAATTAGGAAGTTATATAGGCAAAAGCACTGCCATTCTAGACTAAAGGTGATTGAGATTGTCCAAAATGTTCAAAATATTCTGAGCATCCTACTTTCTGTAGGCAGAAATAGGTTAAGAACATCATTCGTCAAAAAAAAAAATCCATTCATCTGCCAATATGGGTTATTTCTTCAGATGGAGCCAATGAGGATGATGGAAAAGAAGAACATCTCAGAGGCCAGGGACAGGATCTCAGAGGATGGCATAAGAACTTTAAAACAAAAAAAAGACCAAGGAATCAGTCACAAGAATCAGAACCAAGGTTCCTCACCACCAGCCAAGGTCTAATCAAGAAACACTCCCCATCTCCAGAGTTGGAGGCACCTGGTAACATTTCCCTGGTGAGTTTCAGAACTGCTATGGGTCAGTTACTGCTAGTGTCTCCCATCCTCTCCCTTTTTCAAAAGGAGTTTTTATTGCAGTGATTTGCCCCTGTGCCATCATGATATGCTGGGTCTCTGGTGACACGTAACTTGTCTCTACATTTCACAGACCTCTGGATCAAGAGGATACCCATTCCAAGAGCCACATGCAGGGCTGATATTAAGTTTAATGCCATGATTGGTTGAGATTTTGTCAGTCTTAGCAGAGTCTGACTATATTTTGCATGTAGGAGGGCTATGAATTATTGAGACCAGAGGCAAATTGCTATGAATTGATTGCAGAGATAGCCCCAACTAATGGCATCTCTATATCTGCACTCTGCAATGTGACTTTGCTGCTATTCCCATCAAGAAACAGAGGCTAGCTCCCTAGCACTTGGACCTGGCTAAATTGTCTATTTGCTTTGACTAATATAATATGGCGAGGCCAAAGTTATGCCAGTTCTGTGTCTAGATCTTGAGGACTTTCACACTTTCACTTTCTTTTAGAATCTTGCTTCTGCTAGGAGAACAAGCTTAATAAGCCTGCTAGATAATATGAGAGACAGAGTGTAGAGTATAGAGTATGAGAGAATTCAATTGCCATTGTTATTCCCTAGCCAGTGACTATAGAAATGAACCAACATCCAGAAGCAGAGCCACCTGGCCAACTTGCAGATGACTGCAGATGCATAAAGAAGCATACCAAGATGTACTGAACCCAGTCTAAATTGCCAGCCTTAAGAATTGTAAGACAAATTAGTGTCTATGGGCGTAAGTTGCCAAACTTGGGGCAGTTTGTTATCTAGAGATAGTTAACTGATATAATAACTAACATAGACTGGGTACCTACTCAATGTTAGGCATTGTTTTATACACCTTGTAGGTATTAGTTCATTTATTCCTTACAAGAACTCTGAAGTAGGTGTTTTTATTATCTCAGTTTTACAGAGAATGAAACTGAATTGAAGAGAGTTGAAATAATTTGCCAAGGCTACCAACCAGAAGGTAGTAAATCCTGGGCTCAAACTCAGAAAGTCTGGAGAGAGAGTCCACGCTTTTAAGCAGTATACTATACTATACGATTGCTTGAGCAAGCAACTTGAGACAAACACCTTGATTTATTTACCTTTGTTTCCCCAATGCTTGGCATCAACTAAGGGCTCTACACATACTAAATTTTCCATTTGTAACAACATGTATGAACCCATTTTTAATTTCTACATGTTGCTAACTATAAGGAGCCATTATCTGAGGAATAAAGTTCAAGTCCTTTAACATCTATCTACAAAGCAACCTATAATGTAATTTCCTCTACCCCTTTCCCTCCATGTACACACTATTCCTTGATAATTCTCCATAAGGATCTACCAACGTGTTCAAGTGTTCAGTAAATATTGAGTACATATGGTTTGGCAGATACTGGTCCTCTTGCTTTTTATGCATTACGGATGGCTCAATTCACACAACTCTATGAAGTATTTTATCCTAATTTATAAATGCGCGCAAGTATATGATTTTTTAGTATACAAGTACAGTTATAAGAACAGAACCAAAATATCAATGATTTAAACAATAGAGAAATTTATTTATCTATTGTTTAACAGTCCAAATATAAACTGTCCAGGGAAGGTTGGAAACCCCACAGGGTTGCAGATCCAGACAATTTCTATCTTTTTGCTACATTATCCCCAACCCACAATTTTTGCTATATGGCCCAAGATGGGTGCATTGGCTCCAGCCATCACATGTGGATTCCAGCCATAAAGGAGAAAAATAAAGGCAAATAAGAAAGCATCTTCTTTCCTTTCAAGGAGATGACCCAGAACACACCCACATTTTTTTTCCAGGTTCCATGGGCCAAAACTTTATCATGTGTTCACATCTGGTAATAGGGGAGGCTGAGAATTATAATCCTTAGCAGAGCAGCCATGTTCAAAGTTTAAAAAAATGTGTGTAATGTGAGAATGAGAGCATAGGCACTGGGGACTACTGGTCACTGTTGTCGCACCCACTGGGTCACATCCAGGTCACAGAGCTAGAGAGTGATAGAACTGGGATTTAGTAAATGTGGGCCTGCCTCTGCCACCTGTGCTTGGTGCATTGTGCTGCCCTTCTGCTTTCCTCTCTCTTACTCCCTCAGCAAGTTGTTTGTGCTTTCCTCAGAGCACTTGCACTGTCTGTGTTACAGTTGTGTCTGTGCCTCTTTGTCTCAACCACAAGACAAGACGTCAGGACATCCTGAAGTCACAGAGCTATTTTAATCATTCTTGCTCCTAAGCCTTCAATATAATCCTAATGACCATTGTGTGCCAGGCAGTGTGCCAGACTCTGCATTCATTCACCCCCCCATGTGAAGAACACTGTACTGATGTACTCGTTTCAGAGGCCAGGAAACGGACACTTCAAGAGATTAGGTAACCTGCCCGAGATCATGCAACTAGAAAGTGTCCAAATGGAGATCTGGAATCTGCACCGCTGGCCTCCAAATCCTCTTTTACACTGTCTATTCCGGACCAAGCCCAGCCATGGAAGTCATGATTTACATACAGCCCTCCCATTCACTCAGTAAGCCACTTAATTATGCCACTGAAACTATTCCCTTGGGAATTATAAAGAATAGTTATTTTGTCCGTGTTCTCCAAGACTTTCTGGGTCAGTTCTCTTGGTCTTCTTCTGACAATTTACTCCTTTCTTACTTATCCTTATCCAGGGGTTTCCTCTCTGCTGATTTTATTCTTTTCCTGGGAGGTTTTTTTCTCTTTCCTTCAAAGGCAGGTACCCCACAAGTATATTCTCTGAGCTCTGCCCACCCTTCTCGTCCTCTCACTCAAAGACAGCATCCAGAACACTCCTTTGGAAGCTCCAGTCAGCCAAATTCCCGATGAGTCTTCATCTCTCCCTTCCATGTCTCCCCTGTTCTGGTGCACATCCACCTGCCCGTGGACACCTCCTCCTGTTAACTATGCTAGCCATCTAAACTTGTCATGTCCAAAATGGAACAGCGTGCCTCTGTCTCTCCTCCAACCCAACCCCAAAACTAAAATTAAAACATAAATAAATTGACTCTTGCTTATTTTCCTTCCTATATCAGGGTATCATTTTTTTCTGTATTTCGCCAACTTTAAATGCCATAGTTGCATCTTACTTCTTTTTCTCCTTAGCCCAGTCCCTTCCCCTGCCCTTCTATGGTTCTTTCTTTTCTTACTCTATTGTTACCCTTATGTCAGATCCCGGCCACCTGTGACAGGGCACGACCTCTCAACAGGCCTCTCTGCTGCCCCCAGATCCATGAGTGTGGGCTGGGACTTGGGGCTTATCTCCCTGCAGCCCCCGTCTCCCTTGTGGGTTCCCATAGAACTGCACCTTGGCTCCCTTGGTCCCACCCAGCCTCCTCCCACTGGCTTCTGCCCAGCAGTCACTGCTACCTTCCACTCCCAGCAGGGGCTAGGCAAAGGCTCAGGGATGGTCACATTTGGACACATGTGCCTTGCAGAATCTCAGGGCGGAGTATGGCTATGGCCCTCCCTGACCCAGGCTGGCTGTACCACTGACCACTGTATGGGAATTTGGCAGAGATGAGCTTCTCATCCACCCTGATCCAGGAACCTCGCACCTTTAGGTGCCCTGAGGCCACCCATCTGCTATGGGTTGAGGCAGCGGGCCATGGGAAGGGAATATGTACGTGGCTTGACTTCCTCACCACCAGCCAAGGCAAAGCATACTTGTACAGCAGCTGGTGGGAGGGAGAACCCAGCAGCTGAATGATGGGCTCTAGCCAGGCACCCATGGAGCACAGATCTTCCCCTGAGAGGACCCTGGTGCCCTGTATATTATCCCTAAAATACCCCTTGAACTCTAGTATCTCCTCACTTACTGGACAACCTGGAAAACAGGCTGCAAGTGCTTTAACCCAGTGTGTAATTTCTCCTTGCTCTGGACACGTGAACATCACCAACATCCTCTCTCCCTATCGCTTTCCTTCCTCCTGCTTGTCTACCTTTGCTCATGCTGAACTCCTGTTGGAAATGCCAGTCCACACCTCAGCCCCATTGGATTCTACTTACCTGAACCCTGTACATCCTGCAGGGCTAGGTAAATCTCTCCTCCACGATGTCCCCATGATTCCCAAGGGATGAGCTCTCCCCTCTGAATACGTACATCACTCCCATACATTTGGCTACTTTACTGCCTTATATTTTCATCGGTTACACATATATTTCTCTTCATTCTAAAGGAGATTTTAAACCTGTTGAAGTATCTGGGTCTTAAAGATCTTTGACTACCATCAATATCCAGCACAGAGCTTGCACACAGTCAGCCTACAGTAAGTAGCTGTTTATTGTTAGAATGTGGACAAGGCGTGCAGAACAGACACTCCAGGAGGGTTGGCCAGTATCTGCAAGAGTGTGGAGGTGGAATACGTGTAAGGGACAGAAGGAGGCTGCAGAGAAGGGGGTAGAAGCTCGAAGAGGAGACTTCTTGACAAGAGCTGGGGGTCCTGGTGGGGAAGTGAAACATTAAAAAAAATCCCAGGTCACCGTATCTAATGAAATGTCAGACTGGTTCTCAAATCCTCTGCACAATTTTGTATTCCCACTCCAGTAGCCTCCAGGTGCTGTTCTCATACATTGATCTCCCTAATTGTATCTCACTGTTCGTTTGAAATGTGATTTGCAAATCCAGCCCACTGCTTCAGAGCCCAGGTCCTGGCAACTGCCTGTGACTGATTCAAACGAGACTGTTTGAGGATACTCTCCTTCCCCCACCTCGTACATGTTTGCTGCAAGTCCTGTCTCTCAGAAAGGGTCTTTGTGCCACTATTTTACAATAATATTTTGGATAAAATGTTCAGTTTCTTCTTTGTGATTCCAGTCAGATGGAGAAGATCTGAGCTCAGTGTGCAGGAAAGGGCAGAGGATCTGTAATTTTCCTTAAAACAGTTCTTGGCCAGAGCCCTTGTCTAATTTGTATGATGCATTGCTTGACAATGTTACGAAACACCATGCTGGCCTACAAGGCTAATTTATGGAAATTACAAACATGCATGGATTGGATTCTTTTTTATATTATAAAGTGGTTTGACGTTTTGAATTTTTGTTGGCTTTTTAGTCTCTGAGGGATGAGTGAGCCCAGAAACTTCCTAACGTTCCCATACATCAGAATCTTGCTAATCTTTTGGTGGTCTGTGAGTCCAAAGGCAGCAAAGCCTTTGAAAATGCCTCCTGCATTCTGTTCCACATTGCATTTCAAAGTTTCTTTTTGATGATTTTATTTTTGGGAGACCTTCAGAATCCTGTTTGTAAGTTGGCCATTTTGTTCCTATTGCTTGATATTTCACTAACATCTCAATAGACAGTACATTCAGCCAAAAGTACTCTGGACTCATACATCAAAGAAATCCTTAATGAAAGTACATTAAAATCAGCCTTCAGGGTCTGACTTAAATCACTAGAAATACATTTACACTGTAAAAAATTTAATTGAAAGGATTTTCTTTTTTTCAAAAATGTATGTAGTGATCTGATCCTAAGTATATTCCAAATCCAAGGTCATCTTCATAATGAAGCAAATAGCTACTGATTTGCTTAGCTTTGATGATAAATTCCATTTTTTTCCCAGGCAAAATATAAGCCACCAAGGATTTGTCTATTAGGAAATAAGGTTGATGCACTGGGTTTGTCTTAATTTACTATGTAAGTAATTGTTACTTGAGATAATGTTTAAATAGTTCCTAGATACTCCTTGTACTCAAAGAAAGGTAGCCTATCACCTGTTTTCATCTAAATGAACATGCTTTCTAAATTTAAAAAAAAAGTACATTTTTTTGCTTCTTTAATTAATCCCTTCTTCAATCCTAGAGACCATAAAAACAAAAGCAAAATATTTCTTAAAGTCACGTATTACTCTCTCATCTTCTCCTTAAAAATGTCAATCAATTTATTCTGAAATCTTCCTTGTAATTAAAGTATGGAATATCTTACTTTTTATTCATTCATTCATACCACAGACATTTTCCCTAAGAATTCTCATTTCTCCATTCCAATTTTGGCTTTGCAAGCAAGCCTGCTATTTATTTCTGGTACTGTTCGATGTCTCTCAATTTAATCCTCAAATAATTATATTCAAACATCCAAAGAGCACAAATGTAGCAGCCTAACTATTTAACTCAAATTCTAAATCACAAGTTATTCATGTTAATGGTTATAATGAGTTTTTAAAGCATATATTACCATTATTTAACATGCCAGAAAAGGAGTTCAGTGTTTCTTTTCCTCATGAAATTTCAAAAATCACTAGAATTAAAATCACATCAGACATTTTTGGCTGACCTGTATCACAGGGCAGTGGTCCTCACTTCCCATGACTTAGCACCCTCTTTCTCATTCAGTGTTCTCTTATGTAGAGAGGAAACAGCAACAGAGGGTCAAATAACTGGATCTTTTCCATTTTTTTCCATATTTTGTCCACACATTTACACAGGTCTAATTGGCAAGATATAAATACGATGATCTTTTTCTGAAAGGAGAGCTTGTGGCATCATGCATATTCTCCATGCCTTTATACATGCATACACACACACACTCATGTACACACACACACACACACACACACACACACACACAGGATCTGTACTGCTCCTTGTGAAATTACCCCAACTGTCTATGCTGGGAAAAGTAGGAATATGTCCTTACTCTGCAGCAAGTCAGCTCATTCAGACAATAAAAGCCTGGAAGTTAGGACTTGGCACTTGCCTTTATTCTCCTTCCCAGAAAAATGCAAATACCAGCTCTGTGACCAGGTTCTGTATCTTCCTCACCACTCCCTGCCACTAACCCTGCCTCATCCAGGTCTCATTGCAAAACCCAAGCCTGAACAGAGGAGAAGAGCCACAAACACAGGGGGGTGGGCTCAGACCAACAGTGGAGCAACAGGTGCAGAGGACTCGGTCATAATCTCAAAAGGATTCCATGTCCTAACACTGCTTTTGTTACTGACTGGACCAGGTTCCTTGGACACAGCTAGAGTAGAAATGAGGCCAAGCCCCAAATTTAAAGGCACAGGCAAGGCTTTGTTGGGGGCAACAGCTGCAGCTGAAAGGAGACACAGTCAGACAAAGGTGTCAGACTGGCTCCCTGAACAATATCCATGGAAAGGCTTAAAGGGGCTGAGGTGGGAAAGGAATGATGTGTAAACAGGTAGGGGTGGGGAATCCCAGTAAAGTGGGAGTGCAGGTGCAGTTGACAGAACATGATCTGGGTGTGGTTTTTAGCATTAAAATGAGGGGAGATGTTAGTGAAAGGTCAACTTTGGTGACCCTCCTGTTTCAGATCAGTTTGAACAGGTCTGGGCTTGCTCCTTGGTCCCAGCTGGACTCTGGAAGAAAAGCAACAAGAGCCAGTGGAGGGTGCCCCGGGTGCATAGGGACTGGTTGCCAGAGTCCTTGACTGTCTCACTTTCCCTTCTCCTTCCTGTTTCCAGGCAGGGTTCCCACATACTGGCCTCCTAGGACCAAATTTCTGATTTTCTTTAACCTCTCTTAAGCCTTCCTTTACTGGCCATCTATCCCCATCTGCTGCTTCAGGAATATCTCTCATTTCCTTTCCAGAACAAGGTGGACTATCAGAGTCCACTCTGCAGACTCACCCCAATTCAGCATCCTCCCCTAAATCGTTGGTCTGCGGGGTGGTAACTATACCCATGATTCTGGAAAAAATCTCCTTGTTAGGTGTATCATCAGTTCTCAGTGGTGAGCAAGTTAGTGGAAGGCTATTTGGCATACGGGCTTTCGTGAGGATCATCTAACTGTAATGCCTGGCATCTCAGCTATTCTGGCCACATGCATATTCCCTTCTGTCGGACTCTAGCCCAACATTTGAAGTAAGTCAACAAGGTAATCTTTCTAATACCGATTCTTCCATCAAAGGCTGCTTGGATTAATAGGAAAACATTCAGGCCTTGACCGTATCAGACTTTCCTTTTACTTACATTGTCTTCTAAAATGTATTATGTAAGCCAAACACTATAACTGAAATTTCTACTCATTCAGAATTAGTTGCCCCACCTGCTTGTCTGACCAACAATGACTCAGTGGGAACTTCTGTCTATCAATGTCAGAAGGTCTTCAGGATGTTCTTTTGGCTGTTTCCAAAGTCATTCCAAAAAGCATTCCTTCAGTGCTGTAATAGAGGCCAGATTTGGTATTCAACAGCACAAAGACTTTTCTTTCTTTCCTGCCAACTTGAGACATCCTTATAGCTTTAAAGGACAAGAATATTCAGTAACTGCCAAGACTGAATGAATCAGCCCCCAAAAGCTATAGTAAAAATTATGTAGGAAATAACAGGCCAAGAAAACCCAGTGCAAAACAATGGTCATTTTACATGTAAATTTCATGGCCTTCATATTACAAAAGAAACAAACAAATTAGTAGAGACCTTAGCCCCAAGGAAATTAGTTTGGAATTTAGGAAGTGTGACAAATACATTTAAAGATTTTAACAAAACCTGGCATTTTTAGCCAACACACAAGTCTTGTATTTCATCAAACTTTTCCTTAGATCATAAAATGCTCCATTATGAATATATTGGAAACATGATGAACTATTGTTTTTGGCTTCTTTGCAAGAAAGCAATAAAGTTGCCTTTTTCTTGGCTGTTATCTAGATTCTTGTCATTATCCATGACATTGCATGAACCTGTATTATCTTTAATTTTGTTTTTGCAAACTAATAGTCATAAGAAAATCTCCTTTTTTCACTTAATGATTTGGTTTATTTTCAGTGTCTTTTTCAGTATGATCTCAGCTCCCAGGCAAAAGGGAGTTGAGAAACTTGTAGAAGATTGACAAGGGCAGAGGACTGCAGTTGGCAGGTAGAGGCACAATAAAGCCCTGATAAATCTATAAAATTTTGGCTTAAATATCTTAAGTACCATTACTGTTTAAAACCTGCCCCAATATAATGGTAGTAGGGAAAGAATTCCAAAATATTGGCCAGTTTAGTGGGCATTCCCTTTCCTCTGGTGACCCAACACCATAGGACAAATACACTTAGGAAGCTGAACAATGATATCTGACTGATGTGTGATGGCTACCCTGTAGGGGTACCCTAAAGGGTTTAGGCCAAGGTGGCTAAATGCGTTCTCACTAAGACAGCAACATAGGTTATGAGACAAACCCTTTAGTGACTTCATATTCACTTTGGAGTCCCAACACCAGCCACTCTAGATTCTTGTCTCATTATCTCCTGCTCTGGGCATATTATTCATAGACAAGGTGGGGGCTTATGATGGCAACAGAAAGAGAAAATTACTATTAAAAACATTTCAAGAACCCCAATCTCTTGCAAGTTTAGAATATGAATCAGGCAGAAAGAAAAAGCTTCATGCTTGTCAAACAAAAAGCATCCTGATAGACAAATAACATAGAAAGTTTAACATTAAGTTAAGGCAAAAAACAACCAGGGCTGGTAATGTTATCCATCAAGGAAGGAGACGGGGGGAAATGTGGGCAAATGCTACCAGCATGTAGACAGTGACCTGGATAATCCAGGACGTTCCAGGTAAGGGAACAGTGCTTTCCCATGCCCTGACTCCCTCTGTCTGTGGGGCGCCACTTTATTTAAAAATCTCAGTTAGTTAAAACTTCAAAACACCTACAATAAAACTGAGGGACCTACAGAAGGTACACCTGTAAACAAGACTCCTTCCCTTTCAAAGTCCTAACGGATGACAAAGGACCGGTGGTAAAAGCCTAGAAATAGATACAGTATGAGTGCTGTGAGGGGGTTATTTAAATAGACCCTGAGGTGAGGGTGGGAGGACCCCAGAAAGCATGCAATTGGTTCAAATCTTACAAATGAAGAAGGAAAGAGATTTGTTCAAGATCCCACAGTTACCAGGGTGCCTGGGTGGCTCAGTGGGCTGTCAGACTCTTGATTTTGGCTCAGGTCATCATCTTGGAGTTGTTGAGTTAGAGCCCTGCGTCGCACTCTGCACTGACAGTGCAGAACCTGCTTGGGATTCTGTCTCTTTCCTTCTCTCTGGCCTGCCCCTCGCCCCCCCCCCAAAATAAATAAATAAACTTTAAATATAAAAAAGATCCCATAGTTACCAGTAGAAACTGAGTCTTCTACTTCCTCCATTATGTAGCACTACCTCTCCAGGACTCACATTTCTGAGAAATAATGAGGTTAATGGAATTAGATAACTCATAACCCAATTTCTCATTTCTCAGTGAGATCAGGAAGGGAACTATGAAGTCAGGATGTGTGTGACAATGAGATAGGGCAGTTCAAAGAGGACCAAGGGTAGACAGGGGTTAGTGCTGATATCTATCAGGGAGGGGACTTCTGTCCAGGATCTGGGAAGTCTGCAGAGGTGTGCAGAAAGGACTGAGAATTAAAAGCAGGTGTGCAGGAGCAGCCACACAGGTCAGCAAAGCAGAACAGACGAACCTGTTCTGATGTGGTGCTGAGGAATAGAATATTTACTCAACCTAGGTCAAAGGCTCTTTGTTTTCCAGTTTTATGCTGTTAGAAACACAAAAGACTATTCCAGAGAGAGGCATGCTTTACAGGTCCTGACAAACGCTACTCACAGAAAATACTGGATATAGGCTTGTTAAGAATGAGGATTTAAAGAATCTAGCTGACTTTGCCAAATAACCAATTAAATTAGAATTAATTATTGAGAAGAATGTACATACATATATGTACATACATATATATTTGGGTCTCTGGAAACAAATAACAAAACCAATTAGAGCTACTTTGCATCCAAAAAAAGAGCAAAAAAAAGAAAATTTACTCTCAGTGTACAAAGTCACTCTATGGAACCCAAGGTCAAGCAAGCCTCAGGCTTCAGCAAGGAACTAGAATAGAAGTTGCTGGAACTCGCCACTTGCCCAGCCTGCTTTGCTCTGTAGATTGCTTCATTGTTCCCTCTCTGCATTTTGCCTGTGCTGCCTGACTACCACACTGGGCAGGAGGCGGCCACCCCCAAATCCACAGGTCACCGTTCAGTCACAAGCAGATTCTGATTGGCAGGACCACAGACCTAATGCCAAACACCTGAAAAGAGAATATGTTCATTCCAGCTCAATTCCAGAGTCCATCACTGGCCTAAATGGCTCTATCCAGGAAAAGAGCTCCAGCAGAGGGAGATGGATTGGGGGCTGAGCAGATGGTTTCCAGAAAAAGACCTGGAGGTAGGGTCCTGAGGCATCTACTATGTATTCATTCCTTAAATTTAAAACTAGGGACCTCCAAGAGCTTCTAGGCCAAACCAGTCATTTTGTAAATAAAGAATATGAGGCTCTAAGAAGTGAAATGCTTGCCCAAATTTATAAACCATATATATGGCAAAGCCAGAAT
Source organism: Lynx rufus (assembly GCF_022079265.1). Classification (NCBI taxonomy): domain Eukaryota; kingdom Metazoa; phylum Chordata; class Mammalia; order Carnivora; family Felidae; genus Lynx; species Lynx rufus. The sequence goes on along the minus strand of NW_025814889.1, from coordinate 30,227,669 downwards.
TAATCCGAAGTCCTCCTATTCCTTCATTCCTTCATTCAACTCATGTTGACTTACAGCTTGTCAGCTTACTACATGTCAGGTCCTTGGCCAAGGACTAGAAATAAGTGTTGTATGCCAGACAGGATCTTCTCCTTCCTGGAGTATACAGACACGTGGGGGAACAATCACACAAATAAATAAAAGTATAACTCTCATCAGTGTTAAAAAAAATTGACAGTACCAATTTCCATTTTGCTGTTAGATGTCATTGGCTAGGTCAAAAGAGTAGATATCAGCACTCAGAAGAGGAGTTTCACCTAAAATCAACTTTGACAGGCATGATATCGCCAAGATGGTTGCATAGGAGGCTTCTGACTGGCCCTTCCTTCTATGGACACACTGCATATATAGCTACCCACAGACCAATTGCCTCTGAGAGAAATCTAGAACTAGTTGAGTGACTCCTGCACATTGGATGACACAGAAAATACCCACATCAAAACACGTAGAAAAGGCTGAGACACTCTTGCTATGAACTGCACCCAGGACACAGTGACATGCATTTGGGAAGGAACCCCCAAGTCTAAGCTGCTCCTTGAGAACCAGAGGATTTGGACGATACTTAAGTATCCTAACTTCTAAGGCTGCCACTCAAGGGACAGTCTCTCACACAAGGGACAGACTCCCAAATCACCTAGCTCTGAGAGTCAATGAGGTTTGTATTTACCAGATCCATAGCACTATAGCAAACAAAAAAACAGTTGTTAGATGGACATCTGAGCACTCCCCTTGGTTATATCCCCAGCTCAGCGCAGAGGGAGTAGGGAAAAATAGCCATCCCTCAGTTTCTTGCTGGAAGGGACTGCATACTTTCCAAGCTGCTGCCTGAAGGCCCAGCTTCTAATCAGCCCGTTGCTAGGTGCTGACGAGTTCCTCCCCAGAACCCCAAAAAGCTGATAAGCACTTTCCCTACATTCTCCCTCCGGCTCACTCTAACAATAAAACCAAGTTTCCAGCTTCTCTCTGGAAGGAACTTGTTCACACATTTAGTGCCCCAACTTCTCAACTTTTGTGGTGGCCACCCAAGGGATAAGCCCTCAAATCACCTAGCTATGATAGCCAACAGGGCTCAGCATTCACAGGTCTATATTAAACAAACAAATAAAACAGTTTTCAAATGGGTGTGCAAGTACTTCCTGCAGATATCTCCCACCCTGGGCTCAGCACAAATACCAAATGGAAATAAAGAAAATCCCATTTACAATAGCATCAAAAGTATTCCTAAAATACTTAGGAATAAATTTAACCAAGGAAATGAAAGAACTATACACTGAAAACTGTAAAACATTGTTGATAGAAATTGAGGAACACACAAATAAATAGAAAATATTCCATACCCATGAATTGGAAGAATTCATATTATTCAAATATCCATAGTAGCCAAAGTTATCTACATATCCAATTCAATTTCTCTCAAAATTCCAATGGCATTTTTCACAGAAATGGAAAAAAATAACCTTAAAATTCATATGGAACTACAAAAGACCCTAAATAGCCAAAGCAATCTTGAGAAAGAACAAACCTGTAGGCATCACACTTCCTGATTTCAAACTACACAAAGCTGTAGTAATCAAAACAAAGTGTAGCACTGGTATAAAAACAGACACATAGGTCAATGGAACAGAATAGAAAGCTCAGAAAGAAACCCAGCATATTAGTCACTTAATTTTTGACAGGGATGCCAAGTGGGGAAAAAATAGTCCCTTCAATAAATGGTGCTGGGAAAACTGGGTTTCACATGGCAAAAAAAAAAAAAAAAAAATGAAACTGGCCCCCCAACTTATACCATACAAAAAAAAATCAACTCAAAATGGACTAAAGACTTGAACATAAGACCTGAAACTCTAAAACTTCTCAAAGAAAACATAGGCAGTAAGCTCCATGACATTGGTATTGGCAATGATTTTCTTTGGGTTTACACTGAAAGAAAAAGTAACAAAGACAAAAATAAAGAATGAGACTACATCAAACTTAAGAACTTCTGCACTATAGGGGCACCTGGGTGGCTCAGTCAGTTAAGCCTCCGACTTTGGCTCAGGTCATGATCTCACTGTCCATGAGTTTGAGCTCCCCTTCAGGCTCTGTGCTGATAGCTCAGAGCCTGGATCCTGCATCAGAGCCTGGATCCTGCTTCAGAGCCTGGATCCTGCTTCAGATTCTCCATCTCCCTCTCTCTCTGCCCCTCCCCTGCTCATGCTTTGTCTCTCTCTCTCTCTCAAAAATAAATAAAGATTTTTAAACATTTTTTAAATAAAATAAAATAAAAGCTTATGCACCATAAAGGAAACCATTAACAAAGTGAAAAGACAACCTGTGGGGGAAAAAGACAACCTATGGAATGGGAGAAAATATTTGCAAACCACATATCCAATAAGGGATTAATATCCAAAATATATAAAGAACTCATACAACTCAACAGCAAAGCAAAGAAATTTTATTTTCCCTAAATTTAAATAACATTTTATTTTGCTTAAATTTAAATAAAAATTTAAAAATGAAAAAAAAAAAACAAGGGACCTGAATAGATATTTTTCCATTTTCCAAAGAATACACACATTTAGGCAACAGGTACATGAAAAAGTGCTCAGCATCACTAATCACCAGAAAAATGCAAATCAAAACCACAATGTGATATCACCTCACCCATGTTAGAATGTCTATTATCAAAAAGACAAGAGATAATAAACATTGGTGAGGATGTGGAGAAGAGGGAACCCTTGTCCATCACTGGGGGAAATGTAAACTGGTGTAGCCAATATGGAAAACAGTATGAAGCTTCCTCAAGAAATTAAAAATAGAACTACCATATGATCCAGAGATCTCACTTCTGGGAATATAGCCAAAGGAAACAAAATCATTATCTCAAAAAGATATTTGTACTCTCATGTTCATTATAGCATTATTCACCATACCCAAGGTACAGAAACAACCTAAGTTTCTGTCAGTGAGTGGATAAATAAATAAAATGTGATACATACACATTTATACACAACGAAATATCATTCAGCCTTAAGAAAGAAGGAAATGCTGCCTTTTGTGAGAAGATGGATGGAGCTAGAGAATAATATGCTAAGTGAAATAAGTCAGAAAAAGACAAATAATGCATGCTTTCCTTATATATGGAATTAAAAAAAAAAAAAAAGAAAGAAAAAAGCCTTCCTCATAGAAACAGACAGTAGAAATGTGGCTCCAGGGGCTGCAGAGTGGGAGAAATGGGGAGAGACTGGTAAAAGTATACAAACTTTCAGTTACAAGAAGAATAAAGTCTGAGGATCTAACACATCACATGGTGACTATAGTTGAAATTTGCTAAGAGATAGATGGAACTTAGGAGTTACCACACACACAAAAGGTAAATATGTGAGGTGACGGATATGTTAATTAACTCAATTGTTGGAATCCTTTTTAAAAAAAATTTTTTAACGTTTATTTTTCAGACAGAGACAGAGCATGAATGGGGGAGGGTCAGAGACAGGGAGACACAGAATCTGAAACAGGCTCCAGACTCTGAGCTGTCAGCACAGAGCCCGACGCGGGGCTCAAACTCACAGATCCCGAGATCATGACCTGAGCTGAAGTCGGCCGCTTAACCGACTGAGCCACCCAGGCGCTCCTGGAATCCTTTAACAATATACACATATGTCAAATCACCACACTGTATACTCTAAATATACTACAATTGTATTTGTAATAAAATAAACTTAGACACTTCATAATTTCATCAATCAATATAGTGTGTGTAGACATGTTACGCTATTATAAAATCTTGAGAAGTGGTTTTAAAATCACCCATAGCTGTGGCACAGCCCTCAGTGTGTGTGACTGTTTACCAGCAAACAGCATTTTATCAATAGACATTAATTTTTGTTTAATTGGCATTGGCTGAACATTTGGAAACAATGAAAATATTCCATCAACTCAGAATACAGTCTTTGTCAAAGATTCTTATAGTACAAGCATCCTAGATATTTCTTTTTTGGATATCTGTGGCTCCTTAACTGAGATGTTGTCATCAAAAATGTAAAAGCCTATGAAAAATTAAAATGGCTTTGGTTTGGCTAAGGCCCTCAGCTGAAAGAATATCATCACATGTCTTCACTTCTCTTGTATGTATGGAATTGTACTTTGGAGATTTTTTCTTTTCTTCCTTTTGACTAAAACCAAGTCAGTTGCAAAGTATCCAGCCGCCTTGCTTCTTAAGAAAGTACTCTTGATTTTTAGGTGTCATTGTTCTCTCCCATTACCATGCAGCAGGTTTCTTCTCTAAACAAGTGGCATTCTTAATCCTTCCTTCCATTCCATGCAACACAAACTGAGTTGGAAAAAAATAACTCCAAAATAGCATCTTTCTATTTTTGCAGTTTTATATGATTATAACATGCTAGAAATGTCACTATAATTATAGCAACAAATTATTTCAACAATTCTCACAAGTGATGCTATTTATAGACACTTGGAGAAGTATACAGAGCATGAATCGACCCTGGCGGAAAATCTACTGAATGGCTGTGCTGTAGCCTCGGGCGGGTACCACCTGGCACCAGGTGATTAGATGCGTCCTGTGGAAACGAGGTTCCAGGAGTCTTCACTCAAATGCAAAACATAAGAAACAGAATAAAGGAAAGAGGACATTTAACTGATTATAGCTTGGCATTCACTCTGCATTCCTAGTGTGTTAGATACTATTTTAAAAAATTACAATCATTGTTTCACTCTCTTTCAAGACTTAAAGCTGACTGTTCTATCAGAGAGAACTCAGGTTCAGGAGAGGTAAATGGCAAGGGAGAAATAAATGTTTAGGTCAGGAAAAAGAATGAGATATCCACCTATCTCTTATCTGTGATCATTTATGGACTATTGAAGCTGGAAAGAATACAAATAGTTATTATGGACCATACTTACTTCATTCATGGCAGTTTAAGCAGATTGGCTGGACGTGTTTGTTTGTTACTGGGTTTTCCCTTTTTTGTTTTTAGTTTCTTTCATTTTATGGTTTTTATATAGTATTGCTTAACAAAGCTGTACATTCAGGGATGAAGTAAATTTCACAGTGGCTCCTTTAACCTCTACTGCTCGGATGCATTTGCAGAAACTTTAGCTCAGAGATTCAGCCTAGGATGAGATTTAGAGAGCAGGGAAAACCATTTCATCAAAAGTAACCCCTCAGTAAATCACAATTTGCTCCAAATTATCTGTGTTTTTGCATATTGGTTGACGAAGCTCTCTTCCTGGGTCACTGAGTAGAGTTGACAGTGCTGTCATTCTGACAGCAATGGGTAAGTAGCTTCCCTTCTCTTCCCCAAAACCTGACCATGCCTCTCCAGGACACCTCCCAGGAAAGTGTGAGCACCAGCTGCAGTAGCTGATAATGACAACCCTGTTTGATTTTTTTTCCTAGCAAACAAAAAAGATGTCCCTAATTTTCCTAATCTCCCTGTGAATGTCCACCTCTGTGTCATTAAATGTTCACCTACAGAATTTTAAACTCTATCAGAGATTGCTTTTTTCCTATCTGTATTTCTCTGGTGTGCATTATTGCCTCGAGTATGCAAAGGTAAATTTGCCATTAGTTGGCTGTCATTATGTTGTGGGAGTATACATACAGAGTGAAGCTTAAGCTTGATGCAGGGCACAAGGTTGAACTTCCGTGACTGTTGCATGGTGCCGAGAAAGTGATCTGGGGACACACTTTATGGGTAAATGACAAGTGCAAGAAAGGGGTCTCCAAGGCAGAAGACAAAGATTCCCGGAATTAATTGCTAGTAGCTTCTTCTGATCCATGTAAAGGACCAACCTAAGTAGGAAAAATAGTAACAATAAGAACAACAAAAAAACCAAACCCAACAACATGTGTACAGCAGGGACTGCAGCCGCAGCTCCATTTGGAATGAATAAACATGTGTTAATCATTAGAGTTTGAAACTGATCCCAGAGTATGTTGCATTATAGCTACAGACGTGAAAAATGCATATTTGCACAGACAATAACTATGAATGCTTAGATGGCGACAAAGCCATCCCTCATAGTGCGGAGCTCAGGATGGGCTGGGGAGGACAACGCGACGTTACAGGTCACATTTAAGGAAGGAGGAGATGAATTTTCTTCAGAAGCAGCAGGATGTTCCCTGGCACGCAAACTACGGGCTTTGCAAGAGAGCTCCAGATGGATGCTGAGAATAAGATACTAAACACAGCAACACCATACTAGTTGGACAGCTACCTGACAGCATTGGAAGAAGCCTGCAGAAAGGGTCCCTTCATTACGCTAATAATACACGGGCTTATGTGGTTAACTGAAGCCAAGGGCTGGGGATAATTTTACAAAAAGGAAAAAAATTTAGCTGCCATGGTAACCTAGACAACGACAGATCTTCTGGATGTGACAAGATTCCAGTCTGAATTACACAAAGTCACCATAAGCCCAGAAAGCAAAATGGATTTAATTAGTTGGTTAAAGTCTGCAGTACAGGAAAAATGGCAACATTTGTCCTTTATTCTCTTTCCAAACTAACAACATTTCGCTAGTATGAGCGTTCCTAGAAAAGGAGCATTTTTAGCTAAGCACGTGATTGCAAAACGATGCTTCGCATGGGAAATCCCCAAATTTAAATTCCCTCAAAACTCCAGATCCAAATTAGCCATGACTCCTTGAAGGATGAACAGAGAATAGGCTTCATGACATGTCATTACTAAACATGGAGTCTTCAAATGTCCCTCCCTGTAGCCACAGATGCCAAGATTACCACTTCCTAATTTTAAGGCTATTAAGATAACTATAGCACAGGAACCTTCTTCATCTTATTAATCAAAATATATTTGGTAAGTACATATGGCATATTGAATATTAAATAAAGCAACTCTCAACAGAGAAGATTCCTATAAACTAAGATTTACTATCCAAAACAACAGCCGTGTTATCATAGCCAGGCCTGTGGGGGGATATTAAAGGGCACTGAAAACTTTTCTAAAATTGGAAGACTTGTGGGGATGTTGCACATGTATTTTGCCTTCCTATAATTTTCTTTTCCTTGGTGTCTTAACTGTGTATTATAGACTATTACGATTATACAATTATTATTACTACTATTAATAATAATTATTGTTACTATTACACCTGCTCTATAACTCTCTTCTTTTGGTTTTCTAACCCCCATTTCTGGGTAATCTTGGTCCCATTCATAGCTCCTCTTCATGGAGTCCTCGTTCTCTCCTTTTCTGCTGTCAGCTTCGACTCCTCATCTCCCATTTCTCCAATTTACCATTCGATATTTATATGTTTCCCAAAGCCTCCTCTCATATCCACAGTTAAATTCTTCTCCCCGGTCCTTTATTTCTGTAGGCTTCTGTCAATGCAGTCATTGCCCTTCCAGGGTTTCTAGTCGTAACTTCAGAATTGGTTATCTTCACATCTCATGTCTAATCAACCACCAAGTCCTGTGGGTTCTTCCTTCAGATTCTCCCTCAATCCTGCCCACATATTTATACTTGGCAATGTCAAATGAACTACTGCTCATGAACAGATCATAGTCCCTCAGGTCTGCGTGTCTGGGAGTATGTGCTTTCCTCAAGTATCATTAGGTAAAGAGCAGTAGAAACTCAAAATAGTTCTCAATGAAGGGATATTGTGTAAAGATTCAGAGAAATCTCATGGAACTCAAGGTGGGAAGCCAAGTCCAGCTGGCAGTCCCAGAGCTGAGAGTGGGAAGAACGCCAGGAACTAAGGGGGTGTTTCTCTTTACTCAAGAGGTGCTTCATTCCCTCAGTTTGCTTGAAGGCCAACCGTCTCTTTATTCATCAACATGCAAATGACCACCAGGCATCAAGACCTTCCAGCTCTATTTTCTGTCACCACTTGGCAACACACCTGGGTCTCTCAGTTCAAAGTTCAAGGGAAAGAAAAGATTGGACCAAGTTATCTGTTTAACCAAAACCACACATATGTTTGGTAGCTGGACCATCAGTAGGCTGCCTTTGTGTCAGGTGGCACGTGCCTACCCTTAGGCAATGAGCCTGATTCAAGTAGTGGGACCGTAACTATTGTGGCCATTTGCAGAGACTGTAGGTGGAGGATGGTCTTTAGAAGGGACCATGGGGAGGACAGGCAATGAAACAATTCTTGTCAAAAGTGCTGTTTCCTAGAACACTCTTTTCCCCACCCATCTACTCAGAATACTCCTCCTACTCATTCTTTGAAACCCAGAAACAGTCACTCTTTTGTTCACCATTTCACTTATTTTGCTCAGAGCTCCAAGCAGAAACAATCACACCCAGCTCGGTGTTGTTGCTATTTCTTGAGCTTATATCTATTACTGCATATAAATCACTAACCTGTAATTATTTATTTGCATGATTGGGTCTCCCACTGGACCAAGCATCTCTTCAGGACAGTTTTGAATTCTGTTCATTGCAGTATTCCCAACATTGAACACAGTGTCTGGTAGTAAGTACTCAACAAATGTTTTGTTGACTGAGTTGCTTTTAATATGCTAATTAATTAATTAATATTTATGAATGTTGTCTCCCAAGTCTGCCCCTTGCTTTAGGGAATTAATTGTATGTAATTGAAAGGGCAGAAGTTACAGTTAGAAGCAATGAATTAGAAGCATCTATAGAAATATGGATGAATCTTAAAAGTATAGTCCTTAGTAAAAAACAGAAAGGAAGAGAAGATATGTAATGAATATCATTTGCATGAATTAAATTTTTAATGCACACAAAATGTAGTAATATTTAGGAACACATACAAAAAAACAAATATACAACAAACACATGGAAATTTTTGACTATGGAAAGAGAGTAATGGAAAAAAGTTACAAGAATTTTTAAAAGAGATAACAATAAATAAATAAAATAAGAAAGGGGTCTTACACAGATTGAAGATGGTAATGTGCCTTGATCCAAGGAGAATGATGGACTCAACCATCTGCTTTGACTTCAAAATAAAGAATAACAAATGGAATGAATTTTAACATTATTAAGGTTTACATTGGTTTACGTACCCTAGCTCTTGTTTGTTGGTGAATTGATACTGGGAAAGTTACTTACATCTCCTTGTACTTTAGTTTCCCTATTTATAAAATTGGGATATTATCAACTTAGTAGGTATGCCTTAAAATTAAATTAGAAAATGTATATAGAACACAGGTCACACAGCAACTCAAGAAATATTCATATAAATGGATTCCTATGCAGTCTCCCTGCTTGCATTTGCCTTTGGGTTCTTCCAGATCAAATTTACCTACTTTCAAAGACAAAGACATCCTGCCCCTACTCAAAAATTTTCCATTATTTCCTGATTCCTATATTATCTATTTCCCACTTTGTTGGAATTGGGGGGTTAGTGGTAACAAGGTAGAGGTGTTAGAAATGATGTCTTAAATCTTACCTGTGAGTTTAACACAGTAGAGGAAGAGGTGGCTGAGGGAGACAATAGAGAGGGCATGGAAGGATATTGCCCTTGTACCACAGAGTTAGACCATGGAGTTGGCTACTGGAATTACTATCACACTCCTATAATATGAGGATTGGAGTACCACCCAGTGATCCACTAATCAATGCTTAGCAACTCAAGGCCAACCTTACTCACTTCCTTTCATAAATCTTGAGCTCCAGGTAAACTGATTTTGTTATCATTCTCTCTGTAGGAGTGCTGACATTTCCTGCTCTGTGACTTTCCTGAAGATATTCCACACTTGGAATGTCTCATCTCTTGTCCCCCTATTTCAATACTATTCATTTTTCAGGGACCAGCTAAAATCCAAACTTCTGAAAAAACTTCCATAGATCACTTCAATTTTTGAGGAAGCTCTCCTTTCAAGATGGTCACATTTATTTGGCATTATATACCACCCCCTCATAAGTTTGAGTCATCTGTTCAATCTGAATTATATTTATATTGGGTGTATAGACTTTTACTCTTATGGTATCTTAGTATCTAAACAGTGATTTATATGTAGTAGACCCTCAAAAAATATTGTTTAACAAAGAAGCCACTTCAATAGCCTAAAATTATATAATTTGCAGGTGAGTTAACTGAAGGCTAAAATCTCAACTTATTTTATCAGTGAGGAGACAGCAGGTAGAGGAAATAACGTCATATCTATGAGTTAATGAATACATTTGTTCTTTTAAATTTTGAGTTTCCCTGTCTTTTTCCTAATCCATAGAGGTTTATGGGGATATCTTGGGATGATACACAACCACAAAGGGCCTTAATTTCAACCATTTGTGAAATGAAAGTGTTTGATTAGAACTTTCTTCAATCAAAATCTTACAGAGAAACCCAATCAACAATAACAACACACACACATGCACACACACATACACACACATACACACACAAATACGTAGCTGCTGTGATTGAAGATTCCCATCATCTTTCCCTTACTCCATTCACCAGTTACTTGGAAGTAGAGTTTGAAAACCCCAGGATGGAACCAAAGGCTCTCAGACACTTGTTAGTTGCTGACTCCATGACTGCAGGAAACTGAACACCTTCTTGCTTCTTTCATACCATCCTCCATTTGGCAGGCTATCTGAGTGGTACAAATTACTTAATAGGCCATTCAAAGTAGTAGGAGTTTCACTGCCTTCCCAAGATTCTATGAAGATCAAATGAAATAACATCAGTTGAGGTGTTTGCCAGTAATAAATCTTAGCATAAAGGCATAGTGGTATTATTCATATTTAGATGGTGATTGTTGTTGCTTTTACCATTTTTATTACTAACTTGCAACACTACTTAGAGATACTAATTTTACTTAAATACGAGGAAATGAGGACTTATAGAGGTTAACTAACCTCAAACCAGGCAAATTTTAAGTAACAGAACAGTGATTTTAATCGCAGGCTTTCTTATCCAACATCCATCTTTTCACAACATGCGTCCTCAAACTGAATTAAAAAGGCTGCCTGAAAGAAAAGATGGTTTTTGAAAAATATATTTAAAAGAACACAACTTATAATGTCCTCCATGACAGTAACCCTAACTGATATCTCTGAAGAGCTTGGAGTGAATCATTTTGATCCTTGGGGCCACCTTGAAACATGGAAGTGTTGGGGGTGATGGAGTAACAGCTTTTCATGAGCTTGGGATGCAATAAAAGATGTCAGAGGGAAACAAAGACCAGCTGGTGGAATTTACCAGAAGCCAGGGATGAGTGTTTCTGGTAAGAGTAAACTCTATTCCCTGGGATATTACTCTGGTTCCTGTTTGTCATCTCCTATACTGTTGGTAATAGTTGGACACATTTCTATGCTTGGTTTCTAGGCACTCCCAACCACATACTAACAAGTTTAATCTTTGCTCCCCATTGATCTAGTACCTCTCATAGATAAGACCTTCACACTTCCACATATGTACACTCTGCTTTGTGGTGTCAAACTTATGTACTTGTTTTTTTACTCTGCAAGCTCAAGACCCATCATCAGTCATGACAGGTAAGACATTGAGACTGAGACTGCCTATATTACTCAAATGAAATGACTTTCCCAAGATCATGAGAACACAGACAAATTCAGTGTCCAGATCCAAAATCCAGCTGTCTTCCCACCACATAGTTTTTTGGATGAAGCATTAAAAACTGGTCTGCGTATTATTACATTGCTATCTGATCCCATTAGTGGACATACGAGCTTTGTGAAATACAGTGCTTTCTTCCTCTGGAAGCCATTTGATTCTCATATAATCAAACACTGAAAGTATTGTATTTCATGTCCTCACAATCAACATGGAAGGTGATGAATATGGAGCATGTTTGGTTTTAAGAAATCTCTACGTGAGGGGTGGAAGGGAGCAGGCATGGTGTATATTCATTTGTTTGACTTCATTTTATTGTCTTTTGCAAATCCTTTTTAAATTAATTGATTGGGCCCAATGAACAGGTCTTTCTTTTCTCCTTCCCACTCTCTTCTCTTTCCATAAAGATCCCTCTGGTATCCCAAAGACATCTGTTCAGAGAAGAGAGCTTGAGACATAAAGGGGTCCATGCTTTGGGGAAAGTCTTCAATACCTGCTGTCTCATTGGGCTCCATGTGTGTCAATAACTTTACTTCTGGAAGGTGCTGGTATGAACATTCAGATTCAGGACAGAGACTCCAAAACCTCTAGTTAAAACCTCTGTCCTACTAGTTTCAGAGAATCTAAGTCTTCCCTCTAAGGTTTCATTTTTGGTCTCAGTACTACAAAAAAGGACATGTTTTCAATATAATTCACAAAAACCAGTCACATCTGGCGAATTATTAGTAAATACTAAATAATTAAGCTTCAGTTCAACAAAATTTGAATCTAATGCCATTAGGTGGCCTCCATTTGGAGTTTCTGTTAACTACTTCGAGTCTAAAACTGGTACAAAACCCTTTCAATTCACCAATGTTTAAATTTTGCATTTCAATTTAGGAGGAGAAACAGGAAATGAAGAAAGAAAGAAAATTATTACAGTTCCAAATGTCTAAAAGTGTTTAACTTCAGTTTTTTTTTAACTTGGTTTTCATTTTATTCAAATTAGTGTAGGCACTGCAAATAAAATTTTAGAATGCAGACAGAAGGTCTGTGAAGCATAAATTATAGGTGTTTTCCCAACTGGTTTGTATAAAGGATTTGCTAGATCATAAAAGTTTAATTCACTAAAAGTCAATTCTTCTGAAAAAGAAATTAACTTGGTTTAAAGAATAATATTCATTCACTTAAGGAGTTTATACTGAGTGCCTAGGATGCACCAAGCATTGTGCTTAGTACCATGGGAGACATGGATATACATATAGGTATATAATCTAGAAGTTTGGTGAACTTATTTGAAAAAGAGGAGGAGAGGGACAGAAAGATATACCTATAATACTGGAAATGCTGGCAAATCTAGTTTTTGCAAACATGATATATGTTGAATTTCTTCTGCCACAGTTTGGATGCATATACCTTATCTATAACACAAATATCTATCTAGTATTTAAGCACCAGTGAAGATACAATGATGAATAATCTGTAACCCCTGCCCTCAAGGAGTTTACAGTCTCGTAATCAATTTGATAACTAGGTGATTTTTTAGAAAAAGGGGTGAGCTCTCTATTCTCCCAAAGTAAGGATCAGTAGCTTTGAAAACAGGAATTAGGGAAGCAGCAGAACCAGGCAGTATCTGGGTTGAATTCTGTAGGAAGGGGATGACATTAAAAAGACTAACAATTAACTTTTGAGAAACAAGCTCAACATAGAAGAAAAATAGACTGGAGGGAGCCAATTTTAATTCCTGAGCCAAGAATTGACCATGGCCTGGATGGATGATCCAATCTGAGAAGAATCTGTAAGAATGGCCTCTTTATCTTTACAAAGCTAGATGCCTTATCCTTGGTGCCTGCATGCTCCTATCAATAAGGAACTGGTACCCACATCTGGCTATAATAAGTGATGAGTCCTTCCCCCCAAAAAAGATTCAGAGTTCCAAGACTGAAGCACAGAAGAAAAAATTGCAGAATATACATTCATTCTGCCACCCACCCCCACCTCAAGCAGGGTGCACAGTGCCAGTCCCCCTTCTCAGTATTGAGAGGACACTGAAGGGACTATGTCATTGTCCACAGTAACAGCAACAACCAATTTAGATCCTTAATGACAGTCATCCTGCACTTTTTCCCTATGCAGAATCTAGATGAAATAACAAGCACACCAGAGATGAGGTAAGAAATTAAAATCATAAACTCAGACTCTAAGAGTGTACCTTAGTGTAACATTTAAATTTTAGCATTAGAGATTGTCTATCTACTCATAATATAAAAATAAAACACAGTAAGTCTTTTAAAAATCTGGCTCAAGAACTTTTTCATGAATTGTTTTGAAATGAAATCTATGACATGTTCTAAAAACTCTTGAATCACTTAAAAAAGAATTTCGTAGAACCACGGAAACTTAAGGCATGGATGTTACCTTAGGAGGTAATATTCATAATTGATTATGGGATTCTCCTGGGAATTCTCTATCGGAAGTACCCATAGTGTAATTCTGTACTGGAAACCAAGGATTACCTGTCCTTCAATATTCCCCCTATATCATCCTCTACAAAATCTGCCTCGGTAAGAATCGGCATTCTCAGGGCGCCTGGGTGGCTCAGTGAGACTGACTTGTTTTTGGCTCAGGTCACAATCTCTTGGTTTGGTTCCTGAGTTCAAGCCCTGTGTCAGGCTCTGTGTTGACAGTGCGGAGCCTGCTTGGAATTTTCTCTCTCCCTCTCTCTGCCCCTCCTGGACTTGAGATCTCTCCCTCTGTCTCTCAAAATAAATAAACTTAAAAAAGAGGGGTGGGGAAGGGCTCCTGGATGGCTCAGCTGGTTAAGCATCTGACTTCCGCTCAGGTTATGGTCTTGCCATTTCAGAGTTCGAGCCCCGCGTTGGGCTCTGTGCTGACAGCTAAGAGTCTGGAGCCTGTTTCAGATCCTGTGTCTCCCTCTCCCTCCCTGTCCCTCCCCCACTCGCACTCTGTCTCTCTCTCAAAAATAAATAAACATTAAAAACATTTTTTAAATAGAAATAAAAAGGAATCTGTGTTACTCACATTCCCTAAAGTAATTTGCAAATGGGATTCTGTTTGCCTACAAGAGATGGAACAGGGTAATTTTAACAACAACAAAATTTAATTTGATCTAGGAAACATATGAGGGAATTTTAGCCATTCAAAGCAGAAAAAAGGAATAATAAGAACTGAGGCTTCTCTTTTCCCTCACTTTCCTCAAAACTTGAACTTCTGGCAGGACCTTGTTCATTCTTTCACTTCTCAAACCTGCCATTCTTTGTTTCCAGTTTTTACCTTTTTCTTTAATACCCCATTCTCCTTATTTAAAGCCAAGTGTGGAGTTATTAAAAAGTAATTTTTTTAAAAAGAGAAATAAAATTTGTAGAGTACATACCAAAAAACCCCTACATTTTATAAATTATAAATCTGAGGCATAAGGAATTTAGTGACTTGCCTGAAGTCACACAGTGAACACATCAAAAACCTAGGGACCCAGCTTCTAGGAAGATTAGAGTCAGATAGACATTGACTCTGGAGGCAGAATAATAATGAGATAACGTTTGGAGATTAGCTCCAAACCTGCATATAGTAAATACCCAAGAAAAAAATCACCATCATAAGTTTCTGTCTTCAAAGATGTCAGGATGATAAGTGCTGCAGAGGAAAAAAAAAAAAAAAAAAGATAGGGGGAGGAAAGTAGAAAGTAAGGAGGGATGCTAACTTCATTGAGAG
Source organism: Lynx rufus (assembly GCF_022079265.1). Classification (NCBI taxonomy): domain Eukaryota; kingdom Metazoa; phylum Chordata; class Mammalia; order Carnivora; family Felidae; genus Lynx; species Lynx rufus. Next base: position 30,212,402 of record NW_025814889.1, on the reverse strand, counting down.
AGATGCACGTCGTTCATAATAACCCTGCCCGCTGCCCCCTGACGTAGCCCCCTTTTATCCTGGCTCTTTGCTTTAAGACCTTTTTTTTTTCTTTTTTTTTGCCTTATATCTCTTGCTTCCTCTACTTTTTGAATGCTAAATGTTTAATACCTAAGATAAAAAATATAAGTTCTGCACTCAATAAAGAGAGAGGTGAACGACATGGATACAAAAATTACTTCAGCAGACTGGGTATAACTTGGCTTAATTTTTGTCAAATATAGGGATGCCTGGGTGGCTTGGTCAGTTGAGCTTTGGACTCTTGATTTGGACCCAGTTCATGATCTCACAATACAGCCTGCTTGGGATTCTCTCCCTCTCTCTCTCTCTGCCTCTCTCCTACTCATGCTTGTTCTCTCTGTCTCTCCCTTTCTCTCAAAATAAATAAATAAACATTAAACAAATCTGTCAAATATAAGAAAAATGGTTTCAAGTTTTAAAAAGAAAACCCAAAATACACAGAAAAACTAAATTTTGTTGAAGACCCATTAGTCTTTGCTCATTCATCTCAGGATAGTTGCAGAAAGGTGAAATCCATTCAAACAAGCTGTGGTCCCTAAAACTGAATTTTCAAAGAGTCCCCAAACCCCTCTGCCAGTATCTCATTGACCTACTCATTTTTTTTGTGTATCCATCAAATATAATCCTCCACACACTGAATTGAAAAGGGAGTTAGAGTCAGAGTATTCAAATAATTTAGAATTTTTATAGCAGCTGATATCTATTATTAAATTAATTTTCACCTGTAGGATAAAACTGAAGTGTTTTATGGGCATCTACAATCTTAAAAACCTTTATTTCCATTTTAAAATAACTGAATACATGTTCTGGTAATCTCTCTTTCAGACTCTTCTTCTCTGAAAAGAGGGTAGATTCACAACCCCTTTGGATACTCAAGCAGGAGAGGACTGAGAGACACAAACCTTTAAAAGGAATTTTAATGCCATTTAGAAATTATCTCATCAAACCTAAGATGGTGGCATGAAGTAGTGAGAAAATCTTTGCCCTGACACTCTGGTGGGGTTGGGAAAGGAGACAAACCAAGTTTTCTAGAACCAATTGTGCTGGAAAATGCTATATGGTATTTTAAAAGAAACACCTTCATTTTTCCAGGTCCTAATTTCCTCATCTATAAAATGATGGGGTTATGTCAGCTGCTTCTAAGTTCAGGAATTGAAACTTAACGTAGTCAATTTCAACCTAAATATCTTCCTTATCTGGGGTGTCCGGATGGCTCAGTCGGTTAAACATCTGACTTAGGGCTCAGGTCATGATCTCGTGGTTCATGGGTTCAAGCCCCATATCTGGCTCTGTGCTGACAGCTCAGAACCTGGAGCCTGTTTCGGATTCTGTGTCTCCTTTGCTCTCTGCCCTTCCCCCACTCATGCTGTCTCTCTCCCTCTTTCTAAAATAAATAAATATTTTTTTTAATTCGAAATATCTTCCCTATCTTGCTTTATACCTCAATCTGACCAGTGCCATCTGTCTCAGGAAAAGGAAACACCACTCACCCAGGTGGTCACACCCGTCACCTAGAAGATGTCGTCCATGCCTTTCTTTCTCTCACAACCCAAATTCAAGCCATGAGTATATGATTTCTGAACATATCCTGAATTTGGATCTTTCTTTCTATCATAATTGCATTCCAAACTACCTCCCTTTCTCTTCTCTCCTGATGTATTTTCCTGTTCCCGCTTTTGCTCTGATAAGGTTTATTCTCTACAGAGCAGCCAGAGTGATCCTTTTAAAACATACATCAAACTCTGTCCCTTTCCAGAACAAATTCATCCACAGGTTTCCCTTCAATCTCAGAATACCTTGGCAAATCCTTACCATGCTCTGCAAAGGCCTACACAGCTCACTTCTGGCTATCCCACCAAGTATGACTATATTCTCCCTCTGCCTATTGGCCTCCAACCACTCTGCCCCCCTATTGTCCCCACTCACAGTCTTTGTACACACAGCTCCCCTGGCTAGAACCCTCTCCCCTCACACCTGGATGGCCCCCTATTCTGCTGCGCAGGTCTCTGTTTTATTGTCACTTGCTCAGAGATACTCATGCTGACCTCCATATCTGAAATAACTTCCCTGTTACTCTCTCTGAATCCCCTTCCCTTTGTTTTATTTTCCTTAGTACCTCTATCACAAATATATTAGATTGTTTCCATAGTGGTACACAATGAATCATGGCTCCTGACCATATGTAGCTCACTCTGAGCCCCTGGGACATGAGCAAATATGACACACTTGATAAACACTTGTTCTTTGGTGCTTGTTCCCATGGAACCCCAGGACCACCCAGGGTCAAAAGACCACATGGACAGAGGATCCCAGCCAGCCCTGCTCTGCCAACTGAGCCCAGCCACCAGCTGATCTTTCAGTTCAAAGCAGTCACATGAGGGAACCCAGGTGAGGCCAGCAGGGACCCCACAGCTCATCCACAGAATTGTGGGACATAATAAACCATTGTTTAAGCCACTCAGTTTGGGATGGTTTTTTATACACCAAAATATAACCAACACAGCTCCGATGGCATATTATTCCTTTATTGTTGTCTTCCCATTGGCATGTGTACCCTATGTGCATGTAGGGACTTGGTGCCAGAGAGTGTTGTGGTGGCAAAGTGCCAAAGGAAAAGTATTTGAGAAGGTAATCCCAGCCGGAATGAGTGCAGACCAATCAAAAATATCTTACAATATTTCAGTTCATTCACACAGGCAGTGCCCATGACCAAAACCACTGCTGTGCCCATCCTGTCTTCCTGCTAAATCAGAATCCCCTCAACCTGAAACCTTAGCTCACTGTATTATTGATTTCTAAACATACCCATCACTGAGCTTCTAGACCCTTGGACAAAGAACAATATACTTTTTAAGTAACCATTATTTTATATCTGGTATAAAGTTATAAACTTGCCATTCCTCCCACCACATTAGAAAAATGACTTCCCCACACACTCGTAGCCTCAGGCAAGATGGGCAAAGAAAACTATGCTCATGGAAGAGCTGTCAGTTCTATTGATGATGAGCAACATGGATTGAGAGGCCGGACCTAACACCCTGTCCCCTGCCCAGTGGGCTGGTAGAGCAAGACTGGGGGAAAGAATCAGAGAAACAGGCATGGAGGCTTTAAACTGAGCCCAGAAGTGAGCTGAATCTGAGCAGACAGTAGACAGGAGATACCATTTGTTTTTCATAGTCACTACTCTTGGGGACACCCTGGTGTCAAGTAAGGCAGGCAAACTAGGGGCTCGTTTGCTTGGGAGCCATTCTTGAGTTTTCCCACAGGCTACACTGCCTGGAGCAAGTTCATTCAGCATTCTGGGTTGTAGTTTTCTTATCTGCAAGAAGAGGAAATTGTCCTAGATGGGATCTAGGGCCCTTTTAAGCTTAGAATGCTATGAGCCTAAATCAGTAATACCAGAAAGATGCTGTTTATCACCCCCACATCCAAGAGATGAACAATGAAGTCACTATTTTTATCAATTGTTAGACACAAATTAATAGTCCTATGAAGCAGTTTTTATGAAACTGCTTCCTAGATGTTGTGTGTGTTGCATCAAAAGCAAACATCATGAATTGACTCATTCCGCATGTATGTGCTGAACACCACTGCATGTTGGAATTTGGACAAGCACCCAGGCCAGGTGAGAGGCACAGAAGACAGCCCCCTGTGGAAGGCTGTAGTCAGTTCATAAAGGATCTTGAGTCCCCAGTGGCTTTAAAGGAGGAAGTTACTGGTCAGCGTGATTCAGAGGAGGCTCATTCTGGTGTCAGGGCTGCTGGGCAGGCGGGGAGAAGCAGATGGTGGGGAAGCCAGCAAGAAGGCTGTTGTAGTGTGAGTGAAACAGAAGCATAAAGATCTTCCTCTGTTATGCAGGCAAACTGTGTAACAAAGAGACCCAAGCATGCCACAGCTCAACACAAGAGGCATTTCCTGGACAGTGGGTCAGCACCGGGGGTAGTTCCTCCACATGGGTTGTTCCATCCGCATCTCCACGACCTCATGGGGCTTCATGGTGAGCAGTGTTCAACCAGCAGAAAATGAAAGAGCACAGAAGACCTCGTGCGGCAGGTTCTCAGAGACCACACTTGAAAAAAACACATTTTTGTTCTGTGTCCCATTGGCATGGCCTGGATGATACAACAGAGTCTGGGAAAACCATATACTCCTTGACAGTCCCAGGAAGACAAAAACTTTTGGAAAACTACTGGAAGTGTCTGCTAGAAGATGTGAGCTGACAAAGTAGCAAAGACAATAAGATGAGGGAAGGATGGAATTAGGAGACATTTCTGAGATTAAATCACAGAATGTGGTGACAATTTGGAAGGAAGCTAGGGAACGAAAGGGAGACATTTGGTGATGACCCTGAAATTTCTAGCTTAGTAAACTGAAATTAAAAATATTGCCAATAAGAAATAATGTTTTTGAAGGGCAACTTAGTGTTATCCATCAAAATTTCAAATGGAGCATACCTTTCATACAAACATTCTACTCTAGGAACTTCTATATAGAAAAATTGATTCTCTCTCTCTCTCTCTCTCTCTCTCTCTCTCTCTCTGTCTCATACACACACACATACACACATGCAAAAGCATTTCTTGCAACATAGCTTGCATTAGTCAAATAAGGGAAAACTACTTAAATGTCCATCAAGAGAATACAATAGGATGAAATATGATATAGCCACATAAGTGACAACCATTAAAAATTGCAAGAGTGATCTATATGTATTGACAAGAAAAGATGTTTAAATTGTACTGTCACATTTAAAAAGCAAGTTGCAGAATGATATATACAACTGTTTTTGGAATAAAAATATATGTATGCATATTCATTGAAGAAAAATTCTAAAATAATATACCAAAAACCATTAAGTCATTACTTTGAGAGTTATGTATTATTTAAGTTTATTTTTATAGAGTTTCTATCTTCACTTGAATAATCAGGAAAATATATGATTAAGGGTTTTATTATTCATCTATTCATCTAGCTAGCTAGCTATCTAATTTATTTCCCAGGATCTAATTTATTTCAAGGAGTACATAGTTTCCCATGCCTGTTTAGGTTTAGGAGAATGGTCAGAATGTGAACATGTATGTGTGCATGTGTGGAAATGTGTGTTATTTTTGCTGTTCCTCCAAAACGCTTCATAACATCAGCAGCTTTCCCATTTTAGACAAGAGTCTCTGAGAAGTTAATGTGCTTCCTCCATATCACAAGCATCCATATGAAGGATCTTTCCTTGGGCTTCATGGAAAATATGAAGGCCTTCTTCTGCTATCCTTGTCTGCAGAAGACCCCCACAGGCAGACATTAGTGATGGTTTGGTGGCAGAAGGGTGGGCTGAGTGGGCAGAGAGGGAAAGGCAATGAGCACAATAAAGAAAGCTGTGTCTTCTTTTGGAAGACATTCATGTGGAATGTCAGCTAAAACAACCCCCTGTCTATTTTCACTTTGCCTAGTTCTTGTTTCCCTTTTCTCTTGATCCTTCTCTCTGACTCTGTTTTTCTCCCCTCTGCCTTTCAGCAAAAGATGATAATGAGAAGAGATATAAAAGCCAACAAACCTTTAGCTGTTTTTGATATTTTGCAAATGTTGCCTTAGGATTTTTTTGTTTGTTTTGTTTTTGTTTTTGTTTCTGATCACAAGCCCTTGAGAGATACAAGCCGTGCAATTTTGAATTTTTGTTTGTTTAGAGAGAGCAGGATGTATGTAGAGAGAAGGAGGGAGAGAGAATCCCAAGCAGGCTCCACACCATCAGCACAGAGCTCAATATGGGGCCTGAACTCACAAACCACAAGATCATGACCTGAGCCAAAACCACAAATCAGATGTTAAACAACTGAGCTACCCAGGCATCCCACAATTTGAAAATTGTGTACCCTGTCTTCTATAGGGACATAGTCATGCCCATAAAATTCTATTATTAAGCTCTTGATCACAGGTACCATTTGAGAAATAAATGGCAATTGTTGAGTTTTTTAGTTGTATATTGATGTTACCAGTTAATTTTTGTTTTTCTCTTTCTTCTCAATCCAGTTATCTCTCTCAAATGTATTGAGTGAAATAAATAACAAGTGTGTACATTTTGTTTTCCTGCCTTGTTTTTTTATTTCTTTTTTTTTTTTAACATTTTATTTATCTTTGAGAGACAGAGCATGAGCAGGGGAGGGGCAGAGAAAGAGAATCCGAAGAAGGCTCCAGGCTCTAGCACAGAGCCAGATGCAGGGCTGGTGAACTGTGTGATCATGACCTGAGCCACAGTCAGAGACTCAACCGAATGAGCCACCCAGGTGCCCCTTCCTGTCTTGTTTTTGATGAATCATAAAAAGATCCATATCAAAAAATGTAAAATGCGTTTCACATGCAAAATATTTCACAAAGAATGAAACTAAGACATAAAATATCACATATATTTGTATCAGCTCACAGAAACCTGTTATTTCCATGTAATAAGACATTTCATAAGCTACCCATGAAGTCTGTTTCTTAATATTATAGCCACTACACACATACACACACACACACACACACACACACACACACACACGTGCACACACACATGTACACACACACACAGTGGGCTGGGGGAGAGACAAAGACTGACTTGGCTTAGCAAATATCACTAATAGCCTGTATTGTTGCAAATTCATCTTTATTGCTTTATGTATGAAAATAAATTTAAGTATATATTTAATATGCATCTAGTGTAACAATAAATTTGTTATAAAAATAATCATTAGAATGCAGATGGTAAGACTTTGTTTCTAAATAAAGTCAGCAACAATTACTAAAAATGGTTTATTAGGTTCTTTTTTAAATAAAGGAAAATGATAAGCCTCAGTGTGTGTAGGATATGTCTGCATCATGCAGGCTTACTTGGAGCATAAGAATGCATACTGCTTCAGTAATTCGGATGAGAAGAAAGAAGTTACAATATTTTAACTTGTAATAAAAATCCATCAAATATGCTTTTCAAAAAATATTATTGTGTGAATGTCTTAAATGGCTATCATTTCTAGGAATCTTCTTTAGCTATCTCTGCCCTCAAGAAAATCAAATAAATTACACTAGACCAAGCATTAATTGGTTGCCAAGATTCATTTTGGTAAAAATCATTCTGGAGTTATAGACGTTCATAAAAAGACTAATTGCAAAGTGGTTTAAATTATTGTTATTATGATTTAATTGTTCAAAACAATTTTCTCTTAGGAGTATTTTTTCCAAGTCATTTATTTCACTTTACCAAATGACCTTTTAAGAAGTTCTGTAATCAGCATACTTTGTCAAGCCAAAATAGGAAATATGCAGAAATACTCTGGACTGTTTGCTCTCTTTTCTTCTCTGTCTCTCTCTTTCTTTCTTTAGGAAAGCCATGAATTTTATTATTAAAGTAATTCAAAAAGATAGGCACCTATAAAATTAAAAACAAAAGCTCAACCTTAATGCCATTAGGCTCATTAATTTTTTATGAAAAATAGAAACAGTATGTTAAAGTAGTATGCTGAATATTTAATATGAAAAATAATGTGAAATGGCTTAAACATATTAGATGTAATATGAATATATAACCTAAAATATAAAATGCAATACCTAAATATACGATGTGAATATATTTATCTTGTAACACTTTGTATTTAAAGTCTTCCTTATAGGGAGTCTTTGAAAGGCCCCAAATATTTTCCTTTCCACAGCGTATAATTTAGCAACATGTCCTTTCTGTGCACTGACTGGTATCAAAGTGTTTCAATAATCAAAATATATACAGAAAAAGAAATTCAACTCAGTATATTTGCATCTGCTTAATGTGAAAAATTTTATTGTCATCTGAGTTCCCAAAATAAAGATGAGGATTGGAGACTGACAGTCTAGCTTGTGGCCCTTTTTCTATCCACACATTGAGCACAGGGTCCATGGGGTAAATATGAAGATGTGGGCCAGCTGACCTTCCCATCTTATGAAGAACCTGAGTAAAGTAATAAAGTTAGGAAACAGGATGGAGTTCATCTACAGATGATCAAACTCAATATTTTTTCATAGTTAAAAGCTGGGTGTATTTAAAATAGAATTTACTCTTGGGGCGCCTGGGTGGCTCAGTCGGTTGAACATCCGACTTCGGCTCAGGTAATGATCTCACGGTCCGTGAGTTCGAGCCCCGCATCGGGCTCTGTGCTGACAGCTCAGAGCCTGGAGCCTGCTTCAGATTCTGTGTCTCCCTCTCTCTCTGCCCCTCCCCTGTTCATGCTCTGTCTCTCTCTGTCTCAAAATTAAATAAACATTTTAAAAAAATTTTATAAAATAGAATGTACTCTTGATAATAGTTTGAGATTTCATCTATATAATATTAATCAGTAAAAACACAGGTTTATCAGATTCTCTTTTAAATCTAGCATTTATCTCTGGCCTTCAAATGGTATAAGAAGGTGGTGACCAGTGTCACATATGCACAAAAGGTGTCTTCTATCAAAAAAGAAAAAAGAAAGAAAGAAAGAAAGAAAGAAAGAAAGAAAGAAAGAAATCAGCAGATGTAGTATGCATTAACTGTTCTTTAAAACTATGTGGCCATGGTAGGAATATGGAGGAAAAACAGAAGGTGAAAATGTATGCAGATGAAAGGATCTTGTTATGGACTGAATTGTGCTCCTTCCCCCAAATTCATATGTTGAAGCCCTAACTTCCAATGTGACTATATTTGGATATTAGACATTTAGGGAATAATTAAGGTTAACAAAAGTCGTATGGGTGGGGTACTATTCTAACACCAATGGTGGCCTTATAAGAACACAAAGAGACACCAGAGATCTCTCTTTCTGCTAGTGCACAGAGGAAGTCCATAGGAAGACACCATGAGAAGGTGGCCAACTGCAAGCCAGGAAAAGAAGTCTCATCAGAAACCAACCCTAACAACACCTTCACCTTGGACATTTAGCCTTCAGAACTGTGAGAAAATTAGTGTTTTGTTGTTTAAGCCACCCAGCCTGTGGCATTCTATTATGGCAGCCCAGAAAGACAATGCCAGTTTAAAAAGTGCTTCCATTTGTTAGCTAATGGAAGGTGAATGAAAAGAAAAAGGAGACACAGGACAGGGGCAACAACTGATTGAACAAGTCCCAGAGGAGACTAAAGATGATGGAGTCTTGAACACAGAACACAGTTCACAGAACACAGATGACTTTCATTGAATAAATCAATTGCTTTAGAACATTTTAGACAGAATTTAGAGAACTTAACAAGCATTCCGACTTAGTAGGTGCAGTATTTTCACAAATGCTTCAAAATAGTACCCTTTCCCTTTTATCTCAGAAGAAATGGCTCCTACTCCAGAACCAAACCTTCCACTTGCACTTAGGATTTCAAAACTTCCCACCCCCTGAAGACATCTTAGACTTTCTCTTCATTACATTCCTGGCCAGGCCTCTCCTTGAGGTCTCTCCCCACCAGCAACCACACCCATATACCCAATGCTCCAGGCTTGAATTTTCTAGCCTCTTGTGACTTACGAACCCCTTTCATAATGATCTTGCAAATCATCTCCTTTAAATTTCTCCATGGTATAAAATGAGTAAATTTTAAGTTGAATTTTTTTTTAAATTTTACATCAGTGTATTATTAAAAATTATATCACAAAATTCATTTAAAATACTCTCCTATAATATTAATTCTGTGTATAAAAATGTTTATCTTTTTCCATTTGTTATATGACATAGTACTGTTTGATTTGCTTTAATTATGTAAAAAAAAAAAAGAAAAAGATGGTTCAGTAACAAATCCCAAAATGATACTGTATGCAATTTGGAGACTGATGTATATTAAAATGTAGATTAAAATTTAATTACGTGTTACATCATCAGGATTTGACTACTTTAGTAGCTGATGTTTAGAATCCCTATATTTTGCAGTTTAAAAATCAACTGGTTCATTTATATAATTGTTAAGTTCTAATGATGGTATGAAAGGAGTTTTCAGACTGTTATTTGCAAGCACTTTCCAAATAACATATTTTTATTAGATGAAAAGCCAAACTAGATATGATAACTACCCTATTTTTTTTCTCTTTTTCTGTTTTTTTAAGCATTTGAGGCATCTTGAAGAGCTTCTTCAGAATTTTGATATATGACTTGTGGATTAGGTGAAAATCACATAGAGGCAAACATGCAGAAATATTATCATGTGCTTTTCAATAATTTCTATTCTGACATCAACATTCCTTACTTTATGCCTTAAACCCAGAGGCCCCTTTGTCAGCTCCAAGATGAAATTGAACAAATTGCTTAAAAATTATATGATGATTAAAACCAGTGGTATTCAGTCTAGTGACAACCTTGTTATTTCCATCTCCACTTTCTACCATGCTTGCCTATCTAGTGTGTATAGGGACTCCGGCATCCTGCTGCTATTACTTACTAGGGCACAAATCCCTTGGAAAATCTTGGGGAATCTCTGGGTGTCCACAGATCACAGACCACAACACATTGCTTTAGCCCCTTGCTCTCAAACTTGAGCGAGCATCAGAATCAAATGAAGGAACTGTTAAAGCACAAACTGCTGGGCCCCAGAAAATCCAAATTTTCTGATTCAGTAAATCTGGAGACGTGCAACAATTTGCATCTCTAGTGAGTTCTCAGATGATGCTGATGCTGCCAGGTCCAGAAGCAGGCAAGAAGAAGCACTGCTCCACCATTGCAGACTGTTTAAAGTGTTCCCATTTGCATCCAGGGTCCAGGTCTCAGATTTTTCCCTTCCTGGAATGCCCCTCCCCCAGCTCTTCCCATCCTCTGAGTTCTACCTGTGGAAACTCCACCCCCACCTGTCCTTCAAGGCAAATTTACTACACTTCCTCTAGCCAGCTTTCTATTCTGCCCAGAGTTCCCCCATGTTCTCCCCTGTGAGACAGCCAGGTGGATGCTTGCCCAGCATGCACACATTGAGCACAGACTACGGGCTAGGCTGCAAGGAGAATGTCCAGGATACAAAGATGTGTAAGCTGCAGATCTTCCCTTTAAGGAGACCTCATTTATGGATCTCACTCCTGTTGGCTGAGTTGAAAACGCCTGGATTGTGACAACTATGTCTTATTAATCTCTATATCCCCTAAAGAGCCTCATGCACATTTAGGCATTTAATAAGGTTACTTCTAATTTTAATTGACTCATGAAAAATATTATTTACTTATTCAACAAATACTTATTGGATGTGCCATGATGGATGAGGCAGACCTAATCCCAGCCCTTATAATAATAATGACACATGATGATTTATTGAGTGCTTATTATGTGCCAGACACTGTACTGAGTGCTTTATATTTATCAACTCATTTAAACCTCAAAACAAGTCTATATGATGAGTACTGTAATTACTTTGACTTTACATTGAGGAAGTCTAGGTAAGCTGCTCAAGGTCACACAGCTAGGAAGAAAAGGAACCAGGATTTAGGGCCCAGGCAATCTGGCCCTAGAGTTTGCCATTTACCATGACAGTACAGCTGATGAAACCTATTTTATTTAGTAAGGGAGGAGGGCAGCAACGCTGAATGAATTAAATACAATCCTAATATGTACTATGAAATGAGAACTACAAGATGTTGTAATACTAGATGATGTAGGGGCAAACTTGGTCTTTGGGGATGGTCAGGAAAAGCTTTCTTGAAAAAATAATTTCAAGCTAAAATACAAAGTGCAAACAGGAGTAAAGAAAGCAAAAGAGAAAGAGGGTAAAGTGGTGTTACAAGTCAAAGAAAAGGCATGTGCTTAGTTTGAAAGGGGTGAAATATGTTTAAGGAACTGAATGCTGGGGGGCCTGGGTGGTTCAGTCAGTTGGGTGTCAGCTCAGGTGGTGATCTCAGGGTTCCTGAGTTCGAGCCCTGCATCCACCTCTGTGCTGACAGCTTGGAGCCTGGAACCTGCTTCAGATTCTGTGACTCCCTCTCTCTCTGCCCCTCCCCCGCTCACACTCTCTCTGTCTCTCAAAAATAAATAAAACGTTAAAAATTTTTTTTAATTAAAAAATTTAAAAAAAGGAACTGAATGCTTATGTCTGAAAAGATGCAGCTGAAAAACACTGGAGGCAGATCAGTCAGACTTAGGCATCCTGTTGGGGATTCTGAAAATCATCCTAAGAACAATGGGAAGCTGCTGAAGTTGTCTATGTAAGACAGTTGTATGATTGGATGTACACAGATTGGAAAAGAACAAGTACAAATATGGACACTGGCTGGTAGGCTACTTCTATAGACTAAGCAAGAGAGGAAGATGGCTTATATTATGGTGTTGGCAGTGGAAAAATTGAGAAATGAATGGATTTTAGCAAGACTGAGAGAGAAGATAAAACTTATTGCTAACTGAATGGGAGGGCTGAGGGAGAAGTGCCAAAAAGGACTCTGATTTCTGTCATGCAGAGGGAGGTGACAGAGAGTGACTGAAGGGTGACTTTTAAATTGAAACCAGAGTGATAAAGAAGAACCAGAAATGTAGGGATCTAGACAAGGAAATTGCAGGCAGAGGTGAAAGTAAGTTCCAAAGCCCTGATGTGGGAATGAGCTTGATGTGTGTGGGATGGCAGTGTGGCTGGGGCACAGTGGGAGAAGCAGGGTGTGGAGGAGAGCAAAAAAGAAGACTAGACCTGAGTCATCACAGCCTTGAGAGTGAAGGCAGAAAATTTAGAATTATTCTAAGTGAAATGGGAGCCACAGAAGAGTTGCCACAGAATGGAGACATACATGCACATGTTTAAAAATTGTTTTAGCGGGGTGCCCGAGTGGTGCAGCTGGTTAAGGATCTGACTCTTGTTCTCAGCTCAGGTCATGATTTTGTGGTTCATGAGTTTGAGCCCAGCATCTGGGTCTGTGCTGCTGGTGCAGAGCCTGCTTGGGATTCTGTCTCTCCTTCTCTCTGCCCCTCCTCCATTTGTTCTCTCTCTCTCTCTCTCTCTCAATCTTTTTTTTTTTTTTTTAATTTTTTTTTTCCAACGTTTATTTATTTTTGGGACAGAGAGAGACAGAGCATGAACGGGGGAGGGGCAGAGAGAGAGGGAGACACAGAATCGGAAACAGGCTCCAGGCTCCAAGCCATCAGCCCAGAGCCCGACGCGGGGCTCGAACTCCCGGACCGCGAGATCGTGACCTGGCTGAAGTCGGACGCTTAACCGACTGCGCCACCCAGGCGCCCCATCTCTCTCTCTCAATCTTAAAATAAATAAATAAACATAAAAAATTGTTTTAGCTGCTTTTGTAGAGAATTGTTTATAGAGAAGCCAGAGTATACATAGAAAGACTTGTAAGAAGCTACTATAATAGATCAGGTGAGAGATACTGGAGGCTTAAACTGGGGAAATGATTATACTTAGCATTTAAAAGATCATGGGTGTTAGATTTTGGCCTAGACAACTGATGGATGGTGGTATTTACTACTTACTAATGTGGGGCATGCTGGGGAAGAACTTCTCAGGTGGACAAATATCAAGGGTTCTGTTTCCAATGTGTAGTTTAAGATGCCCAGCAGACTTCCTAGTGGAGTTACACTGACAATCAGGTATGTGGGCCCAGGGCTCAAGACCAGGGCTACTAAGAGTACATTTGGAGTTTTGCTTGAAGCCATGGGACTGAATAAGATCACTGAGTGAAACATGGAAGGGGAAGGGACAAACACTGAGCTCTGGGACACCTCAAATATGGGCCACCTGGATCGTTAGGATGAAACTAAAGAAGTGACCACCACGTATGGCCACCTGCACATCATTGTGACCTTGACCAGGGCAATGTCAGTGGTATGGTGGCAGCGATAGCCTCATGGAATTCCAGTGAGGAGACAAATCAGAGGGAATGACACTGACTACTTTTGTCTTAAGTTGTGTTGTGATGAAACCCAGGGGAGTGGCGGGGGGCTGGAGAGGGTATGGGAAATACTATAGCATATCTGGGTGCAGGGGAGAATGACTTTGAATAAAGGAGTGGCAGGGAGTGGGTAGCAAGAGAGAGAGAGAGAGAGAGAATAACCGTAGGACTTAGTCCTTGAGAAGGCCAAAGGGGGTGACAGAAGTAGAGGAGATGGCTTTAGACAGCAACAGGGATAGCTCATCAACTGAAATAAGAGAGAAGGAATACTATATGGGTGCGGATAGTTAGGTTGGTACAGTTAGGTTAGACAGATACAGATAGCAGTTAAGTTGTTAGATAACGTGGAGGGAAGATGAATTAATTCAGTTTCACTCTCTGCTTATATTTTTCAATGAAGTATGAATTGAGGTCATCAGCTGAGCAAGATGGGAAATTGAATACAGATATTGAAAGCAAATAAAAAGTTGTAACATAGTCATAGAAGCAAGTAGAAAAAGAAACTACCAGAGAAATAAAGCAGGGTTGTACAACAATGTCCAGTACAGATTGTGGTTATGAATATAAGTGAGACCGGTCAGCACAGTTATGTGATCTTTTCCCCCAACATTGTTCAGCTGTTTTGGTGAAGCGTGGATGCATGGATAGATGGATAATTGGTTGAAGCAAGGGTGTACATATGCCAGGCAGGTGCAATGAAAGAAGAGAGGGACAACAAAATGAAGGAAGTGGTTGTAATTATGGGCTGTGCAAATGAAGGTAGGTGAGGAGGGAAGGAAGAGAGGCACTAGATTTGAGATCTTGATAACATTTAAGAATCTCCGGTATAAGGTATCAGAGCATGTAATAGGTTAGCAAGGATAGGTTGTGGTGTCTCAAAAGAATTATGTTTAAAACCAAGCTAGTTTCTCTTGCATTATAGGTCATAATCACTTATTCAAAGCTAGTCTGGCCAGATGCAATCATTATTCAGAATTTTTCAAATTTCCCCTAACATAGTGCATATGTGTCATATTCCAATGGGAAACAGGGCACTCTCCAATCAAACACATTAATATTTCTGTAGCAAAACCACGAATTTTCATGTGAAGTAGGATAAAGACTATTAATACCCTTGGAACAAATCAGATCAGGTCATCTTGCCAGATGAGTTGTCAGAACTGGTGGGATGTGGCCTCCAAATGAGTGGCAAATAAATAAAAAATCAAATAAACAAAGGTGTCAGAGCTATTTGATTGGGGATTTCAGATAAGAGATTGTGAATACAACAACCCTCTGTGCCCCCAAGTCATTTGATTTTTAATTTTCTCTCGTTTTCTTTTTCTCCAAGAAATTTCATATACTTCCCAACTAACACAGCCATAATGCTCAAACAATAGCCATAATTTTAAAGGTCACACATGTTTACCATTGCTCACCTAGAGGAATAAAGTTTTACACCAACCCATGAAAAACTTAACCTCCTGTAAAAATATGTGAGCAAATGTAGATTTGCTTCCGTAGGGAAGGGAAGCAGGGGGCAATTATCCCAGAGTGTGCCAGCTCTGGAATTGCTCTGGGGTCAGCTCCATCCTCTGGTTTACATTCGTGGGGAGGATCCACCCAACAGCTGTGTTTCAATCATCTATAGAGATACTGTCTCCCACCCACTACCCTAAGTTAGTGAATTGTAATAAAAAGCACAGAATTGAATGTGCTGCGAAATATACATTATGTTCCATTGTGTAACTGTGTAATTACTGTACTATACATGCTGGGCCAGAGAATGACTGAAAACTGAAGAATTAACCAAAGTTATGGCTAATCCTGGACCAGATCCAGCAGGCAGATGAACGGGAAAGTCCTGATATTTTGCCAAGGCCAGGGCTGTAGATAACTGAGCAACACATGAGGTAATAGAAAGAATTAATTGACTGAAAGTTCAGATTAGAAGGTTGTTGAGTGTGGCAAGTTTGTCCAGAATGGTCTCTTGGGATGTGGTGTTAAAACAAACAAAGAAAACCACATAGGATATTAATATTATTTTAATAATCAATAAAAATCTACATAACCTTAAGTTTTAATAATCTTTCTCTGTATCAAGCAATGTTTCCATTCCACCATTTAGCAATGTTTCATCATGTTGTTGCAAGTATCAACCTTCTTCCTTCTTTCTTTTGTAATTTACTGAGGTAAATCTGTTTTCTTTTAGGATAATCTTTCTAGCCCAACATTCCTAAGCAGACAGAGTTTGCAAGAGTGGTCCATTAAGAATTTCATTTTTCCAAAAGCTTAAGAAAACCATACATTTAATTAGGATAAGGCTAAGAAGCTAATTAACCTTGCAAGTATATTCCTGAGAAAGTACATTCCAAGTGGGAGAAAGAGTGAATGAAAGTAGAAAGGTAGAGAGATGTAGATGCCCAGGGAGTTCATTCCAGCAGGACAGAGAGTGTAGGTAGAATTAAGGAAAGTGAAGAACAGAAATGAATGTCACCATCCAGTTTTGAGTCTCTTAAATGCTAGCCTGACAAATTGGAATTTATTTAGTTTGTTTGCAAAGACAACACGAAGGTTTTTGAATAAGACAATGGCATTATCATATTTATATAGCTTTTTCCGTAGAACTCAAACCACTTCACGTTCTTCTGAGTCATTAAATATGTCTGTGGCTTTAGGGTAACATCAAGTTAATTTGAGTCCTTGTCCTAGTTTTTACTGACTTCCAAGACCTGGAATCTATAAATTAAAGTCTGCCAGTGACTCAAACTCTCTGAACTTCATTTTACTTCTATGTAAGTGGGGATAATAATACTAATTTTATAAAGTCCCTGTGAGGATCAAATGAGAGAATATGTAAACCACATTGTGGAGTATATGGTACAAAGTCAATGCTCATTATAAGTCAGTTCTCCTCCCAGGCCTTCCATGTCTTCTAATAATTAGAATGATAACATCAGAAAGAAAATATCCCTCCTGTAAGCCTTTTCATTTTCTCTTTATTCAATTTGAGAGACTTTTATATGGCAACTTGCTAGATCCTAGGACACCAAGATGAATAAAATAAGGCTCTTTTTCTCAAGAATTCCACAGGCTAGTGAAGGGAGCAGAAACCACATCAATAACCAGAACACCAAGTAAGGAGAATTAACAAAACACTGGAGGCTTAGAGGATGGGAGCTAATCCTTGCCAGTGGATCTGAGATTTCACAGGAGAGCTGATAGTTTAGCTAGGCTTTCAAGAATGAGGAGGTAGACATGTGAGCAAATCACAAAGGCATAGAGGGTGAGTTCCTAAAACAAGAAGGCCAATAGGGTGGACTAACCCAGTATGAATCCAGAAGGAATATGAGAACAGGTTATTAAGGAATATATTTATCCTACTGTGAGTATGAGTTTCATCCTACATAGAAGCAGAAACCACAAAAAGTGTTCAAGCTGATTTGATATTTTAGGCAGTGGTGCAATAAGATATACTGGAACACCGGAGCAGCAACACCTCCAAGATCCACAGAGACCTTCATGTTTCCAGTGTTGGTATCACGATGGAAACTGTAACCAAGATGAAGGGTCCAAGAAGAAGAAAAGTAGGGAGAAGTGGGTTGAGGAGTGAGATGAAATTATTTGGGACCCCTTAGACTTGCATTGGCTGTGGCACAACCAGATGTAAATCTGCTTTGAAGTTCAGTAAAGAGATCACGATGGATTCAAGGAATCACAGATTATAGGTAAGGGCTGAAGCCAAGCATGCGACCAGGTTCAACCATGAAAATATGGAGTGTGAAGGAAAGAGGGCTAAGGGTGGAATGAATGATGGGGATCACAGAGTAAAACATGGTGTGAAGAAAAGAAAGGATTGGTAACAATAACACAGGGGCACCTAGCTGGCTTGAGCTATACAGCATGCAACTCTTAATCCCGAGGTTGCGAGTTCAAACTCTATGTTGGGTATAGACATTACTTAAAAAAAATAAAAAATAAAATAAGTAATGCAAGTGGAAAAAAAAACAGAAAAAGAATGTCTATGAAGTCAATGGAGAAAGCCAGAAAAAACCAACTGTGTTTTTTTTTTTTTAATGTTTTTATTTATTTTTGAGGCAGAGAGAGGCAGAGCATGAGCAGGGGAGGGGCACAGAGAGAGGGAGACACAGAATCCGAAGCAGGCTCCAGGCTCTGCGCTGTCAGCACAGAGACTGACGCGGGGCTCGAACTCACGGACCGTGAGATAATAACTTGAGCCGAAGCCGGACGCTTAACCGACTGAGCCACCCAGGTGCCCCAGACCAACTGCGTTTTATGCAGAAAGAAGGTCAAAACATGTTTAGAGTGAAAATACATATATAGGTCTTTTTCCTTTATTCCTTTATTTATGTATAAATAAATATAATAAAATATAATATAGAATAAAAATATAAAAATAAATATATATAATATAAATTTAATACATAAAACATATCTTTTATCGCCATTTAACGAACAAGATGAAATGCTTACCTGATTTTTTAACATGTATCGTGTAATGGCTCCAAGTAGAAAACATTTCCTGAAAAGAATATCATTTTTTCTCATTCTTAGATGATCTAGATGGCATCATTCAGTCTTTTGTGTCCACACTCATTATAATACAATCAATCCTATATAATGACACAAGATACATTTTCCTGAGACTACCAATCTGCTACTTTCCTATTCAAAGAACTTTGAGTTACTCCTAATTGCTTACAGGATAAAGAATAAATCTTTTCCTTTGTCATTAATGACCCTTCGTATGCAAGCAACAACTTCCTGTCCTGTTACTTTATTACATGAATCTTCTCTCTGGTTTATTCATTGTCCTCAAACAAATTTTATGCATTTATACCTCTAATAGTTTTTTAATACCTGATATAATTCCCTTTATCCGACCCTTAGAAACAAAAAGAAATGCTGCTATGTAATTCCTGAGCATCCTGGAAGGCTTATCTCAAGTATCATTCCCACTAAAGTCCACTCTGCTTTCTAGACCTTTGATAGTTTTCATTTGGTACTTATCAGGCCAGAGATGAGAGAATCTGAGCAGAGCCCCTGAAAGACTGTGTGACCTTTGGAAATATCTCCGGCCCTCGGTTTTCTCATCTGTAAAATGAGAGAATTTTTAAGATTCTCAAGCTCCAAAATCATTTTGTTAGAGTGGGCAGTAGGTTCTAACAGGATACTAGAGGCCAGCAGAGAGGAAGACATGGGGCAGCACTCCATAAGAGTTGGATCAAACCAGACAGCCCAAGATGGTGGATGCCATGACAGGAACCACCCCCCAACCCCGACCAAATTAGGAAGAAAAAGCAGGAAACACTGCACCACCCCAAGAGATGAATATTCCATCCCCTAGCTAACAACTATCAATACAAGATAGAAACCCAACCCCCAGGGTATGCAGCACCTGCGCGAGTGCTCTATCTCTGTCTCTCTCTCCCACTCTCATATCTCCAGAGTGTACTTTTTGCTTTCGTTTTCATAAACTTTCTTGCTTGTGTTGCTCATCCCCTGTGTTGTATGTCTGTCCTCGAATTCTTTCTTGAGACAAGACCAAGAACCGTCTGCACCTCCTTCAGGATGGGCTGGGTCTAGGCCCTAGGGTTCAGGGTCTCCCCAGTTCACCCAGCAACAATTTGATCCTATATGTTATAGTGCATGTCTAGCTAAAGAGATAGGCACAGAACAAAACAGAACAGAATAAAACAAACCATGATACTAGGCACACACATGCAGATGTGCACGCACAGACACACACCAATATTCCAGCAAGGAATGAAATTGAATATCTTCTAATGAAATGAATGTACTAATACTGATGAAGGAGCATGAGGTAAGCGGAGGGGCAAAACACAAGCTAGCACACACCCCCTCCCAAGGTGGGATTTGTGTGATATTCCTTGGACACTCCCGGCTACCCCAAAACAAGACAGGACAAAAAATAAATTGTTAAACTGATAGGAGTCTCCACCAGCTTACCAGAAAAAAGCAATCCCATCAACAGCCTAAAGTCCAGGAACTGCC
The DNA here is from genome assembly GCF_022079265.1 of Lynx rufus. Taxonomy (NCBI): domain Eukaryota; kingdom Metazoa; phylum Chordata; class Mammalia; order Carnivora; family Felidae; genus Lynx; species Lynx rufus. Next base: position 30,192,517 of record NW_025814889.1, on the reverse strand, counting down.
TACTGTCTTAATGTTAATGTTTTGCTGGAGGGAAAAACAACCTTAGCTTGACAATAGCTAGGCCTCCGATTGTCTGCAAGCCTTTACCATAGGACAATCCCTTTAGCAACTCCCTCGACTTTATCTCCCCCACTCTATAAAATGGTCACCCCTGACACAGCGACGCTCTTCCTGCCCATGGGTACTGTCCCCATGCTTCAATAAAATTACCTTTTTGCAGCAGAGACGTCTTTAAGAATTTTTTCTTGGCCTCTATCTCCGGACGGCCCTTCCCCCCCACCATCACCTCAAACTTTCATCAATACTAAGACTTTGCCAATGAACTTGAGTTTGGAAAAGAACATATATATGGAATAGAATGACAGTAGCACAGGAATCAATTCAAGCACCTCACAAAATTGGAAGCTAAAAGCGTAGAACAAACTTAAGCTTTTAAAAAACGTTATCAATAAAATGAACTTAGGGTCCCTATTTTCTGACTTTGATGACCTGGGATTCATTTCAAGTTCCCCTCTCATGCACACTGTCCTATTTTGACATACAATATCCTCTCAAATCTCTCTGAGTATATTAGTCATAGTTTCCATATTTTTTTAAGTTCTTTTTTTCCTCCCTGAATTTTCTCTCTTTCTTATCTATCTATTTTTCTTTTCTGATGTTTTGCTTTCACACTGCAGGATTTTCTCAAATGCTTTGTGATCCATGGTTGGCCCTTCAGACTTAAGATGAGGGAGCAAAACAGTTGTTTATATATCTGCTTTTCTTACTGAACAGTAAGTCCTTTGACCAGAAGGATTATGTTTTGTTTACCTTTTTTTTCTTAAACACTTTTGCAAACTTGACATGCAATATTAAAATTATAGTATTTAGAACATAGGAACTGACCCACTCTTTTCTATCCATACCATATTTGGAGTAAGAGTACCATTAACAACCAATAAGGAAGACTGAATCAGTTATGAAACTTCATTCTGTAATCAAAAGTTGAATAGTTATATCATTGATCACACAAATGGAGAGGTCACCTGGAAAAGAACAGGCAGAAGGAAGGAAGGAAAAATGGGACATTAAAGGCAAGTCAGATATCTGAATGACTAGACATGACTGTTGTACAAATACCATTACTATGATAGGCACTCTCCCTATATCAGGCACTATCCTGAAAATTAAACATCTAACTCTTGCAGTCCTATGAGGTAGGTATTATTTTTTGCCCCATTTTACAGATGTGAGATCAAAAGGCAAAAATACTAAGTACTTTGCCCAAGGCAACACTGTTCATAATTGGCAAAGCTGAAATTTGTACCTAGGCTATTTCTAGAACAGTCATTTAATCTCTATAGACCTAATTATCATACATTAAGGGCTTTAGAATTTGGAAGTGAATGGAATTTATTAGAATTTAGAATTTCAATCAGAAATTCAATTCAATTAGAATTTCCCAGTGATGAACTAATAGAATCAAATGTCAGGGACATCAAGAGGGCACGTTTGCAATGGTCAAGAAGTTAAGTCTTCAAGATCTACTCCAAATCCAAGAGTCTCTGATGGCAGTTTTATGTGCATATATGTAGTCATTCTTTCCAAGTAAAATGTAAGATTCTTGGAGGTATGAATAATGTCTTAACCTTTTCCGTGTTCTATGTTCTTCTCTCCATACTGTTCTGTATGCATAGTAAGCAACAAATATTTGTTGTTTAATTTTGAAATACTTTCCACTGACTAGCCATTTAGAACAGGGTCGATTATCCCTTCTCTGTGATGTTTAGCATGAAGGCAACAGAACAGATTGATGACTTCTAAAGCTCCCTTCTAGAGCTATGATTTGGTAGGGGACAAAAATAGACAGGAAAAAGCACCAACATCCTTATGTCCCTCTGTGGCACAGTTGGAGAGTGCTATGCCAGGGTTTCTGATTTTAAAGGTTGTTTTAAAAAAGAGAGAGCGAGAGAGAAAGATAAAATGAAGTTCTGAGCAAGTCTCAAAATGGCTTATTGATCATGTCACGCAGGTCTTCTAAACTCCATCCTGGGTATATACAAAATATCAAATACGTGTTGGGAAAAGGAGCTAGCCTTTCTGATGGCCTCAAGGATATGTCAGATATAGCAGCAAGTTATCTAAATATTTCTAGACTACAATATTCAAGACAAGACAAGAGGAGCAATCACAAAGATTTTGCAAAACAATTGTCAGCAATAAGAACATATCTGACAAGTTTGGGGGTAATACTTCTTAAATATCTCTCCAGGTTGTTTAAATCCATTTGAAATCATCATTTTGTCTCCAAACAATGACAATTTGATATTACAAGTAGAACATTACAGTAATTTTGAAGCAAATGTTACTGGGTCACTTTGTAACTGACACTACATTTAAATACATTATATTATTTTTTTAAAAGCTGAATGAAAGTGCAAAAAATATTACTGAGTTAAGAAAGTGAGAGTATAGGATAATAATAATGATGCTTTAAACCTAGTCTTGAAATTTTTAGACAGCGTACGTAACTATTTTCATCCAATAGCAAAAGCATACAGACATAAAGATTTGAACAAAGAGAATTAGATGTTCTTGTGTTGAGAGAAAACTGAAGAGCAGACCTCAAAAGTCTTTGAAAGCATCAAATGATCCTATAATAGTGAGATACGGTTGCTTGTAAAGTTATAATTATATCCACATTGACTAAAACAGCTCCTAGCCTCCAAAAACGCCATTTACAGAGAAGATAGAAATTCTACTTACCTGCGGCCCCACCCTCCCAAACCACAAAGCCTCACTGATGGCAGCTGTTCTCTCTCACCCTCATCTTCAACTGCGTGTCTTGGCTGTTCAGGCGCTTCATTCAGGAATATGAGTACTATCAGGACCTCAACCAAGGCACTTCTTTAGAGCCTCACTATCCAGAAAATTTCCCCTCACAATCCTAGGAGTAGAACCCAGCTGCCAAAGCCTGGCTTTTTTGAGCTTTCCCCTATTATTACCCTATTGACTTAGTGTCCTTGCCCTTCTTAAAAATAACCAAGTCTAGGATCGTAAGAGGCCTCACAGCTCATGGCTACCAATAATGAAAGTTCAGCTATGGGTGAGTTTACAATGTCTTAGTGAACTGGCCTGTTGCCTATCTTGTATAACCTTGTCTCTGTGGGGAACCATGTACAACCCTAACCAACTAATTTCGAAACCAATATCTAGAGCATAACCCATGCCTAGGCTAGGGACCACCCATAATAATAATCACCCCCAAATAAGCAGCAGGAGCTAAAACTACAAATTGAAAATATTCCACCAGGGAAAGAAGAGGAAGTAAGACATTGGGAATGCATATTTAATAGTTGTAGCTATAGAAAAGGAAAATAAATTCACACCCAAAAACAAAAGCAAATTAAGAAGGCTTTTTAGGTGAAACTACTAGCTAATAATGCTGTCATGGGAACTCTGATAAAATGCTTACATTGCAGTCTGACAGATCCCAGAATCCTCTGATGGTCTAGGAAATCAAGTTATTGAAAACAGTGTCTTTTGTATTTAGAATGTCTTCTCTGCTTTGGAGTAAAAAAATGTGTCCACACTGGATGTTAACAATAACCAAAAGGAAAAGAAAGGAAACAAGCAAACAAACAAAAATCACTCTCTTTTTTTCTTCTTTTCCAATGGAAGCACTAGAAGGAACAGTAAAATAACAAGGCCATGGTATCAATCTGTCAGAATTAAAAGGGACATAGTAAAGGTCACAATTGCGTAGAGTGCACGAACTCAACACCAAGAAGATTTGGAAGTCATTTGGCTTTGACTTAATACCGTAAAAGTGTTTGTGCTTAATTATGGAAGCCCTCGGGGACTCTTCCCTTTCCCCTTTGAAGGTGGGGAGTCATCAGTAATGGAAATTACCTGGTTGTGAGATTAAGAAAGACAATGTGCTGGACACCAACGAGGGGCCAACATGGTTCTGACAAATTACAACCAAGCCTCTCTTTTAGGGCAGCAGGATATCACTCTGGGGGATTTTTCCATCAGCCAAAGTACACCTACCTGGATCTTTGTAGATGTGACCTTCAATTAAGGCAATGATTTCCTCATTACCCATTTTCCACAGGCTTATTTTACAGAGAAACTCCCAGGGAGCATGAAATAGGAAAACTCAGAAGGAACAACAAAAGGGATTTTAAAATCAGGATAGTCATTACAGCCTCAGGGGAAAAGGAAGAATGTTTTGGGAGCCTTTATAAAACTTTTATTTTATTTATATTGTTTTCCAAGGACAGCTTTTACTAAGGGATGTGGTTGTTAAAATCACAGCAAAGGTACGCTTTGTCAGATAGATGAAGTAGCTCTACTCTGACCTCCTCATGCTTTGGGCCAGCAAGACACTGAGGAATATTTTTATCTTAGCCACAAAACCAAACCTATCTTCTGGACTTAATAATATGGGGAATATTTGCTAGAGCCAACCACAGCTTAATCAGTATGAGCCCATTGAATACCCCTATGAAGAACCAAAAATTGCCCCAGAAAATGCTCCTGTGTCAAAAGCATGGTACTGGGTAGGTAGAGCTTTCAATCTCACAAGCAAGTCTGCAACTGAGCTCCAGATTAATCTGAAAAATACTCTGAAACATAATGTGCCCTTGATATGGAAGCTAGAGGTAACATAAAAGGAGACCCACAAACCAAACGTGTTATTTTTTGTCTTCAACTTGACCTAGCACTGGCAAGTCTCCATTATTGCTCCCTGAAGGGAAGTGGGAATGAAAGAGCAGAAACCCAGCTTGGTGCATATTCCGCTTCCATTGACAAGGGTACCCAGAAAAGCAGAGCATGTCCATTAGCACAAACAGCACATGGTCAGAGAAACATAAAGAGGAACAGCCTTGCTTTACCCTGTACTTTCTCAATAAACCTTTTCTTAAATTTTTAATCTAGTTAACTCACAAAGATCCTTTATGAAATAAGTACTCCTGTTCCCAGCTGAATAGGAATGCTGACTTGCCCTATACTTATGAGAAATCAGGCAAAGAAGAGTTTTGGTGAAGGGTGTTTTGTGGTTTCTTTATTTTGCTTTCTCTTATGGTTTTGGTCACTCCCTGCCATTCCTCCGATAGTACTATTTTTATTTTATTTTATTTTATTTTATTTTATTTTATTTTATTTTATTTTACTTTACTTTACTTTACTTTATTTCTTGCTGACAGTATATACAGATGGACACAGGACACAGTCTTCAAGTCCACTGCAAAGCTTCATGGTCCATGTTAGAAAACAATTCAGAAAGAAAATACACTGGGAAGGTTTTAAATATCACATGAGCAAAGGAGCCAGTGTGAGAGACTCCCTGAGATGTCTTACATTCAAGGTCTTACAGAATATTGGAGAATGAGACACCCACTCTAATGTTTAAAAAAAAATAAATAAAAAACTGCTCTCAAATAGTAAAATTATCATCCAATTTTGCTACTGATAAGGCCTTGAAAGATTACTGAATCCAATGCCTGTGTTTTACAGATGAAAACCCTGGCAGCCCAGCAGGATGAAGCGATGTGTTCACTGCACAGAGTTGTGGTAAAATGGTAGCCTGGACCCTCTGGGTCTGGACTCTCAGCACAGTGCTCTGAAATTAAGTTGTACTTTCCTGTTATATGCTTTCACAGGTAAGCATCTCTCTGACATTGTTCACATCCTTATTTAAGCATGTATCTTAAAAAATTTTTAGGGACAGCTGGTGGCTCAGCCAGTTAAGTTTCTGACTCTTGATTTCAGCTCAGGTCATGATTTCACAGTTAATGAGATCGAGCCCCAAGTGGGAGCTCTGTGCTGACAACAGGAACCTGCTTGGGATTCTCTCTCCCTCTTTCTCTTCTCCACGCCCCCCAACCCCTCTCTCTCTCAAAATATACATTAAAAAATACTATTTTTAAAGAGTAACATTATGTAAAAAAAAAAAAGTCTGGTACTATAAATGTGTGTGAGCCTGTTCCAAATATGTCTCAATATAGTCAAGTAGTTCTTTTTTTTCCGTGAGGCTTAACATACCTCAAGAAAACGTACCACATAAGACCTGCATTAGAACATATTGTTCCGAGTTCTTTTTAGGATGTGATTACTGTTTATTGCAAACTTCACACCAGAGTCTACCAATCATGTCACCCTAAAAACTGTTTATTTGTTGAAGAAAACAAATTATTTTATAAGTGATTCTTAGGCTGTGTCTTCACAGCAATCTCCCCAAAGTAGATATGTTTGTATTTCCCCCTTGAAGGCAACTTAACATTTTGGAACCCCAGTGGTGGTATTCTGACACCATTGTGCACAGATTCCTTATTCATATCCTTATGAGGGGATCCTGAAAATTTCCTGGCCTCTAAGAGCTTACTAACTTGGATTACATAGCCCCTGAAATTTCACCATTCTGTGGGCTAAGTCTTGTGCTCTTACAGTGAGTGATATATTTTTTTTAAAGGCCTTTGTGAAGGAGCAGGGAGAAGAGAAATAAAATGCAGGAGAGTCACTGAAAAGAAGGTGGAGTTAAAAAGGAACTCCTTCACCTGCTTTATCATTTTACTGACAGCTAACCTTAAATGAAGTTTGAAATAAAAACTATAGATGCATGCTATGTCACAGTTGGATATTTGGATAAAAATCTAAAAACAAAGGAAAGCAAAACAAACACACACTGTCATCCACCATAATAAAAATGAAGAACTGAAAGTTTGGTAACTGGTCACTCCCAAACAACAAAGAGACTGGTCTGCTGAATAGTGGACACTTGTGGCTTCTGGTGACCTGGCATTCCTTCCTACTTCTTCCAGGAAACTAGAGACCCTCTTTTTCTTTCGGAGACTGCCTCTCTGCACTCCGTCTATCATGTGCCCTCATGCCCACAGCTCTGGTTGGGCAAGTGACCTAGGATGACGAACAAGAGGAATCCATCTCCCTTGACAACTGCCTGCTCCAGGGATGGGCACATAAACCAAGCAGATCCATCTGGATTTTATGGAAGGTAAGTACATATTTTGGGAGAGAAAGCCTACCTCTGAACCCTTTCTCTACTAACACAATCTACAAAGAAGGAAGCTTTAAGTATGGACTTGCTATTACCCTTGACACTGCCTGGAGAGTGCCTGTTGGAGAATGAAGCCAGCTCAGATGAAAACACACATATCCTGCTGATTGGCACCAATTGAACCTTTGGCCTAGCTATGCCTGAGGCTAGGTCCACATCTTGATTTCCCAATTAGGACCATTAAATCACTTTTTTGTTTAAGCTAAAACGGACTGACAAGTGACAACCTTGATTACCCCTCATCATCCTAGAATTTAGGAGATGCTTCCTTTTATACCTGACAGGAAAGTTGCTGTCTTATATCTACATAATAAAAGATATTCACCTGACATGATCAGAGCTAATAGGAACTACACAGATATCAAGAGTTGATCTGTTTCCTACAGTAGCACCTGTTTAAAAACCCAAGTCAGACCATTTCAAAGCAAGGTCCAAAGAATCTTAAAAATCAATGAGATAAGAGTTTGCTTAGGCAGACAACATTAAATTTGAGTATGTTTGAGTAAATCTGAGAATGAGTTAAATTTGACTACATCCAGTCCGTGTCTCAATATAATTCCAAAGTCTGAGATATCACAAAGGAATTTTAAAATCCAATGGAGAAATATGCCTTTGAATGCCAGACTAGAGACAATAGCACAGTGTGAATTTAAGATGCCATTTGACTTCATAAAACACAAGCTAGTGGATATTTTATGAATTTTCTAAAGAATAAACCAATTGTGTTAAACTTATTTTATAGTTTTACTTCTATCTTCCTTAAGATACAAAGGAACATCAATTGGTAAAGATAAATTCAGAACATCAATTTCCCACAGTTTATTCCATCATAGAATTGCTGCATAATCTTGCCAAATTTGAATTCTCCATGTATCTTCGTTCTTCAATCTGTGGCATAAGAGGGAGAAATGATCTCTTTAGAGGCTGGTGAGACCCAGGTCCACTTTGAACTCTGAATGCAAATTGTAAGTAGTAAAGTTCTCATGGATGCTTGCTTTTTGTTTCTTTCTTTCTTTTTTTTTTTTTTTTTGCTTTACATTTCAAAATGCAAGCCTATATATTTCGTTTTATCACCTATCGCTTAACAAATTTGCTGTCTCAACTTTTACATTTCTATTATTTTTAATTTCTACAACAAAAAGTTACACCAACAAAATTGAGAAGAGAAAGTGCAGGAGTGTCTCTTACTAAATATTTTCCCTTCCTGTCTATATTGCTATTTATTGTCCTTGCTGAGGTGTTTATAGCATTTGTGCAAGAGGAGAATGTGCCTGCAAAAGGTAACTTGTTGAATGACTAGTCTGAGGAACTTTTACAGTACAAAGGTTCCCCAAAGGCTTCCCTTGTTCTGCATGCCTTCCTCAGGTCATACAAACTTTTATGTGGCATTAGGACAAGTCCATCAAAGCAATGAATTTTGTAGCTGATATCAACCAGCAAATATATGTTACCTCTTATATAGGAGAAAAGGTGCTTTGACAATCTATTGGTTTAACATAATAAACTGAAGGAAGAGGGCTTGTTGAAAATGATGCCCACTGACAATAGTCTATCAAATACATTTGACTGAACTATCAAGGCAGGAAATTGTATAACAACTCAAAGTAAGCAAAACAATCACCTATGTATCTATGGAAAGTGTGTGCAATATTGTTGTTGAATCTTGACTTTCCAAAATTGAAGAAACAGTTTATTTCACATGGAATATCCAAACAGGCAAGTCTGTGGATGGCTTCTATAGGGTGTAAATGAACATTTAAAATTCTTCTTTGGCCATCTCCAGAAGGATAAAAGACAAAGAAGAGATTGGGTGGGAGTGGAAGACATTGCAAAGAGTTATTTGGAGTGACACTTTCCTGTACATTAGTAGACACATTCATTAATTTTGTATAAATAATAGTTAGAAAAATTCCCTTTTATTAAGGCATTATTAAACACCTACTCTGAGTCACTAAAACTGAAATAATACCATGAATATTTGATTACTAGGTCAGTAGGGGTTAAGCAAGCTTTTATGTTTCATGGGAGCCAATTTTTCAAGGAAAAGTGTCCCTAGTTCAAATTTTCAACCTACAAAATTATCAAAACAACAGGAACAGCTTCTCTGGTCAGTCTGTTCTTCATTCCAATTATGCTCATCTCCAGAGACTTTCAATACCTCTCTCTCTCCCTCTTATCGCATGGGACAGGAGAAAATGGAAGCCACTAGAGAGAAACTGTCCCCTACCAGGACAGCAAACCTCCATGCAATTACATCCACCAGCTCCTCTTTCCTCACATGGCTATGACAGAGAGGCTGTGCCTTATTTTCAATATCTTTCCCAATACTAGATTCTACCCATTGGCGTTTAAGAGTGTTCGAGAGCACCCATCTTGAAAGCAAACAAGAAAGAGAAAAAATCAACCTCCCTCCACACTTCTTCCTTCCAGGGCTATTTTCTGTCTCCCCCACCTTCAGTAGAAACTTGCAAACAGAATTATCTTTGCTCATTGTCGCTATTTCCTTACCTTCCACTCATTCGCTAGCCCCCTCCACGCTGGCCTCTAGCCCTGTCCCTCCATCACTCCACTGGAAAGACTCTTGTCAAAGTCACTGTCAGTAGTGATTGGCCACTATATCCAATTGCATTTCAGTCCTCATCCAACTAGGACTCTCAACAGTATTTCAACTCGCTTGTCTAGCATTTCCTGTTTGAAATCTCCCTTCTACTTGACTTTTATGACAATATACTCTCCTGGTTTTCCTTCTACTTCTCCAGCTGCTCGTTCTCCAGATCTTTTGTTGAATCATCCTGACAATCCAGTCTTTAAATGTTCCTCAGCGTTCTGTCTTGCTCTCCTTTTCCAATTTCCTTAGCAATTTAATCCATTCCTTCCACTTCAATTACTAAATTCTTATAATCACTGGATTGTAATATCACAATCTATTGCTACATACCAAAGACTACAAATGTATATCTCCAATCCAAACCACTCCTCTGTATTCCTACCTCATTTGATAGTCTCAAAGACACTAAACACTAAACCTGGATCAGATCAAACTCATGATCTTCTTTCCACACTTCCTTCCAGTGTCTTTTGCCTATTTGAAGACTATCACCAACAATTATGAAAGCCATAACCTTAGGGGTTGTCCTTGACCACACCCTCTTCTTCATTAGCATAGCCATTTCACCATCTGTCCTGTTATTACACTTCTAAATACACCAGAAATACATCTTTTTCCAACCTCCACTGCTATGATCTTTGTTCATGTTCATATTCAGATTCTACCATAGTTACTTCCTAACTGGTCTCTTGGCTTCTTCCCTTATTCTACTCTTAACCTATTCCCCACATAGCAGCTGGAATCATCTGATATGAACACAAAACAAAATTAAATTCTGCTAACATAAATTCTACAATTCTTAACTGTGGGTTTGTTTTGTTTTGTTGTTTTTGTTGTTGTTGTTGTTTTGATTTTTGTTTTCAACTTTTAAATTAGTTTTTACTAGTTTTTTTTCAAAATTCCTTAAAATTTTAGTTCTCTGTATAAAATTATGATTAAATGTTAAGAGAGAACTACTTCCCTGTTTGATTGTTCAAATTATATTTTATACATTGTCCTACTTAAAAACAATCCTTTGGAAATTTTGAATATGTTCTCTGTAATGTTTTTATTGGTCTGATGAGTGTTTCTATTGGTTATTATCACCTTAATTTTCCTAATTAAAAAGTAATTCAATAAAGGCAGAACAATCTAAGAATATTCTTTTAGACAAATAATACATAATTTTCAAATTCTAGCCCTGACCTCTAACACCAAAAACTGTTTTAAATCAGATAACATGTTTCCAATTTTAGCATTGTCTTCCTGCATCTTGTTATTGCATGTACTGTATTATAACTTTGTCTTAAAACTTTAGATGGTAGCATTTTCTCCAACATGTGAAGAATTTTTAAAGTAATTTTTTATTTACTTAAAATTTTTTTAACATTTATTTTGAGAGACAGAGACATAAAATGAGCAGGGGAGGGGCAGAGAGAGAGGGAAACACAGAATCTGAAGCAGGCTCCAGGCTCTGAGTTGTCAGCACAGAGCCTGACACGGGGCTCAAACCCATGAAACATGAGATCAGGACCTGAGCCTAAATTGGATACTTAACTGACTGAGCCACCCAGGTGCCCCTTAAAGTAATTTTTAAAAGGCCAAAACTGAAGGATAAGAAAGTAAAGTTTCATTTGTTTATTTTCTTCCTTCCTCTGCCAATCCAAATTAATGACATACCTGTGGATGAGGTCCAAAAGATACCTCCTGAATAGCAGAGTCCTTTGACAGAAGTGTCATTTGTAATATAATTTTTAAAAATAGTAGTAGGGACTCCTGGCTGGCTCAGTAGGAAGAGCATGCAACTCTTGATCTCAGGGTTGTAAGTTCGAGCCCCATCTTGGGTGTAGAGATTACTAAAAATAAATAAATAAACCTAAAATAAAATAAAGTAATAGTAAATTAATTTAAATTTAAATTTCTAATCTTTTCCCAGTTTCACTTCTTCCATCCTTACATTTCAAATGTAGGTTAGCTCCTGCTAAAAATATGTTGTTTTATTGCTTTTCTGAAATATGTGGGTTTGGTGCTTTAAAAAACTTGCCTAGACTTGATATAGTTTTGAAATACCAACCTCAATCTCCATATTGCATCAACCTGGAATACTTTGAGGAAGTTTGTGGCTCAAATGGCCCTCCCGGAGCAATGGATCTCATCTTATTCCTGATAAATTGACGAGAGCTTGATGAAAAGAACCAAACATTTACCACCCAGTCTATTCTTAATGGCGGGCAAAGATTCCAGCCCTGCTAGGGAGGTCTGTGTCCCTTATTCCTCTGCAGTTCCAGTGTGGGAGTCTATGGGGCTCGGTGTTGCCCACCCAGGGCCTCCGCCTGGCATTCTGGAAGTATGCTCCATGAATCTTCCCTTCACTGAAACTGGGTCCTATCTAGTCTGGGGATTTGTGATGCCAGGAAGAGTGATGTGTTCGTGAGATCAAAATAAAATCAACCTAGGAACACTGCCAAATTCTTCCTCTGTCTATCACTTATTCTCATATAAAGGTCGGTCTGTCTCCCTTGCTGGAGAATTGCGGAAATCTAAAACTGACCCTTTTCAGCACTTAAGCGGAATCTAACAGCAGAGGAAAGAGGTTGTTAGCAAGGACAATTTGCTCTGTACCAACCCACTAGCTGGCAATTATCAATCAGTGTGGTAGGGCTCCATTCCCCAGTACTGTGTAGAAACTAAGAAGTCTAGAAAAGCCTCAGATCAGGTAAGCCCAGAAAAATCAGAGGCAGAACTTAAATTTGATAGTTCCCCCCAAGCACTTAGTGCAAGTCTTATTAGTTGCTTGGAGAAAGCCTGGCTAAAGTGTTCACCGGTGAGCAAGAGAGAAGACAGGAGTTTTTTGGGTTTTTTTTGTTTTTGTTTTTGTTTTTTTCCTGCGTGTCGACACGCTGGAGGTGCCCTTCCTCCGGGAAAGGAGGAAGGGAGCCAGAGGGGGCGGCGAGGTTGCAGAGTGGGGGTAGTCCCTCTCTGAGCGCCTGATCTGGTGGCTTTATTTGTTAGCGCGGTGGGTCCAGGCTGGGAACTGCACACTCAGCAGGGAAAGGGGAAGAGAGATTGGCGGCAGTTTTATAAAAACAATACAGCTCAAGTCTCCCGCGTGTGCCCCCTCGCTCACCCCGCGGAGGCACAGTCCGGTCAGAAACGGCTCCCTGGAGCTAGTGCGGCCTCCTAGTTCCCAGTAGGAAGAAGGCGGGTGTTTGCGACTGGAGGACGCCCTGATCGCTGCACACCCCTCCCCATTCCCCTTCTCTGTCAACCCGCCAGGTTCTGAGAGGCGCCTTTCTCTCCGAGCCCGGGACGGAGGTCGCTCGGGGTCACCCCAAATCTGATGATGCCGTTCGCCCTGCGCAGCTGGGGCTTGGGACTGGCGGGGGTGCGCTGGAGGCAGAGAGGACACGGGGAGGAGGCGACGTGCGCCTGTCGTAGCCAAGCGCCGGGGCTTTCCTCCGCAGCGCCTGCTCCCCCGGGTCTGCGCTGGGCGCGGCTGGCGCCCTGGTCTCGCCTCCCTCCCGCCCTCCCGCCGGCCGCCAGGGCCCCCGGACGCCGGGCTGCCCACGGCCCCGCCACTGTCCCTTCCGCTCAACCCGGGCATTTGACTCCCGGCCTCGTAGCGCCACCTCCCCACCCAGCGCCTCCCGGGGGTCCGAGAGCCAAGACTCGGGAAACTGGTGAGGGGAAGGAGGCGCCCTGAGGCCGGGTCTCCAGCTTCGAGGCGGGGGCTTCCCGCGCGCCCGCAGCGGGAAGGAAAGCTGGACCCGGAGAGAGCGCGCGGTGAATGCGGGCGCCACGGCTGCACCTCCGCCCGGCCACTAGCCCGCCGGCACCCCGAGGGGCGCGCGCCATCGCGCGTTGCCGGGCCCGCGCGCCTCGGGCTGCCCTCCTCCCGTCCCGCCCCTAGTTCTTCCGCCAAAACCCTTGACCAGAGTCTCCTGGCCAACATTCTTAAATCTCTTTTGCCAGCTCTTTGCGCCAGGTAGGAATAAAGCTCTGCTTTCAGGGTGTGTGCAGAACGCCTATTCCCAGAAGGTGTAGTGACCTTTTCACCTCCCGCACGAACTCTTTGGGAGGGGGGTCCGAGGGCATTTACCCTCTCAAGGGCCTGATCGGTGGCCGAAACGTTTGTTCCCTATTCTTGCTATCCATATCCTCAGAGGCCTTATGCAGCAGTTCCGGGAAAGCCTTTGGGGATGGAGCTGGGGGGCATCCAGTCCACAGTGAGGACGCGCCGCCACGGGAGGTGGGGGTGGACAGGAGCTGGAGGACTGGCATGACAATTGCTTGTGGCCTGGGGCGGGCACCGTGCGAGCCCTGCCAAGAGCCCTGCTACCCCGCTACTGTTCTCCCTCCCAGCAGAGGCACAGAAACGGGGGCCCCTAGACCCCTAATTGCCAACCCCCGGGAACACCTGGGCTCCAGAGAGACAAGAGTCTGGGCGGGGTCGGACGACGGCTGCCCCCTAGCTGAAGACGCACCACTTCCCACCCTCCCGCGTTCCCTCTGTCCCGGAGGAGAGGGCCCCAGATCTCAGTTAACAATGGAGCCCCCGGTGCGCGGCGGGCACCCGGGCACCACTGGCGCCCGGCAGCGCGCCCTGCTGCGGGACAGGGAGGCCGTGTGCGGCTGCAGCACAGCCTCGCCCGCTCGAGTGGTCTGATTCGGATTTACGTGGCAGCGACACTGTCAACCCTTGCCTGGCTCTGTGGTGCGTCTCCCACTCCAGCCTAGCTTTCCCGGGTCTCCCTCGTCCTGGCCCGGAGCGCCAGGGGAGCCCTGCTCCTCCTCGCCCCGGGCCTCGGGCCGGCACAGCGGGAGTGACCGGGCAGGCCCAGCGCTCCTCGCCGCCGCGGGTCGGGGATTTGGAGTTGCTCGAAGCTGTAGCCAGTTCCCGGGCGCGCCGCACTCCTCCGCGGCCGGATCCCGGCGATCCTCCACCAGCGGCCGGGCTCTCCCCCGGGGGTCCTGAGCGAGCGCGCAGAGGTAGGCTAGCCCGACCCAGTCAGTCGCTGGCACCGACCTCGATGCTTTCTTTCCAAACACACACACACACACACACACACACACACGCCCTGGGCGCAGACCCCCCAACGCCTCCCTTCCCGTGGATATCCTTCAGGGCCTCCAGGAGAGACCGACAGACGGACGGGGAAAGCACACGGAGGGAAACTTGTTCCTTCCAGTCTCCTGTCAGGCAATTACTGGCGAGCCTGTGCCGGCAGAGGGGAGGGAGGAAGCGAGGGAAGGGCTCCAGAAGGGGAGGGGGAGGACGAAGGAGGTGGGGGAGGCGGGGGTGCAGTTGGTGAAACTCCTCTGTCTCCCGCTCATCTTTTCATTGCGTGCTCCTCTCCTTCGCGCAGACACCCCAGACCTCCCCTGGGCGCCAGCTCCTCGGCTCCAACGGGTCCAGAAACAAGCCGGATTTTTTTTTTTTTTCTGGAAATTGGCTTTGGTGTGTTTCCCTACCTCCCTCCTCCCCCGTCTAGCCCCCCCTCCTTTTTTTTTTTTTTTTTTTTTTTTTTTTTTGAGACATGGCCCGGGCAGTGGCTCCTGGAAGAGGAACAAGTGTGGGAAAAGAGAGAGGAAACCGGAGCTAAATGACAGGATGCAGGCGACTTGAGACACAAAAAGAGAAGCATTTCTCTCGGATCAAGGCATTGCATCGCTGCTCTCCTTTCTCCAAGACGGACTGAGGATTTTACGGCCCTAGGCGGAGTTGAAGCTCTTCAGATTGTTTAGATTCCCCGCTTTGCTCTATTTTCCCCGCACGTTCTGGTTCTCCCGCGTCTGCCTGGGGATCCGGCGAAGGGAGAATGGAGAGGGGGCTGCCGCTCCTCTGCGCCGCGCTCGCCGTCGCCTTCGCCCCGGCCAGCGCTTTTCGAAACGGTAAGTGACAGGCGGAGGCGCGTGTGACAGCGCGGCGCCCGGGCTCCCCCGCTGCCCGCGTCCGGCCGGGACTCGGGCTTCCCGCTCCAGCCACGGGACTCACGCGGAACTGCCGGGATGCACCGGGAATAGCCACCTCCTGGGCGGAGGAAACTTTTGTCCAGGAGGAGAAATAAAAAAATAAGAACGGTCGGTTCGGGGCAGGAAGATTTCAAGTCCTCCGCCTCCCTCCCCAAGTTGGTTGTTTGGTTATGGGGGTTTTCCTACCTCCGTTACAAGGCAAAGCTGCCTACCTTCCCAGATCAGCACACCAATTATCTTAATAATGTTTCCTCCCAAAGGCAATTAGATGAGACTCCCTTTCAAAAATCTGATGGCTGTTGAAAGTTAATGAACACTTTGCCGGGAGAACTTCCTGGTTGTTTTGCAGCTCTTTGAAACCATCTCCTCTGGTGGGTGCCTGCAAGAGATAGCGGTTTGGGGTTGCTGGACCTCCGTCCTCTGTCTTTACATATCGCCCCTCATCTGTCTGAAGTATGAATGAAAGTTACATAGTGTCAATAAAGGAATCTGATATATACAGTGTAAGACACCGGGATATCTGAAAATCCCTAACCTAGCTACAGCTTCCACTTAGCTTCTAACACCACTCACTGCTAAGTAAATGAAAGAGTGCTGGGTTATAAACAGTATTCTGTAAACTAAATAATGTATTTTAAAATGTGATCTGGTTGTAGGCATGTTTAACTTACACTTTAAAGTAGGTGAAGGCAAGGATATGGAATTATCTTTACAGTAATTCTTCAGCAATTATTATTAACTATTTATCAAATATTTATTTTTGTCTGGCTTAGATTTCAATCAAAGTAATTAGGGAAAAAAAGAACACCCACTACTTACTGTGGTATATTGTTTTAATAAGAGGCCACAAGTGGAGGGGTTCATACCAAGAGGAATTTAAATCACGTCTTTATGATAGGAGTTAATCTCTCTAATATGCTTTTTGGAGGTTTTGTGATTGAAGCAATAGATTTCCCCCAACAGCCACCAAGCAGTGTTCTAAAAGAAAAGCTTAGAGGCAACACACACACACACACACACACACACAAACACACACACACACACACACACACACACACCTGTAAATATGGAGTTCAGTTTATTAATGAACCTGAGTTAGTGGCATCTTTCTATAATCTGGCTGGCAAGGGATGAAAAACATTCTCCTCCAATTGAAAGAGGTCAAGTGGTTAGACTTTAGAAATTACAGTAACCCAACCTCTGCCCTCTACAACTCCCGAGATTAAGTCCTTAGTAGGGATATTCACAGGATGGATTCGTAGCCTAATGCAAATAGCTTCCAGACTTTAGATTGTGAAGTCCATGGATATATATATATATATATATATATATATATATAGTATATTTTTAAATTTTCTTAGCAGAAATCTGGGGAATGCTGAGAACCTGAGCTCCAGTCTGTGAGCTTGCCTGGTTAAAGCCATGTTGCTATGCGTTCAGTGACCAGAGCCAGTAAATGCCTCTGTAACACAGCAGACGTCTTAAAGCCATGTCCACCTCCTCCAAGTACCAGTGTCTGCTAAATTAATTCATTAACCTTATTTAGGTCTAATGGTCCAGAGTCATTAGAAATTGCTCTTTCTTAATCAACTGTTAGAGAGATTTAACAGAGCCAGGGAGTCTAGCAGTCCACATTATCTTATTACACTGTCACTTTCTCAGAAGTCACAGATTAAAGAGCTCTGGTGTGGTACCGAGTCTACCTAAATGTCTTCTGAAGTGACTCTGTGGAGTGACTAGAAGCAGTGCTGTTTTATTTCACTCCTCTTACGGATGCCAGACACTGCCATGATGTTTGTATAGAGCTGGAGGAGACTTAATGAGATGGGGTCACTTTCCAAGTTTTCTACACATTTGAAATAATGGAAAAGCCTCAGTAGAATCACATAACAGAGTCCAACATGATCATTAGTTGAGATCCTGAACTCTAGTTGCAACATTTCTTCTTGGCAAACCTTAAGCTTTTAAAAGCCAAGGCAAAGGAAACCAGTAGAAGGGTACCCCCCAGTCTAAGAAACAGGGTCAGAAACATCTAGCAATTGAGAAAAACAATGTGATTTATATTGTCTTCTTTTTAATTTATGGGAAATGATTTCTGTAATGCATGTAGCTTTATGCATTTTTGATGTGCACTTCATCTTTCATTTCCATTTGACCTGGTTTTCCTGTAATAAAATTCTGTAGATTTATAAATTCATGCTGAGAGCAAAGAATGCCATTCTCTTTCCACAGGGAATCTATTAGATGCAATATTAAAATCTATATATACCATTACTGAAAATTTGTGATTGATAGGCTTATATATTTCACTGCTTTCATACCTATTCCTCTTACATAGTTTATGCACCAAATTTTTATTGCTTAAAATTAAGCATCAATAAATGTGGCAGCATTTCAGGCTGAGACTCTCCAGCATGAAATCCATCATAAAAAGTGACAATGAGAATCTACGCTGAACAATAAAGCAGCCCAGTGACTGGTTTATTTGGCTCTCAGTGAATCACTTCAGCATTTGGTTTTTGTTTTTGTTTTTTAAATGAGGGCTCAAAACTAGTAAGCTCACCTTTCGCAGAATGTGAGACTATGGCTTACCATACCCAGACCTCATGTGTGGTAGGATTTTTTTTTCAACATATAGGGAATTAGAATTAATGCCGGGTGGCTATTTATTTTTCTTTCTGCCCAGTAGCTTTGATCTAGTCTCTAGGACTGAACAACTTTACTTGGAGCGGTAGAGCAGAATTATTTCTGCTTCACCAAATACACTTTGTTCTCTGTTGATCTGGATCTCCAGAGCAGAGATAACTCAAAATCACTTAGATTTATGGGCAGATAAAACAACAACACAAAAGGTTTGGCTTTAAGCCAATCGAAATCTTGGATGACAATCCCCACTGATCAATGACATAGACCAGGCTTATCATCAAAAAGCCACACAAGGGGTCGAATCACTTCTTTTAGTCACCTTCCACTCAGAACTTGCTACTTAATGCGATTACACTTCTTGGGGGATAATTAAGTCTAGTAGAAGCTCCCTGGGGACCATGTTAACATCCATTGAGAGGATTTAATGTTTTTAACGCTAGAAGACCTTTTTTCTTGGGAAGGAACTTTGTGGGGGTAAGGGTGGAGTCCTGTCAGATGTCAGTCTACTTTTCTCCTGTGCTAACCTTCCTGGGATCAAAGAGTGTTCCTTGGTGGGGGGTTGCTATCAGTGCCACCTGAAGGGCCTGTGGGGACCTCTTGGAGTTCCCCCTACAGAGTTGTGGAATGTTTAATAACCAGTAATGTTTGTATAAAGCTAGAATACCTAAATGGTTGTCAGGGAAAGATTTACTAAAATGTTATTTTTATTACAGATAAATGTGGTGATACTATAAAAATTGAAAGCCCAGGGTACCTTACATCTCCTGGTTATCCTCATTCTTATCACCCAAGTGAAAAATGTGAATGGCTGATTCAGGCTCCTGACCCATACCAGAGAATTATGATCAACTTCAACCCTCACTTTGATTTGGAGGACAGAGACTGCAAGTAAGTGAGAAAGTATTTGAACAGGGCACCACACCACCATCTAGTGGTCATGGATGCCTAAGGGGGGGAAGTCTGTGTGTACAGTATGGGATATAAATGGATCCAGGAGGGATTCTGATCTAGGCCAGATCGTGTATCAATGGTATGGAAATTAAATTATGTTAAGTAATTTCTGAGTTCCCCAAACTAGCATATTATGTTTAAATGTATAATCTCTCAATTTTTTTTTCCTGGTAACACTTATGGTTTCAGAACTCTTTTGTTAAGAAATGTATATTTACATTTCTTTCTCTTTTTTTTTGTTCCTGGAAAGGGGAAGAACTAGAAACCCAAACTTTCACTTAAGATTTTTATTTAATATTGTGGGTTACTAACATATATAGCATCAACAGATGATGAGGTTGGGTATTTTTTAACAAATCTGTGACACATTTTGTGATTTAAGGACTGAATCTTATTGAATTTGACATGACAAAAGCAAAGTGTCATTGAATAAAAATAAGGCATATAGTGTAAGCTGGATGAGGGGTTTTCGTTGTAGACTAATGATTGCAAGTGTCTTGTGGAAAATGCAAAAAAAATGTTAATGCATAATGAATACAATGGGGCTCAAATATAAATTATTATTTCATCTATCTGCTTTCATCTTGCTAACGCCTTCTACTGTTAAGTAAATAAGCATCAATTTATGCCAGATTTCCTTATTATCAAAATATCCTCACTATAGATACAGTCTAAATTTTATCTTTTCACTTTATATGAATGAGCTAGTGTGTGGATCTTGCTTTGCACAGTGTAGAAAATGTGTTTTAACATTGCAGGCAGCAGTCTCCTCAGATCCAGGATTTGCTCTTCTCTCTGGACATCCACGAGACCACCTGTCTCTGTCTTGTCCGCGTTACCACACTCTGCCACCCTGCATGTGAGGTGTTCTCCAGACACTTGAACCTGAATATCTACCTTTAATGAATGTTTGGATAACGAAATAGTTTTAGCCAAGGAAAACAATCTACTTAAATCTCAATTCTAAAGTGTTTCTCGGGGACCAATATGTTTTCCCAAGTTTTAAAATGGATCAGTTTGATATAATTCCATACGATGTGAGTAGGCTATGGTTTCCATTGGATATAAACATTATTATGCAGGCACGTTCATTATTAAAAATGTTCTATTTGCAAACACATAGCCTTTTTAGGGAAGAACAGAGTAATATGAAAACGTTCCCACCTGTAGGAAGTCCTTAACGACCTGTTGAGTTGGTGGGGTAAACTAGTGTTTCATGGGCAGGGAAATGAGGTCATCAGGCTAATTCAACATTCTGGTACCTAGAGAATTAGCATACATTCATACACTGTTGATCAATTTCCAAATAATCAGCATACACTAGAGTGTAAAAAAAGTATGCTGATTCCAATTTAATCCTTGTTCTGTGCCTCAGGGCATTATATTGACTTCTTAATCTTGTATGAAAGTTGCCATTAATAGAGTGTTCCAGTGACTGCTAAGAAACAGGGAGTTTATTGTTGTTGCCAATATTCTGTATGGTGGTTTTACAGCGTCAGTCACCTAGAGAAGCTGGATGTTTGTTCTCTCTTTCATTTTATTTTGTTTTATTTTTTGCTTTTTGAAAATATTTAAACTGCTATAAGAGATATTTTTAAGAGATGGTAAAACATGTTCAAGTAATAACATTTTTCCAAAGATAAGATGCCATTACATTTTAGTAAACTCATGTCTACTAAATCCTGATCTGAAAATCATGACCACATCTGCATATGATATAATAGCTAAAACATTCAAAATAATCAGTAGTCAGTAGCAATGGTGTGCTGGTAAGGGTTGAACAACTGGTTCTTGGAAGGGGGTGGGTCAAGTCCTCATTTGTAACATTTGCCAATTTCTGTAGTGTAAATATTCCCACCATGGCCAGTTTCAAACTATCTATGTGATGTCACTGTATGCAGACTTGCAAAGAGACGTGCATGAGGGGTTCTTGTGAGCTGGTGCAAGCTGGAGTAGAAGTGTATGAAGGGGAAGCCAGTCAAGTGAGTTAATATGTGTTAAGTGCGTATCACAGTGTCTGGCAGGCAGTAAGTCTGCAATAACTATTTGCTATATCATAATGGGAGGTGGAGGGTTGTGGAATTGGAAGAGCACTTTTTCAATGTTCTTTCTTAAACATGACAAGAAAAGGGATAATTATAATTTATAGCAAGGGAAAATTTTAGTGATATCGACAAGGTATTCAAGAAACTGACATGACCAAGAAGATTGTTGCTGTTGTTCTGATAGAGGCGAGATTTTTCAAGGCTACAGAGTGAAGTGGTTTCTTAACTGTAGCGAGTAGGGATTTGTTCTCTGTAAAGGTGCCATCTCCTGGCCAGCCTTGAAAGGCTGATAATATTTAGCCTGATGAAGTCAACGGAGATGATGGCATAGAAAATAGCTTTGTGCCCTGTTTTGAAGTGTTGCTACCTGATTGTCTTATCAATAAAAATTCAAAAAATGATATAGGAAGAGCAGCTTAAGACATTGCTGTCACTATATTTTCAGGCTGGTCCACATGTGACTCCTGGTCACTGTTGCATGTTGCAGTTGAGATACAAGCGTGGCACAATTCTGACAATCTTTTGTGAAGGCTGTGAGAATAATCTACAGCTTTAATTTAAAATTAAAATTCCCTACAAAAATGAAAAATACCAATAACCCTTGGGAGAACAAATTCATAGGCAAAAATTTTTTGTTGGATGTGCAAGAGCATAGTTTCTTTGTTTTTTACATTTTAGTGGGTTTGGGGTAGGTTTTTGTGTTTTTTTTGTTTTCGTTTTTGTTTGTTTTTTTTTTTGGTCATTTATAATAGGCTCCTTCCAAAAACATATTTGAGTTGATACAAAATTAGGTACAATAAACCAAATACAGTGAGCTGGCAAGCTTTTAGTAATCATTCCTGTTAAGATCAAACTGATTGTCTTATTTGAGATATTTAATATCTTCGCCTGTTTCAGCTACATTTTATGTCTAAGAGCAGTAAAAAGTCCAATGTCATTGGGTTATTGGCAAGATAAAATAGGGTAGTGGCTATGAAAGCCCTTTGAAAAGTTAAAAAGCTTCCCTCAAAAGAAGTTGCCACTGTTATTATGATATCTTTAACAACTTGGTGATGGTTAGAACATTTAGAAATATGAAACTTAAGCATATGTGAAACTAAATACATAGATCCAGTAATGGGATGATCCACATAAAATATACCTGGCAATTTCTCTTGAAGCTTTCTAGTATGTGTACAGTCAACTTCCACCATGTGAAAGTTTAAGAAATCAATTCCCTAGCACATTTGCTTATTGAGGAACATCCTTAAAACCCAGGTAAAATTCCTTTTGTGGAGTGAAGGGATGGATAAGTAATTAAATAGATTAGCTCTGGTAGGAAAAATATTTACTTATTTAAATTGGTATTGTTTTATTTATAATTAAATTAAAAACTATGTGTAATTTTTAACAATATACTAATGCAGTACCAATTTTTCATGTGAAGAGCTCCAAGACCAACCCAACACATAAGCACTATGAACCTAACCTTACAAAAGGTTTTTAGAGTGGATATCAAGGCGTTACTTCCTTAGGGAAAATGGATTTGCAAGTTTGTGCCTGATAATTTTAAAATGCAACAATCTATGCTTCAGGTTGCAGTATGAAAGTCAGGTTTCATTACGAATAAACATAAAGACATACTATTATAACTACCAGAGTTCTTTTATTGAACAATGTATAGTATTGATCAATCAATCAATCAACCAGTAGGGCAGTAGAGAATCTGTCTGTGGCTAACATTGCACTAGGACGTTTAGCTAGAATTACCACCTGGTTTTATTGTTATGTTGATAAAAGAGAGGTGGCTAGAGAATATTCTGAAGGAGGAGAAGGTATGGAAGGAATGTACCAGTAAAATCCTCCATACCTGTAAAGTGTCAAAGCATAGTTACAAACAGAAAAGAAAGAAAAAGGCAACCTGCTGAAGTGTTTTTCAGAAAACAGTGTTCATTGTGACCTGTAAATGGTTTTCAGCATTTACGTTGAGCTAGTTAGCTCTTACTCAGCTACAGTTTTCTTCAGTGGTAAAGCAGACATCTTGAATCTCATAAAACTTTATATCTGCATAATAAACAAGAATGTCATTGATACAGTAGTTAGAATTTATGGAGCTTTTCCGGTTTCCCAGCAATGCAAACTATCAGCATGATAATTTATAATGGGTTGTGACAAATACTGCTGAGCAAAGAGGTGTGTGATTACATTCAGATCAGATGTCCTCATCTAGGGAGCAATAAAAATTTCACAGACTTTGGGTTAAAAACATTAAGAAAATGAATGTGGAGCTCCAGAAAGAGTCTAAAAAGGTGGTAGTATTGGAGGGAGAAAACTCAGTAGTGGTCTTCTTACTGACTGGTTCCTGGTTCCAATGGCTGATTTGTCAGTTGCTGTTTTGCAGGATTTCACCAAGACACAAGCTAACATGGTACAGGTGATTTTTGTCTAGAAGAGATTTGTAATCTGTTCTTTGTGTAACCAAAAGGAGGGTTTTTTTCTATTTCAATGCAATCAAAGGAGATTTCACTCTTGTAACTTCATGTGAAGTTTAGTTATAAGAAAATTCTAACTAACCAGAGATAATACTCAAGTTTGGGCATTTTGTTGGAATAGATCACACACTGTTTCTTTAATGCCACTTTTAAAATTACCTAAGTTCTTACGAACTTAGAAACACTGGTCATTTCATTTATTTTCATAGACTGTAAACTCACTGAATGAAAATTAATGTTATGCTAGTTTCTCAGGTCTGATAATTTCCACCAATTTAATTATCCAATGGCCACTTTGTCATTTATTGCCAATTTGGGGAAGTATAAGTTCCATTTTTGGTTTCCCTGAGTGCTATTTTCTGTTTGTCTTTTCTTATTTTCCTTTGTTCCACATGGGTTTTTTATCCCCAATTAATTTTGATTTTTTTAAATGCTGCATTAAAATATTATTTATCTTGATTGGTAAGTTTTTCATTTTTTTTGTTTTTGAGGTGAGTGCCTTACTCTAGTCCCAGTCTTGCATTTTAGAGCATCACTTACACCCAAACAAAGTCTTTGTTTTATGGAAAACAGTGAGTATTTTAAACCAAAATACTTCTCCATTTTCTATATGAAATATAGAAGTATAGGTTCTTTTAATTAAGGTATGATATGTATGTAGAAAAATACACACAGTGTGAAGTTTGATAAAATTTTATAAGGTGAGCACATCCATATAACCAATCCAAAGTAAACATTTCCAGCTTCCTATGAAGAAGCCCCCTTATGTTCGCTTTCAGTCACTAGCCTTTAGCTTTTTAAGGATGACTACTGTCCTAACTTCTGTGATTCCATTTCTATAAATTTCAAAGTCAGACAAAACTAAACTATAGTCTTAGAAGTCTGTATGCACTATCCTTCGAATATGATAAAACTCTTTGGAATAGAGATAGAACAATGCATACTATTCCCTTTCTAATAATAATAATAGTAATAATAATAACAGTCATACTGAAGTGTACTCTAATATTTTTTAGTAACTCCTGTAGAAATCTCTTGTATTTGTTACATATATTATGCATATGTTAAAATATACACAAAGTTTTCAATCTGGAGCTTGCTTTAGATTCAAGGCAAATGCAGAAAAATCTTCCTTTGCTTTACTTTTCAGTTTTTCATTGTTGATTTTCATCCTAAGTAACTTCCTGACATGGTCAGTGTGAGAGACACCACTCAATTAAAAACTTTTGAGTGGATAAGAATGAACCCTTCTTAGAACAACTGCTGGCCAATGTTGTTGCTACCACCTGCAGCCTCCTTGGTTACTACTCAGGCAGATAATTATCTACTTTCTTCCTTTTGATTTTTTTTCCATTAGCACTGATTCAATTTGAACAAAACCCCATGTGTTTAATAAAATTAACTTTCTTTATTATTTTTTACTATAAGCAGTCACATTTGATCATAATGAATTTTGAGTATTATAGGGTTGTTTCGCGTTAGGCATTTTGGTAATTTGAAAGAAGAAACCTTTATGAGAAACTAAAAGAGAAGGTTAGTTGAAATCTTATCAAATTGAATCAACATGTGCATGGCATTTCCAACCAGATTTCACTTGGGGATCAGACACTTAAAAATCGATCCAAATGAGACATATGCCTTCAGCCGGCATGCATATTCTCAGCTCCTTTCTTTCCAGCATAAAACTTGATACTTGCATGCATGCTGACATACTCTGGCAGAAGCACACACACAAACACATATGTGCATGTGTGTGTGTGCTTGTAAAGGAGGCTACAAAATAAACTTAACTAATTGCTGTTGTAGTATTCATCAAGGCTGATCATTAAGCCCAAAGAAGAACAAGAGACAAGATTAGTGTTCAGATCAGGTTCCAAATGCTTCTTAATTGGGTGTTTGTAATCAATCCTGATTGTAGGAGTCAGTGACTTGGCAGAACATAGCACCTCAAAAAAAGATTTTTCCTGCTATTCTGTGTTGATAGAACTGTGTCTAGTATCTAGGTCACTTAGGGATGGCATGAGGTCAGGATAACTCTCAGATTGGCTGTGAAGCATGCCAAACACATTATGCTGCTTATGTTTGAAATCACTTAGTCTTTGCAGTTAGCTTAGCAAATGAACTTCATTCATTCAGAACTCTACTAAATTCTGCAGAAGAGCAGAGAGGAAAAATAATCTTTTGGCTTCTGTCCACTCAATTGCCTTGTAACTTGGATTCTTTCCTGATCACACCCAGGTCTATATTGTACACATTTTATATCTTATTCAGTCAACATGTTTTTTTTCCCCTTTAATTTAAATAGTTGATAGAGTGTTTAGAAAGTAATGATCATGGCTGGTTCTTATTGTTGGGTCCTCACTCCATGCCTGCCATGGCACTCACTAAGCACTATGTACGTGCACGGGATGTCACTTAATCTTCCTATCATCCCCATTTTACAGATGGCAGCACTGAGGTTTACAAAAGTTAGACTGAGCCCAAATGCTCAGCTGCTGCACCAAATCCCTTTCCATCTTTGTGACTGATGCGGCTTGTGATGTCCCTTTTGAATGAGAAAATTCTTATGAAGGGTTGCCACCTTATCTTTTATTCAAGTAGCCATTTTCTTCTATGAAACACCTCACACAAAACTTTGAATACAAACCAACTAACTCTGGGGAAGGACTTAGTTTTGGAACTCTCAGTTCAGATTAGGTAAGAACTGCTAAAAATGGTGCACAGAAACTTCACACCAATTGGTGATTTTACACTCAGTTAAAACTTGCCTTGGGGTTGGGTGGCTTAGTTAGTTGAGTGTCGACTCTTGATTTTGGCTCAGGTCATGATCCCAGGGTTGTGGGATTGAGCCCCGCATAGGGCTTCACACTGAGTGTGGAGCCTGCTTAAGATTCTCTCTCTCCCCCTTTCCCTCTCCCTGCTCTCTCTCTATCTCTCTCTCTCTCTCAAAAATAAATTAATAAAATAAAACAAAATAAAATAAAATGAAATTAAAGTAAAGTAAAGTAAAATAACTTGCCTTAACTTGGGGATGAAATCCTGGGGGGGAAATATCTAAATTCTGGTCCCTTTGGTTGGTGGAGTTGGAAAGCTCAAAGCACATACAAACACAATATTTATGTAAAGCCTGATAACCAGGCAGCACAAGCGTTCGATTTATGCAATTGGTTCGGGGGACATGTGAGATCCCAGCTGGGTCCAGGGCTTTTTCACAGGCCCAGAAGGCAGCAGGATTCCTTGTCTTCCAAGCATGGCTCATTTACTTAATCTCAGGCAAATGTCAGGAAAGTTTTGCTCTCTCATGTCTTCCCTATCTGTAAAGTTTTGATACTTCTATTTGCCATCATGACTCTGTAAGGGTTAAATGGAGAATGTTTGCTCAGGCCCTGGATTCCTATGAGAAACAGAAGAGTGTTTTTTGAGAAGAAACAGATGCTCCAGAGTATTTTGTTTTTATCTGGTCAGATACTTGTATAATCAGCTGGCCAGGTTGGAGGTGATGGCTTGTTGCTTCTGATGGACTGGCATGTCACAGAGAGAGCAGCCAGTCCCAGGCTGAAAGAGGATGCTGAATGTCTCCTTATTCAACTTCTTAAATTTCTTTAGAACAGCCAGAGGTGCCAAAGGCCAGTCAATATATTTGTGATTCCAACTTCTTGCCTGACTCTCCAACCAACAGATGCTATGAGCAGGGAAGCTATTGTGTGAAATATAAGCAGTCACTGAAATGGCATGGAAAAAAAATTAAATGTGCTCAAAATCTTGTTCCGAGAGAGAGAACTTAAAAAAAAAAATTGAAGGCACTAGGGATGCCTGGGTGGCTCAGTCGGTTAAGCATCCAACTTCAGCTCAAGTCATGATCTCCCTGTTTCCTGAGTTCGAGCCCCACATTGGGCTCTGCACTGTCAGCTGTCAGCGCACAGCCTGCTTGGGATTCTCTCTCCCTCTCTCTCTCTCTGCCCTTCCCCACTCATGTGCTCTCTCTCTTTCAAAATAAGTGAACTTAAAAAAAAATTAAGAGCACTGAATTCCCAAATTTAAAGAAAAAAGAACAGGCTCTTGACCCAAACAAAATAAAAGACACAAAACCCCACAAGCATGGTAGCTTGACTTCATCTTGTTTGGGATGATGATTTTTAGACAGAGAAATCCCTGGCAAATGAGACTGATATTTTACCTTTTATCTCAGTTCATACCTGCCTGTTCATTCTTGAATAGCTTGAGAAAGCAGGCGTTTATTTGTAACACAGTTGGTCACAGAAAAAGATGATTAAAATTTTAATTTCTGGATCAATCCACTCTTGAAAAAATTTCAGCCACTAGAAATGACAAATTCTCATTAGTTGGACAATGAGAGTGCATTTGCATCTCTCTCCTACCACCCATCTGTTCAGGTTCTTCATTCTAACAGTACAGGTAAAGGTTGGTCTCCCCATTGGGTAGTGAACTCTTTGGAAGTAGACACTGTGTCTTACTTTCATTTCTGCTCTCTACCATCCCCACAGTGCTTTGCACATATAAATTAGTGGAACTACACAGCTGACTTTTCTTGAAATTGAAGTCTGGAAAGAAGAGAAAAGAACAATGTTGCCCTGAGTAGAGTTCACAGTGGGCACTCTGGGGGACAGACTAGCAAAAGTCAGTGAAGGGAGAGCAAAGGAGCAATTCTGGTAACTGTCCAAGTGGGTGTTCCATTGGTCTCAGTGCCAGTTTTTCGAAAAGACGTGATGGCAGCCACTCCCCAGACACGGAGGTGCGTTATCGAAATCTGGCCAGGTTCCCCCTCCTCCTTCCCCACCTGCCTAGTCAGAGGCATCAGAACTGGAACTTTCTTTGTTTTTTGTTTTGTTTTGTTTTGTTTGTTTGTTTTAATTTATTGTCAAGTGAGCTAACATACAGTGTAGTCTTGGCTTCAGGAGTAGATTCCGTGATTCATCTCTTACTGATGACACTCAGTGCTCATCCCAACAAGTACCCTTCTCAATGCCCATCACCCATTTTCCCCGCCTTCTCCAACCCCCCACCCCCATCAACCCTCAGTTTCTTCTCTGTATTTAAGAGTCTCTTATGGTTTGCCTCCCTCTCTGTATCTTATCTTTCCTTCCCTTCCCCCTATGGTCTTCTGTTAAGTTTCTCAAATTCCACATATCAGTGAAATCATATGATATCTGTCTTTCTCTGACTTATTTTGCTTAGCATAACTTTGGAGCCTCAGTTCCCAGCCACACAGGCAAGGCTGGCTGATCAGCTGGGGAGTGATCAAGCAGAAGGTGGGGGGGGGGCAGGGGTTAGCCTCTCATACATGTACAGCCCACTGCTCTTACCCTGTGTATGTTTGAAATGCATTTTAGCCCTGGTTCCACTGGAGCCAAAACATCACCAGAACTGCCCTAGAAGCGTCTTCCCTTCTACAAGTGGTAGCCCGTAATTTCATTTTTCAGTGAAGGTTGTTGACCCCGGGCAGAAGGAAGAGTGAGGTTTTTTTATAGAACTGATTGGATTTTCTTTCTTTCTTTCTTTCTTTCTTTCTTTCTTTCTTTCTTTAGAAAAAGTTTTATGTTTTCCTTATCCTTTATTCCATTGCCAATTTTTTTGTCCCTGAGTAACTGTTAGGTTATCTTGGTTCAGTCCGTTAAGACATCCTCCTTTCCCTCCTTAGTGGATCTAGCCTCATATCTGGTGTGTGTTAGTTCATTAACAGGAGCTGGGGATTTCTGATTGTCGGGGGAACATGTTAGCAGCTCCTGTGAAAAGTGTTCTGGTGAGGATCAGGGGCATGTAGTATAATTGCACGTCTGCCCTTCATTTCCATCTGTGAGGCAGGACACAGGGAAGGTGGGCGGGGTCACAATCTGTGAATGGCTGGGTTGTGGTGCTGTGAATACTGTGGTTTTGACAACCTCAACCAGTGCCTCTCAGGCAGATGTAACAACATCAGGCTCTGATGGAGCAACACAGCCTAGACATAGCTTCAATTCCTCTTTTTCCTTCTCTTTCTGGAGAAAAAAAAATTGCTTTCCTTCCTCTACCTATCTCGGTGACACAGTGTTGATGAGATAATGTAGGTGGAAGTAGCTTAGGAATACAAGAGAAATATGTTAAATAAAGCCTAGGTATTACTATTACAGGAAGTGCATCCGCAGGTTTTGTTCCTCAAAATAAGTTCAGACTGTAAACAATAACGTCTGCATCCTTACGAGGAGGCACTTATAAATATTTCAAAAGCACTGCACATGTCTACAATGGAGATAGTATCTCATGCCCAGCATGTATTCAGCAAACAAGAATTTCTGAACGTTCTTATACTAAGTTTGGCTGGATAAGTGGGCTATAATTGCTGTCTTCTAAAACTCTGGATGGGTGGAGTTTCTGGAAAAATCTCGTGGAACATGCTATCTCAATGTCACAAACTTGATAATAAAATTCATGGCTTTAAAAACATAATTTTCTCAAGTTTGCCTGAGGACTTATAAATATATTTATATGGTACATTCAGACAGTAAACCAGCCAATACTTTATGTACAGCCGGAGCCAGTATCATGGTGGCTGTTACAGGAGGGATGCCAGTCCTTTCCGACCAGTTAACCAAAATTGTGCCAGTCCATTCATGTCCACAAAAGAGGAAATTAGACGGATTTTGTTGTAGAAATTTGTACAGAAAAGCAACTGGGAAAATACATGTCTTTAAATTGATGATTCATTGCATTCCTGTCCCTGTCCCTGCACTTCTGGTGGCCCCAGGTCTTTTAACTTTGCTGTCTCCTTCCCCTATTTCTGGTTGTGAGAGATTTCCCAATAGTGAGGAGATGTCTCAGTGGCTGTGATGAAAAGCACGTTCTCAGGAAGTCCCTTGAGAGAGTGGCAGAGGAGAGGTTGCTGTTTTAGCCCCCTCTCCCCACTTCACCCTTATAAATGGCCTTAAATGATACAGTCATATCTGTAGCTTCTCAAATGCACTTTCAATTCTGTTTTCATTTGAAATGCCTTCAGGTGTGTGTGTCTGGGAGCTCCAGCAGAAGTGGTTTGCTTTCCTTCTTGTGGGACCATTGTGGTTCTTCACAGGTCAGATAGATTCTGTAGGACTTTCTTACTCATGAGTAAAAGAAATCCTCCTGGGAACTTGTTACCCTTCACACAAATATTTCATATCTCTCTCTCCCTTTCCTCTTACTGCCACAAATACTATATTCCACAACTCTACCTTCTCACTTAACTCTTTTCCACATAATTCCTGTCCCCTCCAGTTGATTGAAACCTCTTGTTGAAATGTTACATTCCAATTATTCTTCTAATGCCTCAACCACTAGCCTTGCCTTGGCTCTAATTTCTTCAATCTATGTACAACATTATACACAATTTGCTACTCTCTACACGTCGGGGCTTCCTTCTTTCCTGCATCTCGTCATACTGAACCATCATGGTTTCCTCCCCACCTCTTTTTTCTGACTTTCTCTTTCTCTTCTAACACTAAAAGACAGGCCCTTGCCAAGTTTCTGCCTTTGCCCTGAATGTCTTCTCCCTGAATTGCCTTGTTGATCTTAGTCACTCAGCTCAGATAATACCCAAATTTCTGTCCAGCCCTAGATTTGACCTACACATTGGACTCAAACTTCCAAATTCATATGGGACGATGTTGACTGCCTGAGTGGTAGACCATTGCTACAAATGAAAAATCCGATTTTGTCCCACCCCTGCATTTTCTTTCTCTTATTGACTCCTTTCTTTCCTGTTTATCCAAACTCGACACTCCAGAATGTCTCCCAATGCCTATTTGTCCCCCAGGTGCAGTCAGTTTAAAGGCCTCTAAATTACGAATCTAGAACGTCTATCTTTTTTGTTACATTTCTTCTGTAACCACTCAAGCCCTAACACTTTTTACCCCTTCTTGGTGCTATTGCGTTAGCCTTATAAAGGGACTTTCCTTATTCTTCTTCTTTGCTTAGAAATATGGAGCTTCCTATTTCTCCTTGCTTCTGTCTGTACTTCTCAGTCAGTCTTTCACAACATAATTTCCCCCATCCCTCCGGCCTATCTCCTGTGGTTCCCCTATACATCCTAACCAAAATACATTGTAGTTCTTTAGACTTACCCCTGCTTTCCCACCCCACACCTATTCATAAGATGTTTCCTTCAGAAAGGTGGGAAGGGTAAACACGGTTCCCTGTGAAAATGTTACACATCATTCTAGTTGAATCTGAAATGCTGCTTCCTTCATAAAGCCATTCACCGAATAAACATGGTTTCTCTTTCTCTGTCCTCCAACACCCTCAAAAACTGTATTTATACCTCATTCATGTTCTTTAAAATATTGTACATTGTGTCATGATCATTAATATTCTGCTACTCTCCATTCAACTAGTTCGTGAGTTGCTCAAGAATGGAGGATGATATTGATTTCCACTGCTTGCAGGGCCTTGCATAGTGTTTCAGCTATTATAGGTGTTTAATTAACATTTCCGAACTGAACTGACCAACTGACACCCAGCGAGTCTTCTCCAGGGTGTCTATCTAGCGTGGAAGAACCAAGCCAGCTTTACAGGGAAAGCTCTAACTTAATCAGACTATTAAGATGCACACTTACACTTCTCATTTACATAGTAAACCCTTCATTTTCCCAGGTAGTGGAGTCAAACTTACATTTTCCTTCTAAAAACCGCTAGTTTTAAAAACCTAGATTTCAACAGGTGAATGGCTTTAGCTAAATCTCGAAAAAATATGCAGAGGTAGTGCTTGACTGAAAGCTTTGCTTTCTGTCTTACACTCATCTCCATAACCTGTTTTGGAGTTAGAGACATAACATGAATACTATTGTATAGGTATATGTCCTGATTGCTGAGTGTTTTCTGATATCCCCACAACTCTTAAGACCTTGTGTCACTACTCTGAATATTTTGTCCATTGTATATTTATATCCGGGCTCATGTTCAAACCACCTTTATGTAAATTTAACACAAATAATTTAGAGGTTTCATCCATTCCAGCTGGCAACCTCAGTATATGCACATGTTAACTTCCCAGCAGATCACTGGGGAAGTTGTATAAAGTGAGGTTCTGTATGATAGAAGTCAACAGGGGATATAAACTGTGCATAATGGTGTAAGTTTGTTAGTCTATATCGCCAGATAAATACCATGCCCCAGGCCTTGGTACAGCCACTTGTAAATACCACTCTGGGGAGGTGTTAGATTGAGCTAGCCCAGGGGTTGCTGCAGTGGGGTGTTTTCTAAAATGGACAGTACAGGGTTTCAGCTACTCCTCTGGTTGACAGCATGGCAGTGTTTCCTAAGTGTTTCTTAAATTTGTGTGTCACAATGAGCTAGTGTCAACCCAAGGGGAAGACACAAAGAAAATTGTAGGTTCATGGCTACACCTACAATAGCAAGTAACCTCAGCCACCATGGCTCATTTTTAGATTTCTTACTACTTTACACTGAGTTCTCTGGGATAGTTCCAGATGTTTCTGTTATCTGTCTTATCTAGAAACCCACAGCACATCCTCATTCTCCCATGTCCAGGTTGCCTGCAACCAGAGAACAGAATGACTTAGATGACAAACTCTTGCATTTCCATGGGTATAAAAGATTAGCTGGGGCAGAGGTGGGAGTGCTACCTGACCAGGCCCTCATTTTATGCTACTTTGTGCCAGTCTGTGTTGACCATGTTCATCGGTCCCTCGGGAGACTTGCTTAGTTAACAGTGTGCCCTTCATGTATGATGCCTATAGGAACCTATAGTGATCCTGAATTCTAGAAGCGATTCAGCCTTTATGTAGCTGTGGGCTCCAGTATTTCATCTTTCTGGGCTTGCATTTCCTCATCTGTGAAGTGAGAGGATTGGGCTCTGTGCTTTAAGCTGTCTTGCCTCTAATATAACAAGAGTGAATGTGTGCAGGGGAATTCTGCTGCCATAAGAGCATATTCCAAAGATGTCTTTTCTGGCGATTTTTCCTGGCCCTGATCCCTGGGCCTTCCTTTGTCTTTGACAAGACCCCTGCCCCTTTTTCTTTTGTCTGTCTTAGCTGTAAGCTACCCCCACTCAGCCTTTTGTAAAATGGCCCTTCCCATTTCCTTACTCTTTTTTTTTTTTTTTTTTTTTGCCTCTGAGACACTCTTATGTCAGAGACACTCTTTTATGTCAGTTTTCTACCCCCAAATGGTATCAGACATTTTAAACTCTATTTCAGCAACATTTATTCTGAGGAATTGCCCATTTTCCCACCTGACTTTAATCTTCCCCATTACCAGGTCTGTTTCAGCTAATCAGTCATTTGGAAGAACTGAGAATGTGGTCCTCAGAAATACTCATCTCTCGTTCTGCTGTCGTTGAATATGATATTTGCGGGCAGTGGAAATTTCGCATAGGAATGAGTTGTTTATTCTTGAAACTAAATGAGCCACAGGCCAAGTTCGAAGTGTAATTTAACTGCAATTGATAGCCTAAGTGTTAATCGAAACTTGGATTTGATCACTAACACAGAAGTAGCTCTACCTTACCTTTTTGTTCAACATGGTTTCTTAAAATTAGATTATAAAAAGTAGAAATTACATTGGAAAAAATACAAAGGAATGACAACAGCGATTTTGTTAATGAATCCCACCTCACTCTTTATGTCTCAGAGGCAGTGTAAACTGTGTAATAAGCTATGCATCTATTTGTAAAACAGCCTCGAATTAAGGAGCTTATTCAGATGCCATTGTAAAAATAATTTTCTGAAATTGTGGTCTATCAACAGGAGATAAGATGGCACTTTGTTGTCGCCTGCTGAGGCCCATTATGAATATTCTATTTCAGAAGCAAATCACACTGTAAATACAATGTTCAGATTCATTTATTTCCACAATAGCATTTTTGCAAAGGTGCAATTTCATAATTTGACTTAGCATTGATAGCACATCATCATTTCAAAGCTCTTTATAACCACTGGTTAATTCACACATCCTTAGGAAATTGTTTATTTGTACCAGCCCCATTTTACAGTGAAATCACCAAAATGTACACAGATAAAGCAACTTACCAAAGACTAAACAGGGAGAGAGATGTGATTAAAATGTGCTGTCCTTCTCCTGAGCACATCTGACTAGGCACTTCTGAACATACATGTGTTCCCAATAAAAACTAAGAGCTCTCTTAATGATTCTATTACAGGCAGGAAACTTGGTTTAAAACAATAAATCCAAGTCATTCAAGATGCAAATGTAAACAGGACCTGAAATGAAAGAACATATTAATTGTACTTTTCTCCTCCCTTTGGTCCCCCGAGCCATATTTTTGTTAAAGCAAGTGATCAATGGTGGACTAATGTCTAAAGTTATTTAGCTAATTCCCAGCATTAATTGGAAAATGTCTAGTATTTCTAAACACCGCAATAAAAAAAGAACTTGAACTGTCAATCCCCATTATTTTTGTCATTACATCCTTCCTAGGACTGACCCTGGGATTTAAGCTCTTCGTGCTTTTTATCCATGTTGTTTTAGGGTTTGGTGTAGATATCAGTTATACAGGCCCTGAGGTTGATGATGATCATGAGTTTACCGTTCAACATCCATCACAACATATTCTTAAAAAAATGCATGGTGATAAATTCAGAACTTATAACCTTGGAAGTTGAGGTCAATTCAGGCACTTTCCAAGACATTGTTTATTTGGACACCAACATTCCTCCTTTGAATACCTCAACTGTTGCCTACTATTTCATTCATTTGACAAGTAATTATTGACTACATAGTATGTGCCAATGACTGTTCGGTGATATAGCAGTGACTGTAACAGACATCATCCCCTTCCTTCATGGCACTTATATTCTAGAAAGACGGTGATAAACAAAAGAGAGCCTCTGTGGCAGGAGCTGTCCTTTGTGCTCACTCTGTGCCCTTCCATCTTGATTCTCATTATCTTCACCTGCAGTTTCCAGACTGTCCACCTGGGACCTGACTCTCTCTCCAAATAAGATGCATATAAAAACATCTGGCTTAGGCAATTGTTGGTTGAGTGTCATGTTTGTTCCTGGTTGCTGATGCTCTCTACATGTAACCTCTGCTGAGGTTCCAGACCCTCTCTGATTCAGCCTTCAGTCACTACTCTTGCTTCCCAAGCTCACTTAATCTCCAGCCCTAAATACTTGACCGGTGCATGCCGGCTATCCACATCTGACACTGGCTAGGAAGGTCCTGCCTCGGGTCCTGGCCTCTTTGGCTATAATTATGGATCCCAGTCCATCCTCTTTTACTCTCCAGCAGGCTCTGAGTGACAGGTTTCAGGAAGCAGTGGACATGGACAGAGTGAACATGTGGCCTCCAAAGTTTCAGGATGGTTTTTGGTTGCTTTAAAGTATATGTTTGCCAGAGCCGGCTCGGCAGGGCTGCAGGGGACATGGCCTCTGGGTGATTCATATACAAGAATCTCTCAGTGGGGACCAAGCACAATCAGCCCTCACATTTTAGAGTTGGCTTATAGCCTGAGCAACCATTTTACTCTTTCTTCAAGTGGCAGAAATTAAAGAGAAGACAGAAGGAAACTATAGGAAATCTTTTCTCTCTCATATCCCTAGCTGGAGTATAAAAATAATAATCCTTTAACAAAAATGGAGCAGAATGCTTTACCTTACCATTCCATCTTCGTCTCTTTCCATTAAAGGTCCCCATACACTTCCTGAACATAGTGAGGGGTAATAGAAACAGAAAGGAAGAGATAATCCTCAAGGAGACATGGACAGAACTTGACCAATGATCGGATCTAAGGGGAGATGGAGGCTGGGATTAGCGACTCTGGGTGTCCCTGTCTTCAAGACCTGAAAAAACAATAGTACCAGTAACATAGATAGTAAAAAAGCAAGGTAGTAGGTCCTATTGTGGACATTTTGATATGCTTTTGAAATATATACACAACATTCGATTGCTTTCGAAGTAAGATGATCCAGTTCAATGCTGATAAAAATGGGTTTGACCACTTCATCTTAAGAGAAGGAGGAAAACTAGAATTCACCTACCAAATCTGTCAAAGATGGCAAATATGTTTGGTATGGATTAGCAGTGGCCTTCTGTAGTACATTTGAGAAAACTTCTTGGAAAGGAATGGCACAGTAGAATGCAGTGCCTCCCACAGGCTTGAGAAAGAGGTGGTAGTTCAAGTGCTACAAATAGCCATCTTTAGTCCGTACACAGAAGCAACCTCTTTTGGAAATAGGCTAACCACAGAATGGTAGACAAGAGTTTTATGTAGAACAAACATTTCTGTTGATTAAGTTAAGGCATGAGTATTTTTTTTTCTTAAGCACAGAGTTATCCGAAATAGATTTTTAAATCTAATTGTTATCAGCCCAATGACAATTTTTGGATTATTTGTCTTGAAAGAAGTCTTATGTATATATTCTATAGAATCAATTTTAAAAACTCAAGATTTGCAGATACTGTGAAAATATACATAATCATTTTTATAGTTCTAAATAAAGATTTTCTCTGTGGCTTGGCAAATTCTACATTCTGATTTACACAATAGGCCTTTTATAGAGACATGCACACCACACTGAGGTTGCATATATATGATGGACTCATGCTGCATATTTTTCCTTTGAATAAATATTTGAAAAAAAAAAGACACAAGAAAATAAGTTACCCGTAATCCTACCACTCAAAGATAACACTGTCTTCTTTTTGTGTATCTTTTTTAGGCTTTTCTCTTTGCATTTGGAAATATGCATATGTTAAAAAAAATGAGATGATTCTCTGTAAACACTTTTTATCCTACCATTTTCTCTTAAAATTACATTTTAAGTATTATATTAGGCCCTTAAATAGCTTTTAAGGCATGACTTTTATAAATCAC
This sequence comes from Lynx rufus, assembly GCF_022079265.1. Classification (NCBI taxonomy): domain Eukaryota; kingdom Metazoa; phylum Chordata; class Mammalia; order Carnivora; family Felidae; genus Lynx; species Lynx rufus. The sequence goes on along the minus strand of NW_025814889.1, from coordinate 30,154,962 downwards.
ATTATCTTTGCAAAAATAATAATTTTTATTAAACTGCTTAGGACATTTATTTTCAATTATTCAAAATTATAAGTAATAACAATAATGGTGAGATGAACATCTCTATGCACATCGTTTTGTATCTTTGATAATTTCTTTGGAAGAGATTTCTAGAATTATGATTTCTGAACTGAACAGTAAGGACAGTATTAAGCCTCTTGAATACAAATTAGTAGCTTGCTTAAGAGAGTAATTCTCAGAGATAGGGGAGGTTAGTGAGATTTACTTTAAAACCATCTACATTTTCAAAGAAATTGATATTTTTATGACATAAATTGACACTTTAAATCAGGAATTGGCACACTTTCTGAAAAGGATCAGCTAGTAAATATTTTAGGTTTTGCTGACAAGATGATCTCAATCTCAACTTCTCAGCTCCTCCATGATAGTGTGAAAGCCCTAGACAAGTAAATGAATGAGCATGGCTGTGTTTCAATAAAACTTTATCTACAAAAACACACAGACCAGTTTGCTGTGCTGGCCGTAGTTTCCCAACCCCTGTCTCACCTGAAAATTCTGCCAGTCTGTGAAAACATCTAAATTTGTCACCAGCAAGATTTGGGAGCCATGTTTTGCAGTGTTCCCTTTGTAAAGATTTGAGCTTGTAGGATTGTAAATCCCAACTATAGTCTAGGGAAGGGAGTAAATTTGCTTTTGTTGAAAGGCAATTTGGAAACTAAGCAAGGAAGCTATGAATCAGCCTGTTGTTTCAACATATGTAGACTATGAAGAAGTCTATACAGTTAAGCTTCTGTTTGCCTCTGTTGGGCAGCTGTAGCTCTGCCTTGCATCTTTTCTTAGTGTGCTTCCTTGAGATATTCACTCTAGCTTCCACAAAAGTAGTCCCATCTATGTACACAAACTAATTTAACTCAACATTGATTCAATCAAGGGCTCCATCACTCATTAATTCCAGCATTACTGCACAATTCCTAGGAAAACAAAGCTGACGCTGGAAGAAAAAAAAAATCTTATGAGAAATAACTTTGTTCTCAGGAAACTTACTGAACAGGGAATATTTTTCCCAGATGTTAATCATGTAATTGCTTTTCCTTAGGTGACCCTTTATGGACCAGCTAAAAGACATCACTGACTACCTTTAACAAAGGTATAAAACAAAGGAAATAAACCAAGTGTAGTCTAAATAATGCTACTATGTCATAGATAACTAGCAATTATTTGTCAAGGAAATTAGTAAAGTAGCCACAGGTGTAATATATATTTTAACAGTCTTTATGGCAAAATAGAGGATGAAGGAAATTACTTTCAGTGACTGTCGGATCTTACAGAAATGGGCACGCATGTGCGTGCACATACACACACACACACACACACACACAGACACCCCCTTATGACTTTAAGAATGCAAAAGCAGCTGCCTTGGTAAACACCACATCTGAGTCCAGCAGTAGTTTTATGCTCATTGTTTCTGTCTCTTTTATTTATGCTAGGGAAACAATGTGAGCTAGATGCAGACAGCATCTCTGCCAATAATAGAACTGTGTTTGCTGGGGAGCCCAAGCAAATAACAAAGAGTTAGAAAAAAATGGATTTGACCTTAGCAAATTAATATAAACAATAACTTCCCTGCACACACGCACCCGTACTCATACACACATACACATATTCACACCATGTATGTATAACAGCTACAGTTAAAATTTTGGTTAGAATTTTTTTTTTTACTAAAGGACCCCAAATTGTGTTCCCATCATAAGCTTTTAGGTCTAACATAGTTGTTAAAATGTATGGAAGTTATAAACACATACACTGCTTGGCAGTTAGCTAAAATGATAACCCCAGATTTATATTCTGACTCTTCTGTTGGGTGGATGAAGAAACTGGAGATTTAACAGTGAGTGACTTTCCCAGTGAGTGAGGCTGTGTTACAAGCTTGTTTCTCCTGATTCCCAGAACAATAATTCCTTCACCCATTCACACTGCCTCTGTACCTATGTTTCTTTTCCTATTTGTTGTTTGTTCTGGGTAGTATATATTCATGATTTGTTGTTTGGGACACATGTATCTCTTCTGCAGCTTGTCCTTCAAGAGGTTGAGAACTTATTTTGTGTCATCTTGAAAGGGAGGACTGGGACCAGTGGGTAAAAATGATGGTCCTAACACACCATCACAACCCTTCTAATTGTCATAAAATATGACTTCCCAGGAATGTAAGCTCAATCTTGAGCTATTTTAATTTGAAAGGTTTACATGTTAAAAAAATAGTTTTAGTACATTATATATGTTTATACAAATGCAATTCAGTACCTTATAATAGTTGCTATATGACAGAAAATCTTCAGACAGAGTTATCAGTGAGGTCACACAAATCAATGATTCCCACTATCACTGTGTGCTGTGAATTGGTCCATGGTAATGTCACAGAGTGCCCATTTGTAGCCTGGCAGAACACACGTTCCTGATGCACAGTGTTCTATAGCAAATCACTTTTCAATTACAAAGAATTGATTTGATTCTTTACATTACTTTAAATCAAGCTGGATGCTTTTGCTTTTCTGACTTTCATTGTTTAGACTCAAAGTATGTGGTTTTCTACTCAATTTCTACTCTAGTGAGGGACTATTTCATAAAGCAGTGGGCTCCCATTACCCCCAGAAGCTTTCAAGCAGTGGCTTGATGCCATCTGTGAGGAGTGTCATGCAATTCTGTAAAATTTCAGACCGAGACTGAATCGGGTCCACAAATAAATGGAGATGAGTAGATTGAATGCCAATGCCATGGCCGTTGGTTTAGATGGAGTCATTTTCATTTCATTCCCCAGAGTGCATAATGAAAGACACAGCTTATCTCAGAGCTAAGTTTGACTTGGAAAATAGCATCACAACAGCTGCTATGGGATAATCATCATGTTGTAGAGTCCTGGTGCCCTTGGGTACTGAGAAGCAAAGGAACCAGTGAGGCAGTATTGATTATAAATAAATAAATAAATAAATAAATAAATAAATAAATAAAAGGCATCCCAACCAGGATGACAGAGAACCTCACTGAAGACAAAATGCTACCAACTGTCTCTTATGGTTGGGGTTTGGTTTCTTCCCCATTCTTTTCTTAGCTTTCTCAGTCTTTTGCAGTGATGAGTTAGTACTCCTAGGGGGCTAGGGGTTCAGTTCAAATAAAGAGAAGTAAATCAGTGAAAGAAGAGGATATGGAAGCCAAAAATAGAAGGTACTATAGTGAAAACATGTCTTGGGTCAACTCCTAAACTAATTATTATAATGTATTTCAGTTACCTTCAACCGTTTGACCTTTTTTTCGTGTGTTAACCAAATTACTTTTCGTTATTTCCCAAGAACAGCTAAGTATCATACAGGGAATATTTGTTCTGTCATATGATTTGGTTGACTCCCCCATTTATATCTTAATGGAAAAATGGATTCTCAAAATTTGAAAAAATCAGAATATTCATTTCTTCTTTCTTATCACCGTGCCAATACTGTTTTATTCTATTCAGTAAAAACAAAAGGCAGGGGCATATATCACATGAAGTACCACAGTGGGCAGTGGGCACTGGGCTCAGGATGATGAATAACGCCTTGTTTATCATCCTCAAAGGGGCTACAGTAAATGGGGGAAGCAGGACTGGTAAACAGATGTTTTATAATTTAAGATGGTAAATGCTATAACTGATGAGTAAATGAGGCGGTTTCCAAGTTTGGTTATGTGGGCAAAGCTTCACTTTTCTCCTGCCACTTCCATCCCATTTAACATTATTTACTTTTTTCTCATTAACCACCAACCTCCCATTTAGAGAGGAAACTGAATATCCATTCACACCCACAAATTTTGGCCTTTCACTTCATTTCCCTATTATAATGAAATAAGGCCCTAATCATTGTCAACTGGAAACTAAATAAGGTAGAGTTTAAACATGAATTGTTATTGATCTGTACCACCTACAACTGTATGAAAGGCAGAGACAAAGAACTGTACCCTGGAATGCATCCCTTGATATTTAAAAGTTTATCATCTCTTTTGGAATATGGAGTTTATCCAAATAATGAGATAGCAAATGAAACAAGGCAGTCTGGAAGTGCCAGCTGAGTGTTACAGAGGAATGTGTGATAAGAATTCAAAGCACCCGTTTTTCCTTGTCAGGTAATTAAAAAGAAGAATGAGTTCTACAGATAAGACGAATACAAGAGAGAAGGTCTTTTAGAAATGTTTGTTTGTTTGAGTACACTTTAATCTATTTGTCCAATTTAGAGAGAAGGTAACTGATAGCGTTGATTGCTCTCTCTCACTTCACTCTTACATAATGAGGTTCACATACAGGTGTGATTAACTAGAAAGGAATGCAAAATCTCGCTATGGTGGAGGGACAGATTTTGCCTGAAATTGGTAGATTGTAGTGAAATTACAGAGGGGTGATTAACTGCCTTGGACAAAGATGTATTCAACTTTGGAAATATGAGCTGTGACTATAAAATAATAAAGTTTACTTTATAAACAATCATACCCAGAATTTCTGCCTGCAATGATGTCTCTACCTTTTAAGTCATTGACTGTGCTCCCATTTGTCAAAACCAGTTTCGAAGTGACCTCAGGGCCCTTACTAACCACAGGGATAGAAGCGATTTTTGTGTTTACAGTTATTATTTTTATTTCTAAGCTTTGAGGTCCCCAAACTTGCCAGAGCACCTCCCACACCTCTCCTGTCCCCCTTTGTACTGTGAACAGGTCTGATCAGCTTGCCTTCCTTGGCTGTTAATCAGGACGGAGGCTCCAGGCCTGGGCCTGGATTTCTCAGAGGAAATCTTAACTTTTCTCCAAGCCCCACCTCCTCATTAACAGACCAGCTACAACTTACTCTTCCTGCATTTTCTGTGTGGCTCTTGCAGTCCTGGCAAGATGCCGGCACCTCTGCCACGGATGGTAATAAAGTGCCCTCCAAGAGAACATCTGATCTGCAAAGTGTTAATGGTGAAAAACTGGGGGGAAGTCCTTATCCAAAAGCCATCTTTTGATCAAGGAGGGGCCCTCTGCCTCAGAGGAAATCTTTCCTGTTTACAGACTTCTGGGGCTTTGAAAAGCCTTGGCAGACAGTGGGCCAGGCTCCTTAGCTTTTACAGAGGGGCAAACAGGATGAGACCAGGATGGAAACTACATATCATAGGAACCCAGAAGGACAGGAAGTAACAACATGAGAGGGAACTCTTGATTAAAAGTATAATTGGAAAGGTTTGTGGGAGGTGGGAAGGGGATAATGACATTAAAATATGTCTGTAGATTTTGTTCGTGTTTGTGATAGTACAGCCATTAGCCCACCTTTTCTTCAATTGGTTTTCTTTGTCACATTATTCTCCACTTTGGAGAAATCTGATCTTTCCCCCCTCCTCCCCACCCCCCCCCCCCCCCCCCCGCATGAAGATTTTGTGCTAAGTCTATTTGGGAGAAAAGACAATCAAACTTCATTATTTTGATTATTATTAATTTCTTTTTTTCTTTTTTTTAATATGAAATTTATTGTCAAATTGGTTTCCATACAACACCCAGTGCTCATCCCAACAGGTGCCCTCCTCAATACCCATCACCCACCCTCTCCTCCCTCCCAACACCCATCAACCTTCAGTTTGTTCTCAGTTTCTAAGAGTCTCTTATGTTTTGGCTCCCTCCCTCTCTAACCTCTTTTTTTTTTCCTTCCCAATCCCCATGGTCTTCTGTTAAGTTTCTCAGGATCCACATAAGAGTGAAAACATATGGTATCTGTCTTTCTCTGTATGACTTGTTAAGTGAAATAAGTCATACAGATTATTATTAATTTCTATGTGAAGTGGAACTTGGGAAAGACCTTATTATCCTTTGTAGAATTAATTATTCTAGAATTAATAATGAGGATATTGAAAATAAAAGAAGTAGGTAAAGGATGAAATTGCCATTCACTATGCTTTTTCTACATCCTGTTCTCCAAGAATGACATAGATGGTTGTGAATTCTTTTTAAAAAATGGCTCAAAATTAGACATTACTATTAAAGGAACATTTTTTTCTTGCTTCAAAAACTGTTGTGTGTGTGTGGTGGTGGTGGTGGTGGTGGCCATTGAACTCCCACATGTGGATGGGGATGTCCATGAAATGCCCCACTAATCTTTACTCCATTTCTTGGCTCCACCCAGCCTTCATGTCACCACTGAGCCACACCCACCCAGCTCTGTATCCCACACTACAGGGTGAACCATGATCATCTGTTTCCAGACAGAAGTCAGTAGTAACATGTTTTATAATTGTAGTCCTATGCCAACTAGAGAATAAATTGTCATTACCAGATGGCTCCATGTTGCAGAAAATGTGCTAGTACAGAATTCTGCATCAGCCTCCTTGACTTGCACCCAGCAGGTGATATTTATGGACTGTTTACAAGTTGCTCACATATGGCATTCTAAAGAGGTTTGTAACTTTTATATGCTGTCATCCAGTTTATTTATTTTATGAAAATCCCACTCCAAAGGTCAGTCTCGTTCTGTCTACCTCCCTAACTTCAGACTGAAGGAAAAATCCTGAATGTAATCTCAGGACAAAAGAGCTAAACAAAGGGACTTTCAAACTCTCCAAATGTAGTGCTCCCCCCACCCCCCCCCCCCGCCACACACACACACACGTCCCTGCCACCCTGCTCATCCTGACTGCGGGCGTAACCCCAGTGAGAATGGGGTAGTGTCTCTCACTTATTCAAATGATACAACATTCATGTGCTTCTGTGTGGAATCATCTGCCAGCACTGGGCTTGGTTCAGCTCATACGGAGGAGAGACCCCAGCAGCAACCCTGCGGAGTGAAGTGTAGTCAGTCACGTGGGAGGGCAAGCCATGGGCACAGAAGCAGAAGTGCCCACAGACCCCTCCTGCCACGCACCCCTACCTTAGTCCTCAATGGGCCCTGGCCATCAGGTAGGAGCCTTGCCTGGCCACCGTCCAAAGTGGAGCATCAGGGCTCCCACCTGAGACAGTGACACATCGGTTTCTGAAAATAGTTCTTCCTGACCTGGATGCACTTTGCTCTGGACATTGGCATTCCCGACTTTATCATCCTCGGTCCAGGTAGACACTCAAGATGGGTGGAAATTCTATTCATTTTTAGGTCAAGGAAAATGGGAAGATGTTTTCTTGTCCTCGGGAGAGCTAATCTACAGGAGTGACATTATTTGGTCATTGGAAACATTTCAATACTGAAACGAACACAAGGTGTCCCCATGGTGGGAACATGGGGCAGGAAAGAGGGGAGAAAGAGGGGGCAGGCTGCCCAGGAGCCACAAGGTCCAAGGACCATGAAGATTTTAGATGTCTTGAAAGTCAAGTTCTTCATCTTCATTTGGTAGGAAATAGGAGACAGCATGTTTTTTAGAACATGAACTTTTCAAGTGACTTTTCCAAGTCACATAGGTAATCTTTTCCCTTTTCACAGATTTCTTTAGGTAATTAGAGAGCATATCATAACACAGAGTTCAGATGGGGAAAATGGAGGCCAGTGATTCCCCCACAGTTCAACAGGCACTGTCAAGCTAACCAGGATCCAATCATTATTCTCAACTGATTGCACCCCTCCGAATCAGTTCCTGCAGCAACTTGTATTTTTATTTTTTCAAAAATGTTTATTTGCTTATTTTTTAGAGAGTGCAAGTGGGGGAGGGGCAGAGAGAGGGGACAGAGAATCCAAAGCAGGCTCTGCACTGACAGTCTGACAGCAGCAAGCCTGATGTGGGGCTGGAACTCAGGAACAGTGAGATCATGACCTGACCGGAAGTCCGACTCAACCAACTGAGCCACCCAGGTGCCCCTGCAGCAATTTTTTAAAAAATACCTAAAACTGGGCCCTCAGATAATCCTGAGCTAAGAGCCTGTGGATGGTGCTCAATACTGGTGAGCGGAACAGACAGAGAGCCTGCCTCAGCACCCAGGCCTCTGGCCCACCGGTCAGCCTGCAAGGCTGATGGACCCCTGCCTGGGAGAGCCAGTGGGTCTAGGGAAGGATGCTTCTGGGGGAAAGGAAACAAGGCTTCTGTGGTAGGGGTGGGGCAGGTTTGGCTCAGCCTCTAGAAAGAGTAGGGCATGGTTTATGGAGCCCTTTCTCTGGACCACACTGACCCAGGGTCAGCCACTTACTCTGTGACCTTGGGCAATGTAATCTCATTAAGCCTCATTTCTCTCAAGGACAAAGTGGACCTAAAAATAGTACCTTGTGTGGTTATTGGAGTATGGAATGAGATTATACAGGGCAAGTGCCTAGAAAAGCTCCTGGCGCACGTAAATGCTCATGAATAGTAGGTGGTAACAGTAGTGGCGGTGGTGGGAGTATTTTGATTAGTGGGAAGAATCTGGGGTTTCCATTCTGGCAACATTCCAGCCTCGGCCTATAACAATAGCAGCTACAGTTCCTGTGGTGTCTACTGCGTGCCTGATGGCATGTGTATATCTTTAATCCTCACAATCATGCTGCAAGATATTGTCATCCCCATTTTATGAAAGAGAAATGAAGTATAAAAAAGTTAAAAGATCTGGCTAAAACCACAGAACTTGCAGTGGCAGAACAAGGGTTTGAAGCCAGAGGTCCTTCTGATGCCAAAACCACTGGAGGATCTAGGTTACCTGACCAGATACTGAATTATGGGAACTTGTGTTCCCTTCCAGCTGAGCAGGGATCCCAGAACCCCTGACCACATGACTGGTACTAATGTGCTTATTTCCGGGGCAATAACTGAAAAGCACTTGGGATCTTGGGAATTCAGGCATGACATAAGGTTAGGACATTAAATGGGACCTCCAACTCTGAAGTTGAAAAATCAGGCTTTTCTCAGGGCAAAGGACGGCTGTGAATAATGAACAGGGGCTGCCTAGATGGGTGGGTGTTGGCTGTGTGCAGGCAGACCCCTCAGATCCCCCAGACTCCCTTCAACCTGGGCAGCACACCCTAATGGAGCAGGAACCACATGAGTCCCTAGTCACCCAGGGTAGAAAGAAGACTTTCACATGCTGCTCCCGGGACCAGTGCTAGAAATAGGTTCTCTTAAAGTTCCCTACCACAAACTGAAAAAAAATTTCCTGGGGATCCCAAGATCTTAAAAATCTGCTTGGCTCCAGAAAAACAGGTACATTTAATGCTCATCTGAGCAAGATTAACAGGATAACGTGAATTTCCACTGTGAACTGACGTTGATAAGTATATTATTAATAGGAAAATGTAGTACTCGTTTTCAGAGAATAATGTAATTCCTAAGAATGTTTTCTTAGAGCAGTGTCCAAGGGTCTAATTTTTTTTTAAGTTTATTTATTTATTTATTTTGAGAGAGACTGACACAGCACGAGCTGGGAAGGGGCAGAGAGAGAGGGGGGCAGAGAAAATCTCAAGCAGGCTCCACACTGCCAGCACAGAGTCCAATGAGGGGCTTGAACTCACGGACTGTGAGATCATGACCTGAGCTGAAACCAAGAGTCGGTCACTTAATCAACTGAGCCATCCAGGTGCCCCAAGTCTAATTTTCTAGACCCATGAGATCCATCTGACTAGAGGATCTCAGGAGATCACTGAGAAGGTGGTCCTCTGTTTTTTTTTTTCCCTCCCCTCCCTCTGTCCTCAGACCTGCACAATTTAAGGCAGTTAACCCTACCTTGAGGCCCAAAGTGTTTGAAGGAAAAGTAGGTTTGCTGGAATGGAGTGCACTTTGACAACATGAGATACAAGATGGAAAGTAAAAACTGCAGAGTCCCCAGAAATATTTCAGAATCCATATTTATATTCAATTGAAATCTAAAGAAACAGAAATTCATGCAAATGGCTTCTAGGAACACCCTTGAAGAAAACAGTTCATTAATAGACTGCAAGTGAAATATTCACCCCTTAAACAGTGTGCTGCTTTTTATAATAAGACACACAGGCTGTGGCCATAACTAAATTTGCCATAAATTATATGGCATCACCACAGACAGTAGTGTTTAGTGTTGGGTTATAGTACAGATTGTGTGGACTCCCAATCTGTAATTTATAATCAATTTGTAGAGTTTTTAAAGTTGCAGTGAAGGAAAGATTTTTATTTGTTTAAACTGGATTATTAGGACTGACATGCTAATGCTGTCTGGACTCTGGTGGCCCAGTAGGTGCCTCCCAGGGAACTGACTGACTTGCCTAAACCAAACTTGGTGTGTGGCCTTGGAGCACTTGGCTGCCAGATTAGATTACCTGTTCCCATCCTATCCCTGCAGCTCTAGAGTAAGAACAGACCCCTTGTGCCACTCCTGGGTAGTGGCTGCTCCAGATCAACCTTCCTGGCACTCCTGTCTGCATTAGGCCTACCCTGAGAGTGCAGAAACTTCTTGTGCTTCTCATCAAAGAACAAGCTTATTTCCAGCTGGCTCTGGGCTGGTTTGGGTATAAGAAGCAGGATTAAGATGAAAGGAATCATTTTTCATAGGTCTACTTAAAGTAACTAAAAGGAAAAGGAGATGGAGAGTTCCAGAACAGTCAAACTAACCTCTAGAGAGGTCAGTGGACCAGGGGCAGCTTGCCTTCAAACAGATCTTCCTGTCTGGCTGTCGGTTCCTGCCCTCACTGAAAAGCCTGAGGATACAGCTGAAAGAAAAGTGTTTCCCAAACTTAAGGAATATACTTACCCCCTTTCAAGAAAAGCATTCCCGCCAACCTTTAGTGTTGAAAATTATTTTATTATTATCTTGCTTACTATATACGTACAAACATGTGTTCATGTCCTATTTATGTTTAGCATTCCCACAGAATAAATAAAATAATGCAAGTTTACACATTAATCTTGACATAACAACAAAACCAAAACACTCAGATAACAGCGTCAATTTTACGTGATGAATCATGGCATTTGGCAGAAACAAAATCCCTGTCATTGGGTAACATAATAATAGCATGATGGGTTTGCAGTTTTATACTTAACTTATTGTTAACTTAATTTCCTTGAGTTTCAGCACAATGGACAACCCTTCTGGCTACTAGTATGGCCTTTGCTGTTTTTCCTTTTTAATTTTTTATTGTTTAATTTGTTTTAGCCACTGATGGTGGTTTAAAGTAATGGCGTATTAACGATGGATTAATTTAATGGTGTAGCCCAAAATATTATTATGTTGGAAAATAATAAAAAGTTGTTCACTGCCTATTTATGTCTGGAGTTGTCACTTGTGAACTACTGCCTATTAGTTCCCCAGTGACTAGACCACGGTGCCAATGGCCAGGATCCCAGTGCTTTAGAGTTCAGTTCTATGTTACTCCTGTGTTATCTGGTATGACTTGCCCATCCCAACCACTTATGTCTGTTTGAATGAACGGGAAGCCTTTGTCTACACAGGGAGCCATGCCTTCAGGTGGTCTGCACTTCTCACTCATTTAATCATACACGCAAATACACGCGTGACTACAGAAAGACACGGCAATGTTCCTTATATGATGGTTATCGAGGCGATCTAGAATATGTGTGCAGTGCAGGTTTTTAAAAAGATAATCATCAAAAGGAAACCCCCATAATGTTAAATTCTTTTATAACTGTTTGACACTTGAAGAATGACTGGCCTTAGGTCCAAGTGCCCACACATGACATATTAGAGATCGTATCAGGGCAAGCCACAGGCTCTGGATCTTGATCATAGCTATGGTAAAACCAGAACCAACATGACTGTTTTTAAATCCTGGTGGGTTGTTAATGGAAAAGGCCTTTGAGATCTTCTGGGGCAATACCTTTAGGTTACAGATGAAACAAAGGCCCAGACCAGTCAAGTGACCTACCCAGCCTCACCCGAGTCCCTCCTGACTCTTTGACCAAGGCTGTCCTGTCACTGCATTGGCTTCAGAGGGGCAGTCAACCCTGGCAGCTCAGCAAGTTGGTAGCTGTGGCACAGAGGAAATGTTCCTTGTTTAATGTTACGGATTTTGCTCCGATACAAAGTGGATGTCGGTTCTCTCCCAGGTTTCACTTACATCGGGTGAACCCTTCAGGATTTCACAAAGACTGGCTTATTACTGTTTTTCTTCCTCATTAACTTTCCAGTGCTTATCCTTCTGGCCCTTTCTATCTCTGAGCAGTTGCTAGAAATGAGTTTTGCTGAAACATTATTTTGTGAAAAAGATCACACCCAGAAATAAGGACTTACATATGTTAGCAGGAAGTTAGATGTCACTTTAGACTTCGTTACGATTCTCACATTCTAAGAGCTTAACCCAAAGCTTTTGAGAAATGTAGGGACCTCACCACTACATAAAACGTCACATATACATAAAAATCAGTAAGTGATCAACACCTTACATTGCAAGAAATAACATCAATTTTAACTTGAGGTTGCAAACCCCACTCTGATTTTATATAAAGTTCTACTTTGTTGAATTTGCTCACACATGTTATTGTTCAAGGTAACATGAAGTAAAGAATATATTTAGCTGGTATTAGTGACCTCTTTGAGTTGTCTGAAGAAGGAACATTATCCACACTACAACTGTGATGGAGGACTACACATTGGGTATGGGGGAGTGAAATTCATTCATTCACATGGTAATGCAAAAATTGATAAATCCTCAGTATGGTGATAATGCCACATACCTATTATACAAATCAGCTATGTTTTAAGGGATGTTTGTGGCTTTTAAGCGTGTGTGTGTGTGTGTGTGTGTGTGTGTGTGCTGTTGGCAGATGCCAAGCATTCCTCCTTCAAAGATAACAAATATGTTTTCTGTCGTCTCCCTCTTGCTGAATGCTGAGTGAGTGTGTTTTAATAGAAGTGCTGGAATGGGGAGAGAGAATCCAGAGTCCACTACTGACTCTGCTGCAGTCTCCTGGTCGTATGACCTGTAGCAGTCACATCACTTACTAGGGGCTCTGTTTCCTTATCTGTAACATTTAGGGGTCAGAGAAGATGCCTGCCAAATTCCCTTCTGTAATTCTTGTTCTTGATAGCTTTCTTTGTTTCTAGCACGATGAAACAAATTGTGTGTGATTAAGTACACCATCGCTGTTATAAAGATGTAATAGTCCAAACAGGTTGTAAAATTCTAAGGATGCAACGCTTTCTGTTTTCTTCCACACTGGAAGCCAAGGTATCTACTAAAGATGTTAGAATCAAAATTGGCTGGGCCAAAAACATTCCAGGGAAGGAAAAGCCTGGAAAAGTTCCTTCTCAGATTACTATATTAAAGTCTATATTTCATAAATGTCTCTTATCTCATCTCAAAAGAAATAGAGAATCTAAGTATTCTGGAATAAAAATAGATTGTTATTTAAGTATATGTGCATGCGTACATTTAAATAAATTGGAAAAAAGAAGAAATGTTCTGAAACAGAAACGAAACAGGTTGGAACTGTCTTCAAAAATTTTCTTCAAAGTAGAGGTTACAGAATGCAGGAATAAGTTACTAGGGAAGCTGTGGAATTTCTTTCTTCAATGGGTTTTAAACGTAGGACAGACACGAATCTGCTCATCTGCCTGAACTGGATTAGGTTGTACAAATGAACTCAAGCCCTTCATTGTTGATTCCCATGAAAATGCTCAGATGCCTTTCTCTGCCCATTAAGGTTCAGGGTCAAAGTCAGCACAATGGTACATGCATAGAAAACTTAATTTCCTCTCCTCCCATATTTGTAGCTAAACATTAACTGAGCCCATCAGAATGCTTGAAAACATTTATTTTTTTCAAGTGGGGATTTTAAAAATCACTTTGCTTGCTGTTCACATATATGCTAGAGAAACAAAGGAGACAACAACTGTAGAATCCTGTTATTCAAGAAAAATCAGGGCAAAAGTAAATTTGTAGAGAAAGTTCATGTTCTTAAACCATGCAAGTGAAAACATGTTTAGGAAGTCTGTGGTAAAAAAGTAGCTAGGGTATCAGGATGTTAAAACTCACTCTGATCTTGGCTATTCCACTTCTCTGTCTCAGTTTCCATATTTAAAAATAAGGAGCTCAAACAGACAATTTTCAAGGACATTTCAACTTGAAAATAGATACATAAAAACCTCTCTCCCTCCCTTGCTCTCTTTATGTAATATATGGCATATATGTGACTATATCTATATGACTATATCTATAAGATAGACGTGTGTGTGTGTGTGTGTGTGTAGACAGAGAGAGAGGGAGAGAGAGAGAGAGAGAGACAGAGAGAGAGAGACAAAGTATATAGATATATACATATCTTCTAAATTCTGTCCCCATTTAATTGACTCTCTAATTCCAGGAAACACTTTTTGACCCATGTTTTAAATGTTTATTATAAGTGAGTTTGCAAGCCCTCAGTTTTCTCTAGAATTCATGCCGACACTCTTTTGAAGATTCTGTTTGCATCTACTCTATGTACCCCACAGATGTCTTACTGCTCTCCACGTCTCCACAACACAGCTCTGTTTAGTGGCGCGCTATGGTTGCTGTTGTTCGTAGTTGTCTGGAAAAGTCTTGTCTCCAAATTACAGTGGCTTTCTTTTCTCTTGCCCTGAAGCAACAAATGATGGGAGAAATCTGTGTATGTTTCTGTTCTTCAGAGTCAGAGCTGCCTCAAGCATAGAATTCTTAACCCTCTAGTTTATTCCAAATGCAATGAATTGCTAAATAAATGAGAACCATGGGCTGCCTATCAGGGCATTTGTGTAAGTTAAATTAATTTTTAGAACCAGATTGCATTAGTTAAGGCTGGGATCTTAATGTGCGCCGACAAAAATGTCCAATCAGCCTACCAAGGTGCCTGAGATGTATTGCCCAGATAATAGCTGAAAATTTGAACTTGGCATTTTTATGGATTGGTTTGTGTCTAAAAGGCAGGCAGCTTTTAAAAGCCCTGCATAAACACTGCTTTCTGTGGACACCTATGGCGTGACTATTTATAAAAGTACCCAATCATTTTTCCCCTCCTAAAAGTGCTATTGGCAGAGGAGGGCTTGATATTTAATCCATAACCTGCAACTCACTGCACCCCACAGTGGCAAAGAACACACAAGAGCCAGAAGAAAGAGATCAAGAAAGCATTAAAAATGTCAGGCCACAAGACCATGTTTAAATTATTAGGTGAGATGCTGTCCTGCATTTAACAATGGCCCAGCACACCTCCAGGCCCAACTTCCTCTCCACTTGCTCTGTTTTGATGGGTTACTGCAATCTGTTCTGAAATTGAATTTCAGTTTGTTTCAATAGCATTTTGCAGTAAATAAGAGTGACTCTGGTATCTTGTTTGCGAATCTTGATGTAATAATCAGAAGTAATTGAAGCATGCACAAGCCACAGAGACTTATGACATGTTTTTAAACAAGTATTGACTGATATGAAACTAATTTAACTAAAACTGGAAATCGGACTCCTCGGAGAAGGCATGCACAGAATACAGGGTCTGTTGCAGTTGCACTGAATTGGCCTTAAAAAATGACTCGTTCAAGTCTCCTTACCTTTCCTGAGGAGTTTAGGTGCAAGTTAGTGGCAGGCAAGGTTGTGACCCCATGAATAGGGCTAATCATCTGACGACCGGAATTAATCATTTGTCAGTCCTGTGGTTTGGATTAAGTGGGGTCAGTCATCCACGACTGCCTCGGTGGCTCCTATGGATAAGAAAACCTCTTGGTAACAGAGGCACACAAAATCGACTCCAAATGACAACATTTTGTGTAAACCAGCACAGATTTGGAATCTTTTTGTTTTATAAGTGAAACTTCCTTAGATGAGATTGTAATCTTTTGTATTTATGCTCATGCTTACATGGATCTATGTAACTACAGACATCCCACATAACCATCATATACATTCTCACTTGCAATGTGCCTGCTGGACTTATATTCCATTTAATGCTACTTAGGTACTGAAAAGGAGAAATAAAAGAACAAACCTATAATTTACATCTCTAAGCCTTATTACAGACAAAGATTATTAGAACAGGCCGTGCTATTCTCCTTAGGCTCCGGATTTAAAGCAGGTGAAAAGCGTTTGAGGATAAGAATTTGGAATTCAAGTGATGGAAAAATATAGTCTAAAATGTTGGCTTCCACAGATACTGACCTTAGGTACAAATGGTGGTGAATTCTTTTGTTCACACACTAAAGAAAAGAGAATGGATTGTGTGTAGTGCACTCAGATTAGTGATAAAGTCTCTGAAACCTTTTGATGCTTGTCCCCTAATTGAAGGAAGTAGAGGAGAGTGATAATGCAGAGAGGGAACATAACGGAAAGAAAATAATTAACAGCTTCATTAGGCAAATTTTACCATTTGAATGTGTTTCAAGCACACAACTAATGTCAGTTGGATTGAGACTTTATGTGGAGCAAATTTCTTTAAAAGACAATGAATTACAACATATAATTTGAAATGCATAAATGCTGCCCTTATCAGTAACACTACCAGAGATCACAGAAAAGTTGAGGTCTAAAGAGTATATTTTCCTAAATAGAATCTTGAAGACATGGACCTCATTAGAATCATCATTCCACCTGTGGAAACAGGATTGCCCGAGCAACTGGGGATTTATAGACGTAATACCTATTATCACTAATAGGAGTTAGGTACCCAAATCCCAGAACGGTAGATGAGACTATGCCCCTAAGTATTTGGCATATTCCTCTGCAGAGGTGTTGTTGTCGTGATGGCTATTTTAACAAGGTTTAATGTAATTGGAACAAAAGTAGAACCACCCAGGGTCTTGAGTTTTCCCCACAGTGATTGATATCATTTGTAGAAAAAATTTCTTAGAGCATAATATGTTTTCTTCCAGAACCTTTAGTAAGCAAATTAGACAATGCAGCTGAAATGTTGTTACAATATCAATACCAAAGAGTTGGACTACCTGAATTATGTGCTGTTTGTTGCGATTTTTCTTGTTTATTCATTTTCTCCATAAGCATGAGCTTTTTTCCAGGGAGGCAGTTTTGTTTCTGATTCTCATAAAAGCCCGAGATAAATAGAGAGACATATTTTCTACCTACCAGAAATCTTATCATGGAAATAACTAGGGCATGGCAACACCTAAAAACCAATTCCAGGGCAACACTGGGCAAATATAATTACCTGGTCCATACTGGCTAACAAAGGGCTCCATAAATTCAAGTGGAGGAAACATCTACAGATGACTGACTATAAGGAAAGCTTCACAGAACAGATGAACCTTGAGTTGGGCTTTGAAAGAATGGAATTTGATTTGGCAAAAATAAGAAAAGAGAAACTTCCAGGAAAAGAGATGCCAGAACAATTCTGTGCAGTTATTCTTAGGTGAGGGGTGTCAGGGAAGTTGCTCTGGTCTTTGGAAGAGTAGTACTATCCCAGGGGTGGTGACTGGGCAGAGAGGCTGGGAGCAGAGACCCACAGGAGTAGCCAGGGGAAGACTCTTTGGGTTTGTGTCTTCAGACGACATGCATTTGCCTTCAAGTCATCGTTTCTAATTTCCTTTTTACCCTGCCATTTCTCTAGTAGCCTTTTTTTAAGGCCATTATCAGCATTTCTTCTATCTACATTTAAACACTGTTTTTCAAAAGTCCAGGGGAGAACAAGGGAGAGATGCGTCATGTTGTTTGCAGCCCCAGAAGAGCCTGGCTGACACTCTACCTTGAGCCAGCTCTGAAGTACTGAACGAGCAGAGCATGCTTGAGAGGCAGTGGGAAACACCTTGCTAGAGAGATATCTTCACATCATCTTCAACTGGCACGACTTCTATTTCTTGGACTTTCCGTCTAGCATCCATGCTATTGGTTTGCTTTTTGGTCCCTGACAGTGAGGTCGAGAGCCAAGGATGAGGAGTCGGCTCGGTCTACACTGCCACTCATACCCTTGACTCTATTCCAGGCACTTTTGTGTGACTCTAGGTGAGCAATTCAGGAGTTAATTCAGCTTATTCTTTAGTAAGTTCAGTAAAGAATCGCCTGTGACACCAATGGTTTAACAAAATCGACCAGCTACTCTGGTCATGATGTGGACATAGCTGCAGTAAAGACACCCTCACATGTCACAGGACACCATGTATTCACTCTTTCCTTTCAAGCCTGTAAAACAATGCCAAGTGTAAAAGCTCTCTCAGCTTTGCAGAAAAAGAGTGCTGCATAAATATAAGCTATTATTGCTTTTCTCACCAAAATTATATATACACATATATGTGTCACACATGCTAAGAATACTTTCCTCCTTAATTGCAAAGCATAATGGGAGTAAAAATCAAAGCTTTTGCTAATGGTCTGCCATTTGTACAGAACATTTCCATTGAACAGATCAATATTATTACTGTTCAAACATTTACACAGCCTGTGTTCAACATGTCTGTCACACATTAAGGGGCAAGTATTTTTGAAGACATTGGATTTTAAAGAAGAAAAATTAGAAAAACATCAAGTTGAAGTTATTATTTTTAACGACTGCTAAACCCAACATTCCTTCTGCTTTGATAGTATTTGAACTATTAACCTGTGTTTCTGGAGTGTATGTTCATCAGTGAATAATTAAGGAGGAATTCAGTAGTAAAAAACTGATATAAAAGCCATTTGATTCTAAACTTACAAAAGCCTATTTTAAGTTTTAAAAAATGATTAAGGCTATGTGTGTGCTTAATTAGTGAAAATGGGTATTTCGCCTATGTCTGGCAAGGAGAATTATTACAACCTGTCATTAGGAAAAGTATCCTGAATCAATGACATTTCTACAATATAGCAACAATCTTGCTATATTACACTCACACACACACACACACAAATGTTAAAGGGACTATCGGTTGGCATGAAATTACATAGTAGTGCGTGTGAGGAGGAAGGGAGTAAGAGAAAATTCAGCATATAAATTTAACAGTTACAAAAATAGGAACATTCTCAGTCCAGCATTGGGAGTTCTTGGCTGGTGTGCCTAGTTTGTAAAAGAAAAATCAGCAAAATAAATTCTTTCTCTGGCATCAGAAAGCCAACCCTCAGTGTGAATGTGGAAAATTTTTGTATTAAATTGTCATCTGGGCATTTCTTTCGCCCTCTGGCTCCATCCATGGGGAGATCTAGAGCAGCCCTTCCTCTGCCCTGAACCTCTCTCCATTTCCTGGGTCCCTGCTCCACAGAGACAATTTGTCATTCCCATGGCAAGACCCTGCGTCAAGATTGCCTAGCCCCAAATCAATAGGAAATGTGGAGGCTGGAGAGTATGGGAATGGAGGGAGATGGAAGGCATGGTGGGGTATGGAAGAGAGGAGAATAGAAGTCTAGCCACCCACCCTGCCTTTTGTGGCACCAACACTACTCCAAGTGCCCACAACATTACAGTGTTCGAAATACATACGCACCTTCCATAGTGCTCACTGTCCTTATACTTGCTAAAATAAGCTTGTCTCAACAACCTTTGAGCAATTTGAGAAGTGGTTCCTTACATATCTGTGCTTTTGCCTGTTTTCAAAAGTGTCAGTCTCATATATGTGTTCTTTAATTTTTTTCTATTCTTATAATACCAAAAAAGTTAGAGACTTTAGGGTTGTAATGCTTATCCACAGAAACCTGAAGAGCTGTCCTGTGGAGGAGGAATTGAATGTGGTCTTGGGATAACGGGTAGAAGCTACATTAAATACTGAAGAAGCATTTATTGAGGGAGCAGATCCAAGTCAAAACAAGGAACACACAATAATCATCAGGATGACAAAGATGGAATGAACTCCTTGTCTGGACTCAGTCCATCTCCTCTTCCTATAGGTTTTGGAGCAAGGCTGAGCAGTCCCTTGGTAGGAATCTCAAATTGGAAGTAAACCCTGATGACCATCAAGACCCTTTCATCATCTCCTCACAAATGGGATGTAATGGTTTGTCGTTCATCAAAATACAGTAGAATGTTCTGGTTCTTCTGGTAACTGGATTTGAAATATTGCTCCACTCCCCTTAAGCGTTTTTTGGCTTCAGTTTTCTCATCTATAAAATTTAATTTTTTTTATTTTTTTTTATTTTAGAGAGAGAGGGAGAGAGTGCATGAGTGGGGGAGAGGAGCAGAGGGAGAGAGAGAGAGAATCTTAAGCAAGCTCCATGCTCAGCACAGAACCAGACAAGGGATTTGATCTCATGACCCTGGAACCATGACCTGAGCCAAAATCAGGAGTCGGATGCTCAACCACCTGAGCCCGCCAGGCACCCCTATACAATGCAGTATTGGTCTCCTATCCCTCAGATCTCTTCCCACTGTAAAATTTGCTAGTTCTCTTCATGGTGCTCACCACAACATGAACTACATAGTAAAAATCAGGACATTCCCAATTCCTGCTCTCAGAGATGCAAACTAGAGTAATCTAGCCAAGTGCATCTGTCAGGAGTGATCAAGCCTGTTTTACCAAGTATAGGGATCAGTCTTAGGGATCAGCATTGTACTTGTTTAGCTAGAAACAGTTGCTAAAACAGTTTTCCAAGCACTGATTAAAATTAAATTCCTAACATTTAAGGCAGAAAAGAGGAAGGAATTATGTTGCCAAATTTATCTCTGTCTTTGCAAATTTATGTCATCACTTACAAAATTGATTCCCTTCCTGAATTTTTTATTATTTTTGACCTGTGGCTAGTTCAAAGTCAGTGACTTTCCAAAATAACACTTTGAAAATACTTTCTGATGAACAACAGTTCCACAGGTATTATGTAATAAAAGACACTTACAATCAATAGATTGGCACACGTTGGGTTAAACCAAGTTAAATCAAGGTTTCGGACCTGTGGGACTTCTCAGAGCCTTTAATATACTGACATAAATTGTGAATATTCACAAAAGGAACATTACAACATGTAGCATTCCCAGATGATTTGGGAAAAAAACTATTTTTTCCGTGAAACATTTCATGAGTATTCTGGGGAACACATTTTAGGACCAATTCTCCACTGTTTCTGCTTCCATTTAAAATTAATAATAATAAAGGCAAACACAACAGATTGGAAATTGATGAAAACAACAATAATATTATATAGGTAATTGGCCATTACTAGAGAAAAAAAGCAATCACAATTAATGAAATATCTGAAGTATGGGATATTTTTAATGTAATGTGATAATCTCAAAGACCTGCACTATTTTAAGTAAGTTTCCCCTGAAGGATTCTCAAAGGGCCTGTTTTATTATACATTTGTAAGTGAGCACTTATTTGCCCCCAAATAATTCAAGAACTAAAATGCTGAAAAACTACCTTGCTATCTCTCCGTGTGACTTTACACTATCAATTCTCTTAACAAACTTTTATTTATAAAGTGCAATAAACTATAGCCCTCTACGTTAAAAGCGTTCAAAGAAAGTAAGCTGTTTAAATATAGTGAAATGTTCAATGTTCCATGTATTCTGGTTTTTAATGCAAAAAGTCACCTTTCCTTATGGAATAATTAGTCAAAGTAAGGGAAGATAAAGCACAACCTTCTATCTCCTTTGCCTACCTGTCTTGTTTTTACAGCTGAGTCTTTACTATCATCAAGAGGAAATTTTTTATGCCTTTCTCTAGTTTATGTTGTGATAAAGAGAAGAGTGTATTTGAAATGCTCCCTTTATGCTCCCTTTTGTTTCAGCAAACTTGACCATATTCCCTTTTCCTTTCTGTGAAGCTTGCCATTAAAGGCACCTTGGGGTTGGGGAGGAGTTTAGATGGTAGGACGGAGGTTGTCTGATCTCCCGGTTGAGTCAAATCCATGCTTCCACCAGAGCCATTTTGGCAAACTGACCCCCTCTGTGTTCATATGGTTCATATGGTTAAACTTAGATGGTGCTTCTGCTTTTAGGCTACTGGCAATGTTTATGGCCACTGCTTTCTTTTCTTCTAAACATGCAGTTACTCTTTAAGGTCTGCATAAATCATGAGGCCACCTAGATCATTAAAATCCTTTCTTCTCTCCATGAGCTT
Source organism: Lynx rufus (assembly GCF_022079265.1). NCBI lineage: Eukaryota > Metazoa > Chordata > Mammalia > Carnivora > Felidae > Lynx > Lynx rufus. The sequence continues at coordinate 30,133,128 of NW_025814889.1, read as the reverse complement.
GCTCCAGCACAGAGATGGTTCGAGTCTTGCTCAATACCGATTAATTACTGAGTCTGTAATGCAAATCAGTGATAAGAAAAAATCATATAAACTAATGTTTAGGCCAGTAACCAATGATTCCCTGAATATATTTTTTAACTGGTTTGCACGTTGTAAGATAGAAGAAACCCTAGTTGACATTTGAAGTATTTTATGTCCATAGATATATTTCTCATTACATAAATTATTCTCTGTGTTACTAATCGACTTGGGGGTTCAGAATATATGCTAGGTTAGTAAAACTACTAGTGACCCAGTCATGTGCAGCTGATACACCTGTTTTTCAAGTTAATAGAATCTTAAATAATGAAAACCAAAAAACAGAAAAGAACAAATACTGTAAGCATGGATGCACCGAACTCTAAAGATGGCCTACAGCAATTCAACAGTACACTGCTTTCAGTAAACATTAGGGGTTAAAGAAAAGGCAAATCTCCCTTTGACCATGATCTATTTTTCTCAAGTGTATTTCATTCTAGTATTATAAATGCATTAGGCCCACGGTGCCTGGGTGGCTCAGTCGGTTGGGCGTCCAATTTTGACTCAGGTCATGACCTCACAGTTCATGGGTTCGAACCCCATCTCGGGCTCTCTGCTGTCAGCACAGAGTCCACTCTGGATCCTCTGTCCCTCTCTCTCTCTCTCTGCCCCTGCCCTGCTTGTGCTGTCTTTCTCTCTCAAAAACAAACATTAAAATATCATTTTTTTAAATAAATGCATTAGGCCTATACCTAAAAGATTCATATTTCTTGGTTATGGCTAGCTTAGTGGTTTGTATCTTAGGTAAACTCTAGGACCTACTGAACAGAATTGTAGAGTTCCAACTAGGGTCAGTACTCCCTGTCCATACTAAAATTCAACTCAATGTTGCTTTCACTGGTCGTGTCACTAAAAGGAAAACTAATCTGTGTCACTAGACACATTTTTCTTTGGCATTTTTTTTTCTTTCCACTTTTTTTTCAGAAAATATGGATAGCTATTTCTGGGTAAGGGACTTCCCCATTCCAGAATGAGTAATCTCACCTACCTGACACCATAGCGTTCTACTGTAATTAACCTGCAAAAAAAAAAACCAAAAAAAAACAAAAAAAAAAAAACTTAAAAAAATGAGTATTTGCCAACTTTAGTTCCTGCAGCTCTGATTTGCAAACTACCTAGATCCCCACTGAATAATTACTAATTAATCAGGAGGATATTTTTAAAATTCTTGAAATTAGCACCTCAGGTCCTATAGTCTAAAGCAGAATTATTGCTTTATTTCTTTTTCCAAACAATGAAAAAGGAAACTTGAGGATTGTGATTTTGTGACACTATAAGCCAGAGTCACTGCCTTTCTATAACTGGAAGTTGTACCCGGGGTGCTTCCATTGTACCAATTATGGGGGCTTTTGGAGAAAATTCAGCACTGCATGCTAAGAGTACTAATCCAACTGCACATCATTAAATCAGTTGGGTACATCAGTGGAAACACTTAACAGACTTAGTGATTTAAAAAAACATATTGTGGTTATCTATAAATTGATTTCTTTAATTCCATTATTGACAATGGTTTTCATTGATTGACTTTTGGTGGTAGTACTGGGGCAAGACCTACTGCCATCGCAAGTCGTATTTTTCAGAATAACAGGTTATTATGGTCATATTCTGAGCCTTAGTCATGTGACTGATGGATCCCCCTGGGAGGTAACTGTAGTTAGATTTCCTGCACTACCTGAACTACACAGTCTGTTTCGAGCTTGGTGGCATACCTTTTGGAAAACAAAGCCCCCATTTACTTTTTGATACATTCATCTCTTTCCTTCTTATGCATTCTAACCTCACTTGGGAAGGGACATCAAGCCTGGCAAAGGTCATTACATTCATTACCTAATTTAACCCTCCCTATCGTCCTGTAGGTTAACCCTCATATGAGTTGTCCATTGTACAGGTGAGCAACAGAGGCTCACAGAGTTTGGTTAATACCTGCCCAAGGCACTCAGCTAGTCAGTGGCACAGTGTAAGGACTTGGATCACAGTTGTCCCAATTTGGCTAAATTGACTGCCTGATGGTCAGGCAGGTGGCACTTCCTTGCCTCACTGACCCCTGTGACACTTTGTGGGAGGTCAAATATAGTGACACATCTTGACAGACCAAAGGTGCCTGAGTGGTTCCTGAAGTTCAGAGCCCAGACCAGAACCCTGTTCTTCCTGCCCCAGATCTCTCCACTGGGCCATGTTATAAGAAGCTCAGTTAACTTAAAAAACTCAAAATTATTCCCTTTGGAGGGCCAAGAGGAGAGGAGCAGAGAGAAGAGAATATCTTTTTAGAAAAAAAAAAAAACCTTAAAGATACAAGGATTTAAAATAAATAAGAAGGAAGTAAATGTGTCCAAAAAAACCCCTCTGTCACTTCCTGATGGCTTGACTTGCTATATAAACCCATCTTGAGACAATCCATACAAGTAATTCCTTTTTTTTTTTCCCTGAGAACAGTGGAAAGTTGGCAAGAAGTAAAAATTTTCTATGAAATAGGGAGGCGAACAAGTTGTAAATGATGTTAATATCTTCCAGATGGCACAGTTTTACTTGGGAACTGAGTTTATTGTAATTAAAGGCATGTGAATTTTTCTATAAATACTGAACTTTGCAAGTTTGACACTGAAAGACTCCATCACTTCTGGAGGATAGTTGTTTTAAGGGAGGTGTTCCTTCTCTTCCATTTAAAATGCATCATTGAATTTCATAATCTGAGTTAAATCATAGAAATATTTTCCCATGTGAAGGACTCTTTTTTATCTTCCATTCCAATAAATCTTAATTACGAAGTGAGATTCCTCAGAAATGAGAAATTTTAACTCCAAACATTTTCTATTAAAATTATGTATTTTGACCATTATTTTATACCACATGTCTTGAATTCTTTTATGTATTTATTTTTAAATTAAGCTATTATCACTTTTCTGTCTCCAGACATATGTGTTGGGCAATCTTGGAAGTTCTGTTTTTGCTTCAAACAGGAGAGTCTGGCTCACTCCAGAACCCTGCTTTCCCTTTCCCTGCAAGCAATGCCTGCGGGCTCAGGGATCCCAAACCAGCAGCCAACATGACATGAGAACATTAAAATTGCTTCCATGATTGCTCCAATTTCCTAATCCCATCCTTAGTCTTACCCTGTATCTACTAATCTCTGCTCTACCAGGTGATGCAAGTGGATGATCCCTGTTGGCTTTGGTTTCTACTGTAGCTTCCAAGCCCCGTATGTCCTACCAGAGCTTGGTCTGTGTGGTAGGCAGAATTCTAAGAAGGGCCCCCAGGATCTTTTGCCCCTGGGATGCACACACCTTCTCCCAGTTATTCAATCAGCCATTAATCCAGGTGCTGCTACAAAGGGATTTTGCTGATTTAATTAAGTGGCTAAACCAGCAGACCTCAAGAAAGGGAGATGATCCTGAATGAGCCTGACCTAATCAAATGAGCCCTTAGAAGGGACTGAGCTTTTCCTAAAGACCATGAGGCATGAGTAAGGCAGATTTTCGGCTGTTGGCTTTGAAGCTGGAGAGGGCCACATGATGACAGGTGCAGGTGGTCTGTAGGATCTGAGAGCAGCCCCCAGCTGACAGCCAGCAAGAGAGTGGGGATTGCAGTCCGGCAGCTACAAGAAACTGAATTCTGCCCTGGTGGTGTGGGCTTTGACAAGGACACCAAGCTCAAGTTGAGAATGCAACCCTGATGACACCTTGATTTTGGTCTTAGGTTGCCCCGAGCAGAGAGCCCCAGCCACGCCATGCCAGACTGCTGAACTATGTGACCTAATAAATAAGTGTTGTCTTCGGCCCCTCTCTTCACGGTGATTTGTTATGCAGCAGCAGGGATCTGTCTATAACCTGCTGGACATTTATTATCTCATGTTTTCTCCTATGCTGGTCCTGACCAGCCACGGCATCCCTCGTAATCAACTGCCATCCCTTTGCATGGCTCCAGGGAGAACCATTTAATATCTCTTAATTTTACTCCAGTAAAACTTTTTTCTTTAACACTTTCTTTCTTTACTTTTGTAATGCCTCATTTCCTGGGACTGTTAACTCTCATACATATTATTATGTTACTATCTAGTCTATTAATCATCAGTTTTCAATAGCTGCAATAAAATTATGGATATTCATTATAATGACCCTGAGGCATCACAAAAGCTTAAAGATGAAAATTTTAATGTGTGAGATTAGCTTTATGAGTTTTACTATACTCTGATTATTGAGAACAAGTTATCTGACTACCTACATAAAGAAACCCTTACTATACTGAATCAGCAGAACCACCTTCTGGAAAAGATGCTAGGGAGACTGTATTGTGTTGGGATTTCCTGCAGGAGAATTATCTGGAAGCCTGTGGACAAGTGCAAGATTAACATCTTGCAAGCCTTTGAGGAGGACAATGACAAGACAAAAGCGTTTGCAACAGTTTTTGTTCTAAGAAAGGTAGGGGGTTGGCCTCCCATTCACAATCTGTAAAGTCAGTTACAGGAGGCATGGTTTGGCTGGAGTACATCCAGCAGCCACTAAGCAAAGCTACCTGTTCTCTTTAGCACCACCTACTTCCCAGCTCTGTGGCATGGGCGCAGCCAGCCAGCCAGGGTTGTCATCCCTGCCCTCTGGACCTTGAGCTCTGTACTGAGGAACTCCAGGGTAGAGAAATGGCAATGTTGATAAAATGCCACTCTCCTTATAAGTGAATGGGGTCACCACTATGTTGGGTAGCTCCACAACTGAAATAATGCTCCCCCATGCCCGGACACTGTCAAGAGCATATCACTTAGTGCAACTATTCATAACCACATCATAAGTATAGCTATAGTCAGGCTATGGACTAGAAGTTAGGGGTGTATCAAAAGGATAACTAGACTTGGGGCATATCAGAAGGATTGCCAGAATAGAAATAAGGGAGACTGACTTTTAGAAAGTGTCAGCACAAGTTAAAATGAGGCTTAGCTTAAAGACTCATGTCCTACAATCCTACTTATAATACACAGAGTGCATACAGGAAGAAAAAAAATATATATATATACATATATATATATATATTATATATGAAAAAACATGTATCATTAGGAAAAGATATTTAGCATTATTTTAATAAGGGAAAATTACTTTATTAACTTAGAAACAAACATTAAAGGGGAATATGACAAAATATTAAACAAAACAATTTTCTGTCTATAGTATAAATTTAAAATTTTTGCCAGATTCAGAATGGCTTTCTTAGAAATTGGCACTTCATAGAATCAGCCAGCACAGACCAGTTTCTCTGTCCCTCTGAAAATGTCAAGGGCTCTCTGGCCACGCCCAAGGCTCAGGCCCTCTCCTTGTCCTGAGTTTGGTGTGTTACTACCTCCTTCCTGGGGGAGTGGCCCAGGCCGACTCCAGCTCTGGTGGCAGTCAGAGGGGCCTGCCTTTCCCACTTATCCATCCTGGGGAGTGCGGATAGTCCTGCATAATCCAGTCTCTGTGCCTGCCCCATCCTTACTGGAGTAATCTGTGTTCAGACCTCAGTGCCAGCAGTGGGGAGAAACCAAAATTTGAGATACTACTCGATAACACTCTAGCACCCTCCTCTGTTTCATCTCTATTTCTCTACTGCCCAGGCGGGGCTTGGGTTCTAGTCATGTGGTCCCTGAACATCCAGCCCAAGCAGGAGGACCAGGACCAGGACTAGAATAGCTCTGGAAGAGGCCCATTAAATGACCACCACCAATTCCACTGAAACTTTCAACCCACATGACTCCCTGGAGGCCAGTGGCTCTCTCTTATCTCTGTCTATGTCTGTCTCACACATGCACACCTGCACATAAACCTCCATACACACTGCTATGTCTGTGTATATACCTCTAGCACACTGTTAAGAAAAAAATCAATGAAATATTAGTTGATATGGTGGTTTTCTAGCAACAATGACCAGTTGAAAATGAATTATGAGTTGTTAATAAGTAATTCTAAAATAATAAGGTCATACCCATCCTCCACCTCTCAAAATATATGTATGAGAAAGAGTAACAAGAACAAAAATAGGAATCAAATTTGCCCAAAAGTAGGCAATGTCGAAAGGATGCAAATTTCTTCATCTGTGTCTCCCACCCAGTGCTTCCCCAGCTCTGTGCTCCCTCTGGGTTGGTACCACCTGATCAGTGCCTTCCTGGGATCATGGGAAAGACTATGTTAGATAGTACATCTGACAGCACTTTGTAACGTGTAAATTACCATACAAATGGCAAGTATTATTGCCAGTATCAGACGCTATCAGATCACATCTGATTCATTTTAACTTTCTAATACTTAAAAAAAAAAAAAAAGCACACAGACTTTCATTGATCCAGTTATTTTTAAAAAAGATGAAGCCTTTGATTTATTTCCAAATAAAACCTCATAAAAAATAGTGTTTTCTGACCAAGAAATAAAAAATTATTAGCTAGGCAACAGGATATTGATTTGCTACTTTATATACAGAGAGTTAATGCTTTTCAAAATAACTTTTATTTGATTACAAAGAACACTTATCCATTGTAAAAATTTTGAAAAATACAGAAATGACTGAGGAACATAATCTCACTACCTGGAGACAATCACTTATTAATGGCTCTACATGCTCCCTTCCATTTCTTTTTCTTCATATGATTAAGAATTGAGAATATACTGTATATAGGGTTTTATGCTCTTACTTTTCACTTATGATATCATTAACATTTTTCCTATGTTATAAAAAAATCTTTTGTTGAATATGCTTTTAGTGGCTGAATAATATTCCATGATATGAATGTATATAAATTCCTTCTTGTTTCCTTCCTGCCTGCCTTATTTCCATTTTCCCCCATTATTCTAAATAAAACTTCAGGAAATATTTTTGCATAAATATTTGACATGATTCCAGATTATTTCCTTTGAATGGATTTCTAAAAATTGTTTTTACTCAATAAGAAGCTATGAACCTTATAAGCCTCTTCATATATCTTGATTAGAACATTGCAAGCAAGCCAGAACTTAGGGGTGAATATCATGTAAAATCACTCAGAAACACAGATACAGATACAGACTAATTGGCTTCTTCTAGCTCCATCATTGTATATTTTTATTTCCAAATCCTTCTCTAATGCTCTGAGAGTAAAGCTCATTCTCTGCTGGGGAATATGTAAGGTAATTCTTGGACAGCGGTGTAGTAATCGTTTACAGGTTGTTCAGTAGGAATAGCTATTAATGCCTTGTGCAAAATAAACCAAAGATCCAAAGAAACACATTTTTGCAGGTGAAAATTATGTTAGCCAACATCATTTCTCACTCTGGTTTATGATGTCAGGTATCAGGTTTCTCCATTATTAATGTACACATGCACGTGGGGGCAGATCCTCTTGGAAGGAGATTAAAAAGACGCCACCACCTATAACCCCCCTTCCTAATCATACGAGAATGTCGAGAAGCTGTGAGGGGCTGGTACAGTAGCTCCCCCGTACAGACAACACCCCGCAGAGGATTAGCTTTCTTCCCATTAGCGGGCTCCACCATGGAGAGTCAGGGGTCATTTGTACTCACCAGAGAAAACCCGACTTGAGTAAAGTGTGCTATTCGTCTCTTCAGCACTACGTACCTATAAAGCCTCTGAAACCACTCTTTAGTGACTGAGTACATTTCTCATTTCCCATCCCTTCTCCCCCTACTTGGCGGTTTTCCTAAAGCCGTAATTCAAACTTCCCAAAAGAAAAAAAAAATAATCTCTGGGTAATCCTTTCAAGAATTCTTAGAAGGAAATCTTTATTCTTTTATCATTCTTATGGGAAACCTAACTCGTGATTAGTATTAGGACTCAGAATGTTTCACCACACACGTATACCCAGGTAGGGTGAGGGAAGGGGGAGTGTGGGGGCAAAACACCCTTTAGCTTAAGGAATTTGTGCTCCTGGGGTGCCTGGGGGGCTCAGTCAGTGGAGCATCTGACTTCAGCTCAAGTCATGATCTGGGTTCGTGAGTTGGAGTCCCACATCAGGCTCATTGCTGTCAGTGCAGAGCCCACTTTGGATCCTCTGTCTCCCTCTCTCTGCCTCTCCCCTGCTTGTGCTCTCTCAAAACTAAATAAACATTTAAAAAAAACAAAAACAAAAACAAAAAAAAACAGCTTGCTCTCCCAAGCCCGGGACACTCTTGAGAAGCACCACCATAGTACCACACCCTAAACCAGGAACCATGGTAAAGTGTCTTTAAGTTGTAAAAGAGTTAGTTCCCAGTAAATGCAGGCTCCTTAAGGGAAAGCATTAAGGTAGGAGAGTTAAGAAAAAAAGTGGCAGGATGCCTAAAGGGGGAGAGCTTGGTTGTCCTCTAAATATTTAAAAAATCCACATGACGTTTACATTCCTGTGATAAGTGGACAGGATGAGGTTTGAGGAAGGGTTTTCCTGGCTGGGACCCTCCAGGCCCCTGCACAGAAAGACAGTGCGCTTTGGACTCAGAGGCAGCTTCCCTGTCACCTGGAGCATTCATGTTCTGGAGCAGGGCTCCAAACGGATGGGCATGTCAGCTTGCTGACCCCTCCTCTAGCTTCTATGCGTGGGCCCAGTTCCTGAGACACAGTTCCCGGCTCTCCTCAGGCTCTTCTCCAACGTGTGGGTTCAGCACGAGAGTCAAGCAAGTGGCCCGGCTTCCACCTGTGTAGGTCCCTGCCGTCACCAGGGATCTTGACATTCCAAGAAGTGTGGCGTTTGTCACACTGGAGCACTAACAGAGCAATGTGCAGCCGCCTGGGGGAGCGAAATTTGCAAACTCAGTATCTCGGGCCTCAGGCCAATGCAGGCTGGGTGCGTTGCTGTGGTGACACATTTAGTCTCTAGGGAGGGATTGCTGGCATGCCTGCTGCATTCCTGGCACCACGTTTGCCAGCAAGAAACTTATGGAGTGGAACTGGTATCAACTCCAGAGGGAGATGCAAGCTGCTTTCTTAACTTCCTTGGCAGTACTACCCTTTGCAACTTGTGCACATAAACCCTCCTGAATATTTACATGAACTGCTATTTGTGACACTCTTTGGGGCCCTGTTGGATGGTGCTTTGAAGGGAAGTGCTAAAATGATAGCAGCCTTCCAGTTTATAAATGTAACTATTGTATCCCCGAATAATTCAATTTCCTAAAATTGGCACTTAACGATGCAATGACTTATCTCTTGCTGGGAAGAGATTCTAATCCCTCTCCTCCTGTTAAAAATAGCTTTTACTGTTGCCAAGAGGAGAGCCTGGTATTTACTATTAGAAGATATGTGAATTAAAATACTAGCTTCTTTCTCTGTTGCAACTCACTGGCACTATCTTAGCTGAGCTCTCTCCTACCTGGGAGGAAAGGCTCCTCACAGAAGTGCCCCCAGTTCTTAGGAAAGCCTGACCTACCTCCCTTATTTGTGCCTGGAAAGCAAAATGCACTAAGATTTGGCCACTTAGTATTCAGACCATGTCAAGATTCAAGTAAAAAGCCTATATTGCACCATCACCAGGCCAAACATAGCCAACAGTTCAAACCACAGTTAAATTATAAGCAAACGTGGGGCAAAACATGCAGACCTGTCTAGTCAATGAAGCAGTAGAGATAAAAGGAATTACTACATAAATGCCAATGTGGAGGCTTAATGAATACAGAGATGGTGTCCTTTCCAGCTGCCCCCAGTTAAGTGTAAAAGGCCAGTAAGGATTTTGAGCATAATGCTTTCTTCCTCCTCTTGCTCCTCCTCCTCCTCCTCCACTTTTTCTTCTCCCCCTCCTGCTTCATCTTCTTTTAACATGCAAAGCATCTCCCAAGGTATTGAGAAATGAACAATTCTTCTGTGCATGTCCATAGTTTTGCAGAGGGGCCAGCCAATGATTACTACTGGAAACATCAGATGCAGCAAAGGAAATGCAGTTAATACAATAATTCACATATGTTAATGCTTAGTTCCATCAATGTCAGCTTTATTTTCTTCTTGATATACACAAAGCTGGCACACAATTTTAACTGATGAGGTAATGTCATTTTTAATTTAGAGAGCCTTAAGCTGTCCACTCTAACTAGTGATATCATCTTTGCAGTTCCCTCGTGAGACTTTATGTAAACATAAGTAATGTGTCCTGGACAGTTTGAAAAGAGATTGTTAAAGATGACATTGGTCATCATGAAGATTTCCCCCACTTTGATCTCTTTTAAATTGCCAGATACAGTTTATATTACTGCCATATTCTAGCCATTCCTGAAATTAATATATCCCAGGACTTTTGAACCAAGTCAAACGCAGAAATAAAATAAAGGTTTGAAATGAATGGACTGTAATGTTTTCATGTCAGTTCTAGAAGAAAAATGGAAGACAGCTCAGATTATCTGGATCCTAGGTGACTTGGTAAATAACGAGAGGAAAGGGAAAGGCACTAAGAGTATAACACCAAACAAACAAAACTCTTCCTATTTTTGAGGGGGAATGCTAGTTTGTTGGAGACGGCTCCCCACCTCTTGGAGGTAAAGAAGCATATGTGTTATCTCAGTACAATATTTAGAATAATATTTTATTGTGATTTCCTTTACCATTTGTCTCCTTAGTGTATTATTATTAAGCCCGGTTTTTTTTTTAAATCACATCACTTTGGTGACTTGGAGTGTGTCACATTTCCTTTTCAAGCAACAATATTCCTTTAAAGATTCAGGCTGGTGGGTATAAACACAGTAATTTTCCATTTTTAAATAAACCTTTTTCTTTGGAGAGATTATGTTCTGCAATTCAAGTATAGCTTTGGAGAAGATGATCTGTGTTTTAACCACTGTGGATACTGAGAGAGTTTTTCCTAAGAAGTCTGGAGTTTGGTAGAATTGAATTAAATAGTAAAGAATCTGTTTATTATTCTGTGGCCATATGTTTAGAGGGTCGCTCACAGAAATCAAAGTATTTTTCATGGAGAGCTCCAGCCAAGGAGACATTTTGGATTCATAAAAGAACTTCACAGTTTGAAAAGAATGCATAGCATTATGTATTGACACCCCACCACCACAGACAAAGGAACACAATTTAATAATAGAGAATTGTGCTCGTGAGATTTTTCTTTTTCTTGTTAATTGGTTACTTTAACTGACATTGTCTGCAAGTATAATGGACACCATTATTCTTAATAGTTCTGTGTTGCCAGATGATGTATACAGACATGATGTAGTCCATTTTGATTATTTCATTTTGCTAGATTTTTATCCCTCCATGTAATACAGTGGTGAATACAGATAGCACTGTTTTCCTAACAGACTATGCTGGATAATGCTGCCTTCTAAATCACTGAAATTAAAAGGGCATTTCTCACTAACCTGTTGTCTCCTGTATTTATGTTAGGTATGACTACGTGGAGGTCATCGATGGAGACAATGAAAATGGACGCTTATGGGGAAAGTTCTGTGGGAAGATTGCTCCTTCCCCTGTAGTGTCTTCAGGGCCATTTCTTTTTATTAAATTTGTCTCTGACTATGAGACACATGGTGCTGGATTTTCCATACGTTATGAAATTTTCAAGAGAGGTGAGTGACTTCCTGCAGAACAAGTGTGGCTAAACGTTCATTACCATTGTTTGATTCCATGAATGACAAAGGGAAAAGAAGACAAAGGCATAATGCTTTGATCTTCTTGTAAAAAATTGCATATTCCCATTACAAAACTGTTGGAAAATACTTTAAACAAAGGAAAATTACCCAATGTATGGAAGAAGTCGTGTTTAAAGATTTTTTTAAGTGGGTCACCTGGGTGACGCAGTCGGTTGAGGGTCCGACTCTTGGTTTCGGCTCAGGTCATGATCTCACAGTTCATGAGTTTCAGCTGCACATCAGGCTCTGCGCTGATGGCGTGGAGCCTGCTTCAGATTCTGTCTCTCCTCTCTGCCCCTCCCCAACTTGTGCGCGCGCGTGCATGCGCTCTCTCTCTCTCTCTCTCTCTCTCTCTCTAATAAATAAATAAACTTTAAAAAATATTTTTAAAGTATTTCAGGACTCAAAATTGCATCATTTTAATGTGCTGACCAGGGGCGCCTGGGTGGCGCAGTCGGTTAAGCGTCCGACTTCAGCCAGGTCACGATCTCACGGTCCGTGAGTTCGAGCCCCGCGTCAGGCTCTGGGCTGATGGCTCAGAGCCTGGAGCCTGTTTCCCATTCTGTGTCTCCCTCTCTCTCTGCCCCTCCCCCGTTCATGCTCTGTCTCTCTCTGTCCCAAAAATAAATAAACGTTGAAAAAAAAAAAATTTAATGTGCTGACCAGTGTTTATAGGGTATATATTCTGTAAAACTCTCTAAGAGCATTTATTCTTATCTTTCTTCAAAAATAAGTGTGATCTTCTCTTGAAGTTTTATTTCTTTCATTCAAAATGTGTGAGTCTCCTTTATCTTAAAGCCATGTACATACATCCTCTTCCCTTTATTTCATTACAAAACTCAAAACTAGTATCTCCCAGGAAAGGGAAAGCAGTCTGCTGGTCTTAGAGTTTCCAAAGCTGCTGAAGGAAGAAGAGTCTTTCTATTAATGTCTGTTAAGAAGAGGAATAGTTGGAGAAAGAACCTCTTGGAGGAAACAAAACAGTAAAGCTTTAAATGCCATTCCCCTTAGGAAATAAAGATCTTTCTCCCTCTACGATATAATCACTTAGTAGTAATCTTCTGTTCAAATGGTATATATTGAGATGGATAGAATCTGACAATTCCTAGTCTCCCAGCCTTGAAGAATTGAATGCACATATCAGTCAATTGATAAACAATGTATATTTATCCAGATGTCACTGTTTTTCACAACAGCTGGTAGATTCCTTTAATGTGTTAAATTTAACCTTCCGTTTTAGGTTGGCAGTAATGTGGTGGGTGGGAGTTCCAATCCAGGGACAGAAGCTTAAGATTTGAGTGTACTGTCCTAGAATAGGAGCTTTTTTTAATAGAAAAAAATCTAGTTACATCAATTACAGAGTCTCAGCGGCAACTGAGAATAACAAATAGGAGTCATTAGGAGTTTCTAGGAACATTGGTACAACTTCTTAAAATTTCAAAGAAATCTGCCATTGCCCCATACAAGTATAGATAGATAGAAACAATTCTGCAAACATTTGAATAAATAATAGTATACATATGACTTCAGTATGTACAGCTGATTACATATATACATATTTTCTTGTGTTGAAAGCTGTTTGACCTGTTGTAGAAATCATATTGTACATGTATGTATATGGACACACACACACACACGTATCTACATTTGCTCACTTACCGGCATATGGCACTATCAAAGGAAATAAGGTGTCAGAAAGGAATTTAGAAGTAGCCTTTCATTTTCAGTGTTTCTCGAAGATCTGAAGATAGTTGAAAGAGGAGAGAGAGAGAGAGAGAGAGAGAGAGAGATCTATAACTAAGTCATTGAGAATTCTTCATATTCCTTCCTAATGAACTCAGCCCCTTATACTTCCATTTCCTCAGAGGTACTGTAATTTCCTTATCCTGATCTCCAACACCACCTTTGAAACTTGAAGCCTTATTTTTTCTTTCTCTTCTTGCCTCTCTACATCCAATATGGCTTCTAGTTCTTTTGAATTTACATCCAAAAGCCTCCAAGAGTCATGCTGCCTTTCTGCATTCACTACATTAACTGAATAGGCCCAATTTGGGTTCTCCCTATGTTTTCTCATGCTACACACAGCTTTCCAAACAGTCATCAAGCCACTGTCCTCCAAATGCCTATGGCAGGTGTCCATCACCTATTGGGTTAAACCTCAATGTCCCATTGGGTCAAGCTCAAGGCTTGACATCAAGTACTCCCAACCTTCTCCAGCTTCAAATCCCACAGATCCACACCTGGTTTCCTGCCTCAGATAGTGCACTGGGTAATGTCCAGCAGACCTGAATGTGAAGTTTAATTCTGCCTCTATCAATCTGAATGTTCAGAGACTTGGATTCCTCATCTGGTAAATGGATAATAGTATCCAACACAGGTTTATTGAGAAGATAAGTTGAGATGAAAACATGAGAAGCATGTAGCCAGTGCCTGTTACCAAAGATGTGTTCAGTAAACAATGCTTATGGATGAAACTGGTGCCATTAGCTTTCAGAGCCCTCGCTCTCTATCAGTTTATATTAACCTCCATGGAAACCGGGCTCTTTTCTTTCTTCTTCTCAAGAAGCTTTTTTTAATTCTTCTACTTTTTTTTCCTATGGATATACCCAACTTGTCCTCTACACATGCAAATGCACACACACATACACACAATATACACATAATGCATATTATGTATACACACATATATCCAAGTATGTTTCACTAACCATTATGCTTCTTAATATTTTCAAATTTGTTCATATATGCATATTTTATTTCCCAACCAGATTGGTACCACCTGAAAAATGCAAAGAAAACATCTTCCCCCCCCCCTCACTGCATATACTATAGTCCTTACAGGTGTTTCATAGAAAGTCATTAACGAATACATTTATGCATACATATACAGGTTCATGGATATTTTTTTCCTCAAAAGCCATTTAATGATATTATAGAATCCATGAATCTCCTTTTTCTATTTTTGAAAACATACCACTTCTTCCAGAGTGCAGCAATTTCAAGTTTCCTCAAAACACATAAATTATACTAATTATAGTTGGCCCAATAAATGAGTCTTTCACCTGTTGGCCTTGAGGTTTTCTGGCACTAGATTACAGTTCTAAGGAAATTTTAGGCCATTTCTGCATCCCTAAGGCTGCATTTCTCGAAGGCCACCTTTGCAAAGGTCAGTCAGCAAAGCCAGTCCCCACCTCTTCCCATGCCTCCTGGAGCCACCCTGGACACCCTAACTTTCTACCCAGGTCCCTCACTTTCCCCTTCTATGTGTCTTTTCCTAGATGGTGAAAGATTGGGCCATCAACCTGAAAATTATTCCCACTCACCTAAAAGAATTTCTCCAGGAAACCCAAGCATCACTACCTATCACTCCTCCCCTGTCCTTCCCTTGGTCTGGGTTATCCAAGGGAAGAAAATGTAGACATTTTCTTTGCGTGTCCATGTGGGGAAGACATGGCATTTATGGAGAGCAAGACTGATCCCTTCACATGTTATTTGGTTATGAGTCTGGATTTTAATAATAATTCCAAGGAGACTATCTTAGCTGTTATTATTGTGTACCCTTATTGTCATTAACAATGAAGCGTGGCATTCTTACAGCCACACAAGGTCCTCCAAGTCTTACAAATAAATCAAAAGCATAGTGTTCACTGGCGGCCAATGCCATGTGTTACCTCTCACAGCAGCAGCTCACTCATGCCTAGACACACAGGGCTGCTCTCCCTCTCTCCTGTTTAGTGCTTCTGTACTCTCTACAGAGTTCCTTCACCCACCCCTGCCTTGCTTGTTTTTGGGAAGTGCTTGCTCATCTGTGGCAAACCTATGCAACAGTGAACAGGAAAAATATTAAAACAAATGTTGATGTTTACTGGAGGAAGTAGGAAAATACAGAATCTTGAAGTTTAAAGGGATTTTTTTCCCAAATCCTAAAGCCCACCTCCCATTTGTTATATACAGAATCTGAAGACTGGGAAGGTTAGGAGGCCACTCAAGTTTACACAGCAGGTTAGCAGTAGAAGTAGGACTGGATCACAGATCTGGTGCTCAATCCAGTTCTCTTCTACTACTCCATGGAATTTCTCCAGTTTTTGTCACACTCCTTAGCAAACCTGGGCCAGCCTTAGTGAAAGCATTGAAATTATTTGATTTTGAAAGTATGCCTTTAATCCCTGTCATTTTTTCCTCTTATTAAATCTTGATCTCACCTGGATAATTTTACCTTTTTAAGAAGGAGAAAATATTAGTACCTGAATTGAACCCCACTGTCAGCTTTTCCTTATAAGGATCTTAAAAAAGCATCCCCCCCCCAACCCCGCACTGCCCCAGGGAGGAAGCTGGAGGTCTCCAGGGTCACTGTTCCTACATCTTAAAAATAAAATGAAAGGGATTCCAATATTTTATATATATATATATATATATATATATATATGCATATATATATGTATATATATTTATATATATGTATATATATATATATATATAATTGTAAACTATAATGTCTTTGTAAATTAATGTCTTAAATTGGCAAAGTCCCTGTCATCTTAGAAGCCACCCATGAACTTAGAATATAAATGATACGGCACATTCTGTAATCTTCTTACCTGTAATTGACATGGTAAATGTCACATGTTAGTAACTTTAACCAGAATCAAATAAGTAAGTATCTGAAGCCACCATGGTGAAGGATGAGCCACATCTGTGAAGGCTTTGGAAGGCATTTTAAACAAGTCAGACCTCTAAAGGCCAAGTTTATTGTGTACATCTAGTAATTTTTATTCTTCTGTGTCTCCAGTGCCATGAACATCTAGTATGTACATGGAGAGCAAACAATTGATTTGTTTTCTCAAAAGCCTGCCAGACGCACTGAGGTGGAGATTCAGCGTAGCAATTCTAAACACTAAAAATAGAGATCTGTTGGTTTAATTTAATCTGTATTGATGCCTACAGTGTTGCCTCTAGTACTTGGCTCTGTGGGAGAATATTTAGTTAAGAACGCTCTCAACCAACCTCCTTATTAGAGCTGAATCCATGCATGCCATCACAGGGTGCTCATCAGTGAGACAATGGCCCAGGGAAAGAATTGTTGAATTGAATATTCCCAGGTTGGATCTTGAGTTTCAAGAGGATCAAGTCGTTGCTGATTCCCAGAGATCCTTAGGATACGTTTGAAAATCATAGCAATGGTGGTGGTGATAAGGGGTCAAGTTGATGTGCTCATATTCTTGTAGATGGGCCATTTTCAATGGTGTGGTGAATACTACCCCATTTGCCGCTGGACGCCATGAATCAAAATTGTGGTCATTCATACGGTCATAAGGTCAACTTGCACTATAGGTGTGTCTGAGCTTGACCAATTTAAATTACAAATTACCATAATTTGTAAAGTGTTGAAAACCCTGAATAGTCACTAAAATTATACACTATAAATAGACACATTACACACCCACACATGTATGTTAAAAATAATTTTAGAATGGCACTGTATCTGATACATTGGGGAAGGCAACAATGTCAACATTGATATCAAGTGACTTCTAGCAACACGGCCTGTAATCACAGTTTATCGTGCCCTCACTAACAGCCACACTTTACCGGCACACCTGTGTCAACACCACTCAAAATGAGTCACTCACCCTGGATACATGTACGAATTACCTTTCACATTTAGTTTGTCAAAGAGGCATAGGTCACATCTGGCAGAGTTACTGAGTCACTGGTGTAGGAATCTGAAACCCAAACTCCCTCCACTGAATTCTCTCCCTCGCCTTTGTAAATGTTCTATTTCACCAATAAAGGGCTGTCAGCCTCAAGATTTAAAGATTTAAGCTTGAAGGGGCTATAATTATTTCTCTAGGGCTCTGTCGAGATTTCTGTAGCTTACTCATTCATTGTTCCCACATGATTTGATATTTGTCATTTTTTTTTCTCTGCAACAGCAGAAGTTTTTAAATTGCTTCACACAAATGGAAAACTAAGGTGAACACAATAAATCTGAACTTGACTTTCCATACCTATCACTCCTATAGTAAGGCTGAGTAATGAGTGATTTGGAAAGTGACTATAATCGTGAGCTTTTATTAGAAAGATATGCTGCCTTTACCCAGGTTATTTGTTGGTGAAGTTGTGTGAGTGGGATTTTCACTTTGCTCTTTCTTTTCTTTTGCTTCTAGGTCCTGAATGTTCTCAGAATTACACAGCACCTAGTGGAGTGATAAAGTCCCCAGGATTCCCTGAAAAATATCCCAACAGCCTAGAATGCACTTATATTATCTTTGCACCAAAGATGTCAGAGATTATCCTGGAATTTGAAAGCTTTGACCTGGAGCTTGACTCAAACCCTCCAGGGGGGATGTTCTGTCGCTATGACCGGCTAGAAATCTGGGATGGATTCCCTGATGGTAAGAAGGGCAGGAAGCATCCCCAAAAGGGGAGAATCTGGGGGAAGGGCGCTGAGATCCTTTTACAAGTGTCATGATACATGCATCATTTTTTAAAAAAATAGTTCAGAAGGAGGAGATAAAACAAAGCAAAATGGTAACTCTCTTTATGAAGAGTAGCGATGAAATATTTGAGCTCAAAAGACAGTAATTATCTAGTCTAATTTCTTCAATTTATAGGTAAGGAAACTGGGGCCATGCTATTTTTGTGATAGAATTAGGACCAACACATGGTTTTCCTGACTAAAGTATTTGCCTCATTTCATTGACCTGCCTACTGGTCATTAATTCACAGACCTGAAGAGATCAGTTAAATCAAACAATTCATTTGACAAATGCAGAGACTAAAGACCAGAGAGGTTAAGTACCTGATACAATTTTAAGGGTGAAATGGCATCCATTATGCGGTTACCAAAAATTTAGAAATTTAGAAAAAGAAAGAGGATGTTTGGACATTCCTAATTTAGACAGTTTCCTTATCTGCTCCCTAGGGAATTTTTATCTTTGGCAATTTGAATCATCTCAACACATCATCTGTATACATTGTTTTTATCATCTAAATTTATCCTACATTTTAAAATATATTTACTGAATACCTGCCATGTACCAGACATTGGTCTAGCTACTTCTTAGTAACAGAACAATCAAAGATGGCTGCCCTGCCCCCCCCCCCCCCACCCGGAGTTTCAATTCTGCCAGGGGCCATTGGACAATAAACAATACACTTACAGATGAAAGAATTCTGTCCTTGGAATGCAAAAAGTGAGAACTTCTGTAAACAACAACAACAACAAAAATGAAAGAAAGGAAAGTAGAGTAGAGCAAAGGCATGAAAGTACTAGGGTTAAGAGACGGGGATATTTAGGTTGAAATTTTAAATAAGGTGGTCAGGTTCGGCCTTATTACAAAAATGTCATTTTAGCAAAGATTTGAAGGAGGTAGGGGGCATCTAGCTGGCCATATGGACAGCTAGATGAAAGTTTTCCCATTTCTATCCTTGTGAATTAGAAGGTGAATGGCAAAAATACACACCCAAATCCTGAAAAGAGGGAGATAATATCAAATAATTTGTTGCAGCTGCATTGCTTGTCTTGTGTTTAGTCTGGTTTAATATTAAGATTTCTCTAGAGAACACACTCTACACAGATCAGAAAGGGCAGCTTGGAAGTTCTTACGAATCATGCAGTTAGAAATATGTAACCACCAATAAAATAGAGTCAGATATTATGATCAGGCTGGAGGAAAGAATATTTAAATAAATATTAAATTGTAAATGAAGGGCAAGTATCATGTGAAAGAGATTGCCTTTGCCTTTGAAATGACATTAAAATTCTCAGCGTAATTCAATTTAGCTATGTTCCTCAACAGTAAACAGCAATGGAGATAAACTGGGTTTAGAGAAAGCTTATATTGTCATTGCAGTAAGTGGGTGAGTTATCATTGGTGTAGTTTCTTCTTTGCTCTTTTACTATATAAATAGGGTTATGATGATCTTATCGAAACTCCTTCATTAAGTAATGAGATTTGCCCAAACAGAGTGCTGATTGATTTCTAAGTATTCAATCTGATAATTAGGAAAACAATATTATAACAGTATTGTAATAATAGCTGGAACATTTAATAATGGGTTTATTTGTTCACAACCCAAATTTGCAGCCTTCCTTTCTAGAACTTACATTTAAATTGACATTTGAAAAGGAGGTCCAATCAACCAACTTATTTAGAATACTTTCAGAAAGAAGCACATTGTTATTAGTGTCAAGGGTTTTTCAAAGTAGTAATTTTCTGGCTCTAGAAAATCACTGAGTTGAAGCGAGGAACAATTAACAATAAGAGTTATCAGCCTTGCAATTCACTCATGTTTTAAACTACGGTGCACTTGACTTATTCCCAGAGAAAACTGGCCTTGGAATATGGAAACTGTGTTTGTATATTTGTTAAAATTTACCTAGCCTTGTCCAGCCTACACCGGCATAACAGCACTCTCCTTTTTAGGCAAAAATGACAGACTTCCCCTCCTGGGTTTGTCAGTGGCACTAGAAACATTTTTGTTATAGTAGTTCAACACGTACAGTCCCTTGCCAGCAAAATTGCTTTTACTCTTTGATATCCCTTCCAAAAACAACAACCAGAAGGCGCTGAAGGCTTTTAACCATCAAGTGATTTTATGTTGCCTTTTATCATACACATTGAATTAGGTGACTAAGTAATTGAAAGCGACCCATTGAATAGGATTGACTTTGAAGAAAAGCAGTTTACTCCCAAACTCAAGTCGAGGTATGCATTGTTGTGAATCACACATCTCTGTCTATCACTCCTTAAGCTCCATGGATTCACAAGTAGCGACTCTGTAGTAATTGGTGGAAGTTTACATATGGTTTGTGAGCCATGAGCTGAGCACACTGCCCGGCCCTGGTGGATATTGCAAATGTTTGTGCTGAATTCTGGAGCCAAACACGAATGCTTAGCTCACACCACATGGGCGCACATGAAGTCAGCTCTCCCCCCAGGCTTTAGCTGCTGTCGTTACCTACATTCCAAAATCTATCAACTATTTGAGGAGTAAGTTTCACGAACGCTAGATTGAGCTCTGTTTGGATTTTATTGACTTAATGTTTATATTAAAATTAACTTCTGGGGCGCCTGGGTGGCTCAGTGGGTTAAACGTCCAACTTCAGCTCAGGTCATAGTCTCACAGTCCGTGGGTTCGAGCCCTGCACTGGGCTCTGTGCTGACAGCTCAGAGCCTGGAGCCCGCTTTGGATTCTGTGTTTCCCTCTCTCTCTCTGCCCCTCCCCTGCTCATATGCTGTCTGTCTCTCTTAAAAATAAATAAAAACATTTAAAAATAAAAATAAAATAATTAAATTAAACTTCTAAAATAGAAATGATATAAACATAAAATTATTAACACTCCAAAATGTAAATGACATAAATGTGCAATTTTTTTTTTTTCTGGGGAAAAGTTGCCAAGTCCAGATATTCTCCAACAAAAAGTTTATTATTGTAGGAAAACAATACCTGGTCTATTTTGTACTTTTTCGAAGTGATTACCTTTTTTGCTTAGTTATTCAGAATGCCTCCTTTTGAAAGTCTGTCTTTATAGCAGATTGCTGCCTTTTTTTTTTTGCCCCCCACCATAGAAAGGGAACAGGAGACCAAACTGTCTCATTCTGAGGTGAGAGATTGGAGAGATTAATTATTGGAGAAATTAATGGAAAAATACAAATAACAGGGTAATGCCATTCCCAGTTGCAGGTATATCTTTTAAATAGCATAAATACTTTATTGCCTTCACACCTGGAAAGATATGGTCACTATGCACCTACTGTCCCCCCAAAAGATTGTTTAGCACATATTGCTTACTTAAATTCTTCAGTAATGCAATTGCTGAGTTCCACTTCTGTTTTTGTGAGTTTCCATTCATCTCCTTGGCCTAACGGAAAGAGGAAATCCAATAGCTGTGTTCATGTAAATACACAAATGAGCACATGCATGAGATAGATAAGTACTGTGCCCACTCTTGCTCAGATCAATATTGCATTAGCTTGCTAGGCTAAGGTCTTGCTGTTGTTCAGGAAAATTCAATACTTCTTTGTCTTATAGTCGAAAAAGCCTTTTCACTCTCATATCTTGAGGGCTCCTAAAGAGAGTTGCACACTGCTATCCGGGGGCAAGGTTCTAAAGGACAGAAGGCAGATTTACCCGGCATGTCTTAAACATTATAAACCAGTGAGTCATGGAGACTCTCTAAATTATGAGTCTGCATTAGACAAGTTCTCTTCTGTTTGCTCTTTCAAAGAGACTCCCCCTCCCCGCTCCCCAGAGGAATGGGGTGGTGGGGGGAGGGTGGAGAATCTGCAGCCAGAGCTTAAGGGGTTGAGTGTGGCTTCCCTTGTGCACTTGTATTCTTGGCGGGTCAATGGCTGTGGTGATCAGAGACCGGCTCCAAGGACTAAGGCTGTAAATGTTTGCCCACAAGCTAAAGAAAAAGAAAGTTATGAAACCACAATAATGGAATTTAAATGAGGGGAAAAAGTGAGAACCTACGAATGGACTCTAGGCCTCTCATTAAGATAGTAAATCAGAAATGGGATTCTTTTCAAGGAAAGGAAAGACCGGAGTTTATGGCTCTAGCTCGGTGTTTTCATGCATATGTCATGGGCAACTTTGTGCTCCATAGGGAAGAAAAACGTGTTGAATTCATTCAGAATGATGAAAATCTGTAGAAGAAGCTGAGGCTCAGATTAAAGCTCAAGAGAAACAAAACTGCGAGTTTCATCTCCTGAGATGCTCTCTTCTGCCAACTGGGAAACCTGATAGAACAACATTTTCTTCCCATAACAGAGTCCCTGTTCATGACCATGTCATGCCCTGTAGATAATCTGTATCAATTCCCCTAATGGGCCAGGGTCCTTGTTTTCTTCATAATAAAGCAGGCTACACACACACACACACACACACACACACACACACACACACAATGTTTGGTTGCTGGAGAATGAGGAGTTACAGTAGAGAAAACTCTTTAAATTCAATCACATCAATTACTATGAAGGCATGGAGAAGTTATCAGATATTCGAAGTAACCATTTTTCACTAACTCGAATGTGGAAACACTTTGGTTTAGTTGTAGTTTTAGGTTTGCTTTGTTTTAAGAGGGCCAGCCAAGAGCTGAAAACCTGTCAGCCAAGGATCTGAGCACTCTGAAAAGCAGGGTGCTTGGACTAGCCAGCTGCCTACTAGGAACTCAGTGGGTAGGTGAGGCTCCAGGGAGATCAGTTCTTATGAGACTCACTTTTCCAATCACATTGGAAGCTGCTTCTAGTCTTCATCAGCTGCTTTCTGCATCCAAGCTCCACACACGGGCCTTGGCGCACCAAGTCCCTTCTGTAGGCCCATCCTTCCAGAGAGGGGTCCACCCACTGTGCTTCCTTGAACAAAGCAATAACTCTTAGTTGAAATGCAGAGAACCATGGATTTCTTGGAGGGGAAAATGGTCCACACCAGATTGTCCTTCTAAGCCCAAACCATCTGCTATGTTTTTACCATATGTGCAATGGAAAAAAAAAAAAAAAAAAAAAAAAACTAGAGAAAAGGGGATTTTTTTTTCTTTGCTGATGATCTGGACAGGGAATTGGAGAGATTCTCCAAGCCCAGAGGGCTTGTGCACTGTCTATGTGGCAAGTTGCAATTACTAACTGCCAAGGTTTATCTAAAAGCACTTCAACAAAGGGGTGGCCAGTTTAAGCCCAGTTGCAGTTTGACATATCACAAATTAATCAGTGTTCCCAATTTTTCACTGCCCCAGGTACTACTTTTTTTCCTGATGTGCACAGTCAAATGGCTCCTTTGGGCCATCTTTTAGCCACAGGACCTAAATGCAATGTGGTCACGTCTCTTAAGTTTGGGAGAGAAAAAAAACAGAGAAAAGTCAGATGCATTTTCTTTTCATTTTGTTTACAACTTATTATTACGTATAAATTATTGGTGTCTGTAGCTTCTAATTTTTTTAAATTGTTACAATTATAAATTATCCATTAGATACAGCCCTGTCTGTGATGTTCATCATAATAAGGCTCCAGAACTAAACGATGGAATGAAGAAGGAAATTGGGGTTACTCAATGTTGGATCAGATTCCTGGCACTGGTCTGGTTGCATCCGGGACCAGTTCCCTGGATCTCCTCATAGTGGGGGGAAAGTGAGTAAGGCAGCTTCCAGAACCCTTGGTGATCACAGCCTAGCTGGGATCTTTCAGCACTGGGTAGTGTGTGCAGTTTGGTCCTGGAGATGAATGTCAAGGTGACACTTGACAGCCCAAATCTCATTCACTGCAGATGAAGCAAGCATTTTGATTCTGTTCCTGAAAACAATCCTGCTCAGTGGGGAATGAGGTTATATGCCTGTTATTGCCCTTCTAAGCACACTTTAAATCCCTCTCCACAAACCTGATCCAATATGTTCACAGTGAACCAATTAACCAGGGAAGACTTGCTTTGGGTAAGAAAACACTTCTGGGTTCTGCCGGGACCCATGTTTGCAAACGGTTATTCTTGCATCTGCGGTGGAACAAAAGATACTTTAATGTTCTCTGCATTTCTCCCTTTCTAGTTGGTCCTCACATTGGGCGTTACTGTGGACAGAAGACACCAGGTCGAATCCGTTCCTCCTCGGGCATTCTCTCCATGGTTTTTTATACTGACAGTGCAATCGCAAAAGAAGGCTTCTCAGCAAACTACAGTGTTTTGCAGAGTAGTGTCTCAGAAGGTCAGTATTTATTCACCCTGCAAAGCCCTGTGGTAAACACTCCATGTTATTCCTCCTCACACATCTGTGGCCACATGAAACACTAAAGAAATGGTTTGCGAATTGGAATGTCAAATATTTATTTTTCTCTTTTAAATGGTTTTTTGGATATCAATAGGAAGAACTGTTTGGTGTGCTTTCTTAAGGAAATTGTGGATGAGAAGGCTGCTTGTGAGCCTCTGAAATTATGGGAGAAAGTGGGAAATGGCAAAACAGTGTCCTGAAACAACGAACTATAGCCAGACCCTATCTGGCACCCTTGAATGTGTACTGGGCTGAGAATCATAAAAGGACAGGCATTGATCACAAGGGATAGGAACAAATCTGCCATAGTTTATTGACAAGGCAGTCTTACAGAATAGATGACACTTGGTGGATTGGTTTGTGAAGACACCAATGGGAGCCATTTGTTTTTTTGTTTTTAGGTGAATAAAAGTGGATATTCATGTAAAAGAAGCATGTTTTAATTTTGGTTATAGCTTTCCACAAAAGAAAGAGGAAGTACCATGTTTCACATCTTATTAAAATAATCAACTAACTCAACGCTTCTTCAAAGTTTATGTGGTGTCCAGCTCTTTTAAGGGCCCAAGGAAAACACCAGAGAGAACAATGAATAAATTGTGTATTTCATCAGGTCTAGCTGCCAGGTTGTAAAGTAACATAGGGAAGAGGACAGGGGCTGTTTGAAGACCTTTCCTGCAGATATACTAGTATCTTTTTTTTTTTTTTTTTTTAATATTTGTCAGATGGGTGCCCTGGGTGGCTCAGCTGGTTGCGCATCCCACTCTTTTTTTTTTTCTTAAGCTTTATTTATCTTTGAGAGAGACAGACCAACAGAGCGTGAGCAGGAGAAAGGCAGAGAGAGGGAGACAGGATCTGAAGCAGGCTCAAAGCTCTGAACTGTCAGCACAGAGCCTGATGCGGGGCTCAAACTCACGAACGATGAGATCATGGCCTAAGCCAAAGTCAGACACTTAACCAACTGAGCCACCCAGGTGCCCCATAGATATGCTAACATCTTTTCTACCAGATCTTACTGGAAAATGAAAAGGCCAATTAAATTTCAAGATCTTATTTGTGCTTAATTTGATTAATTAATTTATATATGTTTGTGTCTATAAATATTTTAAATGTTTATTGAGAGAGAGAGAGAGAGAGAGAGAACATGGGGGAGAGGCAGACAGAAGTAGAGAGAGAGAGAAGCCCAAGCAGATTCCATGCTGTCAGCACAGAGCGCGACACAGGGCTGGATCCCATGAACCATGAGATCATGACCTGAGCTGAAATCTAGAGGTGGATGTTCAACCAGCTGAGCCACCCAGGCACCCCTAAAAATATTTCTATATTACAAATAACAAATCTAAGCTTAGAAGTATGAAACCAGTGAAAGAAAACCTTCTATGCCATAAAACTTTATCTATTATGATAAAAAATTCAGAAAATGTGCAAGTTTGGTTAGTTGGCATTTTTCTTGATGATTGAGAATCCTTAATCTCTAAAGCTTTTTTTCCCCATGTTAGTACTTTTAGATTCACATTTCTTAAAGTTGATTATTTATTTCCCTATGTCATATTTCATATCAATGTCATATTTCATTGTTTCACTGAGTATATGAGGCCTAATGGAATACATGCTTTCATGATTCATAGTCATCATTGTGAGCATTATTATTTTATGTTGTGAAACTGTGGTCCTCCTTGGGACCATATGATACTGTGGTTTACTTCTGATGGATACTCTCGTGTTTTAATAATATAAACTAATGATGTTAATAATCATGACAAGGCCAGGGCAGGAGGCATGAGAACAAAGGGAATCAGGGACAAGTGGCCCAGGTGCCAACTACAAGGAAATCTGAAAGACAGAGAATTAAGGTCTACTGTTCACCAAATATGGATTATAAACAGACACAGAATCTTTTTCACTTTTACTGGATCTTAGAGAAAATACTAAAACTTCTGGTGTGTACTCGTATGAACTTTGAAAATAAATCAAAAGCGCCATCATTTCCTAGTAATTTTTTTAAAGTATATTTATTTATTTTGAGAACGACAGAGCCAGAGCAAGTGGGGGGAGGGGCAGAGACAGAACTGCAAGCAAGGTCTGTGCTGCCAGCACAGTCTGATGTGGGGCTTAAACTCATGAACCGTGAGATCATGAGCTGAGCCAAAACCAAGAGTCGGGACCCTCACCTGACTGAGCCACCCAAGCACCCCCTAATAGATTTCTAATAGTATTTCTGTCAACCTAGGTCCAGTTAGGAAAATAATTAATCCACTACAAGATCTTCAGAACCCTGTTTTTAAAAATTACTGCCATGAATTTATTCCCACGTATCAGTACCGCGTCTCAATAAGTCCCCCACTGTCATCTTCTGTAAGATTTTGTGTGACTGTCAACATGAATGTTTTAGTTGGCCAGATTATAAAAAGAAATCTGCCTTTCAGGTCCCCTATGTTTTCATGACTTTGGGCCATTTTTCCCCCTCTAGATTTCAAATGTATGGAAGCTCTGGGCATGGAATCAGGGGAGATTCATTCTGACCAAATCACAGCTTCTTCCCAGTATAGCACTAACTGGTCTGCAGAACGCTCTCGCCTCAACTACCCTGAGAATGGGTGGACTCCCGGAGAAGATTCCTACAGAGAGTGGATACAGGTATGTAGCAGGAGACGTGGCATCTTTAGGGTGGAAGATTTTGGTCATCTAGAAAGGGTGTTGAAAAAAAGCAGTGCAATGCCTGATGCCTGCAGGTGAGAAGACAAAAGGAATGGGCACCAAGTGTCATCACCCTGCAGAACCATCATGTCACTGCAGTCTAAGAAAAGCAGGCCTGGTTGATGTCCTTGAAAATTCTTTTTTTTTTTTTTTTTTTTTAACTCTTCAGAGAATGCCCAGTTGTCTCACTTTGGTAACAACTAAAAGATCTGATTTTTCCCAACAACTACACATTTTCTATTCATATACTTCCTCCTTCAACAGATTTTTATTTCCTTGATGAAATATTTTGGCCCAACCAGTAGACTTGCATGAAATAGTTATATCAAAGTATAAGGCTTCTTATTTGTTTGTTCAGAGTAGAAGAAGGAAAGAAAGGAGCTGAGGTTTGCTTTTCCATACAAGTGTACATAGCACATGCCCAAGAAAGCAGTGGGAGCAGATCAAGGGCACTGGTCTTTGGGGGCTGTGTATATACACATGTATGTCTGAAATGGACACATTTGTATCCTTATTATGACGTTGCTTCTGCTTCCCTCCCTTTGCCCTGATACCCCCTTCCTTACCATTACCCTTACACCCCGGACAGACTCTCCTCTTCTGCACCATGACTCCCTTGCCCCAACTCATCCCTGGCACCAATCCTAATACCTCAGCCTGGCCAACCTTGATGTCTGGATATGCCCACTCAAGACCTGATGCTCATGTTCTTGACTTTTTCACCCACTGTCAAATGAAACATTGGGTATCTGGCTGTGTGGGTTAAACTGTGGGCAAATTATACAAAGTTATTTGCTGAAGGATACAGGCTTCATTTTCATAGAGTAGGCAAAGCTTGTCTTACATACATTGCAAGATATATAAAAATGACTAATTCCCAGAGAGAGTTTCTAAGCAAGAAAAAAAGCAAGATGATTAATCCCCTACTTTCTATATCCATTGTTGTTTCAGTCTTTTGAGCACAAATCCCAGATTTTGTTTTACTTTGTAAAGGTCAATATTAGTTTAACATACACTTAAAGTGAAATGGCCTATTACAGGAGACTGAACTCCTGCTAACCTCTAAATGATAACACTGAGAAATGTGTAGACGGTGAGAAAAGATGAGATTTTTACCTAAGGATTGCTGAATCCAGCTCTAGATTAAGTCAGAAGTTAAATGAATTTGCCTATGTCAAAATAGCTCTTGGTAACTTGTTTTTTCACATCCCCAAACCAACAGGCAGTTCAGTATGATTGACAGACGTGTCTCCAGAGGAAAGCTTGCATTTTGCAGTGCTAAGCATGTTTGCATGGTAACGTGGTCCTATTCTTGGTAATGTGGATAGTGCTCAATAATTTAGGGACAGTGTTGGGCTTGCAAGACTTCTGAAATTGCAACTGTAGCAATTCTTCTGTGCAAGGCAATTCTGTGTCAGTAGAAACATTGAGACAAGATGGGCTCTCACAAAGCATTTGTCAACAAGACAGGATTTACATCCTTCTCAGGAGCTAGGCAAAAGGAAAAAAAAATCTGAAATGGTCCGACTCTTTCTATCAAAGCATAGAAAGCAATGGTTAGGAGAAGCTACGTAACCAAAATCTCTCAAACAAGGTTTACTTCTTACTCAAGCTACTCTCCATCGGCCAGCTGGGGGTCTGTTCCAAATCTTCTAACACCAGGACCCGAACAGAGGGGACAGCTGTCATCTCAAATATTGCTGGTCACCAAGCAAAGGGAAAAAGAGAGCACAGCCATTGTGCTAGCTCTTATGGTCCCCTCAAAGAGCGCTTTCACCCATTTTCATTGCCAAAGCACATCCCATGGCCACACTTATCTTCTGAGGGGTAGCAATTCACTTCATGCTGGATGGAGGAGAGCTAGAAATTTGGTGAACAGCATGAATGACAATTGTGCCATTCGTAGAATAGTTACCATTTATTGAGGGTTTACTATGGGGCCCCACTTCTGCTGAGTACTTGACATATTTGTATTTCATCCTCACAGTAATCCTGTGAAAGAGGTGCTATTATCCTCATTTTACAAAGGAGGACCCTGAGGTTCGGAGAGATTAGTAAATGCCCGAGATCACAGTGAATGACCGGGCTTGGAATCAGGGTCTGCCAAACTCCCAACACCTGCTTCTTTACACTTCAGTCTCCTCTGTCTTTATCATTTGTTACCTTTCATATGAATTCAGGTATATCTTGGGACATAATTCCCTTCATGCCTTTCCTTGTGAGAGGACACACGGAGATGAGTTGGGTGCTTACTCTTTCTAAATCTAGCATTCAATGCCCTTATGCCTCCATCCCTATGGACGATGAATGTCAGAGAGACTCAGCATCAGTTCACCTTGAGGTAAGATTATCTTTTGCTCCTTCTGGAGCTCACTGGACTCATTTACATGTTTTTTGTATCTTTTCCCTCATGATGGGAGCTCTTATCATTCACTCATCTCCTAATTATGAATAATTTTGTATGTTTCCAGCTTTTCTGAAACTCCTTGGAAGTGGTTGGCTTGTTGTTTTCATTGGGTAGATGTTTTACAGTAACCACCAAGTAAAGCATAATTGAGGCTGAGGGCAAGAGGCGCGTACCTCCAATCACAGGAGCATTAGCGCACAGACATTTCTATTTATATGCACATCAGTATGCGGTTGGTATTTGTTTTCTTTTTCTGCTTTTTCACATTTTGCATGAGATATACCCCACAAAACATGTTGCTGTAGCAACAAGAACAAACACTTGCATGTGTTAAATTAATAAGGCAGTGTTGGAAGCTGACTTTCCTTCAAGACAGGAACAGTCTTTGGTTGCCATTGTTTTCTCTAGGAAATTACTGAGTGACATAAAAAAAACAATGCGTCGTTAACCGTGGGTATGAATGTCTACATCGGTGCTTCCTGTGAGATCTGTTGTCTGCCAGAAAGCTTAAAAACAAGTCAAGAGGCAATTTAGTGGGAAGGGGCATAAGGGAAGTCCCCACTCGGAGCTTTGCACATGGTCATATCCTGCTCAAAAGGCCACTTCATATCCTGAGCAGCTAAAACCTCCTAATGGTCAACAGCAGAGTTTAATCACACTTCGAAATTTGCCCATGTTTTTCAGAGTATTCCACTCTGTCCTGTTGCTTGGAGCTGCTTATCTTATTATTCATTTAGTCTTTTTCTTCCTTTTGTTTCTGGCTAAACAATAAAGGATTCAAAGTAAAGACTCCGTATATCAGTGGTGTTATAAAAATTCTTAATTTTCAAGCATATCATCAGAGCCCAAGCCATTAACCTCATTGAAGCTGAATTTCCTTCCCTGTAAAATGAAGGTATGGTAGCCTTCTCCATTCAAGCTGTCGCAGTTCATGATACTGTGAATCTCAGAGAAATGCAGTCTTGGGCTTTCTTCTCCTCTGTGCATACTAAGTGCGTAGCATACTGTCTGCTCCGGAAACGTGTTCTCATGGATCCTAAGTGTAGTCATTCACACACAAAGCAGAATTTAATTCGTTAATTATTTCAATGTTTTATTAATGATAGTGTTCACCACACTGTAAACAGATTTATCCTTCTCGCTTTAATTAAAGCTCTTGGGAGCGCTCTCCTCAAAACAACTGTGACTTTTCCCTGATTAAAATGCCAGGAGACGAGGGGCAAAAAAGGCAAGAGATATAATGCCTAGATGGGATATGACCTTTGTTGATCCAAAGAAATAAAATGGCACCAGGGACTAATCGATTACCACACCCTCCAGTGAGTTTAGAAATAGAATTGCTTGATAAACCGACTCAGGCTGAAACTCCACTCTTCTCCAAATTTGGGGGCATTGTCTTTTGTGGGAAAATTTTTGGGTACTAGATTATTTATGCCGTCACTTATCCCAGAGAAGCAGAAAGCGAAAGCGCTGGCTCCTAAACCCCATCCTGTTTGGTTTGGTAAATCAGCCCTTTTATGGATTAATCACACAGAAGAAAGAAGCCTCCACAAAGATACTCTGTAGCTCTGAGAATACCTCACCGAGCCCCCAGAGCAAAATCGTCTTCTCTCTCCACTACCTCTCTCTATTTACTAGAACAGATGTTCATTCTGAGGAATGAGGAGAAGGAAAGTTCCAGAAGAGAGGAGCTAGCACTAACTTTATGAGGAGGCTTGATTCTATATTTTCCTTTTGCCTTATGTATGTTCCTGTTGGATAATATTCCACATTTTCTAACTGAAGGAACTTTGAAAGCAGACATCAGCAACAAAAGGCCTTAGTGTGGCACCCTCAGTCGTGTTCACTCACTTACAATCATAGTGTCAAAGAAAGTAAATGCCCTTGTTAATGTTCAACATGTGAAACTGATCAGGCCAGGCCTTAGGGTTGTTTTGTGGATTTTAAAATTAGTTATATGATTGGGGTGCTGGGTGGCTCAGTCGATTAAACGTCCGACTCTTCATTTTGGCTCAGGTCATGATCTCATGGTTTTGAGATCAAGCACTGTGTTGGGCTATGCTCTAGGCATGGAACGTGCTAGGGATTCTCTCTGTCCCTCTGCCCCTCCCCCCACTTGCACTCTCATTCTTTCTCTCAAAAATTTAAATAAATAAATAAATAAATAAATAAATAAATAAATAATAAAATTAATTGTAAGACATGTTCTAACAACAAAACTTTATGTTCCTATTGCACTTTTTCTTTTTTCTTTTATTTATTTATCTTTAATTTAATTTTATTTTTAGAGAGAGAGAAAGAGAAAATGCAAGTGGCAGAGAGGGGCAGAGGGAAAGAGAAAGAGAATCTGAAGCAGGCTCCATGTTCAGTGTGGAGCCTGACGCAGGGCTTGATCCCATGACCCTGGGATCTTGAAGTGAGCCGAAATCAAGAGTCAGCTGCTCGACCGATTAAGCCACCCAGGCGCCCTACTTTTCCGTTTTTAAAGCACCTTTTTGCACACATCCCAGTTTAGTCTTAGAATGTAAGTTAAATAGGCCAAAGATTTACATCCTCAACTTCATGTGAGAAAACAGAGGCTCAAAGAAGTTAAATGGTTCATGAGTCCCAACTTGCAGAAAAGATGCAACTTGTGGGGAAAATCGGACTTATACAATGGAAGTGGACTTCCTTTCTCACACGTGAGAATGGAGTCAGTAGGCACAGAGAGATCATGAAGGCAGACAGCAGCTGGTGAGTCACCACTTGTGGCTGGACCTGACCCAGGCCCAGCGTGCAGCTGGCTTTTCCATAGCTCTTTGGCCATTCAAACTGTGAGTTTTTCACCTTACACTCTCAAATTCTCAAATGCAGTAAACTGAGCAATTCTCTCACGCCGATTCTACAGAGGAAAACCACAAAGTCTGGTGAGGTCGTAAGGCCCCACAGGTCCTGGAGGAGAGACAGTCATTCAAATAGCCAAGTTCCTATAATCCCCAGCCCAAGGGTCCTTCCTCTAGGCCAGGAGGTCCTTCCCGGCTTATTGCCCAAAGGCTTCCCAACATCCCTCCAGGGCTGTGAGTTGGAGCTACCAGCAACTTCCAGAGTGGCTCTGTCATCATTAAAACGTGGAATTAACAGTTATGACTTGCTGATAATGGAGACAAAAGGCAATTTAAAGGCATGGGCTTGATTTCAGGAGCTAAGAAGGGGCCAGCTGGATGCCCTGTATTGGAATAGTAACAAATGGAATGAAGTAACTCATGAATTCTTGGAAATATTCCCTCTGACACATGGAATTATTACACATTTTTAGGAAATCTTAGGTGGGAAAAGTTAGTGCTCCTCATTCAGTTAAAAGAATTTATTTGGAATCCTTGTTTTTATCTTTCAAGTTACTTGTCTCCCAAAATTAGGATAGAAACTGAAATCATTTATCGTAAAGCCTTAGAATATCATTTATTTTAACAGGCTTCATGTATAATTTTCTTCTAAACTTTCTGGAAAAAATCTTTTGTTCTCATAATAATGTGTTGAGTATGGAACAGGTATCATGGATGAAATAGTTTTTGACATTTTCATACAATTGCTAGTTTTTAGCAGGTTTATAATCTGTAATGCTGTATTCATAATTGGTTCCATTTGCTGAATTGACTGGTCCAGAACATATATTGAGCCACGTTATCCTGACTGTAAATGGTCTGCTTATAAACCAGACACTTTAGAGGGTACATTATCTCATTCAGATCATTAGTAAATTGCTGAAATCGCAATAAAATGATCCTTTATAAATGTGTAACTAGAGAACTGACAAAAATAGCTCACTGGGTTACCCAAATGTGGAATGAGACATGTAAAATATAGTGTTGGCAAATTTAGGGAAAATATAGCTGTTTGACTGAATGTTTATTCCCCAGGTGTGCTGCCTGTGTGTGTGTCTGTGTCTGTGTCTGTGTGTGTGTGTGTGTGTGTGTGTGTGTGTGTGTGTGTCTGTGGTGCAACTAATATTAGTATGCTGTTTTAGCTAAAACATTGATCTGGAAGGGAGAAAAATTGCTTTAAAAAAATTCCCCCAAGATAAGTCTTTCATTATCTTACCCTGTTTCTGCAGGGACCTCTACTTCCTGATAAAATGAATGCTTTACATCCTATCACAGGGCTGTTTTCTCTGACTAGGTTCCACCCAGGAAGTCTCTGTTCCCAAAATTCCTCTCTGGAGGAACTTTTCCTTTGCTTTCTCTTGTACCTTGTTTTCTCAAGTTGTTGAAAGTCATTTGAAGGAAATACTTATAGAAAACATGTACAGGGATGGGTTAAAGTCAGAACTTGTTGCTGCATTAAAGGAGGTTATGATTTGGGGAACATGGAATAAACGTGTGGCATAATTATTTAAGATATTTTTACCTGACTGTTTTGTCATCTACAAAATACCAAGATCATTTTAACTGTTTTGATCAAATCAACCACTTAATTCAGTTTTAAAAATCAGTCAAATGATTTTACTAATTAGTATTTCATGTCAACACACCCCAAAGAGAATGTGTGACATTTAAAGAAACCTCTTAGATTTTTATGATGAAATCGCTGGAAAGACAATATTGAAAAAAACCACAACTATTCAGATAGAACTACACTTCACATAGATTAATTTGCATACCACACACATTTCATTTGTTTATGGTTTTGGTTTCTTAATTGTTTTATGTCTATTTGGAACCAATATTCATAGTTATATTCTAGAGGAGAATTGTTTTCTTTCTAGGATAGCGCAGCTTTAAGTATAAGGCTAAAAGCAGATGCAAACATCATTTTATCTAAATTCCTTATTTTGCTTGAGTTCAGAGGTTAAGTGATTTCCAAGACCACATAGCAAGTTAATGACCCAGACCCTGGACTAGAATCTTAGCATCCTTGCTGTCCCTTCTTTGTTGCTACTCAGTTGTAATACTGTGCAAACATGAATTTGGATCCTTCTTGAAGGTGACAGCGTGAAGACCAGGTAAGCACATTTAAGTCCCAACATATTCCTGCTTAGTTACTGATTGGTAAAGGATGTCTATCAAATTGAGCAGTCATTGCCAAAGCTTTACCTTTGGCCAATGACTGGACTCTGTCCCAACCAGAGTTTCTTGGTCTAAACAATACTGATGTTTTAGATTAGATAATTCTTTAATTTTTTTAATGTTTATTTATTTTTGACAGACAGAGAGAGAGAGAGAGAGAGAGAGAGAGAGAGAGAAAGAGCACGAGCAGGGAGGGGCAGAATCCGAATCAGGCTCCAGGCTTGGAGCACAGAGCCCGATGCAGGGCTTGAACTCATGAACTGTGAGATCATGACCTGAGCCAAAGTCAGATGCTTAACCAACTGAGTCGTCCATGCGCCCCTAGATTAGATAACTCTTTATTGTGGAGGCTATCTGTGCATTGTAAGATATCTAGCAGTACCTCTGGCCTCCACCCACTAGAAGTCAGTAACACACACACACACACACACACACACACAAACACACACACACACCTCAATTATGACAGCCAAAAATGTCTGTAGGTATTGTACAATGTCCTACTGGGGACAAAAATCCCCTTCCATTGAAAACCATTGGTATAGAAGATGCCCCAAGTCCTAATCAAGTCATTTTTTAAATAATAAGGTTAATCACCATTAATAAGGTTGATCACAAAGGAAAGGTAAACTGGTTGCTTGGCTGTTTTTTGTCACATTTCAATTGCTTATCATAGATAATCATTTGAATAGAACCGTAGTTCTTTTGTTTTCCAAAAATACAGATGCATCTGTTTACCTTATGCAGGAAAACAGCATCATAAACCTCCTGGTTTATTTATCTTAAGCTTCACTATTTTTAGCTTTTAAAAGTGAACTGTTTTTAGCTAAATAAATACAGATGTGATTTCAAAATACTGTAGCTTGGGTCTCAAAATGCACTGATAAGGATTGGATTATGAAAAGGAAACACAAGGATAAAATCACAAGTCATTGTTGACAAGATATAGGAAAAATAAGACTGAAATGAGCCCCTCCACACCTGGACATTATGTGTCACTGACCTTTGCCAACGTATTCTAATTTTTTTTGCAGTATGTAAATCAAACGTGTGTGCATGCGTGTGTGTGTGTGTGTGTGTGTGTGTGTGTGTTTTCACTTCCATGGTAATCAAGAGTAAGGAGCTGTGTTTGAAAAACTTGTCTATTGCTTATTAACTTATCTTTTCATGGGAAAAATACTATTAAGTTTCCAATTTTGTAACCTAAACAACAACACATTAAGAGCTATCAATTCCAACCAGTTTCATATCTGTGGACCAATAAGAAGGCAAGGTTGATGGTTTCACATCTGTTTTGGGTGAAAGGCTGTTCCTGTCTGTGGTATTTAAAATTTAAAGAACTTCTGTTATTATACAATTGGGAATCCTCAGGGAGTAAAATGTTAATGAAATCCATAACATGCACAGATTTTATGATAGCAGTTTTAAGAAATTCCTTTGGTGGGGTTTGTTGATTTCTGTCCCGGTGGTAATAATTGTACCTTTTACAGAGTGCA
This sequence comes from Lynx rufus, assembly GCF_022079265.1. Lineage (NCBI taxonomy): Eukaryota > Metazoa > Chordata > Mammalia > Carnivora > Felidae > Lynx > Lynx rufus. The sequence continues at coordinate 30,097,099 of NW_025814889.1, read as the reverse complement.
TTAATGTTCGCATTTAGGAGCAATGGCTACGTTTATGCAGCGTGTAATGTAACACACGAACTCCTAAGCTTTAAATAACTTTCATATCGTAATTTGAAAGCCCTGGAGCAAAAAATGTGTGTTCTTCAGAATTGGCACAACCCACAGTTTAAAACTTACCTAGCACGTTCACAGCAACCTCCTCCAAAGATGGAAAAGGTACACCCTGCAAATTCCAAAGCCTGGATGCAGATGGATATTCCAGACCCTCTTACATTTCTCATTTAATGCACCATTTGAAAGCTCTGCATCAAAAAGGCAATTTTGATCAGCATCACAATAACAATTTGGGATGCTGACCTACAAGAGAGACAGATACTCATATTTATTTCCTTTCTCCACTTCCACTGCCCTCCCCGCAGCTTTCGAATTTCATTTAATTCTGTGTTCAGATAAAGAGAGGAAAGCAGATTAAATCAAAAATGCTCTATAAATCCCAATAGTAATAAAATGCATTATGCTTTCATATTTCCAGCTATTGAACAGAGTAAGCATGTGAAACTAATTGCACACATTATGACTCAGAATAATCACATATGTACTCGTGCATGTGACATGCAGGGTTTTTTTGTGTTTTTTTTTTTTAAGCTCTCTTTTCCTTAAGGGGTTAAAACTGCATTTATGACACTCTTAGAATTGCCTTTCTTCAGAATAGTGAAGTCTTTTACCAAAGTTTCGTTTTCTCACAATTCTAATGCTTTAAATTTCTGACTACATTTTCAGGATTTAGCAGAAAAATAAATCAGCTCCTTTATTCTTTGAGCAGGCCTGAGAAGGACTATCTATTGATAGAATTCTTCAGGGGATGGATGATTGGACCAGACAGCTTCTGAAGTCTTTTCAAGCATTTAAGATTCTGTGATTCTATTAAAAATAAATTTACTCTATCAGCTGGTGCCCTGGGCTTTGCCTAAATGAAAACATAAATATATGAAGCATAAGTGGAATTCATTTTAAATACTCCTGATTACCGTGTGAGGCAGCACATAGCAAAAATGTATTCTCAATTCAAAACATTTTCTCTTCTTCGATCAAGTAATTGTTTAGGTTGGTTTCACCATGAAGTTTATCTGAGGATTTCACATAGAAACTTCACTAGTGAGGCCTGTCTTCCTTGGTTCTTTTGTACTAGCTCACAGGGATGTGCAGCCCACCAGGGAAGATAAGATGAGGCCCAGAGAGTTCATCTTTCGTGTCTCTCCAATCTTTGAAGAAAATATCTGTAAGGCATAAGCTTACCTACCATTACGGACTGTTCACACCTTAAAGTCCTGCCAATACTCAGTCTTTTTTTCTTTCCTTAAGAAGACAAATACCACATTCAATTCTGAGGATGTTATAGGCCATAATACTAGCCCAGAAAAGTGACAGGGAAAAAAAGTGGCCCCAGGGAACCTGGATGAAGCTGTATGAAGAAGGACATTACAGTTGTCTTATGCCTCCAAGACTTGATGTATTTACTTTGGGCTAAAGCTGATGCAGATAGATCCATCTCAGAGGAGAGAAAGACCAAATCCCAGGGAGACACGCAGGCTAATAGCTACAGAAAGTGCAAGAAATCTGACAGAGCTTTCAGTTTGAGAATCTGGAAATGAAATCTAAAATTTGCAGTGGGGAGTACCTGTGATAATAAAAAGAAACTAGCAAATTATGAAATATGAAATACTGAAGAAAATGTTCTTTTGTATTTTAGGAAGGACACCACGCTCACGGGAAGAAGAGATAATAGCTCTTTTTTATGTTCCTAGTCTTAAAAAATGAAGGTATAGCACGTAGGATTTTCATGGGCTAATTATTTAAACCTTATTTTAAAAATCCAGGCTAGTCATTGCTACTCTCAATCAGCAACATTCTATCACACACACATTATACTATTTCTGTAGCTTTAACTTATGTTTCCAAATATTGCAATAAGGAGGCTCTAATTTATTTAGAAAGCTCCAATGCCAAGACAGCAAGAATTCATTTATTTAACAATTCAATTTCCATGGAAAGAAAAACCAGTCAATACATTTGTACATTCAATATGGTATTTCCTCTCAATCAACCACTAGGAAATAAATGAATCTTCTTTATTGCGACAAACGTGGAAGGCATCTTACGTGATCTCCATCTGCACATTCCTGTGTTTTCTGGGCAGTAGGACAAAAAGGAAAAGGAGGCAGGAATAGGCAATTTGGGGTTCATCCTGTATATGCTGAAATTCAACTGTGATTATTAATTCCTGTAATACAATAATCCAGTCCCCTTAGCCTAAGAACTTTGCGGTTTCAAGAAGAATTTACGTTAACATCTGTTTATCTACTTATCTTTCTTTGAAGTGTCTAGACTTAGAATATTCATGTGTCTCATATAGAATTCATCTTAATTAAAATCTTTTTATCAAAAGTAATTCAAATGTTATGAAGCAGTTCATTTGATTTCTTTTTAAATACTGGCAGTTTTAGTAAAACCATGCAAAGTGATGTGTTCTTATCCTTAACTTTGTGTCTACAAGTATAGTAACAATGGGATAGGATTCTTACTGCTCCAAAAACTTGCAAGGGTATATGAAAGGGATGCTTTTTTTAGCATCTCCAAGTATGCGCCTTAGCTCCATGTTTTTCTGTCAAGAAGTGCCCCTTCCACACACACACACACACACACACACACACACACACACACACACACAGCAGTGTGGCCATGTTCCTCAAGAAAGCATTTCACCTCTTGTCACCTCCAAGTGTATGGTTGAAATAGATGTATCCAACCACGTGTTAAGAATGGTTCCAGTGGATAAATGCAAGTCATAGCTTCCATTATGTTAAGGACTTTAGGCAGTGCTAGGGGACGAATAACATGATATGCTTAGTGTAACATCTGTGCTCATTCTCCTGTGGTTTGAAAGTAGTCATGCACATGCATTTTTCCCATTGTGTGACCCAGGCTGAAATGCATGAAATTAATATAGATTTTTTTTTCAGCCTGCATTTGGATGGCAAAGCAGCATATCTTCAGAACACAGAATGATGTCATGCTTTTTCCCTTTCTTCTAAGGGGAGCCTGGAAATCACTAATCATTATATAACATTTCTCCTCTCCTTGTTTTCATTGCCCAGCTCCAACACGGAATCAGTCAGTCCAAAACTACAGAACGTTCCTTGTGAATTGTAAATGCAAATGATTTTCTTAGAGAGTAATTTTTGAAAACACATTATTTCAAGGCTTTTCTTGTCCCCCTTTCTCAGTGATCTTCAAAAAGAATCAGTATACACTTCCTGGATGAACGATAAGCTTCCAACAGGGAAAACGCAGTTGACCAAATATTCAATCGTGACGTTCATTTCATCTGTTCTCAGGAATGATTGGCATCCCTTCAGAGACTAACTGTTGACACACACTTTCTGATGGCCAGCTGTACCTAGGCAGTCTGTTCTTTCTCTCCTTTCTTGTCTCCGGGGCAGCATTCCTTATAACCTTAGGCGGTGACTGACTTTAATCTCAATAATCCCATCAGCTCCTTGCTGGATTGTTCATGCCAAGTGGACGAGTTTCCTTGGACACCTGCACTTGCAGATTTGCCATCAGCACATGAAATTCTCATTAACGTGACAGGCCCACCTAGCTCCCTGAGAAATACATGGAAAGTCAGTATAAAAGGATGCTGTCAGAGTTTATAGGCCAAGAAGCTGATTTAGACTGTTGCCCTCATCTGCAAGTCTTTAGTTTCCAGAAATTCATCCTTGTGTTTGTTTTTGAAACCAAGCTTTTAGGAGGAGGGAGAAAAATTAAAGTCATGACTTACTGGAAAACTAATAATAAACAAGTCTTTTTGTTTGTGCTGGAATAGACAGATGCCTTTGGAGTACAAATGTGTGTTTATCTTGAGTCAGTTAGGGATCTCCCCACTAATGCAGATAAAACTTAACAGGAAGAGTGGAACAACAGCTTCTGAAACAAGTAAATACACTTTACCTGTACATGACATTTAATACGCTTTTTGGTCTTTTAAGTTTGAAAATCTCTTTAAACTCCTGATAGACCTGAAAGATGTATGTGTCATAACTGAGATCACTGCATCTAGAAAGGGGTGATGCGATTTTTGCCTCGGTGCAGAGCTCTAGTTCTCCTGCCAGGAGGTTCACTTGCGAGGCTGTTTCTCAGACACCATAGACAAAAAAACCCACAAAATTCACCAAAGGCCTGAAATCTGCATGCATTTCCTAGCCACATACAGCTATAATTCCAATGTCTTATAAAGCCCACACGTTAATTTGGTAAAACCGTAGAGACCTATAGTTATGCAGTGAAATGTTGATGTTGTTCCTTTTTAGAAAATACAGGAAGGGTATGGGAAAAGTCTAACATACCAGATACATAAACAGCCAATACATAAACATCCTGTGGACATCATGCTTGCAATTAACTTAGCTCTAAAATAAAAGGTTTGCATGAGGTTGAGAGCATGATAGACATTGTGAAAAAAAATTTATGGAAGTCCTACTGTCCTTTGGGGTGACTTGTGGGAGGAAGGACACATACTAAGTTACATGAGAGGTCATCTGAGAAATAAGTGAAAAGGAATACTTCACCCAGCGTCAACCTAGCCCATGAAACTCATTGTTCAGTGGACTCCAGCCTCAAGTAGTGGGCTTTTCAAAGGACTGGAAATTTTATGAGTAGTTATACTAGTTGCAGTTATAAACGCCAAGATAAAAATAATCACATTCCTAGCTTACGTGCACAAGTTAGTTGGCCAAACACTAACTTTGCCTTTAATGACAGGCAATTGGCTTTTGTTTGGAAGAAAGGGGTTTCAGATCTTGCCAACAATGGTGGACAGACACAGCATTGAGTTTAAATCCAACAGATATATACTGAGTATCTGCTAAAGATTAGACACTGTATGTGAGAGCCAGGTGAATTTAAAATGAAAGTTTCTGTCCCTCCTTCAGAAGAGTTAAAATCCAGGTACACTCACACACACACACACACACACACACACACACACACACACACACCAATTACCCAAGTGACTAAGAGAAAAAAATATTAGGGTCACATTCTTATGGTTAATGTGTGTACGAATGCTTCATTATGATCCTCATAATAACCATGGGTTGTAACTAAATAGAGTAAGCCTTAGTGTTTTTGCTGGCAAGACAAGAAGACTAAGGCTTGGGATGGCTAATTAACTTGCTTAACATTGTCCAGGTCACTTTTTAATGTCAAAGCTACAGAGGTACTTCTGGACCCTGTGCTATCTGCCACCACTTGCTGCCTTTATCACCCCAATTTTTTCCCTGAAGTCTAGAATTGATTGAGCATTTATAATGCAGTCTATCCACTCTGTACTGAGATTTATTGTTTACTTTACTTTTTCCCTCACTGACTAGAGGGCAGGAATCTGGGAACCTTCCCTCTCTTTCACCCAAGTATCTAAGACTTATTTGTGTTATAAATGAGTAATTGCCAGTCACCAACTTCCCTCCACCGAAACAAAAACGCTCACCATTATAAGCTCATGTTCTGAACTCGATGCCCTCTCCTTAAATGTTTGAGGAGCGAATGGTATGATTTCAACAGCAGTATGAATCCCTGAAGTAAACAAAAGGTTTTTATGCCACTTCACTGAAATGTTTTCTTTTAAATGTAGATATAAACTTAGGGTAAGACTGCAGAGTGTGCCATTAGAGCTCAAGAGAGAAGTCCCTGACTCATGCAGATTGAGGTTTAGGTATGTTCCCAGGAATGCTTGGATTCCCAGAGGCAGGGAGAGCCCGTATTTCAGCAGGATAATCTCAGCAACACAGTACATGCTCATGAGCTTAAAGCTTAATTACAAATAAGATGTCATTGTCTCTCTGTCATTAGCCACGCCCTTCCTGGCCTGGACTTGTGGACCACATGAAGGCCCACGCAAAGAGTGATACATGCTAGGGGAAGGGGGCAGGGAGGACACTTAACCTTGATCTCTAAAGCAACTTTGCCAGGAGATATTAGATAGAAAGAAAATATTCATCATATCCGATATTTCAAAATACAGACAGTTGGGTGAGATATTTTTCCAGTTGATTCTGCCTTTAGCTCAACAATCTTGGCCCCTTCCCCGGCCAAAATCTTACCCCATCTTATGGGATCCAGTTTGATTCAAATGACCCTTTTACCGTAAACCCTGTTCTTTCTCTTCCTGGAAGGAATCTTTCTTCTTTGGAATCCCATAATGCCTCATCTGTCAACATGGTGGTGTTTTTTACTTTCAGCCTTGTGTTATCATTATTTCCACACAGGCCTACCTGCTTCCAGAGCCTGGCAAACAGTACATGTGTGTTGAGTTTAATGGATTAGCTGTTTTTACCTGGACACTTGAGATCCTTCAATTTAATTTCACACTTTCAGCTTGAATATCTATGATGTGTAACATGCCCTAATTGTGAGCATGCTCCCTCGCTCCATTTATTAGTTTATAGTTTGCCCCCAAACGTTTTTAAGAAGGAGAACAGTAATTAATGTTTATCTACATCATACAGTGTGTCTTACTGTCCAGATTTTAGAGGTTTCTCAAGTAAGAGAGGAATTCAAATGGAATAACTGTCTGGTTTTTTCTGAACACAATTATATCTGTTCAAGAAAATCTAGAAGGAAAAATACCCTCAGGTTTTGCAGAGAATATGTGAAGACTTTCTGCTCATACGTGTCTTAAAGATGTTTTTCATAAACTAAGCTGAGCATTTTCGGGTGGGTGTCACAGTCCCATGTGCTGCTGTCAATCCAAAGATCTTCAAAGCTTAATCTATCTTCAAAGACTGTATCTATCACATGGAGGAAATGTAGACCAGTGGTGGTGCCTCCATTCTAGAACATTCCATCTTTATCGTTTCCATATTGGAGTGATTTGAGTAGCTGGATTCTGGAAATGACTCTAGTTGAAATGCTAAAGTATTAACCTGCTGCACGGAGTCCCTTTTGTTTCTTTTTTTGCCTATGCCACTTGCCAATTTTAACAGCTACAGCAGATTTTACTATTTAAACAGAACCAGATGGAACTCCAGTTCAAAGAACATAGCAGAATTAAATATTACTTTTTTAATTAGTTGTTTCTGATTTATACCCAAAAAAATTAACATGAGATAGAAAGAATGTGCAATAAATTCAGACACAAAGGAACCCACTTAAGCATTATCTCTCTTTATTAGCCAAAAAAAGACAAAGGTCTGCCCTTGTTTAGGGACGTGGTTTTTCTTGCCCCTTTCCTTGTTCTTATGCTGGAAGTATAGTGGCAAGTCAGGGAAACCAGGCTTTCCATTGCGTTTCTGCTGTGACATCCTTATCTAATGTTATTCCAACTGGCTGGCTCACGTCTTCCGATAGAAGAATTCATCTGTTCATTCATGTAGGATTGTTGTACTATTGGAGTTTTGTTATAACCAGTAGTTTGTTTCCACCCAAGAAAAATGCTTTCCTTTAATTTAGCTATGGGGAAGAAAAGAGAGAGAGATTAATACAGGCAATTAAGACCAGAAAAGAAAATAGGTAAGGTTCTTCCTGCCTTGCACTTTTCTCATACTTGGATATTTTTACTCTTTACCAGAATTTTAAAAATATTTCCTCATTATCTTTTGCTTAAAACAATCCATCCCTACCATCTTATTTTTCAACAGCATAACTGAGTCACTTACAAAGTTTTGCTTTCTGGTAGCCTGTGTAAATTTTAAACCCACAGTCAAGGTAATCATAAATGGTTTCATATTTTCTATGATTATACAAAAATGTAATTTTTAAAAAGAATGATCAGATTTCATTATTCTTGACAAAGCAATTCTTTCAATACTTATCAAGTTTTTGCAATACAGATGGTGCAACAGCATGGGTGAGTGTTTGTATATGGGCCACGGATCTCCTCTGGGTAAGTCCTGGCCCAGTCACTGGTGAGCTCTGTGACTCTGGGCAAGGTCCACCCACCAGTTAGTTCCTCAGTTGCTTTGCCCATAAAATCTTCCATGTGTGACTATTGAGAATTCAAAGAGACAATCTTGTAAATTTAGCCCTTAATAAATGCCTGATACATAGGGACTGCCCTGTGGTTTTCCTGTTAATATAGTAACTTCAGCCATAAGTATATTTTTTATGTAATACAATAATAGTGAAAAAACACATAAAGAGATAGAGAATTATATCACTGGCTATAAAGTGGTTATATTCCAGTTGGTAACTATACAAAGTCCAAGATGCTAGGTTAAGGAATGCAATGATCAGATGCTTGAATTAAGCCCTCAGATCCCAGAACAGCATTGATGTTCAAATGACCAGGCTCTATCAGAAAACATGTGTGTTATCTAAGGAAATGAGACAATTACTTAAAAAATATTTTCTTTAGCTTGTGGTGTCTAGTGATGAATTAAACAGCTCTTTGAGTCATCAGAGATGCTCTAAAAAAAAACCCAACACACTCTCCCCCTGCTTCAAAGTATTTTTCCTGTTTTTAATCAGACTTCAGTTCTTTGTCCTTTATTTTTTCAGGCTCTTGTATTGACCTGCTATGGGAATGTTAGAAGCTGGTAAACGCTTCCTTACCAATGCTACCTCAATGGGCAGTATTTTATTGAGCAAGACAGATTTTCATTTTAGAAATGAGGCTTTCCACATTATGACATTACCAATGGCTGGTTATGTATTATTATAGAAAGCAACGATATTCATTTCATGGCTCGGAGGCTGCATGCTGGTGTTTAAACGGCAGTTTGCAAAGGTTTGCTACGTGATTTACTACACAATGCTAAGATGTGTGCTTTGTCCAAAAGTGATTCCCAGTAAAATGTGTGCCTCTCCTGGCTTCTCTTTATCTGGGGAATGTGTTTCCTGCCATTACTAAGACAATGCCATGGCCATAAAGTGCATGTGGATTATACCTGTAGACATCTTACAACAAACGTTGAGTCAGGATCATGGTCAGGATCTATGCTGTAGGGAGTCCTCACCCCACAGGTGCTGCTAGCTCTCTACCCCCTGCCCCCCCAGAAGTGGATAAGGACAGGATTTTACTATTGCACCTCTCCCCAAACCCGAAATGAAAATTGGGCTTTCCTCTTCTGTATCTGCTGTCTGACAATATTTTCTCTTTGAGGATAGAGCACAGTGAAAGTAAGATGTGGGTAGACATTCTACTAGCAGTGTTAGAATTTATTTATATTTATATTTATATTTATATTTATATTTATATTTATATTTATATTGGAAACAGGATATATGGGGTAAGCTATTGTAAGCTAACTCAGAGAGTGGCCGACAGAACTCAAAAGTAGCGTGCTAGACTTCTGCAAAATAGTCTACACACTACCAGATAAGTACCAGATGTTTATGTGCATCACACACACAGAGTGAAACATTCAACAATTTTAGCGAATGCATTGATGCTCGGCTCCATGCATACCCGTCCCACCATCACACCCCCTTACCATCACCCTTAATGTCAAACAGAAGTGCATCAAACTCAGATGTAAAATCACATCCTTCTTCCAATTAAAAATAAAGCAGCTGTGAAATAATGATATTCTTTCAAAATAAGAAGATAGTGATTGGAACAGAGCTGATTGGATTTAGGGAAAGCAGGTTACTTAATTATGGTTATTGTGTGAATGAGTTTTTATGGAAAGAAAGGAATTATTGTTCAGGATGATGAACCCTCCAAAACACAGAGGGGTGGCATTATGTAAAACTATTCTGGGGTTATATCTTTGTCTTTCCAGCTGCCTGTCTTGGGTCACCAATCTTGTCTATTATGATGTGAGGTTGGTAAGAGCTCATCATAATTCAAAAAGCTAAACCAGCAAGAGGATGGCCAGTGGCTGATTTGGAAAGGTTTTCGTGAAAACTATTTCTTTTGGCTTGAAAATGACCGGAGCACAATACTCTTTAAAGAGCCATACACTTCTTAACAAATAATGTCTATAGTGGTGAGGGAGGCACAGTAAGTCGTTTAGGGTCCATTTGTTTCATTCATTCATTTCCTCCTGCTTACCTCTGCACTTACTGCTCCTCCTTCTCACCAGAACATTCCTTCCCTTTGTGCCCATTTGTCCACTTCTACTGGGTACCCTTCAATACCCATCTTAGACATCAAAGTCTGCAGTGAAATGTCTGCAGTGCCCCAACTTCCAATTCTCTGGGTAAAATTTTACTCCTTCCCCTGTGCTGGATCACATTTCACGTGTATTGATTGCCCCATTCTGTCATCATGTGTTTGTGTTTCCAACACTCTGACTGCTCTTTATATCCTCACCACTTGATACAGAACTTAAAAGATGAGTGGTATTAAGTGTTCACTGAATGAATGTCAGTTAGGTTGAATAAAAATGTTCACAGGTTGAACAGATCATGCTACAACCATACTGTGGAACACCATGAAGCCATTGAAAATACTTTGGGCAAAAACTTCTATCCATAAAACTAAACAAAAAGCAGGTCATCAGACATAGACTTAATATGACCTCATTTTTTCTGAAACTAATAAAACATACAACACAACATTCACATATAGTTTGCATAGGAAAAAATACTCTGGAAGGCTATTATTGGTGGCTTTCTCCTAATGTTGGTCTTATGGAGATTTCATTTTCTTCTTTAATCTTTTCTGCAGCTTACACATTTTCAATAGACATCTATTACTTTTCTATATAGAAAAGCAGATGTCCCTTGCAAGAAATCCTAAAAGTCTGTATGGAAGTAGAGCAAAGACACAACCTGATGGGTTCGGTGGTGGAGACATGAGCTATCCCCCAAACATCACGGGGGAAGAAGGTACTTCATTCTGTCTACCGGACTGAAAAGACGAAAGAGTCATTTGTTATCAGAAAAGAGGAAAAGGTTATTTTAGGTCAAGAGAACTTCACGTGGCAAAACAGGGAAACAGAAAGGCTTATTTTGTGTTAGGAATAACAAATAATTTCACGTGGCTGGAAGGGATGGTTGGAGAGGGATAGATGCAGCAGGTAGGACTATAAAGGCCAATGGAGGCCAATGTCATGGTTAGCAGAGCTGGCTTCACCGGTGAGAATGGTGTAAACACCCAGGCTTTAGGCAGTGAGTCCTTCTGAGTCTCCTGACACAGACACGGGAAGTGTGCCCAGCAGGGCTTCTGAGGCTGACGGTTTTGCTTCTCTCCCAAACCCAGTGAGTCACTCCAGGGTTGTTGTTAGGGCATTCCTCAAAAATACCTAGGAAGAAGGACTTGAAAGAACACCCCTGGTGTTGCCCATGAGAATTCCCGCAGTGATAGGGAGGCTGTGTCTTGGTAGAGTTCTGGCTACCATCCGGTTTTAATTGCAAAGGTTCAGGCCCCAGCCCTGATCATTTTGTGAGGTTGTCATTCATCCTTACTAAACCCAGTGGCAGTAATGTGAGGAAGAAAAATGAAATGAAATTTCAAGTATCCCAGTGCGGTATAAACAAGAGAATCTGCAGAGTTTTAAAGCACAGCAGGAAATTTTATGCAATTACAAGAGGAGGTTGCTAATGCATTTCATTGCTGTTGAGAAAAGAAAATATTTTTTTCTTTTTTACAAGTGATTCGTGTACATGTTTTAGGGCCTTTCTATCTGGGACCTTGGACGTTTCCCCTGTTGGATACCCACTTAATTCCAGTCTGTTGCTCCTTCCTTTAAGTCAGTTGTTTCTAATGCCTAGGGTTCTTCCAGTTGACAACCAATTAAATTCTCTCCTACCTGGTAACCAAATTTTACCCTAAAAACAAAGTTTAAAAATTAGGAAAAGGACAGCCAGGGAATGAAGTACTAGAGTTATTTCAAATCAGCCTAAGCTGAATGTGCACTCTTGAGAATTTAATCATTTCCAAACTGAAGAGCCATTTGTAAGTTTGACAGGAAGAGTTTATTTAAATAGCTCTGCTTCATGCTCCCTTGGACGTCAAGACTTGAAGGGCTCTTCAGCTTGAAAGTGGATATGGCATTGGGCATGACTCAATGGATAGTCAGTAAAGCACTAAGTGTTCTGAGAGCATTTGAAAACAGTTGAAATTGTTGAGTGCAACCATGTCCAGAGTGCCCATTAACTTTCAGATTGCAGCGTTAGGAAATCAGAGAGTTTTTGCGGCAACTTAAAATCACCTGATTATTTGTCTGGAATAGAGTTAGATTTAGGGTTGCCAGAACATCCAGTTAAATCTGAATTTCAAGTAAACAATGGACCAGTTGTTCATATGTCCCAAATATTGCATGGGACGTACATGTACTAAAAACATTTGTTGTTTCTCTGAAATTCAAATTTAACCTAACAGTCTATATTTTTATTTGCTAAATCTGGCAAACGTGGATTTGCCTCCTTTTTTTGAGCTTTGTATACAAATTCATACAAAGTACTATAGTTCACTTGGGAAAAAAACTCAAATTTCAGAAAAAAATTCAAATAGCAAGTACAGGCACTTGATAAAAATGTGTTGGGTAAATATTTATTTGTTAAAATTAAAGCATCTACCATTATTCAAAAATATTAATTTCTATTAAAGTCTTGCTCATTTTTTCTCTTAAATCTGGTAATAGCAACCAGAGCATAGACTTTACATCTTTAAAATCAGGTAAATGAGGGGCGCCTGGGTGGCTCAGTCGGGTGGGTGTCTGACTTCAGCTCAGGTCATGATCTCACAGTCTGTGGGTTCGAGCCCCACGTCAGGCTCTGTTCTAACAGCTCAGAGCCTAGAGCCTCTTTCGGATTCTGTGTCTCCCTCTCTCTCTGACCCTCCCCCGTTCATGTTCTGTCTCTCTCTGTCTCAAAAATAAATAAACGTTAAAAAAAATTTAAATCAGGTAAATGAGATAAAGATGGTTTCACATTGAATGGTATCCTCTTCCTTTCTAGATGAAGTCTCCTATTATTGAATTGTGTGACTCCAACTTGGCTTTTGTGAGCTAGTAATACAGCTGTTTTTCCTGGATTTAACTTTGTGTTCAGTTTTGAAGTGAATTGGCAACATGTTGATTTAACTACTCTAAGGGCCTTCGGGAAAAAGCAGTTCATGAAAGACAATAGTCATTCTTCATGAGGCTGACTGTACATAAAATGGAAATTCTTTAGGTGTCCATGGCCTATAGGACTGGAGGGTTAATTGAAATTTTGTTTTCTGAAAATTGGGTTGTCATGTAGTAAGTGGAAAGCAGGATTCAGAAGTTTTGGTGGTAGGTAGAGGGTATACTGCAGGGGAGGGGGTTGTTTTCTTTTTCTTTTTCTTTTTCTTTTTTTTTTTTTTTTGGCTTTTGTTGCTATTTTCATTGGAAAATGGCATTCTCTTACCTAATAATGAATGTACTGTTGAAACATCTTGTTACTGTTAAGCAGTTGTGATGTGCAATTACTTTCTGTGTCCTTTAAAAAGTATTTGCCAGGGGTGCCTGGGTGGCTCAGTTGGTTGGGCATCCAACTCTTGACTTCAGCTCATGTTCTCATGGCTCATGGGTTCAAGCCCCACATCAGGCTCTGCACTGATGGTGTGGAGCCTGCTTGGGATTCTCTCTCTCCCTTTCTCTCTGCCCCTCCCCTGCTTGCACTCTATCTCTCTCTCTCTCTCTCCAGATAAATCAATAAACATTTTTTTAAAAAACTTTCAAAAGTATTTGCCATATATTTGTATCATTTCTTTAAAGTATTTGCATTATACAGAAATACAATAGAGGGTATGACAAATGGAGGGAAACTATTTTAAACAAATAATCAAATGTATCCCTAAAAGGAAACTGAAAACATTTCTAATCTATAGAAACAAGTATTGATTTTTGTTTTAAGATCATTCTTGGTTATTGGGGCACCTGGGTGGCTCAGTCAGTTAAGCGTCTGACTCTCGGTTTCAGCATGAGAGGTCATGATCTCGCAGTTTGGTGAGTTCAAGCCCCACATCAGGCTATGTACTGACAGTGTGGAGTCTGTTTGGGATTCTCTCTCTCTCTTCCTCTCTCTCTCTGCCCCTCTCCGACTCACACTGACTCTCTCTTAAAATAAATAAATGAACTAAATTTGTTTTTAAAGATTATTCTTGGTTATTAATGATGGAAATAAGGGAAGTAAAAGAAAAAAAACACTGTAGTTGACCCTTACACAACATGGGTTTGAACTATGGGGGTACACTAAAAAGTGTATTTTTTATAGTATTGTACTGGAGGTGTATTTCCTTATGATTTCCTTAATAACATTTTCTTTTCTGCAACTTACTTTATTGTAAGCATACAGTATATAACACATATAACATATAACTATGTGTGTATCAATTATTTATATTATCTGTAAGGTTTCTGGTCAACAGTGGATTATTAGTAGTTAGGTTTTGGGGGAGTCAAAAGTTATACACTGATCTTCAACTATGGAGCAGGTCAGAGCCCCTAACCCCCCCTCATTGTTCAAGGGTCAACAGTATTTTACTTTACAGAGAACATGGAATCATAAGAAGTCAGAGTTGAAAGGGGCCTTCCAGGTTATCTAGCCTAACTCTTTTATTTAACAGACGAAGAACTGGAAATCTAAAGTCATTAAAGATGAAGTGATTTGTCCGAGGCCCAACAGCTAGCTAGTGGCAGAACCAATACTAGACATTTGAGGGCCCGATGCTTAGATCTTTGTCCCACCCACTCATATCACAGGGTCGCAGGAACAACCCAAGCCACTGCACACCTCTGCCAGGAAATTGTGGACCTTCAGGCTTTGGTCACCCTCTGTCATCACTGCTGTGATGCTTTCCAAGTAGCCCAACCTTCAGGGGTACGAGACAGGCTAGTGAGAGATGAAGATGAGGCTCCAGTGTTGAGGAACTTCTCCACTGGAAACTTACAGTAGGAGCTTGTGAACTCTAGCCATTGTCACTTGGAAGCATCAGTCCTTCCCAGATGATGCCTTGGAATCCACTTGCCTCTTGAGCTGAACTGCAAGAGAGGCCATGGGAAGATATGGGGAAGGAAGAAATCTAAAGATGAAACAGATATCCTTACTTTGCCTTCCTGGTCTCCCCTCCATTCCAGATTATAAGTCTCTGGCCCATTCTCTAAACCACAGCACTCCTAGTGCTTTCAAAGTCCTCTTGTTTCTCTCTGGAAGGGGACAGATGCTGAAGAGTGATGAGAAATGGGAGCCCATTAGACCTGAGTTTTAGTCCAAGCCTCTCCAACATCCAATTTGCAAGTTTATCTTGTCTTTTCTAATTTTATCTTATCTTTTCTAATTGTAAAATAACACATACCAATGCATTGTTTGGAAAGAATTTTTAATCTCTTAGAAAATATAGCAAAATGATATTGAAACCAGTGTTCACTTTTGTACCAAGATCAAGCAATTGTGGTTGCAGCAGTCTCTTCCTGGAACTGCCAAACTCGGACAATTGCTGTCTTAATCCTAGCCATGCCTTTCTTTAGAAGGAATGAAATGGAGAAGTTAGGGGATGTTGATGCCAGGTGGAAGTAGGACCTATAACTCTCAGGTGGCTGAAAACTGCACTGTGGAACCCACGGGAAAAGATGTTTCAGGTTATGATAGTGCAGGGTGAATGATTGACTAAGCTTGTATTGTTTTGCAGGTAGACTTGGGCCTTCTGCGCTTTGTCACTGCTGTCGGGACACAGGGAGCCATTTCAAAGGAAACCAAGAAGAAATATTATGTCAAGACTTACAGAATAGACATTAGCTCCAATGGGGAAGACTGGATCACCATAAAGGAAGGAAATAAACCTGTCGTAAGTTTCGCTGTCAGCCCCTCAACCAATTCAGTCTTTGAAACGGATGATCAATTTTTACTTGTTTGTTTGGGAGCTTTCTGTCTGGCCTGGTTGAGTCTGGGATTGATTTAAAATGAAAAGTGCAATTTGAGGTTTATATCTGACCAAAGGGTGGGGGTGGAGGGGTCTCATGTTCCCAGATCCAGAAGCCAAGAGGAAATTATACAGATGCTTCCTAGAAAAGTCAATACCAGCCAAATTAAGTGTTAGGCTCAAGAATCACTTTAACCCTCCCGTGGGGACACTGAGCATGTATAGGATAAGCACTGTCTTTTTAGAACCTGAGGAGTTGTTCTGTTTTGCTTCCCGTGTTTCTTCATTGTCTTTCATAGATTCCTTCTTTCTTCCTCTCAGTCATGGGCTGGTTTTAGAAAACTCCTTTTCATCTACCCTCTGTGGCTCACAAACTAATTTACAAGAGTGTTTGGCCGTTTATGTGAAAATGAATAGAAGAAAGGCAGTTCACAGTGTTCCCTCAGATCACACAAATGACATGATGTTACCTCCTCACTGCTCTTAACAAAAGAAGACACACCAGCCATGCCCTGCCCTGGGTGCCCTACCCTAAATCATTTGGAGCTGAGTTGTTTTTCTCAGCCTGCGTGTTTATTTGAAGTTATGCTTGCTCTGATTTACTCATCAAAAGATTTCTGAGATCTCATATTCACTGTTTCCCCAAAACTAAAAGCTTGCCCTGAAGGCCAAATAAAATGCACAGAAATGATAAGGATAGTAGCAAAGATCCAGGTAACTTGAAATTCAGGATTTGGGAAGAGGCCAATTAACATGTCCTTGTCTCTGTTTTGAGCATGCATGGCCTGATTTTCTCCTTCTGGGTCTGGAGCTAAGAAGAGCCATAATGTGAAGTGAGAGAACTGTTAATTCCTTTTGATTAGCTGCAAAGCCCCCACTCTTATTTAGGGCAGACAAAATGAAAGTAGATATATAGACAGTTGCCCTGTGGGAGGGAAGGTCTATGGACAGCAAGTTCAAGGCCACTGACTAGCCCTGGAGGACATGGAACCAGTCCTCCATCTGGGGAAGAAAAATCCTCACAGCCAACATTTGTGAAGCTTTAGCAAGTAAAATTTGACCCTAAGTTTCATGACTTCATCTTGACATATTTTTGAAGACATGCTTTAATTTCAAACAAACAAACAAACAAACAAACAAACAAACAAACAAGATACTAATGCCCAGGATACAGCAAGGAGAGTAAGGAGAACTGACCTCAGGCCTTCAGGCCATTTCTTTAAAACATGAGTGCTACTTGTCCACGGTGTCCTCGTCAGCCGCTGGCCATCAGTCATTGGCATGGCCCAGAAGGGGCTGTCAGAGAGCACACACCAGGTTCTGAGGGGGTGTCTGACAATGCACAGAGCTCACTCTAGGTCCACTATCGGGAACATCCTGGCACATGGAAGGGCTTCCAGAGTGGGAGGCAGAAAGAATAAAGAAGGATTCAGCAAAGATATAGGTGCGACATCCATCTGAGCACTTATATTGAACCTAAATGCAAGCCAGACGTCCACCTGGCGTCCAGTTATTGTTGTCCACCCTCCTTTCCCTTTACTTTGCGGCCTCTCAGACACTGGCCCCTACCCCCTTCCCTGCTTTCTTAGCCAATGACAAGGCCAGCAGCCCTCTTTATGTTGAGTGGAATGTATGTACCTCCATGGTTTTCAGCAAATGTGAAGTCCCCTCAGTGTGAGCCAGAGTTCACCCCCAGCCTGTGCCGGGGCATGCAGTGCTCTTAACTGACTGTCAGGCTCTCCCTGAAGTGGACTTGTTGACCCTTCAAGCGTTATATGGCTTGGGACTCTGCTTCCTCTGGCAGCTGCCCATTCTTCTCTGTCACACAAAAATGCTCCCACACAGATTGTTTCCCAGAGAGATTTGCTGAAGTAGGACAGAAATCCAAAGGCCATCACAGGCGAGGATAAATTATGATATTAAACCATCTCTGGAGAGGGATCAGGCTAACGGCCAACTTTGTAAAGCATTTGACCACCTTCAGTCACACAGGCCACTTAAGCTAAATGAAGTAAAAACATCAGCTCGACCTTTGGAAGTCCTTTCTCCCAGGGGAAGAACAAGTCTTGGGAAATTGTGGTTCTCCTCTGAGAACTTACCTGGAAACGTGGGGAGGAATCTCCAGGCCTCCAATGGGCTCAGTAATGCTCAAGTGACACAACATAATAGGAATATGGTGTGGCTGTGTAAGAAGCAGAGCACTAGCTGATTTACTTTGACACGGGATATCCCCAGTTCAGGGCCAAAGTGAAAGACAGGGAAGTAGAGGCTTTCAGTTCCTCCTGAGGTGGGTCTCGTGCCGGATGTTCCAGCATGGAACCTGCTGAAGAACACAGCAGTGGAGCCACGCCCAGGAAGAGTAGTCCCGACACATCCTTGTGGGAAACTCATTCATGACTGGCACTTACTACGTTTGCAGTTACAAGCCTCATCTTTCTTAAAATAAAATGGCTCATTTTTAAAACTAGAAGCAGGAGCCCTGGAAAAGCTGATTTCCAGTTACGTATCATTTATAACTCAGTGTTGATTTTGACCGCTAAAACATAATTTTACCAATATCCAAAAAAGATGAAAGATCATTACTTAGTTGGTGTCAGGAATAAAGTTTCCCATCAAGAAATGGAGTTAAAAGAGGGGAAGCTACTTGACACAGTGCTGTAGCTGGGAATACAACCTAGAATTTTCAAAAAGCCAAACCCTATGGGGGCACCTGGGTAACTCAGTTGGTTAAGCATCTGACTTCAGCTCAGGTCATGATTTCACAGTTTGTGGGTTTGAGCCCCATGTTGGGCTTTGTGCAGACAGCTCAAAACTTGGAGCCTGCTTCAGGGTCTGTGTGTGTCTCTCTCTCCCCACTTCCCCGCTTGTGCTCTGTCTCTCATGAATAAACGTTAAAAAAAAAATTTTTTTTTTAAGCCAGACCCTACACTGAACTCAAAAAGTACTCCTTCTGGGGGTTCCTGGGAAAGTAAAATAGAGTGAGTTCCCATGCACCATCTATAGTATTATGTAGGTCCTTATGATAAAGTTAATAATTTCCAACTTTTTTGGATAGCCTTTTTTAGGTAGCCTTTAACAAATGTTGTCTTCGTAATAGTGCTTTTGGAGTCTCCAGGATCTCAGAAAATTGAATGGATGATTAGGACAACATTCTACATTACACGTGATTTCTTCTGATTGCCATCATTTGAAAAAAATAACATGACAAATTACTAATGCCACCTCAACCTTTGATGGGCAATGCTGAAATTATAAATAATTTTTATAGGCATTTGTGGAAACATATTTTTGTATTTGTCTTAAATCTGAAGAGTCTGTCATTAAAGGACCCTTTCTTTTTCTACATAGATCTTTCAGGGAAACACCAACCCCACAGATGTTGTGTTTGGAGTTTTCCCTAAACCACTAATAACTCGATTTGTCCGAATCAAACCGGTGACTTGGGAAACTGGCATATCTATGAGGTTTGAAGTCTATGGCTGCAAGATAACAGGTGAGCTCCAGCTTGAAGATGGCCCAGTTTTGATTTATGTAAGCTTTGCAATATAGGGAGTTTTTATAATTTTAGGAATGGGAATTTTATATAAAGCTGGTCGTTTTCTTTATATAAATCTGGTCATTTTCAGTTGGTGGTTAAAGGCATATGCTTTGAGTTTAGATATCTGCGTTCAAATCCTGTTGATACTCCTCACTAGCTTATTTTGTGAGGGAATTTATTGTCTTTCAAAGCCTTAGTGATCTCAACTAGAAAACAGTCATCATGCACCATGCAAGATTGTTGTGATAATGGAGTAGCTCATGGATATAAAGTGCTCAGCACAGCCTGGTGCTAAGCGACACCTTTCCACTTGACTCCAAGCTCCATGATGGTGAGCACTGTGCTTTTCATCTCTGTTTCCTGGGTGCAGGGCACACTGACAGGTGCTTAGTCGATTTGCAATGAAAAATTACTGCATGGCATGCTCTCCACCTTTTTCATTTTGATGCCTATGGGTGGCTCTGTCAGCCACAGTCAAGAAGGAGTTTAACTTATGAGAATTTCTCTCTTCACTCACTCTACCTGGACAACTTTTTGTCTCAATATCTATCCCTCTTTTGTTGAATGCATACACTAATATTAGAAATTGATCGGTCAATGTTTCCTCTCTTTTTGTTTGTTTCTTCTGACATTCACAGGACTTAAAAAATCTCTGTTAAATTGATGTAAGTAGAGGGATTATACCCATTTGAGAGATGAAGGTGTACTCTGGAGGCACGAAATGGCTAAAACAGTGGGCCAGCTCGGGACAGAGCTGGAAGTAAAAGAACTGTCATCACTGTCACTCTCACTGCATTTCTCTGGCGATTCACTGATCTTCCTGTGCCACCATTCTGTATTCTGAAGTAAATACTAGTCAGGCCACAATTCCTCACCATTTAAGTAAATACATTGCAAAGGTTTCACACACACACACACACACACACACACACACACACAGCAGTACAATGTAAACTTCAGTGTAAGTTTCAAAGTTAAATGGAATCAGTAACTGATTCACCAAAAAGTAATTAAAAGTGAACCACTTTTAAAAGTCTCTGAACTATCTTTTAATATTATGTTAGTGTACATAGTTAGGACATTTAATCTCTTCTTCCATGAATGCTAGTACTATTGTTTTTATTTTTATCCTTTGTAGGATAATTATATCGAAACAAGGAAACTACTGAATTTAAAAACAAAAACAAAAACAAAAGCCCCACCACCTGGGCAATTTTCAATGAAATTACAAGCCATTTGGACAAGAGCGCCACAAGAAAAAACTAAGGAGAAAAAAACTATCCTTGTTTATAGGAGAGTCCATTTTGGCAAGTAATAACTGACACCTGATTTTACCAAAATCATATTTATTTCCATACCAGAGACAGGTTTGTTTATTGTTTCAGGATCTAAGACTAAGAAAGTTCAAGGCCTTGGAGGCAGGAATTGGGTGGAGAGAGGTTTGGAGGAAGAAGGGATGTTGAAAAGTTAGATATAACCTTGGCTTTATTTTTGATCATCAGTTACATGAGAAAAGTTCTAGGTCATTTTCAGAGAATTACAAATTTCAGAAGTTGCTCATAAATTTGTAGAAACAAGGCCATTTGAGGTCAGGGTGGAAATAATTTCTGGCTCATTTCTAATCTAATGTCACTGCACCAAAAAAAAAAAAAAAAAAGAAGAAGAAGTAACTTTGTAAAGACTCCAAACGTAGTAGTCTAAACTCTGATTTCTGAAGTTCTCCTTTTAGTTCAATAAAACATACTTAAATTTGAACCTCTCTTTCCATTTTCACAAGGATTTCCCTGAGAGTTCATTCTAGGTGTGTGAGTCTTCACATGTGAAGAAGGCAAATACTTTATTGGATTTTTAAAACCAAAAATGTTACATGACTCAACGTTAAAGGACTAATTAAATGTCTAGTTTGTTTATTTAAACATAGATATCTAAAATAGCATACACTATTTTCACATATATTTTATTTTACTATTATTTTAAGGAGCTATTTTTTCCCAAAAAAGATCCTGCTTTTAAGTTCATAGCGCTAATATTTTTATCATGACCCCTGATATATTTTAGATACTTCTCTCTAGTAAGGTAGCTACAATCTCCAAATAACTGACCAAGGCAGATTTTTGGGAAGGCAGCATGTTATAAGGATAGTCATGTGGACAGAAAGTGTGCAGACATCTATCCAGGCCTCGCTCTCGACTGTCCACTTGGTGAATGTGAGACCATGGGCAAGACATTTCATCCCTCTGAACTCCATTTCCTGGTCAGTAAGATTAACCTTAATTCAGCTGTAATGAAGATTAAATTGAAAGTATTTATAATACACTTGGCCTAGAGTCAGTGTTAACTAAATGGTACCCAGTAAATTACACAGTGAATGGTACTCCATGAACTGAACCTAGGACAAAGTCCCAGCAAGCAGAGTTTTCTTCTTGATGACCAGAAGCAGATAGTTTTCAGCTTTCAGAGGCCCTAGTCCCCTCAGAATAGAGACTAATGCAAGAGAACAAGGCTGCAGTGTCCCTGCTGGACTGTAAGATCCGTGAAAGCAGGGGCCATGTTTGCCTTACTTTCTATTGTATCCTGTATGCCTGGAACAAGTGCTCAATACATTTATTTTTTAATGAATGAATAGATGAATGAATTGCAGTTTTATCCACAAATGACTGAATTTCAAAATACCACCCTCTCCTCTTCAGTTGGCAATTCCTAACTCAAACTGGATTAAAACAAACAAAAACTATTGAATTAAGTTATCCTGTGAACACATCACTCAACTTCCAAAGTCTCCAGAGCCCTTAAGTTTTAACCTAATTTTTGTATTCAGAAATTATTTTTTAGAAATACAATAATCTTAGAGAAGCCAGAGTATACAGTGTGGTCACCATGTAGAGATATAAAGAAAACAAGATTGGAGCAAAAACCATTCTGTTTTAAAGGTGATTGCCAAAGGAGCATTTTCATTATTTTGACAAAGCAGGCTTCATCATTTTGGCAAATATAGATATGTGGGGAAGATAATCTTGGAGGATTACTGCTTGATGTATGAGAACATACCACAAACTCATTTAACTTGTGTTTGTTAACCAGAAGTCTCTTAACTGGTGCTTCTGCTCACATCAGTGTGTTCCTATGTTAATCAAAGTTTGGAGGGATGATCTCAGGTGCCACAATATCCTGAGTCATCATGGGAAGATTAAATTATGCTCACTCAGTTTCACCCATCAAATGCAGTTATCATGATACCTCTCATTCTCTAAAACAGAGTATTTGATTTACCAGTATATCTCAGTTTTCCTATTAAAGCTGTATAATTTTACCATAATATATCAATGAAAAGAATCACCTTAATTCCCCACCACAGAACTCATCTCTCCCTTCCATCTAATATTGCTTTTTAAGTTTTCGAACAGGGTTGCCAGGTAAAATACAGAATGTCCAGTTAAATTTGATGCCGATAAATGACAAAGAATTTTTTAGTATAAGTATGTCCCATGCAATATTTGGGACATACTTATACTAAAACATTATTCATTATTTTAAATTCTAATTTAGTCTAGCATCCTGTTTCCTGTTTTGTTGTTTTTCTTTGATTGTTTGCTAAATTTGGCAACACTATTTCCAAAGGATTTGACATGTAGCCAGGCTAAAGCACATCTGAGCAAGCCTGCTATGGAAGAATAGAACTAGATCCTAGCATCTTATTCAAACCTTGAAATGTTAGTGTAACTTTTCTCCTAATCATTGCTAAAAGTGAGTTATTAAATTGTTGAATTAATAATTGTTATTTAACATTGTTAAAAGTGCTAATTTTTAGTTAAAGGCAAATCAATGTGCCTCTTCACTGTTCTTTTTTGGATGAGGCAGACTTATAGAAGGAACAAGGGTCTAACTGTACTGTGGATATGTTAGCAGAATGGGGGCTGGGCATCACTAGGTTTGTTGATATGTAAACTCTGCTTTAGCCAAGTCTGCATTAGAGTAAGGACGTTAATCTGATAAAGGTTGTGCTCTCCTTACAATATTCAAGTTAATTGTGTTTTTGTCCAGATGGTAACATCTGGTACTTATTACTAGCTAAACATTTTCTTTATAAAAGCTGATTTTGAATCAGACAGGTGTGACCACAGTGACCAAAAATGTGACTTCTATTTTTAGCACTACAATTTCATAGACCCTCAGTAAAATACTTTTTATAATTTTTTTTAATCCTCATTGAATTTATTGTATCCAGGTCCCAGCCAAGAGCAGCTACTGTGACTGAATTACAGGAAAGGGTGCTTGAGAAAAATGGCAGTTGCCTTTATTGTGTTAAAAGTTGATTCATTTATCAAATATTTGTTAAGTAAATACCATAGAAAGCTGGGCTCAAGGAGTCATAGAAAAAATTTAAATATGACTTGGCTTATGTCCTCAAAGACAAAATCTGGTGAGGCCAGTAGCAGCAATCCAAGGAGCTGCATAGGGTCATCAATATAGAGAAATGCACATAAAGTGCTAAAGAAGAGTCTCATAGAAAGAAAACCATGCCTAGTGGGAAATATTGGGAAAATTGTAGCATTCAAAAATGGCTCAAGATTTGTAGTGGTATAGGTAGTGGGAAGGGCAAGATAATGGGGACTTCCTAGTGAAGGGAACAGAATGAAAGAAAGCCTCCCTCCATCCCACCCCCATAAGAAAGTTTTTTATTCCATTATTTATGCCTGTCACAAATGGGGTAAAATGAGGAGAGGCTTTCAAGGCTGCAGTATGGAAGACTAGGACATGCATAATTCCGAGCCGGGACTGAATGCTTGGATAAAGAAATGGCATGACCTGAAATGTACAACTCATTGGAAAGTATCTGAGCAATTAACTCTTAAGGACCAGCTGATAACATGGACACAGTTTAATCTCATTAAATGCATGCCTCTCATTTAGGATGGCTATATTTTTTAAGCTAAATTTTAGTTATATTATGCAGAATTGAGTTGTTTCAAAGAAAAATAGGTTATCATTCTTATGCATGTCCTTGATTGAGGTGTACAGTTTTGAAAGGAGAATAATTTAATGATTTGTTATTAAGTGGCCAATCAATTAATCAATGATTGATACTCTCCTTATGCTCAGAAGCTACTTGGACTGCTGCAGAAGATGTAAAAAGATCTGATGCTCTTTGTTGCTTTTTTTTTTTAATGTTTATTTATTTTTGAGACAGAGAGTGAACAGGGGAGGGTCAGAGAGAGAGGGAGACACAGAATCTAAAGCAGGCTCCTTCCAGGCTCTGAGCTGTCAGCACAGAGCCCGACGCAGGGCTCGAACCCACGAACTCTGAGATCATGACCTGAGCCGAAGTCGAATGCTTAACTGACTGAGCCACCCAGGTGCCCCTGATGCTGTTTGTTGCTTTTGAGAAATTTATAATCTAGCTGTGGATGCAAGATAACCAATCTTAAAGCATGGAGAGGGGGGCGCCTGGGTGGCACAGTCGGTTAAGCGTCCGACTTCAGCCAGGTCACGATCTCCCGGTCCGGGAGTTGGAGCCCCGCGTCAGGCTCTGGGCTGATGGCTCAGAGCCTGGAGCCTGTTTCCGATACTGTGTCTCCCTCCCTCTCTGCCCCTCCCCCGTTCATGCTCTGTCTCTCTCTGTCCGAAAAATCAATAAAAACGTTGAGAAAAAAAAAATTAAAAAAAAAAGCATGGAGAGAACAATTTAATGCTAAACTGTGTGCTACTTTCTGCACATGCAATCATATTTCTGACAAGGGAGAGTTTGGAATAAAGGCTAGAATAGTTTCAGAAGTTTCCATGAAGAGTTTAAGATGGGTTTTAAAATTTCAGCAGAACTTACCTCTGTCAACAGGAGGATAAGGGGCTGCAGGAACATTTTGAGCAAAGATAATGATGAGGGTTGTATCTAGGGTATACAAAAAGATGGATTCACTGAAATATGCTGTCAGTAAGAGGAAACAAAATTAGATAAACAGAATGAAACCAAAATGAAGATTTCAAAGGCTGGATAGACTTTTTATATAGTCCTATAAATAATGGGGGGCCATGGAAATTTTTTAAAGCTCTCTTTCTTTTATTATTGTGGTAAATACACATCACATAAAATTTATAATTTGGGCCATTTTAAGTGTACAATTAAGTTGTGTGACGTACAATCACATTATTGTGCAGCCATCACCACACTCCATCTTCAGAGCTTTTCATGATCACAAACTGAAACTCTGTACCCATTAAATACCACCTCCCCATTCCTGCCTCCCACCAGTTCCTGTGGCCACCATTCTACTTCCTCTCTTTGTGTATTTGAATCCTCTCCATACCCCACATCAGTGGAATCATATAATATTTGTCCTTTTGTGTCTGGCTTATTTTACTTAGCAATGGAAGATTTTTGAGCTTAAGAATGACATTGCAAAAAAAAAATTTTTTTTATGGAAAGTGAATTGGCAGTTATGGATGGTATAGATTCATAACTGGGGTCTGACAAGCCAACCAGACCAGTTAGCACCCTGGCCAGGAGGATGCAGACCAGAGTAATGCCAAAAGGAAATGAGGACCACAAGGCAGGACCAACCAACATACTTTTTTTTTTTTTTAATGAAAATATGACAGGATTTAGTAGCAGAACAGGAATGGAATATATAAAATAGAGAAAGACTAGATGACTAGGCAGAAACTAGCTGGTTGGCAGTTCCACTGGTTAAAACACAGAGTTTGATAAAGAAATTCAGTATCAAGGGGAAAAGGACCGTTTGGGTTTGGACATGGTACGTTTGTGACGACAATGGGATTTTCGTGTGGAAAGCTCCTAAAACAGTTAGAAAAGGGGTGGGCAGGACAGCCTCCGGCTTTTGGAATTACTGATTTCCTATCTCCAGCCTATCATAAACTGAACCTCTGTTGGGCAGGGCCTGTACTGGATCTAGGGCTAAATTCTAGATACCAAAGGGACTGGAACATCAGTACTTTGACATTAAGCTTGGAAGAACTCAAAAATGGGGAAATGTCTATCTTCACGGAAGAGTTTCCTTCTTGGAATGTGAGTGTGGGAGGGAGTGCTATAAGTCTAGGAGAAAGGTTTGAGGGAGGCAGCGCTTTGGTTTAATGTCAAATGATCCAGAGACTTAAAAATGTATATGAATGGGTACAATGTTCCTATTCAGTCTGTGGTATTCTCTTTCTAAGCATGGAGAGTTATAGAAAATCATTTTACATCATCTATTTCATTCCACCCTCTAGATTATCCTTGCTCTGGCATGTTGGGTATGGTGTCTGGACTTATCTCTGACTCCCAGATAACAGCATCAAACCAAGGGGACAGAAACTGGATGCCTGAAAATATTCGCCTGGTAACCAGTCGCTCCGGCTGGGCACTGCCACCTGCTCCTCACCCATACATAAACGAGTGGCTCCAAGTGGACCTGGGGGAAGAGAAGATTGTGAGGGGCATCATCATTCAGGGGGGGAAGCACAGGGAAAACAAGGTGTTCATGAGGAAATTCAAGATCGGGTACAGCAACAATGGCTCAGACTGGAAAATGATCATGGATGACAGCAAGCGCAAGGCTAAGGTGAGATCCAGGGATGGGAGCAGCTGCTGGGGAGGAAGTCCTTTCTCATGTCATTGACTTAAATCCAAGACCTCCAGCATTTTCCTGAGGAAGTACGACTTTGTATTTCTTTTAAGCCATGACATCAGTGGAAGTGTGGATGGTGTCCGTAAGACCCCCATTCTAGGGAAGACAGGAATGAGATGCTAAAAGTGGTATCTGAGATCAACGCAGAAAAGAATTACATTGCTGGCCGCCTTTCCTTCCTTAGGGAACAGGGGAAAGCTCGACACTCAGGAGACAGGGCGGCCCAGAGCCTGGGAGCCTGGGGACTGACAGGGCAACCCAGCAGAAACTCAGAATCTCTCAACAGATTTTAATTGTGGTGACATACACATAACCTAAAATTTACCATCTTAACCTTTTCAGATGTAAAGTTCAGTGGTGTTAGGTACATTCCTACTGTTGTGCAACCGATCTCCAGAACTTCCTCGTCTTGCAAAACTGAGAATCTGTACCCACCCCTCAATGACTCCCATTTCCTGATGCCCCAGCTCCTGGCGACCACCGTTCCACTTTCTGTCTCTGTGAATTTGACTTCTTCAGGAGCCTCCCATAAGTGGAATTATACAATATTTGTTTCTTTGTGACTGGCTTACTTTACTTAACACAGTGTCCTCAAGTTGGAGGAACAGGATTCCATTTCTTTTTAAAGCTGAATGATACTCTACTGTATGCACATACCACATTTTGCGTATCCATTCATCCACCTATTGCCACTTTCATTGTTTCTGCCTTTTGGCTTTTGTGAATAATGCTTGAGTATGTTTTTTTATGCCTTGGAACCTTTTAAAATACACTTGGCTCTTGATCCAATGATAAGGGAGATATTCCAACATTCATCACAACACGTGGTATCGTTTTTTTTTTAACCAAACAGATTCTTTAGGGATTATGTTTTACTTAGGCTGGTGGTCAAACTAATTTGCATTTTCTTTTTTTTAGTATATGTGCTGCCAAAGTGAGCACTGATTTGCATTTTCTGAGCACACAACACCTGATGATGGCTGGTGTCCATCAGCTAGGCCTGATGATGGCTGGTTTGAGTGTGAATAAGTAACAACCCATAGACCATCAGTTCTGTGTGCACTGAGGGAAGTATTCAGCTGATGGCACTTCTCACACCCAACACAACTAGCTTTCCATCCCAGCTTTTGCATCTCTGCTTTGCTCAGGACCTACTCCTTTTGTGAAAAGATTTTAGCCCATTGGAGGGAATGTTATCCTTGTTCCCACTCTAAATGACTGTGGTGATGTGCCTTGAATATAGTGACTCAGGCCAAGGGCTTTGCAGGCAGGAAACAAAAGCCCAATGGCACAGCCAGATCCCCCTCTGTCCAGAAGCTGGACTCTGCAGAGACCACCTGTCCCCACTGGCTACCTGTCCACCAAGGCCGTGGTCAGCACCAGTGTGGCAGGCCACTGACAGTGATGATGCTGTCGGAAATGTAAGAATCTCTCTCCCATCTCGCCCCTACTTAACTTGTGGTTTCTAAACAATTTCCAGTGTTGTTTTTTTTTTTTAAATCTACATTACAGCTACTTTCCTTCTTGTGTTCATTTCATTCCCCACCCCCTTTATGCCTGCCCCTCTTGTTTTGATAAAAGAAAAAGTAAAATAAACACCAGAAACCGGAGTTCCCCTTAAGAGCCCATCTTTTCAGAGGAGTTGTGAGCCTTCTGACTTTGTCACAAAGTGTGAATATGCCACACATCAGCAGCATCCTGGTGCTGTTGTGACAACAGCAGGTGTTGTGACACCTTCAACATGAGGGTTCTAGGAGAGAAAGAAAACAAATTACCATATGCTTTGGATAAGGTGCCTCATCGAGTCTGCAATTAAGTCTAAAGCTATCACTCTACTGTAGTACATTGCGCATAGAATTCCACCAGGAGCCAGCACACAGGTTTCAATCTTAACAAAAAACTCCACTCATGAGTATGTGAGATTTTTCTCCTCAAATATGATCTTATCCGTCATTATCATCCCCCTATGATATTTAAAACCACAAAAGCCTCTAAATGATTTACATAGAGCCTAATCTGTCATTCCTGACATGTCCTTCTCCTTAAATAAAATCTTTAAGATGCAAAAGGACATGGGTAAAGCCTTCAGTTTAGGTGCAGTGCATATTACTAAGTTGTATAATGATACTTAAAACATACTCTATTTAAACTTACAAATGAAGGTCACCTGCTTAGGATGCCAAGTATCTTTTGTGTAATAGTAGAATGAGTACTGGGTTTTATGAATAAAACAGTACTTTGATGGCTATAAAATCCCCTATATCCTGCTCCTCACTTCCTACCCTCAAGTAGTACATGATGGACAAGGTATATCAGAGTCTTTGAATTAAGCAGAGAGGAGATCTAAATGCTCAAATCCCTCTTCTAAACCACGGTGAGTAACAGGACACAAAGATATTTCATAAACGATCTTATGTTAGCAGTGTTAGCTCATTTCCATATAGATCCTCGCTGCTAATATTCTTTCCAGCTCATCACGGACAGCTTTTATAATTTTCTACATTGTCCTAATTCTTTACTCAAGTTAAAATTAGAAGAAGAGCTGGGAGTCTATAGCTATAAGTGCTTTTCTCCTGTGATTGTTGGAGCTATATTAACATAGAACAGGCATGCATAGTAATGTTGTTTTCATTATAATTATATCTCACTGACGACACTTAATTGGGCCTAACAATAATATATGTCAGATTCCCAATTACTGGAAGCAACTGTGTTCCATCAAGAGTGCAGAACCCCAATAATGATTTTACTCTTCAAAATAAGAGAAGGCAGCTTTAGGGGAAGAAGCGAGTCTGTGTTAACCACGTCCTTTAGATTTCTGGAGACTTTTCTGGATTGGATAGGACCAATTAATTTATTTCTGGAACTCAGAGAACCTCTGGCCAGATCACAGTCAACCCAATCCGTCTGTTTTCACTTACATGTGTGTCCCTTTTAGCCCTGATATTTCTACCACTGAATGATCACATCTTTTGCTGGCTTATGACATCTTGATCCAGGAATCGGGTATGGTCCCTGCTCCTGACTGACATGGCCTGGTGGCTGGCCATCCACTCAATCTAATCTACCAGTCAGTAACCCAAACTGCAATACATTTAAAGAAAAATTAAGGAAACTAAGTATGTGGCCTTGGTTATAGACCTCAGTTACCTGAATGTAATGAGATTAGACATGATTATTTCTAAGGGCAGAGGCATCATAGCAGTGTGGTGAAGGGCCCCAGTTAAGACTGCCTAGGTTTGAATCCTGGCTCTGACACTTACTGTACGTATGGCCTTGGGCAAATTACTTGACCTCTCTGTGCCTCACCTGTCAACTGAGGATAATGATAGAATGTACCTCAAGGAGTTGTCTTGAGGATCAAATGAATTAATATACTTTAAGCACTTAGAACAACGCCTTGCACCAGGAAACATGATGCGATGTTTCATGTATAACAAGACACTCGCAATGATAAGGCAACTTGATTTTCCTAATCTCCCTCCCCACCTCCCTTTAGGGGTAGGATTAAAGAATAATGTTGGGAGAAGAGGATAGAAGAAGGCTTATCTATTTCTTGAAAAAATTATTGTTCCATTTTCTTATGATTCCACTCAAGGATTTTGACCTTCCTGTCAATGTAAAAAGGGAAATAAAATAATAAAGTAGCAGCACAGGCAATGGGTGGCCTGGCCCCTGAAGAATGTCACAGTGACTTCAAGTCAGGAATGTATTTCAAAAAAAGGAGCCCATTCACACTGCAGTTCAGCCAGGCATCAGAGCCTCACTTGATAGCCAGGACCCTTGTTACTTACTTTCCTGAGAGGCTCTTTTATCTACAAATGCCTCCAACTGGTGGTTCTGCTTAAGTAAATAGCAATTTCAGTGAGTTGGAATAACCCCAGTTCCTAACTAAATAGCACTTGTACTACATTAAATTTAATATCTCCTTCTTCAGGAATTTAATCACTCCCTCTTCTACAGGTTTTAGCAAACTAGGACCCGCTTCTTTAAGAGAATGTAACAGGAGTCGTCACTGAAAATGTGGTGTCTAACATAGCTCTGAAAAATGGCAGCTTCTCTTCCTGACTTCTCTTCCTCCACCTCAAGGAGGTGGTAGAAGTGTCACTTCTTGAAGGCACATCAGCATAGCATTGAAAACGTGTCTCATTAAATCCTCAGCTTCTGGTATAGCCTCAGTGTGTACTTCAAAGTTTCTGAGAAATGACATCTGTCACTCCTTAGAGAAGCTTTAGTTGTTTCCCCCCCCTTTCTCATTTATGAAAGACATGTCAGCCATTTACGAGGTGGTGGGATGGGGTCTGTTTCTCTGCCCTATTAAGAGTCCTGAAGGAGGGATTCCTCTACCGAAAGGGAGGTTTTATTGATAATGGTGTTTCTCCTACT
Organism: Lynx rufus; assembly: GCF_022079265.1. Lineage (NCBI taxonomy): Eukaryota > Metazoa > Chordata > Mammalia > Carnivora > Felidae > Lynx > Lynx rufus. The sequence continues at coordinate 30,065,742 of NW_025814889.1, read as the reverse complement.
TCAGTCTTTTGAAGGAAACAACAACTACGATACACCAGAGCTACGGACTTTTCCACCTCTTTCCACACGATTCATCAGGATCTACCCTGAGAGAGCCACTCATGGAGGACTGGGGCTGAGGATGGAGCTGCTGGGCTGTGAAGTGGAAGGTAATTACAACGTCCCGAGTCCCTTCTAGTTTCCGGCTTTTTAATCTCTTTCTTCATGCATTTATGCCCCTGATGGCGCGGCTGCAAATTGCCAGCTTTTTCCCCTGGGTGATCCTACCTTGTGCCTGTCAGTCTGTGAGGCTCGACGTTCTAGCACATTCCACCAAACAGTGCCTTCAGAATCCCACTTTTGTATTGGTTGTTTGTGGAACTCTCCTCAGATTCTTTGGGTTGCCTTCTTTGACTTTTTTAAGTTTCCTGAGGTGAAATTTGCATAACATAAAATTCACCATTTTTAAGTAAACAATTCAGTGGCATTTAGTACATTCACAGTTATTTTTGCGACCACCACTTTTATCTAGTTCCAAAGCAAAACCCCCACCCATCAAGCAATTTCCCCTAGACCCCTGGCAATCACTAATTCCTTTGACTTTTTAGTGTTGTTTAGCCATCTGTGTCCCATTCAACTTTCTGTCTGCAGTGTTGACTGCCATCTCATACTAGTGGGAAACAGCATTTGACAGAACCACCACCATTATCTTGAATGAACTGCTTAGGCTACTGCAGAGAAACAAAACTTTACATGAGATAATATGTATGAATGTACGGTGAGGTCTGTTTGAGGATATTACTGCATACACTTATCATATGAAAGTCATCTCAAGGACAAATTCAGCTCACACACTGACCTCAGAACTGCACTTACCTCTGCATTTTTTAATCACATAATAAATAAAAGGAATGTTTGAAAAATGATATGATAGTTGTTTATTGTACCATCTAATGCTTTTGTGCATTAGAATTCCCATCTGCCTTAGATTTGGGCATAAAGAGTAACCAACTTTTCCATCCCCATAAAGGTCTTTCTCTAGGTTAGCTCAAAGAATGGCTATTGTTGGTACCCAGATGTTAATCAATTGAGCATATGCTCATGGTTGTTTCAAAGAATGCTTTTTAATATCACCTTCTTGTGGTTTCAAAATTATTTGTGTTTTGAGCTACCCAAATATAATTACATTCTTGAGCACATTAAACATCATAAAAGTTTTCTTATGCACTAAAGAATCTGAAGCTATAAATCACCATACTAGTGAATAATTCATAGCTACTTTTGTATGTGTTTATTTTAAAGCAGGCCATTATCTCCCATTCTTTATTGTGTAGTTGTTTCCTTATCTGTAGTCATATCTCAGACCTCTGAATTATCCAGTCACTATCAGCACAGACTAAGAATGACTATGTGCCAGGACTTTGGCAAAGATACCAAGAAACAAAAAGGGATGGGCAGATTGAACCGACTGTAGACAATGTTTGTTCCATTTACTGGGAAACGTGTTCATCTGGAAAAGGGAGTCAGTTGCCATGATGCAGGTCATCAGCCTAGATTCTAGAAAGCAACACTGATTTAAGAGGTGGAATGAATTGATGGCTGAAAAGACTGAGGCTGGTGGCAGTTTGCCAGTGTCAACTCTGTAGTGAGAGGTACAAATCGTTGGTGAAGAGATTTGCCACAGATGTTTCCAAGCACTCACAAAAGTGAGGAAGTTGCCCTTAGCCATAAGAGAAACCAACATCCGGGGAAAGTAATGTCAAAACTTTTTGACACAATCTGTGAAAGGGAGTGGTTTTTTTTTTTTTCTTCCTTAAAATGATTAACAGGCCCTATTAAAATATCTGCTTCATGACTGTGCCATGGGACATACCTAGAGGGATACGGGAAGACGGTGAGATATAGCTGAGCCTTCTGCAAGTGTCTGTCCTGTTTGGGGCTAGCATTTACAAGACACAATTAGAGAATCACAGAAGATAAAATATATCCAAGTAGTAAAATTGGGAAATAAAAATTATTCACTTTCTATTTTTTAAATTTAAACCAGGTACTACCCTGGGCCACTTCCAATGAGGAATTCCTCCTTTATAAATCCCATAAGGAATGCAGATGAATAGAGAGTTTAAAATACTTAAAAGTGGCAGGTAACTCAGTGAATACAAGTATCTGGATTAGCAGGGAGGATTCCACTGATTCACTGATAGCAGTACGTGGAGCCCAAAATGTGTGTGTATGCATTTCACAAAGTCTAGATGGTGTGCCTAAACACTGTGCACATTCTCTGTACACATTCCTAGTGTGTGCTCTGGGCAGTTGAGGAAGTTGAAGCTAGCTAAATTTCTTTCTTTTTTTTTTTTTAATGCTTATTTATTTATTTTGAGAGGGGGTTGGGTGAGAGAAAGAATCCCAAGCAGGGTTTGTGCCATCAGCTCAGAGCTGGACACAGTGCTCCATCTCATGAGATCATGACCTGAGCCAAAATCAAGAGTCGGACACTTAACCGACTGAGCCACCCAGGCGCGCCTAGCTACATTTCTATATCTGTCATAACTCTGCTCAGTAATTAAGCACAATAACAAAGACTATCAATTTTTTTATTGAGAAAGAAGCAGTTACCAACACATTCCCAGACACATGGCCAGAAGCTATTAGAGAACAGGCCCCCACTCCCAGTATCTTGTCTGGTTCTCAGACATTGAGAGCTGTACATTATCTCAAGCCTTGCAAAGTGAAAGGTAATGCCAAAAACTGTAAAATATTAAACAGATTGCAAGAATGAGTAACAGGCTGAAAAATAATAGACCAAACTAAGTTTAAAGAACTTCAAAAGCAGTCTTTGATTAATGTTGGCTACCTTTCAACTACACACTCAAAGATACAGGAATACCTGTCCACAGTGGAATGCAGTCTTCCGGGAGTTAAGGGAAAATGACCCCAGGACATCTAAGACAGCTCCTCTCAAACACCTGCTCTGGAGAGGGGGATCACAAGTTGAGAAGCTTACTTAAAGGGAAATGGAGTCATTCACAATTTTCTTTCTTTTTTTTTTTTTTTTAAAGAACAATATTGTACTAAAAGTGAATCTTGAGACTCCCTTTTGGAGAAAAATTCTAATACAAACCTAGCAAGCTTAGCTAATACTCAGAAAGTAAAAGAATTCATGACAGGCGAATTCTCTAGCCCACTGAGAATGTAAGGAAAAACAGTTGAAGCAGAATCTCTGTCATCAAAGTTCTCAATTCCAGGGTCATGAATAAATAACCAGTGAGAATGCAAGCACTTTTCACAAAAAGGATGTTTATGTAGATAGCAATGTATAAAATGCTAGGGCAGCCAGCTCTACTGAACAGATATGGATCAAATACCAAAACAAAGCAGTCCCCAACGAATTCTGCCAAATCCAAGTAGATTTAGCTCCTGAAAGGGAGGCGAATCATGCTCCTGGCCTTCTTACCACGGATTAGAGTTTTCTGCAAAGGTGTTAGCAGACTCAATAGCCAGAGCCTCGCAAATACATTTCAGAGGTGTGAGGTAGTAATCCTTGGATCTTGTTTCAGCACCTACAGCTGGACCGACCACTCCCAACGGGAACCTGGTGGACGAGTGTGATGATGACCAGGCCAACTGCCACAGCGGAACAGGTGATGACTTCCAGCTCACAGGTGCAGAAACCATCTTCATCCCATTGCTGTGCCATTTCAGTCATGTCGTAGTGGAGACCTGCTAGTGCATGTCTGTTCATGTTTGTGTAGCTCCTCACGGTGGCGGCCATCATCAACTGGGGTCACTGCTTCCTTTCCTCATGCCGTCTGCCGCCGCCGTTTGGCACAATTATTTTAGCCATTTTCAGAGCCAGAGGCTAGGATTTTCTTAATTCCATAAGAATTTCTCTATGGCTCCATGTGCTAAACTCATCCTCACCTTCAAACCCCCACCCCCACAACACGTGCACCACCCCTACACAACCACACACTTCAAAATGTTTATTTGCATTTTTGAACAAGGGGAAAATGCTTTGAGTGGAACCTTTACCCAACTAATTGATGAAATTAGGCTTATATTTGAAATGCAGCTTTTAAGTTAGGGTTTTGTAAATCATTTTACATTGAAATTTACAAAGGCAGAATTACTTCTTATTTCACATCAGCAACGACTAGCAAATGTATCAGGGACGGTGTGTGCCAAATACCTCACTAATTAATTTAGAGTATTACTCCATAACATTCTAAAACCCTAAGAGCTACAAAGTGACCTTCTCTTCTACTTGGAATGGCAGAGGAAATATTAGACAAGTGGGGAAATGGGATTGTACCACTTGGAAATTGGCCAAGGCAGTAGGATTTTCACCCTATTGTTGCCAAAGGCACTGTGGGACCTTTATCGCCACTTGGGTCAAATGCAGTTTCATATAGCATCTGACTCTCATTTTAGATTAAACATGAGCCCTTGGATACAGGTCTGTATTTTTAGCCAGAGGGGACTCAGAGAGCCCACATAATTAATTTCCATGGGCGAAACTGAAGGCGTTACCATGTAACTTCATAATAGTGCCATGTTATTGGCTAATGCATTAATGTAAAAATCTGGAAGGAAATGTCCCACAGTACATTTCCAATTACTTCAAAAGCTCTCCTCTGAAGGAGCAAGAGAGCTCGGCACTCAGATAGAATAAGAGGTGAAATGTAGCTCAGAGACATAGTACCATGAACTTGGTTTACATTTAAATCCCAGCTCCTAAGGCTGTCTCCCTCCAAATTTCCAGGCTAATCACTTACAGTCATAGGGCCAATAAATGTTACTATGGGCTTTTGAAAACAAATCTTGTGTGTAAGCAGCCAAAAACCACAAAAATTAATTAATGTAGAGGCATTTTCTTTGTGAGATGTCAAGTTCAAGCTGAAAACCCTACAGCTGATGTTAAGAACAGAGTACCATTCTATGAACCAGGTCCTGTGGAACCTTCCCAGGATTGCTTGTAAACACCCTGACACAGACCTCAGGCTTTTTGTGGACCCTGTCACACATCTGTAGTGAAATTCCTCATAAAAAGGAACGACTGTAGTCATCACAGTATACCCTTTCAATTGCCCTCTTGTGGAGAAGGTTCTTTTCTTTATAAACCCTAAAGTGGTCAGTTAATATTGATTAGAAACAAAGCCTCAGATTTACTTCTCATATCAGAACAACCAACCTTCTCATTTTTGGATCAGTTCGTGACTGAATCAATTGAAACTGAACCCTTTGAATGAAATAGGGCAAGTATGTTAGCCTGGAGCAAATTATGTATGCCAAACGAGTAACAAACCACAGAAAATGGGTCATTTATAGTAGAAACACTGACAGTCTTTTAAATGTACAAGGTTATAGTTTATCTACAGCATTTAACATCATTTATTGGTGAGATAGAAAAAAGTTCTAGTTTTTTTTTCTTTTTTACATACTACAATGGCAAAAAAAAAGTTATTTTCTCGAGCCAGCCCGTTTGTCTCAACATTTCTATGAATCAGACATATATTAAGAACTTCCAGAGGTATTGATAATGCCTGCTCTACGCCCCCATCAAGAAGAGGTGATTTCAGAAGGCATCTCATGTTTCAAATTCATTTATCGCATTGCGGCCAGTTTTGGGTTTTCTTCTTGTTGCTGTTTTTACTTGTTTTGCTTTATGAAGTTACTTGTTATCCTTTTCTGAGAAAGGGTGTGCTCCTATGTAAGCTTTTCTGCAAGGAGCAAAATCCTCCCTGACCCAGGTATCACCTTGCATGGAAACAGCTCACATCCTAGGCTCACACACACTCCTTGCTCCTTCAGTCACAGGCTTTGCTGACAGAGCCTCAAACTTGGCACGTTGAGTGTAATGGAGCCAAAGTGAAAGCATCCTCACCTTATCCTGATAGGAGGGGGTGTGGAAATTAGGATGAATGCTCTCTTTCATGGTGTTTGGTTCCTTAATGCAGATGGTGTCCCTTTAATTTCTCCTCCTGGGTTGGCTGCTTTGAATATAGTGGCAAATAAGTATTTTAGCAAAATGCTCATTACTTACAAACAACACTGAATTCCAGGTGAACTCTACCAAAATGCATGGAAATGAGGAGAGATTTTGCTCTCCCACACTGCTTGCCAAGGTGAAAATCCACCCCTGAAGTTACTCATTTGCAAATGCTGTTGAAGTCGTTAGATAATACAATTAGCTTCAAAGGCACCAGGAGGCCAAATTTCTCATTGGGTCTGTGCGTACCCAACATCAGAGTTTGGCTCCCAACGTATAACAAAACTGATAATGCATATCAGTTTTAAAAAGTGAATTTTCACCTTGAGTCTTTCTCCCTTGAGACCACTGGGAACAGAATGCTAATGTATTCTGGCCTCCCTCCAATTCTGCCATTATAGATTCACCTCCTTAACCCATAATATATATAATTCTTTCTTCCTAGTGCTTGCCTCATTGAGGCCACGCACACGTGTGACCGCTCATCCAGCGTATATGCTGGGAAAGCAAGGGTAACATGACTTGGTGCTGTAGTCAATTAGCTCCAAAATCTTCAAACCATCCCAAGAGCATGATTTTACGGCTCTCTGATTCATGATCTGGATGATTTCTGCTCTGTGGAAGCTGCAGGGTGAAGCTAGGACCTGGCCAGAATAGAGATGATCACACATCTTTATTGAATGATCCTACTGGAAGCTGTACAATGGCACCTTATAACCACCTCCCAAACTTTCCCTGATACTCATGAGCCCACCCCATGTCCTTCCCCTGAGTCTGCCCTGGGCTTTCCCTCTTGGGGTAACAAATAGATTATCTCTGATCATAATCTGCAAAACAGATACACATAAGGAGAAATGGCTCCAACACCTTATGTAATAAACAGCAAACCGGTGTTTCCCCTGCATTTAGTGGGTTATAAGCCTCACCTGAGAAGCTTTTGCAAATTCAGATTTCAAGGCCTGAACTTTGGACATTCTGGTTCAAGGAGTTCCAAGGAGGATAGGCGGATTGGCAGCTGCAGTTTCAACCAGCGTTCAGGTGATTCTTGTGTTTGGCAAGTTCAAGAACACGACTTTAAAACAGAAGTGTAGGGGCACCTGGTGGCTCAGTTGGTTAAGCTCAGGTCCTGATCTTGCAGTTCATGGGTTTGAGCCCTGCATCTAGCTCTGTGCTGACAGCTCAGAGCCTGGAGCCTGCTTCAGATTCTGTATCTCCAGCTCTCTCTGCCCCTCCCTCTCTCTCTCTCAAAAATAAATAAACATTAAAAAAACTAAACCAGAACCAGAAGTGTAATAATGAGGAGGAGCAGAAAATGGAAGCGCCAGGGTGCAGAAGAAAAGAGGGTGGAGCTAAATCAGCACCTGGTTCCTTCACCAGCAATTCCAAAGTTGCCCTACCGATTGAGAGCTCACAACATTCAGGATATTCTTTGTGCAAACTTCCAGTTCTCTGGGCCTGTGAACTTTTTCTGCAGCTTCTCCAAATCACACACTGGGCAGAATATTTGTCCTTGGGAAAAATAAACAACTACAGCAGCAAAAGAAAGGAGGAACTGCTGTCGCCCTCTTAAACCTACAGTTTTCAAAATAGATTGTGGGGAGCAGCCCTACACCGCCCCTGAAGGCACGCATCTGAAACCTTGGGAAACTATTTGAAGCTTAAGAGGCCCAGGTCAAGTTTAATTCCCAAGTCACTGGGGACTTGTGGAGGTTTTTGCCCTTCACTGTCACAATGGTGTAGCACGCTTAGCCTGGGAACCAGGGAATGCCCTTGGAACAAAGTCTCAAACTGTCCATACCGCCTGGATGCTTCATGAGCAAATGTGTTGAGTAAAAAATAGTGGTTTATTTGAACTTGATATCGTGGTGGACAAAATCTAAGTAAAACAAATTACTACAGGCGGAATTAAAGGAAGGATTTTCTGTGGAAAATGTTCGCCTCTAACAGATGTATGCACACATGCAGCATTTCTTTAATGCTTATTATCCCCAATGCTTACTTTTTTCTCATTTTCGTCTGTCACTACTTTTGTTTTTCAGGTGGGACCACCGTGCTGACCACAGAAAAACCAACCATAATAGACAGCACAATACAATCAGGTAGCCAACAAAACAAAATGGCGTAGATTCCACGTGTGCTTCTCCCCCTCCCCCCCAAATAGTGCATGGCCGCCCCCCTCCATGCCCTGAAATAGTGCCCTGCGCAGCTTCTTGGTTTCGGTTTCCCCCAAAGTCCTAGAAGAGGGACGCCATGCAGCATCTGGTCTCTAAGCATGAGCCATAAATATTGCTTTCCTTTCATCCACATGTATATGCAGCCGGGAGTGAGGTTTCCTTCTCCATCAGTAATTGCCAAATGGTGACAATCCCAGCTCCCGACTGAAGGAACTGAGTAACATACTTTGTTTAACGCAGCACATCTAGGACATGGACTGTGTTTGCAAACTACAGGAGAAGGAAATCTCACAGGCAGCAGCCTGACTATTTATTTTCATCACAATTCTGCAAAACCGAGACAGGCAAAGTTTGTCAGTTTTGCCTGCCACGAAGTTGGCAGTTTGACAACAGCGTTTCCAGTGGGCGTGCCACGAAGTGGGGTGCAGGAAACCAGGGCTCTGATTGTGCGGGGGGAGAGCGGCGCCCTCGGGAGCGCCTCCGCATCCTTTTATTCATAGAAAAGCGTAATGACTTTTCAAACCCTTGGCTTGCTGTTTATCAGCGGCCAGCGGCAGTGAAATGGCAGCCTCCCCCCTTCTCTCTTTTGTATTTTGTTAGTATTCTGTAAAATTCTTCCCCCCAGACACACACGAAGGGAAATAGTCAGTATAAGCAATCAGAGGTTTTAAATACTTTAAAGTTAATCATTAGAGTAAGGTGACCAGGTCAGTTTTCCAGCTTCTCCATTTCCTTTATTGAAGCTCACTCAGCCTTGGCCTCCACAGTCATTTATTAATGGGGCGTGTGGTGTATATCAATGTTTCCTCAACAGTATGACACTACCCAGCTAGGCAGAAAGTAGAAAGGACTGCTCTAATTAGTATGCTTCCTTAAAGGACACTGTCACCGTTGACCTGATTAAACTGCAAAACAAACTTCTCTTCACTTGAACTTAACCCCAAGTTTCCCTGTGGTGTGCTCAGGTTGACAGAGTTCTTGCTACCCCATGGCTCAGACACCCCCAACTATGGAAAGGTGAAACAGAAGAGTATCTGTTCACCTAAATTCAGAAAAAACTATAGTCCAAATTACATCTTTACCAGTTGTAAAGTATGGCCTCCAGGGGTTGTGCAACCACGCTGGATGGCTGCAGTTGGTCATGAGTGAAGCCCGGCCTCTCGCTTGTTTCCTGACTTTTCTGGGGGCCCTTGGCCCTCTTGGGTGGTTTTCTGTGGAGTAACTGCCGGCTGGCTTTCTGTGACCTGTCATAGGGAAGAGGGCTGAGGTGAAAACATGAAGTTCTAATGATGTAACAAACATATTAACTGCTCTGTTAGTTTTTTCTCTTGCCAGAGAGTTAATTAAAACCACTCTAAGGGGCGTCCGGGTGGCTCAGTCGGTTAAGCCTCTGACTTTGGCTAGGTCATGATCTCAGAGTTCGTGGGTTTGAGCCCTGCGGCAGGCTCTGTGCTGACAGTTCAGAGCCTGGAGCCTGCTTTGGATTCTGTGTCTCCTCCTCTCTCTGCCCCTCCTCTGCTTGTGTGCTCTCTCTCTCTCTCTGTCTCTCAAAAATAATAAACATTAAATTTTTTTTAATAAATATTTTTAAAAATTAAAAAATAAAGCCACTCTGAAGTTGCCAATGAACTTGTTTCAACTCCTCTCTCCTCTTGCCTATCAAAAGAGCTAGGGATCATTTATTTATTTATTTATTTTTTAATTTTTTTTTCAACGTTTATTTATTTTGGGACAGAGAGAGACAGAGCATGAACGGGGGAGGGGCAGAGAGAGAGGGAAACACAGAATCGGAAGCAGGCTCCAGGCTCTGAGCCATCAGCCCAGAGCCTGACGCGGGGCTCAAACTCACGGAGCGCGAGATCGTGACCTGGCTGAAGTCGGACGCTTAACCGACTGCGCCACCCAGGCCCCCTGGATCATTTAAAAACTAAAAGTGAGCAACAGTTCTAGAGAAAATGGAAAGGTATACACCAGATTCCAAAATGGGATAATTCTCCCTGGAGGTGGAAGGTTAGGCATGACTTTGTGAATGCATTCGGTTTGTGCATGAGTTCAAGGGCCAGCCATCTCAGAGGGTGTACTGTGGTCAGAGCACAGATGTACAGATCGAGAACCAGTAATACCCATAGCGACCACAATCTAAACCAGTTTATGTCAAACCAGAGCTTACTGATAAAGGCGGTCTGCTCTGGTTTTGAGTTCCACAAATGACCTTGGTTTCCTGTTTTTCCATTGCTTGAGTCCTGAATCTGTCTCCCAGTCTTTGTGGATAATGGACAGTCTGACCTTCTTTGAGGAGTTCTGTTCATTGTAGGCTTCTGGCTAAACCAATGCTCAGAACAGTTCAGTAGGCCCAGAGTGTACATAAAGTCAGAGGCCAAGTCTGATTTTGAGGTGTTCACCCAGTGGTGGGACCCACCTATCTGATAATTTGATCTACACTGTTCTGCAGTTTTCAGATTCTTTGGACATCTTTATAAGCAGCAAACTGAACCCCTGAACTTTCATCTAATCTCATTTTGCTGAAACCATTAGATACTCAAGCAGAGTCTTAAAATTTCATTTTTGTGGATTCTTATCAATATAATAAATTCAGTGGATATATAATATTCATATACTGCCTGGGTTGTAATCAGATGCATAAAAGTCTATTAATGCTTTGCCAGGAAATGATGAGAAACCCTGCATTTTAAATCTAACTCCCCCTGCTGAAACATCTCACCCTCTGAGGATCTTCAAACACTCCTATAGCAGCTCAGAGTATATTCCTAACCTCTGATTACATGGGCCTGAGCACCTCCACTTATTTGGACTGAAAGACCAGTCTGTGAGTAAGCTAGTTAACATCCTCAAAAGAAGTTTTGAAAAGCAGATTCTAAAATTAAATCCTTGTGCATATATGGTGCTAATGATTCGACTGTGGGCAACATAGTTCAACAATTGCAGCTGGTGCGTGCTCACAGCGGCTGTAAATTTGTTTTAAGTTCAGAATATTGTTTCCTGCTATTTTTAAGAGTCAAGAAGGGATTTAGCCAGATTATTCCCAATGAATTTAATGAGAATCATGCAGCCACAGGGCCTGGATAATATTTTGAAGACAGAAAGGTCAATAGTCCTATATACTTAACTTCATTCATCAATTTGCTTTTTTCTCTTTCTCTTTCCTCTTTTCTGCTTCTGTCCTTCTTTTTTCCTCCCTCAATCTCTTTTTTCTTTCCCTTCCCTATAAATGTTTGTGTATATTTTATGTGTTTAATAGACTTTCTGGCCAGGCTTGAATTTTCAACATTTTCTCTCACCACACCCCTCGCCACCATATGCATTGATTAAAAAAAAAAAAAAGAGTATTTCCTTTAAATTAGCAAGATTGCCAGAGATTATATGATTGGGACAAGAAGATGAAAGAGTAGTAAAATACATAACGTTAGAGCAGATTGCCTTGTTAAATTCCTAGGACTGGAAAAAACATAAGAAGATAAACACAGACCACTGAGCAGTACAGCTGCAGAAATGCTTGAGTCCTCCTTTCAAGCAAGGCTGTCCTATGTCCTGGTCATTACCAAAACATCCAAGTTCATATATTTTATTGTTATCACCAGAAAATTAAGAGCCAAAATAATGCATGGTGTGGTTTTCTATACTATACAATAATTTGATGTATTAACCAGAAATACAACCAGAAATGTGTGTGCTGTAATGGCTTGCTGCCTTCCTACATGTGCATGTCTTCTAAACTACATTTAAGGAGGAAACCCAAAACCACACACATATTAACATTTTCCAATATTAACATTTTCTAACATGAGATTATGCGGCAGTACATTCCAGGTTTGTGGGTGTTGACATCCAAGGTTGCTCAACCATTCAGTCACTGTTCAATGGACTGTAGTTCATCTGCATAATTCAATCTTGCTGCTCAAAAGTGTGGTAAATTTTGGAGAGGGTTTCTCATGCTTTAAGAAGCCCTATTTCATGGTTAGGATAGACTAGACATGAAATATATCACTCCAGTGACACCATAGCTGTGAAATACAGCCCTTTTGCACTAACACAAAGTCCGCACGTTGTATGCATCACGTGGCTCACACTAGAGTTACTTTCCCAAACTGGCCCTAGGCACCCTTCCACCCCTCACCCCTCAGGAGGTCTCCTTGTCCCTGGATGGGAGAATCCATCCAGTTTCCTTTTGACAATGCATATGGTGCATTCCTTCCAAAATTCTACATTAGCATTTGAAAAGGGTTCCTTGGAAACTAAAAATGCAAAGTAAATCATCCTTATCTATTCACTAAATCTTCCCATTAAAATCCCTCCTGCCATTGTTAAAGTGGGGGAGGGGCAATGGAGCCCAGGCTCCGAGAAGAAAGCAGGCTACGTCGTGTTAAACACGGACAAAGTTAAAGATCAAAGCAAGCTAGGATCTCAGCCTGACCCTAATACAACATACGATACTATACCTCCCTTATTGTACATAGGAATTGTTTGAGGAATGTTCAAGATCCAATTGGCGAGACGCCCTGGGCACTTTTCTCTCCGTTTCAATGCTGCCATCTTGTGGACTACCTAAACTCAAGAAGCGGTGACCTTCCTTCATTAGAGAAAACAGCCGCGCTTTGTGTGTTTAATTTTATGTAATGGGGGGAGGAGTGGGACTGGCAGAAGCAGGAGAATTTTATCTTTAGGATTATTTTTATTATTCGCTTCAGTTTACCAAAAACAAAATCCAAGCCATTATGATTTCATTTTTTCCATACTTAAAAAGAGAAGCTACTTGTAAGAAAAAAAGGAGTTGAGTAAAAAAAGTAAAGCTGTGGGGGTTAAAAAAAACACCACAGTCAAATAGCACCTTGTAGAACACACAAAATAAATAATCCCTCTGAGAATCCATTCATACTTTCTTTTTAGATTCCAAAGGAAACACTCTGAACATGAAAAAAAAATTTTTTTTAATGTGCAGCTATTTAAAAATGCTTTGGCTTTATGTGAACTTGCCTGGGTTTTAAGTGGGGTGAACAATTTACATACACATTTTAAAATTCACTAAAAAAGCAGAAACTTACATTTAAAATTGATTGACCTGATGCAAAGCACAGAAGAAAAAATAATCTTAAGAAATGCTTCAGAGATCTGACCTAAAGACCTGAGGCATTAGCCAGAATGGTGAGAATACAGATAGCCTCCAGAATGAGACATCCAGCCCAGTCACATTTCTAGACTTTTAAGGTTCACAGGTCAATCTGTACTTAAGATTCTTTTCATTGGTGGATATCAATTTATATAATACTCAAGAATAGAGTATCTTTCATATTAAATATTGTGGACCAAGGGAGAATGCTACAGATGTAATATATATGCCTTGGAAAGTAACCTTTCTGGAAATTTTATGTAAAACCAATTTGGCAGGCAGTCCATAATCTTTTTAAAGCTAGATTAAAAAAAAAAAAAAATCCTAAACGTGATTTTGCAAACATTTTGACATCTCCATGCGTCTTTTGAGTTTCCTGGTAATCCTGGATTTTGTGGCTTTCCCAGAATTTTCAAACATACGTTAAGTTATATAAATTGTGCCTTTTGTGAGCAAATTAAAGGCCTTTCTGACCTAAATGATTAAATTTGTCTTTCTCTGCTTTTCTCTATTTTTCCTTTCCACCCACTGAAGAGTTTCCAACATACGGTTTTAACTGCGAATTTGGCTGGGGCTCTCACAAGACATTCTGTCACTGGGAACATGACAATCACGTGCAGCTCAAGTGGAGCGTGTTGACCAGCAAAACCGGACCGATTCAGGATCACACAGGTAACGGAGAGTTCACTTCAGCCTCATTTCTTTGAATTAGCAAAGGTGTGGCTATGGAGGGTTTCTGTGGCCTGTGGGACCAGCGGTGTTTGAAAAGACTACCATGCGTTCACTCATGTCTTCCTTTCCTGGAATTACCAAGCTCTCCTTTCCTAGAAGGGATGCTTGTCCGCCAAGTAGTAGAGAAAGCTGATTAAGTTTGGCAACTGACTGCCTCTCTGGTAAATAGCAAACTGGGTAAAGATGTGTGAATAATTACCTGTTTCATACTTTTCCTGAGCTGTTTATGGCAATTTCAAGTATACTCAAATAGAAAAGGCTTAGTGAAATGAACCCTATATGTATATAACCCAACTTCAACAGGCACTAAATCACAGGACTCTTATTTTATCCCTATCACCCCTGACTCTGGATTATTTTGAAGCAAGTCCAGACATATGTCATCTCATTTATTTTGCAGCTAAAGAAACAATAAGTGAGACTATTGCTTGCTCTCTCTTGACCCTTGACATGGAAGTGGAAGAAGGTGGGGTGGGATTCTTATTCTTTAGAGGAAGGTTGTAAATCTAGCCCATTTTTTCTGAGCAGGTGGAAACCTCACCCCACACCACCTCCTGTCTTGCTTTCCTGCTAAGATTAATGAGGGGCAGAGGGATGGGCTGGGGGTTACAGGGGGCTGACAGCCACTCCAAGAACTTTTTATCCACCGCCATCCTGTTTTCCTTTTAGTCATCTTGTCACCCAGTGTAAAGATCCAGCGGCGTCCTACAAAGACCACATATACACACACTCCCATACACAACAGATACAACCCACCGACTTCTACCCTACGCAGGGAGACTTACAGGACTGTTCACTGAAGAGGTGGCTTCTCAAATGATACCTTTGAGGGGCATTTTCTGAGGCTGAGAAATCTCATTAAGCAAAATTGCCCCATGCTAGGGCTTTGGGCCAGTGGGTCAGTGGGCCAATGGATGGGCAGAGGGCACTTCATGCCTCTCCCATTTTATTGTTCACTTTTCTTTCCCCAGTGAATATAACCATTAAGTAGGTTGAATTGGCCGCCTTCCACCACAGCTACCTCTTTTCCTAATGAGAATGACAAGGAAATTGGATAAAATTGGACTCCTTCAATTCTGAGACACTTTCAATTGAATCTTAAGACAAGCAGTTTTAGAAAACTTAAAATACTTTGACTGTAAATGGCACTGTACATATAAATGGCATCAAATTAACCAAATGCAATTAGCTGAAATGAAGGCAGTAATGGTGGAAAAATTGATGCAAAGTGAAGCAAAATGGCTCAGTAGGATCTGACATTCAAAGGAGGTTAAAAGCTATGTTAGCCAGAGACAAAAGCTAAAAGGCTTGCAGAAGTAAAGTGCTAATTGAGAAAATGAAGACAGAGTTCCTGACCCAGAACTGTGATAAAACCCCTGAAAGGGAAAAATATCAACGCTTTATGTGTTGGAGTATCAGAAGAGGAGGGCTTGTCTTAGATTAACAGCTGAGAAGTGTGATTCCTTCAGAAGGATTTGTCTCTTTTGTTCTCCCAGACACCCAGATTTACCAGGTCTGCCCTGAAGAGAAAAAGCCTCCTGTAGCACTAGGAAGGCAATCATTTGCTGAGAGAGAGGGGTGAGCCCGATATCTGAAAGGCAGGAACTTGTTAACATAAAAATCCTAGATGAAAAGAGCCTACACCCAGCACACATGCACACGGACCGACATTACACAGTATTCCGCACTTTGCAAATCAGACCTGGAGATTTCTTTAAATTAGCAATATCTAGGTAAAATATCCTGCTGTTCAATTTTGAATTTTTTCAAAGAAACCCACGTGGTTTTCTGCAGTTGACTTCTAAGAGGGAAGCTATGTACCTCCTTAAGGAGGATTCCTGAAGCCCGTCATCTTCCCTGGTTCGTTGAGCAAGGGTTGTTTGAGGAGTTCTATTACTTTAGATTAGATGCTGAACTGGACACTGGAGATTCGGGAATAAAGGAGGGTAGCCCTGCCCTGAGGAGCTCACAGTCTGGTTGCAGGTGAGAAATGATTACTGTGCAGGCGTGAGGGTGCCCCAAGGTGGGGATGAGCAGCGACAAGAAAGGTAACACGGGGGATCAGAGAAAGCAGTTCTGTCCCAGAGACTGTCTGAGCTAGGATGGTGTGTGCAGACGTGGAAGAGGGATGGCAGGTGGTGTGGTTGGGCAGGTTCCTCTGTGAAGCAGTTAGATATGTGGCAGGGGGGGTGTGTGGCCTCGGGTGTCATGAAAAGAAGTGAAGAGGCTAACGGTAGTGAGGAGCCACTGACAAGCTTTGAGCAGAGGAGTGACAGGAGCATGTTTTTAGAAGACCACAGTGCATCGGGGCAGAGGTCATGACAGATTTCTCAGGCAGCCATCTTTCCTCTATCCAAGTCCAGTTTTCTCCTTCTTTCTTCCACCTCTTCACTGACTAGCCAAAATAAACCTCTTGGACTCCATTAGTGTGCTTCCTCTGTGCAGCATCTCTAACTTCAGTATTTTTCCCTAAGATGGGCATGTTGGGCACAGAGGCACGATGGGTGTGTTTTCTACCTGTCCCTGCTGGTAGACTGATACCCTACTCACCTCAGGGAAATGGCAGTGTCACACAGATAGGGTAAAGTAGTGGGAGAAAACAAACCCCAAGAGTGACTGAGTCCCCTTGGTCATGGGAGCACGCCACAAAAACAGTATCAAACATGCTGCTGGAATTTCCACCCTCTTCGTATTTCACCCGTTGGTTTCATTAAGAGTGTTTTGGTGCAATCTCATCTAAGCAGCCAGGTGATGGAAGCAAGTTGCCCACTGACACATCCACTTCCACCTGGACACCGTTGATGCAGGCGAGCAGATACAAGGACGTGCCCACATGTGCACAGTGAAAAAGTATCTCACAAACACACAAACCCCTTGGGCAGCAAACAAAACATCCTGCTGCCCACTGAGGCCCAAGCGTCAGATTCGCACTTACATCAGGTGAAGCGTTAGAGTAGGTATTTCTATTTGCAGAGCAAACAATGAAACATGAGTTGTGTGCATAGACCAGGTGGTGGCAGGAGGAAATGTTCCCACTGGGGGTAATTAAAAGCAAAGCCAAGAGTAAGTCCTTGCAGCCCGGCAAGTGTCTACGCTGCCAAAATGGCAAGTTCTAATAAGCCTCAAATATGCAACCTTGCCTCTCCTTGAACCAGAAGCCCACATCAAACAAGAGTGGGACTTGAGCTGAGATTCAAGCTTTCAGGTGTATTTAAGGAATTTATAAGCCATTAAAATAAATGAGGGAAAATCATCTGAATTTGTGGGAAAAAGAAGATGACTAGATTATTTGGAAAAACTGCAACTTTATTATTATCAAGAAGCTATAGTGACCTAAGTATCCTCACCCAGCTCAAATGATAAATAAGAAAACATCAAAATATGTTCCATTTAATGTCTGTGTTCACATCAGTGCTGCTGAAACTATTTTAAAGTTGCATGAAAATAGGTCTGCCCTCTGCTTTCAGTGTGCTTGCAACGATGCAAAGGCCAACTGGAGTCACAGCCCAGATCCACGTGACAGTGCATTCCAAATATGTAGTATCCAAATTAATGCTGCTTCACAGCCTTCTCCCAATTAAGCACCCACTCACAGAGGCTTGGAGTGCAGACCCAGTTGCCAAAGAGGTTCCCCAACAACAGCACACCGCTCCCTTTCCACTGCATATTTGGGTTCTCGGTGCTTAGCCTAGGAGAGAAGGTTTGAGTCACGGAACTGGAAAGAAGAGGTAAAGGATTCATACATTCAGCCACTCTCCCTAACCTGGGTTTTTGTCACAGCAGGAGATGGCAACTTCATCTATTCCCAAGCCGACGAAAACCAGAAGGGCAAAGTGGCTCGTCTGGTGAGCCCCGTGGTTTATTCCCAGAACTCCGCCCACTGCATGACCTTCTGGTATCACATGTCCGGTTCACACGTGGGCACGCTGAGGGTCAAACTGCACTATCAGAAGCCAGAGGAGTATGACCAGTTAGTCTGGATGGCCATCGGACACCAGGGAGACCACTGGAAGGAAGGGCGTGTCCTGCTCCACAAGTCTCTGAAGCTTTATCAGGTATGCCCCCTTCCCTTCCCCGGGTGGGAGGGCAACTCCTTCAGAGACACTGAGATAATGTTGAAAATCATGGAGAAGAGATGTGGGAATTATTCCAAAGATGATTTCGGGCATTTCCCGAACCTGGGATTTCGCTGCAATCTCAGTAGCATATTTCGCAGTCTCCAACATTATAGGAATAGAACCAATTTGCTGAGAAAGAGGAGAATGCTACTTTATAATCTATTTCTGGCTGCCACAATGAACATTCCTTTTATTTGGTGCTTTCCCCAGTTTAACGTTTTGAGTTCTAAAAGGGAGTGTTAGAAGTTTGATGCCATCACCAGGCAGTTAACATAGATTGATGATCGAAGCGCACGCTTACGTGAAATCTCATGAATTTAATTTATGTGCCATAGATTGAACTGAACAAGCATTTGTAAACACTGCTATTCAGGACCGAACATTTCAATACTGCGAAAATGATTTCATTTTGTTAGGTGATTTTTGAAGGTGAAATCGGAAAAGGAAACCTTGGCGGGATTGCAGTGGATGACATTAGTATTAATAACCACATTTCACAAGAGGACTGCGCAAGTAAGTATGAAGTGCTGTCGAAACCAGACGCACTTTCCCAGGGCACAGTTATTTTCACGTGATGGTGTTTGTCTTGTTCATTTAGACCTAGAATTGCAATGCAGGCTATAGGCACATCCTGTGAAGTGCAAATTTTGTTGCAACAGGGCATAACATCGGGTCAGTTTATCTTTAGCTACGTCCTTTCCTAACCCAGTTCATTTAGTGTCTGATTGTACCTGCAAAACCACATAAATAATGTGGAATCCCAAAACCATAACTCAGAAGAAAGACTCACAGTTTACAGGCTATATATACCATGCCAAAACATTTTGATGAAAAGTGGAAAACTCAGACATCTGGATAATTCCAAATATTTGAGTCTATAAACAAAACAGCAGGCCGTTGAAAATTTTGAGCACAGTGAACTTAATTAAGGTTACATTTTTAATGAATCATAGAAGCTATAATTCTTTGTTTTATTACAAATAAGTAGATGTTTCTGACTCTGAAAATAGTGGCAATGACTCAAGAGAATAAATGAAATTTTGAGACTTTACCTAGTATTAGAGTTTATGGTTTTTATTGGTCTGGATGTATAGATGAAAGTTGACATAGAAAACCAATTCATATTCCCTGGTTCTTGATATGTAATTATAAATAGAATCACTAATGGCAATGTAATAGCACAGTAATTAGTCTTAAGCTCCATTTGCTACACTTAAACTTTTGCTATATATCATATAATAGGATGTTAATTATAACAAAATGGAGTAAGCCTATTGGGCAAATTTAAGACAAAGGGGGCCTGTTGGCTGTAATGGGTTTTTGGTCATTTCAGCAATTTACAAAGCTTTTATTATACAATATATTGAATATATGTAATCCTAAAGTGGCAATAATTTGATATGGTCAATTAAAGAAATTAGGGGAAAAAGAGCAGTGAATAAAGATCTGCTTCTTTGTACTATGTAAGGAAATCTAATGCCACACTACTTAGCAGGTCTTCACAAGAAATGATAAGACTTAATATTTCAGTTGCAATTACTCTACAGATTGGCCACATCCAAGTCTACACTGT
Organism: Lynx rufus; assembly: GCF_022079265.1. Classification (NCBI taxonomy): domain Eukaryota; kingdom Metazoa; phylum Chordata; class Mammalia; order Carnivora; family Felidae; genus Lynx; species Lynx rufus. The sequence continues at coordinate 30,046,052 of NW_025814889.1, read as the reverse complement.
TGTTAAAATATGTATTTCAGGGGTGCCTGGGTGGCTCAGTCGGTTAAGCATCCAACTTCAGCTCAGGTCGTGATCTCACGGTTTGTGAGTTCAAGCCCTGCGTTGAGCTCTGTGCTGCCAGCTCAGAGCCTGGAGCCTGGTTCCGATTATTTGTCTCCCTCTCTCTCTCAAAAATAAACATTTAAAAAAATACGCATTTCATGCAGTTACACAGGCTTTCCTATTCCAAGATGAGAATTATATTTTTAGAATGTAAGAGTAAACTCCCTAAACTAAGGAAAAGAAATCAAATTTAATTCCATTCAGCAAGTTTTAATGGACTGCATATTGTATGCAAAGCAGCATCCAAGTGCTCCGGTGAATATATAGAAGGATTGAGACAATTCTGTGAGCATTTTTCTTTTCATGTGACTGGTCCACATGGCTATAGTTGTTATGAAGCAATGTACTCAGAAAGTCACAACTAATGCATTGCCAAAATACTCTATGTTGCTGTCACAATAAAAAGATGTCTAAGATAACTGTATAATTATTCATCAAATATATATCCTTGAATATTTAGCTATGGATGCTATGAGACTATCAACTATTTATTACTTATCCACACATTTATGCAACAAATATTTATTGAGGCACCTTTTATGTTCTGGACACTGTTGTAAATGTTGGGAATGTAGCAGTGAATAAAGTACTCAAACTCCCCACCTCCTACTCAAAACCACATGAGCTACTGGAACTCTTTTCCAGAGGGTTTTTTTGTTTGTTTGTTTGTTTGTTTTGTTTTTTTGTTAAGACACAGGACACAGTCTCTTGCCTCAAAGAGCTAGGAAGCAGTTATCTACAAAAGCACAGGATGGTAGCCATATGCACAACCCCACTACTGTTTCCTATTTTCATCAGATTTCTCCCCACACTCCAGATGCCAAAACCATCACCCTCCACTCTTCTCTTCAAAACACAGATAGCTGTGCTACCTGGATTTTGATGTGACACAGATATCCTAGTCATCTGACATTGCCCCTCTATTGATCTATAGTTATGTGGTAGGGTGGGATTGCACTAAAAACTCTCAAAGAGATCTAGCAGAACCATTAGTGTGAGGAAGGGGTGTGTGTGTGTGTGTGTGTGTGTGTGTGTGTGAAGGTTTATGTGGTTGTGTGTATCGAATTTTGTTGGCAGTTCAAATATCTCTTTCAATTTTGTTTAACTTGTCAGAACCGGCAGACCTGGATAAAAGGAACCCAGAAAATAAAATTGATGAAACAGGTAAATTTTTCTTGCTGACCAATTTTTTTTTTTAATTTACTATGGCTTTCATGGTAAATTTCATGAAGCAACTATCTGGAACGTTAGTGCCCTGGTATATCAAAGCAGTTCAAATAAAATAAACGTCTCTGCCCATGGAGCTGCGAATTGTCACAGAGCGAGTGCTCTCTTCTAAGCTGTCTGGAGGTCTAGGGAAGCCACCGAGGCAAGTCCAGCTTGGGGGAGTGGCTGAGCCCTGGGGGAGCGTGCTCACCCTGCCCTCCCCTGTCTGAGCTGGAGGAGCCCCTAGAGCATAACTGTGTGAAACACTCTCACTTTACAACTGTAGAAGTAGGAAACCAGTAAAGACCATGACTTACCCAGAGATCAGTGCTAATTTTCATACAGTAATTTGAAGCCAACCTAAATTCTTGTCTGGTTGATATCCAGACATGATCTTTGAGGACTGGAACCCAATTTTTGTGATAAGCTGTTGTGTTCAATCTGTTTCCCTCCTCCTCTTCATGGGACCCCTAACTTTGTGCTAATGAAGACAGTGATGAGGATGAGGATGATGATGATGATGATGGCAAGGATTTATTGAGGACCTAGTATGTTCCACACACTTTATATATGTATCTTCTATGCTCTCTAAAGCTTATTTATCCCCATTTTGTACACGAGGAGGCTGAAAAACTCAGATCAGTGACTTGCCTTTAAGTAGCACGGTTAATTGGGTGGTAGCCTCGGATCTTACACGGATTAATCTGAAAATGTATGTTTTTCTTGACTGCTTTGTGATCAAATACAAGACATTTGATCAGAGTTGGGCCTTGCCTAATGCCATTTTATTTCTAGAAGCTTCTGTACCTCCCAGCCAGCAGTTGTGGATTGATGGACACTTGCCCCGGAATCACTCACAGCTGCTGCCAGCAGTTCTGTGTCCTACACATTAGCATAGGCACCTGTTGCCTGTAGAAATGTGGACTGGCTATAGTCAGACTTGGACTTGATAGACACAGATAAATATGGCACTATACTATGACATTAGTAACATTAACACCCAGCTCATTCAGCTTAGTTACACAGCCCACCACGCTGAGATGTAAACTTTATTAGAGGTTGTTTCAAAACAATGTTTCAAGGGAGAGAATATTAATATGCCCCAAGGCTTGTTTTCCCCTGTTTAGGGACTTGCATCTCATATTTTTAGTTTTCTTTGATTGGAATCTTTGTTGATCAGAACACCATTAAGTAAACACTGAATGTTGTGCATTAACATTTTAGTCTCATTTCTAGTACCACATAATTAGGCTCAGAGCTCCCATGTTAATAATTTTTCATGTTCCACTCTAAAGAAAACATTTCCCCAGTGACTGAACTGCAGAGCAGTGTGACTGTCTCCAGTGAAACCACCAAGGCTGCAAAGATGCTGATTATTAACTGTGTTCTATTCAGCACAACACAGACACGGTCTCTAGCTCTGAGCCATAACCCATTTGAAGTGTCAGCAGCAAGCATCCCCTTTGTCCTGAAAGCTCTCTCCTTCTTGAGTGAACCCACGGTGGACTTGGGGGGAATTTGTTTGACTTGAGGATTTCACATGTGGAGGAACAAACACGTGTGTAAACTGTGCCCAGACTCGCAGGAAATGGTGCCACATGAAAGGGCAGCTTGGAAGGTTTCCTTGTGCCTGGTTTGGGGATCAGGCAAACACACAGGTCATGGTCAAATCCCCTTACTAGCCAAATGTGTGACTAAGCATTTTGCAGAGCTTGATGACCACATGTTTGGCCAGGGACTGTAAACACAGATTGTGATCTAGTACAGATGGTGGGCTGTGCAAAATCTGAATTCGATTAGAACATAACCCTCCCTGTATGTCCAGAATCAGTTGTTTCCATGTGCTGAGCTATCTGTCAGAGTCACAGCACCGACTCCCCAGAACTCTCCCCTCCCATACCTCAGTTCTAAATCTTGGTGTTTCCCGCACATGGGGGAGCCAAACCCCACTTCAGAGATTGCCTGCGGGCCCTTGAGAGAGGACGGACGAACCTGGAGTGTGGGATTTGCTTTTTTCTCTCCTTTTTGTCTATTCTTCTGTCCACTTTCATCTGGTATGTTGGCATTGCTCATGGGCCAATTATTCTTTTCCCCTAGGGAGCACCCCAGGCTATGAAGGCACAGGAGAAAGCAATGAGAACATCTCCAGGAAGCCGGGCAACGTGTTGAAGACCTTGGATCCCATCCTCATCACCATCATAGCCATGAGTGCCCTGGGCGTCCTCCTGGGTGCCGTGTGTGGGGTCGTGCTGTACTGTGCCTGTTGGCACAATGGGATGTCCGAAAGAAACTTATCTGCCCTGGAGAACTATAACTTTGAACTCGTGGATGGCGTGAAGTTGAAAAAGGACAAACTGAATACACAGAGTACTTATTCGGAGGCATGAAGGCAGACAGATGAAAAGACGAGTCAGAGAATTGAAGGGGAAGGACGTAACTTGAACGTGCTGGGGAACTGTTTGTTGATCTCTCTCACTGTACAGGCTGGGAAGTGCGTTGATGACGCTGAGCCAGGCTTTTCTCAGGAGCATCCATGAGTACGGCCGACAGACATGAACAAGTTAGCTGTGTTCGCAATCGGAATCATGTACAGTCAGCTTTTTTCTGTTGGTTTCATTTGAATAATCCAATGCTGGTGTTGAGACCAAGTATGAATGACTTAATGATTCATTTCGACTCTCCCTCCCCATTCTCTCTCCTCTTCCTTTTATGGATTCTTTTCAGAAACTGTGCAAAATCCAAGATGCTGGCACCAAGTGTATTCAGCGGGGCCCTTTTGATGGACATGCTACCTGTAGCCCAGTGCCCAGAATCTATTAGAATAACTGCACTTCAGTGGACTCCTGAAGCTGTACTTGTGTATAATTGCCCGCGTCGTGCATAGGCAAAGAAGGGTTAGGATGTTTTATGTTAAAGTGCTGTAGCCTCAGTACCAGTATAGTGTGTCAGCTCTGTTTACAAAGCAATACCGTCAAATTTTCTTGATGTTTTCCAGTGTTGTACTAAACCTCGTGCTTGTGAACTCCATACAGGAAACCGTGCCATCACCAAACACTGCTGGCAACTGGGTGTGCTGCCGACAACCGCAATGAAAAATCCTTGGCACTGGCTAGTCTATGTCCTCTCAAGTGCCTTTTTGTTTGTACTGGTTCTCATTGTGTTACATTAACAACCCGCTCTGTTTCTCGCTGGTGAAAGCCCTACTCTTTAATCAAACCCTGGTGGCCCACTGACTAAGAAGAAAGTATATTTTAGTGTGAGATGTCAGCCCCTGGGAAGGCAAGGGCTCTGAAGATTTGGCAATGTGGCTTAATTGTTCTGCTTTTTCCGTAGTTCAATTTCATGTCTCTTGACCCTTTTGTATAAAGCTGCAATATTCTCTCTTATTGGTCTTTCATATGGAATGTATTTTCAAATGTAAACTCTTTCTCTCCTCTCTCTTTCTCTCTCTTTGTCTCTCTGTCTCTCTGTCTCTCTCTCTCTCTCTCTCTCTCTCTCTTTTCTCTCTTAGAATTTAAGCATTTGCCATTGTCCAGAAAAGAAACTTGCAGCTTTAACCTGCTGGTAATGGCAAGCAATTTTGCTAGACTTTATGTTTAAAAATAAATAAATAAGGGAAATTCCTAACTTTGCCCTCCAAAGTCTAACTTTGGTTTTCTTGTTAACTGGTTAAAGTGACAGTATCTTTTTTCCTTAAGCCATTTGTCTGTCTGCTCCAATCAAAATGATCTGAGATAGAAATGTTTGCATTTAATAGAGTGAGAAGCTGAGGGAGAAGGAATACTAATTGGCTTTTAAGTGAGACCCAAAGGAAGGACTGAATACAATTCTCCAAGTATCCAAAAATATGAGATTTTTACATCCAAATATGCAAAATGACCCTTGAGAACCCTCTTGTTTTGCTATTGAATCAGACAAGGGAAATGGAAGAAAGAACAGTTAATTTAAGAAAGTGACTATAAATCCTGGTGCCTGGGGGGAAGTATTTTAAGATAATACAGGGAAAGAAAACAAGTAAAGTCAAAACAAATCTTTAAAAACATCCATTGAGCAGCAACGCTGAAAAAACAGAGATTTGAATGAATGCACCTAGAAACTTCCAATGGCTCACAAAGAAAAAGCCTGCCTTGGGACTGGTAAGAAGGAAGCCTAGAACAACAGCACAGAGCCGTAAATATCTTATCAGGCAGCATGCGAATTAATCCAAAGAAGCTGTGGTTGTTTCCCGTGTATTTGTATCAGGCCATGGTGTATAGAACTTTTAGATTGTCCTTCCTACATTGCCCTGGGTCCCTTTCAGATGCATTTGTGGGAGTCACATTTGCATCATGAATGGGTCAGTCCATTCATCTTGGTTTAATTGGATTATGAATGCCTTTTGTTTCCAGGAAAGTATTGATCACTAGGAAAAAAGAATAGATTTTTATCCCCAGAGGCATTCATTCAGTTGTTACAATCATACCAGGATGAAAGCACCAAGATGTGTTTTAGTTTTTTTGCTTTTTTTTTTTTTAAGGCAACAGACTTAGAGTTGTCTTTAGTCAAGGAAAAATGATACTGCAACTTTAAATTTTAAAGTATCTTGCACTGATAAATATATTTAAAAATTATATGTTTATAAAGTTATTAATTTGTAAAGGCAGTGTTACAAAATGTTCAGTTTATATTGTTTTAGATTGTTTCGTAATTTTTAAAGGTGTAAAATAACCTATTTTTTCTTTATTGAAATCTATAAGACTTTCTGTAGTAAAATGTTTTCATTTTACTGGTATATGATTGCTTCATGTTTTGTACCATCATAAAATTTTGTGCAAATTTTTTTTACAGAAATTTTTATTTTCTATGACAATATGACGCTTGTAAATTGTTGTTTCAAAATGAACAGCGAAGCCTTAACTTTCAATGACATTTGTATTCTCAGACACTGAGTAGCATAAAAACCACATAGAACTGAACTGTAACTTAGATTCCAAACTATGACTACTACATTCCAAAGAAACAGTTGAATTAAACATTTTCATAAAACACCCACACCTGATGGCTTTTATTATATTAGCTTTGTTCTTGTTAAAGAAATTGGTATTGTGCCAACATTGAATCACTTCCAAGATTTTTTAAAGTTCTTTTTCTTTTCAAAATTTTCTTTTTCAAAATTTATTTTACAAAGAGAGAGAGTGAGCTGGGAAGAACGGCAGAGGGAGAGAAAGAAAGAATTCCAAGCAGGCTTCACGCTCAGTGCAGAGCCCGACATGGGGCTCCATCCCACGACCCTGGGATCATGACCTGAACCGAAATCAACAGTCACTCAACTGACTGAGCCACCTAGGTGCCCCTAAAGTTCTTTTTTTAATTTTTAAAGTATATCCTAATTAGGAGAGAAAGTTAAGAAGACATATCCCAAAGTAGAATACTGACCCAAATTAGACACTGTCAGGATATAGGAATATAGAATTTAGCCTTATACACAGAAATTTTTCAACCCCAAATCTTATGTCAAATGCTCTTTATTCCATTTGGTAAATCTTTTTTTTTTTTTTAATGAAATTCACAAACATCTGTTGGTAAGTTTTGTTTTTATAGAAAGTAGGTACTAAACTGACAGGGTTTATGCATGTGCCTTTGTAGGTGTAAGGCAGTGTTAAGCATGGCATTACAACTGGCCATTTGCTAATTCTTAGGAAAGTTTCTATTCCATCTGGGACTAAAATAATAATAATAGTAATAATGGTAATGACAGCAACACGAAAGCAAGAGAAATGTTAAGCCAAAGCATGCTGAGTATGACTCTTTACAAAACTTCTTCCAGCAACCCTACTGTCCACAGACCAACAATTCTTTGTTTATCTATAATCCTTTGATTATAGGGAAATTTGAAAGCATAGGAACTTCTTGAGAAGTGGGCTGTTCTGTATAGCTCTTTGCAGGGAACCAATATTCCTGCTTCTCTGGACATTTTTGCCTTTTGCATCTTCCAAGATTTATCTAAGAATAAGACATTTTACCTATTGAGGGAATTTTCAAGTCTCTCTGCTTAGAAGAGAGAGACAGAGCTGGGTAATCACTTCACCGAAGTTAAATTCTACCTACTTTCAGGGATGTTTCCAGAAAACATGATGACTGGCAAGGGTCTATCAGAATTCATCTAGAGATGCTTTCTGAAAAATGCTAAGGGCCCTCAATTAATATTGTCTCTGTCTCATGTTTGAGAAGGCCTTAAACATAGATGTTTTCACCCTGTGTCACCCCTGGTTAACTGCTAGGCTACGTCCTTCTTACTGGGTGTAATGAGCTACATCACTCTATAATACTTCCCAAAGTCAGGAATTAAATGTATCATGAGGGTTGAAACACTTAAAAGCATGAAAATTATTTATTGTTCCATCTCCTGTCTTCCCTAATAACTTATTAATTGCCACTCGGGCTGAATTACACTAGTTCTTTTTGCAAATCAAATGGATTTTGTAACATTCCATAATATTTCTGCTTCCCAATGGTAATTATAGCTGTTGCGTTGCATTAAAAAGCAGTTCTGTTAAGCATTAGTTCTATTTCCCTAACCTATATCCACTAAGGGATCTTTACCAGCTTTTCAACTTGGGGGTTGAGAAAGGGAGTAAAGGGAGCCCCAAAGTAAGTAGAACTGAGCACCAAAAGTAGGTAAGACTAGATTAATAACCTTTTTAAAAACCTGTCCAATGAAACATTGCAAGATGATTCAAATGAGAGCATCACATTATCACATTGCATGCAACATGTTAGCAATAAATGTCCTTTGAACCAATCATATCATTTTAGGAGGAAAAGAGTAAACTCCACTGCACCAGAATTTTCTATGGTGATGTCATTGTAGTGCTTTTTATTGAAAGCATTAGCTATTTTCATAGCAGCTCTTTGAGGTAAGGTTTGCAATATTATTCCACCTTATAAATGAGGAATCCAAAGTTTAGGGGGGTTGAATGATGAGTCCAGTGTATCTCTAATCTAATCTCCTCTTCCATTGCTCCTACCATCTCACAGCCCTGCATTTTCTTGCAAGGTGCTTGCATAGGGCCTTGCTACTCAAAGTGTGGCCCAAGAATCAGCATCAATAGTGGCATCACCTGGACACCTATTAGAGCTACAGAATCTTAGGCCATACCCCAGACACACAGAGTCATTTTAATAATATCCCCAGATAACCTGTATTCCCATCCATTTAGGTTTGAGAAGTGCCAAAAGTCTTCAGTTAATGCTGAGCCAGGTGTGTGAAAGTTTGCCTCACTTCCAATAGTGATTTTGAGACACTCAGAGATGGGGAAAATACACATGCCTGCAGGTTTCACAAAGCACTTTCCAGATGAGTCAGAAAACAGACTGGATGCAACCTGGAAAACAGAAAGTAAAATTAGCAAATGGGCAATCCCACTCAGAAGCATGATTGCTCTGGAGGGACCTACACATACATGGGCTTTTCTGAGACTGCAGAAATAGTGCTGATGAAGTATTTTGCTGGGCAAAAACTTTAAAGTGCTACAGAGCATAGCAAATACTCTACTCATCAGAGTATAATCGGGAGTGGGGTGGGGAAAGGAGGACCCATTTGTAAAGAGCAAAATCCTCCTACCCAAAAGAAGTTGCCTTATTTATTCAACACACACAGTTTACTACTTTAAAAAGATGTTAAAATCCTGAATGGTAAAACTAGACTGAATGCTACTTGATCTTCCTTTGATGATTTCTAATCTTATTCCTTAGGGTCATCTGTACAGCTGAATGGAATGGTACCTATTATGATATAAGAGCTTAAGAAACGTGTAACACTTATAGCCAGTACCTACTGGTATCATTGCCCTGTTAGTGGTGTTAGGAAGCTGCTTGCTCTGGTAGAGTGTGATGCTGGGATTGGACATGCTGTCCTGTGAGGAGCTGTTGAGTCTCACCCTTGTGCTACTCAAATGAAATGTCTTGCCCAGATGGAAAGCAGGTCCTGGTCCATCATGACGCTCCTTTCAGGGATTCAGACATCCCCCCTACTCCATCATTTTTGACATGCACTAATGCCACACCCTTCTTCAAGGCCCGATCATCACCCTGACAGGATACAGTGCTGGCAATGCTAACAATGCTAACAATCTTGATGTAATCCAGTCGGGAAACTGTACCATTGTTAACTTGAGCTATCCTTTCTCTAATTTTGTCCAATTTCTGAAAATCATTGATGTTGATTAAATTGCTTCTTGACTTTGAATATGTGATATCTTTAAAGCAGATTCAAATCCTCAGGTTTTTGTTTTGTTTTGGTTTTGGTTTTTGGGGTTTTTTTTTTGTTTTTTTGGGTTTTTTTTTTTTTTTTTTTGCGATTCTTCTGCTGTGATTCAAGCCCTCCATCTAAAAGGATCTTCTTTTTGGAGTCAAACATAGTTTTTGTTACATCAGCTTCTAATTCTCTATGTATTTAAGTTGCTGTTAGTTATAAGGAGAAATACTCTTTCTGGCATCCAGATAACAAATCATCCCTTTGATTTAATTTCATCTATTGATTAGGTTTGGGTGGGTGGAGAGGCCCAGGAAGTGGCACCCATTCCATATTTTCCCTGTTCCTTAAGCACACGGGACTAGGACATCAGCCCTGTGTACTTCAGCTAATGAATGAGCACATGGTGGCATCTACTTCGCATAAATTTCTTAACTCCTTATCATCATAACCACTACAATTTCCTGAATGTTTACTGTGTACCAAACTTCACTATATGCTTCAGTTAATCTTTAAAACAACCTTATTATGATTTAAAGTTACAAAACAAGTCCAGCAAGGCTGAGAAATATAATTGATATCACACAATTAGTTAGTAAGTAGCATTTCCAAGATTCAAACCCAGATCTGTCTATATTCCAAATGCTACTCTAAGCTACCTCCACAGGTGAAGGAAAGGTCTTCTTGTTACCAATGTCATTTGTTACAGGAATGTCCTGGAATGAATGGAACTGTGATCTCACTTTACTGTTGGTCCAGGTGTTAGCTTAGGCTAACTATGGCTTGGCTATGCAGTAGTAAGAAATAAACTTCCAAGTATTACTGAGTCAACACATAAAAGGATATATTTCACTCATATAAGGCTATGGTGAATCAGGTAGCTCTGCAGGACACTTCTGTTCCAAGCAGTGACTCAAGGATCTGGGCTGTTTGCCTCTGGCTGCAATACCAACCAGAACACAGAGCTTCTAGTCTCCGTATAAAAAAAAGACTAGAACTTTGTTCACTGTCTCTTAAGTGCTGCAGCCTGGGATTGGCACATGGCCCTAATTTTAAGGGTTTTGAGAAAAGTGGGGGAATACATGTATACTAAAGAAGTAGGAGGTGTCTCTACCACAACTTGCAAAGGCAAAGCCAAACTCTTACTGTACAAGGTAACTGAGATTATTCACTATGCCTGCCTCATAGGGAAGTGAGGTCTTTCAGACTGGAAACCAATCATAACCTAGGGAGAGAAATAACCAAGGATGAGCAGTAACATGAGATGAGATGGCTTATGTCAAAGATGAGACTCCTGGGGCACCTGAGTGGCTCACATCGGATGAGGATCCAACTCTGGATTTTGGCTCAGGTCATGGTCCCAGGGTTGTGGGACTGAGTCCTGTATTGGGCTCTGTGTTGAGCATGGAGTCTGCTTAAGATTCTCTCTCTCTCTCTCTCTCTCTCTCTCTCTCTCTCTCCCTCTGTGCCTACCCCCTGCTCTCATGCTCAGGCACTCTCTCTCTAAAATATACAAAATAAAATAGGAGAGGACAAGATGGTGGAACAGCATGGAAGCTTTTTTTGCATCTCTCACCCCTGAAATACAGCCAGATCAACACTAAACCATCCTGCACACCTACAAAACTGATTTGAGGATTAACACAACAATCTGCACATCCTGAACCAGAGAACTCAGCAGGTACACAGCATGGAGAGGTGAACTGAGGGAGAGAGAAGCTGTGGAGGTCAGGGAGCTGTTTTGCTTGCAGAGAGAGGACGGACACAGGGGGAGAGTAAGAAAGAAGCTGGAGAGAAAAGAAAGAGTATGCAAGGGACTGAACAAAAAAGGGAGAAAGGAGAAAGGAGAGGATTTAAATTCCATTAAGACTCTATAAACAAGGGGAGTGCAGAGTCTGAAACTCCACAGCTCACTAGCTGGTGGAACTCTGGTGCGAAGAGTGAATCCCCAGGAGCAGACAGTGAGGTCCTCAGGGTCCTTGGGCTGCATGGGGTGAGGTAGTTCCCCTGCTGGGAGGACATTTGGTAGAGGCTGTGAGGCCACCCCACAACCAAAGATCCCAGCGGACCCTGGAGAACAACCATATTCACAGGTGTTGGAACAAGGACGTTAAGGGGGAAGCCTGGTGTCAGATGTGTGTTGTGATTTTTCATAATCCCTGAAACGCTGTTGCTACATGAGTGTGTGAACTTTTTCTGGGGTGGGCTGGCACCCAGCTGTAGTCTCTGGGCATCAGCAGCAGCACGGTCCTGCAAACGTTCTTGGTTGAGGACCATTGCTCAGTGAGACCATCTCCTGAAAGGTCTGAGTGGGTCAAAGCCGCAGTCTCTCAGAAGTGTGGGATTGGGAAACACAGCTGCATCTGAGAAAAACTCGGGAGGGAGGTGCCTGATGGCTTGGTCCTGGACAGTGTAAAAGCACGGTGTGGACAGAGGGATGTGTGATTGCTGGTTGGGGAGAGCACAGAGTTCTGATACTAGAAACTGGGTAGTTGGGTAATACCATTTTCACCCCTTCTGCGCATGCACATACACACCTACATGTGCCACTACAATCCAGCCCATTAAGCTAAGCAGCACCATCTAGTGGATAACAAAGTCATTACACTAAGCCCCACCCAACTGGGCCAACCTTGTTCTTCAGGACACCACAAGTCTCTCTGCCTGCTTAGTTTACGGACTGTAAAGTGCTTCATAGTTTGACTTCTAGGGGACACCAATGTAATTTCAATCGTATTTCAGTCTGTTTGCTGGTCCATCTATTCAATTTTTTTTATTTTCTTATTCTTGAACACAGAAAGAGAAATTTCTTTTTATTTTCCATTTTCATTAAAATATTTTCTTTCATTTTTTCTATTATATATTTTTTACCTTTTTGTAAATTTTTTAAATTCTATTTTACTTCCATCATTTCATTTTATTCTATTTAATTGTACTCATTTTTTCAAATTTTCAAACTTTTTTTTCTTTTCTTATCTTTCCCTTTTTTCTCTCTCAAGCTCCTTTCAACAACCAGATCAAAACACACCTAGGATTTAGCATCCTTTATTTGATTTTTTTGTGTTGTTTTTAATTTTTCAATTTTAATTTCTTTACCTTATTAATTCCTTTTCTTCCTTCAAAATGATGAAATGGAGAAATTCACCCTAAAAGAAAGAACAGGAAGAAATGACAGGCAGGGACTTAATCAACACAGATACAAGCAAGACGTCTGGACTAAAATTTAGAATCACAATAATAAGAATAGTACCTAGGGTTGAAAACAGATTAGAATCCCTTTCTGCAGAGATAAAAGTTAGTCAGGATGAAATAAAAAATGCTATAACTGAGCTGTAATCTCGAAAGGATGCCACAGTGGCAAGGATGCATGAAGCAGAGCAGCAAATCAGTGATATAGAGGACAGCCTTCTGGAGAACAATGAAGCAGAAAAAAAAGGGAGACTAAGGCAAAAGAACACAATTTAAGAATTAGAGACATCAGTGACTCATTGAATAGGAACAACATCAGAATCATAGGGGTCCCAGAAGATAAGAGAGAGAAAAAGTGGTAGAAGGGTTATGTGAGCAAATCATAGCAGAAAACTTTCTTAACCTGGGGAAAGACACAGACATCAAAATCCAGGAACCACAGAGGACTCCCATCAGATTCAACAAAAACCGACCATCAATAAGGCATATCATAGCCAAATTCACACGGTACTCAGGCAAGAAAAGAATCATGAAAGCAGCAAGGGAAAAAAATGTTCTTAACCTACAAGGGAAGACAGATCAGGTTTGCAGCAGACCTATCCACAGAGACTTGGCAGGTCAGGAAGGAGTGGCAGGATATATTCAATGTGCTGAATCAGAAAAATATGCAGCCAAAATTCTTTATCCATCAAGGCTGTCATTCAAAATAGAAGGAGGGATAAAAACTTTTTCAGACAAACAAAAATTAAAAGAGCTTATGACCACTAAACCAGCCCTGCAAGAAATTTTAAGGGGGACTTTCTGAGGGGAGAAAAGATGAAAAACAAAACAAAACAAAGACCAAAAGCAAAAACACTAGAAAGGAGCAGAAAACACCACTAGCAACTGCAACTCTACAGGCAACATAATGGCAATAAATTCATCTTTCAGTACTCACTTTAAATGTCAATGGACTAAATGCTCCAATCAAAAGACATAGGGTAACAGAATTGATAGAAAACAATGCTGTTTACAAGAGACCCACTTTAGACCTAAAGACACCTTCAGATGGAAAGTAAGGGGATGGAGAACCATCTATCATGCTAATGGTTACTAAAAGAAAGCCAGAGTAGCCATACTTATATCAGACAATCTAGACTTTGAAATAAAGACTCACAAGAGATGGAGAAGGGCATTATGTCATAATTAAGGGGTCTATCCACAAAGAAGACCTAACAATTGTAAGCATTTATGCTCCAAATCTGAAACAACCCAAATATATAAATCAATTAATCACAAACATAAAGAAACTCATTGATAATAATACTGTAATAGTTGGGGACTTCAACACCACACTCACAACAATGGACAGATTATCTAAACAGAAAATCAACAAGGAAACAATGGCTTTAAATGACACACTGGACTGGACTGGATAGACTTACCAGATATATTCAGAACATTCTATCCTACACACATTCTTGTCCAGTACACATGGAATGTTCTCCAGAATAGCTCACCTACTGGGACATAATCAGCCCTCAACAAATACAAAAAGATTGAGGTCATACTGTGCATATTTTCAGACCACAATGCTATGAAACTCAAAATCAGCCACAAGAAAAAATATGGAAAGATAACAAATACTTGGAAACTAAAGACCATTCTACTAAAGAATGAATAGGATAACCAAGAAGTTAAAGAGGAAATTAAAAAGTACATAGAAGCCAATGAAAATGATAACACCATAGCCCAAAACCTCTGGGACACAGAAAAAACAGTCATAAGAGAGAAGTAAATAGTAATCCAGGACTTCCTAAAGAAACAAGAAAGGTCTCAGATATACAACCTAACCTTACAACTTAAAGAGCTGGAAAAATAACAGCAAATAAAGCCCCACACCAGTAGAAAATAGGAAATAATAAAGATTAGGGCAGAAACTAATGCTATCGAAACCAAAAATAACAAACAAACAAAAAAACAGTAGAACAGATCAATGAAACCAGAAGCTGGTTCTTTGAAAGAATTAACAAAATTGATAAACCACTAGCCAGTTTTATCAAAAAGAAACAGGAAAGGACCCAAATAAATAAAATGAAAGAGGAGAAATCACAACCAACATAGCAGAAATATAAACAATAATAAGAGAATATTACGAGCAATTAAACGCCAATAAAATGGGCAATCTGGAAGAAATGGTCAAATTCCCAGAAACATATACACTACCAAAATTGAAACAGGAAGAAAAAGAAAATTTGAACAGACCCATAACCAGTAAAGAAATCAAATTAGAAATCAAAAACAAGAATCCAGAGCCAGACGGCTTTCCAAGGGAATTCTACCAAATATTTAAAGAAGAGTTAACACCTATTCTCTTGAAGGTGTTCCAAAAAATAGAAATGGAAGGAAAACTTCCAAACTTCTTTCTATGAAGCCAGCATTAACTTGATTCCAAAACCAAAGACCCCACTAAAAAGGAAAATTATAGACCAATTTCCCTGATGAACATGGATGCAAAAATCCTCAACAAGATACTAGCCAACTGGATCCAACAATGCATTTAAAAAATTATTCACCACGATCAAGTGGGATTTATACCTGAGATGCAGGGCTGGTTCAATATCCAAAAAACAGTCTATGTGATACATCACATCAATAAAATAAAGGATAAGAACCACATGATCCTCTCAATAGATGCAGAGAAAGCATTTGACAAAATACAGCATCCTTTCTTGATAAAAACCCTTAAGAAAGTAGGGATAGAAGGATCATACCTCAAGATCATAAAAGCCACATATGAAAGATCCACCACTAATATCATCCTCAATGGAGAAAAACTTAGAACTTTCCTGATAAGGTCAGGAACAAGACAGGGATATCCACTCTTGCCAGTGTTATTCAACATAGCATTGGAAACCTTAGCCTCAGCAATCAGACAATGCAAAGAAATAAAAGGCATCCAAATTGGCCAGGAGGAGGTCAAACTTTCACTCTTTGCAGATGACATGATACTGTATGGAAAACCCAAAAGATTCCACAAAAAAACTGCTAGAACTGATCCATGAATTCAGCAAAGTCACAGGATATAAAATCAGTGCACAGAAGTCAGTTGCATTCCTATACACCAATAATGAAGCAACAGAAAGAGTAATCAAGGAATAAATCCTGTTTATAATTGCACTAAAAACCATATAATACCTAGGAGTAAATCTAAGCAAAGAGGTGAAAAATCTATACACTGAAAAGTATAGAAAGCTTATGAAAGAAATTGAAGAAGACACAAAAAATGGAAAAAGATGTCATGCTCCTGGATAGGAAGAACAAATGTTGTTAAAATGTCGATACTACCCAAAACAATCTACATATACAATGCAATCCCTATCAAAACAACACCAGCATTCTTCACAGAGCTAGAATAAACAATCCTCAATTGTACTACTAGGTATTTATCCAAGGGATACAGGTATGCTGTTTCAAAGGGATGCATGCACTCCTATGATTATAGCAGCACTATCAACAATAGCCAAAATATGGAAAAAGCTCAAATGTCCATCGACACATGAATGGACAAAGAAGATGTGGTATATATATACAATGGAGTATTACTCAGCAATCAAAAAGAATGAAATCTTGTCATCTGCAACTACATGGATGGAACTAGAGGGTATTATGCTAAGCGAAATCAGTCAGTCAGAGAAAGACAATTATTGCATGAGTTCACTCATATGAGGACTTTAAGGTACAAAATAGATGAACATAAGAGAAGGGAAGCAAAAATCATATAAAAAGAGGGAGGAGGATAAAACATAAGAGACTCTTAAATATAGAGAACAAACAGAGGGTTGCTGGAGAGATTGTGGGAGGGGGGATGGGTTAAATGGGTAAGGGGCATTAAGGAATCTACTCCTGAAATCGTTGCACCATATGCTAACTTGGATGTAAATTTAAAAAATAAATAAATTATTAAAAAATAAAATAAAAATAAGATAAAATAAAATAAAATAAATGAGACTCCTGAATATTGGATTAGGAAGGGGCATCTGCCACATGGAGACAGGTCAAGAGACAGGAAGTGAGGAAACTGAGCTAAGGGCCTCTGAAATTATTTCAAACCATCAGGTCCAGAGAATAAGGACCTTGGGGGCAGTATGTGGGAGTTCTCTGTGAGTTTGGGGAAAAACTTTTGTATTTCTCATACATTTTGTGTATTTCTATTTGATTTTCCTGTTATGTTTAGTCATTTAGTTTTTAGTCATTTGGTACTAGTTAGTAATTTTTAAGTCCCTATGGATCTCAACTGTCCAAATAGGAGACAGGGAAAGGTTTTTGTTCATATGTGGCCAAAACATAAGCAAGGAAGGCAAACAATACCCAGAGCTCCTCCTTTCCTTCTCTACTGCAGTTCCTATCTCCACTCCCTATTATATTTCTTTCCATAGAATTTATCACCTTTCATTCATGCTATTATTCATCCACACTAAACATGCAAATTTCATGAGGGCAGTGGTAAATATTTGTTGAATAAAGGAAGCATGGTGAGAAGCTGGGAGAAGATAATTTTGAAGGAAATGGGAAAGGAAGACACAAAGTTAGGGTCAGGCTTAACCTCCCAGGATGTTCTTCTAGAGCAAGAACTTGGAGGGTTGGCACACCACAATTTTTTCTTAAAAGAGATTTCTTTCACACCCTGCTTGTTATGGAAATTCTCAATAACAGAATGGCATCTCCTCTAATATTTATGTCTTGCATAGAGACAAGCAATCCCCCTACCTAAGTTTCTCTTTTTCTTATTCCTACCCAAAGGCAACATCATTATCATATAAGATTTATAAAGTGAGAAATCACCCACAGTGTCTCATAGCAGCCCAACTAACAACACTGAGAGGATGAACTTTCTAGAAACCCTGTTGAAGATGCCATGTCAGTTTAGCTCTGTGGGATGCCAACTTTAGAGATGAATTTGGGGAACACAACTGGGCCACCCACAGGATCAGTTAGGAAAGCAGACATCTTCCTTGAGTGATATTGCTTGAGGATTATTGAAAGATTTCCAAAAACCTAGCTTTGACCCTGCTTCTCATACCAAAATATAGATGAAGCAAAGCTACTATTTTCTCTTCTCCCAAGATTTCATTTTCCATGTAAAAATGATACTTTTAAAATAATAAGACTGTGGCAGAGCTAGAAAAACAAGCACACTCACAGAATGGAAAAGTTGAAGAAATTTAGGAAGATGGAAAACAAGCAAGACAGACACTGGACTTTCTGAGTGAAAATAGTGAATAATTTTAACTGCCTCACATAAGTGAAGGGGAGAAAATTAAGCAAAGAGGGAGACAGAGAATGCTGGGAGGGGGGTTATAAATAGTCAAAGAGAAAAGAGAGAGGAATTGTAATTAAAAAACCCTGTATCACGAACTTTCCCTCTCCTGATAACTATGAAAATGAGATTAAAGTTAGCAAAAATCAGCAAATATAATCATTAAAAGCAACTAAAAATGGTAATAAAACCTATTTAAGGAACTTCAAAACCTGAAACCAAACAATTAGAAAACTCTAGAGCAGCCAGGAGCAGCTGGGGGTGTAACATAGCCTAGCTTATCACCTGATTCGACCCCCAGAGGGACATATCCAGGTAAGTCGAAGACATGTGAAGGATTCTCACTAACAGTGCCAAATATTGAGCTACACAAACTGAAAGGATGTTCTCATCTTTTTTTTTTCTTTTTTCAACTGAGAAATGGAAACTGTTTTGGAAACTGTTTCCCGAAATAAAGGGAAAACTGGTGGAATGAGGAGAGGAGAGGACCACGAAGCTCTCTGAACTGGGGAAGCTGTCTGAAGTCCAAGAATACACCCTGGGAATGAGCTACAGTCCACTGTTAGGTGAAGGGAAACTTGGTGAGGCAGAACCGGCTGTTTCTTCAATTTCTTCCTTTAATAATAGAATTCCCAACATTCCTCTGCACACATGACTGTCCAGAAGAAAGACTGCATTTCCTAGCCTCCCTTGCAGCTAAGTGTGGCCATGTGACTATATCCTATCCAATCATATGGAAGAAGTAATGCTTGAAACCTCAGGTTAATGGCTTTAAAAAAGAGAGAGATATGACCCTTTCTTCCCCCCTCTCCCCTTGCACTGGCTGGACATGAGTGTGCTATAAGAGCTCATATGCACTGTAATGCATAGAAAACTTGTCAGACAACTAGATACAAAAATTTAGGATCCCTGATGCTACAGAGCTTCTGCTGCCTCTGTACTGTCAACCTGGACTGCTTACATTCAAGTCATTAAGTAAGAGAAATATAAATATCTACGTTATGTAAATCACGACTGTTTTGGCCTTTGTAGCTGTATCAGTATTATATCTAACACTTGATTAGATATGTAATTTAGAATGTTTAACAAAATCTTAGAGGAGAGAACTGGGCCCTGACATTGATGAAGACTGCACCAAGATGGTCTTGCTCCCTTTCTCATTTTCTCACCCTATAGGTCAGATAGAGTGGGAAGAGAGTGAAGACTTACTCATG
Organism: Lynx rufus; assembly: GCF_022079265.1. Taxonomy (NCBI): domain Eukaryota; kingdom Metazoa; phylum Chordata; class Mammalia; order Carnivora; family Felidae; genus Lynx; species Lynx rufus. The sequence goes on along the minus strand of NW_025814889.1, from coordinate 30,026,809 downwards.
CTAGGGGCACATGGGTGGCTCAGTCGGTTGAGTGTACAACTCTTGATTTTTGCCTTGGTCATGATCCCAGGGTCCTGGGATATAGACGCATGTCAGGCTCCACATTGAGCGTGGAGCCTGTTTGGGCTTCTCTCTCTCTCTCTCTCTCTCTCTCTCTCTTTCCCCTGGCCCTCTCTCTCCCCAGATCATGTGGTCTCTCTCTCTAAAATTAAAAACAGAGTAACACACTCTATATCACAACAAAGAGAAGGTACAGTCCATGTGGTCTAAACATAACAAGATAAAGAAGAAGCTGGCACCAGGCAAGTAAATAACAGAAAAAACGAAAACATCATGAAAAAAAAAAAAAACAGATATTGTAATCTAGAAGAAAACAGAAATCAAAAAACAAGAGATTTACTCACAATGACTTGGTCTTATGTAGAGAACATGATCATAATAAACAAAAATATAGAATGACAGAAATGGGGCTTTTAGGCTCAAGACAAATTGAGGATCAAAATAGCATTATTACAGGTTTAATAAACAATTTAAGAAAAAGCAAAAATACTATTGAACATAGAATTACTGACATAGAAAGGCAAGGTTTGAGGTTATTATAACTGCAGATGAAAAAGAAAAATCAAAGCATTTGATGAACACTACTATAAACAGAACAAAAGGCAATCCAGCATCAAGATACTTTGTATCCCTGTGAGAGATTCCACCTAAGGAAAAGAGGATGTGTTGAGAGATAATACAAGAAAATGACCTTGAAATAAAGAGGATACTGAATATGCTTATTGAAAAGAATACTGTGTTTCAGGAAAAAGTGATACAGAATGTTGACACCGAGTTACATCCTAGTTAGGCTGTTGGAGTATAAGAATACTAATTAATGTTTCAGATATCCATGCAGTAAAGGCAAACAACTAAGAAATAAGGGGAAAAGCCAGTTTGGCCCTTCCTCAGAGTAACATACAAGTATCCATTTAAAACAATGGAGTAAAGCCTACAAAATGCTGAGGGAAAGAAAATGTAACACCAAGAAAACTCTGCCAATCTGGAATGTTATTCAAATACAGAACAGACATTCTTAACAATAAACACAAAATTCATGGAGCACAGTACCCCGAGCTGCTCTTGAAAGAACTACCAGGGGTGCCCGGGTGGCTCAGTTGTTGAAGCCTTGGACTCTTGATTTCCGCTCAGGTCACGATCCCATGGTCGTGGGATCAAGCCCCACAATGAGCTCCACTCTGCGTGGAGCTTGTTTAAGATTCTCTGTCTCTGTCTTTCTCTCTCTCCCTGCCCCTCTCCCCCACTCATGCACACGCACACTCTGTCTCCCCCCTCTAAAATGAAAAAAAAGACAATAAAAAAAGAGAAAGAACTACCAAACAATTAAATTCATACAATTCAGAGATAGATTGAAAATAAGAAAACCAGGAATAGAGAAAGTGGTGAAAGGTAAAAGCTATGTGGGAATTAAAGTCATCCTACAGAATGTGAATGTTATAAATTTAAATAATGTAAAACAAATGATATGGCTAGAATACCTATATCAGGATGTAAGGATAGTGAGTTGAGAGAGAGGGGGAGATTGCTGATGCCCTCTTGTTTCAGAGCTAGGATTCAGAACACATTGCTTTAGATTACAACACCTGCTTGCTCTTTGTCACAATTCTGACTCCTTAAAAAATTTTTCCCAAACTCCTCTGCTGAACATAAAATGATCTTTTAGACACTAATATTGCTGGTAGTAAAGAATCATTTTTTGACATTCTACATTTCCTTCATTTTCCTTTAATTTTTCCTATTGAGTAAAAATGAATTCAGTAATTTTCATTAAAATTGAATCTACAATACAATCACATTTATATAAAATAATTTTCTCAATCCATTTATCAATCTGCATTGTATCTTTACTGTTCTAAAAGTAGGGCTATTAACGAGTGTTACTTTTTGACCTGTATTTTTCTGTACTTACAAAAATTACAATAAGAAAAGAAAGAAACAGGTATCTGATTGATGCAAACACTTGATGTGCCATGGCAATTTATTGTTTTACTATCTATTTTCTTTTTCCCCTTATTTCAAACAGGCAACCGTGTAACTCCTCATGTCCAGCATTTTTGCTAGATGACAAGCAGCTGATGTCAACTTTGCAAAAACATTAATCCATTAAAAATTAACATTAAGAATCTTACAGTGAACGAGAAGAGGGAAAAGATTTTGGGGGCAAGGAGTGATGGCATTGAGATTTGCTCAGGCTGGAAATGGAAGAAAAGTCTCTAGATTCTATGCACCCCACAATGGCTCCTAGGAAGGGAAGGGAGATCCTACTAGCCTATAATTTCTTATGACCTGAGGATGGGAACAATGAAGAAATTGTAAAACAAAATGGAAATTAATATTTATTATGTTCTAAATAATAAATAAAGTGTATTTTAAAAATAGCCTAAAAGTATCACTTTAAGTTTAAAGTCCACATGTCAGCTCTTAAGGCTATATTACTAAGATAATATATTAGTTAGTCGAAAACTTGGTAAGAATTGGTTTATCTCATAATGTTAGTTTACCCACTATCACTGAAGGAAAGTGTGGCTCTTATTTTTTTTTTCATTTTTATAATGTTTATTTATTTTTGAGAGACAGAGAGAGAGAGAGAGGCAGGGAGAGAAGGAGACAGAGGATCCAAAGAGGGCTCTGTGCTGATAGCAGGTGTGGGGCTCAAACTCATGAACTGTGAGATCATGACCTGAGCTAAAGCTGAATGCTCAACTGACTGAGTCACCCAGGTGCCCCAAAAGTCTCATAGAAGATGAAACATTGGGTCAAGAAAACCTTCTGGGGAGGAAGGAAACCAGGAGCACTGGGAGAGGAAACAGCTCTGGAGGGAACCTGGATACCTGGAGAAAGTATCAACAAGGGAAAGAAGATGGGAAGATGGGAAGAAAGAAGGGAAGGAAGTATGAGAACAAAAAACAAATGGCCTGTATTCTTATTTTTCAAACAGTTCCCAGCAGGAAAATGAGGTTTTTGTTGTGTTTGTTTTTCTTCCCCAAACCAGTAGGTTGTCAATCCACACTGGGATCATATAGTAAGTCAGAGTATTGGAACAGCCAGCCTGGCACAAAGTAGGAGCTCAGTGAGTTAAGAAGTAAGTGATAAACTTTATAAATAAGTTAATAAATGATTGAAAAATTCCATAATCCATAGAGTATAAGGTCCGATGGAGTGGGGTCTAGAAGGTTATATTTGGCTGGCCAATGACTTGACCTGTGTAAATCATAAGAAACAAACAACTGTTTATAAAGCATTTAAATGTTACAGGCCTCAAGGACATCTTTGTTTTAGAAACCACCCTGGGAGTAACTTATTCTAGAAAGGAGATGCTTGTGACAGCAGGTCAGAGTTAAATGGCCTGGCTGAGGCCTGTCTTTGGCTACCTGATGGCCCAGACCCCTGGCACCCACTCTTCACCAGCGTGCATTTGTGAACCTATGGCTGACAAACATTCTAGGCTCTCTTACAAAAGAGGGTAACACACCCCTCAATCTCACCCCATTGCCACACCTTCATCATCAAATCCCTGGCAACATTTGAGGATTTGAAGGTCATCTTGAAAGCAGTATTATTTGTTCCGTCACCTGACAATGTTACCCCACAAAGTCATTCTAGTTTATAACTCCTTGATGTAAGTTCCTGCATTTACACTCTTTTTAGCTCACACGAGAATATAGCAGGCAAAGCACTTTGCAGGTAAGCACCTTAGTAAAGGTGTTTTTCCAAAGGAAATGTTATTATTAGGTCACATTTTCCCATCATGCTCAGAATTCCTTTTGAATTCAGTGAAACCTCTCTGCGGAGTAGCCCAAGCACAGAGTTCTGCCATTGTGTAATGTGCCTGCTTGCCTTGGGAGCCTCAGTCCTGGGGGAGATGGGGCAGGGAGATGGAGTGAATGTTTATAAAATACAGATCCACAGATAGACACTTGCAAGTGGAAAGTATTCTTATTATGGAATCCCAAGGTAAAGAGCACCTTCTAATGCAGAATGGCCAGTGCGTCATGCTGTGTTGCAGTGACTTTCGACTGCTACCCTGAGCTCCGGAGAGCGTGTTCTGCAAAGCACATGTCGAACGCTACCATTAAGCTCTTCTAACCTCTTGTTAGTAAGCTGGGCAGAAACCGTAAGTGAAAAAAGTCACAAACACAATGATCTATTATTTAAAAAAACTAGACTGCTATAGATCTTAAAGAAATTCCGAATGATTCCATTTCACTTCTGAAATACATAAAAGATTGTTAGATGAAGTAAAAGCAAGCAAAATGTTTATGTTTGTATAGTGACACTTCAGTCATTTCTCACACTTGGTTGGCAATAGGTATCTTGAATGATCTGCATTATACAAATCTTATTTCTAAGTCCACATACTTTCGTTTAAGCAGTGGAGAGAAATTTCTTTGTTAAACATTGCATTCTCTTCATAACTCATGCTAACTTGCAAACCAACACGTGCTACTTTAAATCAATACCATCACATGAAAGAAGGATGGAAACCAGAAATACATCAAGATAGAAAATGGAAACCATAAATGTATCAGGGTAATTCAATGTAGGCTTATACCTTGGATTTGTTCTGATCATTAATAGTCAAGATAGCATTTTGTATAGTGGAGAGGACAATGGCTTTGACTTCAAGAGACCTAAGTATTTATCTAATTCCTCTTTTACTTCCCTCCCTCTCTCCCTCCCTCCCTCCATTCTTCCTTTCTTGCCTCCATCCTTCCTTCCCTCCTTCCTTTTTTCCTCTTTTCCCTCCCTTCCTTTCTTCATAAATATTTACTAAACACCTATCTGCACAAGGTGTTATGTGACATAAAGAGATATGTAAGATCCAATTTATGCCCTCAAGTGATCTATAGATTTGTATGGGAAATAAGAATGACAGGATGATAAAGCTATAACATGGGTTGAAATTTACCAGTCCTAGATGAAAATGCAAATTCAACTGTGCACTGACTTCGTAACTTCATTCACATTACTTAACTTTGCTAAATCTGTTTACACATCAAAATGGAGTTTACTTATAAAAATGAAGATCGTTCTATCTGACTCAGAGACTGCCTGTAGACAGAAAATTGTCATGGTGTCTAAAATACACAGAAAACTGTCCAGTGAGTTATTTTCTTAAAAAAAATCCCAGACTCGAAGTCAGAAGAGGTGTGTACAAATTCTAACTCTGTGGCAGGAATGACGAGGTCCTGTAACCTCTCTACATCTCATAATCTCCCTCAGTGCAAGAAGAGAATTGAGTTCACTGATGCTTAACACCTCCTCCACTTCTAAAAGTTACTTTTATCTCAGCCAGTGGAGAGACCCTTGGGATTTTTGGCAGAAAAATTACTTAGGTTGATTAGAAAAGTTTAATTTGGTAGCAGTAGATTGAGCAGGGAGTGTGCATAGAGTTAGCAGAAAAAGACAAGGATATCTGTTAAGAAAAATCTCTTTTCTCCACACCACAAAACAGCCACCTAAATAAGCAGCACCTACCTAATAAAAGAACATAGAACCTTTTGTTGTTTTTTGATTCCCCCCTAGAATCACGCACACAAGCTATCACTTATAGCAGAGTGTTATTTAAAGTTTGGGAGTGAAGAGTGTGTGTCTTGGGGACGGGGTAATAGGAAGTGGGCATGAGAGCCACACCATAGCAATGATTTAAAACAGAACCGTACATGGCACATCCCTTAAAAGTCCTGAAGAAGCTATTCCCAACACTGGGAACTTTGCAATGGGCTTCTCTTCTAGAAAGCCCCCGGCCTCACGCACCACCCCATGCTGTTTCTTTGCTGCTAAGATACACAGGTACAGTTTCTCTTCTTGGCCTTGCTCATGCTCTGCTCCTCCCCAGTCCAACTGTAATGACAGCTGTTATTTATTTAGTGTTGATAATATTCCCGATATTTAAGAACTTACTGTGTGCCCAGAGCTATTTTAAGCATGTGTTATTTAATCCATACAATTCTGTGAGTTGAGTATCATTGTGATAATCACCATTTTCACTTACAAAGTATGAGATTTAGGCACAAGGAGGTGAAGGTGACCCCAGTGAGAACGTGGAGGCAGAACTCAGGGATAAGCAAGCTTGATTTCAAGGTATGTGGCATGCTTCCCTCACCAGCTTTGTCTCTCCTTACCACAAACCCTTAGTCCTTCTTTTTCTTATCTTCCAGGTCCCAAGCTAAAAATCCTCTCCTTTTTTGGTGCTCAGAAATTTCAGCTTTCTTGTCTTGTTTTACCCAATCCCATGGCCTTGTCTAAAGCAAGGCAGCATCTCTGGGCCTCTGACCAATATCCTTCATTGGCTGTCCCCTGTTGCTCTTCCTGGTACAAACCTGTTTTCACCTGATTCTTGTTCTCCCTGGGCAGGATGGGCTCTCTCCCAGGACTCCCTGGATTCTCTCCAAAGCCAGAGTCAGCAAACAAGGCACAAGGAAAGAATGCAGGTGCCTTAGTGTCCCCTCACTTATAACTCCAATCAGACTGCCACTCATCTCAATCTGAATATAAATAACTTTATTAAAGGTGACTTACAGCCAAGTCATCCATTAATTTCCATCTGAAAATGTGCTGTCCCCTAGAGTTTATTATAAAAGGATTGTACCTGCACCACTGTCTTCAACATCAAGAAAGGAATCAATGTACTAACCTTCAAATAAGAAAAAAAATTGAAAACCCTATTACTGTCTGTGGCAGTCACCTTCCAACTCTTTTACAGACTTATACTTTTGCGGCTTGTGTTTACTTTTCAAACTCATTTCCTAACAATCGCCTGTTGGTTGCTAAAAATCCCTTTTTGACAGAGAAAGCACAAAGGTAGTAACCACCTGACCTAGTGATTCTGGATCCATAGTGGCCAAGGTAGTAATGAAACACAGCTCCTTCTAGAGAAACTTGACCTCTGAAATCCACTACCATGGGTCGTAACCTCCTTTTGCACTAAAGCCTGTCTCAGGACTAATCATGCCTATTTCAGCACAGCTCCTGGAGGAACTGTTAGTGAGGCACAGAATGGAGTGAAGAACAATATTTCAGAGGGAACAGGAGGAAAAATTGAGGATCTTGTCATTTTAAATCATGGAGAGGTGATCATATAAATTCCTGGGATCTTAGAGATTCATATTTCATTAGCTCTTAGAGGAATAGTATCAGAATATGGCACAGTTCCAATAGGATTGAAATTTGTCAATTCTCCTGTTGAGAACACTGATTTTTCTTTAACATCTACTTATTTATATTGAGAGAGAGCATGGGAGAAGGGCAGAGAGAGAAAGAGGGAGAGAGAATCCCAAGCAGGCCCTGCACTGTCAGCTCAGAGCTCACTAACTGTGAGATCATTCCCTGAGCTGAAATCAAGAGTCTGATGCTTGACGAACTGTGCCCCAAGAACACTGATTTTTATCTATTAGGTGCCAAGGTGTCAGCATGCTGTTCTAACACGAAAGATAAGGGAAACTGGTGGAATTACTGCTATAAAGAAGACATGGGGCAACATGGTCACCCCGCACATGGGAGGGTGGGATCTCTAGATGATGCTTCAGGACATTTTCACTTTCCTGGTGCAAAGATTCTATCAAAATCGGCTAGTGGCTGTCTTGCTCCAAACGTGAGAAAAAGGTGGACAAAACACAGTGACTGTGTTATAGAGGGAACAAACTGAAACTAGTGAGCTGGCTGGAAAAGACAAACAGAAGAGAAAAGCTCTTCACCAAAAGTCTCCAAAGAAACCTTGCTTCTTTGAGATATTTCTATAAAAAGGACTCTGTGGACTGATGTTTTTGAGAAACATTACATGGAACTACATCCTCTGGAAGAATCAATCACAGCTGCTTTGATGTGCTAATATACACTTTAATCTTTGATTCAGAATTTTCCATACTTATTTACCCATGGAAGAATTGTGTGTGTGCAATACTCTGAAAATATCTCCATTCTGAGAAATGGTTAGATAATAATAGACTAAAAATTAGATTTAGTTGCAGGAACGAAAGACAGGAACATCATGGCATGTTACTGCTGGAAACGTTGCCTCAAAATGAAGTGGTCCTTAAGATCCTTTGTTCTGGTTGAGCAGATAAAAAGACCAAAAAAACCTAAGACAATTATTGATGAGGGGGCACAGATGTTTAGGAATCTTAGGCAAGAACTCTTGACCAGAATTTACAACTTGTTCCCTCTTCCGTTCTTTCAACAGATTCTTTATGCTAATGAGTCTGGCATTATCGCTCATCATCATCTCCTTGCTTAATCACCCTTGATTGCCTCTGTTGTGCATTCATAACCTCAGGTTAAACAATGCAGACAACGCTTTCCTCTTCCCTGACTGTGACAATGTATCATAATTGAGCCATTTCTGCCTCTCTGGTCACCCTCCTATTCTCCCAAGTGCATCCTCTGTACATTAATCTGCTAGTTAAATATTGATAGCAAGCGGCTCCCTTAATATTTACTTTCTTGCTCCATTATTGCTACATACAGGGTGATTATTTGTTTCTGTCTTCCCAGCCTGTTTAATCAGAACTGAGTCAACTTTCCTATGTTTAACCTTCTTGTCCAATCAGAGTTGGAGAGTGTTTGGAGTGTGTTCTGACATCAGCTCTGAAATAATTCTCTAGGTTTGGTGCATGTGCCATCGTAGCCAGCAGGGGTCAGAAGGGCATTTCTCTCTGGGGTCAAGAGCGTTGGTAGTGAGAAAGTAAAACCCTAGAGGCACCATCTGGAGTTGAACAACTCTCTTTGAGCATTGTCTTCTAAGTGTAGCCTAAGAGAATTGGAGTGACCTGCCAGCGTTTGTATTTTTTATGGAATGTTGGTGCTGGAACTCCTATAGTGGGTAAACTGGTTGCAAGACTGGGCATCCCAACAAAGACTGTATGGAATTGGGGAAAGTGTCCCTACCAAAAATAAAGAAACCTGGATGCAACCCCTGATCTGGATGAGATTCCACTGGAGGCTTTTGGGCAGGTAACTGAACTCTCTCCATTTGCCCCACAGGGTCATGTGGGAGCATCAAGTGCTAAGATGACAAAGCATCTTTAAAAACATACCATTCTCTGCTGCTAAGGCATAGAAATGTAAATATACTGCTCAAAGGCAAGCAAACAAATCATTTTGCTTTAATCAGAATGGTGTGGGTGGTAGTCTTCAACTCTTGTTTTTCAAACTGGAAGCTTCAATACCTGCCCCCAACAGAAAGATCACAGTTGCCTTGCATAGGTGTGCATTTAGGGGGACAGCACGATGATTAAATTTGGGACACACTGGTGTTACTATCAAAAGAAAAAGATGAAACAGGTGTGCTCTGGGCTGTTTCTAAATCCTGGGTCTGGTTGGTTTATCAGTTAACTAGGAACTGTCTCCCTGCCTCTCCACCCTACAGAGGAATACAGGCAAGCAAGAAGTGAATCCTCCAGAAGGTCACTATCTGATTTTCAACAAGAGTGCCTGGCAGTTGAGAGATTTTAAGTAACATAAGAATCACATGCAAGCACATGGTTTAAAGTTTCCCCAGTGGTTGCTGATAAGGCGAATATTCCTCTGCATTGATAGAGTGAGTGGAAGGACACAGTGCTAACTTTTCCAGGTGATTCAACCCGTCCTCCGAGTCCTGGGAAATGCAAGGTATCTGTGGCACTAGTGACATCCACAGCCATGGAAACTGGAAACTAAAGAGCTATCTTCCAAGTAGTCCCCTTGTTTTGTGCCTGGCCTATTCTTCAATGGTTTTGATTATTTGACATTCCTCTAAACTCCATATCTTATCACACTGCCATACATTTTGCAAATGATTAGAATCTCTCTCCTCTCCTGCTTCCTCTTCCTCAATTGATTGTCTTGGAACTTCCTACACATTCTCAGAGATGCAATTCAAATTTCTCATTTGGTATAAGCCTTCCTAGTCCCCACGGTGAGAGAGAGTTACCTTCTAGGCCTCTGTAGCACCTTGCACAAACTCTGTTTATGGGAACATCACATTAACTTTATAACTGTGTGTTTACTTCCTTTACTGGTAATCCTACAGACAATAAAATAAAGCTCATTCCAGGTGGTTCAATAGGAGGAATTCAATCAATACATTAGTTACAAAGGTGTTGAAAGAGTTGATAAACCACAGAGGGAACAATGAGACAAGGCAGATTCTGGTGACACTGGAAGGTGCCAATGACTGCCTGGCCTGGAGGAACAGAGGCAAAAAGAGCTGTTGTCAGAGCCCAGAAGCCAGGGCTGGATCTGATCCATGAGAGCTGGGCCCACTGGGACACCACCCAAAAGCAGAGAGATATGGGGACAGATGTGCCTGCATCTCCCTAACACCCATCCTCCAGTCTCCTGCTGATAATCCCACTACCTTAACTGTGGCCCCAAGAGAGTTGCTAAGGGAATCTGGAGAATGCAGCTTTCAGGAAAAAGTCTGAGGTTAGATCTGAGAGCAAAGAAGCAAATGACTGGCTCAGTTTCCTCCCTCAGAAGACCATGAGCTTCATTTTTGTATCCTAGGCACTAGAAAGACACTACATGAATCTGTTGAGTAAGGTACTGAAAAAGTGAGATGTATTTTTTTTTGTATTCTTGTCAAAGGGGCTTAAACCTTTTTAGAAAAATAGTATCCACTTTTTTGGCCTACCTTAAACCACTTTCTTTTTTTTCATCAAATTGAAAAGTACTCTTTTTTTTTCCTTTAATGATGGGATTTCCATCTTTGTCTGTTGGCTTTTCACAGTTTCTACATGCCCAGAGTTCCAAGAGGATGATGATAAGAGGCAGCTGGTAATCTTGTTTGAAATTTGCATTGAGTTCAGTCATCGGTTCCCTAGGGCCCTACTCTGTAGGCCAGTCAGGCTAAGAAAGGAGCTTCTTTGCTATCAGATACTTTTTAAGTCTTTTCATTACCAATTCACCAGGACAACACGTAATGAGGTCTTGCAGTAGCAGATAGGGAATTCATTTCTCAGCCAAGCAGCTGAACTTGTAGCTGCCACATTGTGGACCATTATCTATAATTACTTCATGGGTATTCCACAAAAATAATTTTCCTTGTGGGATATAAAAGGCAGGTCTCACTGAAGGTTTTGTAGATTAAGCCCAGGCCAAAGCAAGATGAGCTGGTGTTGATATCTAAGTGGGGGTATTTCTTTTTTCCAGGAACCATTTGGCTTCTGCCTTAACCATGAAGCCACCTTCGGTGAAACAAGTGACAGTGACAACTGGATGGATGCATCATTACTAGTCTCTAAAACTTGGGGTTCCTGGCTCTTTACCAATCTTTATATGCAAATGCTCTATGCACAAGTTTCTATTTCAGTGATGCCATTCTTCAGAACTTGCTTATAAATCAGCTGGGTGCCAGATGCCTCACACAAAATCAGGAAAAGAAAAGACCATAGGGGGTGTCTGGGTAGCTTGGTCTGTTAGGCATCTGACTTCGACTCATGTCACGATCTCACGGTTTGTGAGTTTGAGCCCCACATCAGGGCTCGTGCTGTCAGCGTGGAGCCTCTTGAGATCCTCTGTCTCCCACTCTTTCTGCCCCTCCCCAACTCACCCTCCCTCAAAACTAAACATAAAAAAGAAAGAAAGAAAGAAAAGAAAGAAAGAAAGAAAGAAAGAAAGAAAGAAAGAAAGAGAAAAGAGCATAGGCTCCCCCATGGAGAAACAAATTCTGGAAAACTCAATGAAGGGAAAAATAAGTTCTTGTCTGAGGAAGGTGGGTGAGGAAACAGCAGGGGTGTGGCAGCACTGTATCATCTGCCTGAAAGCTGACCGTGCATGTCTCCTCCCAACTCCATGTTCGGTGACGTCACAGTGGTACCTAGAATTGGATAAGAGTGGGAATATTTATACTATGCACACTGGCAAACTCTACAAAGTAGGGCTTCTTCATTTTCCTTCCTCTTCAGGGATCTAGTTGTAACACATTTACCAGTGCAGCACCAGGGCCTGAAGAATCCTTTTATTTATTTGTTTGTTTGTTTGTTTATTATTTTTTAGAGAGAAAGAGAGAGAGAGAGATAGTGTGAGTGGGGGAAGGGCAGAGAGAGCAGGAGACACAGAATCTGAAGCAGGATCCAGGCTCCCAGCTTTCAGCACAGAGCCCCGTTCAGGGCTTGAACTCACAGACAGTGAGATCATGACTTGAGCCGAAGTCAGACCCTTAATCCACTGAGCCACCCAGGCACCCCTGAAGAATACCATTTTTGCCAATGCCTGCCTTTGATAGAGGCCATCAAATAAAGACCAGCAGGAACTCACCAGCAGCCAAACAAATCCAGGTTGATTAACTTGCTGTACCCAGGGTGATGGGACACCACAGAGACTGTGGAATGTCTCATGATGGTTAAAAGGGACTGGGAGGCACCTGGGTGGCTCAGTCAGTTAAGCGTCAGACTTCAGCTCAGGTCATAATCTCCGGGTTCATGAGTTTGAGCCCTGCATCAGGTTCTGCACTGACAGCCTGGAGCCTGCTTGGGATCCTCTCTGTGTGTGTCTCTCTCTCTGCCCCTGTGCTTCACTCTCTCTTCTCTCTCTCTCTCTCAAAATAAATAAATAAACTTAAAAGAAAAGATGGACTGGGGAAGGGGGAACAACACTACACTGGAGGCTGCCATGAAGCAGCAGGCTAGAAATTGGCTTTGCGGGTGTCCTCCATTATTCAGAAGGCAGGAGAATGAAGCAGGGCTGAGGAAGCCCCTGGGAAAGGAGCTGTCCTCAGGTAAGAGAATAGTGACCCTTCAAAAGGAGAGAAGTTAGCCATCATTTAGCAGCAGTGGTATTGCCATGGAGACAACTGTCTGTTCAGCCTTGACCATGTTCCATCAGAAACTTTTTTTTTAAAAGGTTCTATTAGGAACATCACAGTCTGATTAGCAGCAGTGCTAAGAAGTGAAGTTGAGGTCCTGTTTTCTTGGAAACTGCCAAGTTTAGATAACTGTAGAATGCTGTGTCCAAGCCCCTTGTTGCCTGCTTTGAATCCAAGGCTGTCTTCCCTGTGTCAAAGTGACCCACAGGCTCAGAGCCTCCAGGCAACAGTGGGGTGTTCGTTCCCAACAAAGTGAATCAAAAGCAACACTTCTAAAAGTGTAGGATGTGAAAAAACACAGTTTCTCAGCATAATTTCACTCCTTTCGATGAACAAAAGCTGTTTTCCCAGGTTCATACCTTCTACCAACCTTCTTCCTGCTCACCATCACATGGTTCAGACTCACCGGTCTGGCCACTGGATTCATGGGGAACATGGTGGCATTTTTACTCAAAGGAGGTAGAGACACAGTGAAAGCTTTTAAGACCTCTATGTCTTAAACACCTTTTGTCTCCAGTGCCTGGCACCAAGTAAACACCTAATAAAGCCTGATGGAATGAAATCCTCCATGATGGGGGTCCTGGGGACAGAAATAGGTCTTTGGACACTTCTCAGACCACCTGTTTGGGCAGTCTTATGCTCTGTGCATTTACAGGTTGTTTGTTACCATCCCTGCCAAGTTCCTTTTTCTGTAGAGAGGGCCACTTGGGTACCACACAGATAGGAAGGAAAGTGTGGTATTTGCAGCTGTGCCCTCTAGGTGTGGCCCTTGATGCAAGAAAACATATAGCGTGATTGTTTTCTATACTTCAAATCCGTAAGGCCACAGATTATCGGAACCTTTCATCAGGGTTTCTCTTATGCGACCCACCAACCACCTGCACCAGGATCACCTGAGATGCTTGTTTATAAAGTGCACATTCCCGTCTCTAGCCACGTCGACTGAATTGGAACCTGTAGCATTGGAAACCGGGGTCTGCGGTTTTCACAACCTCCCCTGCATGTTGTTTGTGTGCACTATGGTTTGAGAACAGCGCATTCAGACAGTATGATTTTTTCTTTTCTTTAAGGTCTGCTCATCTAATAAAAAAATGAGAATCTGTTGATTCACTTGTCCATTCGACCAACATTTACTGAGTGCCAGGAGCAGAGGTATCTGTAGTGAAAAAGATACTCAGGGAGCTTACAGTCTTCCAGTCAACTCATCTGTCAAGACTGTTTGCCATGATATGAGGGAGATTTTGTTTTCCTTTTTTTAAAATTAACTTATTTATTTTTGAGAGAGAGAGAGAGCAAGAGAAGGCAGAGAGAGAGGGAGACAGAGAATCCCAAGCAAGCTACCTGCTCTCAGCACAGAGCACAATGCAAGACTCCAACTCATGAGCCATGAGATCATAACCTGAGCTATGATCAAGAGTCGGACACAACCAACTGAGCCATGCAGGTGCCCCTTTTGTTTTCCTTTTTTAGACCATTTTAGAAAAAAAATGGCATCATGCTTCCTGACCAATGATCAGAATTGCTAATGTTTACAAACTAAGCTGTTTACAGTGGTTACTTCTCAGAGGATGGGATGCTTGGGAGTAGGAACAGAAATACACTTCAAAGGAGTGCCCCAGGTTTTATTGTGTCCTCCACCCAGTCCACCCTCCACATTCTGACCTTAGTGACAGGTCAGTGCACAGTGTGACATCCAGGCTCATCCGCTTCTGCAGCCAGCTGCCTCAGTCTCTCCCAGGCTCTGATCGTGGTCATGGTGCTGGTCATGGCAGTTGCTGAGGCAGGGGCCTGAGCTCCCATGCCTTGGCTCCACCTGCCCAGACTCCCTGGAAAGTCTGCTTCTGCCATCACCTCTAGGCTCTGAGGATGTTCTCTGTAGTGTGGGATCTCACTTGCTCCAAGGGCTAGTAGGTGTCCCACATAGGGCAAACTTTGACTAAAAGGGACAAGACAAGAAAGAGCCATCAGAGAAGTATCTTGCCATCCCACCTCCAACTCGCACACCCATGGACTGTTCCAGGCAAGGTGGTTCCTAAGTCTGCTGAGAGATGCCTGTCCCTTTCCTTTTTTCATTACTATTGCCTTAGGAGAGCATCCCTAGGGACTAGCATATAAACTTCACCTCAGGCTTTGTTTTTCAAGGAAACCAGGCAAAGATGTTGTCTCTGTTTAAAAATTAATTTCTTCCAATTCACCTATTAAAATATTTAAATTGTCTAACTTTGGCATTATGGCCAAGTATCTACCTCTGTCCTGAAGTTGGGGATGGTGGCTAGCTCATATTTGTTTTTCTGGCCAAAGAATCATGCCCTCAAAATAGTAGAAAGTCAGTAAGCATTGCATTTGATTAAAAAATGCAAAATCTTTGCCTTTGAGAAGCTGGTGATTAGAATTTTCAGGCACCTGGTGCCATCCTGGAAATGGGTTTGGTTTCCTCAACCAGTCAGGCACCTGGATAGTGAGCTAGAGCCACCCTATGTGGTCATGCAACAACAAGAGTAAAAAATGGGTGGGAGCCTGGCAAGAAAATAACAGAAGTTAGATTATACCTTTCAAATTCCCAAAAGGAATGCTAAGGGGACTGTGATTTTCCTGGGCTATGGAAATCACCGGTATACCAGAGGATGCTTTGAATCACTTCCATACCAAGATCAGTCAAGTGAAGCCACTGAGAAGCTCATCCCACATACAAATGAATCTCTAGATTTTAATGTGCAGATTACCCATCATCTTATCTTTCAAAGAACTTTTTATTTCATGAATTTTCATGCATTGGCAATACTATTTTTAGTTTTTTTATATTTTTGTCAAACACAGATTTTACATCCTACATGGTTCTTGAAAATTGAAATTGAAATTGTTCTTAAAGGCAGTCTCCTGCCCCTCCAGTCCCAGTTGTCTAGGCATGGTCCCCAAAATTAACTATTAAGCAGCTCTATTGACTGTTCCCTAAAGTGTTTAGAGTATTTTTCCTCTAAATACTCTATGTTCTCTCAAGTATTTCATGTTTCTAAACAATATATTTCTGATTCTGATTCTTGATTGTCCACTTTAGACATCAACTCTTAACATCCCACCGTGGTATATTAGATATATAGCCTATTTCCCCATATCCCTGCTGCCTTCTCCCACCCTTCCAACTAGACTTTTCACAAGATTTAGCTGTATCAATAGTCAGTTGCATATACTTATGTAATTATCATTCGCCACTGAGCCCATTAACACATAGACCAATACTCCTTTGCTACAAATTATTTTCCTGGGGTTAATAATTACTCCATTTAATTCATTTGCCTGATTTTCTTTGTAGGTGTCCTGGTTTTTTTTCCACATACTCCAATAATTCTGTCAGATGTCTATAAATTTTCCTCTGCCATACTCTTATTAATATTTCCCCATCCACAGTTCTCCATCCTGTTTGAACAATGACCTGGGGTACTTCTGAGCTTGCCTAAATGTGTAGCTGTCACTCTGAGCCTCCTCCACTTTGGGGTCTTCTGTTTTTTAGATTGTGTCCTGTCCAATAAATGTAAGTGTGGAATAAAGACCCGTGCTTATATGTAGGGACTGAGATTATCCATTTCTCTAGGAAACTATTAGAGGATATGATCCCGCCAATGAGAGAGTAAACCAAAAACAGGAAGTCACAGACCCTAGTCACAGAGGTTCAAAAACAGGAGAATGCTGAAGGAAGCTGAGTCGTTTCTCTGCCAGAACAAGACCTCTTTAATGCTGTCCTAAGGAGATGACCACAATGTATCCATATATCAAATCACCATCATGTACACTTGAAATATCTTATAATTTTGTGTGTCAGTTATAACTCAATTAAACCAGAAGAAGAAGAAGAAGAAGAAGAAGAAGAAGAAGAAGAAGAGACTGAAAACACTTAAAAAAACAGTGTTTGATAGCAGATTCTTCCTTAGTCTGGCTTAGAGCAGGATCATAGGGGAAAAATAATCTTACAAGAATTCAGTGTAGACTTCAACGTGATTACCAGCATATTCCTGCTGATTGGTAAGCAGAGATTCAGAGGTCGGAAATTATTCTCCCTGGGCACTCTGAAGGCCTTGATCTAAGTCTTCTGGCTTACAGTGTGACAATTGAGAAGTCTGGTGCTGCTCCCATTACCAAACCTTTGTATGTGACCTGTTTGTGGAATCTTTTAGGGTGATTTTATTACCCCAAGTTCCACGATGCTTTGCCTCTAGGTGGGTCTTTCTTTACCCCTCAGTGTATCATTATGAGTACATTATGGGCCCTTGCAATCTAGACACTTATGTCCTTTGGTTCTGGGAAGTTGCCTTGGATTAATCCTTTTATAATTCTGTGCACTTCATTTGCTTTATTTCCTGCTTCTGGGACTCTTTTCAGTCAGATGTTCAATTTCCTGACTTAGTCTGTAAATTCCTAGTTCTTCATTTCTTTATCTCCATCTGTCCTTTTATCCTGTTTTTTTTTTCTAGAATATTTCCTTCTCTTCTCTCCTAATCTTCCTAATAAAATGGTGGAAGGACTATCCTAGTTTTAATTTCAATGATCTCTTTCCTGTTCTCTAATTATTCCTTTTTTTAAAGTTTATTTATTTATTTTGAGGAGGGGGGAAGAGGGAGGAGCAGAAAGAAAGAAGTACACAGAGAATCCCAAGCATATTCAGGGGCTGTCAGCATAGAACCCGATGCTGGGTTCAGTCTCACAAACCATGAGATCATGACCCAAGTTGAGATCAAAAGTCAGACACCCAACTGACTGAGCCACCCAGGAGCCCCTTATAATTCCCATTTTTATCTTTTTAAAAAATTATGGTAGAATACATCTAACATAAACATTTTCCCTTTTAACCACTTTTAAAGTGCAATTCAGTTGCACTAAGTATATTCACAATGTTGCGCAAACACCACTATTTATTTCCAGAACTTTCTCACAATCCTGTACTAAAACTCGGTACTCGTTAAACAACTCCCCCTTCAGCCCCCTGCCCTTTTTTAGCAGCCCCTGAAAACCACCATCTGTTCTACTTTCTGTCTCTATAAACTTGTCTACTCTAGGTATCTCATTTAAGTGAAATCACACAACATTTATCCTCTTGTGTTGGGATATATCACCTAGCATGTTTTCAAGGTTCATCCACATTGTAGCATGCATCAGAATTTCATTCCTTTTTAAGGCTGAATAGTATCCCCATTGCATGCATACATATTTTGTTTACCCATTCATCCAACAAGGAACACTCAGGCTACTTCCACCTTTGGCAATGGTGAATAATGCTTCCGTGAACATTGGTGTACAAATATCTTTGTATACATTAGTGAACAAACATGTTCAAGTTCCTGTTTTCAATCGTGGGGAGTCTATAACCCCAAAGTGGGATTGCTTGATCATATGTATAGCAATTCTGTTTTATTTGGGGTGGGGGTGAGGGGAACCATAATGTTTCCCACAGTGGCTCTACCATTTTACATTTCTATATGTGCAAGACTTCCAAGTTCTCCACATCCTCATCAACACTTGTTATTTTCTTATTTTTTTAATAACAGGTACCCTAACAGGTGTGAAAAGTTACCTCATTGCAGTCTTGATTCCCATTTCCCTGATTAGGGAATGCTCCCTGGTTAGGTAACTTCTCATGTGCTCATTGGCCACTGTATATTTTCTTTGCAGAAATACCTAGTGAAGTACTTTGCCCATTTTTATACTAGGTTATTTTTGTTGTTGAGTTTTAAGAGTTATTTTTTTTAATTTTTTAATGTTTTTATTAATTTTGAGAGAGAGATACTGAATGCACGTGGGGGGAGGGGCACAGAGAGAGCTTCAGCTCAGGATGCTTAACTGATTGAGCCATCCAGGTGCCCCTAAGAGTTTTTTGTTTTTTGTTTTTTTTGTATTATGGTTATTAATCTTTTTCAGGTATATGATTTGTAAATAGATTTCCCATTCTATGGATTGACTTTTCACTCCCTTATAGTGTCCTTTGATGCACAAAAATTATGAGGTCCCACTTAATCTATTTTTTTCTCCTTTTGTGCCTCTGCTTTTGGTGTATGTCTTATTTCCTTTTTAATAGTAATGCTATCTAGTTTCATGGATGTGATAACATCTCTTGACTTGCAAGTATATGAATTTGCAAGTTTGCTTGTTTGATTTTCACATTTTCTTCTGTTCCCTGCATTATCTCTGTTTTCTTATTTGTCACTATTCCTGGTATTTATTTCTTTGGTTTTGGTCTTGTCTTTCATACTGGAGGTTTTCCTTAAACGCTTGTTAAGCCTTAGCAGTTATTCAGATTTAAAGGTGAGATATTAAAGCCTGATGGGGACTAACTGCATGAGTGACTATGAACAAAATAAAATAGTGGACTTTAAGATGATAAAATGGCAATTCAGCCTTTTTAAGGTAAGTGTCACTAAATGTCAATATATACATTTCTCTGGGGCCTTTAGTAGAAGAAGCTTCTATCATCTGACCTCCTGATTTGGGGGCATTTGGTTGGCTACCAGTACTATGGAAGCAGATGGGGGAAAAGGATAGTTGAGCCCATCATTCACTGCAAATACATTTACATAATATCCTTGTTTTCATGTGTGTCCTTCTCTATTCCCCACCCTCTATATCTTTGTCTGACATGTTGGAATTCAGAGCCTCTTAGGTTCCATTGCCCCCAAAAAGAATGAACTTCTAGTTCTTGATTAAAGAGCACATGAGAAAAGGAAATGTACCTGGAGACTTAGCCTTTCTTCATGTAGCATTTCTACTGGCTTCCATATTATAGTACCTATCTTAGTCAGCTTAGACTAAAACAGAATACGATAGACAAGATGGCTAATAAACAACAGAAATTTGCTTCTCATAATTTAGGAGGCTGGAAATCCAAGATCAGGGTGCCCAGATGGCTGGGTTCTGGTGAGGATCTCTTCCAGGTTGCACACTGTTGTCTTCTCATACCCTTACATGGTGGAGAACAGAGATGGGAAGCAAGCTCTCTGGTGATTCTTATAAGGACACTAATTCCATTCACAAAGGCTCCACACTCATGACCTCATCTAATCCTTATAATTACCTCCCCAAATCCCTGCCTCATAATACCACTGCTCAGGGGTTCAGGCTTCAACATAGGAATCTTGCAGGGGACACATTCACTTCACAATAGCATCTCATCTAACCAACTGTGTTTTAAAGCAATTATCTTGTGCCTCCTAATTCTTAGCCTCCTTCAGTGCTGAGGGCAAATCAGCTCACCTCTCTACAGTATCTCCTCCTGAAATCTAGGTTTAGATCCTCCACTTTCCTAAGTCATTGGTATCACCATGAGCTTCACATTTCCTAGGAATTTTCCCACTGTTGTCTTCTACTACCTTTGAAAGTTTACATCCTTTTTTTTTTTTTTTTTTTTATTCCTTTGCTGGCACATTTGGAGAGAAAAAAGAGATGTATGGGGTCAATTTACCTTGTCTTACCAGACATTTCTACTGTCTCCCTGAGTTTCTGCATGTCCTTTTCTTTGTGATTACTGTAGTTCACCATGTCCCAAAGGACATTTAGAGACATAATGGTTACACAGGCTGTTAATAAAGATGTACAAAGAAAGAATCTCATGGCCAAATAAGTGTGGGAGACATTGGACAATAGAGACTTTCCAGGAATGCTTGTATTTTTCAAACAAGTTGAGTACTACTTTTCAAGAAATGCCACCAGGGGCACCTGGGTGCCCCAGTTGGTCAAGTGTCTGACTCTTGATTTCGGCTTAGGTTATGACCTCACAGTTTATGAGATTGAGCCCTGTGTCAGCACAGAGCCTGCTTGGGATTCATTCTCTCTCCTCTTTCTCTCCTCTCTCTCTGCCTCTCCTCCCACTTTCTCTCTCTCTTTTTCTCTCAAAATAAATAAATAAACATTTTTTTTATTTTATTTTTGAGACAGAGAGAGAGACAGAGCATGAACGGGGGAGGGTCAGAGAGAGGGAGACACAGAATCCGAAACAGGCTCCAGGCTCCGAGCTGTCAGCACAGAGCCCGACGCGGGGCTCGAACTCACGGACCGCAAGATCATGACCTGAGCCGAAGTCGGCCACTCAACCGACTGAGCCACCCAGGCGCCCCAATAAATAAACATTTAAAATAAAAAAAGAAATGTCACCAGAGCCAGCTTAAAATTCACATAAGAAAACCATTCTCATTGCATTACGACACTCCTCTTTTGTGATCAGACACACACACACACACACACACACACACACACCTTATATTAGACTTGTCTTACACATCTATCTTAGTTCCCAGATTTGGTTCTATATTATTTCAGATCTAAAATATTCAAAAGAATGTGCTTTGGTCTCTGAAGAATTCCAAATATGTTTTAAGTGATGACATAGTCAGCTTAAGTCTAGAGCCACAGAAGATAAGTACTTTGGAAGGAACAGCATGTAATGGAATGCACAGCAATGCCTATGAATATTTTGTAAGTCTTTTGATTTTATGGCTACATGTCATATACTCAAATGAGGCAATCTTGTACAGGAACTTCTTATTTCCTAAAAAAAAAAAAAAAAAAAAAAAAAAAAAACTTAATCTCCTTCAATGACCAATGAAGTCTTCTCTTCTGACAGGCATCAAAATCAGGAAGGGTTTTGGCTCTGTTTTCTTTATTCTTCCTGTTAAGCTCTTCCTATGAAGTTGTCCCACATTTGATGTGTTCTTTGTTAAATACCACTCATTCTCTGCCAATTTAGAAAAACATGCTTTAGTTCTACTGCTACAGCTGAAAAGGAGGATAAAAGAGGGGGTGGGATTTTTTTTTCCAGAGTGGGTGGGGCGAAGCATTTCCAAAGGCACCCAGTGATTTTCTCTATTCCCAATTTTGACATTTCTTTCATGGTTTGTCTCGTTTCTGAGGAAAAGACGTTTCTTGTATGCTGCCACTTGTTACAAATGCAGTTAGCGTCCCTGGAACACTCGTAGGGTAACTTCATGATCTGCTGAAGTGTCTGGCTGACACACGGTGCGGCTCAGCTGCCAGGACCCTAAATGAACGCCGATTACAATTAAATGCAAATTAGTTGCAGCAGTTCATACATAATTTCTTCAGCTGCCTCTATTTTCCAAGGCACAAATGCCATTCCAGACTGTTGTAATTAATTACCCCCAGATAAGTGTGCAGTAAGGATATCCCTATCATTTCATTTTTCATCATTGATTTACACATCTGACATGGGAGCACGTCGTTTGCCAGTTAGGCAGTTTAATTAGGTTAATTGACGCAGCCACTAGTATCCTACGGAAGTCACTAGACTCATGCTACCCAGCCACCTTGTCTTTATGCAGTGCAGTGCACTCAGGTTAGACTGCAGCTGGAACCAGGCACAAATCTTGTAGTGGGTAATCCTGCCCTCTGTCAGTCTGTGCACAGTGATAATAAGCATAGTAGGTGCTTATTGCATTTGTTAAATAAATGGATGGATGAATGTTCTAAAGCCTTATTTTCATCACTGTGATGCTTGGCTTCCATGGGAAATTGGAGCAGCTCTATGAATGAAGGGGCCAGAGGGCATACAGAGAGAATAGCTGGTGAAGACAGAGCCTGCGGCCAAGTGTCCAATCTTGCCATATTTCTGCAGCTACCAAGCTGAGCCTCTGGTCTGTCTAGCCTGGGGGTTCTACTGGAATGTGCTGAAGGTGGAGAGTGTCAGAATGCCATCTGGGCACCACATGGCTGCACTCTCCCCTTAAGCAGAACCTCAAGTGCTTGCAGCAGGATGCTGCTTTCTCTGCCAACACCCTACAAAGTGTCTTTGCAGATGTCTCCATTTGACCGGTGAGCATTACAATGGGTCCATTCATGAAATGAAAAAGTGCCTTATTGCACATGACAGAGGTTCCTCACTATACCCAAAATGTGGGCTTTCCAGCCATCATTGCCCCTTTCAAGTGGTTGCACAAGGGCTATATTTTCTAAGCTCATCTTGCATCTAGATGGCTTCATTTGATTACATCTCACCAATATAATTGTGGCAGATTGTATGATCTAAAGTCATCCATACCACGGGGTCCCATTCAGACATAGTTTTATAATGTGATGTTGTACTCCTGTATCAATCAGTGAGCTCTATGTTCTCTCCCTTTCATCTGGGTGAGCTTGTGAGGTTTATCAGGCCAAATCATAAAAGGTAACACAGCTTCTGCCCAGACCTCTTGGGACACTCATGCTGGGAACCCAGTCACTGTGGCAGCCCAGCAGCCACATGGAAAGTCCAAGTGTGGATGTTGTGGCTACAGCCACAGCTAATGTACCATCAGACACCAGCCTACAAGAGAAGGAGGTGAGTTAGCCAACAGCTGTAGCCCTCAGCCTTTGAGCCACCCCAGGAGACACCAAATGGAGCAGAAATAAGCTGTCCCTGCCAAGCCCTGTCCAAATCACAAATTCATGAGCAAAGCAAATATCATTGTTGTAAACCCCTAAGTTTGGATGATTTGTTACACAATCATAAAGAACCAGAACAGGAATGTGAGTAAAAATTATATATGTTACTTCCAAGATGAGGCATTGAAGAACTAGCAGTGTCTTCTCCATATCCTCTCTCTTTCCCCAAGGTCTTGAGGCAACTGGACTACAAGAGGGAGTGACCCAAGTATCTTGGTTACCATGCTGTGGCAAGCTTTCCATCACTCAAGAATGCCTGCATCAGACTGTTCTGGGGATAGAAATAAATTTTTGTTGTGTTAAGACATTAAAATTAAAGGGTTTATATTTTTATAGCATCTAGGGTTATCCTAACAAACTCAATACATTTTTTCTAATCTCCCCTAAATCTTCTACTCCTACCAGTATCTTCCTGTCCTTTATTTTCCCAGTTATCTGTGTCAAACTGACTGTTGTCACTTGGGTTTCTGTTCAGTTATCCTCACACCTATAGATGAACCCTGTGTGTCATCAGAAGGATAATACCTAAAAACTTCACATCTCCTGGAGGATGTAGAGCCAGAAGACAAAGGAAGGGAGGGAACTCGTAACTCTTATCCCTCCTCAACACCTCAATGACAAAGGCAGCACTAGCACAAGGCACAGAGGGAAGGAACCACTATGGTCCATAGAATAAACCAACACAGGTCAGTGGAATAGATCGCCAAGTTCCCTTCCAGAGGCTGTCTTGTCTAATGGAGCCAAAATTGTCACACACAGACCATTAGGAGTAGACCATGCTCATATCCTTTCCCCATTACATAACCAGAGGGAGCAGGTAGATCTTGGGTTCCCATGGGGCTTTGGTGCCAGATAGAGGGCTAAGAAAATTAGAGGTCCAGGGCAGCATCTGCACCCCCACGTCTAGTGGCTCTTCCATAGGTCTCAGGGATCTGGGTCTAGTGCTTATTTCTGTAGCTCTCCATTGACAATAATCTCCCTGCTTCCCTGATTCTCAAGGATCATAGGCCACCCAATCCTCCCATGTAATAACAATGCAATGTCCTGTAGCATCATGTATGACACTTGGGAACACAAAAACAGAGAATGCCTGCTCAGTTTTAAATATTCACATGAGTCAGTGCTACAGGAGGCTTCAGTGGGTCTCTTTTTGCATTTCTTTCTTTTTCTATTATTTTTTAAAATATAATTTATTGTCAAATTGGCTAACATACAGTGTGTAAAGTGTGCTCTTGGTTTTTGGGATAGATTCCCGTGGTTCATTACGGGACCCATACAACACCCAGTACTCATCCCAAGTGCCCTCCTCAATGCCCATCACCTATTTTCCCCTCTCCCCAACACCCCATCAACCCTCAGTTTGTCCTTCTGCATTTCTTTTTTTTTTTTTAATTTTTTTTCAACGTTTATTTATTTTTGGGACAGAGAGAGACAGAGCACGAACGGGGGAGGGGCTGAGAGAGAGGGAGACACAGAATAGGAAACAGGCTCCAGGCTCTGAGCCATCAGCCCAGAGCCCGATGCGGGGCTCGAACTCACAGACCGCGAGATCGTGACCTGGCTGAAGTCGGACGCTTAACCGACTGCGCCATCCAGGCGCCCCAGTCCTTCTGCATTTCTGAATGCTGAGAGATCCTCAAAGATCTTGCCTTCTGCCTAGTAGTAAAGTTTACTCCTTAACCTGAAATGCGCTTGGAAAAAACTGGAGAAATTCTACTGGGGAGCTCAGATTGTGTCCCCGACACTGTGGAGGGGAATCTTGGTGTGAACCATACTGTTCCAGGAAGTGGCTTTTCGAATGTTCAGCATAAAATATATTCAGCATAAAATATCAGTACCTGACCTGACCTGATACCTGCCCCGTGTATCTTCCTACAACAAAGGGACCTGCCCTCATCCACCCGCAGCTTCCTTCCTGATGATACCTCTCACCCCTATTACTTACAGCTGCCTAAAGCCTTCTCTGCTGAATTTTTCTTTTTCTTTTCAACACTGAATGGCAGCAGCCCACAGAGCACTTGGGATCCAATCCAAAATGAGAAAGCTTTACCACTAAATGGAAAAGTACAATAAAAATACCCTTGGTTCATGTTTACTTTTTGAATTACTTCATCTGTGAGTTCCAAATCCTCTAAACTCACAACTGCCTGGCATTTTGGGGGGTACAATCACAAACCAGGGTCTGTGGAGTTCACTCTGGATGTTGCTAGCCCCAGAACAGTATGAGACCAGATCATGTGCCATTTCCCCAAATGGCCTGTGGGAGAATTTTTTGTTTTTTATGCTTCAGTGGAAACCCCAGAGTGGAATTCGGCTTTTCACAGTTCATTCCTAAGTTGAACAAACCCCTTTTCTATGGGGACCTCAAGAATGTCAGAGATTCCCTCATCTTTCCATGGTTCCAAGCGTGGTCTAATCCCTTATCTCTTCATGAGCTGTTTGGCTCATGCTGTTTTGATTTCACCGGAACGGCTGAGCCTCTGAGATCCCTAGCTCTGGCCTCCTCTCTTCAATGTGTCCCTCTGGGCCTCTGGGCTTAATGTCTTCAATGGAGATCTTGTGGGATAATGTTTCCAAATTTGTTTTCCAGAGCCTCAGCCCCTGGGAGCAGACTTGCCTGGGTTTTGTCAGTCCCTGCCCGGCCCCTCCCCATCAATCTCTCCTCGCCCCCCTTCCCCTCCATCAGCAGCTCTGTCCCTGTTGGCTCCATCACTCACTGCTGACCTTGGAGAAGCGATAAAGACTTTGGTGGCTGTGCTCAGCCAGGGAGACACAGAGGTGCCAAAAGCCAATTTCTAGTTTTCAGTCACTTCTATCTTTCACTAGCTTCTAAAAGATTTGAGGGTTTTAAAGGCTTTGTCAATCCAGGAAACCTCTTTCCTCCCATCTCTGTCCTTGAAGCTCCTCATTAAAGGACCAGCCCCCTGTTGACAAGACTCTGTCTTCTTAGTAATGGAGCCAGGGATGATCTATTTTTGTGCGGCCCAGCACTGCTGAGTGAATGGTGGCCTCACCGAACCCCCAGGACTAGGTCTAGCTGTTACCCCATTTCTGATATTCTAGTCATCCTGAAAACTACCTGGGGATTGGGGGTCTTTCTAGGTGGCCCCCCAGCAGTGCTGTCCCCTCCCCTCCTACAGACGTGGGTCCTGTTTCCAATTCCAAGTTTGCTGGGCCAATACGAGCATCTGTCTGAAGCAAATGAGCCGAGAGCCTTGACAGATCCAGGTTCCCTAGCAAATCAGATGAAGAGGAATGTAAATCAGGGATGAAACTCATTATCTTTAGACCCAGCATCACTCAGGCCACAGGCTCACAGCTGTGTGACTATTTTTTGCCTTCAAGTTACAATCAAGTTTCAAAACTGACCCTCCACACCCTTCCTAGTGCATTTCACAAGCAGAGGCTGTTAAAAGCTTAGAGGCACAAAGGAAATGAAGGACAGACTGTTCTAACAGTGTATTGCCCAGACACAGACCCTCACACCAGAGAGGATGGCTTGATCAAAGCCACCTTACAGTCATTGGAGCTCTCAGTTTAGGA
The DNA here is from genome assembly GCF_022079265.1 of Lynx rufus. Lineage (NCBI taxonomy): Eukaryota > Metazoa > Chordata > Mammalia > Carnivora > Felidae > Lynx > Lynx rufus. The sequence continues at coordinate 30,000,006 of NW_025814889.1, read as the reverse complement.
GCACTTATAAAACAGGGGCTTTAGCCAGGGGACAGATACCATCCCCAGCCTGAAGGAAGCCCCAGACTATTCAGGAAGATGAGTTGGGAAAACCCGAGCTTCTCCCACACCCAGCTCCCAGCCACATCACCCAGAATCTCTGGATCTGGACCTCAGGATATGCATTTTTTAGACACCACAGATTATCCTGATGTTCACTTGGGGTGGAAAGTCCTTAAATACGCACCAAATAATGTGATGGCAGAATGAAAGAGGAGCAGCTTACATATCCAGAGGGAAGGAGAGAAGAGTGCAGAGGACCAGGGGGGTGCCTAGGTGGCTCAGTTGGTTAAGCATCCGACTTCGGCTCAGGTTATGATCTCATGGTTTGTGGGTTCGAGCCCCACGTTGGGCTCTGTGCTGACAGCTCAGAGCCTGGAGACTGCTATGGATTCTGTCTCCCTCTCACTCTGCCCCTACCCCCCCCCAAATAAATAAACATTAAAATTTTTGTTAAGAATTTAAGAATCCATTTATTGACAGTTGATTGTATGTCAGCCAGTCTTCTGAGTGCTGGGACTATGCCAGTACACAAAACAGATTTTTAAAAAATCCTTTCTGGGGTACCTGGGTGGCTCAGTCAGTTAAGTGTCCAACTCTTAATTTCAGCTCATGTCATGATCTCACAGTTTTATGGGATTGAGCCATGTGTTGAACTCCTCATTGACAGTAGAGCCTGCTTGGGATTCTCTCTCCCTCTCTCTCTGCCCCTCCCCTGCTTGTACACTCTCTCTCTCTCAAAATAAATAAATAAAATTTAAAAAAATCCTTCTTCTCATGGAGATTATGGACATTGATCTCCTTGAATAGGGCCCAGCTTGGGGAGAGGTGAGGAAGGGAAAGCAGATTCTACTTTCACTGTGAAATTGAGGAACCCAAGGCTTTGGCACTTACAAATGGCAGATGGTAGGTGGAAATGCAGGCCTCCCAAACCCACTACGTGCTGCTACATAAAGGTATCAATTAAGATGAAGTCAGAGAGCCCTGGTAAAACACACACAGATGCTGACATTTAATGTGGTTGGGAATTTGGTTCTTCAGTTATTTTTCCCTTCCTAGCAGAACCTTCTGGGGTTATCAATGCATCCATCTTTTTGCTCAGCACTTTTAGTATTACCTCCTAGGCCTATCGAATAGACATATTCATCTATACAAATAACACAATTCCCTTAAGGAATTCAAGACATTTTAGAAATGGCAATCAAATTTGCAAAATAAGGCAAAGCAAGGTATAACAAAAAGACAACAAAAAAGTTAGTAACCATTTTTTGTTATGCGAAGCTATAATTAAGAACAAAATTAATGGGCAAAAGACATGAATAGACACTTCTCCAAAGAAGACATCCAGATGGCCAACTGACACATGAAAAAATGCTCAACATCACTCATCATCAGGGAAATACAAATCAAAACTACCATGAGATACCACCTTACACCTGTCGGAATGGCTAAAATTAACAACTCAGGCAACAACAGATGTTGGCGACGATGCGGAGAAAGAGGATCTCTTTTGCATTACTGGTGGGAATGCAAGCTGGTGCAGCCACTCTGGAAAACAGTATGGAGGTTCCTCAAAAAAGCTAAAAATAGAACTATCTTATGACCCAGCAATTGCACTACTAGGCATTTATGCACAGGATATAGGAGCTGTTTCAAAGGGACACATGCACCCCCATGTTTATAGCAGCACTACCAACAATAGCCAAAGAGCCCAAATGTCCATCGATGGATGAATGAATAAAGAAGATGTGGTATATATATACAATGGAGTATTACTCGGCAATCAAAAAGAATGAAATCTTGCCATTTGCAACTACGTGGATGGAACTAGAGGGTATTACGCTAAGTGAAATTAGTCAGAGAAAGACAAAAATCATATGACTTCACTCATATGAGGACTTTAAGAGACAAAACATATGAACATAAGGGAAGGGAAACAAAAATAATATAACAGGGAGGGGGACAAAACAGAAGAGACTCATAAATATGGAGAACAAACTGAGAGTTACTGGAGGGGTGTGGGAGGGGGAATGGGCTAAATGGGTAAGGGGCACTAAGGAATGTACTCCTGAAATCATTGTTGCACTATATGCTAACTAATTTGGATGTAAATTTTAAAAATTAAAAATAAAATTTTAAAAAAAGAACAAAATTAGACAAATATACAACAAAAGAGCACAGAGTTTATCAGTGTATTATTTTCAGGACAAACTATAAAAGCAAATGTGTATTCAGAGGATTTCATATGTGTGATATCCCAGACAAATTGAAAAATTCCTGTTTAACAAAAAAATTATCATCCTCCACTAGAGAAGTAAAGCATGGAATACATTGGTACTTTCCAGCAATTTCTTTCTTTCAAATCTATACTGGTTACAGGAAAGAATACACTTTTTTTATGACAATGCAACCCCAGCTTGGTTTGTTTTTTTTTTTTAATTTTTTTTTCAACGTTTTTTATTTATTTTTGGGACAGAGAGAGACAGAGCATGAACGGGGGAGGGGCAGAGAGAGGGAGACACAATCGGAAACAGGCTCCAGGCTCCGAGCCATCAGCCCAGAGCCTGACGCGGGGCTCGAACTCACAGACCGTGAGATCGTGACCTGGCTGAAGTCGGACGCTTAACCGACTGCGCCACCCAGGCGCCCCCCCCAGCTTGGTTTTAAGAGGGAAACTGAGATACATATATATCTACCCATGGTTATTTCCGTTCAAAGAGAAAGAAAACAAACCCCAAATCCTTGAAGTGATAACAACAGTTAGTTTTATTTCACAGCTGATAACAGTTTGTCCTTTAATAGGTAGAAGTTACAAAAACAAGACTGTGTGTGACTTCTGTTTCAGTGAATGGGCAGGTCCATGGACTTCACTCCTCTGACAGTGGCTCCTACCTCTCTGCCTGGCCATCACTCAGCTCCTACCTATTTACTCCACCTCAATGCCACTTCCCACAGGCACAACTTAAACCTTGTCATCATCTGCAACATGTTCTGTGTCCCCACCTTGACCTCCCTGTCCCCTCGGTTCTTCCTCTTTTGCCCCCCTTTTCCTCCCATTTACCCTTCAAGCCATCCCTATTCAGTAGAGCTGCTCTTCATCTGTCACTTACACCTCTCCCATCTTGCTCTGCTGCTCTCTGTCTTTAGAATCTCCTCTCCTTCTGTCACCTCTCCACCAAGCTGTTCCTTATTCAAGGAGATCAAGGCTCACCATCTCCATGAGAACAGGGATTTTTTAAAAATATCTGTTTTGTTCACTGCCATAGTCCCAGCACCCAAAAGAGTGGCTGGCATATAATCAGCTCTCAATAAAAAACTACTGAATGAATGAATGAACGAACAACTTCACTACTTAACTCCTCTGGTCCTCCACACTACTCCGTCTTTCCCTTTGGATGACAGACCTGCCCCTCCTTTGTTTTCCTATCACATTCTGTGTTCACCTCCAGGACTTCTCAACCCTGAGTGAAGCCTGGTGCATAGCAAACGTTTGCCATGGGTAGCTGTGTGAATATCATGATCCTAAGGTCTGTGGGTCTTCTCCTCATCCCCAATGGCCCAGATGTCTGGCAATCAATCCCAAAGCCCCCTTCACAGCTTTGCCCAGACAGTGGAACCTCAACTTGTGGGGTAACTAACATTCTGGTTGAAAATCCTAGAGCCCCTGAGGAAATATGGTAGCACACACATGGAGTCCTAAATAATCCTAGAAAAGAAAAGTCTTGTTTTTTTTTTTTTTATCTGCATGATTTTCCAAAAGAAGCTAGTATATTTTAGAGGGAAGAGCATTGGGTTTGGAGACCTGGGACTGGACTTTGTGACACAGGGAGGATCCCTTAGTGATTAGTAAGTAATCTATGTATTTCTTCCCTTTCCTGTCACCTTCCCTCCTGTCATCCACACACCCAAGCCCTTGGTCACTTCACTGCATCTTCCAACAGAAAGGATGTATAAGAAAGATGTATTCTTACTTTTAAATCCTAATACATTACTTAATGAAAGACAGAAGAGGTTATGTCTGTTTGGGCTGAAATGAGTTTTATGAGTGAGTTGCAGATTGCTCAGTTAGCCATGCCTGCCCCACAGTTTCCATGGAGAGAGGCCGCACTCTGCACCCGGAGCATACACCTGTCTCCTGTCATGTCGTATCCGAGTCAGCTCTTCATCTTACATGAGCAGGCTTTCTCTTCAGAACACTCCCATTTTGCTACTACATGACCCCCTCTTGTGCAGGGGAGTTTGCCACACACCACTCCTCAACACGGGTCTGTGCTCATAACTGCATCATCTCCTTGGCTTGGCACATCTACACAAATAGCTTTGATTAGTTTCAGTCTCTTTTAACCGTAACAGTTGTGTCTGCCAAGGGAGGCTAAACTTGGGCTTAGACTAAACCAATTAGCAGCAAGACCCCCACTCTCCCTGCCTTTCTGTGCTGCTCCTGCATCAATGCCTGCACTGGCAACATGAGCAATCTCCACAGTGGCTGTGTCAAGTTCTAATCCAGGACCTTCCAAAGCCCTTGCCTGGCTGCTGTCCCCACTGGACACAACCTTTGAGAGCACCGGTCGGTCTGGGCTGAGCCTAGCCATCTCTGCCAAGAACGACCTTTTCTGTAAGGTGCTCTTCTGATGGTTTCTGTTGTTTATACCACAGTTGAATGCTGGCCTCTACTTTTAGCTTCACCCAGTAGAGCAAAGTGGTGACACGGTTGTTTTAAATGTTATTCCAGTTATATAATATGCTTTACACCGTGAAACACGGTGAATATGTAAAAGCTCCCAATTTTAGATCAGTGCCAAGGGGCTGCACTGGTGGGTGATAGATGAGCTACAGGGTGTGTGTAAGCTGGCAGATAAGCTGGAAGTGAAAGTGGCTGCTTTGCTGCCTCCAGTCCCTTTGGGCTGGCTGAGCCTCAGGGGTGAGCTCCAAACACAATCTAGAGATGACTGGTTATCTCCTGTTTGCTGATGATCGTTGACTGGAAAGTATTACTGAGTGTTGAACTGGCACAATCTTACCTTGAAATGACTAGGCTTGCATGACTAGGATGAGTCACAGGCACTGCCAACTTTCAGGCACAGGCCCCAGGGTTGGGCTTTTGTTACCCGATTGAGGGTTCAGGCATCATCCAGTTAGGACTCAAAGGTGGCCTATCCCATCTTCAATACAAAGGAGGTGACAAAGTTGAGCGCAGCGTGTGGTGGATGACAATTTGTATCCCCTGGGAAAAGTGAGGGTTTTTTTGTTTTTTGGTTTTTTTTGCCCCTGCTCATCATTTCTGATAAAGACTTGGCAAGATTTGCCTTTGCTTCTCACTCACATACAGAACTGATTCCTGTCTGATAGTTGGAGAATTTGTTCCTTTCCGTACTTGGTCACTAGATCCTGACTCTGAAACCTCAGGAGAGTTACCTTCAATGACTAATATGTCATCTTTCTCTTCCCTTTGTATTTTATTTCCAAGGGGGCAGGATGATAGTGGTACGGTACAGTTTTATTTAATTAGCTAAAAGGCTCTGTGTCTACCTCCACTGCCCATAAATTAATGTCCACTGTGACATGCTGTGTATAGAAACATTCAAGGTTACGATCAGCATGTCAAGAGCTAGAGTTTGATCTTTACTAGTCATCCCTGTCCTGCCCAAAGGAAACAAGCGACTGAATAGACCAAGGACAAGGATCTGTGAATCATGTAACATCACATAAGCAAAGAAAAGAAGGAAACACATCATCACCAGCTAAGATGAGCAGCTGCTGGACTGAAGTTTCCAACTGCTAGTGGTAAGTTCAGGGTGCTGTGGGAACCAGGGAGGGACATCCAACCCTGCCTGGGTGAACATAAAATGGAGGTTACCCCTGCGTGGAGTCCCAAGGTTCAACAGGGATCAGCCATTTGCAGAGTGTGAACTTATCATACAGAGGGAGCAGCAAACATGAAAGGTCAAGAGGAGTGAGGAAGTTCAGCATAGCCACAGAGGTGGAGAGTGGTTAATGAGGGCTCTAAAGAGGAAGGCAGAACTGGATCAAGAAGGGCCTGTGTGGCTTGCAGGAAGGATTTTAAGCAGAGAAGAAACATGATCAGAAATGCAGTTTATAGAGCTCACTCTGGTGGAAGAGTTAAGGAGGCAAGAGTTGAAGTAGAGCCGTTAGTAGGGAAGCCAGGAAAGAAACGTGGATGACTCGGAATCTAGCAGTGCTGGTAACGGGGAAAGAAGACAGAACAGAGGAATGGTGAGATGCTCAATGATATATGGGGGTTGGTGAGGGACAAAGGGGGTACCTGGTTTCCCAGGCTTGGAGCTTGAGCATCTGGAGGAACATCAGCGCCATTTGCTAAGACTAGGCACACAGCAAGTGGAGTGGGTCAGTAAAAGCAGGGCACAGAGGGAGGATGCAGTGATGACAAGTTCCATTTGAGAATGTTAACATGTTAAACTGGAAGCTCTTGGGCTCCTCAATTTCTGGTCAAATCAGCATGCACACGTGTGGTCTAGTGGCATAGGCTTAGGTAGTTGTAACACCCTCTGTGTCCTATGTGACCCTCACCTCCCTCACTCCGGGTGGGAACACAGAAAGACAAACTGCAGGCTAGTGTAGTGCAGGACTGGGAATACTGGTGAGCGACAGGTATTCTGTGAATCACACAAACACAAATGGAGCTGCATTAGTGCACACCATCGAAATGCTATGCGGCTCATGAGATTAAAAAGGCAACAGTCTTTTTAATCCTGATATAAAGGACTATAATCATTTTTGTCACACGAAGCAAAAACTATAGCTCCACTACAAATTTGGAAAGAGCTGACTGGCAGGATTCAATTTTGCTACACTAGTAAAAGTCTCAAGATTCAGGTAGCCAATCAGTAAATAATTAACAGGGTTCATTATGTGAAAAGGCATCTAGGAGATGCAAAGATGTGGTGATGGTCCACATCCTCAAAGAATTTGTAATTTTAAAGGCATTTAGGAATACAAATGGCTGTAAATAAAGGTAATATTTCATATGTATCAATAGCAACTATCAGCAAAACCCCAGGGTCAGAGAGATTAATTGTGATTGGGGCAGGGGGAAGTCATGAGGGGCTTCTCAGGCCTGGGGTGTCATGGGCTGACCATGCTTTATGGACCAGCCCGCACCTTTGAGCAGCAGTAGGATTTCCTTCTACATGCCACAGGGGTCTTTCCGCCACCACAAAATGAAGAGATCACAATCAAGTGCCCACACTAAGTCAAATCGCATGAAACTGCCATTTTGTACAGGTAAAAATGGTCAAATATCAACAGTCTCATGAAGTTTAATATAATAATCCTATCTGATCTGAAGCCTCGGGTCAAAGAACCCCTAACATATGCTAGAACTCCCACAGCCTGCTGAAGAGACGTGGCTGGTGCTCGCTCCCAGCATCTTCACATGGGCTTCCAAGGGAGGAACAACATTCCAAGGAGCTGGCTCTTTCCGCTGGAACAAATTCACAAGGTTGGAAGCCTATGGGCAGTTTGGAAAATTCACTGGTGGCATCTACGTCATTCCCCAGATTTGATTCCCAGTCTTGTGGCCAGTGAAGGAAAATCAACTTGATTAGGCCACATTCCTGATGGCAAATGCTCCTGACAGTCTCTCGCATCTGAAATTCTCACTAAAACAAACTCTTCTAAGCCTCAGCAGCTTCTGTGAAATCCATGTTAACTTCCTGCTTAATCTTTTGTGGAGAAGATTAATCACAAGCGCACCCCCACCGTCTCAACCCTGCTTTGCTAAAACTTGCCCAGTGTGGAAAAAAACCCGGTTTGAACCCAGACTTGCATCCCACAGGAAAGTCCTGTAAAGGCCTGGGCTGAGTCAGGCTTTTTGAAGCACACATGCTTTTTTGGAGCTGACTGATTGCTGATGCTGTCACCTGATGAGGATGTAAAGATTCCCTGAAGCTGAGGTCATGAACCTAGAGCTTATTTTTAAAACTGTAATATTAGAGAACCATTTCAATATCCATGTGGGGATGAGAAGAAACACTTTTCTTAAAAATAAATAATTTAAATGGTTACATTTTGGCCCTGCCCAGGATTGTGGATTCAACCACAGCTTGTCTATGGGATTACTGTGCACAGCATATTTAAATTCACCCCACAAATGGCCTTGTTTCTTTTTTAAAGGGACAGTCTCATTCTAGAATTAGAAAAATGTTTTGCACACCCAAAGATCTCTGAAACGTTTGCAGACGTTACTTCATTGGCCCCTGCAGCACCTTTTATGGCTCCTATATGGCTCGGCTCAGATGCTGAGGCAAAACGGGGAGCTGAGCCAAGGTCAGCCCCCCACACCGGCAGGGGTATGCCGCGCACAGGATGGCACACGCGCTGCGACAGCCAGAGAAAACGCTGCCTCAGCAGCTTGGTGGGATTAGTAACGGCTTTCTTTCTGCCCCCGTGGCACCAAATGTGGGCAGGAAAGAAAAAGAAAAATACTGTGAGAGCTTACTTCAACGGTCGAATGATTTGGTGATTTGGAGTCTGCCAGTTCCTCGGAGGCCCTCTGAAGCTGCCCGGCTGGGCTGGCCAGGGCAGTTTGGAGAAGGCTCGAGACCCTCGGTCATCACTTTAGCAAGCTCAGCTCTGTATTCATGCTCCTAAACTGTAGTCCAATCTCCTGCTCCGGTGCATGAGGAAAGTGAGGCCCAGAGGGGTAAGGGTCCATTCTAAGGTCACAAGGGGATGGGTGCAAGCCAGATCTCTTGGTTTCAAACAACTGGGCGAGGAAGAAAACTGGGCGAGCGGAAAGGAGACAAAGGGAGAAAAGGGGGGAAGATGGAAGAAAAAGGACAGAGGAGAGAATAAAGTATTGGAAGTGTCAGATGCTTTTGTGTCCCTGACAGCGGTCTGCGGCCTGCTGACCACCCTGGGTGGGCGTGCATGTGGCCCGAGTATGGCCTGACTGGCAGTCCTGTGAGAACCTGCCACGGGTAAAGTGGCTCCGGGCAGAACCCCAGCCACTGTCCCTGTAGGAATGGAGACTCAGGAACTGAGCATCACCCCGGGGCCCAGGCGTTACGCATACAATTGATGCCCTGCTCCTTGTCAGCCGAGGCAGGGCCCTGCCTTCTGGGCGCATCCCTCCTGCATCTGCCCTCCCACCAACAGGCTAGTACGGTATACATGCCCGCTGTGTGCGTGCTGCGTGCCCACTGCGTGCCCGGTGGGTATGTGCTGCAGTCCTGACACTGGGGTGCTGGGAGGGCAGGTGGAAGGCAGCGAGGGAAAAAACAAAGGACCCGTTATTTTTTCCCTTTGCTTCTGTGATCCCAAACAAGAATCTGCCATGTAGTTTGAAAAAGAAAAAGGCCCCCGAGAGGGACCTAACATTGTCCCCAACACTCCAACTCTAAATGTCTATTCTGGGACGCAGTGTGTGTGTTTGAGGGAAGAGGACAGTTTGTTCTGTTTTTCGAGTGGTGAATGGTGATGGTTTTCTGGACGCCCTGAACTCCAAGGGAAGAGCAGTGCTGTCCTGACCCTTGAGCCGTCTCTACTGAGAGTCTGTGACAGTACCTCCACAGGGGACAGACAGTATGATCGCTGGGACTTGCAAGTTAGAGTCGGGGAGAGCTGCAGGGGCCAGAAGCTCCTAGAACAGCAGGAGCAGCCATGCTGCACCCCGCCTCTGGGGTCACAAGACGGCACCTGTGCAGTAGGGACATGTGGTCAGAAACTCATATGGATGGAAAAGAGAAAGTCCTTGTGCCTCTGGCTGAAGGTGATTACCGAAGGGTGAGTGTGGCAACTGACTCTTGCAGCTGTATCATGGTTAAGAGAGACCCTGAAAGGGAATGTTCTATCATGGTTTGCTTGCTAATTGTTTTTCTTCCATGACTCCCAAACTCAGTTACACTCTCCCTGAGGTCAAGACTCTTCTGATCAACGGTGCTCCTTTCTGGAGCTGCAGAAGGCAGCCCCAGATAGCCCAACTGTCCCCTGGGTGAGCATGAACATACCAGAGATCTGGGCATTGGCTACAACTTTGAGGGTAAGAGGCAAAGTAGAATATCTGCATGTCCTTGGCAGGCAGGAAGTATGAGCTGGTCTTCTTCATATGGCCTAGGGCAAGACTAGCGCACCAGATGTAACCAACACAGACTGTGGATAGTGTGTGTGATGAAGGGTGAGCAGCATGGCAGTGTTTCAGCAAAGTCTGTCTTATGCCCAGGGAAAGCCCTGGAATGGTGGGCCCCACCCTACTCTCTTCCTTTTCTGAGAGGCCTGGCTCATCTACCTCTTGGCCTGACTATAAATTCTGAACTGACCTCCTAAGAACATGTCAGATCTCAAGAGAAAGAGGGTGCTGCCTGAGGAAGCACCACCACATGCCACAGAAATGAGCAGGAAGTGGAGGCAAGGACACAGCTTGTGGAAATAGGTCAAGCAAAGGGAATGCCTTGGAAAATCACCTTCCATTTGCCTTTGGAAGCTATTAAACATGAAAGGAAATTCCCAGAGGAAGAGGTGAGGTATCTGTCCCAGTCCATCTCCACAAATAGCCCAGATACTCAGCATTCTGGAATGATTGGAGACGTGATGGCGCTGGCTGAAGGTGAGGAAAGGATGAGGCCACTCCTCAGTTCTCCACCCACAGGAGTGCACACTAAAGCTCTGGGTTTGTTGCTCCAGCCAAACTCACAAGACCCATGCTCTATCTGAGTATTTTTATTCACATTATGTTAAGTACAGCTGGCTTTTGAACAACAGGGGTTTAAACTGTGTGGGTCTACTTATACACAGATCTTTTTTAATAAATACAGCACAAAACTGTAAGTGTATTTTCTTTTCTTTTTTCTCTATCTTACTTTACTTTAAGGATAAAGTGTATAATACATATAATTTACAAAATACGTGTTAATGGACCGTTTATGTTATCAGTAAGCCTTCTGGTCAGCAGTAGCCTATTAGTAGTTAAGTTTTGGGGGACTCAAAAGTTACACGTGGATTTTTGGCTCTGCAGGGGGTTGGCATCCCAACCCCTGTGTTGTTCAAGGGTCAGCTGTAACTTAGTAAGCATCACCTAAACCTTCTGGGTTCTTTGAAAAGAATGCCCCAACTATCCACACTGTCCAGGAATGTATGAAGGACAACGATCTGCAGATCAGCCTACCTCATGGCCTTCAGTGTTCATACCTAAACACCCCTCTCCAGTCCTGGATGTTCCAGCTCCACTTCTGTGCTTCAAATCTTGGCTATTCATTCTGCTTTGTTCTCCAAGGTCTGATGACTGGGCAGTGCGCCTATTAATCTTGAATGGAATGAAGTCGCCGCCACTTCCATTTGAAAAAGAAATAGCTTTGCCTTTTCCATTTGATTCAACAGTATAAAATATTTATGATTCCTCTGGCACCTCAAAGCCCCCTCTCTCCCATCGATTCTCTCAGTCAGCACTAAGTGCTCACTTGGAGGAAAGTACTTCCCGTCCATCAGGGACAAGCCCAGGGTGACAACATGCAGTGAGCCCAGCTGCCCTGAGCCCACTGGGTCACCAGCAAAGCTCCTGCTCCTCACATTGGGGGCTTTCAAGGGTTTCCAAGCCACTCTGTGGAAGATTGCAGTCCCCTGGGGCTCCGGGGTCCTGCTTTTCCTTATACCGTAGTTCTTCAAGCTGACAAAAGGTTTTCCTCTTGCCTCTCAGGGGTGACTCCTGCTCTCCCCTTGCTGGTCATTGCACGATACTTCTTTTTTTTTTTTTTAATTTTTTTTTTAACGTTTATTTATTTTTGAGACAGAGAGAGACAAAGCATGAATGGGGGAGGGTCAGAGAGAAGGAGACACAGAATCTGAAATAGGCTCCAGGCTCTGAGCTGTCAGCACAGAGCCTGACGCGGGGCTCGAACTCACGGACCGCGAGATCATGACCTGAGCCGAAGTCGGCCGGTTAACCGACTGAGCCACCCAGGCGCCCCATGATACTTCTGCCTCCACTGTACTGGTAATTCCTCCAAACTCACTCACTGCCTTATGGGCAGGAAGTGGTGTGAGATCTCACCTGACCCAAAGAAAGATACAAAGCTCTATAAGTCCCTAAATCCTTCTGTGCCTTAATTCCTGGGGGTAATAATGGTAGTCACCAGCCTGAGTGATTAGGATTTATTATAATAAATGTAAAGAGCTTAAAACTGTCCAACATTTAGTAAGTACTCAGTAAATAGGAGCTTCTATTGTGATTGTTCTCAGTTTTACTTGACGAGGCCTTATCAGTCCCAACCATCAATGACAAGTTGATGTCTTGTCTTTGGCAGATGGCAGGGAAACACACTGGGCTAAAAAGCCAGGGGACAAGGAGAACTTAATTTGGAGAAACTGCTGTCTCAGACTGGGAGCCCCTCTATACTTCCTGTCATTGGCCTAGAGCCAGCAAGGTAGAGGCAGATGAAGTATGTTGGGCCGTGGGTTAATTAGGCTAACCCCACACCTCAGTGCCTGCTATAATTCTCTACACATAGTATATGTTAAATAAATCCCGAATGTGTGCACATGTGTTCTGCACCCCCTGCCCCAACACCTATCCTATTTTTGCATCTTTGTAGTGTCCTAAGTGTTCTCCCTAAGGAAGAATACCATACTCTTTCTCTGCCCTGGCCATCACCATCAAAACATTACCGTCAGGTATTCTGAACTTCCAAATGCCCAGAGTCTTGCAGTTTGCCAAGTGGGTAACTGTGCAACTGTACAGTTGCATGGTAACTACAAACTGTAAACAAGAGTTTTAGGGTAAGACAGACTTGGGTTCAAATCCTGGCTCTGATAACTCATCCACAGTGCCCAGGGCAAGCTATTTAACCTCCAGAAGACTCTGTTTCCTTATCTATGAAATGAATAATAATAGTGATTGCCTCACAAAGTTGTCACTCATAAAGTAAGGATTTTTTGAGGTATTGCAAGAAGAGAAATCAGCAGAGTGTCTGGCACATACTAAGTGCTCAATAAATGTTGATTGTTATGGCCACTGTTGCTCATGAGTTAATGCACTTAACTGGAGGACATTTGAATTTACTGAACTTTCTAGAAGTGACTATGCCACAAGACTATCAGAATGGCAGTTAGTTGTGGACATTTTGTTCAGGCCAGAGGGAGAGAGATTTTCCAATACGTGATTTTCTGGGCAGACATCCCTTCACCGCCAGCAAGAGAGTGCTACCTCCTCTGGCCCTGACCAAGGAAAACAGAGGAAAGAAAACCCTGCTACTGGACTGGAAGGTGAACCCAGCTCATTCAGTCTTTTCACTGTGCCAAGGAGGAAGGATGGGGAGAGACAGAACAAGTAGAAAACATTTTGAGTCAAGTGTGGTCAACCTGGCAATGGGGTCAATTTCAGTCACGAAATTATTTTAAGTGGTGGCAGTAGGAGGCTTGAGGTTGCTTAATTGTATTGCAAAATATCCAAAACCTGGAGGACACAAAAGAAATGATTAAAAGTCACTGTGGCTAACATAGTATATTCCCCTCAAAGCTCATAAACAGGCTGCTGCTCAAATGTCTCCTGTACTGAAATGGTACTGCCCAGCCTCTCCCAGGTGGACCCTGAGACAGTATTGGCTGTGTGCCTCCCTGATGTGAAACTTTTGAGCCCTCCTGGAAAGGGCTGAGCAAACACAGTTGTTTAATGCAGCTCCATTTGCCCAACCAGTGTCAGCATGTTACTGCATTAGAATGTATTATGCTCGGCCATGCTGGCACTTTCTCCATCTGTTTACATTTAGAATGGGACTCATTGCCAAAGATTAGGAATCCCAGTGCCCACAATCCAGAAAGCACAAGCCAAAGGGTAGAAATAAAACAAATTGAAAAACTACTTGTAGCTCAGTTGAATTCAGAAGGACTAGGAATTATTTTCCCTAGAGCATTCAGTCCCAGGAGAATTGGCCTTAGTGGCAGAAAACCCAAATGGGCTTCTCAGTGTCCCTCTCCAAGCTTGTCACCTTGACTCTAGGCTACCTTTTCAAACATCATGATCAAACCATGAACTCCTCAAGGCAGGCAGGGACATGCTGAATCTGTTTTAGTTTTCCCAACCTAGAGCTGGGAACCTGTGCTTAACAAATGCTGGTTGGTTGAATAAAGAAATGAACTATAGTCAGTTCTTGTGTTGGTTTTCAAACATGGCTGCAAATTCTTTGACACTCTCCATTAAGAAGTAATGTCTGCTGGGGTGCCTGGGTGGCTCAGTCAGTTAAGCATCCGACTTTGGCTCAGGTCAAGATCTCGCAGTTTGTGAGTTCCAGCCCCAAGTGGGGCTCTGTGCTGACAGCTCAGGGCCTGGAGTCTGCTTCAGATTCTGTATATCCTTCTCTCTGCCCCTCCCCCACTTTCTCTCTGTCTCTCTCTTTCTCAAAAAATAAACATTAAAAAAAAAAAAAGTAATGTCTGCATTTCCTCCTTTTGAATCTGGACTGGATTCTGACTACTCTCACCATCCCAGTTGAGCAGAACTGACATTTATATGATTCCACAGCTAAGTGATATAAGACTATGCAGCTTTTGCATTTGCTGTTGGAGCCTAGAGCCACATATAAGACGTTCAACCACTCTGAGGCTGCAATAATGACATGACGTCTTGATACTACATAAACAGAGATGCCCAACGTGACCCCAGACATATGATATGTGAGTAAAGAAACTTACACACGATGTCAGCCCTACATTGCAAGTTACTCCCAGCTTTTTCAATCTTTCCAACTGAGTCCCCAGCCATTGAGGAGCAGACACGAGCCCTTCTTGCTGTGCCTGTCTGAATCCCTGATCCACTGATTCCACAAGGACTATGAAATGATGCTTGTTTGTTTTACACCATGAAGTTTCAGGACAATTCATACATGTCAGTAGACAAATGTAACATTCTTCGAGACTCAGGGCAGAAGAGCTTGTGCTATTCTAGCTCCTTCTAGTTGGTAAAAATCCCCACAGTCAGGAAGTTGTTCTTAAAAAAACTTAAATTCTCTGTTCAGTTGAAGCCCGTAACTTCTGTATTTGACCTCTGCAGAGATGGGCAGCAGCTGGCTTTTTGCTCTCACTGTATCATAGGCCTGTACATACTTGAGAATACTGAGTAAGTCAATTTTCAGGGTTCTTTTTCTTTGGGTTGAATACTCTGAAATCTTTGCAGATCCTTTTATCTTTACCTTGTCTTTGCCATCCTCTAAAAACAGATGTCAACAGCTTTTGGAGAGATGGAAAACATCATCATGAAATGAGAGCCTTTGATCAAAATAACAATCCTTTTGGCATTTCAGGCCCCTTATGATATGTAAATTATTTTCACCTATATTATCCTCAGATTTCCATAACTACCCAGTGACATGAATGAGGTGGACAGTTATTCCCACTTATCAAAGTTAAGCTCCTTTCTCAGAATTATATTTGTTAATAGCTGAGCTGAGACTAGAAAACACACCTCCTTGAATTGCAAGTATATCTGTGCAGAACAGAACGGAAATGAGAAAGAATGAAGTCAGCTGATGTATTTGAATAGTGAATTATTTTCACTTCAATTTTCCTTGATTACAATTTTGTCCTTTCAATAAACAAAATCAGGACATTTTTGAAAAAAGAAATACAGGTTTTTATAAAGTGTTTGGACAGTATTGAAATATTTTGAAGTATGTAATTTTAAACATAAATAACTCAAATTGTAGGCACAACAGAAACTACACAGTGAATTAGGTTCTCATTGCTGTCATTGACTTTAATTTTCCAGTTCTGGAGAAAACGGTAGAAAATTTGTTGTGGTCAGAATTAGATGTATACACTGAGCATCACTGTGTTGGTGTAAAAATATATCTGTATTTAAATGCCAATTACAAATGTGTTCTATTATGTGAACAATGTAAGTATTAGACCATAAAGAAGCACCAGGATTTTATGGATACCATGTAACATCTTCACCAACAAAGCCCTTGAATCAAAGTCCCAGCTTTGTCTTGTACTATCCTAGCAATAGAGCATAGCAAGTTGAGACATAATGGCCTATGCCCTGTAATAGGCCATTACTGTAGGCATAGGTTCACACTTATTCTCAATTTTAGACCTTCCACAGGCATGATAAGGCAAACAGCTAGATAGGATGTGTATTTCTGTGTCCTGAATAGAGCCAAGGGAGGAGAGAAGTGATGATCCAGAAGACAGAGGGATGGAGATGGATTGTAAGAAGAACAAGGCTGACCAAGATTCCTACTTAGCAAAGGGAAGCTACACTCTCATGATCATATTTGTCAATGACTGAGCTAAGACTAGAAAACAGTGAAGAGACAGCTGCCTAATCCTGTTCCATCACAACATCAAGACTCCCATTTGTCTCCACAAAGTGTTCCATGAAGAATGTCCCATGGAAACCTGAATCCCAGCTCTGCTATAGTATTGGGAGAGAGTCTGGAGTCTGCACTTTTAACAAATATTCCAGGAAATTCTGAGGCACACTAAAGCATGTGTGTTTATCCATGTCATCTTCTCAACAAGTCAAAAGGTAACAAAGAGTGATGCAAGACTCAGAGACGTTCTGTTGAGTGGTCACTGGAGGAATCAAACTTGAACCCTTCTGACTTTGGAAGCAGATTCTATTCTCTACTATGCATTTTCACAAAATGGTGGCAAGTTACTACCCTTCTCTGCAGTTCAGTGTTTTTGGACACAAAGTGAGAAGTTGAACTACATTAGCTTTAAGAATTCTCTTGTGGATGATATTTGATGATGATTTGAAATGAAACAGTGGCTGAATCCAAGGCACCTGGACACAAGGTGCCATTTTTGGTTGGAGAAACTTGTACAAACGTTGGGCCAAATGTTTTTCTAGTGGTCTCTGAATCCCTCGGACTGATTTAAAATCTACCCAAGAAGAAAAAGCATATGGCGCATTTATATCAAGATCCAGCTCTAATTGGCACTGTATCCGCCAGATCTTGCAGAGAAGATTGCCACCAGCAACCCAGCTACAGCGGAAAGGATGTGGGCACAAACCCTTCAAGACTTGGGTGTGTCACTTTAGACCAGGCCAGGGCCATCAAAGCACTGTGCTTTCCTCCACCCTTTCCGACTGCCCCAAGACTGGCACAGGGCTTACTAAGAGTGAAAGTAACACTTGCCTATCTGGGGGCCAACAGTCTTTTGTAGGTGGTTGAATGAGGTGCCAGACAGAGAGCTTCCACAAGAGATGAATTTTTCACAGCCTCGAACCAGATACTTCTGCTGCCTGATGTGCCAACTCACCCAGGCCTGACCCTTCTGCTCTACCAGACCACACTGCAGCAAGCAACAAGTGCACGTTTACTGTCAGGATTTGACTGCAAATTCTTGTCACTTTTAACTTGTCATTCCAAAATGTATAATAGCACCTACTTAGGCCCTACAGCCTTCTTTTGCCTAACGGTGTTTTAGAGATAAATTGGCAATGAGAGGATACTGCATCATCATGGGGCTGTTTGTCAGTTGATTCCATTTATCAATTTATCAGTGCCATTTTGCAAGAAATAGTCTGCACTTTCAAGATGACACTTCATACATAACAGGGGAGGGTTTGAATGTTACTCAATCGCGAGCACATTACATAATAGAACGTGTCACCAGGCTTCAAATGAAGCAGTAAGGCTATGTGTGTAGATGACACCAAAGCCAATATGTGATTAGCCAAAAAATGATTCAATGCCTTCAGAATGTGGGATGCAAAGTGAGATTCTGTAGGAGTCAGAGATCAATGGTGTGGAGTGCAAGAGAAAGATCTGACAGCTCCCAAGTTCTGGGCAATCTGTTCTCAGTTATCCTATAGTAGGGAGGAAACAGCGAAGGATGAGGCACTAATACTCCTAAACACTTGAATCAGTTTCACTATTTGGCCTGATTTTATGTGTCTGTTTCCTATCCCTCCCTGATTCCTTCTTTGGGCTGCAGAATAGACCTAATTAGCTGGTTTGGTCATCAGCTATCAACTTTAAGGGAAATAAATGGCAGTTAGGGGATGGTGAGGAAAGGAACCCATCTGTGAAGTCCCAGTGAACTGCCAAGCCAGACAACCATCCCTAATTAATCAAGAGAAAATGAAGGCTGTTGATGGTTTTCATTCAAAGACAGCACAGCACCATTTTGAGAACTCCCCGGGATATAATGCATATAACACAAAAACCCTGAGTTTTCTTTCTAGCTCTCTCTGGTTCTGGACTGAATGCCCCAAACCATCCAGTTAGCCTCTCTGGATCTGTCTTCTGAAAAGGGAGGCTAACGTGAATGTGGCCTTCTGCAGAAAAGGACTGGGGACGAATGATCAAAAATTATTTTGAAGCCCTTTGCAATATAACAGTTGTCATGAAGCAGTAACCTTTGACTAGAAGTTCTATTTTTCATGAGGCAGTTGCTTTAATTGCTCCTGTTTGTTATTAAACTGGTGCAAGGGTGTGGAGGAAGGCATAAGGAAAGTGCTTTGGTGGTCTCAACTTGTAGAGTATGGCTTTTGCAGATATGCAACACTGCCCTCTGTCGGCATGCAACATATTAATATGCTGCCGAAGCTGAACAGTCCATTTTCCTCAGCCATGTGTCTTTGTCGTACCTCGCAGCAGAGGCCCAGAGAGCTAGTGTGCAAGGGCCTGTGACCAGACCACGCTGTGGAGGGCTGTTGCTTCACAGAGTGTGGTGTGTGTCCATTAGAAAGCTGCTGAGTGGAAATCTTATTCCCTGGGATTTTAAACAGCCACATTTTCTGGTATTTGACATCAATGGGACATTTAGCAAATGGAGTGCCAGATGGAGCTCCTGGCTCTATTTTCTGTAAGACACTTGAGAGTCGGAAACCTCCGGATGTTTGCGTCTGATAGGCTTGCTCACCATAGAGCTGGCCATGGCTCAGTAGACACGGGGCATTCTGTGGGCTGAGTTGAAGGGAGAGCTGGGACACACAGGACAGCAAGTGGCAGCTCTGCTCTACAGTGCTACACATAAAAGCATCCTTGGCAACTCACTTTAACACTCAGGCACTCAATTCTCTACTACCCTCTGATTTTCTTAAACCAGAGGCAAGAATGCAGATAATAATTGACTACTGCTTTCACAAGCCTCCAAAGGAAGGTAGGGCAGACACTGGGAACCCCATTCTACAGATCAGAAAACTGGGCCCAGAATGGTGAGGGTTGCCCACAGTTCTACATTTGACACAAGACCATGTAAATACAGGAAAACAAACTCTCAGGTCTTCTCTTATAGCGAAGCAGCACCCCCCCCCCCCCCCACCGACACACACACTTTTTATGTAACCACATGTACATATATAGACCATTTTGTTATTTCGTGTTACTAGTTAACATTCATGTGAATCAAAGCCCAAATTATAGTCCCTTCAAATTGCTTTATTAATCACTGTCTTTATGAAGGCTTGGAGAAAATCCATGGTGATATTCTAAGAGTCTTCAATATGTTCAAAATTGTCCTGTAGTTATGCTGAAGATGACTGACAATGATCAAGTCAGTGAAATAATGATTGTCTGAGAAAGAACATTTGGATCTTTTCTTCCCATCCAGTTGCTAGTGCCTTTGGTGTTCAGGCAAATAGATGTTACATGGCTTTGTTAAATTGGCATGATATAGAATGGCTGTTGTTCTTTGTCTTACACAGAGATCATCTAAAACTCTAGATCTATGATTTATCCCTGAGGATTTTTTACTCATCGCACAATAACCAGAAAGTGTTTAGGACTCAGACTGTTAAATGGGCACAGCCCCGTCTTTCTGTAGTTTGCATGTTGTTATTTTTACAGAGATTCTCCTCAGTTCCCACCTTAATTCAGGCCGGGGGAGTTACTGGGAAATGAAACTGTGTTTCCTCTGTTTCCCTCCTCCTTGCACGGTTGACTTGAATTGTAAGCCCACAGATATGCTCTACCGGTCCACATTTGAGTTGTTTATCACCTCAACCTGGAGATGCAATAATTACCTGTTTTTGCTGGCTTGAGATAAGGGTTGCTTCATCAACGTATGAGGAGATGGTCCATAGGTCGAGCACTTCTTACCTTTGACTTGAATTATCCAGTGGTGCCTACCTCCTTAAGGAAAGGCTACACCAGTCTCGTGCTGCTCCTACAGAAGAAGCTACAATATGTGTCACAATTTAAGATGATTTCCCACACACCAAACAAACTGAACTGCTCTGTTCTAATTCCAAAACAAAAACTGTCATCCCTTAAGACTCTGTCAACAACAACAAAACTAATAAAGAACACTTTTAGTTTTCAAATAAAACTACTACTTATAATAATAACAACAAAACCTTCCATTTACATGTATGACACTTCCCTTGGCTCACCTACATTGAACTAAGTGTTTGAGTCGTTTCAGCAAATCTGAAATTTCAAAAGGAATTTTAGTGTCTCTTCCAATCTTCCAGTTAACACAGAAACGTGCTCCCTTTATAAATACATCCCCTGAAAAAGAGTCTTCTCTTTAGAAGGTTGTGCACTCCATTTCCAAAGAGCTCCGATAAACGATAATCAAAAGGAAAGGCCTTCCTCTCCCTGGACTTTGCAAGTGTTCCTTTCGGATATACTCAAGAGTAAAAGGAGAGTGAGCTACACGACTCAAGAATAGGCCATTTCTGTGAAATAACAGCACAACAGACAAAAGTTGATAAATTTGATCAATTTTATCAATTGTGAAAAAAAGAAGTCTTATAGAAGCAGCCTGGGCAAACCCCCAAACTGACCCTTTTACATGATTAGTGATCATCTGGATAGAGTTGTGGAATGTGGCATTTTGGTCTAACATAAGCACAGAATATAACATGTAGCCTACACCCAAATTAAGTGAACCGCTAGTGAATAGGTCCTGAAAGTCTACAAAAACCAACCACAGGACTGTAATGAAAGAAAGTGATGACAGACAAGTTATAACATATAGCCAGCCAATTTCTGAACACAGTATTTTGGCTGACTAGTCTTAGACATGGAAAGAATTATGTTGCTCAATTTACAACTTATTAAAGAGGGAGAGAAGCCGTCGATATAGATGGCTGGTTCTATATCAAAGAAGACTAGGGGAGGTGATATTACAGAGCTTCTATTGAGCAAACTGTCAAGCAGTCCTTAACTCACTTTTTTCCATACCTAATCATTAGAAAAGAATGAATTTTCAAAAGGTTAAAAAAAAACCTGCAGTATTCTTAGTAAGCCCTGGCTTTGCTCTCTTGTTATCTGCAAAAGCCTAGGCATGCTGATAGAATCAGGTTCAGTCCTTAGGCAAGGCAGTAATTACTTTTTCACATGGTGCATGTTCCTTGCAAGCAGTTGCCAACAACATGCAGAATGGAATGCTTTTGGAGGGGGGGAGTGAATTGGAAGTTTATGACAGTGTTTTATGCTAGTAGATGAAATCTTCCCCTGACTATAACATAAAAACTACTTTTGATTTACCAGAAGAAACACATGGTACCTTATGTACAGTCTATGAACACTTTTAACAGTAAGCCCCAAAATAGGCACCAGAAGTATAGGATATATGAAGAAAAGAGCCATCCTAGCCTAAATGGATTTTGAATCTGTTTTACTACTCCATAAATGAAATTGTGTTCACTGTTGATTTCGGTTGGTGTAATGCGAAGAGCCAGAAGACCCATGTTGTAAGCATGAGTTAAGCATGCATGCCTGATTTTGGATAATCTCACAGAGGCCTTATATATAAAAAGGAGAGAACTGGGTTAAACCATATCCAAAATTCGTTCAGTCTTTATATTCTGTGATTTTATCTTCTCGGATGAATAAGTTCACCACCTAGCAGTGGGAAATAAAAGACATCAGAAAACTCCCACACAGCCTTCGTCCATTGGAGGGCTTCTGGATAATATACTTCACAAGAGGAATGGGATGTTAGTCCCTTCATTTCTGTGTAGGTGTGAATTAATCATCCCACCACTGAGTCATGTGTGACCTTAGAGAGACCCTTAAACTCCCTTCATTTTAATCCATTTATAAGTGGTGATACACTGTCTACCCAATCTGATCTCATTTATAAAAATTAATTAGATAACATCTTACATTTTTTATTCCATGAAAATAAATGTTCTAAAAATGTAACTAATGTTTATTTTTTTAAAACAGCATGTAAGCAATCTGTTGTGCTGCCCTCTATAAGTTGAACTTTCCAAAAGAATATTTTGAGTCCACTCTTGACTCATGAATCAATTATCACTTTTATTTACAACCATGATCTCTCTGATTTTTTTTCCCCTGAATTTATAAGCTGTGTATCAGAATAAGTCACCAGCTTGGGCTATATTTCCTTTTCTCTGCAAAAAGATTTCACATGGTGAGTTGGAATTTCCTTAGTTTAAGATGCTTAGAAAATCTGGAATGGTCTCACTGGTTCATTTCTAGAGTAGGAGTATCCAACCAAGAGACAAAACTTGACATTATGCCTAAAAGGTCTCTATGGCTTGGCAGTAATTTATATTTTGTACATGAGCGGTTAATGCCAAGCAGTTGTTCAGCACATGCCGAACCAAATTTCATAGAATATGAACTCCCGAGTCAGAAATAGCCTGATATATTTCAGAACTGGGTAAAGGGCCCAGCATATCTCCAGAATAGCTATGTAAACAGTGGGTAACCATTGGGCTTTAACTGCCATTAACAAAAAATCCAAACAGTTGCATGGGACTTTGGAAAACTTGTTAACAATTATTTGATTTCTCTCCTCCTGTTTGATTTGCATCAATCTATGTGGAGACCCATATATGTTGAATTTTAATATTTCAGGATAATAAATTATGTCTCTAATTCTAATATCACCAGAACAAGATAAGAAGCAATTGATGAGTTTTTTATTTGAAGTTAACTCTACCTTAACTATTCTTTGCCTTAAAAAACCCAGCCACAATTTAGACCAGCAAATCAGTTCAGGTCTTCTGTTTGTCTCACATTCTGTGGGGGAATTTGCAGTTAATTTCCCACAGGTACACAAAACTTAGAAATACTTTTAGGTAGTATTATTTTTAGGAGCTAGTCAAAAAATCTTATTGAGTTAATTGAGCTATTTCTGAACTTGAAATCGAAATTTGAGAATTACAGTATGGGGGAGCCCAGAGGGATCTTCCCACTAGGGCACACTCCCTTCAGGAGAGGGAGATGGCTAGTGAGGCAAAGGGCCAACCCAAAAACACCATTGAGAAACTAGGACCCAAAAGGAAAAGTTAAAGAAATTGTCTGGTTTTGGTCTGGCAAAGGGAAGGGCGAGGAGCGATTGACTGAGTCTTCCAAGTTTGTGAAGAACCTTGATACACAGGCAGTAAGCGGGTGTAGTCCACCTCCCTGAAGACTCGTCAGGAGAAGGCAGACACAGCAGCACCCGGGGAAGCGTTTCCTGAAAGTGAGGTCTGTTAAACACCGGAATGAGGTACCAGAGGAGGCTGAGCAAGCTCCATTCTTGGCAGGCTTAGAAATTAGATCGATTCTTATCTGCTGGAATCAAAGCCATGGGGAGAGAACTGAACTACCTCTAGAGAACCCTTTCAAGCATCAGAATCTTCACACCGTTGTGGTTGGAGTAACGTGTAAAAATGAAGAGAGCTCTCAACTGACTCTTGTTTAAACCTTTCTTTTCTCTGTCAAAATGAGATTTTTTTTTCTTTGCTGAGAGGATGTGTATCCTAAGGAAATTATTATTTTCTATTTGCTCTTGATAAAAATAGTGCTAACCACTTCTGGGTTTTTAGCAGAAGCCTTGGCAGAAGCTTTGTCAGTGGCGACAACAGCTCAATTATGAGGCCTCCAAGAAGTTTTTCATTAAGGGATGCGCGAGAAGGGCCACTCCATGTCAGTTTGCAAGACCCCTTAGACTGTGTATCTGTGTGGTTCTTGAAAAGGAAAGGGAAATTTGAGTTTTCTCATGGCAGGTACCAGAGGGATTGGGTCACTGCCAATCCACAGCATTCTGAAGACTGAGCAAATGAAAAAGAAGCCTTTTCAGGCTACACTTGCTTTCTCTCAGGGTGCTTCTAAGAAAGTTGCACGTGTTTCTTATAAACTTCCAGATAAGAATTGTGTAGAGTTGTATTGCATCAGAACATGTGGTTTTCACACATACTTTTGCAGACATCAGAAGATTTGGGCACTTACAAGAACATCTTGGGAGAAACACCAAGAAAGAAATTTGAACCCCTCTACAGACTTTTTTTCCCATTAAGATTAGTCTTAGCCCACATGTGATCTGCTCCACTCTCTCTGTTCCCATGCCTTATACCAGTAGTGCTATACTTTGTTAAATAAAAATGAAGACCCACCTGAAAAACACAGTACAGCCATTCCAATAAGTAAGGACAGGAATCCATTTTGTGTCTTTTAAATTGTAGAGTTAATAGTAACTTCAAGATTGTTTCTACAGCCCTTTGTGAGGGAGGCTGAAGCAAGTGCCCTTAGGGAGTGATTATCTAGTCTCTCTTGGTTGTTGTTTAGGGTACAATATCTAGTTTTCCCCTGGCAGCTGGGAAATTATGTTGTGGCAGGAAGGACATCATTCTGCCTGTCTTGAAAGGCTTTTCCCAAGGGATCTCAAGCTGAGGCTGTGTTGATGAAATGCACATAGAGAAGAGACCTTTCTTTCTTCTTTTCTTTCTGTCTTTCTTTCTTTCTTTCTTTCTTTCTTTCTTTATAACTTTTGGTTATACATCTTGGGAAGAAAACTAAAGATAGAAATAAAATGGAGAAGAAAATTGAACACCTAATTTGACTTAGGCAGCCTCTGCCTGTGTAGGGAATGGACTAAATTATGGAAACATTTATAGAACTGTTTCAGCTCCAGTGGAAATTGTAGATTGGGGCACCTGTCTGCAAATAAACCAGTTGAACTTCTTCAAAAGTGTATATGCACAAACATCTGAACCCTGAACACAACAGATTTATGAAACCCCCGGGAAAAAGTTGTCCTGTCTTCATAGGCCTTCCTGACTCTCAAAAGCTGTGTTTCAGAAACTCTCTCATTCCTCCCACTAGTGAACTTCACTGTTACACTTACTGTGTTTACTGACAACCACAAACCACTTCAAGGTCCCATCCCTATAATCACTTACAATGCAGGTGGTTTTGAAGAGTTGCTCTAATTACTCTCCATGCAGGAGGACAGCACCCACTTAACTATGACTGGAACCCTCTGTGAACAGATCAGACTTTAGAAATGAGTACAACAAAACAAATTCTTACCAACTTTTGGACAAATGAGTTCCTCTGGCATAAACTGTCCCCTTTCTGTTCTCCAAGACCTTGGAATAAGTAAAGCAAAGTGTATAGGCGTTGTATTCCGGAGAGACCTGTATTTGAATTTCAACCTACATGGTTGTCTGAGCTGTATGACTTTAAACAAATTGTTTACCTTCTTTGAACCTGAGATTCCTTATCTGTAAAATGAGTTTCAGTCTCTTCTTTACAAGGTCACTGTGAAGATCAATGGAGATGATAAATATGAGGCATGTGGTGCAGAGTATGCACATAGTCCAGTTGTTATTGTCCTTTGGTCCATTGGTAGGATGTGCCCTAACCCCAGACTTGTATGAAGACTCTTAGAATATTATTGTAAAGAAGGCTTAAAATAATATAAAGGAAAGATAGATCCTAATATTAACACACTAGACTGCACAGAAACCCAGATAGTCCATCTTTACACCTATCTTTCTAACCTCTTTCTCTTTCTCTTACCTCCCAGATCTTCTGCATAGGTTTCCAGATGCATAAACTGGTTTAAAGTCTGAAACTTGCAACCCTCATTAAAGTGATTCAACTGTTCTGTTCTCTCTTTCCAGAAGAGTTCAGAGTGGCAGTGACCACAGGCTCTTCTAACCAGTTCCAACATTATTGCCTTTCCCATTCTCTTAAAAAAAAAAAATGACCTTCTGGCCTGATCCAACTGGAAGGCTATTGTAACTTTCCAGGCCAAGGTCGCCTGGGGTCAGGTACATTTATAGCCATTCCCTCCTCTGAACTTTCCTGGGAATTTTAGAAACCTCCCTGATCCATGGTAATGAGCTTTAAGAGCCCTACTTCCCATTTCCAAAGGACTGTGGCATTTGATTTTACCAGATATCCAGCAAGACTGCATTACCCTCCCTGTATTTTTCCTTCCAACTCCATCAATTTATCATATACCGTTTGACAATCTGAGAATTTATGAACTCCCTCATTTCTACAAAATATTTTTCCCATTGACTAAATTTGTTCATTAAAACCAAGTCCTTTTTCAGGAAGGGCTCTACTAAGAATTTATTGATAGGTCTTCAAAGTATTTAATATATTTATTGAACACATACTTCATAGCAGAGGTGGTTCTAAGAGCAGTATCTCAATCACTCTTCCTAACATTCCTATGAAACAAGTACTTTCGATTCAGACAAGGGAAACTGAAAACTGGAAGTCAGGGAAGCACCTAAAGGTAGGATACACAACAAACTCTGCCACCTGATGTCAGAACCTGAACCCCCTCTGTGATCTCCCCCTGCATTTACTACCCCAAGCTGTTCACTCTCTTGCTTGAGTGAGCTCTACATTGATGAGCTGTACATTTAGTTTCAGAGAAACTAAAGTCAACCATGAAAAATACTGACACAAAACTCAAGAAAATCCCAGAATTGTCAGAGAAAAAAGCAATCTTTCTGTCAAATCACCATAATATCTGTTTCCAAAACCCAATAATTCTGCAAAGTTGAATGAGTCCAATAAGAATTTAAAACCATTATCAGGAGAAAACCACCAAAAGTTCTTTCCCTTTGCCACAGCAGCTATTTAATTATGGTGCACATATTTCATCTCACTCTGCAACAAACAAGTTCCAGTGTCTTTCTACTTTGAGAAAAATAGCATGGGGATTATATAGGAAATGTTGTTTCTATCAAGTGCAGGAATCAGTTTCAAAACCAACTCTTAAACACTTAGTCTTCACACACCTCCTCTGGTTCTTGCCGCCTAACTATCTGTGGTCTGAGTGCCCTCTTCTTGAACCACATAAACTTTCTAGCAAGGTGCCAGCATAGGTGGCTAGAATCTTGTGAGAATAATCAGCACAACCAAAGCACCAAGGACGTTTCTGACGTGTTAAATGCCACCTATACAAGAAGACATTCTTTGATCCTAATAAACAGTGAATGTTTATTTTAAATAAACTGCTAATTTGCAATGTTGAACTTGAGTTTAAAACAGTGCTAGCCACCAGTTTGCCTCCAGCTGATTAGAAATCCACTCCCAAATGTCCTTCAAGTACAACGCTAATAGGACCAAGTTTGAAGTCTGCCCTGTTTGTGCAGTTTAAGAGTATGTTCTTTTTGGGGTGCTTGGGTATTTCAGTTGGCTGAGCATCTGAGTCTTGATTTGGGCTCAGATCATGATCCCAGGGTCATGGGATAGAGCCCTGTGTGAGGCTCCATGCTAAGTGTGGAGTCTACTTAAGATTCCCTCTCTTTCAGGGCTTCTGGGTGGCTCAGTTGGTTAAGCATCCAACTTTGGCTCAGGTCATGATCTCATGGTTCATGAGTTAGAGCCCCATGTCAGGCTCTGTGCTGATGGCTGGGAGCCTGGAGCCTGCTTCTGATTCTGTGTCTCCCTCTCTCTCTCTGCCTCTCCCCTGCTCAAACACTGTCTCTCTCTCTTTTTTCAAAAATAAATAAACATTAAAAAAAAAAGATTTCCTCTCTCTCCTGCCCCTCTCCCCAACTCACTCTCCCTCTCTCTCTAAAATTAAAAAAGAAAAAGAGTATGTTGTTTTCCCTTCTGATTCTACAATTAATGCACATTCAGTGCAGGAAATTTGTAAAACAACAAAATATACTAGCCATAAATTTCATAATCCATGTTGTATACATGTGTTGGTGAATATAATTCCAGTATTTTTCATATATATCGTGGACTACATAGTACAAGTTGTTTAGTAACAACCTGCTATTGACAAATAAGAGCATTTGTGAATATTTTCCCATGTTATTAGTCTTCTACTTTGTTGTTTTAGTGACTGACCTATATCCTATCACAAGGGCATACCATAACTTTATCCCACAAACTCTATTAATGGATGTATTAGTTACCTATTGCTGTATTATAAATTATCTAAAATTTAGTGGCTTAAAGCAGCAAGTATTTATTGTCATAGTTTTTGTGGGTCAGAAATCCAGACACAGCTTAGCTAGGTTCTCTGACTTAGGGCCCTCACAAGGCTATAGTCTGGGTCTTGGCTGGGGCTACAGTCATCTCAAGGCTCAAACAGGGGATGATATGCTTTCAGGCATATTCACATGACTATTAACAGGTTTCAAGTCCTCACTAACTTTTGGCTGGCAATATCAATTCCTTGCCATGTGGGCCTCCCCATAAGAGTTGTCATAATGTAGTAACTGGCTTCCAGAGCAAGGGTTCCAAGAGAGTGGACACCCAAAATGGATGGCAAAGTCGTTTTGTACTCTAATTGAGGAAATGCCATACCATCACTTTTACCATACTCTAAATGCTAGAAGTCAGTTACTACATCTAGCCCACATTCAAGTGGGGAGAATCACACAAAGGCATGAATTCACAAGACATATTATTTAGGACCATCTTAGAAAGACTAACACAGTGGACATTTAGTAACACACACATATGCACAGTTTAAATATTAATAATAGAGAAATATGTTTAAAATATCTTAGAGGAAATGACCAGTTGAAATTTTCAAGACTCAATGTTTCAAACATTGAGTAAAAACAAGAAAAGATTGTCTTGGCAAACTTTTCAAGTCAGTTCAGAATGCAAGCCAGAAAAATCACCTGTGAAGTAGATAATTTGTTGTTTTTTAAATTTTTTTAACGCTTACTTATTTTTTTGAGAGAGAGAGGAAGACCAAGTGTGAGCGGGGGAGGGGCAGAGAAAGAGGGAGTCACAGAATCCGAAGCAGGCTCCAGGCTCTGAACTGTCAGCACAGAGCCTGAAGTAGGGTTCAAACTCAGAAACTGCAAGAACATGACCTGAGCCAAAGTTGGATGCTTAACCTATTGAGACACCCAGGCACCCCGGAAGTAGTTAATTTGTAAACATTTTACCAGTGTGGTGCTGGATTTAAAGAAGCAAGTTCTACATCAATGTACTTTCATCTTCTTCCTAAACAAAGCATTCATCACCCCAGTCCCCAGCTCATCTTCACCAGGCAGCCATAGTGATGGAAGAAGAGCCAAACTCCTCAGCCTAGCATTTAGCTCATCCGCAGCACAAGCACTGGCTGTTTTCCAGTCTCTTCACTACATGGTCTCTCTGGTCCACCCGCAACCTTAAAAAAGCGCTTTTGTATTCTCTTCTTTCCCACCTGTCTAAATCCTATCCACCCTTCCAAGTTCAGCCCAAATTAAGTCAAACCTCCTTCCTTCCTTTCTGTGACAGTCCCTACCATTGTCCCAGCGATCACTCCTGTCTGAGCTTTGGGCTCCAGGATTGAAAAGAATGAGAGAGTAGGAGTTAAGATAGGAAATGGAGTACCATAAAGAGAAAGCATAACATCTGCACCAACAATTGCCACAGAAGCAGTAATGGTAGCATGCCTGGTGCACCTTTGAAGATGCATTGAGCTAAAGAAGAGCTTAAGGGGTCCCCATACCAAATCAGGGAATACTTAGACTCAAAAATTAGGAAAGCAAAAATCCAAGAACAAAATATTCAGAGCTAAGACCAAGATGTAAACCTGGAGTGAAATGGTGATCAATGAGAGAGAGAGAGTTAGCCCCAGTTATCATGAAGAACTGCTAATTACAAAAGAAGACATATCTGAACATTACAAATGTAATCATCCGCATGTTTCTGTGTTGTCCAGCCACATATATGTTTGACTGTTCCCATACACATATTTTTTTTTTAATTGCTGAGTGAAAAATCCCCACTGAATCCAAAGCAGTAAGGTCCAGAAGTCTAGGTGCAGTGACAGAAGTTGCATAAGTGGCCCCAGATCATCCCATCTTCCAACCCTAGGCAATGTGACTCCATCAATAGTGAGACACAACTGACCATACTACACAATTAGAAGGAAGTAAACTTCTCAGTCCTTCTATCACTTGGAAAGACAGCAACAAGTCAAGTGCTGATTATGTGTGGACTGTTCTTCAGTCCCTGGACATGTAAGAACATTGGGATTAGTGTGAGGACTGAAGAATTACTAGAGATGGCCTCCACATCTGGATGGCCTTCTTCCTGAAGACCTTTTAGAAACTGCAAGCTATGGGACAGTTTTCCAGCCTGCATGTATTTCTTGGCTTCTTTCTATGTTTATAGCAATTGATAGGGGCCCATGAGAAGAGCAAAGATGAATATAGTCCTTGTCCTCACAGTGCTTACAATCTGGCTGGTGAAATGAAACACATTCACCTTAAAAATGAAGTGACATGTGCTGCAGTGTATGATTAAGTACCAAATGAGTAGGTGATCAATCAATGGCATGTCAGGTTGTTAATCTGCACGCTGGTCTGCCAGCTACAGCTCAGTGCACAATGACATGAGTCAGGATGCAGGGGGACAGCGGGTAAAAATGACTCAAGGCACTTAGATGTGTATAATCAACCCAGAAAAGCAGCTACATCGGGGAGGGGAAGGGGGGCGATGCAGGAGAGGGAGCTTCCGCCGCCCCCCCTTCCTTTCTGCCTCCCATCTCCACTCCCCCTCCCTGCCACCTTTCTAAAGAAGACCCTTGCATCTTTCCATCCCCCACCTCATTATAGGGAAGAGGTGTATTTAGGTTCTTTTTCATTTTTTCTCAGCACATTTCAGTTCTGCTTTTGGGCTTGCTCTATCTCAAGCTCATTAAACATGATTTAAAATATTTTACCTTACTTCTTTATTCATTTAGTTCTTTAAAGTTTCCCTTCCCCACTTGTGTTTTATTATCAGCTCTGCATTCTAATCATGTTCCCAGCTGCAAATATCCTCACACAGCCTTGTTTGAGCAATAGGTTTCTCTTTCCTTTCATCTTCTAATTGGAATTTACCTTCAAAAACTTTCCAAGACTCCTTCCTGCAGACTCCCCATTTTATTACCAGCCTTGCCTGTGATTCACACCCTCTCATGTCAAAGCTCCCTCCCTTCAGGAAGTCAAACACTAGCGTTTTCTCTAAGTTTCTCTCTATTCAGTTACTCATTTCTTAGAAAGACTTGTATTAGAACCTAAAATTCAACATAAAATTCCCAGCTTAAGTTGTAATGGAAACCAGCTCATTTCTGTAGGATGAACCAAGAGTTCACTTTGATTCTACCATGTAATAGGCATCTACGAAGGAGGGTTAAAGGCAGAAAGAACAGAGAAAAAGAAACTACACTTGATTGTAATGGTGCCCTATGTGGGTTTTTTTTCCTTAAATAAGAAACTAAAAATAGAAAATTTGTCTGTTCCATAATTTGCTAGTGAGCAGGGTCCAGATGGCAAGGAACAATAGACTATTTAACTCTGTACAAAAAGAAAACCAAGTGTGAGTATGTCAGTCCATGACTCGAGGAAAGGCCACAGATGACTGTCCCCAGCTAGAGGCCTTCTGAGAAACAAGGAGGAACTTGTCCCTGCCAGGACCAGCCAAGGGCCTTCCAGGAGTAGTGACTGCCAAGACAGGCTATAGAGACAACAAAGAGGAGGTTGATCCTTCTCAGTTTTTCTTTTCAAATTTTGCCACCCCTGGGAAAATGGGCCAAGGATATATCCTGACTAGGCAACTGCTGCATTTAGAATTAATATCCTAGAATTAACATTCAGAATGGTGGGGGTGGGAGAGACAAGCCTATGAAGTAAATTCTGAGAAATTCCTGAATGTGGGGAATGGGTGGGCCTAAGTACTAACTAAATCTTCAGTTACGCTCACCCAGGGCTGAGATACATTCCCAGCATTGAGATTCCATAGTCTATAATCAGGATGCCTAAAACTTTGACACAAAATAATCAGCAGGATGATATTCTTTAACCATTATAAACAATTTCCCCTTAATGATTGTGTTGAACTCAGAAGGAAAATAGAGCATTGAAAGGTGTATAAGTCATAGAATAAATTCATATGTATTCTTAGTAGAGGAGCAGCAAGCCCTAAATTAGTGGTAAACAGTTTGTGTTGAATGGTGATGTCATCCATTTTGGAAAGTCTTGGAAAGTGTCCTGAACTAAACTGTAGAGCCTCCATATGTAATAGCAGCACTTACATTTTTTATAACCACCCTCACCTAGCCTGTGTCAATGTCATGGAATTAGCAGACAGTGTCAGTCTTCCAGAAATCTGTAGTCACCTGTTTAGAATCTTTCTTGACCATTAGAGTCATAAAGAAGGCCCTTATACACAGTGGCTGTTTGATCAATAAGTATGAACGACTAGATTCTTCATCAGTATTATAAACTAGTCAATATTTGGTTTTGTCCTTAAGAAGCTACATTTTATTTGAATGTGCTGAGGGTTCTAATGAACCCTCAATTGCTCTACTAAAGTCTATGATTCTGTGAGCTAAAAACACATCTTACACTTGGACAATAAGGAGACAAAACACAGAATCAGAAGAATGACCACCACAAGGACTGAAAGTCCAGTCTAGAAGCAAGGCTGATGTACTAAAAGGCAATGAACAATGAAAACGTCTAGACAAGCAGTTGGCAATGAGATCCAAGACAAAGAAGGGGTGTCCTGAGATTGAAAAAACTCAAGGTGACAATTCCTATGCCTGACCATCATGAAAATATAGATCATGCCATAGACTGGGAAGAAATCATCATGTATGATTTGCACATATGGGATGTGCAAAACACATCCCATAAAAGACTTATATCTGGAATATAAAAAAAAGCTCCTTTATTCAATAATAAGTCAATTTGAACAAACAAAACAAAGATATATGGATGGCATTTAGGTGCATGAAAATACTCATGAGTCATCAGGGAAATGCAAATTTAAACCACAAGAAGATACCACTGCTACCCGCTTGAATGGCTAAAATTACAAAGACCGATCTACAAAGGGTTGGCAAAAATGTGGAGAAACTGAGACTGTCATAGACTTCTGGTAGGAATGTAAAATGGTTAAACCCCTTTGTAAAACAGTTCAGCAGTTTCTTACATAATTAAACATGTACCTACCCAATCATATAACCTAGCCATTTGACTCCCGGGTTGAGAACTGTAATCATATAAACACACAAAGACTTGTAGACCATGTTCATAGTAGCTTTCTTTGTGATAGCCCAAACCAGAAACATGTCAAATGTCCATCAATAGCTCAATGAATAAACAACTGTAGTATATTCATACAGTGGTAAACTATACCACAATAAGGAGGAACAGATTATTGACACATGTCCCAATTATAAGGTAAATATTGTATGATTCACTTACATAAAATTCTAGAAACTACTATCTGTAGTGATATAAATCAGATCGGTGGTTGCTTGAAGGTGGGGAAGGGGTGAGAGGATGCAAAAGGAAAAGGTTGTGAGAAGCACTAGGAAACTTTTGGAACAAATTGTTCCTTATCTTGGCTGTGCTGATCAATTCGTGAGTTATACATGTGTTAAAATTATCACATTTACACTTTTTATAATATGCAGTTTATTGTGCTTCAATTGTCATTACACTAGCATTTTTTTTAAAAAAAGAAATGCTTATGTCTTCAGACTCTCCATTATTAAACTACAAGGATTGAAGTTCTATTTTAATTCAAAACTTCCAATGTATACCCACAAGAAATGCAAAATCATAATTGAGACACACACAAAAAATGACAACATTAACCTACTACAGTACAGGAAATAGGAACATATCTGAGTCCATGTATATTTAAAGGATGAATTGGACAAAAGCAGTATTCTAATGGAACAGGAGACAAAATAATAATTGGTTGACAACAGTCGAGAAAAATGTCTTAAAATACAAATACCAGAGTTAAAACTCCAGTCCCACCAGTTTCTAGCTTGTGGAACCTCAATCAATTTCAACACTTGTGAGCTTAAAGAATGTTTATAAAAAGAATGTTATAAAAGAGTAATACTAAAAATGTCAACAACATAGGTGGTAGTGAGGATCAGATGAGAAAAAATTTGTGAAGTTTCTACAAAACTATAAATCATATAAGAAATAACAGCCATATTCTGATTATAATAAGTAGTGCATTCCAGGCAGCATCCTGAGAGCTTTTGACCTGTGCACTCTTGCCAACAGCCCTGGGAGGTGAGTACTGTGACTCTCCCCACCTGCAGATGAGTGTACAGTGGTTTAGAGGGCTGGGACAATTTGCTCGTGAGCACATATCTAGCACATGGTGGCAGGGCTCTGATTTTCCCCAGGTCTCTCAGATTCCATAGCCCTCAATCGTGAGTGTTGCATAATTATGACTTCTCCTATGATTTATGCAAGAAGGGAAGCCAAATGCGTAAGTGGATGCATGTATACCCTGGGAGGCCATATCCCCTACTAGGGATAGCTAGGCTTCCCATAACTCTGTGGAATGTCACGTGTGCTTCATTGTAAAGTATATATGGTATAAAATGGAACTTCGAATCCCCCCACGTACACACACATACACACATACAGGTGGGTAGAAACCATCTCTACCAATAGAATAGAGAACGATGCCATTCTTATAAAAAAGCAATACTGTGTGCATGTTTGTGCAACCATTTTAACTATCAAAAGGAATAGTCTCAGATGAAAAAGTGGCTTCCCTTGAGGTGCCACTTTTTCATCTGAGACTATTCCTTTTGATAGTTAAAATGGTTGCACAAACATGCACACAGTATCGCTTTTTTATAAGAATGGCCTGGGTGGTTCAGTCAGTTAAGCATCCAACTTCGGCTCAGGTCATGATCTCGCAATTCATGAGTTTGAGTCCTGCATCAGGCTCTGTGCTGACAGCTCAGAGCCTGGAGCCTGCTTCAGATTCTGTGTCTCCCTCTCTCTCTGCCCCTCCCCCACTCATGCTCTGTCTCTGTCTCTCAAAAATGAATAAACATTGAAAAAAAATTTGAAAGAGTGGCTTCCCATAGCACACACCTGGATTGATTAGGAAAGATAGGAAGCAAGGTTTATGTCTCCAACACATACTTATCACATACTTTAATTTATTAGGCTTTTCGGTTTCATTCACCCATTCATTTTCCTGCTCATTTCCCTATATTTCTGCTTTTTTAAAAAAATCTTTTCAATTCTCCTCTTCTACTTCCTACTTACTGTTCTTACACTGACCACTCATTGATGGTTTAATTAAATGTGTCTAATATCTTGAACGAGCCAATGAAATTGTCTTATAAAAATAAAATGGAGAAATGAGAATAAATAGTAGCTGAAAATGATATCCAGCCAACTTTCAATTTCCCCATTACGCTGGCAGAAACAGAGAACACAATTACAAAAAAAAAAAAAAGACTCCAATTAAACCATTAAAAATACTACTTTAATCTTCTCTCTAATCACCTGTTTAAGTAATAATACTTAGTAGACTATCACTTAATGAGCTTCAAAATGGGCAAGCAAATAATAAAATGTAAAGCGGGAAATTGAGCAAAAGGAGAAATAAGACAAACTATATGTTCTACTGTGCTATGTATATTATATAAATCATACATTATGTATAATATATAACTAATTATGTTATTTATTAAGATGATTGTTTTATGTATTATGTATTAACGTGTAACATATATATTGTGCCATAGAATGAACTGAACCATGTATCAAATGTATGTGTAATATTTATTTATATAATTTAGTCTGAAGAGCAAAACCTCATGATAAAGATCCTTGTTGAACTTCATCGATTTGTTACAATCATATATCCAGGTATAGATGCTCCAAAGTGTCTCTCTTTTGTAACAGAAACAAATTATTTTCTATAAAAAAAATCTTTTAAGTTTATTTATTTTGAGAGAGAGAGAGAGTGAGTTGGGGAGGGGCAGAGAGAGAGGGCGAGAGAGAGAGAGAGAGAGAGAGAGAGTCCTAAGCAGGCTCCATGCTGTCAGCACAGAGCTGGATGTGGGGCTCAATCCCACAAACTATGAGATCATGACCTAAGCTGAAATCAAGACTCCGAGGTTTAACCAACGGTCACCCAGTTGCCCCCCAAATTCTTATTATCCTAAAGGAATTGTTCTGTATATACATTTGAATCCAGATCTCTGCTGTACCCTATCTAACATTATTTGTTATTTTGCATAATTTTCTAGAGGAAATATTTCAAATGCAAGAATATAGGACAGCCCGTTTACTCTTTCACAATTATGTATCCTATTTCACATGTGCCCTGTATATAATGGAACTGCCTCCCTTGGGGAAAAAACCAGCATGCCCCCAAAGTGCGCAAGATAGAGATATTCAGGTTTATCTCCATATGGTAAAAGAAATTCAAATCGGGGTGAATTATTAAAACAAGCCAAGTTTTGGTTGCACTTGCTTGAGAATTTTACCTTCATGGGTATTGAATTTTTTGCCTGAGCTAGGTTTAGGCTTCTGTGTATTTTTATATAACCAGCGTTAAGAAGACCCCTTGTGCTTCCGGGGAATTCCCCAGTTAGGTGTTGGTGCAAAGCAGGACCAGCTCCCACCACTGAAACTAGCAAGGGCAAATCCCCTTCCTCCACCTGCTAGCCACAAGGTATGAGCATGTGGCCTGGGCTCAGCCAATTGAATTTTAAAACTGAAGTCAGTGATCATAGTGGAGCAGAGAAGCACCAACCTGGGTAGGCGCAGGGCCCACAGGCACGGTTCTGTTGGGGTTCCAGGAGCCAGTGTGCGGGATGGCCATGGGAGGGCAGCAATACGTCCAGAAAGAGCCTACCTGGCTTGTGCCTTGGCTGTGGTTCCAGCTACACAGCTTCCCTCGGTCCCATCATTTAGTTCTTGAGTCTTTCCATTGTAAGAGGTCCCAACATCATGGAACCAATTCTACTCTGGCTTAAGTCAAGCAGAACTTTTTCTCTAATGTAAAGCCAGAAACGCTGAAAGTATACTGTAGATACTTCTCTTAAATGTGTGTTTTGTCCCAATGCAGCATGTTTCCATAATGTTTATTCTACGTAAAGCAAATCGTAACTCAGAGATGGGGGCAACATCCAAACTAATAAAAATACCAAATTATGTGCTTTTTCCCCCTAAATGCATAGTATTCATTTTAAATTCATGAAATGATTAGGATGAGCTTATTCTAGTTCCCAGAGGAAAGTGAAGCAAATACATTAAAAATGAACTCTGCTTGGGGCACCTGGGTGGCTCAGCCTGTTAAGCGCCGACTCGGGTCATGATCTCATGGTCTCATGGTTCTTGAGTTTGAGCCCAGGGTGGGGCTCTGTGCTGACAGCTCAGAGCCTGGAGCCTGCTTTGGATTCTGTGCCCCCCTCTCTCACTGCCCCTCCCTGGCTTGCGCTCTGTCTCTCAAAAATGAATAAAAATTTTTAAAAATTTTAAAAAATGAGCTCTGCTTAACAAATTACCTATTAACAAAGAGCCACTTTTAAGGTCTTTAGAATATATTGCAAGTTTGCAATCTTGGGGAAGGCTAGGATTTGTCTTTAAGAGAGAGGAATCAACAGTCTTCCCTGTTAAATTATTTTTTAGGCTTTAATTCCTTTGCAAGGGAGAGGGGAAGTAGAAGAGCTTATTTAAAATGCAAAGATTTCTGGATAATCAATATATTACTGAAATGGTAGGGAATTTGATTGTTGTTTATTATGAAAGAAAGAGGAAGTAGGACAGAAGAGAGTCACGTTTGAGAGAAGAGTACTAGGAATCTCTAAGACCCAGTCCAGTCAGAGGGCCCTAAAGGGACAGAGGAAAGACTGGGCCCCCATGAGGGGATAGGGGAACCCAGGAGGGAAAGCAATATCTTCACATGGAGGCACAGGCAAAGAGCCAACTGGACCACCTTCACTGCATTGTCCAGAGCCAGCACAGGGCAGGCCAGATGTCAGTTCAGTTGATGGCAGAATTGTTACCCATTTTAAAGTAGGGGAACTCCAATTAAAATTAATTTGTGGAGGGGCGTCTGGGTGTCTCAGTCAGTTGAGCATCTAGCTCTTGATTTCGGCCCAGGTGATAATCCCAGGGTCATGGGATTGAGCCCCGTGTTGGGCTCCATGCTGAGCCTGCTTAGGATTCTGTCTGTCTCTCTCTCTCTCCTTCTGACCCTCTTCCCCTCCCCTCTCAAATAAATAAATAAATAATAGCTTGTGGAGTGAAAAGCTTCATGTGAGTGGGTATAACCCATTTTGCATTTTAAGGCCAGTTCATTAAGAGATCCATCTAACCCCTCAAGTTTTTCAGATGACCTTCTTTAAATGTTCAATCTAAATACCATTGTATAATTATTTGTTTTACAGCTTAGGCCTCTAAACTATAGTTCAAATATGTTGGCATTTAGCCTCAGAGAGAACCATATGAATTCCCTGGACTGGTCAAGTAATATGTAGTTGAGACTTGCCTTGTTTCTGTTTATTGTTAGTACTGTTGTTACGTTTCCCTCATGAATCTGTCCTTCAGATCATTCATCACTTCTGGGACTCTTCCTGAGCTTTGCCACAATCTGTTCATATTTCCCCAGCCCTTAACAAAACTCCCTCATTTGTTGTTTTTGTTCCCCTTTGACTCACCTGTAAGTTTTGTAAGAAATGAAGGAAACATGAGTATTAGTGTCTGTCAAGCACAGAAATGCAGCGAGTATCCAGATGCTGTGCACATAATAAGCCAGTGAGCCAGATTCTCCCCAACGCAGACTTGCTCCCTGAGGTCAGACCCACAAGACATCCCTGAGAGTGCTGTGAACTCTCTAGCAGATCATCACAGGATGATGGCCATGGTCAACATGGAGTCATAATGAGGAAGGGTCAGGCCAGGGCTCCAGACTAGGACTCAGAAGCTGGTCTGGCCACTGCCTGGGATGAGACTTCTAACCTTTTGGTGTTGTTAGCCATTTCAAAGATGGCTGCAAAGGCGCAGAAGATAATTTTATGGAGCACCTGGGTGGCTCAGTCAGTTGAGCGTCCGACTTTAGCTCAAGTCATGATCTCACAGTTCGTGAATTAGAGCCCTATGTCGGGCTCTGTGCTGACAGCTCAGAGCTGGGAGCCTGCTTCCGGTTCTGTGTCCCCTCTCCCTCTGCACCTCCCCCACTCGCACTCTGTCTCTCTCTCTCTCTCTCTCTCTCTCTAAAAAATAAACAAACATTTAAAAAAAGAAGATAATTTTTTCAATGTTTATTTATTTTTGAGACAGAGAGAGACAGAGCATGAATGGGGGAGGGGCAGAGAGAGAGGGAGACACAGAATCGGAACCAGGCTCCAGGCTCTGAGCCATCAGCCCAGAGCCTGACGCGGGGCTCGAACTCACGAACCGTGAGATCGTGACCTGAGCTGAAGTCGGACGCTCAACCGACTGAGCCACCCAGGCGCCCCAAAAGAAGATAATTTTAATACCTCCCTAAGAAAATATAGTAAGGGCTATAGCATCAGCAGACCTCAGTTTAAATTTCAGATATCTCCCAACTATATGACCTTAGTTAAGACCTGAGCCTCTACGCATCTATCTGTAAAATGGGGATATCAGCATCATGAAGGTTCGTAAAGATTAAAAAATATAAGATGCCTGCAACATTTGGGGCATAAAATAAATGTTAGCTTTTTAACCCTTTCCTTTTCTTCCAACGGGAAGTG
Source organism: Lynx rufus (assembly GCF_022079265.1). Taxonomy (NCBI): domain Eukaryota; kingdom Metazoa; phylum Chordata; class Mammalia; order Carnivora; family Felidae; genus Lynx; species Lynx rufus. The sequence goes on along the minus strand of NW_025814889.1, from coordinate 29,960,319 downwards.
AATTCATTTTAAGAATGAATATTGTACTTATTAAATGGTGTATAAATTAAAATATGGAAACTCCTGGGTAGCTCAGTTGGTTAGGCATTGATTCATGATTTTGGCTCAGGTCATGATCTCACAGTTTATGAGTTCATGGCCTGCGTCAGCCTCTGTGCTGACAGTGTGGAGCCTGCTTGGGATCCCCTCTCTCCCTCTCTCTCTGCCCCTCCCCTGCCCACTCTGTCTCTTTCTCTCTCTCTCTTTCTGTCAAAAATAAATAAATAGACTTAAAATAAAATATTAAAATAATGTATATGAAAATGTCCTATATGCTCTAAAGAGTAACATTAAATATAAAACATTTTGAAAGGTAAAGCACTCCATAAAGCAGGGAATTTTCATTATTAATTATTATATAAATTCACTGAATTAATTTTGTCCTAATTTGCTCATCTTAATAGAGCACAGCGTTCCCAAAGAAGCTATTACTTATCATTTATATTTGTTGAAAGGAGTCATACACTACATATTCAAAGAGAGAAGATAATTTAAACGTTAATTTTAGAAACTCACCTGCCCTTTGAAATGCATTTTATGTCACTCGAGGACAAGATCCTCGGAGGTAGAAAACACCAATAACCCCTTTTTGTATCCCCAAATCCTCGCTCATAGGAGATGTCCTATAAACAGTTTTTGAGCTGGGGTGCGTGGATGGCTCAGTCAGTTGAGCGAATGACTCTTGATTTTGGCTCAGGTCATGGTCTCACAGTTTGTGAGATGGAGCTCCACCTTGGGCTCTGTACTGGCAATGAGGAGCCTGCTTGATATTCTCTCTCTCTTTCCCTCCCCAACTCATGCATTCTCTCTCTCTCTCTCTCTCAAAATAATTAAATAAACATTTTTAAATACATTTTTGAGCTGAATTTACTAAGTAAAAAGTCCAAAGTATTTATCAAGTGTATATGTGACATGGGAGAGTCAGAGGACAAACATGAGATTAGGAATTCATCTCATACATTTGCAAATAAGCCCCACCTCACAAGACCTGGATTCAGTGGAGAAAGATCCCCAAAAGGCCTCAGCACTGGGTCTGAAATAGCCGTGTGTGTGTCACATGTAGCCCCATCCATTAGCCACCTACCTCTGGCCCTGCTTCTCAGCACATAACTTTGTCTCCTGTTTGCTAAAGTATTAAAACAGCATCAGTCTCCACATACCAAATGTACCAACTCACCTGATCAGCATCCACTTTCTTCTTCTTGCTTCCTATTACAAAGAAAGACATGCTTCCTCCTCATAAGTGAATCTTCAACTTGCCCACACATCCCCAGCTGCAGCTGCCTTCTCTGGGGTCAAGACCCTCTGGATTGATTATTCCCTGTCCTGCATCTGTACCTCACACTTGCTGACTCTCTTCAGTCAGCATTGGAAACCCTGCAGGCATTCCCATCTTAAGGAGCAAACAACAAACAAAATCTCTTTTTACCATTCATTCTAGTTCTATCCCCACTTCCACAGAAAACCTGAGGAATCATCAATACTTGTGTGTGTCTGCTTCCTTACCTCCAGCATACTCCCTTGGCCACTCCCGTTACTCCCTGAAAACTCTTCTTACTGGGGTTTCCATCAGTGATCTCCTTCTTGCTAAATGCAACAGATATGTGTCTTTATCTTAACCCTTTTGCAGTGTTTATCAATGTTGACCATCCCTCCTTTTCAAAGCATAATATTCCCTTTAAACAAACAGTATTCTCTTGTATTTCTACCTCCTCTACTTCTTGAATTTTCTCTTACATACCATTTCAGTCATATTTGAAGGTTCATCTTCCCTTGCCCATCCTTTCCACGTTGACATTTCTCAGGTTACTCTGCCCTAGGATCCTTCCTACCCACTAGATTGCACCAAGAAAAAATGATGTCTACCTCAGACACTCTTGCATCCCCAGGACCTTGAACTGCTTGTTTAGGGAAAGCTCTGAGAGAGGTGAAGAGGACTATGAGTCCACATGGGCAAAAGGGCAGATGTTCAATTCATTCAGTTGTCCATTAGGTGCCTGACATGTGCACCTAAGACAGCTGGCACTCTGGAAGCTGGTTACTCAATGATCCCAACAGGAAAAATTATAACATGAAGAGCTGAAGTATGATACTGGGATCATGGATCTGGAAGGTCCAGGGCAAACTGTTTAGGGATCTGTGCCACCAGGACGTCACTACAAAATAAACCAACATCACCAGTCATCCTGCAGAGGATAAGCTCTTGACAGCAACTCTTTTCTGGCAGTGGGAATCAAAGGCGACCTGTCAAAAACTCCAGAGATTTTTTTCTATTCAGGCTCAGGGGAAAACAGCTCAAGAGGACCGTGTATCACAGGAGTACTGATGCATAGAGGCACTTGTACCCCAATGTTTATAGCAGCACTCTCAACAATAGCCAAATTATGGAAAGAGCCTAAATGTCCATCAACTGATGAATGGATAAAGAAATTGTGGTTTATATACACAATGGAATACTATGTGGCAATGAGAAAGAATGAAATCTGGCCCTTTGTAGCAATGTGGATGGAACTGGAGAGTGTGATGCTAAGTGAAATAAGCCATACAGAGAAAAACAGATACCATATGTTTTCACTCTTATGTGGATCATGAGAAACTTAACAGAAACCCATGGGGGAGGGGAAGGAAAAAAAAGAAACAAAAGAGGTTAGAGTGGGAGAGAGAGCCAAAGCATAAGAGACTCTTAAAAACTGAGAACAAACTGAGGGCTGATGGGGGGTGGGAGGGAGGGGAGGGTGGGTGATGGGTATTGAAGAGGGCATCTTTTGGGATGAGCACTGGATGTTGTATGGAAACCAATTTGACAATAAATTTCATATATTTAAAAAAAAAAGAGGACCGTGTATCAACCGTGCATCCTACTGATACAGTATGCAGAGGTTGAAGTAATTCGTTGAAAAACACAAAGGAGAAGAGACCATATGCATACTTTAGGTGGGTGCACAGTGCATAGTAGGCACCCAGGCTAGGATGCTTATGTTACATTTATTTCTTAATGGTATTTTCTCTGTACCCAGAAGACTCAGCAAGAGAAGGAACAGACAGAATATGTGTTCTCAGTGACAGTCTTAAAAATAAGTAGCAATTTTATCTCTTGCTTATATTTCTCATGAAAATACTATGGCAAGTATGTGCTTCATAGAGCCCTGGAGGCAGCCAACACTTTGACATGCTCAGTAAATAATGAGCAAACTCCTTACAGAATGTCTTGTCATATGATGGCTTGCGACATGATATTTGCTACAACTGGGTGGAAATAACTTGCAAAAAGACCAGAGGCATTCAATCCTGCTTCTATGGAGCTCCTCACATGTATTTTACTCCTGAGCCTTGCTCAGACTGGAGTTGAAAGTGAAGGTGGTCTGGTTCCTTCAAGAACATGCTGGAACATGGATGCATCCAAGAGTTAGGTATTCATACAGTGACATATCCCTCAGGGATAAAATTCCCTCTTTTCTTTGTCACAGAGGAGACACATTTGCTCCAAAAAGCCTTCCATTTTTACCTAAAAATCAACTCCTAGGGTCTGTCACCATCCTCAGAATCTCAACAAAGTTGGAAATTCTTGCCTTTCCCTTCCACATCCTTCCTCCTTTTTTCAAATTGTCCCTTTTCAACTAATTCTGACCTCTGGCTGTGAAGGAGCTCCAGCCCCTTACCATCAAAGCCTGTGTCCAGACTCACCCTGACACTCAGGTCTCCACCACCACCCTAGCTATACTAAATGCCATCCACTTCGGTCAGTTTTCTCCAGAAAGTAATATCTTACTGTGCTGATTTGTTAATGTGTGTTAACTTAAAGTACTTTTATTTTTTAAAACAACTTTCACAGACAAGTTTATTCTAAAGCTTTGAGATACGGATCAGTGACCTGAAAATGGGAGCTACAAAGGTAGAGAAAAAGAGGTCTATTTGGAAGCTGGAGAAACCCTAGTACTCTTCAAGATGAATTCTAGTACTACAAAGATGGCTGCCTCTTGCTTCCATTGGTAAACTCCCAAGATAATCAAAATTATAGTAGCTCATAAATCGAGATAATAAGGCCTCATTAGAATTTGTTGAACAATAATCTCAGACAGCCATCTGCCTCCTGGATTATCCACAGACAGTTCCAACTCAATATGCCCCTATCTTAATTTATTGTCTACATATGACCTATCCCTCCACACACAAATACACATGCATAGAAAAATAAAAGTAAACACCTACTCCAAGCCACTCCCACAACCTCTCACTGTATCCAGGTGCTCTCTGAGAAAAGACGGGAGGTTGAGAGAAATCACTTAAGATGGGAAAAATACTCCTCAGAGTAAATCTGTACTTTGAAATAAAAAATATTTACCAGAGAAATGTTATTTTTAACTAAAAGAGGCTGTTATTTTTAATTGAGTTGCTTATATTTTCACCATCAGCAAGAATGAGATCAATTATAAGAAATATGAATATTTTGCCCTTCTATTACATATTTATGCTCCGCCTTTTTCCAGAAAATATTTAAAGAAAAAAATATAAAATACAGGGTAACAGAAATTAAAAGGGAAGAATAGAAGAAAGAAAACAAAAAGAGTAATATAGGTGGAACCAGGGGAGGTGACAGTGTACATTCCAGGATGAATTCCTCACTTACAATTGTTGGGCTGCAAGGGAGTTCTTTATGTTCTCCAACAGTTAATGACAAAAAGGTGATTCACAGTGTCCATGACATTAAAAACAAAGCACTGCTTAGAGGAAGTACAACTTTCTCCTCAGGAAGTGGGAGGGGCCCTTCTAAGTAGGACACCATTCTTACAGCAAAGTCATAGTAAGTTACACAAGGCTACATTTTATAATAACCTACTTCTAGTGGGTATGGCATTACACCAAAATGTTCTTTGGAAGAAGCAATTCTTTAGGGGGACATTAGAGTGTAATATAAGCCTTCAGTTTCCAACTATACCACTTGATCCAGGGAGTAAAAATTTTTTTAATTTCTGAGGGAAGTAATGGGCTTAGCATACTTTGATCCACTGAGTTTCTCATAAATATTGGGCAATATAACCACTCTCTAGCAAATATGTAGTTTTCTGTACATCCATCTTCCATTACAGGTAAGTCAGGAGATTCATTGACAGCTTTTTGTAAATGCACAAAAAATGGGAGAGCATGGTTCCAAGGTACTAATAAAATTGTATAAACACACACAATTTACAAAATGGGTAAACCACATGATCACCTCAGGCAAACTAGTCACATCAAAAGAATGTTTCATTCTGAATAGGGCTGCTCTTTTGCCTGACTTCCAAAATAAATTACTTGGAAATATGACCCAAGGAGCAAATTGAAATTACTTTTTGTGGGGGAGTTATTATGGACCAGATAAAAAATAGGTAACACCCATCAAATATAATAGCTTTAAATTTTGAGTTGTTCTTATATTATCTAACTAGTTGAGTTGCCATGGTAAACACAACCATTCTATTTCTCCTCCTTCCACACAAATTGGAGGATTGTGCTTTCCTGCCCCCTTGAAAGTTAGGCATGGCCATGTGACTTGAGATGTGAGCAAGAACATTGGCACTTTGGCACTCTCAAGTGGAGGATTTAAGAGCCAGTATTCAATTTCCCACTATCCCTTTCCCCCCTTGGCAATCACTGGAATGTAGAGATGGAGCTTTCTTCAACCAGAATCTCTGCATGAGGTCCACACCAACTTAGTCAATCTATCACACCAACATCAAGTGCATATTCACACGAGTACACCTTTTCTGACTTGGCAGCCTTGTGGATGCTAAGCTCTCAGCCTGGAAGGGCTTTTCATATCCTATTCTTTCAATATCCCCACAGATAACTCCTTCTCTTAGGACCTAAGTCAAATCATCTCTTTCAAGCATTCCCTGGAAGGCATTCCCAAACCACCATCCCATTCTGGCACAGCATTAGAAACACATTTTTTATGCTTCTAGAACATCTTGCACTTTGTTTTAATGTTGCATATCAATTGAAGTGATAGGTCCCTCCCTCACTTGGTTTTGAACCCCCTGACATAGAGACTAACCTATTCAGAACCTTTGTATTCTCAGGTGTCAACTCAGTACCTAACCTATGGAATGTGCCAGTAAATGTTGGATGAACATGACTGACTTAATGAATGAGTGAATGAAAATTACTATGTGTTGAGGCAGAGAGAAGTCCTCTCCCCAAAAGCCATGCTAAAATCTTTAAAGATCCTATTGCTACTAGTTACCAGATAGTATATGATGACCACTGAATAAGTATTTATGGAATGAATATCAGATTAAGGCCTTCCCCCCATCTTCTTATGTTCACATTTACCACCCATTTCAGAGAAGAAACTTCACTGTGGGAAATCTGTTATTTAGGCTCTCCAAGTTCTGTATACAATACTAATGAATTCTAGTGACAGAATTCTGGAGCTTGTTCAGTGTGGTGACATTGGGCAAACCAATTAACCTCTCCCTTTCTTCAACTATTAGATAAGAAAACAGGCCCTCATACCTCTCAGTCGTTAAGTGCTGAGAAACAACTCCACACAAAATTTTCAATTACAGGCACAGAATAGTTGGTCAAGGATTCTTTTGAAATTGAGCCAGAAAACAAAATCCTGGAATGAATATCTGAAGTACAGATTATGTGTATATTGTGCCTCCAGCCTACTGATAAAAATTAGGTTGGTCATTCTCATAAAACAACTAGCATGCTGGCATTCTTCCCTGTGCTTGTGAAGGTCAAGGTTCAGGGTGTGAATGGTGTCCTCCCATTATATTAACGTGTTCAGACACTGCACTGGCATTTCAGGCTGGTTTATGAAGGAACAGAAAAAGGTCAGGATTTCAGTTCTTTATCTTCATTATTACACCGTTTATACAACAAACAACCATAGGCTCTCTTCTGTATTCATGTTGCTTAGTGACAAGAGCATCACCTTCTCTCCTTCCAATAAAATATATTAAAAAGGGAAGAAAAAAAAAACAGGGTCAAACTTTCCCAAAGTCTCAGGAAATGAGAAACCACAAACAAATCAAAAACAATTTAAGATCCTTCTAAGGGTAATATGAAGTTTACTTTTTCTGACAGATCTCTTGTGAGAGACAGTGGGGGCTGGGGGTGTTGCACATTTTATGCTCTTCTTTGGATAAACACATTTTACTATTCTTCTTCACAGTAGTTGTGCAAATGGGCTCTAGTCACTGAAGTCTGCTTGCCTGCCCACCCAACCCCCCCACCACTGGCAGTCACCCCCTGGGAGGGTGAGTAAAGGACAATAAGTGTTGAACTTTCTCGCAAGATGAAATTCTGCATTTTAAATTAGCCAAGCAGAGAAATCCAGCCAGAATGAGTATCACAGGGTCACAGATATTCAGGACCATGAATCACGACCAGGAAACAAATGTTAAGATAGGCCCTCCTTGGAAGAATGAGCTCATTGTCACACTGGGGTGCCCTCTGTAAGAGCAAGATTGAAACTTCCCTGACACCATCCTTCCCCAGCTAGACGTTAAGAAAAATAATAATGCTACCTGGCATGGAGGGAGAACATGATGCTTATTCACAATGACAAAGGATTCAGCTGGCAGTTCACGATCTTTCTAAATCACTGTTTTATAGATGAGCTACCAGTTACCCTAAGCGATCCCAGAGTCTGACACAGCAGGACTGGTGTCTTACCTGTGGGCTTGGCCTCCTGGCCATGCATATGGTTAGGAGGCTAATCAGATCTTACAGCCTGGAAAATCCAGGAGCAAACTGGTTGAGACTTCACCTACCCCTTCTCACAGTGGTTTGGCAATGTGAGAAAGTCAATTACCAGATGTCTCTCTAGAAAGAAAGTTCCATGTCAGGAGACTGAGATTCAAAAAAAGTGCTAATAGTAAAGAAAAGAGCAATACAATAAGTGAGGACAGGTTTAATTTTTGTTTATTTGTGTTTTAACTCCACAGAGCAAGGTACAGTGTATACAGCCAGAGGTGGATGGTGCCCTATGATTCCCCAGCTATTTCCCAGGAAAAAAGATTGCATGGAGTTGGTCGATACAGGTGAATCATAGTGAAGATAACGGCTTTCACTCCGGCCCAGGAGTGAATGAGGAAGGATAACTGCCTATTTAGTTCAAAACCAAACCTCTCTCAGCATCATAGCCCCACTGTAGCATTTATTTGAAAACCAGTCAGAATCTGCCTCATCACTGCCTTTTGTTCCCTTTGCTAGAATTCCCCGAAGTTGCCTACAGCAAATAACCTCTACTCACCAGTTATCCTATGTGGACAGCAAACAGCATTCAATATGAACCTACAAATACAGCATCGTAGAAACACACACTATGTGTACATCCATAACTGATAGATTGTGAATGATGGCCCATTATACAGAATTCCCACCTAGGTTTCCATGTTAATGTCTTGGATATGTTAGTGGTGATGCCAAAGCAATTTGCGAGCAAATATTTCTCTATTCTGAATCTTTCAGGCATCTCAGAATTTCCCTGATTTTGCAAGAAAAGGATTTGTTAAACACTTCAATTCCGTTGATCATTAGATAAATCCTCTCCTTTCTTTCTTACTTCAAAGTGGCCCCAATCCCCACTTTCAGCCTAATCTGTTTTTAAGGCATAGACTATTAACCTAAGAGAGTCACATTTGAAATGCATCTGTAATGTATGAAGGAAGCGTTCAGAAGTATAAATTTTCTAAATAAAAGTGTCAAGCTCCTAGTAAAATAAGATGGATTTATTTTTCTTTTGTATCTCTGCAGCATAATTTGTTTCCACCATTATAAGCCCTGTGCAGAATACCAAGATTCAAGGTTTTCTCTTAGCAGGAGACATTAGCCTAATTCCTCCACTTAAAATGATTTAACTTCCCGGCAGATGTCCTAAGCAGGCTTGGGGTATGTTTAGAGGCTCTCAGCAAATTAGCTATAGTCATGTCCTGGGATGAGGAGACCCTTTGAATGCCTAAAGCAGATTATTTAAGAGATGAAGGAAAGCAGACCAGCACTAGAATAATAATTGTGAAAACCCTCTCCAAGCATCTGTAATGCAACAAAATCTTGATGTAAAGAACGGCTTATTATTTCACAGATACAAATATGCTAAAGGTCACACCATGTCTCTAAAAACAACTACATGCTGTGAAGCCTGGGTAAAATGCACTTTGACCATGAGGTGTATGTTAACGCTGTCTCCCAGACTTTGTTCAAAAGAGATTCCACTGTTTATTCCAATTTAATAGTGGGGCCTGGTGCTCTGCTTCTCCATTCACACGCTAAAAGGAATATGTGTCCTCCTGTGTTAGATTCTAAGTTGTCAATGGATGACTATAATCAACAAACTATTGAAGAAAGCAAGTATACCTACAAATTAAGTTTACTGCTATAATCAAATAAAACTTACAATGGTACTCTGGGGTACATACTTCATTATTATTGCATGTCACAGTAATTAAGAATAAAATTGGTGGGTTTATGCAAATGAATTTAATTAGTATTACTTTTATACAGTTGTATCAGTAGGAATTAGGTTTGGCTACTGGTAACAGAGTATCCAAAGTAACAGAGGTGTAAAAGTCTAGAACTGATACATGAATTTAGCAAAGTTGCAGGATACAAAATCAATGTACAGAAATCAGTTGCATTCTTATACACTAATAATGAAGCAACAGAAAGACAAATAAAGAAACTGATCCCATTCACAATTGCACCAAAAAGCATAAAATACCTAGGGACAAATCTAACCAAAGATGTAAAAGATCTGTATGCTGAAAACTATAGAAAGCTTATGAAGGAAATTGAAAAAGATACAAGGAAAACATTCTGTGCTCATGGGTTGGAAGAATAAATATTGTCAAAATGTCAATACTACCCAAAGCTACCTACACATTCAATGCAATCCCAATCAAAATTGCACCAGCATTCTTCTCAAAACTAGAACAAGCAATCCTAAAATTTGTATGGAACCACAAAAGGCCCCGAATAGCCAAAGTAATTTTGAAGAAGAAGACCAAAGCAGGAGGGGAGGCATCACAATCCCAGACTTTAGCCTCTACTACAAAGCTGTAACCATCAAGACAGCATGGTATTGGCACAAAAACAGACACATAGACAAATGGAATAGAATAGAAACCCCAGAACTAGACCCACAAACGTATGGCCAACTCATCTTTGACAAAGCAGGAAAGAACATCCAATGGAAAAAAGACAGTCTCTTTAACAAATGGTGCTGGGAGAACTGGACAGCAACATGCAGAAGATTGAAACTAGACCACTTTCTCACACCATTCACAAAAATAAACTCAAAATGGATAAAGGACCTGAATGTGAGACAGGAAACCATCAAAACCCTAGAGGAGAAAGCAGGAAAAGACCTCTCTGACCTCAGCCGTAGCAATCTCTTCCTCGACACATCCCCAAAGGCAAGGGAATTAAAAGCAAAAATGAACTACTGGGAACTTATGAAGATAAAAAGCTTCTGTACAGCAAAGGAAACAACCAACAAAACTAAAAGGCAATCAAGGGAATGGGAAAAGATATTTGCAAATGACATATCAGACAAAGGGCTAGTATCTAAAATCTGTAAAGAGCTCACCAAACTCCACACCCAAAAAACAAATAACCCAGTGAAGAAATGGGCAGAAAACATGAATAGACACTTCTCTAAAGAAGACATCCGGGTGGCCAACAGGCACATGAAAAGATACTCAACATCGCTCCTCATCAGGGAAATACAAATCAAAACCACACTCAGATACCACCTCACGCCAGTCAGAGTGGCCAAAATGAACAAATCAGGAGACTATAGATGCTGCCAAGGATGTGGAGAAACAGGAACCCTCTTGCCCTGTTGGTGGGAATGCAAACTGGTGCAGCCACTCTGGAAAACAGTGTGGAGGTTCCTCAGAAAATTAAAAATAGACCTACCCTATGACCCAGCAATAGCACTGCTAGGAATTTACCCAAGGGATACAGGAGTACTGATGCATAGGGGCACTTGTACCCCAATGTTTATAGCAGCACTCTCAACAATAGCCAAATTATAGAAACAGCCTAAATGTCCATCAACTGATGAATGGATAAAGAAATTGTGGTTTATATACACAATGGAGTACTACGTGGCAATGAGAAAGAATGAAATATGGCCCTTTGTAGCAATGTGGATGGAACTGGAGAGTGTTATGCTAAGTGAAATAAGCCATACAGAGAAAGACAGATACCATACGTTTTCACTCTTATGTGGATCCTGAGAAACTTAACAGAAACCCATGGGGGAGGGGAAGGGAAAAAAAAGAGGTTAGAGTGGGAGAGAGCCAAAGCATAAGAGACTCTTAAAAACTGAGAACAAACTGAGGGTTGATGGGGGGTGGGAGGGAGGGGAGGGTATTGAGGAGGGCACCTTTTGGGATGAGCACTGGGTGTTGTATGGAAACCAATTTGACAATAAATTTCATGTATTGAAAAAAAACAAAATAACAGAGGTGTAAAACATAATTGGCATTTATTTCTCTTGCTCATAAAAGGATTCTGGCTAGAAGATATAGCCCCCCCTCCCCCTCAGAAACCACACTGAAGTTTTCTGCAGAGGTGAGGTGGTGGCTGCAAAGTTTCTGGAATCAATCTGCATCCTTCGAGAAGAATTTGAATCCAGGGTGGGACCCACTGGGTAGGGCGACCATCTGTCCTGGTTTGTTGGGACTATCCCTTTTTATCACTGAAAATCTCCCTTCCTGGAGCCCCCCCGCCCCAGACTGGAATTGTTTGTCAACAATCACCTAGTACCTCTCCACAGCGCATAGAGGAAGATGAGTCTGGCAGGGTGTCTCCGTGGGAGTTCCACGAGGCCTTTGTCGAGTGGTCCCCTGATCAGGTCAGGCCTGGGGATAGATCTGTCAATCAGCCAGGCTCTGCAACTAATCTTGCCTCCCATACCACCTTTCCCCAATTAAATACTCATTAGACACTCATTCTACAGTCAGACAACATCCAGGCCCACCTCACACCGTACTCTGCTCCTGATGAATTTGGTATGCCAGGAACAGCCTATGCCACATGTGAAGCATAATTTTATTTTCCTCTTTCTTCCATGGGAATTTAGGTCACCATTAACTGAAGAGGAGAAAAAGGCCATAGGGACTCTGTCTGAAAAATAGAAGAGAAACCCTCAAATCCTCAACTACTATAGCATTTGAAGAATATTGTGGATGGATATAAAATGATTTAGAAAGATTTTCACAATGCATTGTTAAGTGAAAAAGAATGAGTTTAGAGAACAATGTGAACAGTATGATCCTAATTTATAAAAATATGTGCATAATCTTTACTCATTTGCTTCTTATAGTGATAGAAAAAAAAAGCTGGAAAAACGTACCAAAATATTAGCAGTTATTACCTCCGAGAAGCAGGTGTAGAGGAGAAGCAGCTTTGAGGAAGGAGACCCACCCACAGCTATTGTGAAGGCAGAGTGTAAAGGCTTGACAGTGAATTTGATGCAGAGAGTAAGGAAGAAGGGGCAGCAAAAGATGATAGGCAGCCTAGGTGGAGAACAGTGGTGCAGTTAATAAAAACAAGGAAGTCAGAGAGAGGAGGAATAGGGGAGGGAGAGAGATGACCCGATCTTGAAACACAGGGAACTGTACAAGACTGTGGACCTTCAGGTCAAGATTCCCAACAGGTACTCAGAAACACAGAAGTAGAGCTCAGAGGGTGGAGAGAGCTGGCAATGCAGCTTTGGAAGTCATCCAGAAGGAAGTAAATGTTGAAGCCCTGGGAGTGCATGAAAATCAACGGCCAGACTAGAAACAAGAGAAGCAAGTCAAAGGCAGAAGACTGAGAAACATCCGTACCTGAGGGGGGGAAAGGGGAAGAAGAGAAGGAAATTATGCAACATGATGGACAAGGGCACATTGAACCTGGAGAAGCAGGGGAAGCCAGGGTGAAATAAATAAAAAACAAGGAGGGAAGGGAAGGGAAGGGAAAGTTCCCGGTCTGTCTTGGGCTGGCCTCTTACTCTGGCCTGGCAGAGTTTACAATTGATTCTCTCATGGGTTCTCTCTGTGTTCCCTCTATTGGGGATCTTCTATCTACAGTAAAGACAAGCCTGGAATGTTCCTCTTTTCCTCTCTTCTCTCCTTCAACTTCACAGAGGTGAGAAACCAAAGTGTGGGGAAGTGGAGCTGGTGGATTAAAGTACAAGCTGGAGAAAAACTAAGTCAGCCACTCCCCTGCATGCTGCAAATAACCGACACAGCAGCTGGGAAAGAGGTGCTGCTGTAACCTTGAGCCAAGTTGAATGCTTGGGCTATTACCCTGAATTGGACACATTAATTACTGATTAGAAGACCTTTTATTACCTGAAGGTGACCATAAAAGTCATGGTCATCCAGGAGCAAGAGACTAATTAGTTCCACGGAACAAAGGAGTGGTGGGAGCGAAAATAAAATCACTTAACAATTACACCCTGGAGTCACACTTAGTCAACATAATAGTTACAAAGGGATGAAGATACCTGGACCGGTGCCCCATCCTTGGGTGGCGGGATATTGAGCAAGTCTTTTTCTTTTGCCTGAGAATTGCAGCTAAAATTCAAAGTTGGAAATAATAGTGCTAACCGCCCCTACATTCTAAAGAGAGCTGACTCCAGTGGCAGTCAGACCTTTCTCAAGGGCCTTTTGACCCTGCTACCATCAACCCACCATCTACCTCCAATCTGTATGTGCAAAACAAATGAACAAACAAACAAAACCCACTAGCTGGAATTGGGAATTGGTGACTTAGTTGGAGACCACTAGAGTCTTCTCCCTCTTCCCTGTTAGCAGGAGAAGGAACAGTTTTCTATTGCTTTGTCACAAATCACCAAAAATTTAATGGCTTAAAACAGCAGGAGCTCATTAGCTCACAGTTCTGTAGGTCAGAAGCCCAGGCATAGTGTAGCCGGGTTCTCTGTTCAAGGGCTCACAGGCTGAAATCAAGGTGTCGGCAGGCTATAATCTCACCTGATGCTCTGTGTTCAACTCCAACCTTGCCTGGTTGTGGCGGAATTTGGTTCCTTGTAGCTGTAGGACTGAGGTCCCTGTTTCTTTGCTCTCAGCTGGGGGTTGCTCTTATAGGCCATCCATACTCCTCACCATGTGTTCCTCTCTACTTTCAAAGGCAGAACCAGAGCTCCCATATCCAATCCTTCTCCCACTTCAAGTTTCTTTCCAGGAAGAGCCTGATCCCTCTTAAACACTCCCCTTATTAGGTCAGGGGCACCCCCAATAGTTTCCCTTTCTTAAAGTCAACAGTGCCATATGACCTGACCTAACCATGGAAGTAAAACCCATCATGTTCACAATCTTGGGATAATGCAGAAGGTATACACCAGGGCTGGGATCTTGGGGCTGTCTTACTGCCCAAGACAGATACTCCCTCCAAAAAAAGCCAAGAGCTCCAAAGTCTCACTTGTGAAGAATAAGAGCAAATGCAAGAAAAGTTACTGGTGGACATTCTTCAGTTGACATGCTGGTCTGCCCTTAAGTCCTATCCGAGAGACACCGCAGGATGGCCAGACCAGCAAAGTTGCACCCCATCATTTGCCTCACCAGGATGTGTGAGCTGCTCATGAACACTGCAGAATGTGGTCAGTTTTGAGTGGGTTTCCCACTGTGGCATTCAGGAAGCAGTTTGCTGTAGGTGTGCTGGAGGGCATAGGAGCTGAGGGCACAGTCAGAAAACAGGGGCGCCTGTGTGGCTTAGCTGGTTAAGTGTCTGACTTCAGCTCAGGTCATGATCTCACTGTTTGTGGGTTCAAGCCCCATGTTGGGCCTGGTTCTGACAGTTCAGAGCCTGGAGCCTGCTTCAGATTCTGTGTCTTCCTCCCTCTCTGCCCCTCCCCCACTTTCTCTTTCTCTCTCTCTCTCTCTCTCTCTCTTTCTCTCAAAAATAAATAAACATTAAAAAGAAAAAACATCAAGCCAATTGGATTTCCACATCAGGAGATTTTGTGGGAGGAGGCAGCACATCACCCCCCTGCCAGAGCACCCACCTGCCCCCATTCCGGAGCTGGCCCTTTGAAGTCTCCATACAGGGACCATCAATAGCCAGGAGAAAACTCCAGTGGCAACAGCTACATAAAAGCTTTTGCTCCTTTTCTCTAATTATACCTCCTCCTTCATCCCAACAGAGGCTAGAAGCAGAGGTGAAAGCAACAAAAATGCCAAGCACCCTCCTCCTCTCTACAAGGTCCTGGGTGCCTGGACAGCTCTCAGGGAAGGCAGTGAATGAGCCCTAAGGCTGATAATATATTATGTTTTCATCTAGACCAGACTGTGGTTTTTTGGATGCCTGACAATAACTGAGAAGCTGTGGGATCTATCATTAAGGGAAGGAAATGGAGGTTTGACAAAGCATGGTGAAAGGTTGTGTTTGGAAAAATAATAAAACCACTTCATGTGTGTTCCTCACCACATTTATACCATTTAATAAACCAGTTACACATATGAACACAGTAAGTTTTCAGCTTTTAGGAGTAGACACATGCAGTTCCAGCTACCTCGAAGAGTGGAAGAAATTCAGAGACTGGCCTTATGACCACAGCCCAGACATGGAGCCTCATGAATGTGTGCAAGAGTGTGTACATGTGTGCATGCATGAATGTGTGACAGAGTGTGTGTTCACATGTGAGTGTGTGTGAGGAGTGTGTGGTGAGCGAGTGTGAGGGAATGCACATGGGTGACTATGTGTGCTTGTATGTGTTCACAAATTAGTGTGTTTGCATGTGCGAGTGTGAGGAGTGTGTGTGGTGCATGAGTATGAAGGAATGCACATTAGTGAGCATGTGCATGTGTGAGAGTGTGTTCAAATGTTGTGTGCGTGCATGTGAGGTGTGTGGTGGGTAAGTGTGAGGGAGTGCACATGGGTGAGTGTGTTCAGGGGTGTGAGAGAGAGACCACCACGTGAGAGTGAACACGACTCTGTTTGGGACGATGAGACAAAGAGGATGGCTCAAGGCCAAGAGGAAAGAAATGGAATGAGATGAAGCCGTGTACTCTGAGCTCTGACAAAATAAAAACAAGAGGGTAAAAAAGGGAGTTGAGTAAAGTAAAAAGTTTACTGTAATTTGGATTCTCATTTAGGAACTGGGATCTTAATCTAGGCAGAAGACCAACATGATGAACTGTTATTGAGATTTCCAGAGTTGCTAACTTTATTCACTCCCAAGCCATTTGCCTCTCTGGTAGCTTAATAATTTTGCACAGCTGTTGTGTAACATAACTACTGGTGCACTACTGAGCTGATTTCTCCCAGCCGGTCCTGCTTCCAAAGAAACTAATGGGAAGAGACAGCACCAGAATCTTCGCCACAAGCTTGCCAGAGCTTGAAGATTGGGTCGCAGTGTGCTCGGTGCTGGAGGCAAAGCCCAGACATGCTGCCACCTTCATTCACTCATTCACTTCATTCGCTTCATTTCCCTGGGTCCTTCTCTTTCTTGCAAAGCACATCTTTCTCTTTGACTTCCAAAGAAATCTCTCCCTTTCTCATTGCCCTGGCTCTTTAAGGAAAAGAAAAAAAAGAAAGCAAAGCCAAAAAACTAAAGATATTCATTTAGGCACAGCTCACAGAAATAGTCATTCAACAGCTTTTGATTCTTTCTATAAAGAGCACGGCTTCTATTTCCATCATCTTTTGTCCCCCTGAAAGCATTTTACGGTTATTTCTTGTTCTCTGTTTTCCCAATTGGATGACTTAAACACCATTCCTGAGAGGCAGCTGTTTCCAGAATATTGCACAGTGTATTGAGTGCACGAGAATTGTGGCCGTCGGCAGCACCGACCTTTACAGAGAATCAAAGGTGCTCTCGTTCCAGTTTGCTGACTTACAGAGAAAGCAATTTCTCCGGGTGTGTCCCTTCATCCAGGAACAGGAGCCATCACACTTTCACAGACAGAGGGGGAAGGGCTCTTCACCACCATTTGTGCCAATCCTCTCATTTTACACATGAGAAAACAGACCTAGAGAAGCTAGGTTACTTGTTAAGTAGTCCCCCGGTAGCAAGCTGCAATTAGCTCTTAGCAAGCCTGATTCCCAGCCAAAGGCTGTCTCCCCTAATCTCTGCAGCCTCCTAAGATGTTGGTCTTCTTAATATTGCAATACAACATGTTTGCCCTGTGAAATTTCCTTATTCTGAAACAAACTGATTCCTAGACTTTCCTTAGTGGATATATAATTAGAGCTATTATTTATTAGGCTCCAACTGGGTGTCAAGGACTGTGCTGTTTTGTTCACATTAATGCAGTGAGAGAGCTATCATTTTCCTCCAAGCTATGAGATTTAGGAGATTGGTGAATGGCATAGGAAAAAGATGGGAACATCGATAAAACAAAGCTGCAGCACCGAATATCTTCCCCCTTGATATAACCATGGAAACTAGCCTGGTCAATATTTGCAGTTCACAAAAGAAATCAAGGGCTTAAATAAATATTCTCAGCTACTGAGTTAGGGGGCTGGCCAATGAATTTGGTGTAGGTATGTAAACGTGTGTGCTGGTTGTGTGTGTGTGTTATAGGAAGTGAAGTTAGAACGAAGCTGGGGGGTCTGACAGGTGATGGGAATGAAAAACAGCTTTCCAGGAGGAAGTTGGAAAAGCATAGGCACAGAGAGAATGAACGGGCCTGCGTCCAGTCACCTCATCTGCCCAGATGATCATAAGGAAGACATAAGGAAGATGATCACAAACTACATAGTCTGTAAAAGCATTGTCCTGCTCACCATAATATATAAAGACCAGTTCTAGCCTACCTGCCTGCTATTGTTACCTTTCTCTCTGTTACTTTGGCAAAATAGCTCATGGTCACCCCTGTGAAAACCCTAATGCCAATCTTCTTTCAGGAATTGAGGTGGTTTTTCTATAATTATGTGGGTATGATGAGTCTTGAGGAAATTGCTACTTCATAATCTTGCCCCAGATTTGACCTTGCCCTCAAGGTGAGGAGGAATAAGCATCCAGAGAGATCCAGTCTACCGCCAGAGGAGGCCAAGGAGGGAGGGCGGTGCAGAGAGAGCCCTGCTCAATTAAGTGCACACCACCATTTGGTATTTAAAGAAAACAAAACAAAATACCAAAGACTGGGGAACATCGACAGGGCCAAATGACATCAAACTGCAACAGAGAGACCCCCCTCCAGGAGGTGTTTAAGTGAGTCTGAGAAATCAAGGTATTCTAATTAAACACGTAGTTTGAAAGAAGTGTTAAAGTACTTGGCAGAGAATTACTGAGGTAGGAAATTAATAAAGTTCACTCCTAGTGTTAAATGAGCTTTCTGAATTCTAAAATCCAAAAAATGTCTTTGGTTGTGTTCTAAATTTAGTGGAATTAGGGGCACCTGGGTGTCTCAGTGGGTTGAGCATCTGACTTTCACTCAGGTCATGATCTCACCTCCTTGGGTTCAAGCCCTGCATTGGGCTCTGTGCTGGCAGCTCAAAGTCTGGAGCCTGTTTTGGATTCTTTGCCTCCCTCTCTCTCTGCCCCTCCCCTACTCATGCTCTCTCTCTCTCTCTCTCTCTCTCTCTCAAAAATAAATAAACATTAAATTTTTTTTTAATTTAGTGGAATTATATTCAAGAGTAAAGAGGGGCGCCTGGGTGGCTCAGTCGGTTAAGCATCCGACTTCAGCTCAGGTCACGATCTCACGGTCCGTGAGTTCGAGCCCCGCGTCAGGCTCTGGGCTGATGGCTCGGAGCCTGGAGCCTGCTTCCGATTCTGTGTCTCCCTCTCTCTCTGCCCCTTCCCCGTTCATGCTCTGTCTCTCTCTGTCCCAAAATAAATAAACGTTAAAAAAAAAAAATTAAAAAAAAAAAAAGAGTAAAGAGAGACAAGGCCTCTCCCTGCAGAGGTCAGTATGGCCGCTGAGTGACAGTCAGGAGCAGGCGACTGTGGAGTCAGATGCTGCTTTTATTTAAAATTTTGATATTTTGTTTATCTTGGGTTTTTTTTTATTAATTTTTTTTTTATTTTTAATGTTTATTTTTGAGAGAGAGACAGAGCATGAACAGAGAGAGAGAGGGAGACACAGAATCAGAAGCAGGCTCCAGGCTCTAAACTGTCTGCACAGAGACCAACACAAGGCTCGAACCCACAAACCGTGAGATCATGACCTGAACTGAAGTCGGATGCTTAACTGACTGAGCCACACAGATGCCCTGATTAATTTTTATTTTTAAGCATATATCAGTGTAGTATTTACCTTGAATGCTGAGCTATTTTATATCCCCCAAATTTAGCACTCTATTTGAGTGCCTCAGTCTTCCCTCTAGTCTGGTAAAGAGCCTAATATGTACTCATGCAGGGAAAATCACCATCTATTATGGGCTGAATTATGCCCACATAGAAATGTTCAAGTCCAAACCTCTAGTACCCTGGAACGTGAACTTATTTGGAAATAACATTGTTACAGATGTAGTTAAGAGGCTATCATACTGGAGTAGAGTGACCCCCTAATCCAGTATGACTGGTGTCCTTATAAAAAGGGAACATTTGGACACACACACACACACACACACACACACACAGAATGTCATGTGAACATGAAGGCAGAGGTAGGGTGGCTCATCTCTACCAAAGATTGCCAGAAAAGCACCAGAAGCTAGGAGAGAGGCATGGAACAGATTCTCCCCTATAGTCCTAAGAAGGAACTAACTCAGTTAACACCTCGATTCTAGACTTCTGGTCTCCAGAACTTCAAGATGGTAAATTTCTGCTGTTTAAGCCACCCAGGTTGTGGCAGCTGTAGCAAACTAATACACCATCCTTGGTCTCAAGGAGAGAGAGCACCCCCATACCAGCTGTCATAAGTGTCCTGTTTTAACCCTGTAACCAGGGAAGACCAGATCAGCTCTCAACCCAGAGATGCAAATATCTAGCCAACTCCAGAGGCTAAGAGGGATACAAGGTAAGAGTTGGTTCGTTGTAGGGAGGATGCAGTAGAGTTGTAGTTAGGGCTGTGATAACTGTCAGACATGGCAACCCCAGAAAATGCCAGAGCCAGGAATGTCAGAGGAAGGAAACTCTGAGGGTGTGTCTGTGGTCAAAGAAAGGGGAGCCATGGGAGAGGGGAAGCGCATTTAGTATTGCCATTAGACGACAACTACCTTATCCCCACAAAGCCTTTATCCATCTGGGAAGCACACCTTTGAGCCCAGCATCTGACCTTGTGCCTTCTCAAAGCTCCAACTGTGTGCTCAGCTCAGTGCCAGTTGTTGTGTCAGAAAGTCTGTTAGAATGAAGGGGTCATCTCAAAACCTAAAGAGAAGGAGAGATATGAACGGTGGGACTCCCTTGACCTTGTCTTAAGGGTGCTTCTCATGAAGAATTTGTAATTGACTTGTGAAAAGAAAGAAACAGGAAGGCAGGGAGGAAAGAAGGAAATGGGAGGAGAAGTGGACAAAAAGAAGAGAATCGAGGATGAAGGGCAGTCTTTTACCCGTAGCATCCCATATTGCACTTAGTCTATAGAGAAGCCGATTCTCATCCACGGTTTAGACCCTTCCCCACACTCTTACTTGCATGAACCTGAGGGAGAGACTGGTCTTGTTTGTGAAAGCCTGATATTCATGGGTCAGGACAGCTATGCTAAAGGCTAGTTCCCTTGCAAGTGTGGCTTTTCTCCTCTCTTGCATTTTCTGGATTTCAACTGCCGGTATGATAGGAGGGAAAGGATCGCTCTCTCCTTGGGACAGGAGGCCTGAACATCTCCTGTCCGGTGTCAAGGGGAGCCTGGCTGGTCCAAACCATTGGCCTCACATAAACTAAAGGACTTCTATTTTAAAGATTTCCGAAAAGTTGATCTAACACAGTGTTTCTTAAATTGAGGCCCATGGATCGGATCACTAACATCAGAATCTCCTGGGATAGGTATTAAAAATATATTTTTCTGTCCAGCCTGCCCCAGATAGGAGCTTAAACAAGCTCCAAGATGTTTTTTATGCATCCTAAAGTCTGGGGTCTAGACTATTGTGTGGTTCATAGTAACATGGCTAGTGGTTTTCTTGTCATGAGTATGAGAACTTAGTAAGTCCACTTTGTTTCTCAGGGAGCTTCTGTTCCTCAGAGCCTGCTTTTGGATGACTAACTCAAATGGCTTCTTTTCTGACTGCCTCAAAGTCTCCCCTAACCCAGGGTCCTGATCCAATCCTTGCAGATATTCTAGAAGAGATCCTAGCACCCATGGGATTACTTGGGTGGAATAATTACCAAGAGCTCTTTAGAGTTAAAAGGCTTCACACATGAAGATAAGGACTTATTAGATGCTCAGTACCTAAGATGTTAAATGTAGTCAAATAACACTGCTTTCTAATCCAAAAAAAAAAAAAGTCATTATCTTGGACGATCTCAACCAAGAGGGAACCACAAGATTGGTGAACATTAAACATGCAGAAGTGTAAAGGGTAGATGTCCTAGTTTGCGGCTACATGACTTGGTTTCTCTTTCCTCCCCAGGGGACATATGGCAATGTCTGAAGACATTTTGGGTTGTGACAATGGCATGTACTACTGAATAGAGGACAGAGATGTTGCTTGTGATCCTATAGTAGCCAGGACAGCCTACACCTCTTCCCGCCAACAAGTAACTATGCATCTCAAAATGTCAAGTGCCAAGAAACCCCAGTTTCTCAGTTTTTAAAAGGGATCAGCCAGATATTCTAAAATTATAGGAGAACTGAGTGATATTAATGTTAAGAAATAAAAATTGAGGCACTCTGGAAAGCAAGAAACAGAAGCTATAAGACATCGTATTGGAGGAACAAGAACTGGGGATCCTTTGAGTACACTGACACCTGGAAAGAAAAGAAACTCATAGTGTGACAGATATTGTTGGTTTTCCTCCAAAATTCATTCATCCTTTATTCCAAAGTCATGCAGTTGCAGCCTGGCATATGGTTGCCCAACTAAAGACTACACACTTGGCTGTCAGATATGACCATGTGACCAGGTGAGCTGAAGTGATGTGTGCAACTTCCACCTTAAAAGGAAATTGTTGCCCTCAAATTTCTTTTCTTTTTTTAGAGAGCTGGAACATGGACACGGCCATATCTGAGCCTCCACCGTGCAGATAAGGATTATAGCAGGGGTCAGCAAATGTTTTCCTTAAAGGTCCAGATAGTAATTTTTTTTTTTTTACCTCTATGGCCCATTTAGTCTTTATTGCAACTATTCAACTCTACCCATGAAAGCAGCTACAGACGGTATGTTAACAAATGGGCATGGATGGGTTCCAATAAAACTTACTTACAAAGACAACCTAAGGGCCATAAATTGCAGATCCCTACCCTAGGAAATAACAGAAGACTGAGATAAGAGGTGCATGGGTTCCCCAGTGGACTTCATGGAGTAGGGGACCCTACCAAATCAAAGCATTATTAGGGATGGATTATCATGAGAAAGAGATGAATATCTCTATTCTTTAAGTCTTTGTAGCTTCGGAAGTCTTTGTTGAAGTCACTTAAACATTACCTTCACAGACTATAATATTCAGACAGAATCAGGCACCTTACATATTTTTCATTTAATCTTTTAAAAAACATGTTGAGTTAAATCTTATTATGTTTTATAAGTAGCAACACTGAGGCTCAGAGACACTTCTAGTGCCTCACCCACAAAGGTAGGAAATGGCAGCGTTAGGAGTGGTGATTTGGATTCAGGCCTATCTTATTACTAGACTCTAGGGTCTTCCCACAACACCATCCTGCCTCTAACAAGCAGCTAGTGTAAAAATCACATGCAAGAAAAGGTGTGTGGGTTCTCTTATCAGCTCCAGGCCTCCTGGTTTGTACTTTAAAAATCCCGCCCAATGCCCACTTTTTCCAAAAAGGCTAAACCCCTTGCCCTCAATTCTTGCAGGACAAATTGTAAACTTTGATGAATATTTCACTTTCCAACTCATGTTATCTTTGCATTGATATGGCAAATCTCCCTAAATGGATGGTAAACTCTTCTATGGCAGAGCCTGCTTGGTATCTCAGCAACCCCTCAATCCCGAGGACCTCGGCTCACACACAGTGAATGCCGCTCCCCCCGGCTGCAGGCTGTGCACGGGCCATGGCTCTGGGATTCTAACAAGACCTGGCAGGAGAAGAGACACAATGGGGGTGGGGGATTTAATCTGTTCACATCTCCGTGTTCTCGCTACTGCTGGACATCTACCTCGTGGGCAGAATCCTCCTGTGACCAACCCAAAGCATTCACATACTATAAGAATCAGATTGGATTGAATTGTTTATAGCATCACATGCTTCTTGAAAGCAAAACCTGGGGGGATCCAAGCACCCTCTTCTCACTGTGGCCAGCAGAGGTCTGCTTTCTTTTGCTTTGTGGCAGGTTTGCATGTCACTCTCATGTATGCCCAACATAGAACTTTTCGTTCATAGCTGGATTTTCTGTTGGTCTGGTTGAATTCTTTCTCAGATTCTCAAACGACATGTTGTTGTGAGCTAAATGGTGCCCAACAGGAATTGAATGCTGTGAGGAGACCACGCAGAACTATTCTCCAAGTGACGTCACCTATTCTCGGGTGAGAGTTCTGCCACCAGTACCATCCATCTCACTGCAGTGCTTTCCAGTGACCGGGAAGAACCTCCAGGTCTGTGTCTTTCTTCGACCTCAAAACCTATCATGTTAGCCTCCTGCAAGTAAAGACCCACTAGAAGCTAGCTTCTTAAGTCACTGTTAGCTTTCTCATCACCAGCACTGCTAAACTAAAATTACTCATCAGTGGGAGATAATTCAAAAACTTCAGAGAAACTCCCGGGGTTAGGACTTCTGCTCTTCCTTCTGAGACTGAGGACCCTGCAGGGTAGGATCTGAGTCCTATTAATCTTTAAACCCTTAATGACTAGCCTGACATTTACTAGGTGATCAAGAAATGTTTGTAATCTACAATGATATTCATCATCCTCTGCACCAAAGAAAGACAGCTGTCCCTAGTGGGAGCCCACTGCAGGCGCTAGCCCCTGGGGACAGCAACTTTGGAAGTCAGACACTGTCATCCCATCCACCTCCCCCACCTGCCTGTTTCCCTTTATTATTGTAAGAACACACACTTCATGTGTTATGACTGGGATGCTGAGGGGTAGTCAAACGCCTCCTAATTAATTAAGGTGGATTAAATAACCTAAATAGAATATTCTGAGCATTCTGTTGTTTTAGCTTTATATTTTAATTTTTTTTTTTTTTTTTTTTTTTTCAACGTTTATTTATTTTCGGGACAGAGAGAGACAGAGCATGAACGGGGGAGGGGCAGAGAGAGAGGGAGACACAGAATCAGAAACAGGCTCCAGGCTCTGAGCCATCAGCCCAGAGCCTGACGCGGGGCTCGAACTCCCGGACCGCGAGATCGTGACCTGGCTGAAGTCGGACGCTTAACCGACTGCGCCACCCAGGCGCCCCTAGCTTTATATTTAAATATTCAATGAGTACCTGCTCTTCTGCGTGCCATGAATCATGGCGTGAATAAGTGATTTAAGGTGACTACTAGATTATGCCCAGGAGGGCCTGTCAATATGGCTTGCTATCAACTGCCACTTTATATCAAGGCTAATGGAATGAAATGTAATATGAAATTCTGGTTTGGAGAAAAATAAAATAGTGGTTGTCCATTGATTAAATTTACCTGAAAGTCTGACATAGCCATCGACCAAATGTTATATTTCTGAATGAGTCATCCGCTTTTAAGAAGCTGCCAGTAAAATGCTGCTTGCATTTTAGACTGATCACTGAAAGCATTTGTGCCTTAGATTAACTCCTGGGCTCCTAGTTTGGACTGAGTGCTCAAACTCCAAACTTTCCCAGGCAGGACTGTGGTCCTTGAGTGATCCTGTCTGTCTCCTGCTGAAGATCCAAACCTGGTGGGCATAGACAGCAAACCAGAAAGAGCCGTGGGGTAAACAGGTCCAAAGCTCACATTTTATAGATGAAGACACCTTTCTGCTACACCATCTTCATTCATTTCCTCTTGATGCTATAACACATAACCACAAACTTAGTGACTTAAAACAACACAGTGATAATAATAAGATAATGATCTTACAGCTCTGGAGGTCAGAAGTCTATGATATGTACATAGCGCTGGGTTCCTTTTGCAAGTTCCAGGGAAGAATTCCTTTCCTTTCCCTTCCCAGCTTCCAGAGGCTTCTGGCTGTTGTCTGCCTCCTTCATCCTTAAAGCCAAGAGCATAACATTTCTCTCCCCCTGACCTCCTGCCTTGCTCTTGTAAAGGCCTGTGCATTTATATGGGGTTCAGACAGATAATCCAGGACCATCTCTCCATCTCAGTACCCTTAATTTAGTCACATCTTCAAAATCCCTTTTGCCATATAGGCAACATATTCCCAGGTCCCAGGGATTCAATCATAGACATCTGGGCCGTTGATATTATTCAGCCTACTATGGTGTTGCCAAAAAAAGGAAATGTTGCAAACAAGACACTGAAAATATTTCACTTTCATGGAAAATATTTCTGTCCGTTGACATAATGTTGTCTACCTTCGGTGAGTGTGGCGATGAGAACCTAAAGCATCAGCACAAGGATCATGCAGGCTCCATCCGGCCTGGCTCTGCTGTTCACAAGCTCTGTAAACTTCAACCAAACAATTCATGAATTGTCCATGTGGCTTAAGCATCAGCACCTTAAAGGAAGTGGCCGGAAATGAGAAAGGAGAGATAGCATGAGTGAACCTGAAATACCATGTTAAAGAATCACAGGCAAAAATGTGAGTTCCATGAAAGCAGAGCTCTCATTGCCATTTATCCCTGGACCGTCAGTACCTAAAATAGTATGACACGATGAATATTTCATGAATGAAAGAATGAGTGTTGTTTCATGAACCTGTACTATGAAGGCTTTTATGAAAATCATTTATGTGTCTCTGTCTTTCCAACTAGATTATAAACTACTTGAGCAAGAGGGCCAAATCTATTTTATATGCTCACAATACCTAATACCTAATAGGTGCATGCTTAGATACATCTAACAGGTAAAAACCTACTAGATGCATGCTCACATGCACTTAATAGTCAAACTACTAAAAAAGTTTTAATTTAATGTTCTCAGTTTTCACAGATAAATGTAAATTTGAAAGAAATCATCTATTTAGTAGCATATTTATAAACTTTCTCACACTGGTCTCTTTAGGAAATCTTTTTGGCAATACATCCACTGGTTTTAATATAAAATGAAACAGGCTCAAGAGGAATCTTTTTTGTTGTTGTTGTTTATTTATTTATTTTGAGAGAGAGAGAGAACATGAGCAGGGGAGGAGCAGGAGAGAGAGGAAGCAGGAGAGAGGAGCAGGAGAGAGAGGAAGACAGAGAATCCCAAGCAGGCTCTGTGCTATCAGCATGGCGCCTAACGCTGTGACTCAATCCCATAAACAGTGAGATCATGACCTGAGCCGAAATCAAGAGTCAGACGCTTAACTGACTGAGCAACCCAGGCGCCCCCAAGAGAAATCTTAAAAACACCATCTACTAGAGCAGATGTCCGGGCGTCGCCCAGAGCACTTGTGTCTACCCCTGCATCTGCCAATCCTACAGCTCCTTCTACTATGTGATAAAGGCTTTCTCTGGCCACCAGCTCGCAGCTCAGCCAATGGCTGATGGGAATTAGGATACATATCTAAGCCCTCATCTCTAGGATGAGAGAACCCCAAGGCCCATTCTACATAGTCTTCCAGCATTCCACAGTAGGATGGAGCCCTGGCTGCCCATAGTGGTAACATGGCCAAAAACATGTTTGTTGGCTTCCTTCCCTTCTCTTTCTCACTTTCCCACTCCCCTACCAGTGCTTTCTGAAATCACCTCCTAAGTAAAACTACCTGCATCAAATCTTTGTCTTGGGGTCTGCTTCTGAGGCCACAAATCAAGGCATGCCTACAGCCACCAGAAGCTGGAAGAGGCAAGGCTCCCCTAGAGCCTCTGGAGGGAACACAGCCCTCCTGTCACCTTGATTTAAGCTCAGTGAAGCAGATGTTGAACTTCTAGCCTCCAGAACTGTGAGAGAATATATTTCTGTTGTTTAAAGCCACCAAATTGTGGTAATTTGTTACAGCAGCCCCAGGAAACTAATATACTTTTACACTGAATAAGTCATTCTTTTAGCAAAACTGAAGCATCTTGAGAAGTGCTTACTTCTTTTAGACCTCTAGGATTTAATTTTCTCTGTTTTGAAATGGAAAATGACACATTCTGAAGCAGTCATTTGAAGCAGATAACACCACTCCCCTGTATAAAGTTCTCCAGTGGTTTTCATCCATCTTAGAATAAAATCTGATCTCCATACTGAGCTGCAAAGTGCCGCGTGGCTCTCTGCATGACCCCTCTGTCCAGCTACATGGACTTTCTTTCAGATCCTTGAGCGAGCCTCTGAGCTGCTAGAACCCTCTTCTCCCTGACGACTGCCTGGCTAACCCCTCTCCTGCATTCTGATCTCAGGATCTCCGCTTCCACACCAGCCCACAGAGAAGTCTTCCTGGTTCCCCATCTGAAGTCGCTATCAGATCACCCTGCATAGTGCCGGTTGGTGTGCTGGGTTTCTCCTGATTACTATTCATTCACTGTTTTCCCCTCTTAGATGGTAAGTTCCAATGCAGGAATCTTGTCTATATTCACTGTGCTATCCCCAGTGTTAGAATAAGCTCTGGCGTAGAGTCAGAGTTCAATAAATATTTGTGAGTGGGTGAATAGAAGAATAAATAAATTGTGGTGAAGATGCGATTTAGTGGCTTTAATTATTTCCTCTTTAATACAGGTTGCAAACCCAGATCCCTGCAGTACCAGAGGCTCAGTAAGAGAATGCATAGCTGGTGGACAAGGCACAGACCCTGACAATTCTGCCATGAGGAATTTGGTTCCTGTGTGTGGCCAGCACTTCTAATGTTTTATTTATTATTATTATTAGTTTAATGTTTATTTATTTACCAGAGAGTGTAAGCAGGGGAGAGACAGAGAGTGGGGGGGGGGGAAGAGGACCCAAAGAGGGCTCCACACTGACAGCACAGAGCCCGATATGGGGCTCGAACTGACCAACCGTGAGATCATGACCTGAGCCGAAGTCGGATGCTCAACTGACTGAGCCACCCAGGTGCCCCTGATTTTTTTTTTTTAAAGAGACATACCACAGGGGTGCCTGGGTGGCTTAGTCAATTGAATGTCCAACTTAGGCTCAGGTCATGATCTTACAGTTCATGAGTTTGATCCCTGGGTTGGGCTCTGTGCTGATGGCTCAGAGCCTGGAGCCTGCTTCAGATTCTTGGTCTCCCTCTCTCTGCTCCTCCCCAACTCATGCTCTGTCTTTCAAAAATAAGTAAATGTTAAAAGAGAGAGACAGAGAGAGAGAGACATCCCAAATCCAGGTTTTCAAACAAAGCCACCAGTTTGTAAATATTGCCTCAAATTGTTTAAAGTACTGTTTGAGCCAACAGAATATGTCTGCCAGAAACATTCAGCCCAAGACTCTCATTTTGCTGCCTCCTCTTCAGCCTCCCTTAGTTTCCAGGGCAGTAGGTGATGGATTACAGAAGTACTTGAACTGCTAGTTTATCAGAACTTAAAAAAGGAAGAGGAGAAGTGCCATTTCAGAAACACACACACATGTAGAAGCACATAGTCTGATGAGAAGATCCTGTTGGCCTTATCCAAAAAAAAAAAAAAAAAAAAAAAGAAAGAAAGAAAGAAAAGAAAAAGAAAGAAGAAAAGAAAAGAAAAAGAAAGAGAGGAACAAAATTGAGAACCATCACATCTTGGAGCAGGTTAGGCCTACTATCAGACCCCAGCATCCAGAAAACACAACCCTCTTCTTGTGCTATTGCTAAATTAAGCAGAGCTCAAGGACAGTTATGGATCCTAGAACTTGACTTAAGTCTTCAACTTGCAATTACAGTGGTTCCCCCCTCATCCACAGGGGATACGTTCCAAGACCCCCAGTGGTTACCTGAAACTGCAGATAGTATTGAAACGAGCCTATGTATACTGTTTTTCCTTGTACATTCATACCCATGATAAAGTTTCAGTTATGAATTAGACACAGTAACAGATTAACAACAATAACTAAGACTAATTAAAACAATGTTATGCTAAGTGAAATAAGTCAGAAAGAGAAAGACAAATACCATATGATTTCACTTATTTGGAGAATCTAAAAAAAAAAAAACAAATGAACAAATGAAAAAAACAGAAACAGACCCATAAATACAGAGAACAAACTGATGGTTGACAGAGGGGAGGGGTGGGAAGATGGGCAAAATGGGTGAAGGGGAGTAGGAGACACAGGATTCCAGTTATGGAATGAATAAGTCACGGGGATGAAAGCCAAAGCATAAGGAATATAGTCAATGACATTGTAATAAGCATTGTATGGTGACAGATGGTGGCTTCACTTGCAGTGAGCACAGCATAATTTATAGTCCTGTAGAATCACTGTATTGTACACCTGAAACTAATGTAACATTACATGTCAAATATATTTCAATTAAAAAATAAAACTATAACAAAAGTTATGAGAACATGGTCTCTCTCAAAATATCTTACTGTACCGGGGTGCCTGGGTGGCTCAGTCGGTTGAGCATCCGACTTTAGCTCAGGTCATGATCTCACAGTTCGTGGGTTTGAGCCCCGCATCGGACTCTGTGCTGACAGCTCAGAGCCTGGAGCCTACTTTGGATTCTGTCTCCTTCTCTCTCTGCCCCTCCCCCACTCATGCTCTGTCTCTGTCTCTAAAAAATGAATAAACCTTAAAAAAATTAAAAAAAATATTTTACTGTACCATACTCACCCTTCTTGTAATGATGTGAGATGATAAAATGCTTACATAATGTGGTGAAGTGAGGCGAATGGCATGGACATTGTGACATAGTCTTAGGCTATGACTATTGGCCTTCTAATGATTCTGCTTCCAAGCCACGAGTGACCATGTGTAACTAAAACTGTGAATCAGGGGGAACTACTGTATCAAGTAAGAAATACTGCTTGGAACTTGTTGCAGTACATGGTCTTCATTATTAATGTGCACATGCTTGTTTACTGGCCATGGATATATTTCATTCAAATGTGTGTTCTTCACTTCCTGGGATTTCTGATGACAAAGTGTTACTGATGCACCCTTCTAGGTGTGTAGAGTACTCTCAGATTTTCAGGCCAAGTATGTGGTTGCTACTCTTTCATCTGTAGACTTAAGGGGATGGAAATTTAGATCTGATAAACCCCCTGAAATCTCACATGTCAGTATGGAATGGGGAAAAGCCCCAGGCTGGAGACTCAGCTTTTCCAGGAACTATCAGGTGACCATGGAAAAGTCAGTGACTCTTCCTTGGCCTCAGTTTCCAAAGCTATAGAACAAGGAAACTGATTGTGAAATGGCTTGCAGATCCCTCCCTAATGTGACAGTCTCTGATTCTATGACTGCCTCATCACTGCCAGTGTCACTTGTGGGCTTCTGTGATGCCTACCAACACCTGCAAAAGTGGAAGCAGTGGAGAATGAGTGCAAAGATCTAAGGAAGAAGAGAATAGGATCAGCTTCCTCCACATCCTCGCTTAACCAGATCAGGCTTTGGGAGAGAAATTTCTGTAGTAAACCCTTGTCAGGTGCACCCACCTATTTGTACCGCGACCTCAGAGCCACAGCTGTCACCTTGAAGGAAAAGAAAATTGTTCTGAACGATTCTGGGAAGGGTGCTGGGGAGGATTATTTGTGATCACAGACAAACTCAGAAATATATTTGCTTCTTAATCCTTTGAATAAATGATTCATAGAATGCGTGCATTTTAAGGAATTGAATGCTTTTTGTTGTTTTCCCGGAACTCTCCATTTCTGAACAGTCTCTAGAGGCTAGTAATAAATATACACAGCCATAGAGTGAAGTGATCATGAGAATGCCCTGATGTGTCTGTTACATTTGCTTTAAAAAAATTCATTAATAAATAAACATATTCCATAAATATGCCAGATAAAACAAAGGTAATGAGATTCACTTTTAACAAGTCAATACTAAGAATAACAAATGATGACTTTTTCAGGGATTTTCCTGTAAGTTTCCTGAAAGCCTCATAAATCTCTTCCATCACTTACTTTTATCCTATTCCTGATTAAAAATTTACCCTCCTAACAATTAAAAATCCACAGTCAATTATGCAGAGTTACAGAAAGACATCACAGCAAAGAATCATGGGAATGAGTCTTCAGATAGTTCAAGCTCTCTTAATGTCCCAAATGACACAAGGCTGCAACCCTAGGTCTCTCCTCAGGCCATGGTGTGGAGGGGGGATGGGCAACAGGGATGAAGTGTGATTTAGGAGAGTTAGAAATGTATTGTGCTGAAATGACTTCCCCACCAGTACTGTCCTCTGCGCCTGCAATACCCCCAGTGTGTGGTGCAAAGTAAGGACTCAAAGGAATGAATTACTTAAGTCAAAGTACAGGGTCACACTTGTTTTCTCAAACAAAGTATATGGAGTATAGGACAAGGATGGAGAAGGGGATCCCATTAGGCTTCCACAGCTTAATTAACATACCCTCTAAACTTATAGCAGCCATGAGAAAAGAGAACAGATTTAGAATCTTTCAGACCTGGTTGAATCTAAACTCCATACTTAGAAACCAACTGTGTGACCTTTCACAAGATATTTAATATCCCTGAGTCTGTATTATATTCTCTTCCACCAGGTGGCTACAATAATGGCTAAATCACATGATGTTTGAGAAGTATAATAAAACATCATATGTAAATTACTTAGCTCAGCACTGAACGTAGTAGATGTCCAACACATGTTTAGGTTTTCCTCTCGACTCGTCCTGGCACACTAACCTGTTGGCTTTTATTTTAATCCCGGTTCCTCTAGTAACCCAAGTAGGAAAAAAAATGTTTAACAACCTAATGAATTTTTTTTTCCTATTAATTTCATTGCATAGTGATTTACCAATTAAAGTTTGTGTTATTATTTGGTTTTGGAACTTGATGGTTAGAATCTAGAAGAAGGAACCATTCTAATATACAAAGAGTTTCTGTCTATACTGTGGTTTGGAGATGTGCATTCACCTTTTTAAAGACTGATCTTTGCTTTGGGAAAATCTTTAAATGGCCCTTTAACTGTGTGGATCTGAAGGAAGGTACACTATTATTGTTCCTGGTACTTCGAAATGACCATTGACCTGAATGCAGTGTTCAACACTGAGAGACACTTTGTTT
This sequence comes from Lynx rufus, assembly GCF_022079265.1. NCBI lineage: Eukaryota > Metazoa > Chordata > Mammalia > Carnivora > Felidae > Lynx > Lynx rufus. The sequence goes on along the minus strand of NW_025814889.1, from coordinate 29,928,083 downwards.
GAAGAATCGAAACATTGCTAGAATCAACTGAGCCAAAGCCATTTAAGATTTCTTGCCTTTTTTGAGGGTTTTCAGGGAAGGGTACTGGGAATGTTTCTTAGCTCTGTGTAACTTTAGAGGGCATTGTACACACTGCTGCATGTAGTCTGGAGATTGCAAAAGAATCTAGATTGAAGAACTAGCAAAAGATAGAAAGGAATGGTGCTTCCCAACAAAACAGTCCTCTTAGCAGAACAGAATCCATGGAAAGAACTCTGCCTGGGCTTGACATAGTCCAACTTGGACCTGAGTATCAACTCTCCTAAATGATGTTATTAATTAATAATTAACTATTAACTCAGAATATACCGATATCAAACCTTTACACATCCTTGTGCATAGGAGTGGGATTTCTCTGAGGGAAGTGGATATTTCTCTGGTTAATTATTGAAGGAAGAAGAAGTAAATTCTGGGACAGGAACCAAGGACTTGGGAGTGGTGCTTAAACTTGAGCCACTGAGCAAAAGCCTTTTGCTCTCTCTGTGCCTCATAATAGCCTGGCATAAACTATCCTACCAGTAATTCTTGGAATAGGGTCTCTTCTGGAGTCACGGCAGAGCACGGGAGCAGGCCATGAAGAACCACTATGTCCAGAGCAACAGCCAGGATCAACTGAAACAGTCGTACAGTAGCTCTGAGAAAGATGCTGCCTGAGAACAGGAGAATTTATTTAAGAACACAAGCCAGACAGCACCAGGGGATGGCCTTGGCCTTGGGAAGGCTAAAGGTTCTTCATGCATAAACTGGAGGCTCAGTCAACATCCTTTGAGTAATAAAGGAAATCTAACCACATCATGTATTCATAGACTGCTTAGGCTTGGATATTTAGTCGACTCATGAATCACTTCCCTAACCATGCTCATTTCAACTGACTTGATTACAATAGTTTCCAAACTAATTCTAAAGAGCAGAACCTGAACAAAATGGAAACCTTCTGTACCTAATCACCCAAATCTGGCATCCCATGTCAGCCCACCCAGTGAGCAAGCCTAGAGTTTTTGTGCTTGCTTTTAAAAGACTTTTCCCCCTGCGTTCTGCCTTTTAACACAAAGAACAAGAAAGGAGAAAAAAATATGTGGAGCCCAGTCCAGTCACGATTTTTATTCACCAGATACAAATTATTTCTGCATTATAAATTCAAACCTGAATTATGCGTTAGAAGCAAAACTGGCCCTGTGTTTTATTCATAAGGGGAGTTGGTGAGATCCCCCAACCCTAGCTCAGTTGGAAAGAAGGACATTTCTGCGAGGCTGTTCATCTTTTGCCTAATCACATTTGCAGACACCACCTCAGCAAAATAAAGCAGAAGAGAAAATCACTTTGGAGGCATACCTAATGCACAAGATAAACACAAGCTACTGGAAAGCTGGGTAGGATCAGAAACAAGGACAGAAAAAAAGAAAGCACAGTACAGTTGGAACAGAGGGAGGGAACCACACACCAGTCAGCAGGGGAAATCACTGCATTTCTTTGAGGCAGGTGCACTGAACATGTTTGTGTATTAAATCATTACTGAGATTTCAAGAGCCTATGTAAGGCAATGCCACAGATTGATTCGCATGCTATTTATAATTCCTTAACAATGTTTGATGTTTTGCAGTCAGAAAAAAAGATCATGGGAATAGTTCACTGAAAAAAAAAAACACAAAACATATTTATTTAGTTTTCTGCTGAATGAAGTGGCACAACTACCATTTATACTTTTCTCCAACCCCATAAAAATGTCCCCATTTGTTATGCATGACACTGTATAAAAAACGGTAAGAAGACAATTCTTGCTTACCCCCCTGTGCAAGAGCAGAGGAAATGGGATGACAATCAGGCTCCCCACTAAACTTGTTCTGAGGTCCTATGCAAGACTCTGAGGGAGGAGACTATGGTAATGAACCTGTGAGCCTTCAGACTCACCCTTAGCAGCAGCCTCAAGACTGGAAACGAGATGCTCAAATTGCCCTTAAACCCTGTTTCTAATAAGCTTGGCCTGAGCTTCTTCACAAACTTTCTTGGAAATGGAAGTGAGAATGTAGAAGCCCTGCCTAGCACTCAGGAAGCTGGAGGCCTACCAGCTGACTCTGGCTCCAGCTCCCTTTGGAGCCCTGGCAGGAATTCCTGCCTTTAACAGGGGTGTGTCTGAGACAGGAGCCTCTGAAATTTCACAAAGCACTTCGTTCTCTACCACAGCTCTGCAAAGCTTGTTGGAGCTCTGCACTACAGGGTCATAGCTGCATTTTCCCATTGCTTCTGGAGAGAGTTGAAGAATCCCTATAGTGGCAAATAATCCCCAATCTTCAACCACCACCTTTGCTTGTGGACTCAGACGAGTGAGTTACTTCTTCTGGAACTCTTTTCTCACTCACAAAATGGAGGGATTGTTCTGGGCTCTCTGAGGTTCCTCCCAACTTTGAAACCCTACCCCTCTAAGTTTTAGTATGAAATAAATCATGTCCAGGGCTGCTAAGAAGATAAAAGAGGTGATGAATATAAGTATGCTTTATTACTTACTATCCGAGTGCCAGGCATTTCCATGGGATGCATAGTCCATGATACAACAGAAAAGAGAAGCCACAGGGATCAGTTCTCCTTTAGGCTTCCCTCCAGATGCACCACATGTGGGAACCTCTAGTCAATTGTATTTGAGCTCCATCACACTTTTATTAAAGTTCTAGGTATGTCTGCACATAATTTGCATATCCACACAGTTATGCATTTTGCACCAGGTACTTGGCCATATTTTCCCCTGCATACTCTCATGTAGTAAGTTAACACACTAGGGCATCACCAACTGCCTTAGAGGAGAGGTTGTCTTTGGGGGATTTCCATGACCAAACATTATGGGAAGGGTCACAAGGTATGTCTGCTAGCTCTGACTTCCATGCCTTAACAAACACGACTAAAACAAATCTGCACGTGTGCCCATTTCCCAGATGAAGAGAGACAATGAAAAAATTGATACTCCAATAACATCATTCAGACAGATATTTGGAAATAGCCGGATATTTGATTTTATTCATACAACCATTGTTGACAGGTTTTTTCACGGTATTTTGGCAAATGTTTTCAACCTCTTTCAAGACTAAGCCCCATGGAAATGACTGCACCGTTCCCAAGCTAAACCTTTTAAGAAGTAGCTCTTCACATTCAGTAATAGTCCGTTTTTTTCCTCTCTGGTTAATTCTGAGTTATACTTTGTGTCACTATTATATGTAATGTCTTATTCTCCACTACATGCTGAAGTTGATTAACGCTGGTATGGTGCAACACTGTCCATCTTCTACCCAGAGGCTCGCTGAATTCTCAACCAGTTCAAAGTTTGCCCAATGGTTGCCAAAGCAGAAAGCAAGTATCCAAAAGTCCAAAGACTAGAGGTGAGCTTCCTGGGTTTTAATCCCAGGTCGACCATTTAATTTTGGAAAAACTTTTGTCGGTATGCCTGCAAATATTTCATCTCTTCTATTTTGCCTTTTCACTATTTCTGAGTCTCTTGTCCTGATATTTGTTTCTACTTCTCTATAGCTTCACTTGTTTCTCAATCTATCTTGTTATCCCATTGTGATGTTTTTAAGAGAATTTTATTTATTCAGCTGTATCAATTCTGTTATTCAACCATCCACTAATTCCCTTATTTCAACAATTATATTTTCAAAGTCAAAATTTCGAATTGATTCTTCTTTATAATTGCTTCTTCCTGTGGCATTTTTCAGTAGTCTTCCATATCTCTGTGGTGATGTTAATTGTACTTATTTTGTACTTGTATTTATGTACTTGATCAGTTTTTGAGGTTTTTTTTAAGTGGTTAACATCTTTATTGCCTTGGAGGTGTTGGGGGGGGGGCAGGTACTCAGGAGCTGTTGGTGGGGCAGGCAGCTTCCTCTTCACTATCACAGGCTTCTGGCTGCACAGGATGGCACTGGCTCTGTGGACTGCAGCCAAGTACAGATCTGGGTGGTACGTGTTCTCCTAGGTCATATGCCTGAAGTTGAGGGTGGCCAGTGTGTTGTTGAAGGTGGTCTGCACCAGGAAGTCACAGGGTTTCACTAGCCAGATCTCTGCATCCTGACCACCACTACACCTCTGCCATAGCCCCAACTCCACGCCCACAGTCTTACAGTGAATCAGCCCATTGTAGCGAAGGAGTTGCAGCCTTCAGATGACTGGGGTTCATGCTGTATGACTGCTTATTCCTCTTGATCAGGAAGCCAGAGCAATTCCACTGGAGACCATCCATCACAGGTAGGCAGACATGGCGGCAGCTCCTCTCACTATAGTGGCCAAGAGGGAAAGAAGATTTTTAATTCTGCTTCCTCTGGGAGAATTTTGCCCATTTGTTGCCTTTTTTTTTTCTTTTTTCCATTATGCTTGTACTCCTCAAATCCCTGGCAATTTCCCCTATGATTTTATTTTGTTTCCTCTTAGGACTAACAATTGCTTTAGTTAGTGGTGTCTACCCAGAGAAGAAAACCTAGGATCTAGTTCCTGCCTTATGAGAATAGACTCAGGTCAAAGAGACTTTAGAATTGTAGGGGCGCCTGGGTGGCTCAGTCGGTTAAGCGGCCGACTTCGGCTCAGGTCATGATCTCGCGGTCCATGAGTTCGACCCCGCGTCAGGCTCTGTGCTGACAGCTGAGAGCCTGGAGCCTGTTTCAGATTCTGTGTCTCCCTCTCTCTCTGACCCTCCCCCGTTCATGCTCTGTCTCTCTCTGTGTCAAAAATAAATAAACGCTAAAAAAAAAAAAATTTTTTTAAAAAGAGACTTTAGAATTGTAATTTCAGTTCAGACATCCCCTGTTCTCCTCAGGCATCCTACCATTCTCCAAGGGAACCTCATAGTTACTCAACCAAGCATCTGCTCTCTGTAGCCCTGATTTGTAGCGTACCATCTTCTGTGTCTGTGATAATGACCTTGCCCTTAGGGGAAGTAGGGAAATTCCCAGGCCTGCCAATCTCCTGTACTTATCTACTGACTTCCCCTCCCAGCTGGGCTCCTGAGCTATCCTAGGGTAACTAATCTTACTACGTCAGACTGGCTTTCTTGCCACAAGGTTGCAATGGGGTTGACAGAGATCCTTCCAGAGAAGGAAAGGAGTTACTACTAGGAAGTTGTTCCCAGCACCTCTCCCATTCATAGCCATGGCCCTCTCCCACCCCAGGCCACCATTCATGCAACTGTTATTCTTCCCATACAGAAATCAACCATCATTTATCTCGACAAGTTTCTTGATGGTTTGGTCACTTGACCATCACATAATTTGTGCTGAAATTCCTTAGATACATATTAAGACTTCATTAATGTGAACAATGCAAAAGTGGTCTTGAATTGTTGTTGCATCTTCTGGAAGGTTTCCTTACCTCCAGTCACTGGCCCTACTCACCCACCTTTTCATGCTTGATATCACCAGCTAAGCCATTCTAACACATCAGCTCCATCTGAGCATCTGCCCCTCAAAAATGTTTGCCCCTCAAAAAGGGCACTTTGCTGTATATGTCGTGAACTGAAGGTTTTGCAGGCTATCATTTCAGGCCCTCCCCCAGTGGGTCTCATCCTAATATCCTAGACTTTTTTTTCTCCAGTCCCCCAAAACAAACTCATATAATTTTCCTTCCATTGTGGATTTCCTCTTCAGGACTATCCTTTTTTCTACATCCTACCCACATGCCACACAACTTTGTTCAGTAAATGGTTGCCTGAGTCTTCCCCATTGGGATTGCTCTTTCTGTCCCTTGGCTTCTAAAGCAAGGATTCAAACACTATTAATTGGGGACATATCATTGACTGCTCTTTAGTATTTTGAGATGTCCTCAATTAGATTATGCATTCCTAGAAGGTAGGAGTTTTTGTCCTGTCATGTACATCTCCCTTAGTCTTGAACATGGTGTTATGTACACACAAGGGAATCAATGGCTATTTTTCATTCATCAATTGATGGAGACCCTCAACAAATTCCACACGTCACATAATTTGGAAGCCCGTAGGCCAGATAGAGGTCAGATCATTTTTTTTTTCTCTCTGCTCTCTCAGCATTACACCCACTGCCAAGATACTTGAAGCGCTATGTAATTCTATCCTTGACATCAGAACAGCTTCACTTCTATCCAAATCTATGAATAAGTAATGCCTTCTCTCTGGCATCTCATAATGAGAACCCCAAATAATGATAATTCATTTGTTGTGCCCTGCACTAAAGAAAGCAGTGCCCTTCAGGAAGGTAGATGTGTTTTAAAGAAGGTAGACTGAGTGAAATGACCTTGCTTTATCCAAATTAGCAGACAGGAAGCAAACAGGAATTATCCCAGATGAGACTAAGCTTGCAATTTTTGCTCAGTAGCAGATAAGCTCTTGAACAAATCTAATTACTTGATATCTAATCTGCAAGCTTCCATAGGTCACCCTTCATTACTTGGGAGCATCTTAAATTTACAAGACAATTGGAAATGCTGAAGTCCTGAACATCGTGATTACTCACAAAATACTTTATTATAGGAAGTTTACTCCTGAGCAACTTGAACTTTTCTATTTACAATCCTGATCCCTGCAGTTTCAAAGTCAAAATACAACATCTACAACTTTTATGGGCCTCAAATACCAATACTTTGAACCATAGATTTGACTTCAAAATCATACATGTGAGAGTTTAAAATAGCATTACTTGAAAAATCATAAACACACAATTGCATTAACCATTTCTATCTTGGACTTCTGGTATGTTCAGCCTTCTCAAATACACAGGGAGAAAAGTTGGAAAATGTTAATCACTGTTACGTAACAGGAAAGAAGGAATCATTTGGAGCTAAAGGGTCTAGATTAAAATCTTATTTTGACAATTTTCTAGCTGTGTAACTTGGGACATATTCTTGAACTCTCAAGGATCTATTTTCCTTTTCTGTAAAATGTGAATAATAATGCCTATCTCACAGGATAGCTGGGAGAGATAAATTAAATAACAGATATGGAAATGATTAAATAGAGCACTTTGTAAACTAGAAATTATTGCACATATGTTGGTCACCATCATCACTTTTCTTCATTTAAAAAGTCATAATGTCAATGTATGCATGACCCTAAATTAGGTACCCTTAATAGGTCAGGAAAGAGTCCCATTAAAAAACATTTATTTTAATTAATATACTTTATAATTCATCAGAACACTGTGTCTAATACTCAAGGACACTGATTTTCCACTTACCAGTATAGTTCAAAACATTCAAAGCACTTAGCTCCCAAGGAGATTGTCTAGAAATCTTGACATGGTCACCTAAGAATAATTAATGAGCAGTAGAAGCCACAGCAGCAGTAGCTAGAGGCTTCCGAATGTTGCCAAGTAGCAGGCTTTTGATGTGTAAATTTACTCTAAACTTTCCTTGTCAGGTTCATTGATACTTCAAGAGAAAGACCTCTTACTTTATGCAGAAACCACTTCAAAATTATCTCAGAAAGGCGAGAATGGTACATATTTTTTCAAGTGTAGGAGGAAATAAATCTTGCATCCTCACTGATCCTGCTAAGCAATCCACGTTTTTTTTTAGGGAATCTGCTTTGCAAAACTTCTTTAAGAAAGAAATTCCTATGAAAGAATAAAAAATTATATTTCAAAAAAGGAGAATAAAAGAACAAAAGCTATGTATTCTGCGTGTAGAGTAACTTTATATGCAGAAACTTAGGAACAATTCTATTCCCTTTGCATACTTAGATGATTTGGACTTCCCTAATAAGCTGCTATGAGTTATTTCTAAATTACTATCTGATAAAGAGAAGTAAAAAAACATATTTTCCACTCTCTCATTTGATGTCAAAAGTGAAAGTAAGCAAATTAAAGACATAAAGTAAAATTATAGATTATGGTTAGGTATCTCCAATGGTCCGATGGGTTGTTCCAAGGTATATTTTATTTAATTCTCCTGGATGCTACTGAGCTGTTAAAACCAAAATTGTGCATTAAATTATGTTTCTTTCTATGTCCACCATCAGAATTCAAGTAATAATAATTCATAGTAAGAGTTACAATTTGTCATTTATAATGAGCCAGACAGTATGTTAATATACTTTTTTTTAATGTTTATTTATTTTTGAGAGAGAGAAAGAGAGAGAGTACAAGCAGGGGAGAAATAGAGAGAGAGAGAGAGAGAGAGAGAGAGAGAGATACAGAATGAGAAGCAGGCTGCAGGCTCTGAGCTGTCAGCACACAGCCCAACGTGGGGCTTGAACCCATGAACTATGAGATCATGACCTATGCTGAAGTCAGACGCTTAACTGACTGAGCCCCCCAGGCATCCCTGTTAACATACTTTCTAGTATGGAAAATTAAGTGATGTGCCTAAGATCACACATCCAATAAGTGGAAGATTCCAAGTCATGTTGGTAACAATGCAAACAACCTATACACATGCTACTATGCATGAAGAAAGTGCTTAGATATTCACTGATTGTGGTTTGATGGAATACAATGGAAGTATACTTATTTATAAAAAGTCACCTGCCACATGGCTTCATTTTTATAGACTTGAGTTAAAAACCTGCCAAAATTGAAGCTTTATTGCATGTAGAGTATTTGATTAAATACTTCCAGATAGTCAAACTAAGCCTAGAATAGGAGACTTGAACCTAGATCTATCTCTAATAAGTAATTTCTTTTCCAACATCATTTTACTTTTGAACAGATAGATTACGTAAGGGACTGGTACATGAAACAAGGTACTAAGAAAATCTGTTTTTAATATGCAATGATTAAAAGGTGAAATAGCCCTAACCCTGAATTCCCTCACAGCTTTAGTTATGCCCTGAACATTACATTTATGCTGTAATTTTGTTTCATTTTGGTTTAAAGAAAGAAGCTTTTATGGGCAATGCCTATTGAGCTACTGTGGTCAAATATTTATTAAAAAGAACATATTGATTTGCAGATTATAACTGACCACATATGAACCCTTCTTTCCAGTGACATTCTTATTTAAAGTATTGATTAAGGGCTTTTCATACAGAAAGCATTTTTCTTGTCAGTTCAGTTATGCTGGCTTTTGTAATAAGCTAATTTGATTTCCTTTTTTAACCTTTGTTTGATTAGGGGAACAGACATTTGCATTAAAATTCAAGAGAGATGAAGTCTATCATCGATCTTGACTTCCTCATGGACCTCTTGTACTCAGCGAAAGATGATTTAGAGAATGTCAAGAGTCTTGGAACAACCATAATGAGAGAGGAAAAAAAAAATCACTTCAGACTTACAAACCAGTAAGGGCTTATTTGACAGAAAGGGCAATTGCATTTGGTGGATATGTTTTAGAGAAATCAAATTCAGGAAGTTTAATTTTGTTCTTAAGCCAAGTCATTAAGAGATCTATGAGATGAACTGCCATTAATAAAGTACACGCCAGTTAAACCAAAACATTTCAAAACATCTGAAGAGGTTAAACAAAACACGTACATTGTTACTTGCCACAAAGAAAGACTAAAAGTAAATTCTAATATGTCTTTATAAACATGGTCTTGGTGAAACACTAATTTCAAGACGAGTTTGTGATTTAATCCTCTATTGCTGTCTATTGCTGAAAATTGTAGGGATAAAACCTGTATCAGCCACAGTCCTCCACTAATGTACCCCAGAATTAATCAGTTGTCTTGTACAATAAGACTCAAATCTATCTGCAAATTGTTTTGGTTAACCTGGCCTCTGGATCCTTTTCCTAGCCAGGAACCAATGTATTCTGGGGCCTCAATAGGTCAGATCCATTGCTCATTCTGAAATCCCTCCCAAAGATCTGTATCTGGATCTTTTCTGGAAGAGAAGGCTTCCATTTTCTGAGGAGTTCCATTTTCTGTGGGGATAGTTTTAATGCAATAAGAATTGAGCACCTACAATGAACCTAGTAGTGTAGTAGATGGGCAGTGGGATACACCGAAAGTATACCAGGTTTGTCCACCCATCTTTCGTTCTTTTTGCTATAGCTATTCGGAACATTTTCAGCTAATACAATGCAACAGTGAGCAAAACCAAAAGACAGGAAAAGGAAAAAAAAAAAAAAACTTGGCTAGAATCTCCCAACAATTGGTAGAAAAATTTCTGGTTCCCAGGATAATTGGACTATGTCTCCTAACTCCACTGAATGAATTTTCATGATTCTAGGTTTCTTGGAAGAATTTCTGGAGTCAGCAGCCATTGGTAATTTCTTTCTCTCTCTGGAAGGGTCATTGAGTTTATTTACCAGAAGTGACTTTCTATTACCCACAATTCTAACAGAGATGGTTTATCTTTCATACCAAATTTCTAAATTTTACAGCTTACAGTTGTGGTTTGACTATCTTTTTATATTAATTTTTAATTAATGTAAATTAATGTTTTTCACCTTTAAGTCAACATAGGCAAAGATTCTAGGAAACTAACTTTTTAAAAACTTCATCCAATTTAGAAGTAGAAGATACTTGATATTTGGCATTAGAGGTAAATCTAGTGTTTCCTCTGTGAGTAATATTATAAAATTACATATATTTAAGGACCACAGATGAAATGAGATTGTTTATATCTAAAATATTTTAAAATTAAGAAAACAATACAACTAACATACTTTTCAAATTCTGTGAAGTTGGGCCCTTTTACAGTAAAGATGGCACTGTTTTATTTGATGTCTAACAAATAATAGAGATGAAAAATATTCCATTTATGGCAACAAGTCTCCAAACTGTGTTAGTTGTATGAAACTCAAATATCCATAAAACACGGCAAAAGAATTTAAGGGAAGCATTTTCATATGTCCCATATGGGCAAACCATTAACTGTTCTTTCACGTTATGAATCCAAAAGTATCTATGTTATATTTTATATTGTGTTAAAATCAATATAATGTAATATAAAATTCATCCAGAGGATAATATATTTATGTATTCCTAAGGCATTTTTAGTTGAGGCATTTACTTGGGCTTTAATTTTTAAAATAATGCTGCTCAGCTCATACCTGTATTGTTCCTCCAGGCTCATGGCAGGATCAACAGTCCTGGCACCTGGGAAATCCATCAGACACATCCCAATGGAGGTTTAGAAGGCAGACACGTCGTTGTTTTAGTCTTCGGTTGCCTTTCAAATTCATTGAACAGAATTCCTTATCTCATAACAAAGATTTTACTAGAATATTTTATGTGTAATTTATCAGAATAGCTGCCAAGATGTTCAGTTTCTTTTTAAAGGCAGGAGCTTTAGGGCAGACAAGCTTGAGGCTTAAAAAGCCTGATTTTGCATACTCTTTATTTTCCCTGTGGTCTCTGAAGTCTAGTTTATTGGTAACCGCCATGTTACTGTTCCTGTCTCAACTGGCTCATTACTCAAAGCCAATAATAATTGCTAAATATGACTAATATCACGTGGAAGGTCGCAAAGTTCACTGCTAACCTTCATTCCAGCTCAAAATGTTTTCAAGGTTAATAGATTGATTTTGAGCTGAGATATGATGCATTTATAAAATGGAAGAAAATGAAAAATTTGGCATCACCAATATGCGGATGGTTTTAAATGATTCATTTGTTACATTTGGACTATAGCCATGAAATTCATTTGATATATATCTCATAGTTATATTCTAACCTAGACACTAGAAAATAAATTAGTGATACATTTTACCATTAGACAATTTTACACACACACACACAATCCAGGATGAGAATTAGGGCACTATAACTTATTATTTCAGCTGAGGAATATCATGTATGTAAGTAGAACCTAACCACTTTTAAAGATTGAGACAATGCTAAAATACAGTTCAGTTAAAACTATAATTCTAAACGGCTGGATGCTGATTGCTTCCCTTGGTCTCCTTGCTTGGAACAAAGACAAATGAAATTCCTGATTTCATCTCAGTTCTGTGCTTATTACACTCTGTGGGACTCTGGTTTTGGTCTATAGAAATCTCTTGTTTTGCCTACACCCTTGATTGGGCCTGACAAGGACTTCAGGATATCAGAGGGGTCCTTATCACCAGCCCTTCTCATCCCACCCAGTGCCTGGTTCTGGGCCCAGTCTTGTGACCAAATCAACTGAGCTTGATTTCAGTTCCAGTTTCATGAGTCTGAGGATCTCTGGCCTCTGGTTCTGACCTGGATTTATGGTTTGACCCAGCTTTGCCAGAACCTGGCCCACCAAATAGAAGGCAGCATTTCCTGAGAGTTTTCCAATTCTCTTTAGGCTTTATGGTCCTTATTAAGAGGAAGTCACCAAGGCCTGTAGTTTCTTCCTTTCAAATGTTGTTCAATTCACCATTCCTTTTAATTCCATAAGGTCTAGATTACTAAATGCACCTTTATTTATGTACGTGCACTTAGTGTACCTTATATAGATTGTCTTTATTTTCAAGCTCTTCCTATCTCAATTCCTGATTAATTAGCCCAACCATGATTAATACCATGGTGGTCTTCCCCCGACCCAGCACCACCAAAAAGTCACCAGCGACTTCCCCTTTCCTTACACAACAGCACACAAACCTTGGCTTGGCTTGGATCCTAACTGTTGTGCCACATTCTTATTCTCACTGTTTTAGGAAACAGGTGGATCTGTGATCCGCTCTTGACTCAGCTGTCCCCCTTGCTAACTGCAAATAAGGAAAATCACTTAATTTAGCCAAACCTCCATTTTTCACCTCTGTACAGTGATGAAAATAAAATCTTCCTTACCAGTTTTTGTGAGGATTAGTCATGCTCCGCATAAAATTCCTAATGAGTTCCATGGCATGTGGCAAGGGCTCAGTGTACTTGTAAGAAGGCTTTGTTATTGGACTGCAGTTGTCACCCCTTCTAGAAGACTCTTTGCCTACTCAATGCCCACTCTGTCTTTAAGACCATGTCATATTCCACACTCTTCACAAAGGCCACTATGATTAGGCCAAATGTAATCTCAAAATGCAGTAGTGTTTGATCACTTCCTATTCTTATCATTTCCTAGTCTTTCAGGTGTGATAGTCTTGTCTTCCCAACTAGATTATAAGCTCCAAGAGGGCAAACTAAAAATTTTATCCTCTGTCACTACAATTTTGCTGCTTTTTGGTCTTGCCTGGTTCCCTGCATTCAGTGTCCCCTTGTTTCAGGTATTTCTAGGGACCTTCAGAATGTGTCTCCAGGGTTCTTTAATATTTCCCTTTTGTGGTGTCTAGCCTTTATGGGGCATAGCAATACCTGTCCAAGACAGCCTCATCCGTACATTCCCATGCTGCCTTCAGGAAGCATATCCACAGGCACCTGCCTCCGCTGTCTGCACCGTCATTCACGTCATGTCTGCTGAGCACACTCACTGCCCTCCCTGAAGGTCATCATGCCACTGATCATCAACTCATTACACTGGGGCCCCTGGATCTGTTCCCTGTGCCCCCCGCATCTTATGAGAATTTTTAGGACAACAGTCCTTATGTAGGGAAACATTTTTCCTGGGATATGAATTTAGTGGAAAGCAGCCAAGAATAAAGCAGAGTGAAAGACTCAGTATTCCCCTCATCCAACTTGTAATAAGGCTTTATTACTGGGTTAAGTCTGGACCCCATTGCCTTTTTCCTTAGGCTGGTTTCCTTCCAGGAGCCCTCAGCACCTCAAATAAGTAGACACCTAATGAGCCCCCTACCCACTCACCAGCCAGGTCTTATTTCCAGCACCAGCATCAGCTTAGCAGCAAGCTGGAATCTGTTTTAACTTCTTTAATAGCACTCTGCTGGACACACACATAAAATCCAGCTAAAGATCACTAGGCCAACTATCTTAGCCCAGTTATATAAACAAAATAATTTGGAGCATTATGTTGAATCTGTACCACGGAATTTTATTATTTTTTTAATTCTTGTTTTGAAACTGTTTTTTTCCTGTCTATATTCATTTTAAGTAAGAATAAAGGGAAATAATGTCTGTTATTTGAAACATGCATACAGAGGAATTTATAGCACAAGTTCAAATAACCAGGCTGAGGAAGACTAAACTTTGCAAAAGCACATGTTCAAAGAAATACTGATTTTTGCTTTATGCACTTTAGCCAGCTGACACCAAAATACTTCCAACTGTAGAACAAGAAGTCATCAAAGAATCTTGCTTAGGGTACTTCTGAATCTACAAAAAGTCTACTGGCCTGAAAATTCAAAACTGCTTCCTCACCATTTTGGTGTTATCCTTAGCTTCCCCTGGTCCCAGTTAGCTTCCTCTCCAGTCTGGTACACTTCCGGGTCTTCTGTTAACTATCCTTAACCTTCCCTGAGTGGATGATCGTGATCTTTGTAGGCAGCAGTAGAAGCATGGTGCTTAGAGGCCTCTCCAGCAGCACCGTGGTCTACAGGAGACTTTCTCAGATTCTGAAAGAGAAGCCAGAGAAGGGGATGGGTCATTGGAAGAAAATTTTTAAATTTTTTTTTAACGTTTTATTTATTTTTGAGACAGAGAGAGACAGAGCATGAACAGGGGAGGGGCAGAGAGAGAGGGAGACACAGAATCGGAAGCAGGCTGCAGGCTCTGAGCCATCAGCCCAGAGCCCGACGCGGGGCTCAAACTCACAGACCGCGAGATCGTGACCTGAGCTGAAGTCGGACGCTTAACCGACTGAGCCACCCAGGCGCCCCTGGAAGAAAATTTTTAAAAAGGAGAGAAAGAAAAGTACTAAGTTTCCCTGAGCCTGACCCTCTGGTTTTTAGTCTCCTAAACACAATGGTTTTACTTGGTTACTTTAAGGATTTCAAATCTGAATACAGCACCCTACACAAATACATATCCTAGACATGCATATACACACATAGACACAGACTCTTTCAGAATTGAAAATAGTAAGACAAACCAACAAGAGATTAATTTCACAGTTATGGCCATTTTCTAGTGACATAAATTAAAAGCAGTAACAATGGAATTGATTTTCCAGATGATATGATATACAGATGTGGCATGCACAGAACATTAAAGCCAGAAGTGACCTTGGAGATCACCTAATTTTACTTCCTCAATTTGCACATGAAGAAACTGAGGTCTCAAGTAATGAAGTAATTTGTTCAAAGTCAGGGATATGTTCAATATTGAAACTGGCATTAGGACACAGTTTTCTTTAAAATCTACCTTTTTTTTTTATTCTGTCCTCATTTGCCCAGTTTTGGGACTTACAGCTAAAGTTGTCTTCTTAACCCTGATTTTTGTACTAGGAGGTTTGCAAACAACTAGCCTGCTCAAGTGTAAACATGTTTTGTTGGTTTCCACACATCCTATGCGTAATATGTTATACAATAGCTGAAAGACTTGAAAGAAGTCTAATTGATACTTTCCTTATTTCTAGTGTCTGGTACTTTCATTTAAGAATTCTCTCTCTTTCTATACATGCCCCTGCCTTGTCCCCAGTTTTGTGGTGGAGTCATTTCTGTGGCTTGAAGTTTTAGTAACTTAGAGCTATTGTCAGAAAGCTTATGAAAAGCAGTAGGAGGAAGCCCATTACCAATTGCCTGCTAGCCCTGGCAAATTACATGCCTGTTGCTTTTCGCTGCTTAATTTCATAAGATCATCCCTCTAGCACTCACCTTGGGCAGAAACTTAGGGAGACAATAGACTATCTAGGCAGATTCTGATGCCAAGGGGTAGGAAAAAATGGATGGAGCGGACAAATTACAGCGTTGCCTATTCAGTCATGAGAATGGAAACATGTCTGTGAATCAATGTGTGAAAAGGATATTTAATAGGATGGGAGAAGTCACTTTAACACCTGTTTCTTCTGCAATTGAATGTGCTAGTGCCAATCACTCTGTCTGGATCCACTCTCCAAGCAGAAAATGACCTCACCTCTTATTCTTTAAGGATTGAAGCAGCAGTACAAGGTCTATTTTTAACCAAACTGGGAGCAATAACCACGGCATTGACTGCTGGGAAAGTCTGTCTTAGAAGGTCTGGCCTGAGGCATTGAGGAATCAGAGCCAGGAGAGAGGTTGTGAGCTTGTATAAATACAACCACATGAAATGAGGAGTGCAAAAAATAAAAAAAAAATCTGAATAAGGAGTGAACTCATTTTACCCTGAAAGTTACTAAACCTAAAGTCATAAATGCCAAGATAAAGAGAGAGGAAGAGGCTCAGCCAATGCTTTTTATTATAATCCGTTATGGTAATGGAAAATTTTCTTTTGAACTCTAGCTGTCTGTGTTGACTTTGGTAAGGTGGAAATTCAGGCCTATTTATTGGGAAAGAAGGGTTCCGAGTAAGTCTCAGCAGGGCTCAGCTCAGAGCTTTGAACAGTCCCCCATGGAAGGGCACCCTTTGCAGGGATCATGCAATGAAATGTTAATATAAGCTTATTTCTTTTCTGCACTTCTCCAAAACTTGAGGCTTCCTCCATGAAAATTTGTGGAGATTGCATTTCATCAGAGGCTCTCCCTGAGCTCGGTTTTATTCTTTTCCATGCACCTGAACCAGCACTGTGGTGAGCAGTGCAAAGAACACAACATCATGATTATCTTGGCCTCAGAAATGCATTACTTACACTTTTAGTTTTTATATTTCTCCAGAGATGAATAATGCATCTAGAACACATTTCCAAACAGCTTACAACTTTTCTTCAATAAAACTCAGTCTTTTTATTGATTCCAAATTTTGGCTGACTCCTTTTTTTTTTTTTTTAAGAAGAGTTCTCAATTTGTTCATATAGCTTGACATGTACATCTTTAAAAATGCAGAATAATATCAGGTATGTCATATCTATCCGTTTAGCATAAAGGTAAGTTCTTTTCATTTCTATTTTCATATGACTTTGTTTACTTTTATTTCTTTTTTTCTTCTATTTAAATTCAGGTTAGCTAACATACAGTGTAGTCCTGGTTTCAGGAGAAAAACCCAGTGATTCATCTCTTACATATGATACCCAGTGTTCTTCCCCAGAAGTGCCCTGCTAAGTGCCCATCACCCATCTAGCCCATCCCTCCTCACGTCCTCTCCAGCAACCCCGGCTCTGTTCTCCATATTTAAGAGTCTTTTATGGTTTGATTCTTATGTTCACTAAGAGTTTCTTCAGTGAGACAGTGACAGCCTTCAGGACTCCCAGGTGTAGATTCACTCAGTTATCATTTTACAGCACAGGGAAAAGACATGTAGGCAAGCAAATAAGAAAGATGCAACATAGTAAGTTATGGTAAAGTAATATATAGGATATTTTGGGAGTGTCCGGAAGGTGGTAATTAATTGGGCCTGCAGGAGTGTGTTCAAGGAAAGTCTCATAGAAAAATAGCTATCTGAGCTTGTTCTTATGTGTAGGGTGAGTTGGTGTTTCAAACAGGAAACACTTGCAAATGCCCAAAGGTGTGAAGATATGTGACACATTCAAAGAATAGCCACTAGTCTGATCTGGTAGGAGTGTTACATGCATGTGGTAGGGAAGGTGGAGGCTGGGCAGTGAGCAGCAAGAGGTGAAACTAGGCAGGTTGGAACTGAACCGTGAAGAGCTCTGTACCAGATGCCAAGGGCTCAACATTTCTTTTACCAAAGAGCAAAGAACTCCTCTGACTTAACAGTTGCATTCTTCTTCGCGGTAAGTAGACATCACTCAATTCTTACCTGTAAGGGGTTTCCCCTCTACAAGGCTTGGTAATACATTCTTCAAACTCATACACCTGCTTCTTAGTCCTCCAGGAAAACTGAATTGCACAGTGTCCCACACAGTTATGTGGAGCCATGTGACTGAGTTCTATGACACGTGGGCAAATGCGAAAGATGCCACTACCAGAAACCTCTGGTGGAGAACTCTGGGACTCCAAAGATGGCAGAGTCACAAGATGGAAGCATGGGGGCGATGTGCCAGAGTTGATGCATGGGAGGCCACCCACCAAATAGACTATGATTCCAGTGAAAAATAAACTTTCTATGCCATTAAAGCTACAAAGAGTTGGATATCGTCCATCCTGTGTTAATCTATGCTAATTCAGTGGGTGAAGAAATTTTCAGGGAAAAACTAGCTGCTTGCACATGGTATATTCCACTGTATGAATAAATACCAATGGTGCTGGCTCGCTTTTCTCCAGAAGGACTCCCAGCGCATATGTCTAGCCCCAGATTATCTCTAACTTATTGCCAATAGGTTTGCAGTGGTTACCTCATTCTTGCCGCCCTGATTGGCTACCTCCATAAGGCAGGGTAGAACCAGTTCCATAAAACCAAATCACTTCTCTCCTTGCTCCTCCTATCTTGTACACGTCATTCAGGGTATCAGCTGTGTTTTATGACTTTCCTCAAGGCCATTCTTGCTTTTATTTTAATTTTGTTTAATGTGTATATAAATATATTTATTTAGGGAGTGTTTGGGACCTGCAGTCTATAGTAGGTCTGATCTCCATGCCTCTCTGGAGATGAGCCTGAATGATATTTACAAAAAATTCTTCTTCCAGGAAAATCTGAGCCAGTTCTGAAGAAATGAGAGTAGGAAAAGGATGGAGGGTCAAGGACCAAAACACCTCACTTGGAATTCTTGCTACAACAGGCTTGTAACATATGGCTTTAATTGCTGTTTTCTGACCATGTTATTTTAAAAGAACTTTTGAATCCAGAGACTTGGGCTAATAATGACAAATATTTTAAGATTTGTCACAAAATATTTCCTTAACTGAGTGTAATGCTCAGGAATTTGAACTCATTTCACTATTTGATACCTTAAGTTTTTATATTCTCAGAGTCTAGGTGAGAGTGTAGCATAGCAATTCTGAGAGGGAGCTGAGAGCTTCTCTGAAGAGATCCAATTATTCAATATGCTGCCCTAAGAGTACTGTCATGTTTTCAATATTCCTGCATTGAGCTTTATGATCTCACAAGTTATAACTGACATCAATTTAATGAATTATTTCTTGAAGAAATCTGTCACAGCATTTTTACAAAAAGCGTTATTATTCCTGTATTTGAGTCTTCCACGAAAATTGTTTTCATTGGAGCCTGCTGAAAATTTAGACAAGATGATACAGATTGTTCAACAAAAATGAGAGTTCCCAGAGGAAGAGTCTAGAAAATGATTCAACATCATGGAGTTAGACTCCCTAAGATGAAATCTTGGCTCTACTACTAAGAAGATAGAGGACAAGGTCCAAGAGAGGTCCTCAAGCTCTCTGTGCCTCAATTTCCATCTCTATCAAGAGAGTTATAGCAGTATCTACCTCATGAGGCATGGATTTGTATCATTTGTTCACAATTATCCATTTCCTTTTCATCTTTTCCAGTTTTCCCTGTAGACATCCTCATGCCACTGATTGGATATGAGGGCCTTGTGACTTGCCGAGATGGGCCATAAATAGATGAACATTTGCCTCATCTGAGCAGAGGTTTTTAGATGAGCTCTTGTGTTCTGACCTCCACCCTGAGACCATCAAGTTTCGTGTAGCGGCTACTTCTTCATCCTGGGTTCGGGAACGAGAAGACACAGGGACCATTGCCAAGAAGAGTCCAGCAGAGCTGCAAATATCCAGAAATTTCAGAACTTTTAGGATTGAAAATTGAAACTTTCTTATTTCTAACAAGTTAAAGAATCTAAAATTCAGACAAAGATTGTTCACAGATCCAACACACCCTTGGTCAAGTCTACTGATTAGATTAATATGGCCTTAGTAAATGATCTCAGTTAGACAAATGGCTCAGGGAAAAGACACTAAAGGTGCATCCATCTGAAGCTTGATAAGATCAAAGTATCTATGAAGGTATTTCTTGAAAAGTTATGGGTATGGTTATTGACTCACATGAAACTTGTTGGGATCAAACTGATTAAAAAGAAAAAAGAAATTTTGTAGAGAGCTGTTGCCAAAGTACTCCCAGCCTGGATTAGAAGAGACTACAACTATTCAAATCATAAATAACTCTTGGGTCCCTAGTCTTCTACAGGTGTGAAGCAATCTGAAATAGCCTGTCAGTCACAAATGGCATCTTTTCTGATACTCACTTCAGAAAAGGCCAAGGAGGATAACGGAAAAGGAAGAGTTGTCCAATCAAACATCATGGAGAACACAGACTAAGAAATGACTCCCAGAAAATATCACTGGAGCAAATCAAGGAGCAGTCCCTACCATTAGTGTAGAGGAACTTGCAACTTCTGTTCAGTGGAATATCAGAACTGTTATTCACCAGTGACTGGTATGTACCTCCAATTCTTCCAATTTTTTAAAAAAAAATTATTTATTTTTAGAGAGAGACAGAGAGCAAGAGTGGTGGGGGCAGAGAGAGGGGGGAGAGAGAACTCCAAGCAGGTTCCACGCTGTCAGTGCAGAGCCCAACGAAGGGTTTGAACTCACAAACTGTGAGATCATGACCTGAGCTGAGATCAAGAGTCGGATGCTCAACTGACTCAGCCACGCAGGTGCCCCCATTCTTCCAATTTTTTAATAAAGTGTCCCTACTTCACTATTGTATTATATTGGGTTTAGGAGAATAAGAGGACTGACAACTTTTCACTTTACTCATAGGTCACTGAATCAAGAAGAGCAGCCAGCAGACATGATATATATTCACCAGATTCTGGACATCTGAGCCCAATGCCTGGTATTTTTGGGAAATTGGGGAGAGGTGAAAGCATCTTGTGAGCAGAAGAACAAATTGGGGCAGACTGCATGATTATTCATAATTATTTGTCTTCTCACTGCCATTGCCAGTCTTCTCAGTAGATGGAGTACACTTGTTCACTCCACTGGCTCTGGGTGTGGCTATGTGATTTGCTTTGGCCAAAGGAACCAGAATGAATGAGATGTTTGTCATGACTGAAAACATGATTTCAAAAGCACTGCAAGTTTCCATCAGTCTTTTCGCTGTCTCGGAAAGTGGCTTTAACCTGGTTTTCAGAATGAGAAGACATGTAGGACCCAAAACAGACCAGCAGTGCTGCAGCTGACCCCCAACCTCAATATAATATGAGCCAGAAATCAATATTTCTTGTTGTAATCCAAAAAAAATTATGTATTACAACAACAGAAGTTAATACATGAGAATGTTTTGAGCATTTGATGTGATAACACATGCTTAATGCAATGGCTGGCACATCCTAAATTCAAAATAAATGTTCAGTTCTGTCATTGGTGTCATCTCTATATCCCCATTCACCTATAACAGCTCTAGAAACAGAATTGGCATTCTTCAATATTTGTTGAATGATTGACGACGGATTATTGAAATGTATAGCTTTTATAAAGTTAAATAAGGTGAATGAAATACAGAATCACTTTTCCAGTTCTTGTGAATCTAGTGATATACCCTATAAAACACAAGGGACATACTTTCTTGATCTATATTTGAAATACCTTCACTGAAGAAGTATATGATATGAATGATAATTTTAAAACCCACCAATAAATATTTTGGGCCAATATGTTTTGCTCTTCCAAAATAGGAGAGTCAGGTTTTCTAGTATGAATGAGATCTGGGACTGTAAGAAATGCTTCATTAGTTGCTTTGGTGACAAATACCCAGTAAACCTGAAACAGACTCAGATTCTGGTTAATGGGGCTTTCTGAGAACATCATTCCAGAGCAAGGACATAAAATTCTTTTGGAGATTTTTAGAGTATTCCCTCAAGCTGACTTTTGGAGATACTGTTGATGAGTTCTAAGGTCATTTATTTTTGGAACTTAAAAGATTCCTACAAATAATGGACAGCTCACTTTAAAGCTGCAGTAGCAAGGAAAGAAGGGTGATAAAAGTGGATAATAAAAATTATAAGGGATTTATTTGGGGCTCTTTAAAAATTAAGATGACTCCTTGGAAGGGCACATCCTTTTAAAATTTGAAATGTCCCCTTGGAAATAAAAAGATAATCCAGAGTGAGTGAAATACTTTCTTGAACCTCCCTCCTTCTGAGGCCTGCAAAATTTTTAACTAAGATGGGCGTAAAGAGTTGGTGATTTCCTTTTTTTCAAAATAATTACATTATTATTAATCATGACATCACCTAACATATAGTGAATTCAATTTGAAGTACTTTCGCATCTTTTTTGTCATTGTTCTCCGTATCAACCCCATGAGTCAAACTACACAGGCTTTATTACTGTCTCTATTTAACAGATAACAAAATACAGGCTCAGAGAGCTTTGAAGACTTGTCCAAAGTTGCATAGCCAGTAAGCAGCAGAGGTGGCTCATTTTGCCTCAGGACCATTGTTCTTTTTATCTATTATTAAATATCAATTAAAAAGTAGCAATTGATTTCCAGTATTTAAATGACAGAATAAAGGTATAACTGCCCCTTTCCTCTGTCTTCCAGAAACATGAGAAGCAGAGCTGAATGCTCAATCACAGTTATCCCATCCATCCATCAGACAAGATGGAGGTGAAGGCCTGTGCATGGCACACAGTGCTGCCAGTCTCTGTTGGGCATGAAGAAGTCTGAAAGAGCTCACTCTTGTACATGACTCTGCTGGGAGGATCTTTCCTATGACTTACAAGGTTCTCTTCCTCCCACCTAGGTACCACCTGCAATTGCTGGTCCAGAATGCCCGTCCTAAAGAGAAATGATAGCCAGATGGAATCATCCTGGGATGTAGTATACAAAGATACTACAAGAGAAAAGATTGAAAGGGACAGAGCATGGGGGCTAGGGAGCAGTGGTGTGGTGACAAATTAAAAAGCATCAGAAATATGCCAGAAATGTGGCACTACAGCCCAGGCAAAAATTAGCATCAAGTCCATGTATCACCAAGAATTCACAAGGTAATGAAGCTATTGATTGATGAAATAAGAATTTTTCCATTGGGTTATGAGTGCCCAGGGAAGATAAAGTGAAATAATAGGTGGAAAAAACAAGCCCTTAGGGAAATATGAGGGTTACTTTGGAAGCAGCACCCAGGAGAATAGACACTGCTGAGAACACATAAGGACAGTGGACGACAAGAGTGAGAAAGTGAAATGGCAATAAACAAGAATTGGAAGGGAATGTAGATAAATGATCAATAAAGAAGACACATTCATTGGATCCAGAATTAATGAGAGAGGACTCTAAATCCTAAATGGCACATCTTATTCAAGGGAATACAAAGTTACATCAGATTGTCAACACTAAGACATAGCGTAGTGAAGTCCTGAATATCCAAGATAGAGATTTCCTAACAATGGAAACATTATATAAATAGCACAGTTCAGAGGGAAAAAAAAGGGGGGGGGGGAAGGTAATGTAAGGGTAGAGACTTCCTTAACTTTCACAGCCAGGCAGCAAAGCTGACAAACCAGCTAATACAACTTTTTAAAATATACAAATATAATAAAGTAATAAAAATCAAAATCAGCTACTAGAAGGAGTACTAAGAAGTGGAAATTGCTGATTTCACCATTAATATGGTAAGGAGTCAAAGAATGCTGATCAAAGAAATAGAGGTCTTAAGTAAAGTATACCACATGCTTATTAAAACAAACCACTAGAGAAAAATTTATATTTTTCATATAATCAGCAAAAAGCAAGAAAAAACACAGACCACATAGTGAAATGTAGAAATAAAAAGGTCAATAAAAAAACAGAAGTGTATCATTAATTATGACAAAAAATAAGATCCATCAAATCCACTTTAAGAAATGTATCTTCCAAATATATTCATATATATGTGAACGAGGTATGTACAGAGATGTCTACTGCACAGCTGTTTGTAACAGCAAAAGCCTGGGAACAATTTAAAAGTTTATTAATGGCAACTGATTCAATAAATTATACCACAAAATGGAACACTATACAGCAGACAGAAAGATTGACACAGCTTCAAAATCATAATGTTAGGTTTAAAAATAAGGTATAGAATACACAACCATTTGTACAAAAATTATATGCACACATAACATATAATCTGTGTATGTGTGTATGAGTGTAGATACATACCATCTTTGGAAGAACAAGGAAATTTGTAAAAACAAATGTGACCAGACAGGGAAATTGGGTCAGTGGAAGATGAAGGCCAGAAGAGTACTTCTCATGTACTCCTCTACACTTCCCAAACGGTGTATGTGTGCAGATTCTGTCTAACCAAAATCATATCAATTACCAAATTGTTGACCCTATTATGCAAGTGCCAATTTATAATAGGTTGGGCATCAACATAATTCCCTACCTAGAACATCTCTGAGTATCCAGTTTGCTTGTGTCCCATTAAAATATAAGATTTTATTTTGCCTTGGACTCACTTTTAGAGCTTGACTTAGAAGGGACTTGAATGCAGATGTCACCATCATCTAGATAGAAATGGTCCAGATCACCAGCTAACACCTGCTTCAAGGGAAGGGTAGAGAATGCCCATCATTTGTGAGCATGCTGATCAGACACAAGGAAACTGAGTTAAATCAGATTGACGTCATAGTTATAGTTAGACAGAGGGGTGATGTGTCCAGGAGCACTCCAGGACAAGCTGTGAAGCTATTATTAAGTACTCTTCAATTTTTAATTTTATAACTGAATGTCCACTCCCACTGAGAATGCCCTCCTGCAGACATCATTTGAAGTGGGAAATCATTTCCTGCTTTGCCTGTATTTTGTGGATTTTTTTAGCTTTCTTCTCATAGATTATAATCTCTAGACCTACACCTGAGGGACAATTTACACAAGATTATCCACACAGAATGATCTTCCACAATTTGCTGTTTCAAGGCATGAAAAAAAAAAAAAAGAATCACAACTGCCTAGGGAGAAAAAAGAATCATAAGGCCAGTCTCCCTCTTGAGAGTTGAATTTGATCCTTTAAGGCGAGCAATTCAATCTTCTAAAAGGCACATCTCTGTTCTAATCAATCAAGCTTTCATTTCCAATGGCAATAAGCTTCCCTAGGCACTCAAGAAATCAGAAACTAGAGCCTTAGTACATGAAAAGTCAATACAGTATTTTCTACTAAGTTGACTTGGTCCTACAAACCTACCCAGGATTTTCTCAGCAGGAAATCTGGTGTTTCAATATATCATGTGATGTCAACACCATCTATCAGTGCCAATCTGTCACATTAAATGGAAACGATGTGGTTTGCATCCAGGACTTCAGGAATAGAGTTTCTGATAAATTTGTGAAGAACCAAAGACAAGCAATAGCCCCCAGTGTGTGTCCAACCTCACATCTTGGGTTATATTGCTTTGTGAGGACTGTGTCCGAAGTTGACTGATGAGATATTCTGGGCATTAGGGGTTCTGATTCTAGTTACTTATGATAGCAAGTGGCTTTGCAGATATCATTGGCCAATAAAAGAGTCAGAAACCATGGGCATGATTCCAATCCTCTTTTTCTTCATTAATAAAGTTTTGCGTGAAGCGGTAGGAAGATTCATAAAATCTAGATGACTCACAAAGTGAAATTTATAGTACAAGCATTTCGTAATGCTTTTCTCCCCCAAGATGCCATATTAGAAATTTGCTCAGGGAACACTCAAATTTTCGCAAGACTAGAAAAATAATCTTCTATGCAAACATATTCCAAGGGCTGAATAGTCAATATGACATCCTGATGCAGTTCATATCTTAACACACTGGTATATGGGTAGTTAATGGAAGAAAAGTTTTAAGGCCTGGCTTCAGATCTCAGCCCCACCCCACACCACCACCACCACAGTATGAGACATGTAAGAACTGGAGGCTTTTTAACTTTCTAAACCTGCAAAACAGGCATCAGAAGAGCTGGTCCACCTTTCCGCATGCCTCCTGGGAGAACTGATGGCAATGAAGTTTGTGCTTATCTTTTGTGTGCGTTAGAAGGGATGTCATTGTTTTTTAGGTAGTTAGTGGTGGTAATTCTGGGCTCTTCATGAGTATTCTGCATCTAATGCTTTATATGCCAGTTTCCTAGTTGGATCTAATTATCTTTAAAAAAAAAACATGTTAGGGGTGGGTACCTGGTGGCTCAGTCAGTTGTCATGATCTCACTACTCATGGGTTGAACCCCACGTTGGGCTCTGTGCTGACAGCTCAGAGCCGGAGCCTGCTATGGATTCTGTGTCTCCCTCTCTCTCTGTCCCTACCCCACTCATTCTCTCTCTCTCTCTCTCTCTCTCGCTCTCAAAAACAAAAATAAACATTAAAAAAATTTAACCATTTCATTGGTGTGCATAGTTAATGTATCTAACTTGACGAGTTTGAAGATAAGTGCACACCCAGGAAACCATCACCACAATCCATGCCATAAGCATGTCCATCACCTCCAGAACTTTCCTCCTGCCCTCTTTATTTATCTACATGTATGTGATAAGAACACTTAACATAAAATCTACCTTCTTAACAAATATTTTTAAAACATATAATACAGTATTAACTGTAAACTCCATGTTGTACGGTAGATCTCTAGGACTGATTCATCTTGTAAAACTGAAACTTCTGGATCTAATTTTTAGCTGAAAATTTCCCACCACTACAATCATGAAAATGTTTTATAGCTCAGGTAGAAACCAATCTTCTTCATGTGTTAACAGTGTTATCATAAAATAAAGGTAATAATATTGCATTTCATGACACTTTTAGATTAGTTCTGATCATTTCCTCAGACATGCAGTTATAAAAGTCCCTTGTTACACCTATGAATGTAGACTTTCTTTACAGAATCTAAACCTTCTCCTGCTGCTTTTTGTTCAATTAATACACAGTTACTTTAAACTGGTAGAACTGTTTAACAATCTAGGTAGCATTTATTTTCCAGATCTTTAAGAGGGCAGATTTCATCAATGCCATCCCTCTGAACTGCTTGACTCGTGTAGATATGATATTTTCATTTTGCTACTGAGTCCTCCCACCACGCTAAGCAGGCTGGAGAGAACGAATGCATAGTGGAGGGACCCCTGTGTGTAAGTCTGTGGAAGGAGGCAGACTCTGCTGCTGTGCTGGCAAGTCACCCAAGGTGCACACAGCAAGGAAAATGAATCCATCCTGTGGCCAGAGTTGGAACTACCTAGAAATCCTCCCTGATTCCCTTAACAACTCTGATTAAGACACTAATAGTAGTGACTTTTTTAACTGTTCATCAGCAGTGTGAGACTGGGTGCCCCAGGATTTCTTTCACTGGGTGAGAAATGTCAAGAGACAGTCAGAGTCACCGTTGTTTTAAGGTCCCAACAAATCATTTAATCCGCGGGCTGTGTGGAAGAATGTCATATACCCCGGGACACCAGTTTGTGGTTTTCAAACAGGACAAATGGGTGTGGGCTGAAAATGTGGCATAACCACCAAGATAGAACTGAAATTGCCAAGCAGGAGACACAACTACACGCCCTGATTATAATCTGTTGCTCGGTTGCTTCCTACAATATGAGTTCATGACAGTTATCTATAGCATGTGTAGCTGAAAATAAAGAAGGGTTTAGTGCATCGCTTCATCTACCCCTGCCAGTCCAATGACAGCAAAGTGTGCCAAGAGATGTGCTAGACAGAAGACCCCAGAGCCCCTGTCCTGGCAGTATCATTGACAAGAGCAAGTCTTGCAAATGTTCTGGGCCTTGCTATCCTCGTTCATAAAATGGAAATAACAATACCAGCTCCATCTGCCTTGTAGAATTGTGCTGAGGATGAAGAAAACCAGTCAACAAGTATCCAAGAGCTCCTAATGCTCCCAGAAGTGTAGACCCCAAGGGGGGCTTAAAGAGAGTTAGGAAAATACGTGGCCCAGAGTATTTCACAATAGATTTTGGAAGAATTGGAACTAAAACCTGTGAAATAATGGTAAACCATAGCGTAGTATTTGCACAAGTGTTCAGTTACGGAATATAACCTATAATTCCCCTAAGGTTTCACAGGCAAGGGAGGGTATCCATGGAGGGGCTACGGCTGGGCTGGATCCTGAAAGATGAAGCAAAGTTGGCTGGAGAAAGAAAGGAAGGACAGGCGTTCCCCATTAGAGAAACTGCACCAGTGAAGACTGGAACAATGAGCAGGGCTATTCAAGGGACCATGAAGAGATTGGCACAAATGTTCAAGAAGAAAGGGAAAAGAAATTTCAAGGTAGGAAGAGATCTGATTAACGCAACAATGCAACCAGGTGAAGGAGGTATGTAAGCAAAAAGAGAAATAGGGGTGCAGGGGCTTTTCAAGCAACAGTGACCCAGTGTTTAAGGAAGATTGTATAGCAATTATTATGTAAGCTGGTAAGAGCTAAGAAGATGGAAAGCAATATGGAAAAGATTCTAGTACCCACTCTTAGTAGTGGTAATGGAAACATGAAGGAAAAAACTGGAAAGACTAGCTGACTGGATACAAGGGATACAGGTGCATGCTTATAGAGATACAAGGGATTAAAGCTCATGCAAGTGGTCAGCAAAGTCATGGGTCTTTGAAAGACAGTACACACTGACAAATTTATCGGAGGATCATTTCAAGTAATTGTTCCACAGAGAATTCTGAATGCTATCAATTCATCAATTACAACAATATTTCCTCACCACAAACAGCTATTCATTACATGGTTCTGTAAGTGGGGTTTTTTTATTCTTTCCAGCATCAACTCCTGCTCTCCAGTTTTGCAATAAATGTTTATCATTGTGTCCTTTTTCTGTGTGTTTTTTCCTAATATGTGGATCTCTGAAGCTTGGAAGCACAATTGTTTGTAGAATCCATCCATCCTTTTTTGAATCAGTACATGATCTTTATGAATTTTAGTTACTGGATCTTAGTGTCAAAACACAATTCCAACTTAGTACACTAGATGGCAGAGAATAACTACTTTCTCTCCATCCCATAAAAAAAAAAAAAAATGAAAGCCACAGTGTGGAAAAAAAGAAGCATTATGGCTCACATATTTCTGTTTGTCCTCAAAGCTTATATAAGAAAACTCAACTTTTATACATAACAGCTATCCACATTCCACTAAAAGTGATTGGGGGAGCGAGGGGTTCAGTATACTCAGATCTGAATAAGTATGCTTTGCTTTTTTGGGGTTTGGTGGTTTTGGTGGTTTTTGTTTTTGTTTTTTCAAGTTTTCTGTTTAATTAACTTTGTTTTATTTTGTCCATGTAGGAAATGGTGGAGGGACCAGATAATGAAAGTGGTAATGAAGACATTATGAAGTGAGACCATATTGATTATAATGCATTATTTATTAATTTATTAATTTTATTAATTTATTAATAAAATTTTATTTAATTTTATTAATTTTATTAATTTTTGCAGGGCAGGGTAGAGGGAGATCGGGTAGGAAGGGCACAGTGGGAATTTATAGGTGGAAGGTACACATGATCATGATAAATAGCAATGAGATTATTACCAAAAGCCACACACCATCACCACCAAAGAACCTTTGCCAGCCATTCAAAAGTGCCCAGACACCCCAGGGTTGAGAAACATTATCAAAAGTTACTTTAAGGAGACATTTAGGTTATCTTTCTGCTCCTGGATACAACTGTACTTAATCAACTTAGTAGAAAGAAACTAACAGTGAACTTCAAACCTGACTAATTTTAAATCACTTGGAAAAGTGGCTTTAGTCAACATCCTTTGTAAAACTAGGTTTAGTCAACATCCTTTGTGTCTATTTTGTGCAACACACTATACAGTGAGTCCTACCTTTACATTGTATAGTAGCTATCACATCTACCCCAAAGGAACTTAAAATCCACTGAAGCCTGTGAGACATCTACATATTTTTCAATAGTTGAAGAACATTCAAAGTCCTCCTGCATGTTTTCTAACTGTATCTAGAAAGTAAAATAAATATTTTATTTAGTATAAAATTCGGGTGAAAAAGCTCCTTATGATATTTTTAGTTATCCAGTTTTTCCTCCAAAAAAGTCAAGGAAGAGACAGCTATTTAAAGCTAATAAGCTCCTATTGAAGACTTATTTCTACGCGTTTCCTAAAATCTCTGGTCGTTGTGAATAAATAGCTTTTTCCTGACCAACTCTACTAGGAAAAAGCCTCCAGGTTATTTCAAGTTATGCCTGCACGCAATGGGACCTCCACATGCTTGCTGTCCCCCTTTGAACTTCCTCTTTGTGCTCTATTTCAAGTGGAATGGCTGTTTCTTAGATGAAGGCAGTGCCATGAGGCCCTACTAACAGGCAGCACGGAGTGACAGCAAGCTCGCTGAGAAGAGAACCGCCCAGCCCGCTGTGACACTTCGGAGCTCGCGCGACCCGGCAGGAGCAGGCGGCTTCGGGGCGTGCGGCCGGCCTGCGCGCGCGCTGCTCGGCCGCGCCCCGCCGCCCGCCGTTCGCGCGCCCTCCCGGGACCGCGGCCGGGGCACGCGGCTTTCCGGGGAACTCGGGGTCAGTCTCCCTGCTTTCGTAACCGACTCTCACCGTTATTAGAAGACAAACTACCGTGGCCTACGGTCGTCTCAAGTTTTGGTGTGATTTCACTTTCCAGCTTTCCTAGCAAGGCAAGATCATCTGTGTGAGCAGTATTACCATATATAGGGAGAAAAGTGTCTGGTGAAAAAAAGAGCTCCAGAGAAGCCTGAGTCAGTGGCATTAAGTAGGAGTGCCTGCTGGGAGGGACAGGGCGAAATCTGCCCTTCAGCAGACATGATTACTAACCGTGTTAAGTCTGCAGATGATTCAAAAGACAGATCAGAAAACGGAAGTGTTGCAAATGCCAGCGCACTCAGGGAAATCCAACTGGCATGAGTTATAAAACAGTCAGTTAAAGTTATTAAAATTCTGGAGAACTTGAAAGATAGACTTTGCTCAACCTTGATTTTTAAAAATGATAATTGTTACTACCTTTATCCCTATGTTCGTTTCACTTTTTATTGAAAAAAAAAAAGAAATATTCTAAATAGAAGCATTCCAGCTTATGATCTACGACAAAATGTCTGTGCCTTTGAAGCATTGCTATACGTATACAAATAATGCAAATATAGCCATAAAACAACCTTGCTGGCAAGTCCAAACGTTTATTATAAATATGTATAGTAATGGCTTTGATGTTTGTGAGGTGATAGTTACTGGCAAACCAAAAACTAGAACTACCAAGGATTTTGACCAGAATGTTCTCAAGAGGAGGGAAAGGACTTTTGGATGAATGTTTGGAAAAGAGTAGAAAGCTTTTATGTCTGTCTGTTCCTGACTCTTCTGTTTTGCAAGCATGTGCGTACCTCACACTACCTCACTTTTCCACTCATAAAATGGTCGTAACATCTGTCTGTACTTATTTTTTAGCACTCTATTAAAATATGTAATTATGCCTCTAGGGTTTTTTGAACCCCTTGGAAGCAATAAATTCTCATTTTTAAAACTTACATATAGTTATATTATCAAGTGATAATAATTAATATACAGGTTGCATATACATATTTATATGGCTATATTGATTATCAGATTATAATAAGTCTGTCACATGGGAAGTTTAAACATCATACTAAATAACCAGCATGAGCCCATGGGTTTATTCTTGGATTCCATAAAGCTGGGAAAAAAGGAGTATCTATTCTGTGCAAATCAACTAGAAAAATCCTTCTAAACTGCTGATAAGACTGAGTAAAGTGACATACATAGGAAGCCAAATAATCACCCAGTAAGCATCTTTTTTGCATAAAATAGGGAGGAAAAAAATGTTTTCCTCTGAAACAATATTTTTCCACTACATAGACTATCTTTAATTTTTTAAACAGAAGTTAACATTCTCATTGTGGAAATTTTAAACAATTCAGAAAGGCACAAAGATAAATGTGAGTATCACTTTATAGTTCCACTCTCCTGGAAGACCAGAGAGAGAATATCCTGCCAGACCTCTTTCTAAGGATAGACACACACTCCCCCACACACATGCATGTACATTTCTGTATGGTCATAAGATAATGTTCTGCAATGAATTTTATGTAACTTTATAGAGTAATATATATAGATCAACCCCATTCCTTGTATTGACTGCAGCCATTGACAGAATACACCACAATGTATTTAATCTGTCTCCTCTTGAAGTTTTAAGAGTCCCCTCAGTGGTTTCCCTGTTGTGGGAAATGCTGCCGTGAACATCTTTTAATTTTTGCTTACCCAGGACTAACTATCCCCACAAAGGTAAATTACATAAGAGAAATTTCTGGGTCAAAGTTTATACACTTTAAAAATACTGTTATAGTTTCGATTGCTCTTCCTCCCTTCAAAAATATTTCATGTACCCACCTACTACATTGTATGTGTCCGTTTTCTATAGCCGTTGTTTCTGCTCCTGGAGCCATTCTGGTTAAGGTATGATTGACATTTTAACCATTTAGCATTATGTTCTTATGATCAAAGACCCCTCCCCAAATGAATCATCTGATCCAGCCAATCAGTTCCCTTTCCATGGGCTTCCCCTAGCAGGCAAATGGAAAACAGCGTTCCCTTTGCTATTTGCTACACAAGCACCTAAATACAGAACTCTGGAAAAGCTGGTTGTATCCAGAGCGTAGTTTAGACATGAGCCACCCTCCTCACACCCAAATCTGAATGGTGGGGTTCCCACCCGCTTTTCTGACTGTGCTGAAGCAGTAACAAGCATGCAGAGAGAGGGCTGGCAGGGCCTCCTCAGGCCTGGAGTCAGGTTCCCTACCAGATGCAGGAAAAAGATAACGTGGATGAGATGAAGTCAACCATTTGTTCATCTAACAGCCAGTGCTTCCTCTGTCCACAAGTACATTTGGCACAGAGAACTCTTCTGGAGAGGAAGCTAGGAAGGCCATGGTTGACAGCCGGTAAACCTGAGGGAGCACTGCAGAAATTCCCCCTCCGCTAACGTTGCTTCCTCCTCTCTTGATTGATTCTTTGTTAGACCAGGTTTCATGTGTTCTTTTTCTCTTTTTATTGGCTAGGCAGTTCTACATGTTATTTTAATTCTACTAGTAATCATTATTATATTTTAACAAAGAAATGTGGGCCCACATTTCTCTGTCAGATTCTAACATCACATCAGAATTATGTTCTCTCCTACTTGGAGACCTCAATTGGGACATTTTGCAAGCTTTCACTTTTCCCTCCCTCCCTTACATTTTCCTTTACCAGGCTTTACTGAATAATCTGCCCAATTTTCCAGATGCTTTAATAATTATTTTACAGCATGACTTATTTTTCAAGATTACTTTAATTGCAACATACTTCATTTATCAAAAATTTAGATTTGGAGCACCTGGGTGGCTCAGTCAGTTAAGCAACCGACTTCAGCTCAGGTCATGACCTCACAGTTCGTGAGTTCAAGCCCCACATCAGGTGAGCTTGAGCCCCATTTTGGGCTCCATGCTGAGGGTGTGGAGGCTGTGTGGGATCCTCTCTCTCTCTCTCTGCCCCTCATGGGATTCTCCTTTTCTGCCCCTTGCTCACTTGCACCCTCTCTCTCTCAAAAATAAATAAAAATGTAATAATAAATTTTTTTTTAGATTTGAGTTTTATCGAATTTGTCCTAGTGCTGCCCTTTCTTGTATATTGTAACTTTTTTATTTCCTGGGATTTTTACTGTGATTCAGTTTTTATTTATCCAAAAAGTGTACCTGGTTGGTATACTATTACATTGTGAATCTCTGAATATCTAGGATTCTGAATTATAATTCTTTTCCTTGTTAACTTGTAGCCCTGGTAAAACCTGGCATCCCTCATAGTTCCTGATATTAAAAATGAGCTTTTGAAAAACAATTCCATCTTTGGTTGTTGAACATTTTCAGTCTGCAAACACAATCCTTTCTCCAGCTCTGAAGAATTATATTTTATTAGTTCATTAATTACTCATTTTCCCTTGCTTCCTTTCCTTGCATTTAGAACTCTGATTATTTTTAAATTAGACTTCCAAATCTGTTCTCCAAGATGCTCCTCTTTTCTCGTGATCTTTCTCCTTATGTGTGTGCTCTGTCAACGTCATTTGGTTTTTGGAATTGTTTCTTCAGTGTCATTCAGATTTTCATTTTGTTAATTATGGTTGAAATTTTTTTTCAAAGAACCTTTTCTTTTTTTTTTTTTAAGTTTATTTATTTTTGAGTTTAAGAGTGTGAGCAGGGGAGGGTCAGAGAGAGAGAGAGAGAGAGAGAGAGAGAGAATACCAGGCAGGATCCGCACTGTCAGCACAGAGCCCAACTCGGGGCTTGAGCTCACAAACCCTGAGTCCACGATCTGAGCGGAAACCAAGAGTCTGATGCTTAAATGACTAAGCCACCCAAGCGCCTCTCAAAGAATTATTTCTTGATTTCAGAGCGTTTCTTTTTCAGGAAAGCGTGGTTGGTTTGATAGATGTATGCATGTAAGTATGTATGTAGGCTCCATGCCCAACGTGGGGCTTGAACCAAGAGCCCTGAGAACAAGAGTTGTGTGCTTTACCAACCGAGTCAGCCAGGTGCCCTGGTTTGTTTGTTGTAATTGATGTGATATCCTCTCCAGTTTCACTGAGAATATGAATAAGAATGTTTCTTCCAGACTCTCTCCTGGTTCTTTCATAGAGGTTCATTTGTTCTAAACAATCACCTTGGTGCTTTCCTTTTGACCAGATGATTCTACTTGTGTAGTTAGTGATTTGGTGCTTTGTCTAGCTTATTTAGTATTGTTAGCTGTATGAGTCTCTGGTATTTTCATAATTCTTACAGCAGATTGCAAGATTAAAAGTCAGAGAAATGTGCTTCTGGGATTTCCGAGGAGGAAATGGTCTGAGAGTTGACAAATC
Organism: Lynx rufus; assembly: GCF_022079265.1. Lineage (NCBI taxonomy): Eukaryota > Metazoa > Chordata > Mammalia > Carnivora > Felidae > Lynx > Lynx rufus. Next base: position 29,893,572 of record NW_025814889.1, on the reverse strand, counting down.
AGAGTCATTGAGCCTTTCGTTAGATGGATTGGTGATGACGGCAAGGTGCAGGTGGTTTCCCTTCTAAGTGTACAGAGCAAACTGGTCTGGCATGCTGATTCTTTTCTATCAAGACAGGAAGCAATGGGGTCAAGGTGACAACTGGAATTGGATCTATTCTTCTGGCCAACTGGAGAGATTCAGACCAGTGAGGGCACTCCTTTAGACAATGCTTCTGACCACAGAGTCCAAAGGCTTCCCATAGGAGAGGTGAACAAAACCAGATGGTCTTTCTTGTAACCTGACTCTCCCGTGTGCAAACTCTGTATTAGTTTTCTATTACTACATAACAAATTGCCACAAACTTAATGCCTTAAATTAACACATCCCATTATCTCATAGTTTCCATGGGTCAGGATTCCGGTCATGGCTTAGGTGGATCCTCTGCTGGTCTCACAAAGCCACAATTACGATGTTGGCCACAACTGCCGTTCTCATATAGGGCTCTCGGTCCTCCCGCAAGCTTAGTCGAGTTTTTGGCATCATTCTCCTCCTTGCAGCCATATGACTGATGTTCCTATTTTCTTGCTGGGAAACACTCTCAGTTCATAAAGCCCCTTGTGGTCTCTTGTCGCATAGCCCCAAAAGGCAGTTCACAACCTGGCTATCTGCATTTCTCCAGGCCCTCAGAAGCACGTTTCTCTGACTTCCAGTCTCCTTCCAGTCTCTATAAGAGGGCCTTATAAAATGTAATGCAATCAACGGAGTGACTCTTCCATCACCATTTGCCATATGGCATCATTTAACCGAGGGAGTAACTACCCATCATATGCAAAGGTTCATTCCACATTCCAAAAGAGTAGGGATTATCCAAGCCATGTATACCGAAGGTGGGACTCTTAGGGGGAAACCCTCTTAGAATTCTGCCTTTCACTATCTCAGACATGTAAGAATCCTTTCCAGTTTCCACTGGAGGGGATGACATTTCTCCTTCTATGTTAGTTGAGTCATTTTAGTAAAGAACAGGATTGTAGGGGGTAGGGGAAAGGCCAGTTGTCAAGGTGTGTATTCAACATCATATTAAATTATCCAAATAATTATCTTAGCTTTCTACCTTATGAATTGATGTCTTTAACTTTTGTTTTGTTTTTACCTTTTAAAAAATGTTCTTCATACATTTCAACTAATTTGTAATGTAAATAAAATCACCTGAGAAATCTGAAGCAGTATATTTGTCCTAATTAATAGGCTTAATTTTTAGATCAGTTTTAGGTTTACAGAAAATCCAGCATAAACCCTTGTATATATAAACCCATATACCCTTGTATTTACCACTCTGCTCCAGTACATACACAAACACACACACAGTTTTCCTAACATCTCAAATTAGTAGTGTGGTACATTTGTTGCAGTTGATGGGCCAATACTGATACATTTATTATTGACTAAAGTCCATAGTTTACATTAGGGTTTATTCTTGATGTTGTACATCTTATGCATTTTGCCAAACGCATAATAAGCATTTAACACGTATGCACATACCTGACATGTATCTATTATTAAATATCATACAGAACAGTTTCAGTGCCATATATATATGTATATATTAATGTTTATTTATTTTTGAGAGAAAGAGCGTGAGCCATGGAGGAACAGAGAGAGAGGGAGACACAGAATCTGAAGCAGGCTCTAGGCTCCGAGCTGTCCGCGCAGAGCCAGCATGGAGCTCAAATTCACCAACTGTGAGATCATGACCTGAGCTGAACTCGGACACTTAACCAACTGACCCACCCAGATGACCCTCAGTGTTGTATTTTTTAATAATTTTTATTTTAAGTCAGATTTTTGTCCTGTGTGACCTTTCCGACCATTTTAGGCAAACGTAGGGTGTACAGACAGCCATGTCATGGGCTAGGTAGGGTATAGCAAGAGACTTCTGTGCCTGCACAGAGGTTGGCCTGAGATTGATGCTATTCAAACTGATTACTAGGCATGATGTATTTCAGTCTGTTTAAGAAGAACACAATCTCTGAGAAGGGAATTCCAAGACAAAGAGCAGTTTTGGTAATAATACCAATTTTGGTCCATACCAAAATCTAGTGGTACAGAAAGACAATGTGTTTTCAGAAATAAAATTATCTTGAGAATGCTCTTTTAAAAAACGCTGTCAAGATAATGAAAGGACTAGGAGAAAAACATTTCTTAAGACTTATCTGATAAAGGACTATTACCCAAAATGAACAAAGAACTCTTAATAATCAACATTAATAAAACAAACCAATCCAGTTAAAAAATAGGCAAAAAACCCTGAACAGACACCTCACCAAAGATATATAGAAGATATATAAGCATATGAAAAGGTGCTCTACATATATGTCAGGAGGGAATCACAAATTAAAATAATGAGATGCCAATACATATCACCAAATGCTGGTAAGGAAGTACAACAGGAACTGTCATTCATTGCTGGTAGGAATGCAAAATAGTATAGCCAGTTTGGAAGACAGTTTGGAAATTTCTTACAAAACTAAACATATTCCTACCATACGATCTAAGAATCACACTCTTTGGTAGCAAAGAGTTTAAAACTTATTTCCACACAAAAAGAATGAGCTATCAAGCCATTAAAAGACATGGAAAAAATTTAAATGCATATTGCTAAGTGAATATGCTAAGTGAATAAGTGCTAGTTGAAAAAAGCTACAAGCTGTCTAACGCCAATAATATGACATTCTGGAAAAAGCAAAATTATGGAGACACAAAAAGAATGGTATACATGTATAATGGCATACAGTGGAATATTATTCAGCTCCAAAAAGTAATTCTACCACAGACTATACCATGGATGAACCTTGAAGACAATATGCTGAGTGAAATAAGCCAGACACAAAAGGACAATTATTGTATCATTGTATTATTATTTGTATGAGACACCTAGAGTGGTCACATTCATAGGGACAGAAAATAGAATGGTGGTTCCCAAGTGCTGGGGAGGGAGGTCCATGTAGTTATTATTTGATAAGTACAATGTTTCAGTTTGGGAAGAAGCCAAAGTTCTGGTCATGGATGTGGTGATGATTGCACAAATGTTTATATACTTAATGCCACTGACATGCACACTTACAAAAACTTAAAGTGCTAACTTTTGTGTTCTGCACATTTTGCCACAATAAAAAATAAATAAATAAAAGGAAAGAAGATTGGGCAGCGGGAATGGACACCTGGCTTCCAAAGCCATATCTGGCTGTTCTTACTTGACATTTAGCTGTGGGGTCTTTGGATTTTCCCTTCCAGGACCTTAAATCTGTAGTCATTCACTCACTCATTCATTCATTCAACCCATGTTTAATGTTTATTAAACACACACAAGGGGCGCCTGGGTGGCGCAGTCGGTTAGGCGTCCGACTTCAGCCAGGTCACGATCTCGCGGTCCGTGAGTTCGAGCCCCGCGTCGGCCTCTGGGCTGATGGCTCAGAGCCTGGAGCCTGTTTCCGATTCTGTGTCTCCCTCTCTCTGACCCTCCCCCGTTCATGCTCTGTCTCTCTCTGTCCCAAAAATAAATAAACGTTGAAAAAAAAAAGTTTTTTAAACACACACAAGAGTTTAAGTCACTCTAAAACTGAAAGAGTTGGAAGCTATTGATTATAGGTCAGATGCAGTATAGATCTTACTAAAATCATCAATGAATAGGAATAACTGAAATTGCTTTTCTATTAAAACAGTGTAATTATCTGCTATCCTCATTCAGATTTTTCACATTCAGGTCTAGATTTCATTCTTAAAGTGCCACAAATTTTAAAAACTAGCTAAATGATCTAACCTAGTAAATTATTTAGCAAGACAATTTTGTTTTCAAATATAATTCTACAGAGGTCACTCACATAAGAAAATATTAAAACTGGTACACTGCCTTCTTGTATAGTCTAAATTTTCATAATTGGGCCAAAGACATATCCATGGTGGAAGATTTAAGCATATTCATGCCCCTGACTTCCGAGGTTCACCTGAGCTTCTAGGAATTCAGAGCACAGCTTCAAAATCCATATATACTCCTACCCCTTCATTCTACATATTTAAGTGATCTGTGCCCAAAACGCAAGTTTTTTCATTGTGATTTTCAAAAAGTAGTTCTAGGTTACAACTGAAAACTTGATAGTTTGTTCCTTTATTCACAATGTTTTAAATCCTGAGAACTGGAAAATCTACATGTCTATGAGGGCGGTATGGTAAATATGGTACAAGACTATGAACTTGGAGTCCAAAAATCTAGATTCTAGTTCTAGCTCTGTTGGTCACAAGATATGTAACTTAGGAAGAATCAGGTAACCTCTCTGATCTCCATGTTGTGTTATGTTTGAAAGTAAAGAGGGGCGGCTGGGTGGCTCAGCCGGTCGGGCGTCCAACTTCGGTTCAGGTCATGATCTCGTGGTCCGTGAGTTCAAGCCCCGAGTCAGGCTCTGTGCTGACAGCTCAGAGCCTGGAGCCTGTTTCAGATTCTGTGTCTCCCTCTCTCTCTGACCCTCCCCCGTTCACGCTCTGTCTCTCTCTGTCTCAAAAATAAATAAACGTTTAAAAAATTTAAAAAAAAAAAAGTAAAAGATAGTGAGTAGGAGTAACTGGGTGACTCAGTTGGTTAAGCATCTGATTCTTGATTTTGGCTCAGTTCATGATCCCAGGGTGGTGGGATCAAGCCCCACATCAGGCTCCATGTTGAGTGTGGAGCCTGCTTGGGATTCTTTCTCTCTCCCTCTCTGGCTGCCTCTCGACTGCTCACACACACTCTCTCTCTCAAATAAACATTATATAAAAAAAAGACAGTAAGTTAGGCTCCTATTTTTGACAATAATATTTTGAGTGATAATAACTATCACTAAACTGAGTTTGAGTTTCAATAATATGGTATGTACATCTAAAGCTTTATGTTAATAAATGTCCAAATTTTATTAGCCCAGGTGTTTTTAATTTATAGAAAAAAGTGCTCCCTCCTTCCCCCAAAAACTAGTCAAGTACAATCTGTCAACAGGTTCACTTGGCAGGATTCCTACAGATTTAAAATAACAACTACCTGGGGAGCCTGGCTGCCTTAGTCAATAGAACATGCAACCCTTGATCTCAGGGCTGTGAGTTTGAGACCCACATTGGGTGTAGAGATTTCTTAAGAATAAAAAAATCTAAATAAATAAAAATAGCAGCTACTCTATTATCTCATTAGTCAGGGAAATACCGTTTAATTTCCACAGTCAGGAAAAGATAATTTAGTGGTTCCTCAAATTTATGATCCCGCCTACTTCTCACAGTTCAGATTGCATAGCTCTTTTTTCTTAACCAAATTTGTATTTGAAATCCAAGGTTTTAAAACATTAAATGATTTTTTTATTGAAGTAGTTTTATTAACTTAAAAGTTTTAAGCTGCATGCCTTGAAAAGTTTATTCCTTTTCTAGAGTGAACAGACGCACAAAACAAGAAAAAATAATTCCAATTTCATACTGATTGCTTTTGTAACCATCAAAATAATTAACATAGAATACACTCATATAAAATGTGAAATTCTCTTGCTTTGTCATGGGTGTGGAAAAAAAAAATGCCTGTAATCAGAAATTAAAAAAAAAACAAAAAAACAAAAAACAGTGATCCAAGACAGGGATTGGCAAACCAAGAACTGCCAAGTAAATCTGGCCTACTTCCTGTTTTTAAAAATAAAATGGTATTGGAACACAGCCATGCTCATTGTTTACATATTGTCCACAAGCGCTTTTGCACTTCGACCACAGGGGAGTAGTTGCTTCAGAAACCATATGGTTGCAAAGCCAGAAATATTTCCTAGTGGACCCTTTATAGAAAAAATTTACCCACTCCTGATCTGGGGACTAAGTGAGGAAAAAGAAAGTAGGTTCTCTCCTTTCCTGTAGTAAATGTATAATCAGAAGCTTCTAAAATATATTTTGTACTGAGTTGGAAAACAGGGTCCAGCCTAATGCTAATTAAAGCCTTAAAGGTCACCCTGTGGTCGGTGTTCTTTACTGCTGGATGACAGGAAGTGAGAGTTAGGTTCCTCTGTCTATGGGAAAAAAGAACGAGCAGCTCTGTTCAGATTTCTTTTACTTTTATTTTTTTCTTTTTAAGGTTTTCATTTATTTTTGAGAGAGACAAAGCGTGAGCAGGGGAGGGGCAAAGAGGGAGAATGCAGAATCTGATGCAGGCTCCAGGCTCTGAGCTGTCAGCACAGAGCCCGATGAGGGACTAGAACCAATGAACCATGAGATCATGACCTGAGCCGAAGTCAGACCCTTAACCGACTGAGCCACCCAGGCACCCCACTGTGTCCAGATTTCTTAAACAATATGATTTTTTTTAAGGACAACAGTAATATGCAAAAAACAATGATATATAAACAACAGAAACCAAAATGATGTATATCTTTGCCACAAATTTTTGGACTGACTACCACTTTTACCCTGAGAAGTTGCTTCCTTCGGACCTCAGGTTTTGAGACTACAGGAGGTTTGCAGGGGTATTATCGAGGCATATTGCCTATGTCCCCCCTCTTTGCAGCCTTGCGACACACTCTCCTTTTGTAGAAGAAATCATTTAATATCTCCTGTACAGGCTGACGCCTTGGCCCCTGGATCTAACCAAGTGTGATGCTGGTCTGCTGTCTTCCTTACTCGCTTCGTAAGCCAATCAGTTCTGTTTTATGCTCCTACTTTGGGTTGGGTTTTATCATCAAAACAATGCTTATCATCAAAACAATGCTTTGTCTGAATGGTCTCTTCAGCTCTAACATTTTGTGATTTTTCACTCCAGAAAGGTCATCTATGTGGGCGTGACACATGGTATTTAACATGAGATCTGCATTTAAATCTCAGTTCCAATATTTGTTAATCCTGTGAGCTTTAGATCTTCAGTTCCTACCTCTATAAAACAGAGACAATAATACATGCTTTCAAGACCATTGCAATGATGAAAGGCAATTATGTATTTGTAAAGCATCAGGAAGAGAAGAAAGGAAACAATAAATATGATTAAAGTGTTCGTCCAGTTCTTCTCCTCAACCAAATCAGGACTCATGGACTTACTTCTTCCTACTTATCCTAAGCATACTCATTCTTCTGGAATTAATTCAATTGCATCTGAGGAGTCTTCCTGCTACCCACCACTTTTCTAAGCAAGATGCCAATTCCCAGTGATCTTATAACCCTCTGAGATTAGCACTTAATACTATTTATAGCCCTTAAGAATAACTTTTCACTTTATTCAAAACAGCAGTACATGTTCATTACTAAAAATATGGAAAATGTAGAAAAGTACAAAAATGAATATAATAAATGAACAAGTCAGCCACTTCCCATTCTTACAAGCCAGAAATAAGTGAGAAATAATTCCTCCCCTTCCTCTCTCTCCCTCTCTCTGAACCTACATGTATTAGTGTGCTTTTAGTGACAAGTCAGAAAAAATCTGGACTCAATATTCATTTGTCTTAAAGAATATGAAATAATTGGCTCACACAAATCCAGAGATAAGGTGACTTCTTAGGCAGTGTAATGCCCCCGATTTCGAATCCGAGAGACCACCAAGGGAGCCAATACCGATGCAAATGCACGAGGGTTTACTTGCAAGCTCAAGCTTGGGCCCAAGTATACCCGACACAGCGGAGCAGGGACTTGGACCCCTAGGCTAAGAGGCGTAGCAGTTTTATAGGGGCCGGTGGCCAATGAGATTGTAACACACACAGAAAGTTGCACAGTCATGTCAGTCCACACACAGGTGGCCAACTGAATTACAATTTATCCTATAGTAACTGTTTGAACTAGCCTATCACTCTGGTCAGAATTGGCGCGCAAGTTTGGCGGGCAAAAGGCGGGGTTTACATTCTTTGGCGGTTAGGGGTTCCGCATTCCTATATGAGCCGGTTTCCAGTAAGGGTGTGCTCAGTGGCTTGACTAGGGTGGGGGAGTGTCGTAAGCAATAAGTAGGTCATGTGGGGGTTATACATGAGATGGTGGGTGTAGCACAAAATGGAGTTAGTCTTGCTCTGCTTGTCCAGGGATAGGGGATTTTTGTTAAATTCCTTGGGTCCCACAGCAGGACTATTCATCAATAACTATTGAAAGTAGTTTCAAGTTAGAGCAACAAGGAACCGGAACCAGGACAAATTTAATATTCCTTAAGTGCTATTATGAAGACAGAATGAAAAGCAGTCAACTATATCTAAAGAGTTAAAATAAGTGAATAAATTCAGCAAATTGGCCACATGGGGAACTGATTATAGAGGGTGGGCATTTGGTGAACTGCCGTTCGGCCACTGACCTACAGCTAATGACGCCAAGGTTGACTGATCAGCAGATCAGCAGTGCTGCTATCTCTAGGGCCTTTCCATCTTCCTGTGTTCTCCTGGCATGTCAGCTCAGCCCCAGACACAGTGGCTGCCACGGTACACTCATCATTTGCAGACTCACGAACATGTTATAGAAGGATCTTGGTTTCTGGTGTCTCTTCTCAAGATGGAGGAAAGCCTTTCCAGAAGCCTCCCTACCTTCAAACCACCTCACTGGGCCGAAATGAACCACATACCTACCTGTGCTCAACCAATTGCAGCCAAGGGAATTCACAGCCACCGTTGAGGATTCTTTCCTTTGGGTAGGGCTGGCACCTGCCTCCCCTGAAGCACACAGCAATGCAGAGAAGGATAGAAAGCTCAACAAACTTGTGTTGTTAGGAAACAGGGAAATGGTATGAGTAGGAAATCAATGGTTTCTGCTACCACATCTTTTTTATTTAACATACATTAATTTCCCCATGACAACGAATAGATTGAAGACCTGATTTTAACTGAAAACATAACTGTATGAAAATATCATAGTTTATTTAACAAGTTCCTTACCCTATTGTTAGACATTTAGGGCAATTCAATTTTTCACTATTATAAATCACTCAGTTCTTAGTCCTGTCAAATTAATCCATATAAACCCATTGCCTTAAATAATGCTGTTTCTCTTACTGAAGTATTATCACTTACAGTTAAAGATGCCCTTACATTTAGTCACATGTCATCAATGAATCAGTAAATGATTGTTCAAGAAATAGGTTTTTTGTGATGCCTGGGTGGCTTAGCTGGTTACACGTCCAACTTTGGTTCAGGTCATGATCTCAATGGTTCATGAGTTCAAGCCCTGCTTTGGGCTCTGCAGTGACATGGGGAGCCTGCTTAGGATTCTCTCTTCCTCTCTCTCTGCCCCTCCCCCACTTGCTCTCTCTCTCTCTCTCTCTCTCTCTCAAAATAAATAAACTTAAAAAAAAGAAATTCTGGATTTGTAATATATATAGACTCTTTTAGCCTTTATAGTTGCTGCTATGTTGCCTCACTTTTTCCTCTAACTAGCAGCACTCTTGGCCAATTTATTTCAACAAATATTTACTGATAATTTTGTCAAGCCTCATGGAATGAATAAGACCCAATGTCTGCCTTTCTGAGCTTGCAAGTAAGTTTTTCCTGGGTTAACTCTCAGCAGGTAAAGATCTTCAGATTATCAGAACTCTCTGATCCATGTATTTGTCTGGTATTTACTACTTATGATGTGCCAGGCCCTGTTCTAGGATCCAGAGGATGCCCTCATTAAACTTAGGAATATTCTTAGGTACTGAGAAAGAAGTCCAAGTGGATCTTTCAAAATTGTTGCTCCTACCTTTTGTTCCCAGGCCCTTTGTCACTTGGAAAGGAAACATCTGGCCTCCCTGCCTTTTTCTGAATATTCGAAGGAATAAATTCATGTGTATTTTCTCACCTTTGGCCTTGTCACTGATGTCATAGATAATGTGGCTATTTCAACAAAGGGCTCTGCCAGAAAATATAATTTGACAAACTGTGTTTCCTGATGCAGTTTGTAGCTCACACACAAGGCAGGAAGTGCTGCTCCCTGCGAATTTTTCTGGCTGTGGCTGTGAATGACAAGGGAGCATTTGAGTGCTGCTGACCCAGGCATTCTCTGGGGACTCTGGCTATACTTGGTCATGAGAGGCCACAGAGAACTAGGCTCTGGCTTGGGTCTTCTGGTCAGTTTGGAATTTTTCAGGATAGAATTTCATCCTTGTAAATGGGAATTTAAATGTAAACAGTTCTGCAGTGGCCCAAGTGAACCTGATTAAAAAATAAAAGATACAGGACACCTGGGTGGCTCAGTCAGTTAAGCGTCAGACTCTTGATTTCAGCTCAGGCCATGATCTCAAGGTGGTGAGACTGAGACCCATCTCCACTCCAAGCTGTGAGTGGAGCCTGCTTAAGATTCATTCTCTCTCTCTCTTTCTCTCTCTCTCTCACTGTCTCAAAATAAATAAAAGATATAAACATTTCATTTTTACCGAAATAAAATTATAAGACTCTTTGTACCCTTTTGTAGTCCACCTAAAGCTATACGATTAATAAATTCCTATTTTGGCTCAAAGCAAGTTGGTTGAACAAAAAAGATCATGAGATGTGGAATTTTAGAGTTAGAAGGGCCCTTGAAAATTGTGTAGTCTGATGATAGTCAAACCTGGTGCCCATCCAAATGACATGGGGAGTTTTTCAGAATATAGATTCCCACCCACCCAACTGAATCAGATTCTCAGGGTATGGGAGCCCCCAGCCAAAAAACATTGGTCCAAACCTCTCGTTTCACAGATGAGGAGGTTTTGAACCAAAGAATAGTCTAGAGTCACACAGTCAGATTATGGGAAGAAGTATAACACATTTTGTTCATTCAAACATCAACTTGCTTTAGTTTATTACCCAAAAAAGGTCAGTGAAGACGGGGGAGAGGCACTCCTGGGAATCTTTTAAATCCTTGTAAAAAGATGAGAGGTCAATAATGAACAGCAGAGGGGAAAAAGCAAGAGCAAATTCTGCAGAATCTCTCAAGGAAATGGTCAGTAGAGGTCGAGGAGGGGCGGGGGGGTTGTCTGGGCTCACCGGTGCTGCCCCAGGACAAGCCACCCACCCCATCAACCCCACCCCAGCTCCCGCTCCCGCTCCACCCCCCTCCTTCCCTTGCACAGCACTGCAGAGCTGGAAGAGCGCCTGCGAATGGGATAAGCGGGACTGTCAAGTCATGATATGGAGGCAGGATCTGATGAATCAGTCCGCTGCCAAGAGAATCTGACTCATGACTTTGTAACAGTGACTGTACGCTCCCCACAGTGCTCCCAGCTCAGCACTCCCAGAAGGCAGTACCAGAGAGCAGCCCAGGGCTGGTGGAAACGCTGCGCCGCGCCGGAGGAGACACACCCACAGCTGGAGCTCAGGCCGGTAGCTTCGGGCTGCTCTTTTCTATTTTGTGCATTTACACACAGACCCTGGTGTAATCCTTGCCCCCACCCCACCTCCAGCGTGAGGCTGCTTTTTTTTAGTAGAAAATCAGCAGAGGACGAATTATTTTAATGCACATTTTAAAAAAACAATTCTTTATTTATTTTGAGAGTGGGGGAGGTGCAAAGAAAAGGGAGAGAGAGAATCCCTGCTGTCAGGGAGAGGAGGATCTCTGCTCTGTCAGACACTTAACCCACTGAGCCACCCAGGTGCCCAGGCACATTTTTTAAAAGTCAGTCTTGGGGCGCCTGGGTGGCGCAGTCGGTTAAGCGTCCGACTTCAGCCAGGTCACGATCTCGCAGTCCGTGAGTTCGAGCCCCGCGTCGGGCTCTGGGCTAATGGCTCAGAGCCTGGAGCCTGTTTCCGATTCTGTGTCTCCCTCTCTCTCTGCCCCTCCCCTGTTCATGCTCTGTCTCTCTCTGTCCCAAAAATAAAAAAAAATAAACGTTGAAAAAAAAAAATTAAAAAAAAAATAAAAGTCAGTCTTTTTTTTTTTTTTTTTTTTTTTACCGTTTATTCATTTTTTTGGTAGAGACAGAGAGTGAATGGAGGAGGGGCAGAGAGAGAGGGAGGCAGAATCTGAAGCAAGCTCCAGGCTCTGAACTGAGAGCACAAAGCCTGACGCAGGGCTCGAATTCACGGACCATGAGATCATGACCTGAGCTGAAGTCGGATGCTTAACCGACTGAGCCACCCAGGCGCCCCTAAAAGTCAGTCTTAAATATGATTTATAAGGAGGATAAGTTGCTGGAATTGAGTTCTCCTGGGCAGTGGTTTCTGGAGCTTACACCTGTAGAAGGGAAATCAAAACTCTCTTGGTAATTAATGAACAAGTATAAACTTTTTCTGGAGTAAGGGCTTCTTGATGTTTATTGAAGTCTCTTTAATATTTAAAAGAGAAGCAATTTCATCAAATGAGGATACCTGCAATAAGATCGTGTCATTCTAGCAAATAGGAAGGATGTATTAGGTTATTTTCACTCTTGTGTGGCAAGTTACAATGCCTTAAAGCCACACATTATCATTGTGAAAAGCAAAACTTAGTAGTCTGAGAAGCAAAATCCACAAACTATAATACTCCACATTTTCTAGAAACTTTCTTTTAGATTTATTTGTTTATTTTGAGAGAGAGGGAGAGAGCGTGTGTGCAAGGGAGAGAGAGAGAGAGAGAGAGAGAGAACACACAGGAGGGAGAGAGAGAGAGAATTCCAAGCAGGCTCCGCACTGTCAGAGCAGAGCCTGACAGGGAGCTTGAACTCACCAGCCGTGAGAGCAGGACCTGGGCCCAAACCAAGAGCTAGATGCTTATCCGACTGAGTCACTCAGGGGCCCCTCCACATTTTCTAAGCCTTGTGTTAGTGTAAAAACTTACTAGTATATAACTTTAATAATATTACCAATAGCTACAATTGACAAAACACTATGTGCCAAACATTGTGCTAACATGCATTTTTAAAAATGTAATCCTTACCATAAGCTTTTGAGGCGGCAGATCTTGGTATCCGCATTGTACAGACATGATAATTGAAGCACAGAGGGGTTAAGAAACATGTCTAAGATTACACAGCCCTAGAATCAAATTCAAATCCAGTTAGTCTGATTCTCATGTTCCCATTTTTTTACAAATAAGCTCCCATGCCTCCACAGACATCCTTGGGACTCTGTCGGGTACTATAGGTGGGAAAAGCATAGTGTAATGGTTAAATATCCAGGCTTTGGTGTCAAGCACATGTGCTTTGCCTCCTGGTCCTGCTGCTGCAGAGCCAATAGCATCCGCCTCACTGAGCTTACCTGGCAATTACAAAATAATGATGTTAAGTGCATGAAACAATTCCTGGCTTTTAGATCTTGATTAATATTAACCATGATGACTATGGGCAAAAAGATGATGGTGGTGGTGACTACACAAGAGCCAGAACCTTGCCTGTTGAGAAAAGTCTCTTATTTCCACCCCCCCCCCCAATTCTGAAGTCTGAGGTCCTAAGAATAATGTCATACTGTCATCATTACCAGTTTCTTTCTTCACTCACCATCACCATTATCAAATCAGGAGACGGCAATGTCATGCTAAAGAGCCCATGTTCTTTAGCCCATGCTAAAGAGCAAGGGCTCTGAAGCCTGGGTAAGGTGTAAATCTTGGTCCTGACACTTACCTGATGTGCAACTTTGGACTAATCATGAAATGTCTAGGGGCGCCTGGGTGGCTTGGTCGGTTAAGCGTCCGACTTCAGCTCAGGTCATGATCTGACGGTCCGTGAGTTCGAGCCCCGCGTCCAGCTCTGTGCTGACAGCTCGGAGCCTGGAGCCTGTTTCAGATTCTATGTCTCCCTCTCTCTCTGCCCCTCCCCCACTCATGCTCTGTCTCTCTCTGTCTCAAAAATAAATAAACGTGGGGCGCCTGGGTGGCGCAGTCGGTTAAGCGTCCGACTTCAGCCAGGTCACGATCTCGCGGTCCGTGAGTTCGAGCCCCGCGTCGGGCTCTGGGCTGATGGCTCAGAGCCTGGAGCCTGTTTCCGATTCTGTGTCTCCCTCTCTCTGTGCCCCTCCCCCGTTCATGCTCTGTCTCTCTCTGTCCCAAAAATAAATAAACGTTGAAAAAAAAAAATAAATAAACGTTAAAAAAATTAAAAAAAAATGTCTAAACCCATATTTCTCAAACTGTTTATGGAGAAGAATCCATTTTTTTTCTTTTCCTTTCCTTCCTTCCCTCTCTCCTTTCTTCATTTCTTCCCTTCCTTTCCTTCTTTCTTCCTTCCTTCCCTGTAATGTCCAATCCATTGTGGACCAATCCTTTTGCAAAATACAACAGAAATATCTTAGCAATGTCAAATTGCTATGAACATTCCTAAATGCCAGCTCCTAATTTCTGTCCTAACTTCACTGAGGACCATGAACAGTTTGCAGACCTCACTCTGAATCATGCTACTCTAAGTTTTTGTTTCACAATCTATGAAATTGGGACACTAATATTTATTTCATGTGGTTATTTAAAAAAAAATTTTTTTTAACATTTAGTTATTTTTGAAAGACAGAGCATGAGTAGGGGAGGGGCAGAGAGAGAAGAAGACACAGAATCTGAAGCAGGCTTCAGGCTCTGAGCTGTCAGCACAGAGTCCGACACGGGGTTTGAACCCACAAACCGTGATATCATGACCTGAGCCGAAGTCAGATGCTTAACCTACTGAGCCATCCAGGCGCCCCATCATGTGGTTATTATGAAAAAAAAAATGAAATGAAATAATGTAGATAAATTGCTTAGAACATATGTGCCTGGCATATCATGAGCAGTGAAGAATTGGGACTCTCTAGGAGCTCATAATCCTGGCCTGTGCCAGAAACAGGAATAGAGAGGCACAGGAGAGGGCTATAAAAAGTGGACACCTCGAGGGTACCTGGCTGACTCAGTTGGTAGAGCATGAGGCTCTTGATCTTAGGGTTGTGAGTTGGAGCCCTACATTGGGCACAGAGCCTACTTTAAAAAAAAAAAAAAAGTAGACACCTCAAAACTTAACTACGAGTTAATTTTCTCCTTATCTCTTTGGGCAGCCCAATCTCTCTTTGGGAGATATATTCCACAAATCCAGTTCTTCTCATGATATTTTAAAAGGGGTAAAGTGACTAGCCTGGGCTAAGCCCTGAGTCATGCCAAAGGCTTGTCCAATCTGAACTGTCAGCCTGCTGCCTGTGTTGCTCAGTACAAACATTAATCCTGGAACATCGCTAAAAATAAGCAGTATGGACATCAATATGCTGTCCAAAAGCAAGTGCATTATGATCAGGATTTCAATTGTTGCTCAGAAGTTAAATAGCTCTCCCTGTAATGCCCAGCTAAATGAAATTGAGAAAATACTGTTGAAGTAACATATTTAATAACTGGGTAATTACTCCCTTGGTGGTATCCATTTGGCTTTAGGAGTGGGATAACTAGAGGTCCCAAAAGGGCTGGGGAGGAGCTGGTGCTGCCCTATAATGCCACCTAGCAGGACAATTCATATAATGTACAATAATAGGAAGATTAGGAAGTACAGCTGAATCACAGCAACAATTGTCAGCAGCCTCCAGGCAACATTCAAAGGCTCGGTCTCTAAGTGTTCAAATCGTGGTGCCAACATGAAATAGGACAAGGTCTCCTTGCTCGTGGTATTTAACTGAAGCTGACACAAGCTGTGATCAAAGCACCAAAAAGAAAAAAAAAAAAACATAAAAAAAAACATAAAAAAGGAAGATGACAAATATCTCCAACATTTGTCTGATGACTCAAGGCCTGAGTAATATCCCCACAATTATGAAGAAAAGTAACTTCATGAAAAAAGCAGTTGAGGCTTGCCTAAAATATCAGAGTAAAAGTGAGCTCTCAGAATCCAGATTTATATAAAAATTAAGTTTATATCAAACTATATCCAATAATAAATATTAAATATTATTTCATCTAATAATATTTGTTACATTGCTAAATATTTAAAACACTTTCCATGGATTATTTATATTAGATAAGAAATCCTGGGGCACCTGGGTGGCTCAGTCAGTTAGGTGTCCAACTTTTGATTTTAGCTCATGGTTCGTAGGTTCCAGTTCAGGCTCCATGATGACAGTGTGGAACCTGTTTGGGATTCTCTTTCTTCCTCTCTCTGCCCCTCCCCCGCTCATTCTCTCCCTCCCTCTCTCTTTCTCTCTCTCTTTCAAAATAAATAAATAAAAAAATCTTAATGAAAGTAGTATTTTACCTTTCAGTTCTGACATGGAAAGCTACAATATTGAAGAGCATCTGAGATATTTCTGTCAAATAAGACCTAAAAACACTTCCATATGAAGTCTGACTTCAGCTCAGATCTCACGGTTTGTGAGTTCCAGCCCCATGTCAGGCTCTGTGCTGACAGCTCAGAGCCTGGAGCTTGCTTCATTCAGATTCTGTGTCTCCCTCTCAGTCTGACCCTCCCCCACGAATGCTCTGTCTTTCTCTCTCTCTCAAAAAAATAATAAAGTAAACATTAAAAATATTTTTTTAACTAAATCTAGCCAAGCCCTTTCTTATATCCCCTACATAAAGATGACGCTGTAGGTTGGTCTCAAGTCATAACCACGGATCTCAAGTCTAAGCAGCTCTTTATAAAAGCTATTACCTTTTCCTTTGTCCTTTCGTGTAGAAATTTTGCTTTTCACCTTCTGGTTGTTTCCTTTTGAGCCATCCTGTATGTCTTTTGTGCTTTGGGTTTTGCCTGTCACTCTCATTACCCCTTTTGAATCACCTCTATATTAATTTCCCCTTTCTCCAGCCTAATTTCTCTGCCTCTCATAGTTGACTTTCAAGTCTTCCAAGTTTCATAAGTTGGAAAAAAGAAGAGTTATCAGTATATCTATATTTTTAGTTTATAAAACAAAATATTATTAAAAGTCCTTTAAGGAGAAAAAAACTAGGTGATGTAGATTGCATTTTCTAAGCAAACATACAGTAATATCCAAATATAAAATTTGGAGTTGAAAATTCTTTTAAATCTCTACTGGCAGTGTGGCAAGCTCAAAACCAAACTGCAAATCTACCTGTAAATAGAGTCAATATCATCTTATTTTACAAATGACGTTATGATTACAGAGTGCGGGGAAGGACTTTTTTTCCACTAGTTACAGAAGGTTCACAATTTCAAAATATAAGTGCAGGTTAACCTGACACTGGTAACATCAAAATCTAATCACATCTAATCAAAATATAATCAAAGTGGAATAGCAACAAAGCTATTTCCTTCCCACCTATTTTTGCATAACATCCTGATTTACCAGCTGCGAGACTTTTAACATGCTTGAGACAGCAGTTGTAATTTACATCACAGGCCTGTCTCAGATTAGTCAACCTGTTGATAATGCTGTGGGCTCAAATACATGTAATCTTTTACAAAAATAGTCATTATTTCTTGTAACATCTGAAAAAAAGCTTTCTGCTTTGCCATCCTAGTGCTAGCCAAAATGTTTCTTTTTAATAGCCCAAGGGAAAGAGCATTCATACTTCTGAAAATCAAAAGGCCTAGGGAGGGATAAGAAACCATTTAACTTGTGCCTCAGGCTTGAAGTATGAATTGACTGCTTAGAGGCAAATAAGAATATAGCCTGTTTGTAAAGATCTCCAGAGATGATTATTTCACTTCAGTGACTAATTCCTACTGTTAAACAAAATTCACAGGAGTAAATTTTAAGATCTTAGTGGCTTTATAGAAGAATTCATGAACCAGGCAGCATTCACGCGAGCAGATAGAACAGAGCTTGAATAAGCTGTACAAAATGAAAGACTTTTATAGGCAGATGGGAGCAGGGAAGTTACGCGAGACAAAAAAGCAGACTGGTTATGGCAAGGTCACTTTTCTTTAGGACATGGCAGGGGTCTCTTGGGCAGATTACCTAACTACTGGTGATGTGGTGATTTTTGATTGACTGGTTTAAGATTCCATTTCTGGGAGAGCCAAAACTGTAATTAAGTCAAATCTGGGTTTGGTGATGTGGGGCTTAGCATAAGTGACTCTATTTGGGGGCCTGTTGCCTTGTTTTTAACACTACTCAACAATTCTTTGTTTTCTTTAACCAGAATCCAAGGGCTGGGTTTATACTGTGCTTCCCCACTGGGAAGCAGCCGAACTGTACATCACCCTGGACATCACTGCAGTAGACTTGACATTCACGAGATGTATGTCAGAGATGGTCTGGGTATTCCAGTAGCACTAAAGCATTTAATTTTCATCAGGTGTTGGGTGTTTTCTGGCCATAGACACATAAAATCACCAGCCATTTAACTATCCCTGAAGCTTTATCTCTCACTTGAGCAATTTTAACTGGCTAGGGCATTTGCTTTTACTTTCTTCCCTACAGAACTACCTTCCCCCTCACACACCAACAATTTTACATCAGGATGTTTAATTTATTGTAAACTTCCACTTTCTGTAAAAAATATATATATATTTTTGCCTTTTACTGAAGTTACTGTTTTCAGTGACAAAGGGAGAACAACACTCAGGCTGTGCTGAGCTGCGGCTGCTGACTCAGTCCTGAACACTTGCCTGCAGGAATCCAAATTTCACCTCAGCAAAGCTTACTCCAGTTTCTAGTCTAGTGGCTAAACATCAATGAAAATTGTGAATGTTAAACTGGGAACACCAGTAAGTGACTCTGATATCTCTGGAGTCAAATTTCCTCACAACTGAGGCGGGCTCTAAAGAGCAAAGACAGCCACTAAGACCCCGATTTGATGTATTCCCATTTTTTTCTCACCTCTCTCCTATTTTTGCTTCCTGATTATATTCAAGTATAATCTCTTGAAAGATATGCTCCTCATGTGCCAATTTCGGTGTGTAGAGTGTGGTCCCCAGGGACAGTATGGCATATGTATCATTTTTCACAGCACCAAAATGGTTGAGTGCTTCTACTTTACATAACAGCCCAGTGGAACTTGACAAGTATTGTCAGTAACCAGCCTCCAATCCCCCTGGTTCAATAAACCCATTTGCTCTGTTTTTCATTTAGCTTTTAGTCCTTTAACCTTCCCAGTGGATCCTATCTGAACTTTCACCAAGTTAACTGGGTCCCACTGCTCTGACCTGATCAGTGTTATAGATAGCTTTCTGAAAGGACCTAACCAGACCATACACACAAGTCATTACAGGACAAAACAAAGACCTCTTCAGCATTCACGGTACTGAACAATGCCCAAAGATGGTTGCCACTGCCCAACCAGGTCAATGAGACTGGAAGCGAGGTACATTTGTGGTATTCCAAGAGGATTTAACAAACAAACAAACAAACAAAAAATTTAATGTTTATTTATTTTTGAGAGAGAGACAGAGCACGAGTGGAGGAGGGGCCAAGAGAGAGTGGGAGACACAGAACCCAAAGCAGGCTCCAGGCTCTGAGCTGTCACCACAGAGCCCGACTTGGGGCTCGAACCCACGATCCCGATGTGGGGCTTGACCCACCAACCGTGAGACCATGACCTGAGCTAAAGTCTGACACTCAACCAACTGAGCCACCCAGGCACCCCAATATTCCAAGAGGTTTTAAAAAGAAAGGAGTTTGGGATGCTTGGGTGGCTCAGTCGGTTAAGCGTCCAACTTCGGCTCAGGTCATGATCTCACAGTTCATGAGTTCGTGCCTCACATTGAGCTCTGTGCTGATAGCTCAGGGTCTGGAGCCTGCTTTGGATTCTGTGTCTCCCTCTCTCTCTCTGCTCCTCCGCTGCTTGTGTTCTTTCTCTCTCATAAATAAATAAACAATAAAAAAAATAAAACAAAGGGAGCTTAAAAATGTGCCAGCATTACTATATTCATTACACACAGTATTTCATTTAATGATTACATTACACATATTATCTCATTTCATTTACTGTCCATAAGAACCTTGAGAAGGAGGTCATTATTCTCTTCATTTAACAGATGAAAAAGCTAAGGCTTAGAGAGGGGGTGTTAAAAATCAGAATGAGAGTCCAGCTTCGTCTGACTTCAGAGTGCAAGCTTTCATACTAAATCATGCTGTATTGCATTCTACAGTGGGCAAGGAAAGACTTTTCCACCCCAGAAACAGCCCACTGGGGTACTCTGGTGTCCTACTTAAATTATCGAAATGGTATATGAATCCCCATAACTTTGCAGAAACCCACAGCTTCTATTTTACCTCTGCTTCCCCAGTTTAGTATCACTTGGGAGCGTGGGAGAGGGGAATGAAAATACACGACAAGGAAGAGAGAAAATTGATATGGTACCAAAGATATAAAGCAGAATTATTTTTGAAAATAATTTTGAGATGCATGAATGGGATTTCTAGGAGGCTATATTCAAATTAGTAACTTGTCCATGTGGTTTTCAAAACTTAGAAATCTTGATTATAGAAAGATTTGGCTGCAGTTTCTATATTAATGGAGTGTATAGGCATGCCATTTTCAGATTGCATTTATCAATGGCTCTACACTGTCACCATTCACCCATCTCTATCAAATCTGTAAACAAATGGTCTCTGTCTTGAGTTTATATAAACTATCTTATGCTGATGTTGTCATTTATTCTTTCCTTTTTTATTATAATTTTTCCCTCACTTTCTAATACATCAATATGATTTTGAGATCAATCCTGTTTTCCACAATGTTAGCTATCTACACAGATTACCTATAAATTAAAAATGAATCTTCAGTACTGCCTCGGTCTGACTCTTGTAAAAACATTTACATCTATCTGGTTGACTGAATCCCTCCTCACAGAAGGAAATTCAACATTTTTTTTTTTAATTACAGTATAGTTGGCACACAATGTTACATTAGTTTCAGGTGTACAACACAGTGATTCCACAACTACATGTTATGCCATGCTCACAAGTGTGGCTACCATTTGTCACCATACAACACTATTATAATACTGCTGACTGTATTCCCTATGCTGTACTGTATTCCCTACGCTGTACCCTTCACCCCATGACTTAGTCTTTCCTTAACTGGAGGCTTTCAACATTTTTAAAAAACAATTTTCCACTAATTGTGTACATAACTCATAGTTTATACACCATAAAATGTAGTCTTTTTTTTCCAAAAACTTATATTTTATAAGGATGTCATTATAATCACCAGATATTATTTAATGTCCAGAAGGGTACAATTGGTGCTGCATTGATTTGCTTCAGTCCAAAAGCCAGGGTATTTGAGAGAATAAGTTTTTTTCCCCAGAGATATCAGAATTTACTCTCTTGAAAGAGGAAATTTATTTTGAAGTAGGTACTTATATTCAGTTTGGGTGGAAGGAAGAAGATGATGTGATCAATTTATATTTTTATGAATGTGTAATTTTAATAACTAAATTTAAAGTATAAAAATTGCCTTCCTTATTATTTTCATTAATATTTATTTACTCTGATTATGGTTAAATTAAAATTAAAGCTCTTTGGTGTGTCCATTAATTTAAAGAAAAACAACAGAAAAGATGAAGTGCAGTGGACAAATCTACTCAAGGCATAAAGTTAGAATAAGATTGGAAGAAAATCCAGGAAAATAAGGGGAGTTTTATTTGTTGAAATGGTGTAATTACATGTTTCAATTTAATAATACAGCATTTGTAATATATGATAACTCTAAATTTATAAACACGCACAAAAGCAAGCCTACTATTTTGAATAATGTGTGTACTACCTAGGTTCAATAATTAGTAATCTTTTGTCATGCTTACTTCATCCATCTTTTTCTTTCTTTTCTTGTATTTTAAAACAAATCCCTGAGATATTCTATTATTTCACCATTTTTTCATGTCCTGTCACTCTTAAATATTTCCCTAAAAAAAGTTTCTTACATAATCCCAATAGCAGTAACATGCCATCAAAAGAAATATTAATTTTTTAATATAATCCTCAGTCTATATTCAAAGTTCCCCCAGTTATCTTAGAAATATCTTTTTATACTTGGTTTGTTCATCAGGATCCAAATAAGTTCAACTCTGAATTTGATAGTTAGGTTTCTTAAATCCCTTCACCTTTTTAGGTTTTCTTTTCAAGATCTTTCCTTATAAAACTCAGATCAGTCGTCCTGTAGAATATACCACAATCAAAGATTTTTCTGATGCTTTCTTGTAGTGTCATCTAAATTGTTTTTCCCTCCCCTGTATTTCCTATTAACTTAAAGTAATATCTAAATGTGATTAGATTCTGCATCATTTTTTTTCTCTTTTTTTTGGCATAAATATTTTACAGGTAGTGCTCTGTACTTCACAACATATCACATTAAGGAGCACATGTCTGGTCGACACACTTTTAGTGATGCTAAGATGGACCTCTGAGTTCAGATGAAAGCAGTCAATGCTTCTAGTGTGTAGCTCTCCATTAAACGTTACCCTAATAGTTCTTAGAAGAATCAATTATTTCAATAGAGATTGTCAAATAATAGTTTTCTACTTTTATCATTCCTCTGTAGTTCTCAGCTGTCATTCTTCTTTAAAAAGAGCTTTGCTCAATAAACACATCAATTTAGATACCTTGTCAATTAATTTATACAGGAAAGGGAGGATAAATGATTAAGTCTTTTGTTCTAATTACGTTTCCAGACTAAGAAGTTAGTTCTCTAGCCACCTCCAATGGCCTTTTCTTTTTTTTAAAAAAATTCTTTTTTGTTCAGTTTTTTAACTTTCCTGTTTTTTTTCTTTTTTAAAAATAATGAACTCATAAATTTTTATAAATTCAGTGTGTTTGAATCAAGTAGTCACTTTTTCTTTGATGATCAAATTGTCCCATTTGTAACAGTTGGAAGGGCCTTTTTAATCTGGCTCCTATGTCCTTTTGAAAAAACCCAAGTAATGCTTGATAGTTTCTTTGGTTTCTGGTATGCACACAAGTGCACACACACACAAACAGTCTCAATTCATCTCCTATATTTGCTATTTCAGGTTTGTAATCAATCATTTTCCAAGCTTCTAACTGGTTGGGAATTTCCAGTAGATAACAATTTGGATACCGGAAGTATTCCTTGCTTCCAACTTATTACTGTTTCTAGGCATGTCCAGTGTATTGAAGTAGGAAATACACATTTAAAAAATTGTGATAAAATACATATAAAATTGACCGTTTTAAAAATTAAAAAATTTTTTTTCCTAATGTTTATTTATTTTTGACAGAGAGAGAGAGCACAAGTGGGGGAGAAGCAGAGAGAGAGATACACACACAGAAACCAAAGCAGGCTCCAGACTCCAAGCTGTCAGCACAGAGCCCAACATGGGGCTTGAACCCATGAAGTGTGAGACCACGACCTAAGCTGAAGTTGAACATTCAACCGACTAAGCCACCCAGGCGCCCCTTAACTATTTTTTTAAATTTTTTAAGTTTATTTATTTATTATTGAGAGAGAGAGAGAGAGAGAGAGAGAGCACAATCTGGCGAGAGACAGAGAGGGAGGGAGACACAGAATCTGAAGCAGGCTCAGCTGTCAGCACAGAGCCTGACTCAGGGCTCAAACCCACAGACCCCGATATCACAACCTCAAGCCAAAGTAAGACACTTAACTGACTGACCCAACCCAGGTACCCTACCCCTTAACTATTTTGAAGTGTATAGTTCAACAGTATTAAGTTCATTCATATTGTTGCATAACCAACCTCCAGAACTCTCATTATCTTGCAAACCTGAAACTCTATGTTCATTTGTTGTTGTTTAAACTCCCCATTTCCCCAGCCTCCTAGCCCCTGGCAACCACATTTCTATTTTCTGTCTCATAAATTTTACTCTAGGTACCTCATACAACATTTGGTTTCTTTGTGACTGGTTTCTTTCATCTAGCATGATGTCCCTCAGGTCCATCCCTGTTGTAGCATGTGTCAGAATTCCCTTCCTCTTAGGACTGAATTAATATTCCCATTGTATTATGTATTATATACCATATTTTGTTTACTCATTCATTCACCAATGGACAGCTGGGTTGCCTCCCCATTTGCCTGTTGTGAATAATGCTTTTAACATAGGTGTACAAACAGCTTTTGGAGACTCTGCTTTCTGTTCCTTTAGATATATAGATATATACCCAGAAGTGGAATCACTGGATTATATGGTAATTCTATTTTCCACTTTTTAAAAATTTCATTTATTTATTTTGAGAGAGAGAGAGCGCTGACGGAGCAGAGAGGGAGAGACAGAATCACAAGTAGGCTCTGCACCATCAGCGTGGAGCCTGATGCAGGGCTCCAGCTCACGAACAAGATCATGACCTGGGCCAAATCAAGTCTGACGCTTAGCCGACTGAGCATCTATTGTCCATTTTCAAAGAAACCACCATACTTTTTCCATAGCAGCTGCACCATTTTACATTCCTGTCAACAGTCACAAAGTTTCCAATTTTTCCACCTCCTTGCCAATACTTATTTTTCTTTTTTAGTAATAGTCATCCTAATGGGTATAAGGTGGTATCTCATTGTGGTTTGATTTACATTTCCTTAATGATTAGTGATGCTGAGCACGTTTTCATATGTTTGTTGGACATTTGTATATCTTCTTTGGAGAAATGTCTATTTGATCTCTTTGCCCATTTTTTATTGGCTTGCTTTTACTTTTGTCGAGTTGTGGAAGTTCTTTTTTTTTTTTTTTCTGATGTTTATTTTTGAGAACGACAGAGAGACAGCATGAGCAGGGGAGGGAGAGGGTCATAGAGAGTGGGAGACCAAATCTCCAGGCTCTGAGCTGTCAGCACAGAGCCCAGCGTGGGGCTCAAACTCACAAACTGTGAGATCATGACTTGAGCCAAAGTTGGATGCTTCACTAACTGAGCCACCCAGGAGCCCCTGGAAGTTCTTGATATATTCTGAATATTACTCCCTTATCAGATATATGATTTGAAAATATTTTCTCCCATTCCATAGGTTGCCCTTCATTCTGCTGATTGTGTCCTTTGATGCACAGAAGTTTTTAATATTGATGTTGTGCAATTTGTCTACTTTTACTCTTATTGCCTATGTGGGGTTTTGTTTTGTTTTTTTTTGTCCAACTAGTCTTTGCCAAATCCAATGTCATGAAGTTTTTTCCCCTATGTTTTCTTCTTAGAGTCTTATAGTTTGGGGTCTTATGTTTATGAATCTTTGATCCATTTTGAGTTAATTTTTTATATAGTGTAAAGTAAGGATCCAACTTCATTCTTTTCCATGTGGCTATCCAAATTTCCAAATACTATTGGTTGAAGATACTGTCCCTTCCCCATTGAATAGTCTTGGCACCCTTGTCAAAAATCATTTGCCCATATATATGAGGACTTATGGTCTCTCTAGTCTGTTCCATTGATCTATATATGTCTGTCTTTATGTCAGCACCACACTATTTTGATTACTATATCTTTGAAATCAGGAAATTTGAATCTTCAACTTTGTTCTTCTTTTTCAAGGTTATGTTGGCTATTCAGACTCCCTTGAAATCCAATACTTTAGGATGAATTTTTCTATATAAAAATTGCCATTGGGATTTTGATAGACATTTTGTTGAATCTATAGATTACTTTGGGTTGACATTTTTACAATATTAAGTCTTCCAATTCATGAACAAGGGATGTCCTAAAATTTAGTTGTGTCTTCTTTAATTCAGCAATGTTTTACAGTTTTCAGTGTATAAGCCTTTTACCTCCTTGATTAAGTTTATTCCTGAGTAGTTTATTCTTTTTAAAGCTATTGTAAATGGAATTGATTTCTTAATTTCCTCTTTTGGATTAATGTATATACATACAAAAAAGATACAACATACAAAAAACATACAACTGGTTTTTGTGCATTGATTTTGTATCTTACAACTTTCCTGGATTTATTTGTAGTTCTAACAGGTGTGTGTGTGTGTGTGTGTGTGCGTGTGTGTGTGTGTGCATGAGTGAGACAGAGAAAGAGATCTTTAATGTTTTCTACAAATAAGATCATGACCTCTTCAAACAATCCTAATTTTACTTCCTCCTTTCATTTTGGATGCATTTTATTTCTTTTTCTTGCTTAATTACTCTGTCTGGAACTTCCAGGACTGTATTGAATAGATGTGGCGGAAAAGAACGCTCCCCTGAGCATTCTTATCTTGTGATCTCAGGGGAAAAGTTTTCAGTTTTTTACCACTGAGTATGGGTTTTTCACAAATTACCTTTATTTTGAGATGATTTCCTCCTATCCCTAGTTTGTTGAGTGTTTTTATTAAGAATCACATGGAATATTTTTAAGGAATAAGATTAAGGATGAAAGCTACACTAAATAATTGCTTTTTAAGATGTTATTTTAATGTTGCTTTGTAATCTTCACAAGGTATTGAAATAACCATAATATTTGTTGTTAATAGTAAACAAGCATTTACTCATTCATTCAATTGTTTACTCTCTGCATGTGTCAAGTACTTCTGGGAACTGGGTGAGGTAGACAAAGCAGTTACTCTCATGGAGTTAGGACTTTAGGGGAGGAATATAGAAAATAATCAAAGAAAAAAATAAATAGAAAAATATCAGATAGTGACCGGTGCCATGTGGAGAATTAAAATATGGCAATGTGATGGAGAGGGTCGGGGGGAGACTATTCTAAATTTTAAGGTAGGGAAGACCTTCTAAAGAGGTGATAGTTAAACTGAAACCTGATAAGAAGGAAGTAGACATATGAAGAGAAAGCATTTCAGAATGACAAAGACAGAAACTCCAAGATAAGAACACACCTGGTGAAGTCAGACTTCACGAAACAGAGAAGATCAATGTGATCAAAGTACAATGAGCAAAGGGGAGATGGTTTAAGATGAGGTCAGAGAAGAGTGGTAGTTATTTTACCTTAAATGTAAACAGAAGCAATATAATCATATATGTAAAGCCCTATGTTAAAAACAAAAGCACTTAAGATATACTCACTGCCCTTAAGAAATTTAGAATCTTATAAGGTCTCTAATAAAAAATATGTAACAGACCAATATTGGAATGTGTTTGAATAATCTTAGCTATGCCTAGATAAGCTATGCTTATATGCTTGTTTACATTGATATATAACAATTAGAATCTCATGTCACCCTTTCCTTTTTGATATGTATATACATATTTGATATATATTTATATAAATATAATATTCATATATTATACAAATATATATTAAGTTATTTATACTTATACATATAAAGAGATAAACAAGAAGTAACAGAGGGAAGTGAAAATGTCACCTTACTATTATTGAAAATGCTGGTATTGAAGAACATGGCTTATATCTAGAATTACAGACTTATCTGCCTGGTCACAGCAGAGATGTAACAGGGAAGACAATATCTCTATAAAGTTACACAAGGGATCAGAGATAGTAAAGTACAGTGAACAAACATGTGAATCCTAGAGCCAGACTGCCCAGGTTCCAGTCTCGGTGCTCTAACTTTCTAGTGTTTCAGTGCAACCACTTGCTTCCATTTCCTCACCTATAAAATGTGGAAAATACTAATGTTACTTCTTATAAGGGATTATGCCATAATATGTTCTGCATCTTGTTAATAATGCACACATAATCTATATCAAATATCTTTACATATCCATACATTCAGGTCCAATGCATTATTTTTTTTTAAGTTTATTTATTTTTGAGAGAGAGAAACAAAGTACAAGCAGAGGAGGATCAGAGAGAGAGGGAGACACAGAATCTGAAATAGGCTCCAGGCTCTGAGCTGTTAGCACAGAGCCCAACGTGGGGCTTGAACCTGCGAACTGTGAGATCATGACCTGAGCCAAAGTCAGATGCTAAACCAACTGAGCCACCCAGGCGCCCCCAACGCATTGTTTCTTTTCTATGCTGCTGATTGTTATATTCCATGGATATATTAGAATTTAGTTAATCAATTTTGTCTTTTCCTGAATGTTACATATCAGAATCATACTGGAGGTAACCTTTTTAGACTGGCTTCTTTCACTTAGAATTTGCATTTAAGTTTCCTTGGCTTGATAGTTCATTTCTTTTTAACACTGAATAATATTTCATTGTCTGGATGGACCACAGTTTATTTATCCACTCATCTACTGAAGGATATCTTTGTTGCTTCCTGGTTTTGGCAATTACGAAGAGTGATTATAAAACATCTGTGTGCAGATTTTTGTCTTGACATAAGTTTTTACCTCCTTTTACCTCTTTGGTAGACACCAAGGAGGGTGATATGGGCAGAGTATGTTTAGTTTTGTATGAAACCACCAAATTGTTTCTCCAAAGTGGCTATACCATTTTGCATTCTCACCAGCAATGAATGGAAGTTCCTATTGTTCTATATCCTCACCAGAGTTTGGTGTTATCAGTGTTTGGATTTTGGCTATTCTAATAGGTGCATAGTTGGGACTTGTTGTAATTTGCAATTCCCTAAAGACATATGACATGGAACATCTTTTTCATATGCTTATTTGCCTTCTCTATATATCCTTTGGTGAGGTATCTGTTAAGGTCTTTGGTCTAATTTTATTTTTTTATATATTAAAACAAATTTTATTTTAGAGAGAGAGAGTGCACGAGTGGGGGAGAGGGGCAGAGGAAGAGAGAGAGAGAATCTTTTTTTTTTTTTTTTTCAATGTTTATTTATTTTTGGGACAGAGAGAGACAGAGCATGAACGGGGGAGGGGCAGAGAGAGAGGGAGACACAGAATCGGAAACAGGCTCCAGGCTCTGAGCCATCAGCCCAGAGCCCGACGCGGGGCTGGAACTCACGGACCGCGAGATCGTGACCTGGCTGAAGTCGGACGCTTAACCGACTGCGCCACCCAGGCGCCCCGAGAGAGAGAGAATCTTAAGAAGGCTCCATACTCAACACAGACCCCAATATTAGGGCTCCATCCCACAACCCTGGGATCATGACCCGAGCCAAAATCAAGATTTGGATGCTTAACCAACTGAGCCACCTAGGCGCCCCTGGCCTATTTTTAATCAGGTTGTTTGTTTCCTTACTGTTAAGTTTTAAGGGTTCTTCATATATTTTGGATAACAGTCCTTTATCAGATATGTATTTTGTATGTATTTTCTCCCTGCTGGTGAAATTGAAGTGTTTCATTTCCAGAGCCAATGATCTGAGTACAGAAGAAAAACAGTTTAGTTGACATTTTAGGCATGTGGCAGCCATAAGCAGTTCTAAATAGGGAATTCTTGTGATCATAGAGTGAAAAGCCTATGACATCAGCCAGAAACAATGCAGAAATCCTAAAGTAGAAAAGCCACAGGGCTTATTCTTCTGAATGTTATATGGAAAATATTACTAGGAAATATAATTAAAGTTTATTTAGAATCGTTATCTAATTAAAAATTTACGATTTTTGATTAGGAAAATTTTTAGATATAATTTGAAGGCATTTAAGTCCCAGTAAATAAATTGGAGATTTGAAATAACAAGGTTCTAGTTTCTCTTTGAAGGATCATTTTACCTTAAAAATTAAATACAAACACTCTTTAGTTGTATGGTTTGGTCACAAATGATTCTACTTTTTCTGTTCTACTTCCTACAGGTTAGATAACACTGCAGTGAATATCTTGTTATAACAAAATATTTGGACATTTATCTGATGATTTAAAAATTAGATAAGACTAACCAATATTCAACTCAAAAATCTAGGGCAAAAAAAAAAATTAGTCTCTTGGTCTGTAAAAGGGACTGATTGCATCTGGGATTAAAAAACTGATTCTTAATGTTTTCAGGTTAAGATCCCATTAAAACAAGAAATATCTGCAAAATTACAGAGCTGTATAAGTGAAATTCTATCTACAATTTTGGGAGTTAATGTATTCATGGGTTGCCTGTGTTGACATATCAACAACTCTGTCTTAAATAATATGTTATGGGGATTAATCTGGGGGAGGAGGGTGCTTTTACTTCCAAACAAATATACCTTATATACCTTTCTACCCCTAATGAATCTGGCCTAAAATCAAGCTATTCTTAACTCAAAATAGCAAATTTTCTCGATACTCAAAAGTAATTAAATAAAGAAAATAACACTTTTATAGTCACTTGCCATAACTCACTGGTAGCACCACCATTTCCCGCACTGAATGACCCCGGTTCCTAAAAATAACTCCAGTGCTGTTCAACTGCTTATATTTGGCATATTCTTCATTCTTATTTGGGAAAGCACATTCCCTTCTCCAGCTGAAGAAACTCATGAAAAGAGCTGCTTAAAAACACTGCTCCCTCTGGGCTCTTAAAAATGTTCAGCATCTGAATGCTGGGAGAGAATGCTCACACCCAGCAGAGGCAATACTGGATGGACTGAGCAAGAGAAAAATGGGGATGCTATATATGGAAGACAGGAAGCAGAACTAGTTGAGGAAGACTCACTCGTAAGTGACCCATCTTTACAGTCATAATCCAGCAACTGTTATCTAGAAAAGGAAAAGCTTGGGGCGCCTGGGTGGCTCAGTCGGTTCAGCGTCCGACTTCGGCTTAGGTTGTGATCTCGCAGTCCGTGAGTTTGAGCCCCGCGCCGGGCTCTGTGCTGACAGCTCAGAGCCTGGAGCCTGTTTCAGATTCTGTGTCTCCTTCTCTCTGACCCTCCCCCAATCATGCTCTGTCTCCCTCTGTCTCAAAAATAAATAAAGGTTAAAAATTTTTTTTTAGAAAAGGAAAAGCTTTAATAGCTAGCCTAGGTTATAAGGGACACATTGAAAATCAGGCCAGACTGTTCTGACATGTTCCACCCTACTTTTAAATAAGCAAAAAGTAAAGAACTAAGTAAAGCCTCAGGACAGGACAGTCAAATACACAGACACACACCATGTATACCGATGGTAGCTGTCTTGCTTCATGGTTGCTCTGGCAATTAGGGTACTGAGGAGTGTTGATGAAATCAAAGTCCCAAAGCCAAAAATACAAGTTGCAAAATAAATGAACTTCCAGTTTCTCTGCATTATATGATTATTTGCATGTTATTTATAATATTTGGAGACAGAAAAAGAAGGAACTGGAAGGTCTGTCTCACCCTTTCTTATTTTTCAAAAAGCCAGTAATTCCCATGGCTGTTTTGTTTTGTTTTGTTTTGTTTTGTTTTGAACCAAAGCACACAGATTCACATTTTAATAGAGAGATTTTAGTTTCCTAGGAAAAGAAATGGAGTTATTTGTGATTAACCCAGGGGAGCGTGGGTGGCTCAGTCGGTTAAGCATCTGACTCGATTTTGGCTCAGGTCATGACCTCATAGTTCATGGGATCGAGCCTGGCATTGGGCTTGGTGCTGACAGCACAGAGCCTACTTGGGGTTCTCTCTCTCTTTCTCTGTCTCTCTCCCTCCCTCCTTCTCTGCTCATGCTCTCTTTCTCTTCTCTCTCTCAAAATAAAGGTGTTTTTTTTTAAAGCACTTCCACATTAGCATTTTAAGACATTATCAGAGACTTTTTATTCCTTCTCTCCCCATCCACTCATCTTTGTCCTTTTTGTTTTTTTAATGTTTAAAGAGAAGTTACGCTCTAAGTGGCTGGAGATGGCAAATGAGGAAAATACACCTAGGTCACTCTGTAGAAACAGTTCTTGGAAAAGTAAATGAAGACTCACCTAGCCGTTGTCAATTTGTTCCAGAAGCCACCACATACATTTATCATGGTATTTAAAACACAAGTCTTGTTGATCAACCAGGTTACTGTCAAAGATTTTCCTCAATTAAAGTTACTAGTAGGGCATTTTCATCAATACAAACTGCTTCATTTACCACACTCATCCCTACACAATTTTCCCTATCATTAATGTTAGAATTGGTTTTCACCTATAAACCTGGAACGTGATTTGCAATGTGTCCCTATGTATCCTCTTTGAATTTCTAAAACTATTTCTCATTCCTTATTGTCTGGACATTCTTATTTATTGGGCAACCACAGAATCTATCATCCATATCTTGGATGTACTTTTGGGAATTATGCATGGACAACAAACTGTGACTATCTTGGGCACACCAGGACACAAAGTCTCCCTGCTTATTTAAAAGTGATCTGGGGTTGGCTGGGGTGGGGGAGGTGCCTGGGTGCCTCAGCTGGTTAAGCATCCAGCTCATTTCAGCTTAAGTCGTGATCTCACCATTCTGAGATCAATGGAGCCCCGTGTCCAGCCCTGTGCCTGCTTAAGATTCTCTCTTCCTCTCCTTCTGCCCCTCCCTGGCTCTCCCACATGTGCTGCTCACTCTCTCTAAAAAATTTAAAAATAGAGGCAATCTGGTATATTGTGTGAGAGTGTGCCAGTCAGTAGCCAACACCAAGAAAAATTTGGTCTTAGGTATACTTCTATTCCTACAATGCAGGTATTCATCCTTTGTTCTAATCCCACAGAATGATCAGATGCACGTTGAAAATGATGATTATTGCACGTTGAAAATGATTTATCGATGAACATGTACTAAACTATTAGCCCACAAAAGTTTATACTATTTAGGGTTATTTCTACTCTCAAAGATTGAAAAGCTGTCAAGTTATCATGGGATGCCTACTAAACACATTCATATGTGAGAGGGTAAGTCCCAAGACTGCTCAAACTTCAAGGGAAAGACAGCTATCCACTCCTGAAGCCAACATCGGCTTACTCACTCCCAATCCTGTATTTTATAATCACGGGATTAAATACAACCTGCTAGTTCTAAAGGTCAGTAATCAAATTGTGATCCTGCTGCTTAAAAGAGATAATCAAGTTCCTAGAGAACCTTTAGTTTCTTTCGTGCCTCACTAAATATTAGTGGTTCCTTTCATTTATGCAAGCCTATCCTTTAATTATACATAGAAGTAGGATTAAATGCTGATTGAAAGGAACCTGAGTATCCAATAGTCTTTGCTGGTGAGCAACACTGAAACTTCACTTTGGAAAACAGGGTGAATAAAGATACATTTCAGAGAACATATAGTAGTGTGGTGGCAAAACTAAAGAAAAGGCCAACTTTTAATTATCTGACATAATGACTTATGAGATAGAAGACAATTCACAATAATTGGGAGACAGTATAGGCACAATATAATTTGAAACATAGGCTACCAATAGATGTTCTATCATGATTTGATCTGGCAATGTGACTTGCACTATTCCTACTTACTAGGATTTCCTGTTCAGGATGGTAAGACTGACCAACCCTTTCGTAGAGTAATCATAAATTTTATAGTTAGCTATCAATTGATGAATATTTTATGAAATCACAAGTAGAGCCATACTCTTGACCAATCACTGCTTTTCTCAATTACCATATTTCTTTAATTTCTCCTCTTCAGGGCTCATGACTTCTGTACATAAATTGCTACTCACACTTCAGTTTAGCCAAATGGTCTAACCTATCCCAAGGGAGAAAAAGGACCTTTTAATTTATTCATTTATCATACATTAGCTGAGCCATTATTATGTGTCCTGGAATAATGTTTGACCCTGGGATTAGAGAGATGATTAAACTGCCCTTGAACTCATTTAGTTTAGGGTTGTACAAATCTAAACCTCGTAATTTTCTTTTTTTTTTTTTAATTTTTATTTTAGAGAGACAGAGAGCGAGCGAGCATGAGTGAGGGAGAGGGGCAGAAGGATAGAGAATCTTAAGCAGGCTCCATTCTCAGCAGGGAGCTGAACGAGGGGGCTTGATCCCACGACCCTGGGATCATGATCTGAGCTGAAATCACAAGTCAGACACTCAACTGACTGAGCTACCCAGGTGCCCCTAAATCTCATAATATTCTTGTGGCAAAGAGTGCCTCCTCAAATCACATAAGAAAGAAAATTCTGGGAAATGTAGTGCAAAATCAGGCATTATCAATTATGCTTTATCTTTGAACTTCAGTCTCCCATGTTGAGACTAGGCCAATTCTTAGTAATTTTGAACACTGGTATAACCAAGAATCCAAGATTCTTTAAATCCAAGAATGTTGAGGTCTTGTAGCAGCTTTTCTCTTGGGATAACAATAAACATCATTTAGCCTCATCCATTAAGTGGGAAAAATCAACCTCATCCCTTCGAGGTCTTCAGAGATTATCTATCTAATCAACAGATTTGAATTTGCTGGTGAGCAATATGCAAACTTTCCATAAGTAGAATTATCTTATTTTATCTTATTTAAAATTGGCAGCCAAGGGGCACCTGGTGGCTGAGTCTGTTAAGCATCTGACCCTGGATTTCAGCTCAGGTCATGATCTTCTGGTTTGTGGTTCTAGACCCTTGACAGGCTCTGTGCTGGCAGCACAGACCCTGCTTGAGATTCCCTCTCTCTCTCTCTCTCTCTCTCTCTGCCCCTTCCCCATTCGCACACACACACTCTCTCTCAAAATAAACCTTTTTTTTTTTTTAAGACTATAAAATTCACAGCCAAATGGGCATATCAGCTTCTAATTTCCCCCAAGTGAAACATTACTCAGTTTCATAAATCTCATTTGAACTCGATTCCCAACAGGGTGTTGCAGCTGGCCGGGCGGCATGGCTGTGACATTTTCTGTTAACAGGATGGCGGCCTGCCAGCAGCACACTCTGAATTACTAGGTTTCAATATGATGTTGGTTGGTACAAGTTCCAAGCCTCTTATCAAAATGTGTCCAGCCATTCTCACAATGAATATTTCCCTTCCATTTTAAATGTTCCTCCTCCAGCCCTCCTCTCCACCTACTAAAAAAAAGGGAAGAGAAACAGACACTGTATTCTTATGGATGGAACTTTCCCTCCTTATTCCTGTTCCCCATAAACGGACCTCCAGATTAATCTAACAAAAGCAGATCCCCAACTTACCAGTTTTTTTTTTTTCTAAAACCTTCCTAAAATTCATCTTTCTTGGCATCGAACTCCTTCCCGTCTTCACCTTCTCAAAGACCCAAGTCAAGCAAACTATCACTCCAGAAAACAGTATTGGTTTTAGTTAACTGCATTCCAAAAGTTAAACGTTTTTGGCCCCACGAAGCCTTGTAGGGTGGGTGACCGTCTCGATTTGCCTGAGGCTGAAGGGGATGCCGAGACAATCCAGGGCAAAAGGGACCCTTGGGTGTGTCCTGGGGGAAGCAGAACCTAAGGCCGAAAAGGAGTCCAGCCGCAGGTTCCCTGCGGCCCATCCAGCCCTCCCTCTTGGTAAGGTATTACGGCTTGCCGGGGCCGCGCAGAGCTTTGGTGCAACGCCAACGCCTCCGTCCCCAGGCATAAAAGGAAACTGAGGCACAGCGAAGGCCCGGCCGAGTCCTCCGCCCCGCCCCGCCCCCCGCGGCTCCCCCAGGCCCGCTCCCTCCCCGCTCTGCCAGCTCCTTTGTCCTGGGCCGCGGTCTTCCTGCCTCCTCCACCGCCTCCGCCGCCGCCTCCTCGCCTCGGGCGCGGCTGACGCGGCGGGGTAGGAATGCGTTTCCGGAGGGAGAGGACGGAGGCAGCGGCTTGGAGGAGCAGGATCAGCCGCGCAGAGAAGGAGGTGCCGCGGGGGTCGTTTCCTGCCAGGGGGCGGCTCTGGGCCGCCGAGTCTCCTCCTCCCGCCCCCAGGAGGAGGAGGAGTCGCAGCCGCCGCCGCCCGCCGCGCCCGAGACCCGGGAGGCCGCGCCAGCCCTCGGGAGAGACCCAGCGGGAGCCGCGGAGCAGCAGGCCCGAGCCGACCGCGCCGGGGCCTGGACGCCGCGCGGAGAAGGTAGGCGCCTTGGGGGGTGGGGCGGGCGGCGGCCTCCGGGCTCCCGAGCGCGGCCGGACCTCGGGCGGTCCGCCGCGCGCCGGGCCCTGCGTGTGGGACGTTGGGGCCGAGTGGGCCGTGGAGGCCGGGGCGGGGGTGCGAGCGGAATCCTGCCCGGGGCCGGAGAGGAAGTCTGGGCCGGCGGCCGCGCTCCCGGCTCCTCCCGGGGCCCTTCCTCCCTTCCCCCGGCCCGGGCGCCCCCAGGGCGCTGAGTCGACCCAGCGGCGCAGCGAGTGGGAGGGTCGTCGGCCTGGGCGCTGTCACGTCGGGGCTGGAGTCCGCGGAGGACCGGGGCCCGCGACCGGCCCCTCGGACACAAGCCATTCGTAGCAACCCTTGTCTGATTCGTGGCCCGGACCCCGTTGAACGAACTGACCCCACGCGGTGCCCGGGTTTCCGTCCGCCGCCTTGGGCGCGTGCAGGTGAGACGGCGAATGGGGGCAAGCCTCCCAGCGACTCGACGCTTTAGGACTTTGAACAGTCCTTGACGGTTTCCCTTTGTCTGGATTTCAGCGTTCGGTTTAGTAATTCGCTTCCAACTTCAGAAGTTGGGCCGTGGCCTTCAGGGCCTGTGGCCCGGGATGAATTGCCGGGTGGGCCCAAACAAAGTTGGCATCGTGGAGCCGCTAGGAGAAGAAGGCGCAGTGTTGGCATATATTTTTTTCCACTTCGTGTTTATGAAGGCCGCACTTGAGTGTGTCGGCTCCCTCTGCAGTGAGAGTCCTGGGCCCGGGCTCCCTGCCGCTCCGCAAGTTTGAGTGCCCGACCTGCCTCTGGTGCCTGTCTTACTACGTGTCAGTTCCTTTGCTTCCTAACGAGTTGTAGTTTTAAGAATATCAATATTTTATGCCCAAGTAGTTTTTATTTCACCAAACTTGTGCTTTTGAGTCAAAACCTAGCACCAGTAAATTACCCTCTTTAAGCTCTTCCCATCTGTAAATGGGATACAAGAATACCTACACTATAATAAAAGTAACTATTATTATAATAACGACAGTGTCAGCCATGCTTACCTGTAAGCACTTTAAGTCTATTTTCTCATTTTATCCTGGAACCGATGCAGTGAGGTAGGTGCCATTTTCACCCCCATTTTACAAATGAAGAAACTGAGGCACAGGGAGCATAAGTAATTTGCCTGTGATCATTCAGCTGGCAAGTGGAGAACTCAAGGGGTCTAGCTCCAGAGCCCATGTTTGAGCCACAGGTAACTTTCCATAACTACAATATAGTTGTGAAAATCAAATGGAAAACAATTTAGAGTGGATAATAAATACAACTCCTTTTCATCTCTTCTTGGTGTATTAAAAATGTATTTTTTTTTTAAATCTGGGGATGTAATTAATAACATAATTAGCAAGGTTTCTTGGGGTCACATTCCACATAGATACTCATGTGGGTAGAATTACTGGGTTGTTATTTTTTGTTGTTTTGATGGTACAAAAATAACAATGCAAAATGAATTTTGATTAGGTGTTTTTCTTAAACTACACACAGCCTTTAGGTTATATTAATAGACCGCTTTTAGAAATGATTAAGAAATTTTAGTTGAAGTTTACCTCTTCTGCATTTGTGGAGAGCTAGGCTCAGAGGGGGTAGGACCCACTTAAGCGTTCCACTGCAGTGTTCATATTTTTAAATACTTTGAATTCATTGATCAGTATTAAATGAGTGACTTAAGATAATGAAGTGGTACATAGAAAACAGAGGAAACAAGTCAGTATTTTGGGGACAGGTCTTTGAGGAAAAAGCCATTTACTTATCCTCTAAAATTTGTTGTAAAATGGAAGATGTTATTAGAATGCTGGTTAAGAAGACAGGGGATGTGGTTAATACTTCTGCAAATGGAAAGCAAATCAACTCCAAATTAAGGCATCTGTGTTGACTTCACAGATCTAAAATTTTTAAGTTTTTGTAATGTTGACTCTTTTTAAAAAGAATGCTAAATTCTATATTTTTATCATTTTGTAAGACCCTCAACATTCTGTACATGAAAAAGTATAGAATCAACAATACTGAAAATTGCTAGATATAGTAATTTTAACAATCAGGTGCCTTTTTTCTTAATTTTTTGGTCAGTATAATTAAAATCTAGCTCAAATTTCCATCACTAAATGGATATATAGTTCTCTATATTGTTACCCATAAATTCCTAATACCAGGAGCTTCTCTGGGGACATCTTGTCACTTTGTAATAGAATTAATCAGTTTAATGTGATAATTTTAATGGGATGCTTGCCACATAATAGCTTTATTGTTTGACTTCTTGCCAGATAAATTGTGGCTTACAACATTGGTGGGGGGGGGTGGGTAGGGTAGTGTAATTTTCTACCTCCAGAAAATATTTTCTCGTTGATATTCTGTTAGTGCACTGGTTTGCTCTTAACTATACTGCTAGAATGATAAGATGAAACATCTTCTACTTGGTGAAAGTTGCAGAACTTTTGAATTCGAGATTTTCAGTTTCTGAATGTGTAACAAGTTGAATTTATCTGAGGATTTATACAGGCCCTTGTTAAATTTTAGGTTTCCCCACTCTGTGTGGAAAGTTAGGATGTGTCAGGTTGTGGGTAGAATCCTACAAGATTCTATTGTGCAAATATGTAAATATCTCTTGTTGTATTAGCAGGTCTATTCTAACTTTGGTTATGTAGTGTGGGATTTTGTCCTTTTTTGTTGTAGTGGGGTGGATGGATTGACAGGGATAAGAGTAAGGGAGAGAGTATTATTCTTCAGGATCGTGAATGGTAGCAGTATCTATAGATGTAGAAAGCTGAAAAAATATTTCAGTATGTACTTGGGTTAAGGGAGGTACAGTGCATAAAGCCCAGAACATGAGCAGCCTTAGCGTATTTCAGTGGGTAGGTGAAAAAAATGTGGTATCTCTCCTCCAGGAGCCATGTGCAAAAGGAGCCAAATTATACTTTGTCAATTTCTTGTCTTTTTAAAGATGGATATTATAAGACTTACAGAATTGTTTTATTTATAGAATAATATTGAGTGGGTGTTTAGAAGTCAGCTACCTTTAAACTTTTTGGTTTGTGGCCTTTAGTAAGGTTAACCATATTTAGCAGTATGCTAAAGCATTTGTATATCATCTTGAAATATGTATGTGTGAATAAAAAGAAAGGGCTTCAAATGCCTACTGCATACCTATATAAACACATACACACATGGATATATATATATATCTTACTTATTGGACTAGTCTCATGTAGTCTCCAAAGTGCAGTTTCCTAGACTCCGGGAATGTATAAAATAACTTACTGGAGCATGGGAAGAACATATTAGATTTAATATATATATATATATATATATATATATATATATGTATATATATATACATATATATATTTTTTTATTTAAAGTTTAAAATTTTTATCATGACTTACAGTCTTAACTGTACTGCTGTAGAAGTACATGAATTTTAATATATAAAAAATATGTACATATTTTAGGCATATGTTTGTTCAAAAATCTTTTCAGTAATAAAAGTGAGTGATGGAAAAGCTTTGGAGATCATTGGCATAGGGAATGATTTGGATGGGGTACAAGCGCTACTGTATTCAGGAGGGGGAATTGAGATTTGGTTTTCAAGGTAAGAGACAAGCGCTACTGTATTCAGGAGGGGGAATTGAGATTTGGTTTTCAAGGTAAGAAAGGTGAAAGAAACCCAAAGTGACACGGGTTTTTGGGTAGGTGGTGTCATTTGCCAAGATAGGCAGTATGATCACAAGGGGGTGGTACAGGTTGACTGGAGGGAGAGGAAATGATGAATTATAATGCCGAGTGTTTTTATCAGTGACTATGGGACGTTGGTAGAGATGTCTAAGAGCGTAGTTGAACACACAGATTGGGAGCTCAAAATAAGAAGTCTGGCTGGGGGCTTCAGATTCTGGAATTCTTAGTCTACAAGGGCTAGTTGAAGCGATGGCCTGCAGATGAGACTACCAAAGGAGAGTGTGTAGAGTGAAAAGGGGCTGGACAGAAAGCCTGGGAACACTTACAAACTGTCCAGGGCTGGGTGGAGGAAAAGGAATCCAGGAAAGCATTTCCTGTCCTGTTTCTTCTCTTAATTCCTAATTCTTTTTGTGTGACAGTTTAGTGAGTGACTTGAGAATTCACAAGTTTTTCCTGTGGTTGACATTTTTGAGGTAAAGACAAAATGACTTAGTAGTCATTTTAGACTCATATTGGAAGAGCAGTTTGATGTAATAAAGGCTTTGTAATTGAGAGGTGGGAAACTTGGGTTTCGGTACAAGCTCTGCCACTGAATCCCTCTGTGACCTTTGTTGGAATACTTCACCTTCACCTTCCAGGGCTTTGGTTTCTACAGCTGCACCATATAGAAGTGGTCAGTATGTTTCCATCATTCTGTCATTCTGTGAGTCACCCAAGCAGTGTGGAGGGCAGCTCTCCTCCCGTGAGCAGCCATTTTCTTGTATCATAACCAGAGAGGACAGGTACTGTACCAAATCATTGCTTTAAGAAAACCTGTCAGTGTTGACCGGCCAAATCTATGACTGTTAGTTCTTTGTGGGATGTAACTCTGTAGTATGTTACATTTTAATCTGTGTATGGAGAGCCAGTTACCTGGAAAATGCTGTGCTGAG
Organism: Lynx rufus; assembly: GCF_022079265.1. Taxonomy (NCBI): domain Eukaryota; kingdom Metazoa; phylum Chordata; class Mammalia; order Carnivora; family Felidae; genus Lynx; species Lynx rufus. The sequence goes on along the minus strand of NW_025814889.1, from coordinate 29,853,579 downwards.
TGGAGGTGGAACAAGCAGTTGACGTGGACTTTGCTGTTGAGTGTATTGTCTAGTTAGGACAAGTTGTGTTTATTCTAGGGAAACATAACAAATACCAAAGAATACTTTACTCATTGTACTGTACCAGATAATTTTCTGTAATAGATTTTGGGAAAAGATCAGCATTGGCTTAAGTGGTTTTGGAAGGCTTTATAAAGGAGCTTGGAATGGTATGAGCACAGAAATGGGTGACAGATGGGTGACATATTCCAAGGACACTGCAGGTATAAGGCAGAATTCAGTTTAATTTAGCAAAGTGTGTGTGTGTGTGTGTGTGTGTGTGTGTGTGTGTGTGTGTGTGTATCTGTTGAAGGCCTGGATTTTGTCCTCCAACTTTTGTCTGGTGTGGTTCACAGACGTGAGTATAGTTATAATAGACATTTGAATTAAAACAACATGATATTGAGCATCACTGAAGGTTTGTTATTTGCTGTGCTAGAAACTTAAATAAAGAATCAGAAAAGGAGTAGTTCTGCTTATTGTGGTGTGAAGAGATGAAGAGCCAATGAAGGCCAAAAAAAAAAAAATAGCATTTTATTTTGTTGTGGGGAATATAGTTTCAGTGGATGAGGAAAGTATTTACATGAAAAACTTACTGGGAATGTACCATTTGAAGTAGAGAAGTCACATTTGAGTGTATAAATGTTTATTGAATGTGAGTAACTTACGCTTTTGTACTGTTTGTGAAATTCAGAATAATAATTAGCTCTCCAATATCTTACAGTTAATGTACGATTTTTCTTTTTTTTAGAGAGAGAGAGTGAGCATAAGCGGGAGAGGGGCAGAGAGAGAGAGAGAGAGAGAGAGAGAGAATCTTAAGCAGGCTCCATGCCCAGCATGGAGCCCAGTGCATGGCTTGATCTCATGACCATGAGATTGTGACCTGAGCTGAAATCTGGAGTCGGTCAGGTAACCGGCTGAGCCACCCAGGCACCACTGTATGACTTATTTCATATTATGATTTCAGTGCTTCCTAAAAGGGGTCATGGTAGGTCATATTTGATTGTTGGAGAAGGAGGTTGTAGTTTGAAAAAGTGCATTCAGCATTATATTAGGAAAAACAACAACAAAAAACACAATAGGAATGGATTTGTACTTGCTAAAGAAGCATGGATTTAAAAAGATTGAAAACCGTTTATTAAGTAGTCACTCAGGTTCTTATGTTTAGATGCCTATGACTAGTGAATGTGTTGGAGAGCAAGAAGAAAATTCAGAAATTAAGTAAAATGTAATCTACAGATAATCGTAATGATGTGTGTTGCTAAAAGCTTTCACATTGATCATTGTATTTAGATATTATTCCCACCTAGTGCTGAGTACAATGGGAAATTGATTTCTCCCTTTGTATAGTTTGTTTTAAAACATGTGTTATATATTTAAAATATATGTAGTGCAGTTCTTGTTCCACTCCACTACAGGGCAGAGATGAGCTATGGCAAAAGATATGGTCAAAATTTATTAGAGTTTTGATCAAGAAAGAATTTTAGAGTGATCTACCTAAAAGTAGGTAAAATTACACAATTTGGGAACATAATTTACAATTCCCCTTAATGAAAATAATGTGGAACAACTGTTACTTTCAGTGTTTATTGATGCTATTATAACAGGATGGTTAACATTTCACTTTTTGCTAGCTGCGTTCACAATTATCTTTGTAAACTTGCCCCATAGTTAAATTCTCAAACAAAACTCTTACTAACTTACTCCTTTCTCCTCCCAGGGAAGGGCCAAATCTATAGCCACAGGGAGTGTAGAGAAGGAACAGCTTACTAGGCTGATTTGAAAAATACCTTTTTTTTTTTTTTTTAACATTTTATGTATTTTTGAGACAGGGAGAGACAGAGCATGAACAGGGGAGGGTCAGAGAGAGGGAGACACAGAATCCGAAACAGGCTCCAGGCTCTGAGCTGTCAGCACAGAGCCCGACGCGGGGCTCGAACTCCTGGACTGTGAGATCATGACCTGAGCCGAAGTGGGCTGCTTAACCGACTGAGCCACCCAGGTGCCCCAGGTTTGAAAAATATCAATTGCTAGGTAATGTTTTCTCTTTTGAGTGCAAGGAGGATCTTGGAACAATTCATTTCAGGCAACTTTCCATGCTCATTTTGGATCAGCCTTTAATAATACGGCTTAACAGTTTTGTTAAAGTGTTTAGTTTCCTGCTTGTGTTTAAGTTTGTCCTTCTTGGGGCGCCTGGGTGGCGCAGTCGGTTAAGCGTCCGACTTCAGCCAGGTCACGATCTCGCGGTCCGGGAGTTCGAGCCCCGCGTCAGGCTATGGGCTGATGGCTCAGAGCCTGGAGCCTGTTTCCGATTCTGTGTCTCCCTCTCTCTCTGCCCCTCCCCCGTTCATGCTCTGTCTCTTTCTGTCCCAAAAATAAATAAACGTTGAAAAAAAAATTAAAAAAAAAAAAAAGTTTGTCCTTCTTCAGTCTTCGAGTTTATTACATGCCCCCTCAGCAGTTTTTTTTAGTTTAATGCTTGATTGTTTTTTGTTTGCTTGTTTTGTCTTTACCAGGTTAACAGTTTATTATAAAAGGATATAACTCATAAACAGCCAGGTGGAAGAGATGCGTAGGGCAAGGAATAGGGAAGGGGCAGGGAGCTTCTTCCATGCCCTCTCCCTAAATCTCCACAGCTTACCAACCCGAAAGCTCTGAATTCTTTTTTTTTTTTTTTCTTCATTCTCACATAGGCTCTCCTTTTGGAAGGGTGGTGGTAGTCTACCAGTTACCTGTTTCCTAGATCACTATTGGCTCTATCATAATGTGTCTGATTGGCTTGAATTATTTTGAATTCGGTGTGGTTTTTCTCGTCCGTGCTTTGCCTGCCATGTTGATTCTGTTGCTCATATTTAAGAGTTCTATAGGGATTTCAACTTAAATTTCCTCCCTGAGTTCTCTATGCTTTTCCTCTAGTTTTGTTCTTAACTGTTTTTGACTGATTGCTAGAAGACCTATTTGAGATTTTCTAAGTCTCTTCAAGAACATAATGAATTCATCTAGATTTTCTCCTGGAAGATTCTTCACTTCCTTTAACTTTTCTTCTGTAGAAGTTTTTCCTGAATAAGTTCCATGCCCTTACCTGCCCCCCCCCCCCGCCAGCTGATTTATCTTTGAGGCTCTTTATGTGCCAACATGCAGTATATCCATTCTTTATCTTTCCTGTGCACTTGTGGACTGGGTGGTAGGTGATGGTGATCCATCTTCCATATTCATGTTGCCTTGGAGAAGGTGGGTAGAGTACTTACTAGTGATGAATTTTGCTTCAGTCTATTCAGTTATTGTCATTTTCTTAAAGCATCTAGTCCCGTCATGAGCCGTTCTCAGGTTTCAAATCATTTTGTGAGCCTGTAGCTTTGGAGCAGACTAACCTTTGTTGTTGGAGCTCATTATCTTCAGGTTGATGCCACCTTTGGGTAAGAAGGGGTCAGTGCTCATAAAAAGCACTCTTTTATTCTGGGCGGGAGTAGTGAATTATAGAAAGGTTTCTAGTTGAGACTACTGTTCTATTTCTCCGCATTAGGCAGAAAAAGACTTCTAGTGAGGTATTAGTTGCATCTTCACATTGGAGTTTTTAGCCTTTTCTCTTTCCTATTTTCTCTCTCTTTCTTTTTTTCTTTTTTATCCTTTCTGCTAAGTTTTTGTTGATCATTAATTTTGGCTTATTGTTTGGGTCATAAACACTTTCATAGTCACCAGCACATACATCTTCCTGCCAGACAAAGGGAAGTAAAATGTTGACTTTCAATGTTCTTCTTGTAGGGGAAAGATGCTCTTGCCTCGGAGGAATGCGTCCTCCCTCTCACCCTGAAATTTGATGGAATAGAGATCAGTAGCATTTCTGAGCACCTTCCTTGTGGAATTCCCCATCTGTCTGCTCTCTGTGGGGAGAAGTGGGAAGAGCTGTATGTGAATTCTCTGAGGCTTGCAGTTTGGCTCTGTGTTGTTTTTATGGTCTACATTGATATTTAATACTATTCTTTTAGAATATTTTAGATTTTAGAAAAATCTAGATTTAGATTTTAGAAAAATATTTATTTTTTCCCTTTTAAAAAGCAGATACAGAAAATAATGATGGTGGGAGAGACTTGATGAATACAACTTTCTTATGTTTTTAGGAGAGATTTATGATATACCTTAATGTAGGTATCCTCATCTTTTCTACCATTAAGGGGAAAAGATTTTAAAATGTTATGACATAGGGGCGCCTAGGTGACTTAGTTTGTTGAGCGTCCTACTCTTGATTTTGGCTCAGGTTATAATCTCACCGATCTCATGGTTTGTGGGACCGATCCCTGTGTCGAGGCCCATGTTGGGTTCTGTGCTGACAGCAGAGCCTGCTTGGGACTCACCCTCTGCCTCTCCCTGGCTCACATGTGTGCTTTCTCTCTTTCAATACATAAACAAAAAGGACATAAAAAAGGAAGTAAATTCTATTGTCTGAAAGAGCATTTGAAAAGTGAAAACCCTTAACTTTTTTTTAAGTTTTATTTATTTATTTTGAGAGAGTGCATATGTAGGGGAGGGGCAGAGAGAGAGAGAGAGGGAGAGAATCCCAGCAGACTGTGCATTCAGTGTGGAGCTTGAAGTGAGGCTCGAACTCCCCAACTGTGAGATTAACCAACTGAGCCACCCAAGCACCCCACCCTTAACTTTTCTTATTAGAAACCTACTTATATTGAAAGCTTGAGCTTTTGAATCAGACCTAGATTCATATTCCAGCTGTGTCTAGCTTTATCTGGTATAGTAGATATGTAATAAATACTTGCTGATTTGAATTTAATTGGTTGTATTGAATAAAAATGTACCCTTTGCAAATATTTTATAGGAAGAAATCTTTTGTGGATGACTTCTTTTTGTACTAGTTGGCTTTGGGCACCTTATTTTAAAACTTGAAATAACTGTAACTCACCATATTTTTAAAAGTAATTTTTCTGTAAAATGTAATTGTTTAATTTCTATAAATTTAGTACATAAAAAGTTACTGAAGATGTTATATGTAAATATAAATGCCAAATGAGTTATTTGTGACAATGTTAAAAACATTAAGTATATATTTAGAAGTTTGAATAGAACATAAAATCACACTTAATTTGGTGGATAAAAGTGAGTTTAGAGTGGAGATTAAAATAATTATGTGCAGTTTTTGACAATGTATGCAGTTCAGGCTATTAACCACGAAAATGTATTGTTTGGGGGAGATGTTTAAGATGATTTATTGTTTAAGGAATGAATTATGACCCCTTAGATAAACTTGAATATGGTAAAAAAAATAATACTAGGGTAAAATGTCTCCACAGAAATAAGATGCAAAACCTGTGGGTACACTCATGAAATTTGACAATTAAAATAACTTGTTAGCCTCCATTCAGTTTGAAGCACTGAGAAATAAACTCACAGAACATTATAAATCCTTTCCATTTCTATGCTTTGAGTCAGTTCTCACACTCGACAGATATTCTTTTTTTTTTTTTTTCAATAATGACTTGAGTAGACCTTCAAAAACTTAGTTTCACGAAGCACAAATCCAATCTCACAGCTTGTGATTCAGACAGTCTGATCTCCATTATACCTGTGTGACTCTGGAGAAGTTATTTAACCTCTCTGTGGTTTGGTTTCCTCATCTGTAAAGCAAAGATAATATCATTGCCAACCACAGAGTCACTTGGGAGAGATAGCTGTTATTATTTTTTATCATTATTATTATTATAATCATTTGAAGGTGAATTAAAAGTGAGATAACTTTGCTACAAATTACCCTAAATCATCAAAACTCAGTGTATTGTGTTATTCTTGTCTGTGCCTGCTGTGTACCTACTCTGGCCCTGTAAATGAACAAATCTTCCTTTTGTGGAACTACAAACAGGACTACAAACAGTCCATGAATGAAATCCCACTGGTGTAGAGCGTTCAGATTCATGTTTCTACTGGTAAGATGTCTTTTCAGGGAAGTTTCCTTCTTTCAGCCTCTCCTAGGTTTGCTTCTCCTTGACAGAAGCCTCAAGTCTTCTATTTGTATTAGGTATGTTCTCTCCTACCCTGATCTTGTGTAAGGTAATCTGTGATACTGATGTTCATAAATAACCTGTATTTTGCCTAATGTAATATAAAACATCGAGATTTTGCTGCTTTTATTATTTTACATATAAATTGTTAGGAATCCAAGTGTTAGAACGTGTATTTAGTAGAATAATCCTTAGATGTGGAACCTAAAATAAGTCATCTAGTTATATTTAATTAATATGATAATTAGTATCTAATATTAAAGCTTCTGATTAAACCTTATTGTTAAACAGCATAGAAAGGTTTTGGTAAGTCTCTGGATATAATAATGAACATTTATCTTTTCTTGGCAGCCGTGTTATTTCTAACCCTTATCCTTTCTTCCAAATCTTGTTTCCCCCCTAATGTGGATCAGTCAAAATTTTTCTGGTTATAATTACGAATGAAAAAAAGCAAAATCTTCAAACATAGTTCAGAAATTTGGAGCTAGGCATTCTGTCCATTCTCTTAACTCTGTGCTAGCCTGTTATTGAAGTGCTGGGCATAACACACTCCTTGCCCTCCTTAAGCTTAACTGGTTTGGGTTTTGTTTTTGGTTTTTGGGTACCTCAATATTTTCAGTTACCTTTACCTTTAGTTTCTTTATTAAATATGAAGATACTGCACTTCATACAAAGAACGCCAAGCACTGACTTCCAGGAGATGGCTATTTATAAGACAGGTTAGCTTCACACAGCTAGTAGATGGATAAGAGCTACATGTATCTTAAATACTAAATTACAGTGTTTTTTTTTTTTTTTCAATTTATTTATTTATTTTGAGAGAGAGTGCACGTGTGTGCCAGTGGGGGAGAAAGGGAATTCCAAGCAGGCTGTGTGCTCTCAGTGCAGAGCCCTATTCGGGGCTCGATTGCACAAACCTCAAGATCATGACCTGAGCCAAGCTCAAGACTCATGCTTAACTCACTGAGCCACGTAGGCACCCCTTCAATACTAAATTTTTTTTTTTTAATTTTTTTTTTCAACGTTTATTTATTTTTGGGACAGAGAGAGACAGAGCATGAACGGGGGAGGGGCAGAGAGAGAGGGAGACACAGAATCGGAAACAGGCTCCAGGCTCTGAGCCATCAGCCCAGAGCCCGACACAGGGCTCGAACTCCCGGACCGCGAGATCGTGACCTGGGTGAAGTCGGACGCTTAACCGACTGCACCACCCAGGCACCCCTCAATACTAAATTTTTAAAACAGATTGTTTATATTTGATTTAGTACATGTATGTGTGTCTGACTTAAAACCCTCCACAGTTCTTGCATCATCAGGGTCTTCAAGAGTTCATGCAGATAAAACTCACACTCTTTTCTAGCTGTTCTCTTGAGTCTTTCAACTCCAGTGGCCTTTGAGCACTGAATTAGAGACCCCTTCTGTCCTCACCTCCTCCTGGCCTCTTCTCTGATTGCAGCCAGTGCTGCTGGGAACAGTTCATTTTATGACTCACTTTTGGCTGACTGCAGCATGCCTCAGGTTCCTCTTGGGACCTCCCTTGTCCGTCTGTGGGGTGAGAAGCTGGTGCAGCCTTCTGGGCAGATGCACTGTAGTTCTTGGAAGTGTGGGGGAATTAATACTCCTTGGGGCAAACTTTTACCTGTGGGGACTAGAATTAATTAATGTACTTCTCCACATTGACCCTCTTCTGGACACAGTTTCTGTATGCTTCTCAAAACTTCTCAGCCAGATCAAGCCCCCAGGCACCCCCATGGTAAATAAGTCTCCTGAATTGGCTGTCTCGGTTCACTCTTTTTAGTATCTGTGTCTTTCCCTGGGGTCACCTCGGTAATAATAATCGCCTGCACTCCTGTTTTTGTCTCGACCTCTACTTTCAGAAGGAACTCTGGCCAAAACAATTGCCCAAAGCTGTAGCATCACTTAGACCTTTTTACCTAAGACTGCCTGTCTCTGAAATGATAAACCTGTCCTTATTTTCTAGCTCTCTTCCCTCCCCTGTTTACATGAGCCCCTTTTCTCTCACCTACCTGTTGTGCTCTTTGTTGTTAACTCTTTGTCAGCAATGCCAAGGCCTCCTCAGTGCCTGCACTTGTTCTGTAAACCAATGGATTAATGCAGTGATTTCGAAGTGAAGTCTGAGAACCCAAGGGAAGTAGTCTCAGTGATTTGAGCTGTAAGAATTTGTAAAACAATGTTGTGCTTTTGTGCTAATAATTGTAACAATATGCAACCAACATCTGGATTATCTGGTTGACTACCTTGTAACAGAGTACTTATTATTTTAGTGCCTAGTTTGTATTTGCATATGTAAATGTTGGTTCATAATGTGTGAGAGCCAGGACTACGAAGCATTTTATATCTAGCTTTAAGTTGGCTGTATATACTTAAATGAATTGAAAATTGGTATCACTAGGGTGTCTACAGTAACTATTTTCTATTTAGAGAGGATCTGCACATTAATTGTGAGAACTCTTCTGGGCTTCTGAGTAATGTCAGAGAAAAATGTCATACAATTTAATATAGTTCTGCAAAACTTTTTGAGCATTGACTTTGTGCCAGGTGCTTCTAGGTACTAAAGCTGAATAAGACACACCAGGCCTCTGTCTTCTTGGAGCCCGGAGCCCATCAGGAAAGATGGGTGTGAGCAGGTAGTTTCGAGTGTTGCAGATGGGCCTTTGTAAGCCCTCAGCTCTGTGATGCTGCTATTCGCATTCCTAGTGTCCTCCAGCCTTCAGCCCCACCTACTCCTGCCCTGCCCCTCCTGCAGAAGGGACCTAGGCTGCCCTGCTCTGCACTGACTGAAAGAAGCCCCTCTCCTTGGGCTCCTACACTCACCCGCACTCTGGATGCTCGCCCTCTCTGTGCCTTGGAGGCTCACCCTCTCCACACCATCAGTTACCCTCTCCTGTGTCTTCACCTCTCCAGCTCGCCTCTTTTCTGGAGTGTTCTTTCCTTCACAGTCTCCTCTGTTTCCTAGTTTCGGTTGTGCCTCTATGCCATCCACTGTTGGGTAATCATCTCTGACCCTGACCTACCTCCTGAGATGAGGATCTGTGTCTTAACTTCCCCGTAGGTGTCGTCCTCCTTTGCTTCCCCTCAGGCTTCTCACCTTTTGCAGATCTGTAGCTAAGACATTATTTGCTCCTCTAACTTCATTCTCCTTCTGCCTTCTTTGTTCAAAATGGTGATTCTTTTCTTTCTCACACTTCCTTTTCTAAGCAACTGTCAGGCCCCACTGGGCTACGTCCTAATCTCACGTTTGTCTTCTTGTTCATCACTACCGTGTGAGTTCATTTAGGCCCAGCCTCAGCAGTGAGAGCGGTGCCCATTTGTAGCTCTTGTCTTGACCCTCCTCCCCTCCCTCACTGATTTTCTGCCATGAGTGTGTTGTGTGTGTGTGTGTGTGTGTGTGTGTGTGTGTGAGTGTGTGTGTGTGGCATGTGCTGTTCCATCCTGTGGTGTCTCCCTGCTGTGTATCGGGGAGTATCTCAACTGGGCATGGCTGGCTGGCTGCAACCTAATTCCCCCTGCCTTGCTGTCCTCGGTTTCCCTTTTTCCCATCTCATAACTTAAGTTTCAGAAATGCATAAGTATGTTAAGATTCTTTTTGGCCTTTATGATTTTTTAAGATTTTAACATAATTTGTACTTCAGAAAATTACAGGGATAAAAATATTCCTTCCCACAGACTAGATTTAGCTTACAAATAACATATAGATACATGTTTTCTAGTCTTTCTTCTGTAAAGCTAGAGCGAGACAATCCCAGTTGGGTGGTGAGGGTTGGGGAGTCACCCAAACATGTATGTTTAGAAATAAGATTGGAAAGAAGTTATCTAATTCTTCTCGGGACTCCATGACTTTGCACGTACTAACCTCTTGCCTGGAACACTTCTCTCCATTTGCCTGCCTGGTTCCCGTATGTCTGCATTTCTAGTGTTGCCAAACTCATGAAGCCACTGAACGTGGCTAGGCAGATTTTGGTGTCCTCAGCGCACTTTGTCCTTATTTTCATTACAGAAACCATCACATCATATTGTCTTGGAATGGAAAATTCCTGAGACAGCAAATTTTGTATCTCCATATATGGCACAAAACCGGACATAGTTGGCAGAGGAGGAACTTCCAGAGCAGTGGGGGAGAAACCAGGAGAGCCCGAGGACTAGAGTGCATTAAGAAAGAATGGCGATGTGTATTAAGTGCTTTGTGTGAATTCTGTGGGTGGCAAACTGACGTATCTTGCAGAATACGTGTTATAGGCAGTCAAGACATTTTTGAGTGAATGAATGAATGAATGAATGAATGCAGACAGTAAGATAAGGCCTGGAGGGTTCTCTTTTGCAAGAGCAGTTTCACATGCATGGTAGGAAATGGACACCAGTTACAGCTGGTTGAGGAGGGAGTAGGGGATTACAGAATGGAGAACAGTGTAGATAACTATTTCTAGGCCTTTGATTTCAAACAGGAGACAAAAGATAGGATCAGGATAATGCCTGGAGGCATCTCTCCCTGTTGGCCCCTCATACTGAACTGTTCTGCATGTAATGCCTTTGGTAGGAAACTCCTTTGCTTGGGAATCAGTGGAGCACAAGCCTCACCTACTGAGCTTGTGGTTTTAGGCCCTGGTGGGCATCCAGGTAAATCTGAAGTGGATACTTACAAGACCACACTTGGAGACGTGCTTCCTGAGGAGGTTCTGAAATGCTGCAGGAAGCTCTTGGGGTGTCCTTCTTCTCCCCACCCATGCAGGAGTATCTAGTACCTTCAAGAGCTGGATTGACGGGGAGGCTGCTGAATCTTCTGTGCCATTTCCTCCGCATGTCCTGCTCTCTGTGGCGCACTTTCTTCCTGGCCACTTCTAACCCGGTCTCTTCTCAGCCTTGTCCTCACTGTTCTTTACTCTTCATTGCTGCCTTCTTCTGTCTCCAGTGGCTTCTCTGTTTCCTTGAGGGAAAGACTGGCCTTTTACAGGCGTAACCAGCCAAGGACAGTGCCTCTCTGTGTCTTGTGAGTGTGCTGACCAGTCACAGGAGAGTTGACAAGTGTCCTTGAAACTGTTCTCAGCTCCTGTCCTGTTCTCTCAGCTGCTCTTCAACACTAAAGTCTTGTTCTGCCTTCTGGGTCTGGAGCTCTTCCAGAAGGCTGATCTCTGGCTTGTCAAGGTTTGCAGAAGGAAAAGGACAGGGTGGTTAAAGTAATATTTTAAAGGTACATAGCATAAGGTTGCGAGGCTGACTAATAATAGAATGTTTCTGTGACCTAGTAACTTTAGCTTAGTGGTAACCCTCTGAATTGTGTAATATTTTAAAAGGTTTTTCAAAGCAGTCTAGTGGTCATGAAGTAGCCTGAGGAATATCCTGAGGAAACACATATCAGCCCATATATGGAACAAATATTTGTTCTGTTCACTTTGTGTAGAAACTGCCCAGATGGTCCATTCATCACAGTCTTAATGTTCCAGGCCCTTTTTGTCATAACTTTGGAATTGATAACATTATGCAAATTGCTTAGAATTTTAGTCTATGTGGATTTATGGCACATAAACCTGTTGGATAGGCCATAGAAGGCAAACTGTAGGCATGGCCTGTTTCCATGACACTCTGCCTCTGTCGGTTTTTCGGATGCAGTTACAAGTGATATGTGAGCAAAACTATAAGCTCGTGGCACAGCAGAACTTTCTGGTCTGAGCACAGTGTAGAGTATGTAGCTACGCAAGTTATTCTTACTGCTCTTCTCTGGGAAGCCAACAGAGAAAGCTTAAACAGCATTTAACAGCAGAAGAGGCACAGGAATCCTGGGGTGCTCTGAGCACAATTTTGAAGCACTCTCCCAGAGCAGTGGGAATAGCATCCTAGAATAGAAGCTTTTGAAGCTAGAGGTTTGTTTGTTTGTTTGTTTGTTTGTTTGTTTTTTAAGAAATGTTTTTCCTACTAAAGGAAATTTACCAAGACAGAAGAAAATCCAACACAGTTACGCAGCCATAATTGTTTTTATGAAGAAAGTGAAAAGAAGAAAACACTATGACAGTTTTAAGACAAAGAAACCTATTATTTTTATATTATGTGTATGTACTTTATGTTTGTACACTGTAATTTTTACATACATGTCATCTGAATATGTACTTTACATTCAAAATCATTTTAAAAACATTTTTGGTCTATACTGTATTTGGTTTTTGTATTCTTGTGGGAGAGGCAGATATTCATGCATAATTGGCTCCTGGTCCAAGAACAGTAAACAGTTAAAGGATAGGGTTAGTGACCTGTGGCGAGACCCATCTTTGACCAGCTCTGCTAAAGTGTAGATTAATATTATGAAAATGGAAAATAGTCCTATACCTAATGGGTGCAGGTTGGGATAATTCTGAATAATATACAGGATAATAATTTATCTTTGGAGATTCTGGGAGACATTTAAGCCTCTGTCAGGTCTTCTTAAGCTACCCTCCCAAACTTTTTCTTTTTAGGTCTCATTTGTAGATCTAGAAATTACAGGGAATTGAATGGAATATTTCACTAATCCCATGCATAGAAGTTGATTTTATTTAAAAAGATAACTAATTCTAGGAGATCAGACTCAAAAATTAAGTCAGGCGTTCCTTGTATAGGATGTTGGTCTTAGCCTGAGGAGAAATGGAAATTATTGAAAAGTTGTAATCAAGGGGGTGAACCGTGAGGATTTCGACAGGTTCACTCAAAATTCAGTATTGAGGTAACGGAGGCATCTGGATGTGGCTGGCTGTGTGGCCCCCATAGGAGCCACCGAAGGTAATAGGCATAGAGAGAGATTCTTTGGAACAAAGACTGTTAATAGCTTTTATGGTGTTAGCGAATACTTGGCACTTTTTTGAGCACTGTTAATTAGATGTTAAAATATATTTGATAGGGAGAAAGGCAAGAATGGATTCAGGGATCTGGCACGGAAACTATTGTAGAGTAAGTGAAAGATGAGGTAACTGGGAAGGGGAGGTGGTGGGAAAAAGGATATAAAGAAGGATGGCAGAAGAAATGGTCTGAGAGGTATTATGTTTATGAAATCAACAGAAGATAAGGTGACTGGGAATGTTTTGTGTTTAACGTGTTATCTTTTTTGTTATTTTCTTAATATTTAGCCATGTACATTTTGTATTTCAGATGAATTTACAACTGATTTTCTGGATTGGACTGATCAGTTCAATTTGCTGTGTGTTTGGCCAAGCAGGTAAAAAAAAAAAAAAAAAAAAAGTTTTCTGGTTATCTTTTCGTTTCAGTGTCTTGTATTACTTCTTGATCAGTTAGATTCCATCATGCTGCTCCTTCTGAAAGCCCTGCAGTGCCCCATCTCACTCAGGGTGACAGGCAGTGTTCTCACAGGGGCCTGCAAGGCCCTTCGGCACCCGGCTCCTCTCGCTGCTACCACCCAGAATAGAGATAAGGCCAGTTGGCTAAGGAAATGCCGAAGCGACAGGAATACAGTACGCTGCAGAAAGGTCTTTTAAGATTGTAACAGAGGTTTAAGTGAGCAGAGAGAAAGCAAAGGTGTGTAATGTATTAGAAAATAAAGTAAATGTGTAGGATGATGGATTATGAACAAGCCATTACTATCACAACTGATGTTCTAGAAGATGTTCTCCCTCTTTGATCATAAAATCTTGGCAAAATGTTGGCATTATCTAGAAGATGAATAAAAAGTAAAGCTGAAAATGTATTTAATCCTCTTACAAACCATGGTGCACCCACCTCTGGAATAATGGATGTGTAGTTCCCTCCTCCAAATCTCAAAACATACATTACATGTGACATTTATTTGATCTCAGGACAGGAAGGAGTTACTACATGGAAAAATGAAGGAAGAAACTTTAAAGGAAATTAATGATAATGTTGATTTACTTAAAACCAACAACAACATAAAATCTCAAAGTGTGTAGATGTCAGAACACCATCATCTTCTCAACAAGATGAGAAACTCAATAAAGGTTTAATTTCATTAGCATGTATAGAGACCTAATAAAAACAGATGAATGCCATAGAGGAATCATTTGCAAACAAAATTTACAAAACAAATGGTCAGTAAAATATGGTAAGAATGAAACCTTAAATAAGTGACAAGTGAATTGATACTCTAATTTATATGGATTAAATGAGTAAAAGATTTTTTATATTAAAAAAGTACTTGGAGGCGCCTGGGTGGTTCAGTCGGTTGAGCAGCCGACTTAGGTTCAAGTCATGATCTTTTGGTTCATGAGTTCGAGTCTCTCATCAGGCTCTTTGATGACAGCTTGGAGCCTGGAGCCTGCTTCAGATTCTGTGTCTCCTTCTCTCTCTGCTCCTCCCTGCTCCTGCACACTCTTTCTCTCTGTCTCTGAAAAACATAAGTAAACATTAAAAACAATTTTTTAAAAAAGTACTTGGTGCTTGCTGAAGGTTTGGTGAACATGGTATTTTGTATACTGTTTTTGGGATTATAAATTAGAATATTACTTTTGGATAGAAGTTAGTGTATATTAAGAATATTAGGGGCGCCTGCATGGCTCAGTTGGTTGAGTGGCTGACTTCGGCTCAGGTCATGATCTCGCGGTCCGTGAGTTTGAGCCCTACGTCGGGCTCTGTGCTGACAGCTCAGAGACTGGAGCCTGTTTCAGATTCTGTGTCTCCCTCTCTCTGACCCTCCCCGTTCATGCTCTCTCTCTGTCTCAAAATAAATAAACGTTAAAAAAAAAAATTAAAAAAAAAAAGAATATTAAAAACATTAATAGTTTTCCACTCAATGTTTCTATTGTTTTTCATCTGTGATAAGGAAATCATTAGAGTTTTACATTGTGAGAATGGTCACCACAGTGGGTACATATATGTGCATATATGTTTATATTTGTGTTTGGAGAGTTTGTGTGTGCACGTGAGCAAGTGTGTGAATGATGCACTTATGCAATTGAAAAAAATCTAAATTTGTCCAACATTAAATAGGGTACATTAATATAGTGTAATATATAACCATTAAAAGGCATATTTTTGAAGATTTTTTTTTTTTAAAGTTTATTTTGAGAGAGAACGTGAGTACCTGAGCAGAGAGAGAGAGGAGAGAGAGAGAATCCCAAGCAGGCCCCATGCTGTCAGTGCACAGCCCATCATAGGGCTCAATCTTATGAACTATGAGATCATGACCTGAGCCAAAATCAACAGTTGGACACTTAACCAACTGAGCCACCCAGGCTTCCAGTTCCAAAGAACTGGAAATGAAACAAGATAAAGTATAAAAAGTAGTATGCAAAATATATATTCTCTATATAAATAATGTCTCTATGTGTGGTTCCTTGCTATTTTTTTTTTTTAAATCTGTCTTTATAGAAAAAAGACTGGAAAGAAATATACAAAAGTGTTAACAGTAGTTATCTCTTAGGGAGTGGATTATGGGTGATTTTTTTGTTTTTTATACTTTTATACATTTTCCAAATTTTCTATTACGGGTATATGTTAGGTTTATAATTAGAGAATACACATTGGAGACAGACCATGTTAGTGCTTACCACATGAAAGGCATGCTGATCCTTAGGTAGGTTCAAAGAAATGTGAGACATACTTTGGACATAGAGCTTGAAAAATCATGAGATTGTGGACTGGATGAATTGGGCTTTTCAAGTATTTATATACTAAAAATAAAAGGAAAGCAGTTGCAGATGCTTCTGGAGGTATGGATATGGTAGTATGAGTTAATTGAAAATAAATAATATTTTACCCAGTTGTAAGAAAACTGACAATTATGACCATCAAACAATAGATCCTGAAATTATGCCTTTGAGGAAAAGAATAAGCGTATAGATTACTGGTACGTAGTCTGCTCTAGAAGACAAGAAAAAGATCACTATTTTTTCATGGCTCTCTATGCCAAGGTAATCTGAAATCACCAGTCTTTGGAGTACATCTGGATCAGTTCAGTAACTATTATGTAACATAACATAACATAACATAATGTAACGTAACATGATGTAATATGATATGATATAATATAATATATAGTACTATAATATGTAACAATATATGACATATTTTGTTATTCATATTTAACGTTTATATATGTTGCATTTTAATCATTTTTCATTATTTTCTCTCTTGAGACTTCAAGTAAAGTTGTCTGTTCTTTGTTTCTCCTGACAGATGAAAATAGATGTTTAAAAGCAAATGCCAAATCCTGTGGAGAATGTATACAAGCAGGGCCAAATTGTGGATGGTGTGTAAATTCAGTAAGTAAGATTGCTCAAGGCATTTACTCTCTAGTCATTTACTGTTGCCCAATTTTGTACCCTTATGAAATGTTAGATATGATTTTCACTTAAATCAGTGTTTATCGAATAAGTATCAATTCTGTGTCTAACACTATGTGATGGTCTGGAGGTGTGCTATTTAAACACAGTAGCCACTAGGCACGTGTAGCTATTGAGCACTTTAAATATGCTCCAAGATGTTCCAAATTGAGAATTACTGTAAGCCCCAGATACATCCCAAAGTTTGAAGACTTAATGATTAAAAAAATCATTAATAATGTTGAAATGATAATATTTTGTATATATTGTTAAAATTAGTTTCCTGTTTCTTTTTATTTTTTCTTTTTGTGTGGCTACTAGATAATTTTAAAGTACGTTGGTAGCTCGCCTTTGTGGCATGCATTATATTTCTGTTGAATAGCCTCCCATAAATCCCTAGCCATTTAATTTGACTGTTGTAGATTTTTCTCTTTTTTTGACAGGAGAGGTAGAAATTAACCTTCCTAATTATATTTGAATTAAAACTAAAATAGAATTGATTTGCATCCTAATAAAAGCCCATTGAGATTAGGGTTTAAATTTTATTCAGTGGTACATTGCTTACTTGATACCTTTCACAAAGCTTACTAATGTTAAATGAAAAAGTAAATGTATGAATGAATGAATCAAAACAGAATAAAGGGAAGTCATTTTGAGGATTTATAATTTATTCACAGGGTAAATAATATCAGAAGGTCAAAGGTTAATTGCTTGATTTTAGTCAGACATTTGACCCCACACATTTCAACTGCCTGTTTGTAGCTGTACGTAACTGGTCAAATATCAGATATTTTGTATGGTTTAACCATATGAAAGGGAAAATCAGAGGTTTTTGTTTCGTTATTTCAAAGTTTTCCTAGTGACACTTTCTGTTCTCATAAAAATGGTATTCTGGAATTCAGTTGGAGACGGTGGAAGAAATAGGGAGTGCTCTGAGTTTTGTCTCAGGTAAGGCTTACTTGCCAAACTGTTCTTAAGCCTTTGATATTTGTGGCATAATTCTTAAATTATTAAAGGGTATTTCAGAATGTGTTTAGTGAAACTTTGAGTGTTACAGTCTTAAGTTTTCCACGCTAGGCTCCTGTGCTTTGGTAGTATTTTAGGTTTGATAATACAAGAAAGTAGTTCAGCTTTGAATTATCTGACCTTTGGTATTCCCTTCCAGGTGTTTTTCTAGTTACATAAATGCTCTTTATGTAACTGATCAAAAAAAGTAACTGATCAAAACCATTGTATATTCTTTGTATTTAAATATCCTCATTACACAGCGCTGTGAAATTTGTAGATAGTAAACAAATACCATATGAAATTGAAGATAAAGTGACCCAAAATAAAAGGCATTTCCTCATTTTCCCAGTGTCAAAATTAAAAAACAAAAAAAACAAACAACTCTGGCCTAGTACAATTATATACAATTTTTAGGGATATATGTGAAATACTCAAATGTCTATTATAATAATTGATTGTTATAGGTACACATTTTGAAGTGACACATACCCACCCACACACTAAGGTCATTGTTTTTCTCCTCTCTCAGATTTCATGAAAAACTTCCATTCAGAGATTTTACGTGCATCTTAACAGCAGTGTTTTTGCTTTCACTGAGATACTTCTTCAGTCATCTGATAAGATTTTTTTTTTCTATCTGATAATATTTTTATTTCCATCTAATTTGTTTGAGGTATAACACATTTTGAGGTCATATCACTACTGGAAATTTTACCCCAAGCCACAAGTACCATTTATATACCATTCAGACCTTTTTTATTTTTATTCTTTTAAAATGCACTCTGTGGAAATATATTCATGACCTTGTCAGGTAATCAAATTTTACTGCGATTATTGTTTTGTATTGTCACATAATCACCACTGTGATTATTGTTTTTAAAAATAAATTTTAAAAGGCTTATTTAAAATACTAGCCAATACTTGAAATTTTTTCAAACCTCTAGGAATACTTACTAATTCTGTGTTAAGTTTCTTGGTCTCATTTTTAAAAATTGTATCATTAATTGAGACATCTTCAGGCTAATGAGAGACTTATATAAGATTTTTCTAAGGGAAATTTTGGGAAAAAAATACTTGTCCAGTATTTGGGTATATACATTATTGTGGCCATTAAGCATTCTGAATAAGTGATTTCACTGAAGAAATTCCTTTGATTAAATACTTGTAATTTGAAAGTGGAACAGTTCAAATGTACATTTAGGTCAGTCCTAAATATTACCAAAGTAATAAATTATTAATAATATATTAACAAAGGTATTACTTTTCTAGAGAATGAGTTTGTTTGTTTTTAAACAAGAGCATATGATTTGGGTGAAGAGGGTATTTTGTTTAAAAACCAAAAATGAGGGGCGCCTGGGTGGCTCAGTCGGTTGAGCATCCGACTTCAGCTCAGGTCACGATCTCACGGTCTGTGAGTTCGAGCCCCGCGTCGGGCTCTGGGCTGTTGGCTCAGAGCCTGGAGCCTGCTTCCGATTCTGTGTCTCCCTCTCTCTCTGCCCCTCCCCCGTTCATGCTCTGTCTCTCTCTGTCTCAAAAATAAATAAACGTTAAAAAAAAAAAAAAAAAAAAAACAAAAATGAAGTGTGTTAGTTGTGTCACTTGATTTTTGCATTTAAATATTGCATGTTTGCAATTATGATTAAACAGAATGTTTGGCTATTATACTTACTATTTATACCTATATTTTGTATGTCACTTAGACATTTTTACAAGAAGGAATGCCTACGTCTGCGCGATGTGATGATTTAGAAGCTTTGAAAAAGAAAGGTTGCCATCCAGATGACATAGAAAATCCCAGAGGCTCCAAAGATGTAAAGAAAAATAAAAATGTAACGAACCGTAGCAAAGGAACGGCAGAGAAGCTCCAGCCGGAAGATATTACTCAAATCCAGCCTCAGCAGTTGGTTTTGCAGTTGCGATCAGGTACAGAAATCTAATTGCATGAATACCTTTATTTCAACAGGAGCTTTTTGACAACTTTATATTTTCCATCAAGGGGTTTTCACATATGGACTGGTACTCACATAGAAATGTGGAATGTGTCAAACTTTAGAAATTTGTAGCAGACATAGCAATCTGCAAGTCACATATACTTGGGATAATAAAGGTTGCCTCATGTTCAAAGCAAATTCTGTTAAAGAGTCAGAAAGTATTATATTTAATGGGTTTTAAAAATAAAAGTATCCATCCTGAGGTATAATTACTTAATATACAGACAACATTCTAACCTGTGTCTTTCCTTGTATTTGTTTAATGTTGTGAAAATAGTAAGTTTTTAAGAGAATCTGCAGCAGTCCTGCATCTGAAAAAGAAAGAAGAAAACAAGCCTTCTTCCTCCACTTCCCAGTTTCCGTCCCTTTTCTCTCAACAGAATGGTGCACGCTTGTGGTCTCCATGACTTCCCCTCTTGAGCACTTTTCAGTCTGCTTCTCTACCTGTTTTGGCAAAGCTCTACCATCACTTTGAACCACCAAACCTAGTGGATCCCTGTCAGGGCCTTTTTTCTTCTTTTAACCTTTCTGTACCGTTCCTTGAAACTTCTTGAAATGCTCTCCTCTTGGCTTCAGCAGTAGCACTCCTAGTTTTTATCTCTTAACATTACTTTCCAGTCTCCTTTTTGTGTCTTTTTTCTCTCTTCCTCTTTGTAGTGCAGTTAATTGTTGCTTTTCCCTCGTAACTTTAAAGCCATTTGTGTGCTGTAACACAGCCTTTCTCCGAAGCCCCAAACACATTTACTCAGCTGCCTACTAGAAATCTGTATAGAGAACATCCACAAGTTAACAAACAATGAGTTTTCACCCAAACCTTCTCTTTCTTCTGTGTTTTCTAAATGCATTTTACCTTCTGCCTCTTTTATCCCTCGCCTCTTCTTCTTCCTCATGGTTTCAGTTCAGATCTTCATGTCTTCCTCAAGGATTTTTGCAGTAGTTTCTTAACAAGCCTCTTTGTCTCTACAGTTCATTTTTAAAACTTTTTTTTTTTGCCAGGTTTTCTGAAGTAAAAATCAGACGATGTTTACTTAACATATAAACAGAGTACAGAATGTCTTACAACTTCACCCTCTAGAAGTCAGGTATACTCTCTAATGTGCCCTGCCTTACCCACCCCAGTCTAATTTATGCAGTTTCATCTATCTCTTGTCCTTGGTCATAGTTATACATCTACTGTTTGTCTGTCTTGCCCATGGGAGTATTGTCTTTTTCATCTTGAATGCCCAGTGCTTAGCATGGTAAGTATTTGTTGAATGAAATGGAGTATACACTCATTTAGTTAACCAGTGAAATTCCCAGGTTTTTGTAAAGATTATGGCAGTGGGGTGTCTGGGTGGCTCAGTCGGTTGAGCTTCCGACTTCGGCTCAGGTCATGATCTCATGACTCGTGAGTTCGAGCCCTGCGTTGGGTTCTGTGCTGACAGCTCGGAGCCTGGAGCCTGCTTCGGATTCTGTGTCTCCCTCTCTCTCTGCCCCTCCCCTGCTCATGCTCTGTCTCTCTCTCTCTCAAAAATAAAATAAACATTCAAAAAAATTTTTTTAAAAGATTATGGCAGTAATACATTTCATTTTATAGTGTTTATTTTTTGAATCCAATTTGGTTTTTCTCATTTGCTTTTGATTGCTGGAAACTAACTTCGTTTTCTAATCTCTGTTTAATTAGGGGAGCCGCAGACATTTACATTAAAATTCAAGAGAGCTGAAGACTATCCTATCGATCTCTACTACCTTATGGACCTCTCCTACTCTATGAAAGATGATTTGGAGAATGTCAAAAGTCTTGGAACGGATCTGATGAATGAAATGAGAAGGATTACTTCAGATTTCCGGATTGGTAGGGATATCAAGAAAACTCATAATTTTCATTTGTCTAAGTCTTGGCAGTTTTGTTCTTCATCACATACTTATGAAATAAACAGGCCAGTTTTTAGCCTTTTCTTTCTGAGAGGAAACCTATTCCTGTCACATATCTAGTAATCTTTGTCCCTTCTTGTTCCTCTGTTACTTTATGCTACCATGTTACTTAACACACATCATACCACCATAGATAATGAAACAGGGACTTATTCCATTCATGTGTTGTATTATAAACATGTTGAGTACTCAAATTCTAATTCGTTACTAATTAATGACTACACCTGTCAGTACAGCCTAATCTCATTTTACACCTGGATTTTTTGTGTTAGAATGATCTCCTTTCCAAACTTTATTATTAAAACCTTATTTCTCATTAAAGAAAAGGGTTGACTTCTGTGTGGTAACATACTTTATTCTTTTTAATGCAAGTTCATGTCTGTCCAGCCATCTATCCTTCTCTCTACATGCATTTTTCCTTTACAGGATTTGGCTCATTTGTGGAGAAGACCGTGATGCCTTACATTAGTACAACACCAGCCAAGCTCAGGAACCCTTGCACAAGTGAACAAAACTGCACCAGCCCATTTAGCTACAAAAATGTGCTCAGTCTTACTGATAAAGGGGAAGTATTTAATGAACTTGTTGGTAAACAGCGCATATCTGGAAATTTGGATTCTCCAGAAGGTGGCTTTGATGCAATCATGCAAGTTGCAGTTTGCGGAGTAAGTGCATTCATTTCCTGCAAAGGGCTATTGTATGAATTTTAGGTGTGATTTTACTCTCAGTACAGAAACATTACCTACTTACCAAATCATCCTTCATTATCCCAGAGAAGTACAGAATTGGATCCCTTAAATTCCCTCCAGCTACACAAGTGTTTTGTAAAAGCATATTTAATCATTACGTCCTTATTTCAACCAGGCAATTACTTCTTTTATACGGGATTTTAAAAGCCAGAATGCTCACCATTTGAAACAGTGGGGCAGTTTAGCTATGCTTGGCTAGCATTCTAGGTGTTTAGAAGAGCCACAGGTGTCCTGACTTTCTGGCTTGTGCCAGAGATGGAATTGATCTTGTCCAAGGTATCACCAGGAGAATTAAAAGAGCTCAAATGGAATTGTATCTCCAATACCATTTTCCTTTGATCAGTTTTCTTCTCATTGTCTTTGAAAGATGCCTTCCTGTGTCTTAGTAATTCAAAAGGAACTTTTTAAATTCTGCTTTGTAATCTATATGAACATATATATTTTGAGAAGCCCTACAATATTAATAATTGTATTTATTTTTTGAATTTATTTTTGAGAGAGAGAACACATGAGGGGGGAGGAGAGAGAGAGAGAGAGAGGGAGGGAGAGAGAGAGAGAGAGAGAGAGAGAGAGGGAGGGAGAGAGAGAATCTTAAGCAGGATTCAGGATTCTTAATCATGCTCAGCTGGAACCCACTGTGGGGCTCAATCCCAGAACTGTGAGATCCTGTGAGCCAAAATCAAGAGTGAATAGGACGCTTAACTGACTGAGCCACCCAGGCGCCCTTATTAATAATTTTAATTGTAAGGTTTTTAGTAAGCTCATCTCCATTAGACTAGTGATAGAATTCTATGACCCATTTAGCAGCTGAAGATTTTGAGATGACATTTTCATGACATGGCTGAAGCTGAAACCAGTAAGCATTGTGAGGTATTAAATAAGATTTGTCTTAAGACCTACTTCTGTCTCATTTTTCCTCTTTTTTTTCCTTATAGTACCCCTGTTCCCTAGAACACTCATATATGTTCCCTGTTCCTTGATTCCTGAAGCTTCCTAATGGTTATTTTTCGACCAGTTTTTGCTAAGGTGCTATATCTTATATCCAAGATATCCAAGATAATGATATGGTGTAGCAGTATGGTATAGTGTAAGAGAATAGACTGTTCGAACGTGGTTTCACATTTTCCCATCGCTACTGATGCTAGACAATTTACTTAGCCACACTCGAGGACTGTATCCTTCTCAGTATGAAGGGACAGTAGTAGATATACCTGATAGGACTGTTAGGAAATACAAATACAGTAATCCATATAAAGTGGCAGTAAGCACTCAGCAAATATTAAGTACTGTATTGTTGTTACTTTTGATTTCTCCCTGGGGCAGTTGTAATTTAAAGATAGTCTCGGCTTTTAAAGGGGAAGAAAGATTAATATTCCAGGTAGTGCCTAGCCTGCCACCCTTTCTCACAATCATTTATTTGTGATCCTGTTGGCAGCTCCCTGTGGAGAGAACATTCTTTGGGCTGCCTCCAGCTGTGCCTCAGCCTGTGGGATTAGAGCAAGCCATAGCATCCATGGCCTCTACTGTCTTTCCATGGTTATCATGCTGACTGAGAGTAACTGTTCCACCTACTTCCCTAGATGCAAGAGACACTTGGATTGCCAGCATTAGTAAACTGAATTCATATCTTCAAGGAATTTACAGCTTTATGAGGATATATACAAGATGTATTGAGTAAATTTAGGCAAATGTATTTACAAATTTACCATAGAAGAGGATTTCATTGCTGCTTTTTTTTAAATTTTATTTTTTAAGTAATCTCTACACTCCGCATGGGGCTCGAACTTACAACCCTGAGATCAAGAGTTGCACACTCCACAGGCTGAGCCAGCCAGGTGCCCCTTTATTGCTACTTTAAATTCTTTGTTGAATAAAGAAGAGAATAAAATAAATGAACAAATAGTACTTATGAGGTAGACTGGATGGAATTAGGTAGGGCAGGTGTTTGGAGAAGATGATTTCTTCTGTAGTTAAAAAAAGGAAGGCCTAATACAGAGGGCTGATAAAGGAGGCATATAGTATAGAAGGTGGGAGCAAGGATGGAAGGATGGATGAGAACAAGGCAGCAGCAGTAGGTAAAGGACTGAATGGGCTGAGACATTTCTGTTTCCCCAGCAAATATTCATTAGGTACCTACTGTGTGCCGGGCCCTGTGCTTGCTACTGGAGAAGCAGATGTGCTCCCTGCCCCCCCCCCATAGAGTTAGCCTACCTTCTAGTGGGGGAGGGAGACGTTGATTTTAAAAGATACAGTTTTTTATTTTTATTATTTTATTTTTTAAATATTTATTTATTTTGAGAGAGCATGCACAAGTTGGGGAGGGGCAAAGAGAGAGAATCCCAAGTAGGCTCCACACTGTCAGTACAGAGCCCGACGCAGGGCTTGATCCCACGAACTGTGAGATCATGACCTGAGCCAAAATCAAGAGTCGGATGCTTAACTGACTGAGCCATCCAGACGCCCCAAAGATAGTTTTCAAAAACTAGCTGAGAGAAATGGGCAACCAGGCAAGACACAGTTTTCCAATGGGGTGGAGGAGCCTTAATGTGTGGGCTCTGTGCATTTATTGGCAAGAGTATTAGCACTGTAAAAAAAAGAAGCTAAAAAGATACAGAATTAGGTTAAAAGTACAATGGCAGCCTATATGAGGGTTAAAGATTTATGTGCAGTGATTGTGGATAGTGTTTTTAAATTGAAATCATTTTCTTTTCAAGTCATTGATTGGCTGGAGGAATGTTACACGGCTGCTGGTGTTTTCCACGGATGCTGGGTTTCACTTTGCTGGAGATGGGAAACTTGGTGGCATTGTTTTACCAAATGATGGACAGTGTCACCTGGAAAATGATGTGTACACAATGAGCCATTATTATGTAAGTGCTGAATTCCTTATACATTGAATGAACTCATGTGGAATTTTAGTGTTTAATACTAAGAGTATTGTGGGTGATTAAGCTTGTAGGTTTTACTAGGTTTGGGGGTTTGTTATTTTGGTAAGTGTGGGCTCTAACCTAATGTGCAAGGAAGCTAGTGTTGCTGTTCTGAAGATGTGGCTTTGTGCTTGCTTCCTGCTGCTGAGCCAAGGGCCTCCACCTGTGAAAGGAGCTGCTTGAATACTATTTTTTTTTTCCATGCCTCAACCTGTCGCTGTGGCTTTTCTCACTTGCTCATATCATTTGGTAGTAAAGTTGATGTTATTCCTAAGCAAATAATTTGTATAGTCATATACTCCTCATCTTATTTCTATAAGATTTTTGAAAGTAGGCACTCTATTTTTACTGAAAACAAAGATTGTCAAATTATTCAAGTTCTAGAAGAAATCTAAACCCTGGCGAAATTTGGTCTTTTTCTTAAGTGATTTATGATACAGCCTTTAATTATTGACAATTCTTCAATTTAATTGTTCTAACATTTAATACACATAGGCCTTGCTTTTTAAAATCTTTTTATTGAAGTTTTTATACATACATAAAGATAGAAAATTAGAAACCCATGTGCACACATCTCCCATGTCTGCAGTTGTTTGTGTTATTTCAAGCAGTCTTGTGTAAGTAATCCAGTTATATATGCAGATCATTATTACTTTCAAAAGTATTGGAAAACTGGAATACATTGGATGTAATTACTTACAGATTTTATTAATTTCTTAGGATTATCCTTCTATTGCTCACCTTGTCCAGAAACTAAGTGAAAATAACATTCAGACAATTTTTGCAGTTACTGAAGAATTTCAGCCCGTTTACAAGGTAACTATCTATCTGTATATATATATATATATGCATATATGGGTTAAAAAGAAGAACCAGTTTCTAGACCCTTTAAGTTTAGTCATTAGAGGCAAAATCATATGTCTGAGTTGAAATGTGGGAAAGTGTCACTAGCCAGACTGGCTGGATTTTACATAAGTGGTTTATATTAAGTTTTAATCACATATAAAACGAGTTGTTTTTTCTGGTCTGACCCCTTATGTTATTTAGGAAATGGATAGGGAACTCATTAAAAATAAATACTGTATACTCAGTAGATGCTGATTGGTTGAATGAATAGTATTTGTATCTCATGTGTTTTATCTTTTAATTTCAGGAACTGAAAAATTTGATCCCTAAGTCAGCAGTAGGAACTTTATCTGCAAATTCCAGCAATGTAATTCAGTTGATTATTGATGCATACAATGTAAGTACATATTAAATAAGCTCTGTTTTAGACAATACCCTGTTGAGAATACTTTGCTCAAAGAAGGTAAAACTCTCTTCATATGCAATTTAGCAAGCCCAGAGGACAACACAAAACTAACATTCTGTGTATCTGGAGGAAAACATCTTATATTCTCTTGCTAAAGCATAATTATTTACATAGCCTCAACAAAGCAAAAATATGATGAAGACGTGGGGAAGATTCTAAATATTGAATGTTATTAAATAGGTTTCCTTGTCGGAAAACAAGTGGAACATAACTTACATTTAGATTTACAGGATTACTTCAGTCTTCTCTTCCCCTTTCTCAATCCTTTGTAGATTGGTTGTGATGAATTATTCTGGAAAAGGTTTTTGCCAGTTCTTCTCTTGCCATGTATTCAGAGATGCAGTTTTCTGTTCTCAAGGGATACACAGACACTCATATATATATGTACCATAAAGTATCTACATATATAAATATATATATATATATATGCTTTAACTGTTTTAAAAAGATTTATAAGATTTTTTCCCCACACATGAAAGGAAGTTGAATTGTCTACAGCTAATTCTGATGCTTAAGCATTGATGAATAATCATTTTAAGTAGTCAGGAGACATTTCTAACATTATGGTAATCAATGTGTGTCCACCCTCAACCTTTTGACAGGTTGAATTTAAGATACTTTTTACCTCATGTTAAGGTTTCCTAAAATGTTTTGGAAAGACCCTACGCAAAGAGACAGGTTTTTGTATTACAAAGATTTTCAAGATTCCTTTTGGTTCATGTCTTCCCCATAGTTCTCCACCCAACAGAATATTTTAATATTTTCCTTAGTCACATGCATGTAGGCATGTGAACAAGAGACAGCTTACCGCTGAGTCTTCTCTTTGTCCTGAGCATTCTGATATTCTAAAAAAAAAACAAAACAAAAACATTGGCTTGAATTCTTCATACTTGAGGTTTTGAGTTTGGTGATGTTTTTTTTTTGTTTTTTGTTTGTTTGGTTTTTTTGGCCTGGTCTATAATGGCTCTTAAGCATATGTGTTCCCAGACTGTGTATAGTCAGTTGTTTACCTTAGTCCCTAGTTGGCTGGAAGTGGTAGGGCCAGAGAAGAGCCATATTGCCAAATGGGGACAGAAAATGTTTGTTCTGAGGTCTTAGGACTTTTCATAATTTATATTAGGCCTTTTCTGCACTGTATGATCATCAATAATTAAAGCACAAATAATCTTATTATATTTTTTTAGTTTATTTATTTATTTTGAGAGAGAGAGAGTGTGCAAGCAGGGAAGGAGGAGAGAGAGAGAATCCCAAGCAGGCTCCACATTGTCAGTGCAAAGCCTGATGCAGGGCTTGAACTCATTAACCGTGAGATCATGACCCAAGCCGAAATCGGGGGTTGGATGCTTAACCGACTGAGCTACCTGGATGCCCCAGTACTCTTACTTTTTAATCATGTACATTATTTTGAAAAATTTTAATTAGAGCCTGTTTTTTTGGAGTCTGTGTTTTCTAGTCACTCAGAATTTGGCTCCAAGTCTTTTATTTAAATGATACTATTTTCTTAATAGTTCATTTTGCCCATTGGTTTTACGCAGTCATTGTACTTTATAGTAGCATTTTGTTTGCCTTTCCTGTGTGTGATTAGTCTTTCTTTTAGTCCCTTTCCTCAGAAGTCATTTTGGAAAACAGCAAATTGCCAGAAGGAGTAACAATAAATTACAAATCTTACTGCAAGAATGGGGTGAATGGAACAGGGGAAAATGGAAGAAAATGTTCCAATATTTCCATTGGAGATGAGGTATGTTGTATAAGCATTTTCTGGAGGAAAGAAAAAATTGCTTGTTTATAATCTAGTTATAGATTTGAGAAACGGTTTATAATTTGAGAAACAGTAAAAGAAATTAGTAGTTTTTTGAAATACTTTTTAGCAGATTCAGATTGCTTAGTTAGTTGTTAATTGTTTTTTTTCCTTCAAGGTTCAATTTGAAATTAGCATAACTTCAAATAAATGTCCAAATAAGAATTCTGAAATCATTAAAATTAAGCCTCTGGGCTTTACTGAAGAAGTAGAAATTATTCTTCAATTCATCTGTGAATGTGAGTGCCAAAATGAAGGCATCCCTAGCAGTCCAAAGTGTCATGAAGGAAATGGAACGTTCGAGTGTGGAGCTTGCAGGTGAGCTGAGGTTGTTGGAGAGTGACAGAGAAAGATCTAGGTTTAGAAAGTTATAGACAGGCTGCTTTGAGACCTCCAGGAGAAAAATCTCTATTTGGAGGAAATAAATTCTTTGTTCCAACCACTGTTGCTCATCACGTTATCAGTTTGACAATCCTGTATGTGATATTTCTAGAAAGTTCTTCGCTGCCCCCCCTTTTTTTCCTTAAGAAGACTGCTCTTTGAAATAAAAGGTTTTATAGCCATCTAAGACATATTTAACAAATTGTTAAGGTAGCCTTTGGGTTTTTCCCTCTTATAATAGCATAGCAGCCTGTATTTTCTAGAGCTAAATAAGCTCAGATAAAATATGTTTACAGAAAAATGTTTTAGGAAAATATATCAAACTTAACAATGGTGGTTTTATCTAGGAAATGGAACTAGGAAGCAGTAAAGGGTGTTCACCTTGTGCATGTACCTCTGCATTGTTGGAATAATTTTTTAAAAAATATATTTGCAAAGAACACTATTTTCTGAACATAGATCTATTACTAACAAAACTTTAATCAAATTATTTTAATTTTATTTTAGACTATGATATTTACCTCTTATCTAAAAATTAAAATTGAGTATTCTCTGAATACAGCTTTCTCCTTAAAGGATAGGAGGAAGGAGAGAGTATTTTGATCTAAATGTCAGCCCCAAATGACTTGACTTTGAAGAGTTTTCAATTGTGAAAAATACTGTATTTCACCATCAGTTATTAGTTGTCTAAGTAATAATTAAAATGTTATATTTTAATTTTTTATGTTGCACATATCCTGATTGAGTCATGTAGATTTGTTTTATTTTTAAATGATATTTTTAAATGGTATGTTCAATATGTTTTTCTTCACCTTCCATGATCTTTTTGGGGTGTGTTTCTGGTACTTTTTAAAAAATATTTATTTACGTAATCTCTACACCCAACATGGGACTTGAACTTGACCCTGAGATCCAGAATTGGCATGTTCTTTGGACTGAGCCAGACTGGCACCCCTTATTGTACTTTTTTAGATTAACAATTGGACCATTGCTTTAAATTTAGAGTTACTTCACCTATACTACCAAATGTAATAGCATATCATTTGAATACCACTGTTACACTCTTTTAAAGTAAGTTGATCCTGTGTTTCCAAATGTTTTGTTTACCTTTTCAATGCTAGATTATATCTTCATCTTGATCAAAATGGTTATTTTTCTGAAGACAGGTTTTTTCCCATGCCTTTGCATATATTCCATATGAACTTGACTGGTGCACCCATGTGTGTATGCGCATATAGGTACACTTTTGTACACGTCTGTGACATGTGGCATGAACACTCCCATGTAATAGAATTGTATTTTGAAGATACTGTTCATAGTCTTATTTCCTCTCCCATTCTTTCTCACAGTATGACTTGTTATTTTATGTGATTGAAATTTTGGATTCTTTCTTTAGGTGCAACGAGGGACGTGTTGGTAGACATTGTGAATGTAGCACAGATGAAGTTAACAGTGAAGATATGGATGCTTACTGCAGGAAAGAAAACAGTTCAGAAATCTGTAGTAACAATGGAGAGTGTGTCTGTGGACAGTGTGTTTGTAGGAAGAGGGATAATACAAATGAAATTTATTCTGGCAAATTCTGCGAATGTGATAATTTCAACTGTGATAGATCCAATGGCTTAATTTGTGGAGGTGAGAAAGGGTCTAAGAATGGTCATAAAATGTGATCCTATCTAATGCAGTAAGAAACGTCTAAGAGTTTGCTTGATGAATAAGTAGAAAAGGACAGCATTGAGGGGTCTGTCCATCCTTAGCTACATTTTCTTCCACATTACTGCTGATTTTTACTATTAAGTCAGTGCTGCAATTTTATATTTTGACCATTGTTACGACAAACAATATTTTTAATCACAGGAAATGGTGTTTGCAAGTGTCGTGTATGTGAATGCAATCCCAACTACACCGGCAGCGCCTGTGACTGTTCTTTGGATACCACTTCGTGCATGGCCACAAATGGACAGATCTGCAATGGCAGGGGCATCTGTGAGTGTGGCGCCTGTAAGTGTACAGATCCGAAGTTTCAAGGGCCAACTTGTGAGATGTGTCAGACCTGCCTTGGTGTCTGTGCTGAGCATAAGTAAGTATTTCCTAGTTGCTTGAAGTAGTTGATACTGTCTGTTGGCCTAACTAGGTTTTCTCTCTACAACCAGAACAGTACTGATAATAAGTTACAGTGTAAATATCTGACACTGTAGCCCACTCTAAATCTTAGAAATTCTTTCTCATTAGGGAGTGTTTGTCATATGATACTTAACATGTGTCATATGAAAATAGTTGGTACCATTATTTTGGTCTGAATTTGCTGTATAATTGAATCCACATAGTAACCTTTGTTAAATTAGTGTTATAGCTGTTTAATTATTATCTTTTCACTAAACTAAGCAAAATTGAAGGTTTTTGCCTTCTGAAGAACTATTGTACCAACAACACGTTGTTTAAATTCTTTTGATTTTGTGTTTTATATTTATAATGTTTGATAGGGCTAGTTTTATTTTACTACTCTGTTTTCTTTTTCTTTTTGGATTTTAGTTTGACCTGTACTAAATCTATAATTTCACTTGGGAAACTGCATCTTTATGTTTAGTTTTCCCATCTAGAAGTGTCATGTCTCTCCATTTATTCACACAAAATAATCTTTAAGCAAATATTTAATTTTTAAATAAATTTTTAATATTTGTGTTTTAACAGAGAATGTGTTCAGTGCAGAGCCTTCAATAAAGGAGAAAAGAAAGACACATGCGCACAGGAATGTTCACATTTCAACATTACCAAGGTTGAAAATCGAGACAAATTACCACAGCCAGGCCAGGTCGATCCCCTGTCCCATTGTAAGGAGAAAGATGTTGATGATTGCTGGTTTTATTTCACGTATTCAGTGAATGGGAACAATGAGGCCATTGTTCATGTTGTAGAGACTCCAGGTAAAAATCTGATCATTTCAAAATTCTTTACATTTTCTTTTATGTCTTGTTTTTACTACTACTTAGGCCTCTTGGCAGTTTCCCGGACACCCAGAAACAGCCTCCAGCATTCAAGTTAGGGCATTTTTAGTCTCAAAGCTTAAAATAGTATTTAGTTGACTGTATAAGAAATAAGGAAAAGAGAAAACAAGTTTTGAGTTTTATGAGTGGAGAGTTTGAAAATTAAATGTGTGAATACACACAAAACACTTGGCATTCTGCCTGACAATTATTTAAACAGATACTCACTAAGAGTTATATCATTATTGATAATATTTAAGTTTGAGCTTGATTTAGGCTTGGACATTGGGAAAAATAACTTGTTAAAGGATATTATAAGGCATGAATTTGCTCAGCTTCTCAGAAGGTGAAACATTTTTTAATTTGGTTTTTCTAGGCGCCTTTTTATATATTCTTTGAAATTTTCTACATTTGTGTACAGATTTTTGTGGGAATGTACGTTTTCATTTCTTTTGGATATATAGTAGGAATGGATTTAGGGAGCATCTGGTAAGCATGTATTTAACTTTAAAGAAATAGCCAAAATGTTTTTTTGAAGTCTCTATTGTTTCAGATAACATGTTTGGCAAATATCGTTTCCTGGTTTATGCTTCCTTGTCTTTTCCCCTTTTTTTTTTTTTTTAATTTTTTTTTTTTCAACATTTATTTATTTTTGGGACAGAGAGAGACAGAGCATGAACGGGGGAGGGGCAGAGAGAGAGGGAGACACAGAATCGGAAACAGGCTCCAGGCTCCAAGCCATCAGCCCAGAGCCTGACGCGGGGCTCGAACTCACGGACCGCGAGATCGTGACCTGGCCGAAGTCGGACGCTTAACCGACTGCGCCACCCAGACGCCCCTTTTCCCCTTTTTTAAAATTATTATTATTTTTAGTGTTTAGTTTTGAGACAGAGCATGGGCATGGGAGGGGCAGAGAGAGAGGGAGACATAGAATCTGAAGCAGGCTCTAGGCTCTGAGCTGTCAGCATAGAGCCCTACGTGGGGCTTGAACTCATGAACCCGCAAGATCATGACCTGAGCTGAGTTGGATGCTTAACCAACATCTTTTCACTTTTTTAAGTGTTTTTTAAAGTATACATCTTTTAAGTGTATTTAGGTATTTTGCAAGAGAGAATGCAAATGGGAAAGGGGCAGAGAGGGAGAGAGAGAGAGCAAGAGAGAGAGAGAGCAAGAGAGAGAGAGCACGCAGCCCAATGCGGGGCTCAAATTCGTGAGAGCATGACCTGAGCTGAAATCAAGAGTTGGACGCTTAACTGACTGAGCCACCCAGGCGCTCCTTAACAGTGTTTTCTTAAAGAGTATCGAAGCTTTAATTTTGATGAACTAGAATTTACAGGTTTTTCTTTTATGGATATTGCTTTTACTTTTATTATATCTAGAATTTCTTGCCTAACTCAGCTTCATAAAGCTCTTTCTCCTGTATTCCAGAGGTTTTTTAGTTTCTGGTTTTCCACTTAGGTTCATAGCCCATTTTGAGTTATTCTTAGAATGTGGAATAAGGTTCAGTTTTTTGCATATGGATGTCCTGGAGTTCTAGCACCATTTGTGGAAAAGACTGACCTTTCTCTACCTTTGCTGAAAATCAGGTGATCTTACGTTATTTCTAACTCCAATACTTTCTAAAATTATTTCTTTTTATTCTGTTCCATTACTCTGTGCATCTGTCCTTTATAGCCAATATACCACACTGTCTCAATTACTGTCACTTTACAGCTAGTTTTGAAATCTGATAATGTAAAATGTCCAACTTTGATCTTTTCCAAAGTGTTTTTGAAACACTTGCCTAGTTCTCTGCCTTCCTTATACATTTTGAATTAACTTTCTGATATCTACAAAAATCTTGCCAGCATTTTGATTGGTAATGCATTGAGTTTAAATAGATCAAATTGGAGGAAAATTGACATCTTAATAATATTGAGCCTTCCAACCCATGAACATGGAATACCTCTCCATTTATTCAGGTTTTCGTTGGTTTCTTTCATCAGTGTTTAGTAATTTTTAGCATGTGAATCTTGCACGTATTTTGTTAGATTTATACATAAGTATTTAATGATTATTGATGCTATTGTAGAAGGTACTATTTTCTAAATTTCAGTTTCCAATATGTAGAAATAAACTTCTGTATAATATATAGAGATACATATGATTTTTGTTTATTGGTTATATATCCTATCTTGTTAGTTCTAGTCTCTTTTTTATACTTTTGGATAGTATGCATTTACTTATCTTGGGTTTTTACTCCTATATGTTTTTCTAAGAGACTAACCAGGACTTTGTAGTTTGGGCCCTACTTTGCTTCTATCAATCCCTTGTGTGCTCATTCTTTCCTTTCAACTTTAACTTTACAGAGTGCCCCACTGGTCCAGACATCATTCCAATTGTAGCTGGTGTGGTTGCTGGAATTGTTCTTATTGGCCTTGCATTGCTGCTTATTTGGAAGCTTTTAATGATAATTCATGACAGAAGGGAATTTGCCAAATTTGAAAAGGAAAAGATGAATGCCAAATGGGACACGGTAAGTTGAAAAACATGTAAAAAGCGAGATGGTTCACAGAGTAAATGTAACACTTCTAAGACTCATCTGTTAACTCTAAAGTTATTAAAGTCCTCTTTAAATATTTTATTTCCCCAAAAGTTCACTATCCAGAGAACATGCATTTAGCAAAAAACAGAAGACATCTTAAATATGTCCCATTAAAAGAAAACATTATGAGAAAGTATCCTTTGGGTACTGTGGTCGGTGTTTTTATTTCCTTAATTTTGATCTTGAATCTGCTCTTCTGCCTTTTCTTCTAATGTAAAATACAATTCTAAATATTGTCCGTATAGCAAGATACTCAGTGGAAAACATCTCTCTCTCTCTCTTTTTTTGTTTTTTTGTTTTTTTGTTTTATTCAACAAAGAACCTTAAGTCAAAAGGAGCCATACTCAAAAGGCTACATATTGTATGACACCATT
Source organism: Lynx rufus (assembly GCF_022079265.1). Classification (NCBI taxonomy): domain Eukaryota; kingdom Metazoa; phylum Chordata; class Mammalia; order Carnivora; family Felidae; genus Lynx; species Lynx rufus. Next base: position 29,819,239 of record NW_025814889.1, on the reverse strand, counting down.
TATATGACATTCTGGAAAAGGCAAAACTATAGGGGCAGAAATTGTGGTTTCCAGAGGCTGGAGTGGGGGGAGGAGAGCATTGAGGGATCTTCTTGGGATGATCTTGATTGTGGGCATGTTTATACAACTCTCTACTTAAAAAGGGTATTTTTAATTCTCTGCAAATTATAACTCAATAAAATTTGCTTTGTAAAAATTTTTAAAAGCTGAAAGTGAAATGTAATAGCATTTAATGTGCTTTGAAATACAAAGTCCAAGGGTAGACTAGCCAAATGTTGGCCTTCATGTATTATCTTTTGATGCAACAAGGCAGTCTTCGCTATTTTTAAATTGTAAATGAATTTAGTCGTTTGCATTTTACTACAGTTGGCTTGGGTTTTTTTTAAAAAACATGATATTCAGAAGTGCAAAAATAGTAAAAATTCTCTTACAGTGTTTAAACACTATACATGTCAGTTTTTTCCTGAAGAAATCATTAGAAACTATTTCTTTTACTTTAGCAAGAAAATCCGATTTACAAGAGTCCTATTAATAATTTCAAGAATCCAAACTATGGACGTAAAGCTGGTCTCTAAGTTGCCGTTCGTATTTTCTTTCATTTTCTGTGTTTGCATGTGAACTTTTATCCCTTTTACCTGCACTGTGTGTCCTTTATCACAACTGCTGTTTTTTTAAGTCTGGCTTTATTTATATGGCCATACCATGGCTTTTGTGTGTGTATGCGTGTGTTAATTTAGAGTGTTTAGAAGGGCTTTAAAAAGGCTTTATGGTAAAGAAGCAGCAGCTGGTTTGTAGTAAAAAAGAGGATGTGCTTTGTGGTCAGACAGACCTAGGGTCAGATCCCAGCTCTTCAACAGCACTGACTCACTTCCCTGTTTAGACCTTTTAGTTGTTCATATTTTTAATTATTTTTTTAACATTTACTCATTTTTGAGAGACAGAGAGAGAGAGAGCTCAAGCAGGGGAGGGACAGAGATAGAGAGGGAGACACAGAATTTTGAAGCAGACTCCAGGCTCTGAGCTGTCAGCACAGAGCCTGACGTGGAGGCCAAACTCACAAACCACAAGATCATGACCTGAGCTGAAGTCGGAAACAACTGACTGAGCCAGCCAGGCGCCCCTAGTTTTTCATATCTTTAATAGGGTGTTATTAATAATATCTGTGGTGTGGGTCTGGGTGTTTTGACTGATGAACTACAGTATATGATATCAGCCTGTCAGTTTTAATTTTCACTACAGTCCTGTGTTTTAAATGGTATTATCTTTATATACAAATTACTGTATGCAGATTTTAGGGTGAAATAGGGAAAAGTGAAATCTAAATTGCAAAATAGAAAAACAAATGTAACCTGGTGAAACATTTATATATTATACAACTCCAGTATCATTGTTACTGCTTCTAGAACTATTTTGAGATTCTTTAGTTCTTGATTTAAGTTGAAATTCCATTAAAAACAAAAGACTTAGGTGCCTGGGTAGCTTATTTAGTTAAGCGTCCGATTCTTGATTTCAGCTCGGGTCATGATCTCATGGTTGGTGTGTTTGAGCCCCACAGTGGGCTTCCCCATTAACAGTGCAGAGTCCCTCCCCCACTTGTGCTCTCTTTCACTCTCTCTCACTCTCTCTCTCTCTCTCTCTCTCTCTCACTCAAATAAATAAACTTAAAAAATAAAAAAACCTAGAATATCTTTTACATTTATTTTTTTTTCTGGTTATTGAATGATTCTGATATTCAAATCTAACATTGAACTTTTAAAAAAAGATAACAGACTTTAAAGAGAAAGTCCTATTTACAGTTTTCAATAAAAACTTAGTTGAAAATTTCAGAGCTGTAATGAGGCTTGCCGATCACTCTTCACTAAGCTAGGATAAGCTATTTGTTGAATGTTTATTTTACCTGAATGACAAATTTATTGTCTTTTACTGGTGGACGGGATTCTACCTTATATCTGAATTTTCATGAAATGCTTTTAGCATATTTTAATATAATCATGTAAGTCCCTAAAGCTGATTGAAAAGGTTAAGATAAGAACACATTTTCCTGGCTGGTGATCTAGAATTCCTCTTTCCTTTCCCCACAACTTTTATTTTTATTTCACATATTAGAAAACTGAGGCACAGAAGGAGTAGGTAACTTGACTAGGGAGTGGAAGAGCTCAGATGTAGACTCAGGCAGTTTGGACTCTAGAGTCTGTTTTCTTACCCACTGCAGTATGCTGGCAGCAATCACATGTCTTCAGGGGACTGTTAGTGGTTAAGAAGAGGTAGCTCATTCTCTATAGAGAATTAAGGCTTTTTGACATTTGTAGTAACTTAGAGTAGTATTACCGCATTGGACAAACATTGTAAGAGTTACCACTTCATGACCTAGAAACCAACACTACTGTTTTTCTCATTTAGTGGGAGTGTACTTAAAATATAGGAATGTTTAATATTTTTAAGAGGTAGGAAGGCCCAATAATAGAAACCATTACTGGTCAGATTTTCCTTTTATTTCTGAGCAGGTTAAGACTTTGGCAATGGCAAAATTAAATTTGATGGCAGAAGATTACAGTTACACTCATATATGGGCAGGCTGTTATGGTTTTGAATTAGTCTGAGACTTGATGCATCTTTCATTTTCTCACCTCACCTAATCCTTACCAGAGTAGTTTATTTATTTATTTAATTTTTTAATTTACATCCAAGTTAATTAGCGTATAGTACAGTAATAACTTCAGGAGTAGATTCCAGTGATTCATCCCCTATAACACCGAGTGCTCATACCATCAAGCATCTTCCTTACTGCCCCTTACCCATTTAGCATATCCTCCCACCCACAGCCCCTCCAGCAACCCTCAATTTGTTCTCTGTATTTAAGAGTCTCTTATGTTTTGTCCCCCTCCTTGTTTTTATATTATTTTTGCCTCCCTTCCCTTATGTTCATCTGTTTTGTATCTTAAATTCCACATATGAGTGAAGTCATATGATATTTGTCTTTCTCTGACTAATTTCACTTAGCATAATACCTTCTAGTTCCATCCACGTAGTTGCACACAGCCACATTTTATTCTTTTTGATTGCCAAGTAATACTCCATTGTATATATATATACCACATCTTCTTTATCCATTCTTCTGTTGATGGACATTACCACAGTATTTTTAGAAAGAAACTGACTTGCCAGGGCCTGCCTGCCTTCGTGCCTCCGTGCCATCCTGCCTTCCTGCCTTCCTTCCTTCCCTCCTTCCCTCTCCTCCTCCTTTTCTTTCTTTCTTTCTTTCTTTCTTTCTTTCTTTCTTTCTTTCTTTCTTTCTTTCTTCATCAGAAACAAACATTGGCAGTTCTATACGGTTACTTTACAAATGAGATGAATTTCTATGTATTCTATTGAAAGGTGAAATTTACACCTTTACATTTAATTGTACTTTGAAGGAAATGATCAATAATTAACAGTGAAACTTAATGTTTATATCATTAAATTAATTTCTAGCTGAAATGTTGCTTCCTCAGCCAAAATAAAAGCCTTTTGGATAACTCGAGAAGCATGAGTTTGGTTAAAATTTCATTATTCATTAGTGAAATCCAGGCAAATTAATAGCTACAGGTTAGTCTGAGATGTTTTCTCACAAAAATTAAAGTAGAAATAAATAATAGACATTAATGAATGAGCATCAAGAAATGAAAAAACAAATTACGGCTCATAAAACACTTTTCTGACATGAGACCAGGGTTTGCCAGTCAGTAAGTTATGTCATTAACATATTTTGGGTAATGAGCAGGCACTGTAATTATTTTACTGCATAAGACTATCATGTAGGTACATTTAAAAAATCAAATTATCAACTTTATAATTTTAAGGTAGATTAAAAAATTGTCTAATTTCCCTGCTGTTATGCACACTTAAATGTGGATTTCTAATCTAACAGTTGTGTGTTGTATATCTAAAATGTTATATTATAGAGATGATTCTGTAGCCACCATTGTCCGTAATTCCAGAGTAAGCACAAAGATGATGTTTTACTGAATACAGAGGACTTCATTTCTGAATATAACCCTGTTCTCTTGATTTAAATATGCTTTGATTTTTTTCCTAGAGATAGGGGTGGGGTTGCACTCTGTACAATGGAAACTAATCTGATTTATTTTAGTTTACCTCCATTTAAAATGATGCCTGGCACAGATAGTTTAACTTTACCTCTAACCTTGCATGTTAAAATTTTGCTTGGATGTAATAATGAATATAAATGTTTGTGTATATGAAATGGCAAACTTTTCCCAAGGTAAGTTTCTGCCTTACATACTTTGGAATCATCAATAATTTGGGTATTTTTTTCTTCTTTTGTTTTTTGTTTTGTTTTGTTTTCTGGGGGTAGGGGTGTTGTGTGTATGTGTTTACTTCCCTTATAATTCTTAAGTATTAAATATATATCTAATGTATTGTTTTAAACTTAAATGGTAATTTGTTTTCTCAGTATATTTGAAAGAATGCAAGTTCTAGCTTCTTATGCTGACGAGGAAGATGGAAATAAAGAGTGTAACTTATTTGTGCTGTATAACTTGTTAAGAATGTAGTTGCTAGGATGCAGTTTCCTGTCTCTTATGAAATGTCTCCTGTAATGTCTATATATTTGCTTCAGTTGGACTAGAGATCAGAAATTGATTTTTTTTTTTTTTTTCTCCTATATGTATGTCTCTGAGGGATCCTGAGTTCCTCCATGGTTCTGAAATGACTGGTTCTAAAATGACAGAGTTGTATACTATGGGATGGGGTTGGGGTAGGGCTAGGACATATTGTCATGTCTTAATTGGAATTCAGACTAACTGCTGAGCTGAAATCGTAATAGTTTACTTGGTGTGTTTCAGGACCACTCCGCCCTTTTCATGCTCAGCTTTTTCTCAGTGATTTCCCATCTACAGCATAAAATTCAGTCTTTTTAGCATGGCATACAGGACCTTTTATGACTTGGCTCTTTCTTCTGTCTTATGTCCCCCTCCCTTGCTCACACCTCAAAACATACACTCACACATGCACCCTTAAAAACTTCAAAACTGTGTGTGTGTGTGTGTGTGTGTGTGTGTGTGTGTATAAATGTTTATTTTTGAGAGAGAAAGAGAGCGTGAGTGGAGGATGGGTGGTGGTGGAGGCTGAGGGAGAGGGAGACACAGAATCCAAAGCAGGCTCCAGGCTCTGAGCTGTCAGCACAGAGTCCGACACAGGGCTTGAACCCACGATGAGTGAGATCATGACCTGAGCTGAAGTCAGACACTTAACTGACTGAGCCACCCAGGTGCCCCTATATATATTTCTACATAAATTTGCCATTCTTTTCCCTAGAGCTTAACTTTGCACATGACCTTTGACTTTGCATGTGTTTCTACTCATCTTTTAATATTTTATCTATAGTCAATTTCTCTATGAAAATACCCCTGATCTTCTCAAAGTGCATTCCTTTTTTTATACTGTTCCCATACTGTGTACATAATTCTATTTTGTGCTCTATCAGAGTGCCTTAACTTATTTGCATGTCTGTCATCCACCAAACTGTACCCTCCTAGAGGGCAGAAATTGTGGCAATACAAGCCATATCCAAATATAACCTGCAGTGAAGTAAGTGTAAATAAAATTTAAAAGTAAAAATTACTATTTACATGCTTCCTATAAATATTTTTTAAAATCACCACAAATTTCTCTATAGTACAATATAAAACCAAACAGCATTTCAAAATCTTAATTTTTGTCTAAAAATGTAGTATTTTAAGTTTTAATTTAACATTTACTGATTTGTGCTCACTGTAAATTTCCTCTGATATAGATTATTTGGCTGTATTTCTTACTTGGCTTTCAAGCCTACTTTCAGTTCATAAGGATAGGAGAAATAAAATGTTATAGTAGATATTTAAATGTATCACTTAGCATAAGATTTTTTTTTTTTTAAGAAATTGGTAGTGTGCAATTGTATGTTATTTTCCTGCTTAAAACATCAATCTCAGGCTATTTTTGGATCTTGAAAGAATTCTTGGGTTTGTGGCTTGGAGTCATTTGCTGGGCTTGATTTCAGTACTCTTTACTAAAATTTAGTATTGCAATAAAAATGAAACACTTCATCAATATGATACTAAAAAATAATGGAGAATGGTAATTATCTTTGTTAAGATTCTAAGTAAATTTGGCAACGCAGTGCCTTGTGGAGGCACAGTACCCTCAGTGACAGTATGACAACCTTATCCCACAGCTCTCCATGTCAATAACTTCTGTGGTGGAAGAGCCTCTGGAGAACACTTCCCTCACAGAGTTGACAGCCAGGGATTCCTAGTAATTATCAAGAACCTTCTTCACCACAATAAAGGGTTAAGAATCAGACAGCTAATGACAAAAGAGTTACTACTTCTTTAAGGGCATTCAAAACTCGTTTAAAGGAGAGAAGCTATAACAGCACATTCTCTGCTGTGGAGGACATTCTGAAATCAGTCCCTGTGTAGGAAGGACTCAGAAATGAAATAATGCCAAATTTACAGGGTCACCTTTCAATTTGTAGAGAGCAAAGATTTCATGTTTCATTTTTGTGTAACTTTTTATTACTGTCCTTTTAAAAAGTGGAGTGTGATATGAACGACTTCTGAAAATGACCATAACTTTCAACATTGTCTTATAAAATAATATTGCATGATTTTAGTAGAGTGATAATTTTTCTTTCTTTTTTTTTTTTTAGGGTGAAAATCCTATTTATAAGAGTGCCGTGACAACTGTTGTCAATCCGAAATATGAGGGAAAATGAGCACTACCCATGCAAATTTCACAGCACTGAATGCAAAGTCGTAGTTTTCATAGTCACAGTAAGGTAGAGCTAGGGCAGTATCACCATGGTTTTTCTCATGTGCAGGTTTTGAAAATGTACAATATGTATAATTTAAATTTTTTTTTTATTATTTTGAAAATAATGTAATAATGCCAGGGACTGACAAAAAACTTGAGACAGGATGGCTATCCTTGTCAGCTAAGGTCACATTGTGCCTTTTCGACCTTTTCCTCCTGGACTATTGAAATCAGGCTCTTACTGGATGAAATGATATTTCTAGAGCGATTGAAAGAGAGTAATGAGTATGATGAGAGTTTCTATTAATCAAGTATTAAAATTGATTTTTAGCTTTACAGACATGTCAGGTTTTAGTTATACAGAATCCAAAGTAAATATCCTACTTAACTAGAATTGTTTTAAATTTGTTATTTTGCTATTTGCCTATTAGATGAGACTGATGACACGTGAGTATGTTGGGAATTCCTGATGTAAAATACTTTTGGAATATTTGATCTACAGAGGCCATTGGAAAAAGTCACAATTAGGAAGGGAAAACATAGCTTTAAAACCTGTGTGCCATTTTAAGAGTTACTTAATCTTGGTAACTCTTACGCCTTCTCTTTAGAAAATCAAGCCTTGGATAAAAGTATCGGGAAATTTTCTGCAGAAAAGTCCTTAATTTAGCATTATTTACATAAAGGCCTTACTTTACATAATTGCCGAATTGAGGACCTTTGGGTGAATTTATTCATTTTATTTTGTTTAAAGCCTGGTGCTTTTTTATCACCTCTTCTAATCATTTAATGTATTTGTTTGCAATTTGGGGTAAGCCTTTTTTTTTTTTTTAACCAATACTTTTTTTTTGATGTTCTAGCTGTAAATTTGCCTTTTTAATGAACATGTGAAGTTGTCCTGTGACTTTCGCAACAGCTATCACTTACGCACGTCTTACTTTCAGCGCTGTAACAGACCACTGTATAGTTCCTTCTCACCATTTGCCCATGTTGTTTCATGCGATTCACGTTCTTGTGTTAAGTGCCTTTTAATTTTAACAGTTCACTTTTTACATGCTGTTTACTGAAGTTATTTATTAAATAAAAATGCCTAAAATATTTAAATTGGATGTTTTTGCTCTGTATTGATATATTTTATCAATTTCTGTGCGTGAAATTTTTATAGCTTAGGCTGACAATATTTCTGGTTAATGGATATTTCACTTAAGAAACTAAAATCTATTTCTTAAAAAAAGAGATGTGCCACGGGCATAAGGAAAGTGGTATGGTTAAATAGATTTGTCAGACTATCTTTGGGCTCTTTAGATAATATTGTATAGATCCTCATCCCTCCCTCCTCCATGCCACTCTGTCCCTACAGTGGCACATAGCTTTCATCCCTACATCAAGCAGAATAACTCTGAATGTTTTAGAACTGGTGACTAGAAGCTTGAAATTACGTCATTTGATTTAAGATTTGACAGGATTGTTATCTTTTTTTTTTTTTTGTAAATTTTTTTAATGTTTATTTTTGAGAGAGAGAGAGCACAAGTAGGGGAGGGCAGAGAAAGAGAGGGAGACACAGAATGTGAAGCAGGCTCCAGGCTTTGCGTTGTCAGCATAGAGCCTGACATGGGTCTCGAACTCATGAACCGCGAGATCGTGACCTGAGCTGAAGTCAAGACGCTGAACCGACTGAGCCACCCAGGTGCCCCGGAAATCTTATTTTCATTTGGCTTTGGTTTATTTGTCAGAGAAGTGTATATACCCATTAAAAAAATACTTGTGTAAAGCATATTAAAAGACATATATTCCTTCTTAGAGATACAACAAATGTCAGAAAGATTTGGGGGAGAGAATTGTGTTGAAACTTTTAAACCTTTTTACTTTTAAACTTTTAACTTTTAAACTTTTTTAAAAATAGTTATCCTTCTGTGCTTATTTCAGTTTAGAATCATACATTTTTACTAGATTGTAAGCTTCATGAGAGAAACTGTCTTGTTCGTTTTCTCTTTCCCACCACACATACTCCTCAGGTCATTTCCTTATGCTGTAGGCATAATCGATTGAATTACATATTTCTACTCCAGGAGTTTGCTTTTATAATGAGGAACAAACTCATTCTTCTATATATACGTATTTTTTTCCGGACAGTTCCTTGAGACTGAAATATGGTGAATTTTTAGGTTTCCATTACAATTTATAAAAAGATTTTGTATTGAAATCCTTTTATTTGGAAGCTGGAGTTGTTTATTTCTCATACTGACTGTAAGAGTGTTGAATAATTCAGGCTTAAAATTGGCAATTTCAAAGTACAATCTAAGAGATGGGAAATTAGCGTTGATTGAAGCCACATAGAACTTTGTCATGAAAATGTTTATTTTCCAGTGAAACCTCCAATGAAACACTTGCCAAAAAGTAAGAGCCCTGAAAGTAAAGTAACAGTTATAAGGTTTCTTTTATTTTAAACACTATTATGAAAATTTGCAAAATGTTACATATCATTCACAAATTATTTGTGGATGTCAAATGTCAATTGTCACATTTGTTGCAGTGATTCTGACATTCTACAGAGTTTTCTCATCTTTTGCAACATATAACCTTCTGAATTTATTTGATAAGATACCCAGATAAGACCTTAAGCCACAAGAACAGTTCATCATACTACTTAAAAAAGTTACCATGGTCAACTATTTTAACCAGGAATTGGCCTCTTTTCCTTCTGTTGCTTGCTGGAGTTTGAGAGAGAACCTTGAATAGAGGCCATTTGTCTTGATTGCCAGGTTTATTGCCTGTCCCCTTGAAGACTTGGATATTTCTGACCTGATCTGCTCAAAGGAGTTCAGAAATAGTATCTCCAGGATACTACTGAGCATATAAAGAGACTTCAGTGGCTCTTTAGAATCTCTATCATGTTCTAGGATTCTTCTAAGAATTTAGGGATAGGTAAAAGTGGCTTCTGACTGATAGGTACGAGCAGATTTTGAGGCTGAATTAGATTCAGATGAAATAGTCCATTAAGCCGTTACCACTGTGATGGTGACATGTTTTCTCAACTAGAACGTTTGGAGTACAAAAATGCTGGATGAAGCATGAGGCAAGTATTACTCTCTTAACTCCACCGATAATGACAATCCTTATGTTCATTTCCTTCTATAATTTCTCTAAGTGTTCACTAGATTTTAACTATATTAAAGATCTTATATGAATTTTTCAAGGGGATAGAGTTCATAAAAGGCTACTAGTGATATTTCATACAATTTTATTGGACTTTCTACTTTGGGTTTATTATTAGGACTAATTCTAAAATAGACTAATATTAAACAAGAGTTAATTATGGATCACTTTGTGAGTGGAAACACTATCAGAATATTTAAATCCCATTATTTAATCCATTACTTTATTGTAATAGTTTACAGAAGACAGAGTTACCTTCAGTTTCATGTGTAGTATTTGATATGTTGACTTTACTCATTGATAGCAATGTTATATTAATACTGCGTACTGACCAAGATTATTCCTGGGGGATAATATCAGCATTTGGGTGTCCTCCAACAGCTAAGTGGCCTCTGGGCAACAATTTAAAACATGAATTTGATCTCAACACCTACATTACAGTTCCAGTTTCAGGTCCTCAAGGTTAATATGTGTCCTTTGTACTTGATGTTTCTGTCTTATCCCTAGATTTGATAGGTCTGTGAATACAGCAATCTGTGTGTTTTGATTCATCATTGTATCCCTAGAGCAATGTCTGGCACAGTAATAGGTGACTAATAAGTATTTGTTGAATAGATGGATTTGTTTCCATAAGTTACCACAACTATATCTACCTACCTAGTATCATCTGCAGTGAGCTTCTCGACCTTCCTGCCAGTTCTTGTAGGTGGACTCTATCCCCCTGGGCCAGTCCTTCCACTTTATTTTAGATACTGTTATCTCTTGCCTACTAAGACAAGCATCACTGCATCACTGTTTTCCCCTCTCTTCTAGATTATTTCCATCAGTAACAAACTTGCTATCGCTACCTTTTCTGTTTTTCTATTCCCTTTATAACCCAAAAGAGTTATTTAATCCATACACCTATGGCCAATTGATTTTTAACAAAGATGTTAAGGAAGAAAGAAAAGTCTCTTCAACAGATGGTGCTGGGTAACTGGATTTCTGCATGGAAAAGAATGACCTTGGACCCCACACCTCATACCATGTACAAAAATTATCTCTCAATAGATCAGTGACCTAAGGGCTAAAACCATAAAACTTTTAGAAGAGTTTTTACATGAATTACATGGTAATTCCTTATGACCTTGGTTTTGGCCATGCATTCTTAGACAAGACTTGGAAGCACGAGCAACAACAACAACAAAAAAATGTAGGAGTTGGACTTCATCAGAATTGAAAACTTTTGTGCATAAAGGACATTATCAAGAGAGTAACAAGAAAGCCTACAGAATGGGAGAAAATATTTGAAAATTGCATATCTGGTAAGGGGTGAATATAAATAAAGAACTACAACTCAATAAAAAGACAACAAAATTAAAAATGGACAAAGGATTTGAATAAATATTTCTCCAAAGAAGAAACACAAATGATCAATAAGCACATGAAAAGATCCACAACATCATTAGCCATCAGAGAAATGCAAATTAAACCCACAATTAAATACCACTTCACATGTACTAGGATGGCAATAATTTTAAGAAGTGGGAAATAATGTGTTGATGAGAATTTAGAAAACTTGTACCTTGCTGGTGGGAATGTAAAATGGTGCAACAGCTATGGAAAATATATTGGTTGTTTCTCAAAAAGCTCAACAGAAAATTACCATATGACCCAGCATTTCCAGGTTAATACCCAAGAGAACTGACAGAAGTCACTGAAACAGATACTTGTGTGCCAGTATTCATTGCAACATTATTCACAATAGCCAAAAAGCAGAAACAACCCAAGTTGTTTTGCTACACCCTAAAGGACCAGATAAGACGTTAGGTCACCCTCTGACCCATGAAGGTCCCTCCTTCGGAAAGCCCTGGGTAACTTACATAACTGCTTGAGTGACCCCACCTCACACTTCCTGATCCGTAGCTCTTGCTCCTGTGCTTTAAATTGGCTAATAAAGAGTGAATGCAGGAAACTTAAGGCACACCACCCCCAGACCATAATGAAGGCAGAGACCCAAGTTGATATGCAGCCTCTCTCTACCCCCATTCCCGACCTCATTGTGTGATCTTTGGGCAGGCCATGTGCCCACTGAGAACTATGAGTAATAAATCTTGTTTCTTAAAGTTACCTGATGGTTTCTTAAGTGTGTTCTGCAGTCATAAGAACCACGATGACCCGTGCAGCCACAACTTTGGCCCTAGTGGGGGAGATGTCTGGTAGGGCCTCACTAGGAGTTATATGGGGCAGGATGTGTGCCTCAGGCATTCCTAGCCAACAGCATCATTATCAATAGGTGGGGGTTGACACAACAAACAACCAGAGCAGTGTTTAATTCAGGGCTAGCCCACATTTATTTAAGCAAGATCCTTCTGGGTACTCTACACATGGTTTTGGGATTCTGAGGTCCTCTAATCTGGTAGGAATAATTATTCCTGGCTATTTGCAAGCCTCTAACCATTTTGGGTTGATACTTCCTCAGTTTCCTCACACAAATACAGTAATCAGTAGTCTACTGAATACTTACAGGGACGCTTAGCAGATCTCTAATGTTCTTTCTGTGCACAGCTCTTTTACCCTGCCCTGTGTATTCTAGCCTGCTTGGATGCTCAGCTCCAGGGAGTATGCGAAGCTCTGCCTTGGCACACCTTCCTTGAGTCGTGTCTTGGAACATGACTTTAAAGACTGTAACTTGGGACAAGTCTAGAAATCACTTCTTTTGTTTTCCATCTCTCAGGAATGCCCAAAGTGCTGAAACTCTTTCATTTGATCTGTTTTAAATTTGGTTTCTTGGCTTGGAACAGAATTATTGAGAAGATGAAATTTTAAGTTTTTTGAGGTCTAAATTTCTTTGTTAACCCATGTGTTCTTTAGTATGATGTTCTTTAATCTCCAAGTATTCATGGTCTTTACAAATTTTTTCTTGTGGCTGATTTTGATTTTCATGGCATTGTGGTCTGAAAATATGCAAGGTATGATCGCAATCTTTTTGTACTTGTTGAGGGCTGATTTTGTGTCCCAGTATGTGATCTGTTCTGGAGAATGTTCCATGTGCACTTGAGAAGAATGTGTATTCTGCTGTTTTAGGATGAAATGTCCTGAATATATCTGTTAAGTCCATCCAGTCCAGTGTATCATTTGAAACCATTGTTTCTTTGTTGATTTTCTGCTTACGTGATCTGTCCATTGTTGTAAGTGGGGTGTTGAAGTCCCCTACTCTTATGGTATTATTATCAATGAGTTTATTTATGCTTGTTATTGATTTATGTATTTGGGTGCTATCATGTTGGGGGCATAAATATTTACAATTATTAGATCGTCTTGGTGTATAGACCCCTTAATTATAATGTCTTTCATCTCTTGTTACAATCTTTATTTTAAAATCTAGTTTATCTGGGGGCGCCTGGGTGGCGCAGTCGGTTAAGCGTCCGACTTCAGCCAGGTCACGATCTCGCGGTCCGTGAGTTCGAGCCCCGCGTCGGGCTCTGGGCTGATGGCTCAGAGCCTGGAGCCTGTTTCCGATTCTGTGTCTCCCTCTCTCTCTGCCCCTCCCCCGTTCATGCTCTGTCTCTCTCTGTCCCAAAAATAAATAAACGTTGAAAAAAAAAAAAAAAAATTTTAAAATCTAGTTTATCTGATATAAGTATGGCTACTCCACCTTTCTTTTGAAAACCATTAGAATGATAGATGGTTCTCCATCCTCTTACTTTCAATCTACAGGTGTCTTTAGGTCTAAAATGAGTCTCTTGTAAGCAGCATATAGATGGGTCTTGTTTTCTTATCCATTCTGATACACCATACCTTTTGATTGGAGCATGTAATCCACTGACATTTAGAGTGAGTACTAAGAGATATGAATTTAGTGCCATTGTGTTGCCTGTTGGTGTTTTTGGCTGGTCTTTGTTGCTTTTTGTTTTGTTTTGTTTGTTTGTTTTTGTCTTTTCTCAGCTTAAAGGGTTCCCCTTAAAATAACTTGCAGGGATGGTTTAGTGGTCATGAACTCCTTTATTATTTGTTTGTCTGGAAAACACTTTATCTCTCCTATTTTGAAAGACAGCCTTGCTGGATATTGGCTGTGTATTCTTTCTGTTCAGCACGTTGAATATATCCTGCCACTTCTTTCTGGCCTACGAAGTTGTGGATAGGTCTGCTGTGAACCTGATCTGTCTTCCCTTATTGGTTAAAGACTTTTTTCCCCTTGCTGCTTTCATAATTCTTTCCTTTCTATGTATTTTGTGAATTTGACTATGACATACCTGTTGATGGTTGTTTTTTGTTGAATCTAATGGGAGTTCTCTGTCCTTTTTGGATTTTGATGTCTGTGTCCTTCCCCAGATTAAGAAAGCTTTCTGCTCTAATATCCTCACATAAAACTTCTGCTTCTTTTTCTCTCTCTTCATCTTTGGGGACTCTTATGATTTGGATGTTATTCCTTTTTAATAAGTCACTGAGTTCTTTAAGTCCTGTAGTGTGCTCTTTTGCCTTTGTTTCCCCTTTTTATCTGCTTACTTATTCTCCATAATTTTATTTTATATATCACATTCCCTGCTCTGCTTCCTCCATCTTTGCCATCATGGCATCCACTCGAGAGTGCATCTTAGTTATAGCACTTTTAATTTTGTCCTGACTGGATTTTACTTATTATATCTCCACAGAAAGGGATTCTATGCTTTCTTCAACCCCAGCTAGTATTCTTATTATTGTGGTTCTAAATTCTAGTTCAGACATCTTACTAATATCTGTGTTGATTAAGCCCCTGGCTGTCATTTCTTCCTGTTCTTTCTTTTGGGGTGAATTCCCTCGTTTTGTCATTTTGGAGGAAAAACAAAATAAAATTAAAAAAATAAACATTAAATTTTTTAAAAAAATTATTAGCACTTATATTTTATGCCATTACTAATTCTACAAAATATGCTCTAATACATATCAGTCACGTTATTGTCATGTCATGAGGCATTTATGTTTACTTCTTTTTTGAAATGTCTTGTGTAGTGTTTAAACATTAACAATTTGAATAGGGTGAGTATTTTAATCATTTGTGATTTAAAATATAACTAACATTTTTTAAATTAGAAAAAAGAGTTGCAAACATTCAAACTCACCTGTTTCCAATTAAGCTCCTCTATGATATGGACCTACCCTATTTATCCAGGGTGTTGCACACTATTGTTCAATAAGCACCATTCTTTCAAGTCAGTGTTATTTTCATAAGGCTTCCACACTTGAAATGTTCATTGCTATCTCCATGAATTTGCTCATGTTATCTTGACAAGAATTCATTTATTCTCAAAAGTATGGTGGGGTAGAGATTTTCAGGCATTTTAAAGAAAAGTTACTGTGATTTAAAAAATTTATTTCATTATAATTGATATAATTTTTATCATATGTTACATAGGGAAAACATTATTATATATGAATAATAGTAACAGTGGAATTGGAAATTTAAAAGCAGTACATAAATTTAATTTTCTATGTTTCTATAGAAATGATACTGGGACATCCTTAACATAGAGTAGTATAAATATAGTACAATTGTTCCCCAAATTTAGCTGATGTCAGAATCACCCTGAAAACTTATTAAAGCAGATTGCTGGACTTGAACTCCAAAGCTGATTCTGTAGGTCTGAGGTAGGATCCAATAATTTGTATTACTAATAAATTCCCAGTTGATGCCTAGGTTACTAGTCTAGAGGACACAATTTGAGAAGCATTCATAGAGAAATTTTAAAAGTTCCAACACTGGAATGATGGGTTTTGGTTGGAATACATATAATATATATGCTTACTATATTTATGGTTCTTCAAAAAATCAGTTTTAAGTGAGAGACAATTTGTGTACTGCGAAAGAAAAGGATCATAAAATTAGTGTTACAGAGGAAATAGTGGCAATTCCTTTTAGGTAGAAGACTCATCTTTGAGCTGATAGAAACCAAAAATGGATTATAAAACATCTGTTTATTCAAATAATGTTTGTTGCAACACTGTTTGTTAGAGAGAAAACTGAAAACAACCAAAGTGCCCATTTAACCAGAGGCCTGGTTAAATAAACTATGGTATTCTCAAATATAAAGGACTTAAAAAAATTAGGTTGATTTGAATGTGCTGATATGGAAAGATTTTCAAGATATATTATTACATGTTAAAAAGTAAAGGAGCAAAAAGATGCATGATTCCTTTGAATAAATAATGATAGAGGTGATATCAACAAGATGGGGATCTAGAAGATCCCAATGCTTGTTTTCCCAACAAAACAACAAGAATAAAATATAAACCAATGAAAATAGCTCTAGAAAAACTCTGCACTACAGGGAAAAAGCAGAAGAAATCCTGCAGAGCTCAAAAACCGAGGATGACCACATAGAAAAGTGGAGGAGACACTTTACCTGAGTCACCTCATCCTCCATGCTAGGGCATCCAGGACAAGTTTCCTTGGAGGGATATCACCCCTTGGGGAAAAGGAGAACAGAAGAGCTCCAGCAAGCTTCACTGCTATAGATATTTGCACTTTTGCTACTCCCACAGTATGCACCAACACTAATTCCAGCTGACAGAGCTGCTTGGAGTTCCCCCTCCCAACTACCCCCATCTGTCCAGGACTGAAGCTGTTGCTGTGGTGGGACCTGCCCCCCGGCACCCCAGTCATTGCTACTCCAGTTAAGAAACCACAACACCTCATCATCTATGGAACCAAAGGAGCTGCCACTGCTCCGTCCTCTGCCCCAGGTCCCAGAGGTTGTGGCTTTGACTTGCCATTAATAGAAGAAATCACTACTCTTCACTCGACCCTCTAGGTTCTGCCATAGGACTTTAACATTATATCACCTGGACGTACTGCTGCTGTTTACAGACTACTCTGTGGGGCCAGAGTTAGGATTTTGACCTACCATCCCCAGGCCATGGTGCTACTGCACCCAGCTCCCTAGGCCAAATCACCACCATACCCTGCTACCACAGGGCCCATGATGTTGTTGCATACTCCCTTCCTCTAAACACTACCCAGATACCTGTATCTCAGTTCCACAGGAAATCTGCACATCCCACACCTCAAACACTAGTGCCCCTGCCACAGCAAGTGCACTGTGTCCCAGGATCCAATTGCTGTGGTAGTTCCAGATGTAACTGCTCCCAAGACTGGCTCTAGTGCTAATATGAGTGCCAGTACATCAGAACTGGCACCAAGAGGGATTCATTCAGCTAGAACCTCTTCCACAGGCGAAAAAGAACAGGAAGACTCCAGCAGCCTTCACTCCTGAGGACCCTGATAGCCCAGCTGCTACTGCCAACCATACGAACTCCACAATCTTGGCCACAGAGACACCCACAGTATTCCCCAACATAGACCTCTACTGCTGTACCTCCCAGCAATTGGAGATGCTACACCCTGCCCTACAATTAACACCACCACACCTGCCCTACAAGAAATGCTAAAGGGAGTCCTTCAAGCTGAAATGAAAGGATGCTAATTAGTAACATGAAAATATGTAGTCAAAATCAAAATAGTACTGTAATGATGATGTATAATTTAGGCTGAACTCTAGCATATATGTTAAAAGGCAAAAATGTTAAAATAACTATAGATACAATATTTTGCTAATGTAAACAATATAATAGATATAAATTGAGACATCAACAAAATAAAATTGGGAGTACAAGTAAACGTGTAGAATTTTTTATGGAATTTAGGTTGTTATCAGCTTAAAATAAACTGCTATAGAATGTATTATAAATGTATTATGATAATAACAAAGCAAAAATCTATAATAGATACACAAATGATAAGAAAGTAAAACATATCACTACAAAAAATCATCAATTCACAAAGAAAGACAGCAAGAGAGGAAGAGAGGAACAATAAAACAATCAGCAATTAACAAAATGGTGATCTAAGTCCTTATCCATCAATAATTATACTAAATATAAATGGTTTAAATTCTCCAATTAAAAATACAGAGGACTTAAAAGGATTAAAAAATAAAAAGACTCAACCATATTCAGCCTACTATAGACTCCCTTAAACTTTAAGGGCACTGATAGACTGAAAGTGAAGAGATGGAAAAAGATATTCCATGCAAATGAAAACCATAAGAGAACAGGGGTAGCTATAATTTTAACAGACAAACTAAATTTTAAGAATTATCAAAAAAGACAAAATCAGTCTTCGATGATAACAGGGTCATTTCATTAAGAGAATATAACCATTGTAAATCTACCTATCCCATATTGGATCACCTAAATATACAGATCTGAAGGCAAAATAGACAGTAATGCAATAATGTCAGGGAACTTCATATCTCACTTTCAACAGTGTTTAATATCTCATTCTTAACAATGGATAGATAATTCAGGTAGAAAACCCATTAGGAAATGATGAACTTGAATTAAACTTTGGACTAGACCTAACAGACACATATACAAGAACATTTATACAGTAGCAGAAGAATACACATTCTCTTCAAGTGCACATGGAACATTCTACAGATTAGATTATATGTTAGGTCAAAATAAATCTTAAAAACTTGAGAAGATTAAAATCATATCAGGCATGTTTTCCAACCACAATGGCATAAAACTAGAAATCAATAGTGGAAGGAAAGGTAGAAAATTCACACATATGTGGAAATTAAACAACACATTTCTGAACAGCCAATAGACCAAAGAAAAAAAATCAAAAAGGAAATTTAAAAATTCCTAGTAACAAAGAAAAATGGAAACATAACATACCAAACTTTATGGTATGCAGCAAAAGCAGTCCTAATTGCTAAGGTTTTAGCAATAAATGACTACATTAAGAAACAAGAAAACTAATAAAGAATCTAACTTTATACCTCAAGGAAAAGTAAAGGAACAATAAATTAATCTGACATTAGCAGAAGGAAGCAAATAATAAAGATTAGAGAAAAATAAAAGAAATAGAGAGTAGAAAGTTAACAAAATGAAGAGTTGATTTCTTGAAAACATAGACAAAATTGACCAACATTTGCCTTGACTAAGAAAAAAGGAGAAATGACTTAAATTAATAAAAATTTATTAAATTTATTAAATGCAGAGTAGACAATACTGATACAACAGAAATACAAACGATCATAAGACTCTACTATCATTTAAGTAACTTAGGAGAAATAGATAAATTGAAACACACAACCTAACAAGACAATCACAAAGAAATAAAGAATATGAACAGAGTAATAACAGCAATGAAATTAAATCAGGAATCAAAAAATCTCCCAATGAATAAAACCCTAGGACCAGATGACTGCATGAATGTATTCTACTAAACATTTATTTTTTTTAATTTTTTTAATGTTTTTATTTATTTTTGAGACAGAGAGAGACAGAGCATGAGCAGGGGAGGGGCAGAGAGAGAGGGAGACACAGAATCCAAAACAGGCTCCAGGCTCTGAGCTGTCAGCACAGAGCCCAACATGGGGCTCGAACTCACGGACTGTGAGATCATGACCTAAGCCGAAGTCAGACACTTAACCTACTGAGCCACCCAGGTGCCCCTCTACTAAACATTTAAATAAGAGTTAATACTAATGCTTCTCAAACTCTTGCAAAAAATAGGAGAGAAGGGAATACTTTCAAACTCATTGTGTGAGGCCAGCATTACTGATACTAAAGCCAGACAAGGAGAAAGAAAGAAAGAAAGAAAGAAAGAAAGAAAGAAAGAAAGAAAGAAAGAAAGAAAGAAAGAAAGAAAGAAAGAAAGAAAGAAAAAAAGAAAGAAAAGAGAGGAGGGAGGAAGGAAGGAAGGAAGGAAGAGGGAGGGAAGAAAGGAGGGAGAGAATTGCAGGCCAATATCCCTGCCTCAACAAAATACTAGAATAGAATTCAAGAGCACATTAAAAGGATTATACACAATGACCAACTGGGATTCATCTCAGGGATGCAAGGATGATTTAACATAGCCTATCAATAAATGTGATACACCACATTAACAAAATGAAAGATTATAATCATCTCAAGAGATAAAGAAAAGGCATTTGAGAAATTCAACACTCTTTCATGATAAAAGTTCTCAACAAATTGGGTATAGAAGGAATGTACCTAAACATAATAAAGGCCAGATATGACAAGCCAACAGCTAACATACTCAATGAAAAACAACAACAACAACAACAACACAAAACTTTTATCAGTGATCAGGAACAAGACAAGAATACCCCTTTTATCATTTCTATTTAAAAGAGTCCTGGAAGTTCTTCTAGTCATAGCAATTATAGAAAACACAGAAACAAAAATTCATCCAAATTAGACAGGAAGAAGTAAAATGTTGTTTTCAGATTATATTATATATAGAAAACCCAAAAGACTACACCAAAAAATGTTAGAACTAACAAAGGAATTCAGTAAAGTTGCAGGATCCAAATTGACATACAGAATCAGTAACATTTTATAAACCAAAATAAAACATCAGGGAAATTAAGAAAGCAATCCCTTTTTGATTTAATGTTTGTATTTTCTTCAGATAAACAACCAGTAGCGTGATTACTGGATTATATGGTATTTTTTTTCTTTCCTTTTTTTTTAGAAGCTTCCATACTGTTTTCCAGAGTGGCTGTACCAACTTATATTCTCAACAATGCACAAGGACTCCTGTTTCTCTACATCCTTGACAATACCTGTTGTTTCTTGTGTTGTTGATTTTAGCCATTCTGACAAGTGTAAACTGATACCTCATTGTGGTTTTGATTTGCATTTCCCTGATGATGAGTGATGAGCATCTTTTCATGTATCTGTTGACTATCTGCATGTCTTTTTTGCAAAAATGTCAATTAATGTCCTCTGCCCATTCTTGAAATTGGATTATTTGTTTCTTTGGTGTTGAATTGTATAAATTCTTTATATATTTTGGATATGAACCCTTATCTGACACATTATTTGCAAATATTTTCTCCCATTTAATAGGTTGCCTTTTAGTTTTGTTGATGATGGTTTCCTTCTCTGTGAAAAGACCTTTTTATTTTCATGTAGTTCCAATAGTTTATTTTTTGATAGTCACTAATTGACTTTATTTTTTTTCAATATATGAAATTTATTGTCAAATTGGTTTCCATACAACACCCAGTGCTCATCCCAAAAGGTGCCCTCCTCAATACCCATCACCTACCCTCCCCTCCCTCCCAGCCCCCATCAACCCTCAGTTTGTTCTCAGTTTTTAACAGTCTCTTATGCTTTGGCTCTCTCCCTCTCTAACCTCTTTTTTTTTTCCTTCCCCTCCCCATGGGTTTCTGTTAAGTTTCTCAGGATCCACATAAGAGTGAAAACATATGGTATCTGTCTTTCTCTGTATGGCTTATCTTGCTTAGCATCACACTCTCCAGTTCCATCCACATTGCTACAAAGGGCCATATTTTGCTCTTTCTCATTGCCATATAGTACTCCATTGTGTATATAAACCACAATTGCTTTATCCATTCATCAGTTGATGGACATTTAGGCTCTTTCCATAATTTGCCTATTGTTGAGAGTGCTGCTATAAACATTGGGGTACAAGTGCCCCTATGCATCAGTACTCCTGTATCCCTTGGGTAAATTCCTAGCAGTGCTATTGCTGGGTCATAGGGTAGGTCTATTTTTAATTTTTTGAGGAAACGCCACACTGTTTTCCAGAGTGGCTGCACCAGTTTGCATTCGCACCAACAGTGCAAGAGGGTTCCCGTTTCTCCACATCCTCGGCAGCATCTATAGTCTCCTGATTTGTTCATTTTGGCCACTCTGACTGGCGTGAGGTCATATCTGAGTGTGGTTTTGATTTGTATTTCCCTGATGAGGAGCGACGTTGAGCATCTTTTCATGTGCCTGTTGGCCATCCGGATGTCTTCTTTAGAGAAGAGTCTATTCATGTTTTCTGCCCATTTCTTCACTGGGTTATTTGTTTTTAGGGTGTGGAGTTTGGTGAGCTCTTTACAGATTTTGGATACTAGCCCTTTGTCCGATATGTCATTTGCAAATATCTTTTCCCATTCCGTTGGTTGCCTTTTAGTTTTGTTGGTTGTTTCCTTTGCTGTACAGAAGCTTTTTATCTTCATAAGGTCCCAGTAGTTCGTTTTTGCTTTAAATTCCCTTGTCTTTGGGGATGTGTCAAGTAAGAGATTGCTACGGCTGAGGTCAGAGAGGTCTTTTCCTGCTTTCTCCTCTAGGGTTTTGATGGTTTCCTGTCTCACATTCAGGTCCTTTATCCATTTTGAGTTTATTTTTGTGAATGGTGTGAGAAAGTGGTCTATTTCAATCTTCTGCATGTTGCTGTCCAGTTCTCCCAGCACCATTTGTTAAAGAGACTGTCTTTTTCCACTGGATGTTCTTTCCTGCTTCGTCAAAGATGAGTTGGCCATACGTTTGTGGGTCTAGTTCTGGGGTTTCTATTCTATTCCATTGGTCTATGTGTCTGTTTTTGTGCCAATACCATGCTGTCTTGATGGTTACAGCTTTGTAGTAGAGGCTAAAGTCTGGGATTGTGATGCCTCCTGCTTTGGTCTTCTTCTTCAAAATTCCTTTGGCTATTCGGGGCCTTTTGTGGTTCCATATGAATTTTAGGATTGCTTGTTCTAGCTTCGAGAAAATGCTGGTGCAATTTTGATTGGGATTGCATTGAATGTGTAGGTAGCTTTGGGTAGTATTGACATTTTGACAATATTTATTCTTCCAATCCATGAGCAGGGAATGTCTTTCCATTTCTTTATATCTTCTTCAATTTCCTTCATAAGCTTTCTAAAGTTTTCAGCATACAGATCTGTTACATCTTTGGTAAGATTTATTCCTAGGTATTTTATGCTTCTTGGTGCAATTGCGAATGGGATCAGTTTCTTTATTTGTCTTTCTGTTGCTTCATTATTAGTGTATAGGAATGCGACTGATATCTATATATTGATTTTGTATCCTGCAACTTTGCTGAATTCATGTATCAGTTCTAGCAGACCTCTGGTGGAGTCTATCGGATTTTCCATGTATAATATCATGTCATCTGCAAAAAGTGAAAGCTTGACTTCATCTTTGCCAATTTTGATGTCTTTGATTTCCTTTTGTTGTCTGATTGCTGATGCTAGCACTTCCAACACTATGTTAAACAACAGCGGTGAGAGTGGGCATCCCTGTCGTGTTCCTGATCTCAGGGAAAAAGCTCTCAGTTTTTCCCCATTGAGGATGATGTTAGCTGTGGGCTTTTCATGAATGGCTTTTATGATCTTTAAGTATGTTCCTTCTATCCCGACTTTCTCAAGGGTTTTTATTAAGAAAGGGTGCTGGATTTTGTCAAAGGCCTTTTCTGCATCGATTGACAGGATCATATGGTTCTTTTCTTTTATTAATGTGATGTATCACGTTGATTGATTTGTGAATGTTGAACCAGCCCTGCATCCCAGGAATGAATTCCACTTGACATGGTGAATAATTCTTCTTATATGCTGTTGAATTCGATTTGCTAGTATCTTATTGAGAATTTTGCATCCATATTCATCAGGGATATTGGCCTGAAGTTCTCTTTTTTTACTGGGTCTCTGGTTTAGGAATCAAAGTAATACTGGCTTCATAGAATGAGTCTGGAAGTTTTCCTTCCCTTTCTATTTCTTGGAATAGCTTAAGAAGGATAGGTATTATCTCTGCTTTAATCGTCTGGTAGAACTCCCCTGGGAAGCCATCTGGTCCTGGACTCTTATTTGTTGGGAGATTTTTGATACCTGATTCAATTTCTTCGCTGGTTATGGGTCTGTTCAAGCTTTCTATTTCCTCCTGATTGAGTTTTGTAAGCGCATGGGTGTTTAGGAATTTGTCCATTTCTTCCAGGTTGTCCAATTTGTTGGTATATAATTTTTCATAGTATTCGCTGATAATTGTTTGTATCTCTGAGGGATTGGTTGTAATAATTCCATTTTCATTCATGATTTTATCTATTTGGGTCATCTCCCTTTTCTTTTTGAGAAGCCTGGCTACAGGTTTGTCAATTTTGTTTATTTTTTCAAAAAACCTACTCTTGGTTTTGTTGATCTGCTCTACAGTTTTTTTAGATTCTATATTGTTTATTTCTGCTCTGATCTTTATTATGTCTCTTCTTCTGCTGGATTTAGGCTGCCTTTGCTGTTCTGCTTCTATTTCCTTTAGGTGTGCTGTTAGATTTTGTATTTGGGATTTTTCTTGTTTCTTGAGATAGGCCTGGATTGCAATGTATTTTCCTCTCAGGACTGCCTTCGCTGCGTCCCAAAGCGTTTGGATTGTTGTATTTTCCTTTTCGTTTGTTTCCATATATTTTTTAATTTCTTCTCTAATTGCCTGGTTGACCCACTCATTCTTTAGTAGGGTGTTCTTTAACCTCCATGCTTTTGGAGGTTTTCCAGACTTTTTTCTGTGGTTGATTTCAAGCTTCATAGCATTGTGGTCTGAAAGTATGCATGGTATGATCTCAATTCTTGTATACTTATGAAGGGCTGTTTTGTGACCCAGTATGTGATCTATCTTAGAGAATGTTCCATGTGCACTTGAGAAGAAAGTATATTGTGTTGCCTGGGATGCAGAGTTCTAAATATATCTGTCAAGTCCATCTGATCCAATGTCTCATTCAGGGCCCTTGTTTCTTTATTGACCGTGTGTCTAGATGATATATCCATTTCTGTAAGGGGAGTGTTAAAGTCCCCTGCAATTACCACATTCTTATCAATAAGGTTGCGTATGTTTATGAGTAATTGTTTTATATATTTGGGGGCTCCCGTATTCAGCGCATAGACATTTATAATTGTTAGCTCTTCTTGATGGATAGACCCTGTAATTATTATATAATGTCCTTCTTCATCTCTTGTTACAGCGTTTAATTTAAAGTCTAGTTTGTCTGATATAAGTATGGCTACTCCAGCTTTCTTTTGGCTTCCAGTAGCATGATAAATAGTTCTCCATCCCCTCACTCTCAATCTAAAGGTCCTCAGGTCTAAAATGAGTCTCTTGTAGACAGCAAATAGATGGGTCTTGTTTTTTTATCCATTCTGATACCCTATGTCTTTTGGTTGGTGCATTTAATCCATTTACATTCAGTGTTATTACAGAAAGATACGGGTTTAGAGTCATTGTGATGTCTGTATGTTTTATGCTTGTAGCGATGTCTCTGGTACTTTGTCTCACAGGGTCCCCCTTAGGATCTCTTGTAGGGCTGGTTTAGTGGTGACGAATTCCTTCAGTTTTTGTTTGTTTGGGAAGACCTTTATCTCTCCTTCTATTCTAAATGACAGACTTGCTGGATAAAGGATTCTCAGATGCATAATTTTTCTATTCAACACATTGAAGATCTCGTGCCAATCCTTTCTGGCCTGCCAAGTTTCAAAAGAGAGATCATTCACGAGTCTTATAGGTCTCCCTTTATATGTTAGAGCACGTTTATCCCTTGCTGCTTTCAGAATTTTCTCTTTATCCTTGTATTTTGCCAGTTTCACTATGATATGTCGTGCAGAAGATCGATTCAAGTTACGTCTGAAGGGAGTTCTCTGTGCCTCTTGGATTTCAATGCCTTTTTCCTTCCCCAGTTCAGGGAAGTTCTCAGCTATTATTTCTTCAAATACCCCTTCAGCACCTTTCCCTCTCTCTTCCTCCTCTGGGATACCAATTATGTGTATATTATTTCTTTTTAGTGTATCACTTAGTTCTCTAATTTTCCCCTCATACTCCTGGATTTTTTTATCTCTCTTTTTCTCAGCTTCCTCTTTTTCCATAACTTTATCTTCTAGTTCACCTAGTCTCTCCTCTGCCTCTTCATTCTGAGCCATGGTCGTTTCCATTTTATTTTGCAGCTCGTTTAAAACGTTTTCAGCTCCTCATGACTATTCCTTAGTCCCTTGATCTCTGTAGCAAGAGATTCTCTGCTGTCCTGTATACTGTTTTCAAGCCCAGCGATTAATTTTATGACTATTATTCTAAATTCACTTTCTGTTATATTATTTAAATCCTTTTTGATCAGTTCATTAGCTGTTGTTATTTCCTGGAGATTCTTTTGAGGGGAATTCTTCCGTTTGGTCATTTTGGATAGTCCCTGGAGTGGTGAGGACCTGCTGGGCACTTCCCCTGTGCTGTGGTGTATAACTGGAGTTGGTGGGCGGGGCCTCATTCAGACCTGATGTCTGCCCCCAGCCCACTGCTAGGGCCACAGTCAGACTGGTGTATGCCTTCTCTTCCCCTCTCCTAGGGGCGGGATTCACTGTGTGGTGGTGTGGCCCATCTGGGCTACTTGTACAGTGCCAGGCTTGTGCTGGGGATCTGGCGTATTAGCTGGGGTGGGTAGGCAAGGTGCACGGCGGCAGGGGGGGCAGTCTTAGGTCACTTCTCCTTAGGTGATCCACTTCAGGAGGGGCCCTGTGGCAGCGGGAGGGAGTCAGACCGGCTGCTGGAGGGGTGGCTCCACAGAAGCACAGTGTTGGGTGTTTGCCCGGAGCAAGCAATTCCCTGGTAGGAACTGGTTCCCTTTGGGATTTTGGCTGGGGGATGGGTGAGGGAGATGGCGCTGGAGAGTGCCTTTGTTCCCCAACAAACTGAGCTCTGTCGTCGGGGGGCTCAGCAACTCTCCCTCCCTTTGTCCTACAGCCTTCCCACTTTCCGAGCAGAGCTGTTAACTTATAACCTCCCAGATGTTAAGTCCCGCTTGCTGTCGGAACACACTCCGTCTGGCCCCTCTGCTTTTGCAAGCCAGAAGCGGGGGCTCTGCTTGGCCGGCAGGCTGCCCCTCCTCACCGGCCACCTCCCACCAGTCTGTGTAGTGTGCACCACCTCTCCGCCCTTCCTACCCTCTTCCGTGGGCCTCTTGTCTGCGCTTGGCTCCGGAGACTCGGTTCTGCTAGTCTTCTGGTGGTGTTCTGGGTTATTTAGGCAGGTGTAGGTGGAATCTAAGTGATCAGCAGGACACGGGGTGAAGCCAGCGTCCTCCTATACCGCCATCTTCTGCCCTTTCCCTTGCCAAAATCGCATCAAGCCTGTTTCTAATCTCATTCATAGTATTCTTCATCTCTGATTCCATTTTAACTCTTCAATCTCTGCGGTAAGGGTCTCAACTGGTGTCTTCTTTTCTTTTCTAAAGCTCAGTGAGTATCCTTATGATTGCTGTTTTGCATTCTCCATCAGGCGTGTTACTTATATCTGTTTCACTTAGATCTCTGGCTGTAGCTTTATCTTTTTCCTTCATTTGTGATAAATTCCTCCATCTTTGCATTGTCAAGGCCTCTGCCTTCTTCTCTGTGTTAGAAAAGCCAGTCATGTCTTCTGCTCCTGAAAGTAATGGCCTTATGAAGAAGAGGTCATGTAGTGCCCAGGGCCTGACACTTCAGGGGGATATCTCTGGTGTGTGCTCCATGTGCTCTGCTTTGTGTTCTGGCTGCTCTATCCTTTAGGCCAGTTGTCTGCAGAGGCTCTCCTTGCTTCCTGTGGTCAGTGTTTCCTCCCTGACCCTGAGTGTGGTGACTTAGCTAATCACTACATTGATATTTAATTTTCATTTATTTTTATAGTGTTTATTGTGTGCTTAGATTTGAAGGTATGGAGATGAGAATATGGTCACTTTCTTCCAAGTTACCTTTATACATTTCAGAGAAAATAATATGTTTGTGATAGACACACATTTATATCTATCTAATCTATCTATATCATATATATATGAACATAGAGAAAATGATAAGACAAAAATACAGAATATAAACAATTGATGAATCTGGGTATAGGCTATATGAGAATTCCTTCTGGAAGTCCTTCAATTTCTCTGTAAATTTGAATTGAGAGAAAATTTTAAAAATATTAAATCCTATTACACAAAAAAATTTCTGCAATAACAAAAGCAACTACCAGAAATATAATAAGTAGGTGATTCTTGGAGAAAATTAAAATATCTAATAATAACAATATTAAAATATGCTTAGTTCTCATTAAATGTAAATAACCATAATTTAAAACATTTTTAGTATGCATTTATTTTTATTTTTTAATTATTTATTTTAAAAAGTGCAGTAAAATCTACATGATATATAATTTACCCTTTAAACCATTTTTAAGTATGTACTTCAGTGGCATTAAGTATATTCACACTGTGCAGCCATCACCACTATCCATCTTCAGAAATTTTTCATTTTATAAAACTGAAACTCTACCCATTAAAAAATAATTCTCCATTCCCATTTCCTCCAGCTCCTGGAAACCATCATTATACTTACTATCTCTATGAATTTGACCATGTTAAGATACTTCATGTAAGTGCAATCATACAGTGTTTGTCCTTTTGTGATTGGTTTATTCCACTTAGTATAATGTCTTTCATATTCATCCATGTTATATGCTAAACCATGCTGTATCAGGTTTTCTTTCCTCTTTCAGGCTGAATAATATTCCATTGCACACATATGCCACATTTTTTTTTTAGTCCATTAACCACTGTTGGACGTTTGAAAGTCTTCTTTTACCTATCATGAATGATGCTGCTATAAACAAAGATCATTTCGTGTCCTTGCTTTCATTCTTTTGGGTATATATCTGGAATGGAATCGTTGAATCATATGGTAATGCCATATTTAATATTTTGAGGAACCACCATACTGCTTTACATAGCAGTTACATCATTTCACATTTCCAACAGTAATGCATAAGAGTCCCAATTTCTCCACATCCTCACCAATATTTCTTTCTTTTTTCCTCTTTTTCCCTTCATAATAGCTACCTTTCTGGATGTGAAGTGATATCTCATTGTGATTTTGATTTGCATTTCCTTGATGAATAGTGATATTTACCATGTTTTCATGTGTCTATTGGCTATTTTATATCTTCTTTGGAGAAATGTCTATCAAAGTCCTCTGCTCACGTTTATATCAAGTTTTTTGTTTTCATTGTTGAGCTTAAGAGTTCTCTGTATATTCTGGTTGTTAACTGCTATTCAGATATATGATTTGCAAATATTTTCTCCCATTCTGTGGGTTTCCTTTTTACTTTATTAGCCTTGTCTTTTGATGAATAATTTTAAAATTGTGATAAAACCTGTCCATTTTTTCTTTGTTTGACTGTGCCTTTGGTGTCATACCCAAGAAGTTATTGTCAAATACAATGTCTTTACGATTTCACCCTATGTTTTCTTCCAAGAGTTTTATAGTTTAGCACTTAGTTTTAGGTCTTTGATCTATTTTAAGCTGTAAGGTAAGGCATAAGGTAGGGATCTAATTTCACTCTTTTGCATGTGGACATCCAGTTTCTTCAACACCATATGTTTTACAATTCTCCTTTTCCCATTAAATGGTCTTGGTCTCCTTGTCAAAGTCATTTGACCATATATGTGATGGTTTATTTCTGGGTCCTCTATTCTATTGCCTTAGTTTGTATGTCTGTCTTTATGTCAGTACCATACTGTTTTGACTACTGTCGCTTTGTAGTGAGTTTCAAAATAATGAACTGTGTGTTCTCCAACTTTGTTTTCTTCAAGATCATTTTGACTATTTAGGATCTGTAAAATTCCATATGAATTTTAGGATGGATTTTTCTATTTCCTTAAAAATACATTGCTGGGATTTTTGATACGTATCACACTCAAACTGTAGATTACTTTACATGGTATTGATAGCTTAACAGTATTAAGTTTTCGAATGTATGAAAAGTCTAGGGCTGATTAACATACTGAGAAATGTCATTCATGAAATTGCTAGCAGAATTATTAATTATTATCATTTGAAAAGTAATTTGGAAACATATTAAAATAAAAACCGTGTATATCTTTAATGTAATACATGTTTACATGCTCTCTTTTATAGAAATACAATCACCATAACATAGATAAATATGTACAGTGATATTTATTGTACCATTGCCTATAGTAGTAAAAAACCTGATTTGAGAAGAATCTAAATGCCATTTAGTAGAAGAATGGTTGAATAAAGTACAGCACATTCACATTATAGAATGTCATGTAGCAACTTAAAGGTATGAGATATAAAAGAGATATATATTATCAGTTTATCTGGATTGGAAGCAAGAAGGATCTATACAAATGATTCTATTATGTACAGAACCAGCAAACTCATATATATATATATATATATAAAGGTTTAGAAAAATATACTTGGTTCATAACATTTGTTTTTCTGGAGAAGGGGGTCCATAGGTTTAAGGTGATTGGTAAATAAAAACAATGGAAACATAATACAAAGTTTTATTTCATTTGTCTTTGTAAAGCAGTGGTTTTTTTCTTTTTTACCTTCATAGATAGGTTTTTTAGTTGTAGACATCACAGCAAGCAGAGTATTTGTAAGTTCAACATTTTTTTTTGTTTGAGATAGAATTTTTTGGATGCCCTAGAAGATGAAAATAATATTACTAAATTATCTTATAAATGATCTGATTTCAACTTTTAAAAATTTAAAATAAATCTTAATCCACTTCTAAAGCACAGCTTCCTTAAATTTTAAAAATAACTTAAAGCAGCTTTCCTAACACAAATATTTTTTCTCTGGTTTTTCCTTGCTGGGCATTTGATATTTAAAAACAAAACCAGGGCTCTTGGGTGGCTCAGTCAGTTAAGTGGCCAACTCTTGATTTCCAATCATGTCATGATCTCAAGGTTGGTAAGTTCAAGCCCCACTTCAGGCTTCACACTGGCAGTATGGAGCCTGCTTGAGATTCTCTTTCCCTTTCCCTCTGCCCCTACCCCACTCATGCTCTCTCTCTCTCAAAATAAATAAATAAATAAATAAATAAATAAATACTTAAAAACAAAACAAAACAAAAAAAAACAGTAAGAGTACAAATCAAGAAAAGAAATATTAGAAATATTGTATACAGAAATGCCAGAGGAAGAGGGGCACCTGGGTGGTTCAACTGGTTTAGCATCCAACTCGTGATTTCAGCTCAAGTCATGATCTCACAGTTTGTGAGTCTGAACCCCGCATCAGACTCTGAGCTGAGAGTGTGGAGCCTGCTTGGGATTCTCTCTCTCTCTCTCTCTCTCTCTGTCTCTCTCTCTGTGCTCCTCCCCAACTCACATGGATGCACGCACACCCTCTCTCTTTTAAAATAAATAAACTTTTTAAAAAATGCTAGAAGAGTTTTTTTTCAGTATGACAGTAAAAAATACTTAAACAATTAAATTGATAAATTCTCATATAAAGTTTTTATCTCTATATAAAACAGTATATCTTTATTAAAAAGTTTTATATTACTACAATGAAAGATCTAGTGTTAATGGAAACACGTTTACAAATACTGTTATTAAGATACATACTTTCAACAGTTAAAAACAAAACTATGTATAAAGAAAATAGTATCAGGTTGCTCATTTCAAGAAAAATACACTAAAATAAACAGAATGTGGGGTATTTAGATGGTAGTTTCTCAAAGTTAGTGGGAAAAATTTACTAAGTTAATGCATTGAGTTTCTACAATATATGTTGTACAAAGAAATAAAACATTTTTAATTTTTTCATTTCCTTAAGGCAGGTGTTTGCTCTAAAAATGTTTATCTGTTATTATTTTTAGGTTAAAAGGCTTGATAGTTTGATAGAAAATAAAAACATTTATAATAGAATCATTTCTATTCTATCCATAAAAAGATAGTAATTTTTTTCCTCTAATTATGGAATAGAAATTTAGATAGTGAATTATTCAGACTATTTGTTAGTTACTATTCTCTTTCTCTTTCTTGTTTCTTAAGGCAATATAACTGCTTATAATTAATGCTTCTATCAAAGGGAAAGCTTTAGCTTAGGAGAGAAAACCCAAATTGTTGGTAAAGTAAGAGCTGAAATGGAAAGCAGTATTGTAGGTTATATGAAGTAGCAGGTGAATCTAAAATAAATGACATTTGTCTAAAATGTACATATACTATAAAACTACTGATCTCATTGTCTGGCAGTTAAGAAGAGGAGAGCTTATCTGAATCTAAAAAGCATATTATAATTAATTTTTCTGAATTTACAGAATTCTTGTTTGCCTAATCATGACTTACTTAATAGTCAAATTTATTTTATCTCTGAATTACATACCCATAGAATGGTAAAAAGTAGCCAATGGATAAATGTTGAGATAAAGATGCACAGTGAGAAAGAAAAACTGGCCAAAGTATTGGTAGTATGTATAATTACTTAGGAGTTTAGAAAAATATAATAGACCAAATAAAAATAATCTACATTTTTAAACTCAGTATCTATAGGAAATATACTAAGATGATGATTATATAATGCCTCTGGAGCAATAATAAGAAATGACATCTATAAATTAGTTCCTAGATATTGGCTGGGGAGATAGTAATGAAGGAAAAAGGAAAAGTAAAAATAATGTTTATTTTCCTCCCAATTTACCCTCATGTTGAGTTTCTCTGTTGCAGATCCTGCCTGGGGTTGGACAAAAGGAAAATGTATAAATATAAAAAGGAGGATTATAAGATGGGTTTATCTCAGCCATCTGCAGAATCTATAATAGTGAGCAAGAAAACAAGGTTGAAAAAAAAATGGAACTCCAATTTAGTGGTGACAGGGAAAGAAGAGATATACAAAAATGCATATATGTTAGATGAGCTTAATCAGTGTTTACTTTCACTTATGTTTTGCTAAGCTGGTTATATGACTAAGACTGGTACAATCTGGTTATTTACATATAATTAATGCTTTACTAATTAAAAAAAATCACATTGTACACTAAGAATAAAAATTACCTGAAGGTTCTTTATTTAGTGAAGGAAACTGGGTGGTTTTATAAATGGTTGACCCAGCCCTAGATGTTCTGTGATATGCTTTTGGAGGTTTATTCACATGGGGTGAAATGTACTCAGATCTTTCTAAAAATATTAGAAAATATATTAACTGTTAGATTACATTTGTAACTAATTTTGATACATTTGCCAATAAAATTGAAATAACTAAATTTTTGAGATGATTAATTAGTAAAGAAATATACATTAAGAAGGATAGTTTTATTTTTTATTTTTTTTTAATTTTTTTTAACGTTTATTTATTTTTGAGACAGAGAGAGACAGAGCATGAACGGGGCAGGGGCAGAAAGAGAGGGAGACACAGAACTGGAAGCAGGCTCCAGGCTCTGAGCCATCAGCCCAGAGCCCGACGTGGGGCTCGAATTCACGGTCCGTGAGATCGTGACCTGAGCTGAAGTCGGACACTCAAC
Source organism: Lynx rufus (assembly GCF_022079265.1). NCBI lineage: Eukaryota > Metazoa > Chordata > Mammalia > Carnivora > Felidae > Lynx > Lynx rufus. Next base: position 29,786,206 of record NW_025814889.1, on the reverse strand, counting down.
CGACTGAGCCACCCAGGCGCCCCAAGAAGGATAGTTTTAGAGATCAGAGCTAAGTTATAAAAAAAACAAGTCACAAAAAACCATCTATATAAATTCCATTTCTTTGAAATGGCCAGTGTAGGGAAATTTTATAGAGACAGAAATTAGATTGGTGGGTGATGGCTTGGAGTATGAATATTTCTTTTCCACATAATGAAAATGTTCTAAAATTGAACATGGTGATGGAAGCACAACTCTGTGAATGTACTAAAAGCCATTGATTTACACACTGTACATGAGTGAAATGAATGGTATGTGGCTTATATATCAATAAAACTATTAAGTAGATCAACATCTGACTTTCTATCACAAACAATGGAGGACAGAACTCAGTGGAATGACATATTAAAAGTGCTACAAGGGGCGCCTGGGTGGCACGGGCCAGGCTGAGTATGGGCTCAGGTCATGATTTTACAATTTGTGTGTTTGAGCCCTGTGTCAGGCTCTGTGCTGACAGTTCAGAGCCTGGAGCCTGTTTCAGAATCTGTGTCTCCCTCTCTGTCTGCCCCTTCCCTGCTTGTGCTCTCTCTCTCTCTGAAATAAATAAATGTTAAAAAAAATTCAAGTACTGAAAGCAAAAATTCACAATCAAGAATTTAATACCCAGCAAAATTATTATTCAAGATAAAACGAAAACATTCCTAGATTAAAAAAAACTAACAATATTTGTTATTATATTAGCAAAAATGTCTTAGAAGAAACGCTAAAGAGAATACTTCAGGCTGATACAAAATGACACTAGGTAGTAACTTCTCATTATATATAAAAATTGACTCAAAGTAAATTACATCCCTGAATGTTATAGTTATACTATAAATGTCTTAGAAAAACAGAAAATCTTGAGATTTTAATTAGACAATGTTTTTTATTTTTTTTATTTTTTTTTTCTTTTCTCTTTTTTTTTTTTTATATGAAGTTTATTGACAAATTGGTTTCCATACAACACCCAGTGCTCATCCCAAAAGGTGCCCTCCTCAATACCCATCACCCACCCGCCCCTCCCTCCCACCCCCCATCAACCCTCAGTTTGTTCTCAGTTTTTAAGAGTCTCTTATGCTTTGGCTCTCTCCCACTCTAACGTCATTTTTTTTTTTTTTTTTTTTTCCTTCCCCTCCCCCATGGGTTCCTGTTAAGTTTCTCAGGATCCACATAAGAGTGACACCATATGGTATCTGTCTTTCTCTGTATGGCTTATTTCACTTAGCATCACACTCTCCAGTTCCATCCACGTTGCTACAAAAGGCCATATTTCATTTTTTCTCATTGCCACGTAGTATTCCATTGTGTATATAAACCACAATTTCTTTATCCATTCATCAGTTGATGGACATTTAGGCTCTTTCCATAATTTGGCTATTGTTGAGAGTGCTGCTATGAACATTGGGGTACAAGTGCCTCTATGCATCAGTACTCCTGTATCCCTTGGGTAGATTCCTAGCAGTGCTATTGCTGGGTCATAGGGTAGGTCTATTTTTAATTTTCTGAGGAACCTCCACACTGCTTTCCAGAGCGGCTGCACCAATTTGCATTCCCACCAACAGTGCAAGAGGGTTCCCGTTTCTCCACATCCTCTCCAGCATCTATAGTCTCCTGATTTGTTCATTTTGGCCACTCTGACTGGCGTGAGGTGATACCTGAGTGTGGTTTTGATTTGTATTTCCCTGATAAGGAGCGACGCTGAACATCTTTTCATGTGCCTGTTGGCCATCTGGATGTCTTCTTTAGAGAAGTGTCTATTCATGTTTTCTGCCCATTTCTTCACTGGGTTATTTGTTTTTCGGGTGTGGAGTTTGGTGAGCTCTTTCTAGATTTTAGATACTAGCCCTTTGTCCGATATGTCATTTGCAAATATCTTTTCCCATTCCGTTGGTTGCCTTTTAGTTTTGTTGGTTGTTTCCTTTGCTGTGCAGAAGCTTTTTATCTTCATAAGGTCCCAGTAATTCACTTTTGCTTTTAATTCCCTTGCCTTTGGGGATGTGTCGAGTAAGAGATTGCTACGGCTGAGGTCAGAGAGGTCTTTTCCTGCTTTCTCCTCTAAGGTTCTGATGGTTTCCTGTCTCACATTTAGGTCCTTTATCCATTTTGAGTTTATTTTTGTAAATGGTGTGAGAAAGTGGTCTAGTTTCAACCTTCTGCATGTTGCTGTCCAGTTCTCCCAGCACCATTTGTTAAAGAGGCTGTCTTTTTTCCATTGGATGTTCTTTCTTGCTTTGTCAAAGATGAGTTGGCCATATGTTTGTGGGTCTAGTTCTGGGGTTTCTATTCTATTCCATTGGTCTGTGTGTCTGTTTTTGTGCCAATACCATGCTGTCTTGATGATGACAGCTTTGTAGTAGAGGCTGAAGTCTGGGATTGTGATGCCTCCTGCTTTGGTCTTCTTCTTCAAAATTCCTTTGGCTATTCGGGGCCTTTTGTGGTTCCATATGAATTTTAGGATTGCTTGTTCTAGTTTCGAGAAGAATGCTGGTGCAATTTTGATTGGGATTGCATTGAATGTGTAGATAGCTTTGGGTAGTATTGACATTTTGACAATATTTATTTTTCCAATCCATGAGCAGGGAATGTCTTTCCATTTCTTTAAATCTTCTTCAATTACCTTCATAAGCTTTCTATAGTTTTCAGCATACAGATCCTTTACATCTTTGGTTAGATTTATTCCTAGGTATTTTATGCTTTTTGGTGCAATTGTGAATGGGATCAGTTTCTTTATTTGTCTTTCTGTGGCTTCATTGTTAGTGTATAAGAATGCAACTGATTTCTGTACATTGATTTTGTATCCTGCAACTTTGCTGAATTCATGTATCAGTTCTAGCAGACTTTTGGTGGAGTCTATCGGATTTTCCATGTATAGTATCATGTCATCTGCAAAAAGCGAAAGCTTGACTTCATCTTTGCCAATTTTGATGCCTTTGATTTCCTTTTGTTGTCTGATTGCTGATGCTAGAACTTCCAGCACTATGTTAAACAACAACGGTGAGAGTGGGCATCCCTGTCGTGTTCCTGATCTCAGGGAAAAAGCTCTCAGTTTTTCCCCGTTGAGGATGATGTTAGCTGTGGGCTTTTCATAAATGGCTTTTATGATCTTTAAGTATGTTCCTTCTATCCCGACTTTCTCAAGGGTTTTTATTAAGAAAGGGTGCTGGATTTTGTCAAAGGCCTTTTCTGCATCGATTGACAGGATCATATGGTTCTTCTCTTTTTTTTTGTTAATGTGATGTATCACGTTGATTGATTTGCGAATGTTGAACCAGCCCTGCATCCCAGGAATGAATCCCACTTGATCATGGTGAATAATTCTTTTTATATGCTGTTGAATTCGATTTGCTAGTATCTTATTGAGAATTTTGGCATCCATATTCATCAGGGATATTGGCCTGTAGTTCTCTTTTTTTACTGGGTCTCTGTCTGGTTTAGGAATCAAAGTAATACTGGCTTCATAGAATGAGTCTGGAAGTTTTCCTTCCCTTTCTATTTCTTGGAATAGCTTGAGAAGGATAGGTATTATCTCTGCTTTAAACGTCTGGTAGAACTCCCCTGGGAAGCCATCTGGTCCTGGACTCTTATTTGTTGGGAGATTTTTGATAACCGATTCAATTTCTTCGCTGGTTATGGGTCTGTTCAAGCTTTCTATTTCCTCCTGATTGAGTTTTGGAAGAGTGTGGGTGTTCAGGAATTTGTCCATTTCTTCCAGGTTGTCCAATTTGTTGGCATATAATTTTTCATAGTATTCCCTGATAATTGTTTGTATCTCTGAGGGATTGGTTGTAATCATTCCATTTTCATTCCTGATTTTATCTATTTGGGTCATCTCCCTTTTCTTTTTGAGAAGCCTGGCTAGAGGTTTGTCAATTTTGTTTATTTTTTCAAAAAACCAACTCTTGGTTTCGTTGATCTGCTCTATGGTTTTTTTAGATTCTATATTGTTTATTTCTGCTCTGATCTTTATTATGTCTCTTCTTCTGCTGGATTTAGGCTGCCTTTGCTGTTCTGCTTCTATTTCCTTTAGGTGTGCTGTTAGATTTTGTATTTGGGATTTTTCTTGTTTCTTGAGATAGGCCTGGATTGCAATGTATTTTCCTCTCAGGACTGCCTTCGCTGCGTCCCAAAGCGTTTGCATTGTTGTATTTTCATTTTCGTTTGTTTCCATATATTTTTTGATTTCTTCTCTAATTGCCTGGTTGACCCACTCATTCGTTAGTAGGGTGTTCTTTAACCTCCATGCTTTTGGAGGTTTTCCAGACTTTTTCCTGTGTTTGATTTCAAGCTTCATAGCATTGTGGTCTGAAAGTATGCATGGTATAATTTCAATTCTTGTAAACTTATGAAGGGCTGTTTTGTGACCCAGTATATGATCTATCTTGGAGAATGTTCCATGTGCACTCGAGAAGAAAGTATATTCTGTTGCTTTGGGATGCAGAGTTCTAAATATATCTGTCAAGTCCATCTGATCCAGTGTCTCATTCAGGGCCCTTGTTTCTTTATTGACCGTGTGTCTAGATGATCTATCCATTTCTGTAAGTGGGGTGTTAAAGTCCCCAGCAATTACCACATTCTTATCAATAAGGTTGCGTATGTTTATGAGTAATTGTTTTATATATTTGGAGGCTCCGGTATTCGGCGCATAGACATTTATAATTGTTAGCTCTTCCTGATGGATAGACCCTGTAACTATTATATAATGTCCTTCTTCATCTCTTGTTACAGCCTTTAATTTAAAGTCTAGTTTGTCTGATATAAGTATGGCTACTCCAGCTTTCTTTTGGCTTCCAGTAGCATGATAAATAGTTCTCCATCCCCTCACTCTCAATCTACAGGTGTCCTCAGGTCTAAAATGAGTCTCTTGTAGACAGCAAATAGATGGGTCTTGTTTTTTTATCCATTCTGATACCCTATGTCTTTTGGTTGGCGCATTTAATCCATTTACATTCAGTGTTATTATAGAAAGATACGGGTTTAGAGTCATTGTGATGTCTGTATGTTTTATGCTTGTAGTGATGTCTCTGGTACTTTGTCTCACAGGGTCCCCCTTAGGATCTCTTGTAGGGCTGGTTTAGTGGTGACAAATTCCTTCAGTTTTTGTTTGTTTGGGAAGACCTTTATCTCTCCTTCTATTCTAAATGACAGACTTGCTGGATAAAGGATTCTCGGCTGCATATTTTTGCTGTCTAGCACCCTGAAAATCTCGTGCCAATTCTTTCTGGCCTGCCAAGTTTCAAAAGAGAGATCAGTCACGAGTCTTATAGGTCTCCCTTTATATGTGAGGGCACGTTTACCCCTTGCTGCTTTCAGAATTTTCTCTTTATCCTTGTATTTTGCCAGTTTCACTATGATATGTCGTGCAGAAGATCGATTCAAGTTACGTCTGAAGGGAGTTCTCTGTGCCTCTTGGATTTCAATGCCTTTTTCCTTCCCCAGTTCAGGGAAGTTCTCAGCTATTATTTCTTCAAGTACCCCTTCAGCACCTTTCCCTCTCTCTTCCTCCTCTGGGATACCAATTATGCGTATATTATTTCTTTTTAGTGTATCACTTAGTTCTCTAATTTTCCCCTCATACTCCTGGATTTTTTTATCTCTCTTTTTCTCAGCTTCCTCTTTTTCCATAACTTTATCTTCTAGTTCACCTATTCTCTCCTCTGCCTCTTCCATCCGAGCTGTGGTGGTTTGCATTTTGTTTTCCATTTCCTTTAAAGCGTTTTTCAGCTCCTCGTGACTGTTCATTAGTCCCCTGATGTCTGTAGCAAGAGATTCTCTGCTGTCCTGTATGCTGTTTTCCAGCCCAGCGATTAATTTTATGACTATTATTCTAAATTCACTTTCTGTTATATTATTTAAATCCTTTTTGATCAGCTCATTAGCTGTTGTTATTTCCTGGAGATTCTTCTGAGGGGAATTCTTCCGCTTGGTCATTTTGGATAGTCCCTGGTGTGGTGAGGGCCTGCAGGGCACTTCCCCTGTGCTGTGGTGTATAACTGGAGTTGGTGGGCGGGGCCGCAGTCCGACCTGATGTCTGCCCCCAGCCCACCGCTGGGGCCACAGTCAGACTGGTGTGTGCCTTCTCTTCCCCTCTCCTAGGGGCGGGATTCACTGTGGGGTGGCGTGGCCCGTCTGGGCTACTTGCACACTGCCAGGCTTGTGATGCTGGGGATCTGGCGTATTAGCTGGGGTGGGAAGGCAAGGTGCACGGCGGCAGGGGGGGCAGGCTTAGCTCGCTTCTCCTTAGGTGATCCACTTCAGGAGGGGCCCTGTGGCAGCCGGAGGGAGTCAGATCGCTGCCGGAGGTTTGGCTCCGCAGAAGCACAGAGTTGGGTGTTCGCGCGGAGCGAGCAATTTCCCTGGCCGGAGCCGGTTCCCTTTGGGATTTTGGCTGGGGGATGGGTGGGGGAGATGGCGCTGGCGAGCGCCTTTGTTCCCCGCCAAACTGAGCTCTGTCTTCCGGGGGCTCCGCAGCTCACCCTCCCTTTGTCCTCCAGCCTTCCCGCTTTCCGAGCAGAGCTGTTAACTTATGACCTCCCAGATGCTAAGTCGCGCTTGCTGTGGGAACACACTCCGTCAGGCCCCTCCGCTTTTGCAAGCCAGACTCGGGGGCTCTGCTTGGCCGGCGAGCCGCCCCTCCGCCCCGGCTCCCTCCCGCCAGTCCGTGGAGCGCGCACCGCCTCGCCGCCCTTCCTACCCTCTTCCGTGGGCCTCTCGTCTGCACTTGGGTCCGGTGACTCTGTTCTGCTAATGCTCTGGCGGTTTTCTGGGTTATTTAGGCAGGTGTAGGTGGAATCTAAGTGATCAGCAGGACGCGCGGTGAGCCCAGCGTCCTCCTACGCCACCATCTTCCTGGACCAGCTCCTAGACAATGTTTTTTAAATACAAGTTTTAAAGCATGATTCATAAAAGAAAATTTAATACATTGGGCCTCATAAAAATTTAAAACTTTTGACTGCCATTAAGAAAGTTAAGATGAGGGGGGTGCCTGGGTGGCTCAGTGGATTAAGGGTCTGACTTCAGCCCAGGTCATGATCTCACGGTCTGTGAGTTCAAGCCCCGCGTCGGGCTCTGTGCTGTCAGCTCAGAGCCTGGATCCTGCTTTGGATTCTGTGTGTCACCCTCTCTCTGCCCCTCCCCTGCTCATGCTCTGTCTCTCTCTATCAAAAATAAATAAAACCTTTTTTAAAAAGTTAAAATGAGAGATGCCTTGGTGGCTCAGTCGGTTGAGTGCCTGACTCTTGATTTTGGCCCAGGCCATGATCCCAGGGTTGTGGGATTGAGCCACACATCAGGTTCTGTGCTGAGTATGGAGCCTGCTTAATATTCTCTCCCTTTCCCTTTACACCTTTCCCCCATTCATGTTCTCTCTCTCTCTCAAAATAATCACATATATATATAATACATATACGTATATATATATATATATACATGTATTACATGTATTACATGTATTACATATATATGTATATATATACATATACATGTATATATGTATATATACATGTGTATACATGTGTATATATATATATACATATACATATGTATATATATATGTATTACATATATATATGTAATAAAGAAAGTTAAGACAACCTGCAGACTAAAAGAAAATAATTTCATATTATGTATCCATCCAATAAAGAAGTTGCATCCAGAATATATAAAGAACTCTTAACATTTTAAGAACTTAAAAGATTAAACTTTACAAATGGGCAAAAATTAAAAAGTTTTAAAAGACATTTCACCAAAGACGTATACAAATGGACACTAAATACATGAAAAGATTCCCAAAATAATTTTTCAGGAAAATGTAAATGAAAACCACAATAAAATGCCATTTTGCATCCAACAGAATGTCTATAATCAAAAGGATGGACAATAGCCAAATGATGGAAAGACTATGAAGAAATAAATTCATTCATACCTTGCTTGTCTGTAGGTAAAATTGTACAGCCACTTTAGAAAAGTTTGACATTAAAAAATAGTTAAACATAAATTTACCATACAACATGGCAGCTCTACTCCTAGATATCCACCTAAGAGAAATGAAAACTTACGTCTTCACAAAGACCAACATAGGAATATTGAGAGCAACATTCATTATAGCCAAAAAGTGAACTGAACCTAAATGTCCATCAGCCTAAGAATGGATAAAAAATATGTGCTACACTTCAGTGTACTTGGAGAACAATGCTACAGTATTTCATTTGTATCACTAGGAACCAAATTTAACTCAATTATTTGTTTAAGGCTTTGAAAATTAAGTATATGTTTCATCTCAATGTTTCTCTTAACCTTTCAAATATCTCTTTCAGAAATAATAATTAAAAGTTTGAGATACAGGGACGCCTGGGTGCCTCAGTCAGTTAAGCATCTGACTTTGGCTCAGGTCATGATCTCATGGTTCATGGGTTTGAGTCCTGCATCAGGCTCTGTGCTGACAGCTCAGAGCTTGGAGCCTGATAAGGATTCTGTGTCTCCCTCTATCTCTGCCCCTCCCCTGCTCATATACTGTCTCTCTTTGTCTCAAAAATAAACATAAATTTTTTTTTTAAAAGTTTGAGATACAGAGGTAAGATGTAATAATCCTAATTTTACTTTTTCAAATTGTCATTAAAAGTGGCAATAATGCTGAGGGAAAAAATGTGCTACAGCCATAGAAAAGAATACTATTCAGCAATAAAAATGATGCATGTTACTATATGGGTGAACTTCAAAATCATGCTCACTGAAAGAAGCTACATACAAAACACCATGTATTCTTTGATTCCATTCATATGAAATGTCCAGAAAAGGCAAATTGATAGGCACCAAAAGCAGATTAGTGGTTTGCCTGGGACGAGGAGTGAGAACTAACTTAACTACCATTAGGGATCCTGTGGGAATGGCAAAAATGTTCTAAAACTGAATTAAGATGGTGATTGCATACCTAGATAAATCTACTAAAATCCTTGACTCATACAAGTAAGATGGGATAGATTTTCTGATATGCAATTTGTGCCTCATTTAAGTGTTTTTTTTTATATAGTTGCTAATCTGTACCTCTCTGAGAAACAAATTTACCAACTAGAGTACAATATTTATGCAGTTGTTTGTGTCTTTAGCCTTACAGTATCCACTCAAAGCACTCTTTTCCAGTTCCTTTGAGCACTCATTTTTCTCTACTTCTCTCAGTAAGGTTATGTCATGCGTTTATTGTTTTTTTCAAGCTTTATTGAGATATGTTTGACATATAGCATAAGTTTAAGGTGTACAATGTGTTGGTTTGACACAGTTATCTATTGCAAAATGATTACTACCATAGCATTAGCTAATTCCTCTATTACATCACATAATTACCATATCTTTTTGTAGTGAGAACATTTAATACTTACTCTTCTAGCAACTTTCAAGCATATAATACAGTATTGTTAACTATAATCATCACGATGTGCTTTATTTATTTATTTACTTACTTATTAATTTAATTTAATTTAATTTTATTTTATTTTATTTTATTTTATTTTATTGTTTAATTTACATCCAAGTTAGCATATAGTGCAACAATGATTTCAGGAGTAGATTCCTTGATGCCCCTTACCCATTTAGCCCATCCCTCCTCCCACAACCCCTCCAGCAACCCTCTGTTTGTTCTCTATATTTAAGAGTCTTTTATGTTTTGTCCCCCTACCTGTTTTTATATTACTTTTGCTTCCCTTCCTTTATGTTCATCTGTTTTGTACATGATGTGCATTAAATATCCAGAACTTATTCATCTTCTAACTTGGAAGTTTGTACTCTTTGACCAACATCTCCTCATTTCCCCAACCTATAGCCTCTGGTAACCACCATTCTATTCTCTGTTTCCATGAGTTCAGCTTTTTTTTTTTTTAGATTCCACATATAAATGAGATCGTATTGTATGTCTTTCTCTGTGTGGCTTGTTTCACTTTAACATAATTCCTTCAAGGTCTATCCATGTTGCTGAAAATGGCAGGATTTCCTTTTTTATAGCTGAATAGTATTCCATTATATATATTCAATTCTATTATGAACATTATATTTTATATACAAATAATATATAATTATATTTTTATATATAATTTATTTCCCATATATATTTATATAATAAAACCACTATTTTGAATTCTTTATATGGTAAATTTTAGATCTCTGTGTCTTTGGGTTTGGTAGTGGAAGATTATTGTAATCCTTTGGTGGTATCGTGTTTCCTTGATTTTTCATATACCTTGGAGTTTTGTGTTGCTGTCTTACATTTGAAGTAGTAGTCACCTTCTCCATTACTAACTGCCTTCAGGGAAGGACTGCCTTTCATCAGCTCTGCTAGAAATCCAGAGGCTTTCTCCCATCTTGACTGCACAACCCCGCTCCATACTTCTTGCTTCCTCCTGTGGCAGAATTCCTAAACTTGTATATTTTCTCTGGATCTTGCAACAGACCAGGCCAAGCGCTGACAGTTTACTTTCCCTTTTGTTTTCCCTAAGGTCAAGTTGTTTCCCTACAGCTCAAGTTGTAGTTTTTCTCTAGCCCACAGAACCTGGCTTGTTTTCTGCAAGTGCTCCTAGCTGTTCAACAAAGCACTCTCAAGAGCATGCACAGGGAGCTGGCTGCAGAGTTGGGGGAGATGTGGGTGAGATAAGGTTGTTACTGGGGATGCCTGCAACTAGTTGGGGGGATCTGCAAGTGGGGCTTTCCCAGCATCTCATGGGTGGATTTCCTGATGGGAATCCACAAGACAGCATAACTATATCCCTTTAATGCTTTCTGAGAATCGTATCTGCTGCCACTCTCCTGATCTCCTCTCACCCCATAATTTAGTATGCTGGATGCTTTGTGTCCTGCACAACTAACCTATTCTCCCTTCCCTCACAGTGGGAGAAATCATGGAATGAGAAAGTCTCACTTGGCCTTAGCTGTACCACGTTGGGGGACATGTGAGGCAGGCAGAGTCAAACTATTCTTCTTATCCAAGCCAATGTGTCCAAAATCTTATTTTTTGCTCCAACAAAGTAATGGAATTTCTTATCTAGAAACCAGGACTTCCACAAAGCTCTCTTGTCTGTGGGTGACTGGTCAAGTCGGTGTTCTTCAGATGCTCCCTGACTGTGGCCAAGAGGGGTTGGAACAATTCATGAGCTACCTCAGAGTCCACAGCCAAGATGGAGGTTTGTCTGCCTATTACCTGATGCACAGGTGGGCAAGGCTTTTCCAGGTCCCTTGGTGTATGATGCTGGATCCCATAACTTCAGTTGTACTTTTGTTCATGAATGGGTGCCAAATTTTTGTCGTTGAGAATGGGGGCACGAAAGAAGGGACATGTTATGCTATCATGATGGTGACATCAATTGTCATATACTTGTATGTTCCATATGTTCCAGTCTGCATTTCATCCTAGGATCTCCCAATACCCTGGTTCTCTTCTTTTTTGCATGCATATTTTTATTGAGAAAATTACAATATAATTAAAATAGTATAATTGAATGATGGAAAAGGCAACCTAACTGTATGCTGTATGGATCATTGACTGCTATGTGCGTGTTTGTTTTTTTTTGGGGGGGAGCCACCTTTTTGTAGAGGACTGGCTACTGAAGGGCCTATCCCTGTATTGTTACTGTATTTGTGTGTGAGTGTGTGTGTGTGTGTGTGTGTGTGTGTGTGTGTGTGTTTTGCAGGGAGTCACATCAGAGGAGCTGCCTCTGAAAATGATTATAGATTAAAAAAAAAGTGATCTTTGGCCCTAGTGCAAAATTTTAATACAAATTTGTGGGGTTTTGGGAAGAGCACATGTATTTTGCATGGGAGGGGTATCAAGAATATTTGCAATCAGAGGACATACTATGGTGGATTGGTTTCAATAATGGCCTTGATGTGTTCTTGACTACTGGTATTCATATCCTCTCATAAAACTCTGATCTTGGCTATATAACTTTAGTAAATGGAACAAAAGCTAACAAATGCAAACAGAGACTTCAAAATTGCTTGTACATTGGGCTTTTCCACATGCCAATCTTAGAAGGAACATCTATACTGTTTTCCATAGTAGTTGCACCAATTTACAATCCCACCAACAATGTGCAAATGTTACCATTTCCCTACATGTTCACCAACATTTTTTTTATCATTTATCTTGTTGCTGATAACCATTCTAATGGGTGTGAAATGATATTTCATTGTAGCTTTGATTTGCATTTCCTTGATTAGTGATGTCAAGCACTTTTTTATGTACCCATTGGCTTCTTTGTATGTCTTCTTTGAAAAATGTCTATTTACATCCTCTGACCATTTATAATAGCATTGTTTAGTTTTAGGGTTTTTCCTTCTCCTCCCCCCTGTCCCTCCTACTCCTTTTTTTGCTACTGAGTTGTAAGAGTTCCTTACATACTTTGGGTTTTAAGTTATTATCAGATAGATGGTTTCAAATATTTTCTCACATTCTGTAGGTTGCCTTTTCATTTTGTTGATGGTTCCTTTTGCTGAGCAGAAATTTTAGTTTGATGTCCCACCTGCTTTTGTTTTTGTTGCTTGTGCTATTGGTGTAATGTCAAAAATATCATTGCCAACATATATGTCAAGGAGCTTTTTACCTGTTTTCTTCTAGGAGTATTGAGGTTTCAGATCCCACATAAATCTTTAATCTATTTCAAATTAATTTTTGTTAATGATATAAAATATGGTTGTTTTGTTCTTGCATATTGATAACCAATTTTCCAACATCATTCACTTAAGACACTATTATTTCCCATTAAGTATTCTTATCTCCCTGTCAAATATTAATATATATGAAGATTTATCCAGGCTCTTGATTCTGTTCCTTTGGTATATGGTCTGTTTTTATGTCAGTACTATCCTGTTTTGATTACTATAGCTTTGTAATATAGTTTGAAATAAAGAAGTGTAATGCCTCTAGCTTGCTCTCTCTCAGGATTGTTTTGGCTCTTCAGGGTCTTTTGTGGTTCCAAACAAATTTTAAGATAGTTTTCTCTATTTTCAGAAAAATTCCATCGAAGTATTAATAGAGATTGCATTGAATCTATAGATGACTTTTTGGAATAGTATAAACATTAAAACTTTTTTAATGTTTATTTATTATTGAGAGACAGAGAGACACAGATTATGAGCAGGGGAGGGGTAGAGAGAGGGGTAAAAACAGAATCTGAAATAGGCTCCAGGCTCTGAGCTGTCAGCACAGAGCCTGACGTGGGGCTCGCACTCATAAACTGTGAGATCATGACCTGAGCTGAAGTCAGTCGCCCAACCAACTGAGCCACCCAGGTGCCCCGGATAGTATAAACATTTTAAAAACATTAACTTCCAATCCACAAACCTAGGGTATCATCCCATTTATTTGTGCTTCTTCAATTTCTTTCGTCAAAATGTTATAGTTGTTATGCTTAGATTATTATCAACCTTGTTTAAATTTATTAAGAATAAATAATTTATTTTGAATAAAATATTCCGAATACTTATTTGTTTTGATGTTACTGTGAATGAGACTGTTTTCCTTATTTCTATTTCAGATATTTCATTTTTAGTGCATAGAAATGCAATTCATTTCTGTATATTGATTTTGTATCCTTCGACTTTACTGCCTTCACTTATCAGTCCTAACAGTTTTATGGTAGAATCTTTAGGATTTTCTCTATATAATATCATATCATTTACAAACTTCACTTTTTCTAATTTGGATGCCTTTTATTTCTTTTTATTGCTTAATTGCTCTAAAATTTCCAGTACTAAGTTGAATAGTAATGATGAGAATGGGCACCTTTTCCTGATCTTAGCTGAAAACCTTTCAATCTTTCACCTGTGCGCTTGTCATAAATGACCTTTATTATGTTGAGATATGTTCCTTCCATACCTATGGAGAGTTTTTATCATGAAAAGATGTTAAATTTGTCAAATGTCTTTTCTGAATTTATTGAGGTGATCATGTGATTTTTACCTCATTTTGTTAATGTGGTGTGTCACATATAATGATTGATGTATGTAGATCCATCTTTGCATCTTATGGTTAAATCCCAATTGGTCACAGAATATTATCCTTTTAGTGTACTGTTGAGTTTGTTTTGCTGGAATTTTGTTGAGAATTTTTGCTTCAATTTTCATCAGGGATATTATTTCTCAGGGTCATAATTTTCTTTTCTTGTAGTGTCCTTTGGTATGAGGGTAATGCTAACCTTGTAAAATGAGCTTGAGAGAATGTCTTTCTCTTCAATTTTTGGGAAGTGTTTGAGAAAGACTGGCATTAATTATTCTTTAAATGTTTGGTAGAATTCACCAGTGAAACCATCTAGGTGTGGACTTTTCTTTGATGGGTTGTTTTTGATTACTGATTCAATATTATCATTATTGGTCTACTTAGATTTTCTATTTCTTTACAATTCAGTCTTTGTAGATGATATGTTTCTAGGAATTTATCCATTTCTTCTAGGTTATACAATTTTTTGGCTTATAATTATTCATTGTATCTCATAATCTTTTAATCTCTATAGTATCATTTTAATGTCTACTTTTTCATTTCTGACCTTTGAGTCTTTCTTTTTGTAGAAAAAATACTGAGTCTAGCTAAAGTTTTGTCAATTTTCTTTACCTTTTCAAAAAAACCCATTTCTTATCATCATTGATCTTTTTATTATTTTTATGGTCTTTATTTCCACTCTGATCTTTGCTATTTCTTTATTTGTGCTAACTTTGGGCTTAGCATTTTCTTCTTTTGTAGTTCCTTGTGGTAAAAAGTTTTTTACTTGATATCTTTCTTTCCTTTTTTTGTAATGCAGATGTTTACCCCTATAAACTTACCTCTTAGAACTGCTTTTGATTCATCCTTAAGTTTTGGTGTGTTGTATTTCTATTTTCATTTGTTCCAAGTTATTTATTCATTTTACATTTTGTTTGTTCTTTGATTGGTTGTTTGGGAATGTGTTGTTTAATTTACACATATCTGTGAATCTACTAGTTTTCACTCAGTTATTGATTTTTCATTCCGTACCACTGCAGTCAGAAAAAAATTCTTGGTAATTTTCAATCTTCTTAGATAGTCTAAGACTTGTTTTATGACTTATCATATGATCTTTTCTGGAGACTGCTGTGTGTGTATTTGGGAAGGATATGAGAATGTGTATTGTGCTGCTATTGTATGGAATTCTCTATATGTCAGTTAGGTTTATTTGGTTTAAAGTAGAGCTCAAGTTCAATGTCTCATTGATTTTCTGTCTGGATGATCTATGGGTGTATGATGTTGAAAGTGAGGTATTGAATTCTCATACTATTTTTATATTATTGTCTATTTCTCCCTTCATATCTGTTAATACTTGCTGGATATATTTAGGTGTTTGATGTTGGGTGAATAAAAATTTATGATTGTTACATTCTCCTGATGAATTTGCAATTTTATAAATATATAATTATCATTCTGTCTTCTTGTTACTGCTTCTGAATTTAAGTCTATTTTGCCTGATACAAGTATAGCTACGTTGCTTTCATTTGGTTTCCACCAATATCTTTTTCCTTCACTTTGACCCTACATGTGTCCTTGAGTATTCTTGGCTCCTCTGTCAAATAGTAGTTGGCCATATATGAATGTGTTAATTTCTTGGCTCTCAATTCTGTTTGGTTGGTGTATCTGTTTTTATGCCAACTGTTTTCATTACTATAGCTTTATAATAGAGCTTGAAATAAGGAAGTGTGATGCCTCTTGCTTTGTTCTTTCTCAGGATTGCTTTGACTAATTAGGGTCTTTGTGATTCTATATAAATTTTAGGGTTGTTTTCCCTAATACTGTAAAAAAATGCCATTGGAATCTTAATAGGAATTGCATTGAACCTATAGATGACTTTGGGTAGTATGGATATTTTGACAATATTGATTCTTCCAATTCATGAACATGGGATACTTTTTTTTTTTTTTTCAGTTTCTTTCATTAATGTTTTGTAGTTTTTAGTGTGGACGTATTTTACCTCCAGGGTTACACTTTTTCCTAACTATTTAATTTTTTGATGCTATTGTAAATGGGATCATTTTATTTCTTTTTCAGATAATTTGTTGTTAAAGTATAGAAATGCTACTGACTTTTGCATGTTAATTTTGCACCTGCAACTTTACTGAATTCATTGATTGGATATAGCTTTGGTGTTTTTTTGTTTGTTTTGTTTTTTGATAGAGTTTTTAACAAAGAATAGTCTCCCTGCCTGGCTGGAGCAGAACTGGCTCCATAAGTGGCAAGGGTCTTTTTTGTGGTCTTGACTCAAGTAAATTGTGCCCATTTCCCTGGCCAAATAGTGCTACTGGCTTTGCTCTGCCAAAGACCAGTTATGCCTGCTGTATCCTCTGTTCAAGTGTGTCTGGGCTACAGAGCCTCTTGTTGTTCTATCTAGGCTTTCTGGTTAGGTTGGTCTAAGAGCTACACTCAGCAGTGGGCAGGGTTTATGAATGAGCTCCCTTGCCTAGGCAGAATGGGCAGACCTGCTCCAAACAGCCTTCCTAGTGTTCCCAATCAGGTTTTCTAGTTGGAATGGGCTGGGCATGGTCCTTGGTGGGACTACAAATTAGTTCCCTTTTCCAGGCAAAATAGGGAAACTGACTTCAAGTCCAGATCTCTGTGATCTTGACTCAAGATGACTGTTCCCCATGTTCCCTGGCCAAATTTACTGCTGGCTTTGCTCTGCAAATAATCAGTTCTGTCTGTCATTTTCTGCTCAGTTGGTGTTGAACCACACAGCTTCCAGGTGTTTTACCAGTCTTCCTGGTCAGGTGGGGCAAGAGATATACTCAATGGTGAACGATGCTATGACTTAGCTCCCCTCTCTGGGCAGTGGTAGACCAAGCTCCAGGGCTAGCAAGATTCCTCTTTTAAGAACCCAAGTCAGGGGCGCCTGGGTGGCGCAGTCGGTTAAGCGTCCGACTTCAGCCAGGTCACGATCTCGCGGTCCGGGAGTTCGAGCCCCGCGTCAGGCTCTGGGCGGATGGCTCGGAGCCTGGAGCCTGTTTCCGATTCTGTGTCTCCCTGTCTCTCTGCCCCTCCCCCGTTCATGCTCTGTCTCTCTCTGTCCCAAAAATAAATAAAAATGTTGAAAAAAAATTAAAAAAAAAAAAAAAAAGAAGCCAAGTCATACAGACCTGCTCCTCACCAAGTTTCCTGGTGAGATTATGTCACTGTCTTGGCTCTGCAGATGAGCAAACCTGTGGTAAGGATACTACCTTGGTACTACAGGTAGGAACTCAATCTGCCAAGGTCTAAGTGCGGGTTTTTGCAAGCAATTCCTCCCTTCCCTGTCACAGATTCCCAGTGGCCAAGTCGCCTGGATTACCCTACAATCCCCATGGTGTGAGACCAGAGTGGGGGCTCCCAACAGGTGACACAATGCTATAGGAGCTGAATGTTCATCCTGGGCTCTCTTTTCCAACTGGAGAAATGGGGCTCAGGGGAAATCTCTCAATGTAGTTCTCCAATGGGCATGGGGAAGAGGCAATATGGTCAGTGTGTAGCCACTTTTCCTATCTTTCTAATGCAATTGGTCTTGGTCTCTATGATGTGGAGACAGTGGTGCTTCACCTTCACCCCAATGTTCTAGGATTTTCTCAGTGGTGTCCTGTCCATGAATAGATTTTAGTTTTTCTTCTTCTTTGAGGAAGTACAGTCAGGAATGACATTTGTTACAATTTTGGTATGCCACTCTTCCTCCTACCTTTTATGTTTTTGATGTCATAATTTACCTTTGTTTATTTTGTGTATCCATTAACAAATTGCTGTGGTTATTTTCAATACCTTTTCCCCTTAACCTTTACAGTTAAAAGGTTAATATTTTACCATACTGCAGCATTAGAGTTTTCTGAATTTAACTATATATTTGTCTTTACTATTTTACTGTATGTTTTCATGTCATAATTAGAGTCCTTTCATTTCAGCCTAAAGAACTCCTTTCAGCATTTATTGTAAGGCCTTTCTAGTGGTGATAAACCAATTCAGCTTCTCTTTGTTTTTGAGTTTTATTTCACCTTCATTTCTGGTAGACAACTTTGCCTGGTATTCTTTTTGGGTAGTTGTTTTTTTCAACACTTTGATATATCATCCCACTGTTTTTTGGCCTGCAATGTTTTTGCAGACATTGCTTCTAATGCCTGAGAGGATTCCCATGTATGCAAGAAATATTTTCCTCTTACTTCTTTTAAAATTCTCTCATTGTATTTGATTTTAGACAGTTTTATTATAATGTGTATTGGCCAATATTATTGTGGATTGAAGTTTTGCACTGATTTATTACTTTTGTGAACTTGGATATTCAAATATCTCCCTAGATTTGGGAAGTTCTCAGCCATTATTTCTTTACATAAGCTTTGTCCCTCTCCTCTTCTTCTGGGATTCTAATCATCCATATATTAGTCAGATTATTGGTGTTCCATAGTTCATATAGTCTTCATTCGTTTATTTTCTCTTCTTTGTATAATCTTAATACTGTCTTCTACTTTACAAATTCTGTCTTCTGCTGGATTTGCTACTAACTCTGGAATTTCTGTTTGATTCTTTTTATGATCTCTATTTCTCCACTAAACTTCTCATTTTCTTTGTATATTATTTTCCTGCTGTCATTGAGATGCCTTTCTGTGTTTTTTTTTTAAACTTTTTTTTTTTTTGAGAGCACATACACACATGTGTGAGCAGGGGAGGGGCAGAGGGAGAGGGAGAGAGAGAATCTTAAGAGAGAAAGAGCCCCCCAGCCTCCAAACATGGAGCTCAATCTTAGGACTGTAAAATCATGATCTGAGCTGAAATCAAGAGTCAGATGCTTAACCAACTGAGCCACCCAGGTGCCCCTTTCTGTGTTTTCTTGTAGCTCACTGAGATTCCTTAAAACAGCTATTTTGAATTCTTTATCAGTTAAATTGCCAATCTCATTTTTTTTGAGTTATTGGAAAATTATTGTATTTCTTTCATGGTAACATGTTTCCTTGATTTTTCATGTTCCTAAATGTGCTCTCTGCTGTCATTACATTTTTAAAAGTAGTCACCTCCTCCAGGCTTATTGACTGGCTTCCAGAGAGAAATCCCTTCTGTCAGCCCTGCTAGGGTTTCTTAAGTTTTTTCAGACCATTTCTACGGGTATGCCTGTTCCATACCTTTTGCTCTCTTTTGTGGGAGAATTCTTAAGCCTTGTTTCTGTGCTGTAAAGACAGGCTGGTTGCTCAAGTCCTCCATTTTGTTTTCCTTATGGCAGTGCTGACTGCTCAACTTTATGGTTTCTTCCAGGTCTGCTTTTTGTGGGTGTCCACTGTCTGTCAAAGCTCACTCTTGTGGTTGGGAGCATGCACAGGGAGCCAGTCACAGGGTGGAGTTTGTGTGGGTGAGACACATGAAGTGCTGGAGGTGCCTGTGGGTCAGGTGTGGGGCATCCACAGGTGAGGTATTTTCAGCAGCTGATGTGTGGGCCTCCTGATTGAGTCCTTGACACACTTAGCAGTCACAATCCTTTTATACATTCAGTTCTGAGCCTTGGCTGCCGTTCTCTCAGCCGTTCTCTGCCCTCTGGTCATGCAGCTTATGACTCAGTTCTCTGGATAAGACAGGAGAGAAATGGGTCTTTTTGACAGTATCCAGCATACCTAAAGAAGCTGGGTACTTACTCACATGCTCTCACCCTTTCCCATGCAAGAAATCCCGGGATGAAAAGCGCTCTCTTGACAATGAAGTATGGCTGTCCTGAAGGAGTGGTGCAGTAAAGTCAAAATGTTCCTTTTGCCCTCTACAATGTATCCAATATCAGATTTTGTTGTTGTTACAACAGTGTGCTTGGAACTACTTCCATGGACTCCTGGGCTCAACAAAACGTCTCTCATCTGTGGATGAGCATCAACTTAGTTTTCCTTGTGTGGGGCAGGGGGAGGGGAGATGGCAAAAAAAGAAAAAAAGAAACAAAACCCCTGCAATGTTGATGTCATCACTGTGATCTTCCTTCTCTCTTGCCAAATATTTTACAGGAAATGTCACTTATTGTTTTTAGTTCTCTGATATATCTAATTATATCAAAGTGCTTTTTAGAAAGCTTTCTCCCTTCTCATTGAGAAAGGTTTTCTTTTCTTTTGTAGCATTTTAATGCAGTAGTGCTTTTAGTATTTGCAAATATAGATGTACAAAAGCTCTTCTTCCTTTTCCTATGTAAATTAGAATAATTAGCAGTACAGCCTTCACTGTTTTTTACCTGCTATAGAGGGTGGCATACACAGTTTTTGTTAGAAGGATAGAGTTTCTTATTCTCAGCATCTTCCTTAATTTTGTCCTTTATCCAAATGCTGTTTTAGTTGGGACCAGAATACTCATTTTTGTATTTGATATGTAATCTAATTTAGAAGGATGCATCCATAAGGATATCTTTGACAATCTGAACTATAGGCATAAACCATTGGTTTCCCCTCACTGATTCAGTTAAAGTTTATTAGATTTTTTTTTTACAAATCCTACTGATTTTAAAAGTAACGTGCTGTTGCAGAACACTTTCATTTAAACAAATAAGTATAAGCTTATATTATTTACTCATTGGCTAGAATTAAACTGAAGCCACAGGCTGAGAGGCTTAGCAAGAGTTTGTAAGTGAGAAAATAAAATACTGTTGACATTATTTATTTCAAGCCATAATTCTAAACTAGTCATTAACATTTGTCAAATATGAACAAAAGCTGGGGGGGGATCATGTCACTAAAGATAAAAACCTTAGTGCATGTTAGGGTAATGGCCCCATACTGTGAAATTTATGTTTATTCTTCATCTTATTTTCATGAAAGTATCAAGACTAGATTGTATGAAAATATTTTGGTACATCTTGGTGTTAAATACTGAATATAATTTTGGATGCAGGTGGTACAGAAGACTAGCTATCCTAATGACCTAATTCTAACTAAAATGCTACATTTAAAAAATGCATTTTATTTTTTTTTAATTTTTAACATTTATTTTTGAGAGACAGAGAGACAGAGCATGAGTGGGGGAGGGGCAAAGAGAGAGGGAGACACAGAATCTGAAGCAGGCTCCAAGCTCTGAGCTGTCAGCACAGAGCCCAATGCTGGGCTTGAACTCACAAACCGCGACGTCAGACGCTTCACCGACTGAGCCACCCAGGTGCCCCTAAAAATGCATTTTAAAAACTATTGCTGAGATGGCATAAAATATACTCAGGAAAGCAACACAAACAAAAAAAGAAGAAGTAAAAGCATTTAACTTGCAGATTTATGCTAAAAATGTGTGTGTGTGTGTGTGTGTGTGTGTTGTACATAATTTTATAGAGTGGATTGTCCTGGAATAATGTGGGAGGTGGGGGAGAAGACAAGGTGGGTAATTTCACAATAAAGGGAAATAAAAAAGAGGGCATAATCAAGTATTTTGGAAAGTACTGGTATAGAACATCATTATTATATATGGCTTATGGTGGCAGATGTGAAAGCTGGGAGAGAAGGGAATGGGATTATAACAACACAGAGTAGGAACCATTAGAATGACTTTTTTAAAAACTATATATTAGTTTTACATACTTTCCGAATGCTTAAAACATTTCATAAAAAGTAAAATGAAAAATCATGCTACAAAAAGTATTCCAGGTAATTAGTTATTTTACATTGTTATATCTTTTACCTTGAGTGTCAAAGGTTGAAAAACTGATCCTGTTTGTAGAGAATTTACGTGGTGCAATGTGACTGTTAAAAAAATCTTCTTGATGTTGTGTGGACATATATCTGTTTTTGAATAAATTCACACCTAAAATAAAATGAAAAAAAATTTCACAAAGACATTGCAAATATTTGCATACTATTCCCTAGTCTCCATGTATTAGTTTTTATTTTTGCATTTGTAATTTTTCTTTTCATATTTTTAAATGTTTATTTATTTATTTTGAGAGAGGGACAGGGATAGAGAGAGAACAAGTGGGGGAGTGCAGACAGAGGGAGAGAGAGAATCCCAAGCTAGCTTCTACATGGGGCTGGATCTCATGACCCTGAGATCATGACCTTAGCCAAAATCAAGAGTCAGACACTTAACTGACTGAACCACCCAGGGGTCCCTTCTTTTCATATCTGAGTGGTCACTTGTCTATCATTCCAATTTCTATAAACTACTTTTTCATTTTCCCTCCCTTTTTTTGTTCTGTACTTTTAGGTAACATCTTCCTTAATCTTGACCTTTAACCCAAACTCACTTTACCTTAAACATGAATATTCATTTCTATATTTGAGCTATAGTCTTGTTTTAACTCCTTTCCTCTTAGCAATTTCTTCCAAATTTTGCTTAGAGCATTTAATTATAAATTCACAATTAGTAAATAAGCATAGATTAATTAGCTAAATAAATTTTGTTCTTGAAGGATATGGTATTTTAAATTGACTAAATGTAGGTAAGAGTACTTCATTGCTTTGCCAAAGGTTATTATTTAAAATTGACAAGGACTCCTAATAATAAGGAACATTGAAGCAAATAGTAATTGAAAGTACCAAAACAAAAATAGTCTGAAAATTAAAGACAGAAAAATTACTCTTCATACTTTATCAAATTTGCTAGAGTAAAACACGAAACAAATTTAACTGCTTGATTCAAACAGTTTCATTTTTATAATGCCTTAGTCATAAGCTGTTTGAGTTAGTCATTTCTATTTGTGGGGTGCCTGGGTAGCTCAGTGACTTGAGCATCTGACTTCAGCTCAGGTCATGATTTCAGGTTCATGAGTTTGAGCCCTGAATTGGGTTTGCTGCTGTCAGTGCAGAGCCTGCTTTAGATCTTCTGTTCCCCGCAGCCCCCCCGCCCAAAGTCTCTGCCCTTCCCCGGCTCATGCTCTCTCTCTCTCTCTCTTTTTTTTTTTTTTTTTTTTTAATTTTTTTTTTCAACGTTTATTTATTTTTGGGACAGAGAGAGACAGAGCATGAACGGGGGAGGGGCAGAGAGAGAGGGAGACACAGAATCGGAAACAGGCTCCAGGCTCTGAGCCATCAGCCCAGAGCCCGACGCGGGGCTCGAACTCACGGACCGCGAGATCGTGACCTGGCTGAAGTCGGACGCTTAACCGACTGCGCCACCCAGGCGCCCCACTCTCTCTCTCTCTTAAAAACAAAAATAAAACATTAAAAAAAATTATTTGCTTCATTTTTTAAATTTTATTTTAATTCCGGTTAGTTTCCATACAATGTTATGTTACTTTCAACTGTACAATAAATATAGTAATTCGACAATTCCATATACCACCCAGTGCTCATCACAAGTGCCTCATTAATTCCCATCATCTATTTCACCCATCCCCCACATACTTCCCCTCTGGTAACTATCAGTTTGTTCCCTGTAGTTAAGAGTCTATTTCTTGGTTTGTCTTTCTCTTTCTCTTTTTTTCCATTGCTCATTTGTTTTGTTTCTTACATTCCACATATGAGTAGAATCACATGGTTTTTGTCTTTCTCTGACCGACTTTTTCCACTTAGCATTATATTCTCTAGCTCCATCCATCTCATGGCATATGGAACTCAAAACGGATTAAAAACTTAAATGTGAAGGCTGAAACCACAAATATCCTAGAAGAGAGCTCAGGAAGTAATGTTTCTGACATTGGCTGAGGCAACATTTTTCTAGGTATGTCTCCTGAGGCAAGGGAGAGCAAAAATAAACTATTGTAACTATATCAAAATAAAATTCTTCTGCACAGCAAAAACAAACAAACAAAAACAAAAACAAAATCAACAAATTAAAGGCAATATACTGAGTGGGAGAAGATATTTGACTATTTTAACTAGTTCTTTTTCAGAAATAAATGTGTGATATAATGAAATAAATAAAGCATTCAAAAGCAAAGTTTCAGAAATCTTGCCTTAATCTTAAATTTCACCAAGAACACATATTTTGGTGCTTATATTTGAGATTCAACTATTTCCAAATGCTATATTTCAGCATTGTTTCTGCAAAAGTCATGACTACAATATTTCTTGCACCAGAGAGAAACGAATCTAATAGTGTTACTCCAGGATTAGAAGCAGTAGTGTAATCTGTGAGTAGACAACTACTCTAATAGAGATGTAAGTTCACATACCAACTTAATTATGTACAGGGAATTGCTAACCAATGAAATAAGTGTTACAATCCTTTCATAACACTCATCAACTAGCCCTTACTGTTTTTTCAAGTTTAAAGCAACTTACCTTTCCAAACCAGCAACAGAAAGTGAGTAGACTAGCAGTGAGAAATACTACACTGAGTATATTCTAAGGTCACTAAACCACTGGATATTATGGTTCACTTTCTAAGTGAATGAGTTTTAAAATTAATAATATCTAGCTGATTTTCTAGTGATAGCAAATACTAAAGTTTAATTAATTATAAGAGGGAATTCATGAAGATTTTTACCCATGTAATAATATATACTTACTGTTGTCATTAATGATCCATACATAATAAAATCCAAAAAAAAGACATAAACTATAAATATTAGACTTGAAAAATACTTGTCACCAGGGTGACTTTTATGTTGTGTCTTGATTTTATCAATTATTTTTTCTCTTCCAACATTATATGTCAAGTGTCCTACATCAGTCTCTATAGACAAAAAAAAAAAAATCCCCAAACACTTTAAAAGGTAAACATTAATGTGTGGTTGTTTGTGTGTGTAGTATGAATTTAATTAGCATTTGTTATTATAGTAAAAGAGAAAAACACAATGTCTGAATTGTACAATCAAAAATTTCAGAATTTGCATGGCTAAAGCAATTATATAAGCCTCATTATAATGAAATGCTTAGGGATTTGATCAAGAAAAAAGTCAGAATGATGAAAACCTGATAAAACTGAGGCACAACTGACACTGAATAATCCCTTAACCAGTGTTTTTTCTACACAAGGCTATCTTTTTTAAAAAACTATTTTTAATTTTTCTTTTTTAGAAAAGAGAGAGAGCATGTGAAAGGGGGAGATGGGCAGAGGGAGGGGAGAAGAGAGAGAGAGAGAGAGAGAGAGAGACAGAATATTAAGTAAGCTTCATGCTCAGCGCAGAGCCCAACACGGGGCTAGATCCCATGACCCTAGGTTCAGGACCTGAGCTGAAATCAAATATCGGATGCTGCACTGACTGAGCCACCGGCACCCCTACAATGTGATCTTTTTATAAAAACTTAAATCATTTTGAGGAGTTAATGTTAATATTATAACTTCCAAGTTTACACTAAAAGGACATTCATGCTGTAGGAGTTTTCAAATGAGATGGAATATGACATTTTTGTTCATAGTTCAAGTTATAAACCATAGTCCCACATCAGAAAAAGTTACTATGAGGCAGAAATTCTTTGACTCTCTCAAGACTATTTTATGCCATTTTTAGGTTATATAATTGTAAATTAAGTAGGCATCAGTGATGTAGAAGAATAAGATATTCTGTGGTCTAAAAAAAAGTGTCTATCAGTTCCCCTTATGCATATACCTTGTAGCTGGAGAAAGGAATATGAGTAAATTTGCAGTAGTACCTGCATTGAGATTGCATACCATTTCATTTGAGTTTTTTTTTAATATATGAAATTTATTGTCAAATTGGTTTCCATACAACACCCAGTGCTCATCCCAAAAGGTGCCCTCCTCAATACCCATCACCTACCCTCCTCTCCCTCCCACCCCCCATCAACCCTCAGTTTGTTCTCAGTTTTTAAGAGTCTCTTATGCTTTGGCTCTCTCCCACTCTAACCTCTTTTTTTTTTCCTTCCCCTCCCCCATGGGTTTCTGTTAAGTTTCTCAGGATCCACATAAGAGTGAAAACATATGGTATCTTCATTTGAGTTTTTATGGGATTTGAACATTTGCTGGATTTAGAAACTACTAACTAGGTCAAACAAGAGGAAAAACACAAGAAAGATATTAAAAAAGAATTTAAATTAAAAAGGAGATAACTAGGATTGGTGATTTGGATCAAATAAAATACCTAATGTTTTGTGAATGAAAGATGGTTATAGGAAAGCAAGTATCAAAGGTTGGAAACTTATCATAAATCTGACACCATAATAGGGACCTTGCTTTGTTGTAATGAATGAGACCATGAATAATTGTTAAAGGTTGTACTCTGATCTTTGTTGCCCAAATATATATTCACTGCAACATAAGAAGAGGAGGCAACCAGCCTGGGTATCTTTACCAAAAAGAACCACAAAGCATAAGATTGGATAGAACAACTTTCACTACATTTTGCGAAAATAAAATGACATACAGCAGTGAGAAATGGGGATATTAGTAGATACATCTGAGGCTTCTTTGGTTGTTTCTGCAATTTGTATAAGTAAGAATTAATTGTCCATTTGAACTGGACCAAGAGATTCTTAAATAAGCACGGAGGCATTAAGAGCATTTCATAGTGGATAGGATTTAAAACTGGGGGGGGGGGGCGGGGAAGGTATGTCCTAGAGAAATTTATGATCTAGTAAGAATCACAATTTCCCTCCTTCACTATGACCTCTCACTGCTTTAATGCTTTCTGAAAACTCTCCTTCCTGAAGTTCCTAGTGTAGAGTACACACTTATTTTTACTTTTTATTTATTTTTATTTTTAAAAATTTACATCCAAATTAGCATAGAGTGAAACAATTATTTCAGGAGTAGATTCCTTAGTGCCCCTTACCCATTTAGCCCATCCTCCCTCCCACAACCCCTCCAGTAACCCTCAGTTTGTTCTCCATAATTTTGAGTCTCTTCTGCTTTGTCCCCCCTCCCTGTTTTTGTATTATTTTTGTTTCCCTTCCCTTATGTTCATATGTTTTGTCTCCTAAAGTCCTCATATGAGTGATGTCACATGCTTTCTCTCTTTCTCTGACTGCCTAATTTCTCTTAGCATACTACCCTCCAGTTCCATCCATGTAGTTGCAAATGGCAAGATTTCATTCTTTTTGATTTCCAAATAATACTCCATTGTATACCACATCTTCTTTATCCATTAATCCATCGATGGACATTTGGGCTTTTTCCATACTTTGGCTATTGTTGACAGTGCTGCACAAACTTGGGGGTGCATGTGTCCCTTCAAAACAGCACCTGTATCCCATGGATAAATGCCTAGTAGTGCAATTGCTGGGTCATAGGGTAGTTCTATTTTTATTTTTTTGAGGAACCTCCATACTGTTTTCCAGAGTGGCTGCACCAGCTTGCATTCCCACCAACAATTCTTTTTTTTTTCAATATATGAAATTTATTGTCAAATTGGTACCATACAACACCCAGGGCTCATCCCAAATGGTGCCGTCCCCAATACACATCACCCACCCTCCCCTCCCTCCCACCACCCATCAACCCTCAGTTTGTCCTCAGTTTTTTTTTTTTAATTTTTTTTTTCAACATTTATTTATTTTTGGGACAGAGAGAGACAGAGCATGAACGGGGGAGGGGCAGAGAGACAGGGAGACACATAATCGGAAGCAGGCTCCAGGCTCTGAGCCATCAGCCCAGAGCCCGACGCGGGGCTCGAACTCACGGACCGCGAGATCGTGACCTGGCTGAAGTCGGACGCTTAACCGACTGCGCCACCCAGGTGCCCCTGTTCTCAGTTTTTAAGAGTCTCTTACGCTTTGGCTCTCTCCCACTCTAACCTCTTATTTTTTTCCTTCCCCTCCCCCATGGGTTTCTGTTATGTTTCTCAGGATCCACATAAGAGTGAAAACATATGGTATCTGTCTTTCTCTGTATGGCTTATTTCACTTAGCATCACACTCTCCAGTTCCATCCACGTTGCTACAAAGGGCCATATTTTGCTCTTTCTCATTGCCATATAGTACTCCATTGTGTATATAAACCACAATTTCTTTATCCATTCATCAGTTGATGGACATTTAGGCTCTTTCCATAATTTGGCTATTGTTGAGAGTGCTGCTCTAAACATTGGGTTACAAGTGCCCCTCTACATCAGTACTCCTGTATCCCTTGGGTAAATTCCTAGCAGTGCTATTGCTGGGTCATAGGGTAGGTCTATTTTTAATTTTCTGAGGAACCTCCACACTGTTTTCCAGAGTGGCTGCACCAGTTTGCATTCCCACCAACAGGGCAAGAGGGTTCCTGTTTCTCCACATCCTTGGCAGCATCTATACTCTCCTGATTTGTTCATTTTGGCCACTCTGACTGGCGTGAGGTCATATCTGAGTGTGGTTTTGATTTGTATTTCCCTGATGAGGAGCGACGTTGAGCATCTTTTCATGTGCCTGTTGGCCATCCGGATGTCTTCTTTAGAGAAGTGTCTATTCATGTTTTCTGCCCATTTCTTCACTGGGTTATTTGTTTTTACGGTGTGGAGTTTGGTGAGCTCTTTACAGATTTTGGATACTAGCCCTTTGTCCGATATGTCATTTGCAAAGATCTTTTCCCATTCTGTTGGTTGCCTTTTAGTTTTTTTGGTTGTTTCCTTTGCTGGGCAGAAGCTTTTTATCTTCATAAGGTCCCAGTAGTTCATTTTTGCTTTTAATTCCCTTGCCTTTGGGGATGTGTCAAGTAGGAAATTGCTACGGCTGAGGTCAGAGAGGTCTTTTCCTGCTTTCTCCTCTAGGGTTTTGATGGTTTCCTGTCTCACATTCAGGTCCTTTATCCATTTTGAGTTTATTTTTGTGAATGGTGTGAGAAAGTGGTCTATTTCAATCTTCTGCATGTTGCTGTCTAGTTCTCCCAGCACCATTTGTTAAAGAGACTGTCTTTTTTCCATTGGATGTTCTTTCCTGCTTTGTCAAAGATTAGTTGGCCATACGTTTGTGGGTCTAGTTCTGGGGTTTCTATTCTATTCCATTGGTCTATGTGTCTGTTTTTGTGCCAATACCATGCTGTCTTGATGGTTACAGCTTTGTTGTAGAGGTTAAAGTCTGGGATCGTGATGCCTCCTGCCTTGGTCTTCTTCAAAATTACTTTGGCTATTCGGGGCATTTTGTGGTTCCATATGAATTTTAGGATTGCTTGTTCTAGTTTCGAGAAGAATGCTGGTGCAATTTTGATTGGGATTCCATTGAATGTGTAGATAGCTTTGGGTAGTATTGACATTTTGACAATATTTATTCTTCCAATCCATGAGCACAGAATGTTTTTCCATTTCTTTGTATCTTCTTCAATTTCCTTCATAAGCTTTCTATAGTTTTCAGCATACAGATCTTTTACATCTTTGGTTAGATTTGTCCCTAGGTATTTTATGCTTCTTGGTGCAATTGCGAATGGGATCAGTTTCTTTATTTGTCTTTCTGTTGCTTCATTATTAGTGTATAGGAATGCGACTGATATCTGTATATTGATTTTGTATCCTGCAACTTTGCTGAATTCATGTATCAGTTCTAGCAGACTTCTGGTGGAGTCTATCGGATTTTCCATGTATAGTATCATGTCATCTACAAAAAGTGAAAACTTGACTTCATCTTTGCCAATTTTGATGTCTTTGATTTCCTTTTGTTGTCTGATTGCTGATGCTAGCTCTTCCAGCACTATGTTAAACAACAGCGGTGAGAGTGGGCATCCCTGTCGTGTTCCTGATCTCAGGGAAAAAGCTCTCAGTTTTTCCCCATTGAGGATGATGTTAGCTGTGGGCTTTTCATAAATGGCTTTTATGATGTTTAAGTATGTTTATTCTATCCCGATTTTCTCGAGGGTTTTTGTTAAGAAAGGATGCTGAATTTTGTCAAATGCTTTCTCTGCATCGATTGACAGGATCATATGGTTCTTATCTTTTCTTTTATTAATGTGATGTATCACGTTGATTGATTTGTGAATGTTGAACCAGCCCTGCATCCCAGGAATGAATCCCACTTGATCGCGGTGAATAATTCTTTTTATATGCTGTTGAATTCGATTTGCTAGTATCTTATTGAGAATTTTGGCATCCATATTCATCAGGGATATTGGCCTGAAGTTCTCTTTTTTACTGGGTCTCTGTCTGGTTTAGGAATCAAAGTAATACTGGCTTCATAGAATGAGTCTGGAAGTTTTCCTTTCCTTTCTATTTGTTGGAATAGCTTGAGAAAGATGGGTATTATCTCTGCTTTAAACGTCTGGTAGAACTCCCCTGGGAAGCCATCTGGTCCTGGACTCTTATTTGTTGGGAGATTTTTGATACCTGATTCAATTTCTTCGCTGGTTATGGGTCTGTTCAAGCTTTCTATTTCCTCCTGATTGAGTTTTGGAAGAGTGTGGGTGTTCAGGAATTTGTCCATTTCTTCCAGGTTGTCCAGTTTCTTGGCATATAATTTTTCATTGTTCCCTGATAATTGCTTGTATCCGTTGTAATAATTCCATTTTCATTCATGATTTTATCTATTTGGGTTATCTCCCTTTTCTTTTTGAGAAGCCTGGCTGGAGGTTTGTCAATTTTGTTTATTTTTTCAAAAAAACAACTCTTGGTTTTGTTGTTCTGCTCTACAGTTTTTTTAGATTCTATATTGTTTATTTCTGCTCTGATCTTTATTATGTCTCTTCTTCTGCTGGATTTAGGCTGCCTTTGCTGTTCTGCTTCTATTTCCTTTAGGTGTGCTGTTAGATTTTGTATTTGGGATTTTTCTTGTTTCTTGAGATAGGCCTGGATTGCAATGTATTTTCCTCTCAGGACTGCCTTCGCTGCATCCCAAAGCGTTTGGATTGTTGTGTTTTCATTTTTGTTTGTTTCCATATTTTTTTTAATTTCTTCTCTAATTGCCTGGTTGACCCACTCATTCGTTAGTAGGGTGTTCTTTAACCTCCATGCTTTTGGAGGTTTTCCAGACTTTTTCCTGTGGTTGATTTCAAGCTTCATAGCATTGTGGTCTGAAAGTATGCATGGTATGATCTCAATTCTTGTATACTCATGAAGGGCTGTTTTATGACCCAGTATGTGATCTATCTTGGAGAATGTTCCATGTGCACTTGAGAAGAAAGTATATTCTGTTGCTTTGGGATGCAGAGTTCTAAATATATCTGTCAAGTCCATCTGATCCAACGTATTATTCAGGGCCCTTGTTTCTTTATTGACCGTGTGTCCAGATGATCTATCCATTTCTGTAAGTGGGGTGTTAAAGTCCCCTGCAATTACCACATTCTTATCAATAAGGTTGCTTATGTTTATGAGTAATTGTTTTATATATTGGGGGCTCCCATATTTGGCGCATAGACATTTATAATTGTTAGCTCTTCCTGATGGATAGTCCCTGTAATTATTATATAATGTCCTTCTTCATCTCTTGTTACAGCCTTTAATTTAAAGTCTAGTTTGTCTGATATAAGTATGGCTACTCCAGCTTTCTTTTGGCTTCCAGTAGCATGATAAATAGTTCTCCATCCCCTCACTCTCAATCTGAAGGTGTCCTCAGGTCTAAAATGAGTCTCTTGTAGACAGAAAATAGATGGGTCTTGTTTTTTTTATCCATTCTGATACCCTATGTCTTTTGGTTGGTGCATTTAATCCATTTACATTCAGTGTTATTATAGAAAGATATGAGTTTAGAGTCATTGTGATGTCTGTATGTTTTATGCTTGTAGCGATGTCTCTGGTACTTTGTCTCACAGGATCCCCCTTAGGATCTCTTGTAGGGCTGGTTTAGTGGTGACAAATTCCTTCAGTTTTTGTGTGTTTGGGAAGACCTTTATCTCTCCTTATTCTAAATGACAGTCTTACTGGATAAAGGATTCTCAGCTGCATATTTTTCTGTTCATCGCATTGAAAATCTCGTGCCATTCCTTTCTGGCCTGCCAAGTTTCAGAAGAGAGATTGGTCATGAGTATTATAGGTCTCCCTTTATATGTTAGGGCATGTTTATCCCTCGCTGCTTTCATAATTTTCTCTTTATCCTTGTATTTTGCCAGTTTCACTATGATATGTTGTGCAGAAGATGGATTCAAGTTACGTCTGAAGGGAGTTCTCTGTGCCTGTTGGATTTCAATGCCTTTTTCCTTCCCCAGTTCAGGGAAGTTCTCAGCTATTATTTCTTCTTGTTAGCTATTGTTATTTCCTAGGAATTCTTTTGAGGGGAATTCTTCCGTTTGGTCATTTTGGATAGTCCCTGGAGTGGTGCAGACCTGCAGGGCACTTCCCCTGTGCTGTCTTGAATAACTTGTGTTGATGGGTGGGTTCGCAGTCAGACCTGATGCCTGCCCCCAGACCACCGCTGGGGCCGCAGTCAGACTGGTGTGTACCTTCTCTTCCCCTCTCCTAGGGGCAGGATTCACTGTGTGGTGGCGTGGCCTGTCTGGGCTACTTGCACAGTGCCAGGCTTGTGGTGCTGGGGATCTGGCGTATTAGCTGGGGTGAATGGGCAAGGTGCACGGGGGCGGAAGGGGCAGGCTCAGCTCGCTTCTCCTTTGGTGATCTTCTTCAGGAGGGGCCCTGTGGCAGTGGGAGGGAGTCAGATCCACCGCTGGAGGGATTGATCTGCAGAAGCACAGTGTTCGGTGTTTACGGGGTGCAAGCAAGTTCTCTGGCAGGAACTGGTTCCCTTTGGGATTTTGCCTGGGGGATGGGCGAGGGAGATGGCACTGGGAGCACCTTTGTTCCCCGCCAAACTGAGCTCTGTCATCCGGGGCTCAACAACTCTCCCTCCTGTTGTCCTCCAGCCTTCCTGCTTTCCGAGCAGAGCTGTTAACTTATAACCTTATATAACCTTAACTTATAACCTTATATAACTTATAACAGATGTTAAGTCCCGCTGGCTGTCCGAACACACTCCGTCTGGCCGCTCCACTTTTGCCAGCCAGACTCGGGGTCTCTGCTTGGCCGGGGGGCTGCCCCTCCACCCCGGCTCCCTCCCGCCAGTCCGTGTAGCGTGCACCGCCTCTCCGCCCTTCCTACCCTCTTCCGTGGGCCTCTCGTCTGCGCTTAGCTCTGGAGACTCCATTCTGCTAGTCTTCTGGAGGTTTTCTGGGTTATTTAGGCAGGTGTAGGTGGAATCTAAGTGACCAGCAGGACGCGGAGCCCAGGGTCCTCCTACACCGCCATCTTCCCCTGGTTCCCACCAACAATTCAAAAGAGATCCTCTTTCTCTGCATCCTTCCCAACATCTGTTGTTACCTGGGTTGTTAATGTTAGCCATTCTGACAGGTGTAAAGTGGTATCTCATTGTGGTTTTGATTTGTATTTCCCTGATGATCAATGATGTTGAGTATTTTTTCATGTGTCGCTTGGCTATCTGGGTGTCTTCTTTGGACAAGTGTCTATTCATGTCTTTTGCCCATTTCTTCACTGGATTATTTGTTTTTTGGGTATTGAGTTTGATAAGTTCTTTATAGATTTTGGATACTAACCCTTTATCTGATATGTCATTTGCAAATATCTTCTCCCATTCTGTTGATTGCCTTTAATTTTGCTGATTGTTTCCTTCTGCTGTGCAGGAGCTTTTTATTTTGATTTTTCCTTTGTTTCTCTTGCCTTCAGAGACATGTTGAGTAAGAAGTTGCTGCGGCCAAGATCAAAGAGGTTTTTGCCTGCTTTCTCCTCGAGGATTTTGATGGCTTCCCATCTTACATTTAGGTCTTTCATCCATTTTGAGTTTATTTTTGTGTATGGTGTAAGAAAGTGGTCCAGGTTCATTCTTCTTCATGTTGCTGTCCTGTTTTCCCAGCACCACTTGCTGAAGAGACTGTCTTTATTCCATTGCATATTCTTTCCCACTTTGTCAAAGATTAGTTGGCCATACGTTTGTGAGTCTATTTCTGTGTTCTCTATTCTGTTCCATTGATCTGAGTGTCTGTTCTTGTGCCAGTACCATACTGTCTTGATGGTTACAGCTTTGTAGTATAGCTTGAAGTCTGGGATTGTGATGCCTCCTGGTTTGGTTTTCTTTTTCAAGATCGCTTTGGTTATTTGAGTACACAGTTTTAATTGTTACTTTCATGATTTATATTTTCTGTTTGGTAATAACTGGGCATTTTAGATGACATATTATAGCAAACCTGGATACTGAGTTCCCCTCCCCCTTTGAAGCTTGTTGTTTGCCTGATTATTTATTTAGAAATGAAAGCTGGACAATTTTTTTTGTACTGAAATATCCTTCCCTTCAGTGTGAAATTTCTAATGTTGCTTTTCTTAGGGCATAGACTTGGCCATGCATACCGCGACCTTTGGATGACAGTTTTTTTAAAGGGGTCTCTTTGAGTATTTCTCTTTTTATTTTTTTCTTGATTATTTCTTTCTCTTGTTTCTCTGTTAAGGTATCACACAGGGATCAATAAGAAATGTGTGAAACACTGTTCAACCAGGAAAAAAGGCAGTTGTATAAACTGTGAACTATATAACAAAACTAAAGGTTTCTACCTCACCTGAGAAATTTGCTTGATAGTTCAATCATATAGAGGGAATTAGTAACCAATGAAATAACTATCTGCTAAATTCCTCTTCTTATTCATTTCATAAGCTAGAATTTCTGCTTTTGTAAATAAAAAGAAACTATCCCATGTAACCAGAAAAAAAGAAAGTGACTAGAACAGCACTTAAAATGTTTCCATCAAGCATATTCGAAGCTCGACTTAGCATTATATTTTATGGATCATATTTTAATGGATGAGTTCTAAAACCTATAATATGTGGCTAATTGTCCATTTATAGTAACTGCTAGAATTCCACTAATTATAGGAGAGACTTTACAAAGACGTTTTATCACATAATAATAGCACATAGATTCAACAATCTTTAAAGATCCAAATTTAAACTCCAGAGGAAATAATAAACCTTAAATAGACTTGAAATATTTTTGTTCTTACCAGGATTACTCTTTGACTCTGTCTTGACTTCTCTCTTTATTATACCTCTTCCAATAGCACCTAGGAGGCCTTCTCTATCAGTGTCTATAGAAATAAACAATTCTAAAACACTTTGTAAGGTAAATGTTAACATGTGTGCTTGTGTGTCTAGTATTCCTCTAATTAGCATTTATTATAGGAGGAGAATTATAGTGAAATGTCTGGATGGCAAAAACATAATACCTTAGAATCCAGATAGCTATTAGTGGTCACGTAAGCCCCATCATACTGAAGCGTAGAGATGTTTAGCGATTTGACAAAGATGGCATATCTGGATAATGACAAAATTGATGCTCAAACTGGGGCTTCATCTAGAGCTTTTCCCAGAAAATATAAAGTCTTTCACAAGTTTAAATCACACCAGAGCATTTAAGTTAATAATATAACTTTCATGTACATATTAAAAACACATTCATCTAGTGAATCACGGCATTACTTTTTTTCCCCAGGTCAGCTTATAAACTATGGTCACTGGAGTCACAGACATTATTGTGAGGCAGAAGTTCTTGACTTGTCTAGGAATATTTTAATGCTCCCCATTTTTATTAGGTTATGTCACTTTAAATCAAGTAGGCATTAGTGATGGAAAAGAATAACAAATAACATATGGAAGGAGATAAAATGCTGTCTCAAATCTTCTTAGCATGTAGACCCTCCACCTGGAGAGGAGGAAATGGGTAATTTGCAATCATGTGAGCATTGACATTGCATCCCTTTCCATTTGAGTCTTCACATGATTTTTAGGTTTTTTTCCTGGATGTGGAAATACTATTTGGTCTAATGACAGAAAAAATAAAAAGAAACTTATTTAAAATAATTTCACACTGCACAAGAAATAACTAGAATTGGTGACTCTCGGTTACCAATGGGCAAAATTTTAATTGGTTCTAATACAGCATATAACTGAAGTTGAAAACATTTCCATGATCCAGATATAGATTGGAAGTCTTGCTTTGGAGAAATCACTGAGCCTATGAATTTTAAAGTTTTCAATATCACCATAACAACAAAATATATACTGCCATTGTAACCTAAACAGAGGTAGATACCACCAGATGGGGCATCATTACTAAAACCAAAGACAAATAGGATTGGTCAGAACAAGTTTTAAATAATTAAGTAATGACATTTGTGAAAGTAATATGAGCTATAGATTCACATAACTGGAGAACATTAGCGGACCTATTTTAGCCTTTTGGTCTTTCTCTAACAGATGTAATTAGAATAACTGATTCACATGAACTGAGAAGGCAAGGGATTCTTATATAAGCAGGGAAGCAATGAGAATAGCCCCTGAGTGCAGATTGGATTAAACAGTAGGAGCATAAAAGGTAAGTGGTGGGGAAATTTATAAGAGTTACAATTTTCCTCTTTCACAATATTGTTCCATTTCTTTAAGTCTTTTTAAAAAATCTTATGTTGCTTAGAATTTCTTGAGTTATTTTTAAAATATACATAAGGTATAAAATTTGCCCATTTTAAATGTTTAATTAATGGTTAGTAATATATTCCTAGAATTGTGTAACTGTCAGTACAGTTGTAGTATCTACTTAAGATTTATATCATTAAATTCCAGTGAGAGTTAGAAATTTTCCACCATATTTTTGATACAGATTCTGTATATAACTCTAAATTCCTATTCTCTTTCTACATATAAATATAAATATAAAAATACAAATATAAATATATATAAATTCATTTATTATAAAAATGTTTCATTGTTTATAAAACTGTGCCCTATAGAGAAACTGAAAGAATAAGAGCAAGTATGTATGGATAGTATTTGCTATATTAACCATTTTTTGTCTCAGTTTTATTTTTATTTTATTTTTTAATATAATTTATTGTCAAATTGGCCAACATACAGTATGTAAAGTGTGCTCTTGATTTTTGGGGTAGATTCCCGCTGTTCATCGCTTACATACAACACCCAGTGCTCATCCCAACAAGTGCCCCCCTCAATGACCATCTCCCATTTTCCCTTCTCCCCCATCCCCCTTCAACCCTCAGTTTGTTCTCTGTATTTAAGAATCTCTTATGGTTTGCCTCCCTCTCGCTCTAGTTGTAGCTATTTTTTCCCCTTCCCTTCCCCCATGGTCTTTGGTTAATTTTCCAAAGATCCACATGAGAGAAAACGTATGATATCTTTCTCTGACTCATTTCACTTAGCATACCTTCCAGTTCCATCCACATTGCTTCAAATGGCATGACTTCATTCTTTCTCATTGCCAAGTAGTATTCCATTATATATATAAACCACATCTCCTTTATTCATTCATCACTTGATGGACATTTAGTCTCTTTCCATAATTTGGCTATTGTTGAAAGCGCTGCTATAAACATTGGGGTACATGTGTCCCTATGCATCAGCACTCCTGTATCCTTTGGGTAAATTCCTAGTAGTGCTATTGCTGGGTCATAGGGTAGATCTATTTTTAATTTTTTGAGGAACCTCCACACTGTTTTCCAGAGCAGCTGCACCAGTTTACATTCCCACCAACGGTGCAAGAGGGTTCCTTTTTCTCCAAATCATCACCAGCATCTGTCATTTCCCAAGTTGTTCATTTTAGCCACCCTGACCAGTGTGAGATGGTATCTCAGTGTGGTTTTGATTTGTATTTCCCTAATGAGAAGTGATGTCGAGCATCTTTTCATGTGTCTGTTGGCCATTTGGTGTCTTCTTTGGAAAAGTGTCTATTCATGTCTTCTGCCCATTTTTTCACTGGATTATTTGTTTTTTGACTGTTGAATTTGGTAAGTTCTTTATAGATTTTAGGCACTAACCCTTTATCCAATATGTCATTTGCAAATATCTTTTTCCATTCCGTCAATTGCCTTTTAATATTGTTGATTATTTCCTTTTAAGTGCAGAAGCTTTTTATCTTGATGAGGTCCTAATAGTTCACTTTTGCTTTTAATTCCCTTGCCTTTGGAGATGTGTTGAGTAAGAAATTGCTGTGGCTGAGGTCCAAGAGGTTGTTGCCTGCTGTCTTCTCTAGAGTTTTGATGGTTTCCTGTCTCACATTTAGGTCCTTCATCCATTTTGAGTTTATTTTCGTGTATGATGTAAGAAAGTGGTCTAGTTTCATTCTTCTGCATGTTGCTGTCCAGTGCTCCCAGCACCATTTGCTAAAGAGACTGTCTCTTTTCCATTGGATACTCTTTCCTCCTTTGTTGAAGATTAGTTGGCCATATATATGTGGGCCCAATTCTGCATTCTCTATTCTATTCCATTGGTCTATGTGTCTGTTTTTGTGTCAATACCATACTGTCTTGATGATTACAGCTTTGTAGTACAGGTTAAAGTCTGGGATTGTGATGCCTCCCACTTTGGTTTTTTTTTTTCAATATTACTTTGGCTATTTGGGGTCTTTTTTGGTTCCAACAATTTTAGGATTGTTTGTTCTAGCTTTGAGAAGAATGCTGGTGCAATTTTGATTGGGATTGCATTAAATGTGTAGATTGCTTTGGGTAGTATTGACATTTTAACAATATTTATTCTTCTAATCCATGAGCATGGAATGTTTTTCCATTTCTTTTTGCCTTCTTCAGTTTTCTTCATAAGTTTTCTGTAGTTTTCAGCATACAGATAGATCTTTTTTATATATTTAGTTAGGTTTATTCCTAGGTATTTTATGGTTCTTGGTGCAATTATAAATGGGATCAGTTTCTTTATTTCTCTTTCTAATGCTTCATTATTGGTGTATAGAAATGCAAATGATTTCTGTACATTGATTTTGTACCCTGTGACTTTGCTGAATTCATGTATCAGTTCTAGCAGCCTTTTTGTGGAGTCTTTTGGGTTTTCCACGTGGAGTAGCATGTTGTCTGCGAAAAGTAAAAGTTCGACTTCCTCTTTGCCAATTCTGATGTCTTTTATTTCATCTTGTTGTCTGCTTGCTGATACTAGGACTTCCAACATTATGTTGAACAACAGTGTTAAGATGAAAATCCCTGTTGTGTTCCTGATCTCAGGGGGAAAGCCCTCAGTTTTTCCCCATTGAGGATGATATTAGCTGTGGGCTTTTGATATATGGCTTTTATGATATTTAAGTATGTTCTTTCTATCCCAACTTTCTTGAGGGTTTTTATTAAGAAAGATGTTTTTTTTTGTCAAATGCTTTTTCTGCATCTATTGACAGTATCATATGGTTCTTATCCTTTCTTTTACTGTTGTGATGTATCACATTGATTGATTTGCACATACTGAAGCAGCCCTATAGCCCAGGAATGAATCCCACTTGATCATGGTGAATAATTCTTTTTATA
Source organism: Lynx rufus (assembly GCF_022079265.1). Taxonomy (NCBI): domain Eukaryota; kingdom Metazoa; phylum Chordata; class Mammalia; order Carnivora; family Felidae; genus Lynx; species Lynx rufus. The sequence goes on along the minus strand of NW_025814889.1, from coordinate 29,747,217 downwards.
TGCTGTAGAATTCGATTTGCAAGTATCTGGTTGAGAATTTTTGCATCCATGTTGATCAGGGATATTGGTCTGTAATTCTCCTTTTTTTATGGGGTCTCTGTCTGGTTTGGGAATCAAGGTAATGCTGTCTTCATAGAATGAGTCCGGAAGTTTTCCTTCCATGTCTATTTTTTGGAACAGCTTGAGAAGAATAGGTATTAACTCTGCTTTAAATGTCTGGTAGAATTCCCCTAGGAAGCCATCTGGCCCAGGAATCTTATTTGTTGGGATATTCTTGACAACTGATTCAATTTCTTCACTAGTTATGGGTGTGTTCAAATTTTCTATTTCCTCCTGTTTGAGTTTTGGTGTGTGTGGATGTCCAGGAATTTGTCCATTTCTTCAGGTTGTCCAGTTTGTTTGCATGTAATTTTTCATAGTATTCTCTGATAATTTCTTGTATTTCTGAGGGTTGGTTGTGATAAATCCATTTTCATTTGTGACTTTATATATTTGGGTCCCTTCTCTTTTCTTTTTGAGATGTCGGGCTAGGGGTTTATCAATTTCATTTATTTTTTCAAAAAACCACCCCTTAGTTTCATTTATTTGTTCTGCTGTGTTTGGGGATTATATATTGTTTATACCTGGTCTGATCTTTATTATTTCCCTTCTTCTCCTGGCCATGGGTTTTCTTTGCTGTTCTGCCTCTAGTTCCTTTAGGTGTGCTGTTAGATTCTGTATTTGGATTTTTCTTGTTTCTTGAGATACAATGTATTTTCCCCTTACGACTGCCTTTGCTGCATCCCAAAGGGTTTGGACTGCTGTGTTTTTATTTTCATTTGTTTCCATATGTTTTAATTTATTTTTAATTGCCTGGTTGACCCATTAATTCTTTAGTAAGATGTTCTTTAACCCCCATGAATTTGGAGGTTTTCCAAACTTTTTCCTGTGGTTGATTTCAAGTTCCAAAGCATTGTGATTTGAAAGCGTGTACAGTATGATCTCAATTCTTTTGTATTTACTGAGGGCTATTTTGTGAAGCAGTATGTGATCTATCTTGGAGAATATTCCACGAGCACTCGAGAAGAATGTATATTCTGCTGCCTTTGGATGAAAAGTTCTGAATATCTGTCAAGTCCATGTGGTCCAGTGTATCATTCAGGGCCATTATTTATTGATTTTCTATCTGGAGGATCTGTCCATTGTTATAAGTGGAGTATTAAAGTTCCCTGCAATTACCATATTCTTACCAATAAGATTGCTTATGTTTGTGATTATTTTATATATTTGGGTGTTTCCAAATTCAATGCAGAAACATTTATAGCTGTTAGTTCTTCTTGGTGGATAGAGCCCATAATTATTATATAATGCCCTTCTTCATCCCTTGTTACAGTCTTTAGTTTAAAATCTAGTTTGTCTGATATAAGTATGACTACTCCAGCTTTCTTTTGGCTTTCAGTAGCATGATAGATCGTTCTTCATCACCTCACTTTGAATCTGAAAGTGTCCTCAGGTCTAAAATGGGTCTCTTGTAGGTAGCAAATAGATAGGTCTTATCTTTTTATCCATTCTGATACCCTATGTCTTTTGATTGGAGCATTTAGTCCATTTACATTCAGTGTTATTATTGAAAGATATTGATTAAGAATCATTGTGTTCTGTAGGTTTCATGCTTATAGTGATGTCGCTGTTCCTTTGTGGTCTTTGCAACATTCTACTCACAGAGTCCTCCTTAGGATCTCTTGTAGGGCTGGTTTAGTGGTGATGAATTCCTTCAGTTTTTGTTTTTCTAGGAAAACCGTTATCTCTCCTTCTATTCTGAATGATAAGCTTGCTGGATAAAGGATTCTTGGCTGCATATTTTTCCTATTCACCACATTGAAAATTTCCTGACACTCCTTTCTGGCCTACCACATTTCAGTAGATGGGTCTGCTACTACCCTTATGTGTCTACCTTTGTATGTTAAGTCCTGTTTATCCCCTAGCTGCTTCAAAATTCTCTTTATCCTTCTATTCTGCCAGTTTCACAATGATATGCCATGCAGAAGATCAATTCAAGTTACATCTGAAGGGAGTTCTCTGTGCCTCTTGGATTTCAATATCTGTTACCTTCCCCAGATTGGGGAAGTTCTCAGCTATGGTTTGTTCAAGTACACCTTCAGCCCCTTTCTTTCTCCCTTCTTCTTCTGGAACCCCTCTGATATGGATTTTATTCTGTTTCATTGAATCACTTAGTTCTCTAATTCTCCCCTTGTGGTCTAGAATTTTTTATCTTTTTCTCACCCTCATCTTTTTCCATAATTTTATCTTCTATTTCACTTAATCTCCCATCTGCCTCTACAGTTCTTGCTGTCACTGCTTCTACTTTATTTTGCACCTCATTTACAGAATTTTTTAATTCATCATGACGATTTCTTAGTTCCTTGATCTCTGCAGCAATAGATTCTCTGCTGTCTTCTATGCTCTTTTCAAGCCCAGGGATTAATTTAATGATTATTATTCTAAATTCTTGTTCAGTTATATTGTTTATATCTGCTTTGATCAATTCCTTAGCTTTCATTTCTTTCTGGAATTTCTTTTGAGGAGAATTCCTCCATTTCATCATTTTGGCTAGTTTTCTGTCCCTTATGTGTTTTAAAAGCTTGTTATGTGCCCTGAACCTGGGAACACTAGTATATTAAAGAGGGGTTATACACTGTCCAAGGCTTGTCCCTTCAGGAGGTGTTTTTTGGAGTGTGTTACTTGCTCTCTGTTGTTGTGACTCTGGCTGCTTTATCTCAGTACTTGTAGTAATGTTTTGGACCCTCCACAAAGTGTGCTTTGAGTTGTTCATTGAAGTAGTCCTGGGATAGCAAACAAACAAACAAGCAAACAGAAAAAACAAAACAAAACAAAACACTGGCTACAGCAAAACAACAGGATTGGAGTGGCGTTGATGGAAGAGGCCTTATACTATACAAAGAGAGAAATGACAGGGGCAGGGAAAAAGAAAAGAAAATTGACAAGGCAGAGAAACTCTATGGCTTAATCCAGAGATAGAGCAGGGAAAATAAAGAAGGAGATATAGAATAGGTATAAAGAGAACAGATTAAATATGTGTGCTTAAACAAACCAACAACCAGAATAACTAGACAAGGAAAGAAAGAGAGAAACACACACACACACACACACACACACACACGCTATGAATTGTCCAAGAATTAAATCAGAAATACAAAACCCCTGGGTGCCTTGTAACCGGTGGCAGCACTGGTCTGGTAGAGGGGCTGTTTGGTTGGTCAGCGTCAATCCTGCCCTCCTAAATACACAGTTACCAGGCACAGAAGGGCGTGGTTTGGTATAGGTAGGGACCCCCTCCACTGTGGGTCTGCTGTCAGTTCCCTGAAGCTCCACCTTGTTGGTGTTGGGGAGAAAAATGGCAACACCCCGGTCTCTCCTCCACAGACCAGGTGTCCCAAACCACTGTTTTCAGACTGTCCTCACAGTGCCGCAGATGGGAACAAGGCAGTTTGTCCCGCTCCACCAACTCATACACCTCCCTGGTGCTTGGCTGTGATTTAAACCCTGATGTCTTAATGGATCCCACTCCATGCCCCCTGGTTCAGGGGAAAGCTGCTGCATGCTGCCCCACTTGAGGCGGTTTGTCCCACTTCAACTCCTACACCTTACTGGCACTTGCCTGGGCTTAAACCCTGATGTCTTAAAGGGTCTCCCTCCGAGTGCCCCAGTTTTGGGGAAGTGTTGCTCCACGCCACCTGTATATGGCCTCTGGCTGAAAGGCGCAGGCAGTCTTTGTCCTTTGAATGCTTATATACCCTCTTGCCACATCACTCCAGGGAGGGGATTGCTTTCTTCCACTGCAGACTGTGCCTGTGAACTAGTTACTAAGCCTGGGGCTGGCTCCCCTCCTCCCCAGGTGGGTGAACAGGGCAGCCAGCCCCAGTCTGGAGAAAGCCCTGCAGTTAGAGATTGGATCTTTCTCCATTCTGCTCCTTGGTTTTGTTCTTGTCCAGATACAGTCCTACACTTTCTCCAATCCTTGCCTACACAGCCCATTTTATCTCCCCCAGTTCGCACACACCTATGGCCCGTCCAGGTTGTCCCTGTGGGTCCCTAGAGATGTCTTTGTCACTCTGTAACCCAGACTCTTGGAATTCAAAGTCCTTTGGCCTCAACACTGCTGTGTTTGAGGGAGGAAGGAACTTTGGGTTCCCCTACTTCTCCATGTTGGAACTTAGCCATTTTGTTTATAAACATCTAGTTCTCTTTATGCCATTGTTTCAAATTATATTCTCTGCTCTAATTTCTCAGCTCTTATTGTAGTATTTCAGTACTTTAGTTTTGCTCATTATTTCTTCTTTTTTTAAAACTTTTTTAATGGTTTCTTTAAAAACCTTTCTTCTTCTTTTTAAACCTTTTTTAATGTTTATTTATTTTTTAGAGACAGAGCATGAGCAGGGGAGGAGAAGAGAGAGAGAGGGAGACACTGAATCTGAACCAGGCTCCAGGCTCTGAGCTGTCAGCATAGAGCTGGATGCAGGGCTTGAACTCACAAACCATGAGATCACGACCTGAGCCAAAAGTAGGATGCTTAACCACCTGAGCCACTCCACTCATTTTCTTCTGACAGCATAAATTTACTGAGCAGTTCTAGTGAATTTTAATATTTCAGTTACTGTATTTCCATGCTTTCTTTTTTAAAATAATATCCTTCCCTTCACAGTTATTTGCAAAAGATAAAGCCTTTGGACATGTGGACACAGTCACCTTTAGATGACAGTGTTTTTTAACAGGGATATATATATATATATATACACATATATATATATGAAAAATACAGTCAAATATCTGTATATATTGCATATGTACATGCATATATATGCATATATGGCATAGGCAGGCAATGGCAGTATGTTCATCGCTGTTAATGAGTAAAGGCAGTAGTATAATCTCCAAACTATATAACACAGCCAATGTACTCTGTTACAGTTGATATACCATAAATATGCCATCAAATAGAGGGAAATGGTAACTAATGAATTAACTATTCTAAATTCTTGTTGCTATTATATTCATGAAGTATAGAAAATTAATAGTATATGATTGGACACACTTTCACCAACCATATTTTAAGGCCACTATAGCATTTTATTTTATGGTCTAATTTCTAAATGGATGATTTCTAAAACTCCTAATATCTAGCTAAATTTTTATTTCTAGTAAACACCAGAGTATAATGAATTATGAGAATATTTATGAAGATTTTATCTGTATAGTAATAACATATAGCTACTATTTTCATATAGACCCAGTCTTCATTAAACTCCGAAGAAGTGCATTTAAAACCAGAAATATAGACTTGCAAAACTCTTGTTCTTACCAGGGAGACTCTTTGTATCTTCTTTTCCTTCACCAATATACTTCTTTCAATGGCATCCTTCAAGTGTTCTATATCAGTTTCTATACAAATAAGAACATCAAAACACTTCATAAGGTAACTCTACTAAGGTAGAACTATCTACTTGTTATTAAATAATAAGAATTATAATAAAATATTTGTATTGCCGAATCAGCAAACTTTATTATTGGAAGGTATATTAGCAATCATTAAGTCTCCATATATTGTGTATCTAGATAATGACAAAATTGATGCACAAACTTACATATCATAATCTTTTAACCAGTGCCCTTTCCATACAATACTATGTCTTTGGTTAAAATAAAATATACTGGAGAGTATATGATAATAATATAACTTTCAAGTTTATACTAAAATCATCATCATATTGTAGGGGTATACCTAGTGATGTGGAACATAACATTTTTTTCCTCACAGGTTACATTACAAACCATGGCCTCCATTGTCAGAGAAAATTACCAGGGAGCAGAAAATCTTTGACTTACCTAAGAATATTTTATGCCCCTTTCATATTATTTAATTGTAAAAAACAAGTAGGTATCCGTAGTGGAAAAGAATAACAAGATATTTTGTAGATTGAAGGGGAAAAAGTGGTTGCCCAGGTCTCGTTAGCATGAAGACATTGTTACTGGGGAGGAGGAAATGGTTAAATTTGCAGGAATGCCAGGATTGGGACTTGGTCTCTTTTCATTCGAATGTTTATGTGATTTGAAATTTTTGCTTGATTTAAAAACTACAACTAGATACAATTACAGGAAAAATATATGAACATGGCTAAAGGACAGTTTATACTGAAAAAGGAATACTTAAGAATCATCAGGTAAGACTCGACAGGAAGATGGCGGCGTAGGAGGACGCTGGGCTCACTGCGCGTCCTGCTGATCACTTAGATTCCACCTACACCTGCCTAAATAACCCAGAAAACCGCCAGAGGATTAGCAGAACGGAGTCCCGGACCCAAGTGCAGACGAGAGGCCCACGGAAGAGGGTAGGAAGGGCGGCGAGGCGGTGCGCGCTCCACGGACTGGCGGGAGGGAGCCGGGGCGGAGGGGCGGCTCGCCAGCCAAGCAGAGCCCCCGAGTCCGGCTTGCAAAAGCGGAGGGGCCTGACGGACTGTGTTCCGACAGCAAGCGCGACTTAGCGTCTGGGAGGTCATAAGTTAACAGCTCTGCTCGGAAAGCGGGAAGGCTGGAGGACAAAGGGAGGGTGAGCTGCGGAGCCCCCGGAAGACAGAGCTCAGTTTGGCGGGGAACAAAGGCGCTCGCCAGCGCCATCTCCCCCGCCCATCCCCCAGCCAAAATCCCAAAGGGAACCGGTTCCGGCCAGGGAAATTGCTCGCTCCGCGCAAACACCCAACTCTGTGCTTCTGCGGAGCCAAACCTCCGGCAGAGGATCTGACTCCCTCCGGCTGCCACAGGGCCCCTCCTGAAGTGGATCACCTAAGGAGAAGCGAGCTAAGCCTGCCCCCCCTGCCGCCGTGCACCTTGCCTTCCTACCCCAGCTAATACGCCAGATCCCCAGCATCACAAGCCTGGCAGTGTGCAAGTAGCCCAGACGGGCCACACCACCCCACAGTGAATCCCGCCCCTAGGAGAGGGGAAGAGAAGGCATACACCAGTCTGACTGTGGCTCCAGCGGTGGGCTGGGGGCAGACATCAGGACTGACTGCGGCCCCGCCCACCAACTCCAGTTGTACACCACAGCACAGGGGAAGTGCCCTGCAGGCCCTCACCACACCAGGGACTATCCAAAATGACCAAGCGGAAGAATTCCCCTCAGAAGAATCTCCAGGAAATAACAACAGCTAATGAGCTGATCAAAAAGGATTTAAATAATATAACAGAAAGTGAATTTAGAATAATAGTCATAAAATTAATCGCTGGGCTGGAAAACAGTATACAGGACAGCAGAGAATCTCTTGCTACAGAGATCAAGGGACTAAGGAACAGTCACGAGGAGCTGAAAAACGCTTTAAATGAAATGCAAAACAAAATGCAAACCACCACGGCTCGGATGGAAGAGGCAGAGGAGAGAATAGGTGAACTAGAAGATAAAGTTATGGAAAAAGAGGAAGCTGAGAAAAAGAGAGATAAAAAATCCAGGAGTATGAGGGGAAAATTAGAGAACTAAGTGATACACTAAAAAGAAATAATATACGCATAATTGGTATCCCAGAGGAGGAAGAGAGAGGGAAAGGTGCTGAAGGGGTACTTGAAGAAATAATAGCTGAGAACTTCCCTGAACTGGGGAAGGAAAAAGGCATTGAAATCCAAGAGGCACAGAGAACTCCCTTCAGACGTAACTTGAATCGATCTGCACGCCATATCATAGTGAAACTGGCAAAATACAAGGATAAAGAGAAAATTCTGAAAGCAGCAAGGGGTAAACGTGCCCTCACATATAAAGGGAGACCTATAAGACTCGTGACTGATCTCTCTTTTGAAACTTGGCAGGCCAGAAAGAATTGGCACGAGATTTTCAGGGTGCTAGACAGAAAAAATATGCAGCCGAGAATCCTTTATCCAGCAAGTCTGTCATTTAGAATAGAAGGAGAGATAAAGGTCTTCCCAAACAAACAAAAACTGAAGGAATTTGTCACCACTAAACCAGCCCTACAAGAGATCCTAAGGGGGACCCTGTGAGACAAAGTACCAGAGACATCACTACAAGCATAAAACGTACAGACATCACAATGACTCTAAACCTGTATCTTTCTATAATAACACTGAATGTAAATGGATTAAATGCACCAACCAAAAGACATAGGGTATCAGAATGGATAAAAAAACAAGACCCATCTATTTGCTGTCTACAAGAGACTCATTTTAGACCTGAGGACACCTGTAGATTGAGAGTGAGGGGATGGAGAACTATTTATCATGCTACTGGAAGCCAGAAGAAAGCTGGAGTAGCCATACTTATATCAGACAAACTAGACTTTAAATTAAAGGCTGTAACAAGAGATGAAGAAGGACATTATATAATAGTTACAGGGTCTATCCATCAGGAAGAGCTAACAATTATAAATGTCTATGCGCCGAATACCGGAGCCCCCAAGTATATAAAACAATTACTCATAACAGAAGCAACCTTATTGATAAGAATGTGGTAATTGCTGGGGACTTTAACACCCCACTTACAGAAATGGATAGATCATCTAGACACACAGTCAATAAAGAAACAAGGGCCCTGAATGAGACATTGGATCAGATGGACTTGACAGATATATTTAGAACTCTGCATCCCAAAGCAACAGAATATACTTTCTTCTCGAGTGCACATGGAACATTCTCCAAGATAGATCATATACTGGGTCACAAAACAGCCCTTCATAAGTTTACAAGAATTGAAATTATACCATGCATACTTTCAGACCACAATGCTATGAAGCTTGAAATCAACCACAGGAAAAAGTCTGGAAAACCTCCAAAAGCATGGAGGTTAAAGAACACCCTACTAACGAATGAGTGGGTCAACCAGGCAATTAGAGAAGAAATCAAAAAATATATGGAAACAAACGAAAATGAAAATACAACAATCCAAACGTTTTGGGATGCAGCGAAGGCAGTCCTGAGAGGAATATACATTGCAATCCAGGCCTATCTCAAGAAACAAGAAAAATCCCAAATACAAAATCTAACAGCACACCTAAAGGAACTAGAAGCAGAACAGCAAAGGCAGCCTAAACCCAGCAGAAGAAGAGACATAATAAAGATCAGAGCAGAAATAAACAATATAGAATCTAAAAAAACTGTAGAGCAGATCAACGAAACCAAGAGTTGGTTTTTTGAAAAAATAAACAAAATTGACAAACCTCTAGCCAGGCTTCTCAAAAAGAAAAGGGAGATGACCCAAATAGATAAAATCATGAATGAAAATGGAATTATTACAACCAATCCCTCAGAGATACAAACAATTATCAGGGAATACTATGAAAAATTATATGCCAAGAAATTGGACAACCTGGAAGAAATGGACAAATTCCTGAACACCCACACTCTTCCAAAACTCAATCAGGAGGAAATAGAAAGCTTGAACAGACCCATAACCAGCGAAGAAATTGAATCGGTTATCAAAAATCTCCCAACAAATAAGAGTCCAGGACCAGATGGCTTCCCAGGGGAGTTCTACCAGACATTTAAAGCAGAGATAATACCTATCCTTCTCAAGCTATTCCAAGAAATAGAAAGGGAAGGAAAACTTCCAGACTCATTCTATGAAGCCAGTATTACTTTGATTCCTAAACCAGACAGAGACCCAGTAAAAAAAGAGAACTACAGGCCAATATCCCTGATGAATATGGATGCCAAAATTCTCAATAAGATACTAGCAAATCGAATTCAACAGCATATAAAAAGAATTATTCACCATGATCAAGTGGGATTCATTCCTGGGATGCAGGGCTGGTTCAACATTCGCAAATCAATCAACGTGATACATAACATTAACAAAAAAAAAGAGAAGAACCATATGATCCTGTCAATCGATGCAGAAAAGGCCTTTGACAAAATCCAGCACGCTTTCTTAATAAAAACCCTTGAGAAAGTCGGGATAGAAGGAACATACTTAAAGATCATAAAAGCCATTTATGAAAAGCCCACAGCTAACATCATCCTCAATGGGGAAAAACTGAGAGCTTTTTCCCTGAGATCAGGAACACGACAGGGATGCCCACTCTCACCGCTGTTGTTTAACATAGTGCTGGAAGTTCTAGCATCAGCAATCAGACAACAAAAGGAAATCAAAGGCATCAAAATTGGCAAAGATGAAGTCAAGCTTTCGCTTTTTGCAGATGACATGATATTATACATGGAAAATCCGATAGACTCCACCAAAAGTCTGCTAGAACTGATACATGAATTCAGCAAAGTTGCAGGATACAAAATCAATGTACAGAAATCAGTTGCATTCTTATACACTAACAATGAAGCAACAGAAAGACAAATAAAGAAAATGATCCCATTCACAATTGCACCAAGAAGCATAAAATACCTAGGAATAAATCTAACCAAAGATGTAAAGGATCTGTATGCTGAAAACTATAGAAAGCTTATGAAGGAAATTGAAGAAGATTTAAAGAAATGGAAAGGCATTCCCTGCTCATGGATTGGAAAAATAAATATTGTCAAAATGTCAATACTACCCAAAGCTATCTACACATTCAATGCAATCCCAATCAAAATTGCACCAGCATTCTTCTCGAAATTAGAACAAGCAATCCTAAAATTCATATGGAACCACAAAAGGCCCCGAATAGCCAAAGTAATTTTGAAGAAGAAGACCAAAGCAGGAGGCATCACAATCCCAGACTTTAGCCTCTACTACAAAGCTGTCATCATCAAGACAGCATGGTATTGGCACAAAAACAGACACACAGACCAATGGAATAGAATAGAAACCCCAGAACTAGACCCACAAACATATGGCCAACTCATCTTTGACAAAGCAGGAAAGAACATCCAATGGAAAAAAGACGGCCTCTTTAACAAATGGTGCTGGGAGAACTGGACAGCAACATGCAGAAGGTTGAAACTAGACCACTTTCTCACACCATTTACAAAAATAAACTCAAAATGGATAAAGGACCTAAATGTGAGACAGGAAACCATCAGAACCTTAGAGGAGAAAGCAGGAAAAGACCTCTCTGACCTCAGCCGTAGCAATCTCTTACTCGACACATCCCCAAAGGCAAGGGAATTAAAAGCAAAAGTGAATTACTGGGACCTTATGAAGATAAAAAGCTTCTGCACAGCCAAGGAAACAACCAACAAAACTAAAAGGCAACCAACGGAATGGGAAAAGATATTTGCAAATGACATATCGGACAAAGGGCTAGTATCTAAAATCTAGAAAGAGCTCACCAAACTCCACACCCGAAAAACAAATAACCCAGTGAAGAAATGGGCAGAAAACATGAATAGACACTTCTCTAAAGAAGACATCCAGATGGCCAACAGGCACATGAAAAGATGTTCAGCATCGCTCCTTATCAGGGAAATACAAATCAAAACCACACTCAGGTATCGCCTCACGCCAGTCAGAGTGGCCAAAATGAACAAATCAGGAGACTATAGATGCTGGAGAGGATGTGGAGAAACGGGAACCCTCTTGCACTGTTGGTGGGAATGCAAATTGGTGCAGCCGCTCTGGAAAGCAGTGTGGAGGTTCCTCAGAAAATTAAAAATAGACCTACCCTATGACCCAGCAATAGCACTGCTAGGAATTTATCCAAGGGATACAGGAGTACTGATGCATAGGGGCACTTGTACTCCAATGTTCATAGCAGCACTCTCAACAATAGCCAAATTATGGAAAGAGCCTAAATGTCCATCAACTGATGAATGGATAAAGAAATTGTGGTATATATATACAATGGAATACTATGTGGCAATGAGAAAAAATGAAATATGGCCTTTTGTAGCAACGTGGATGGAACTGGAGAGTGTAATGCTAAGTGAAATAAGCCATACAGAGAAAGACAGATACCATATGGTTTCACTCTTATGTGGATCCTGAGAAACTTAACAGGAACCCATGGGGGAGGGGAAGGAAAAAAAAAAAAAAGAGGTTAGAGTGGGAGAGAGCCAAAGCATAAGAGACTGTTAAAAACTGAGAACAAACTGAGGGTTGATGGGGGGTGGGAGGGAGGGGAGGGTGGGTGATGGGTATTGAGGAGGGCACCTTTTGGGATGAGCACTGGGTGTTGTATGGAAACCAATTTGTTCAATAAATTTCATATATATATAAAAAAAAAAAAGAATCATCAGGTAAGGTCAGCTACAGGGTCTAAAGTTTTGTGAAGTTGTTTCTAACAGCATGCACCTAGATTTGGAAACCTGTCATGAGCTAGTCATCCAGATGGAAGTGTTTCTTTGGAAAAATGGCTGAGTCAATAAATAGTTAATGATGCACTGTGACCTTGGCAATCCAAGTATAGCAACACTGCAATCTGTATAAAGGTGGTGACCTGCTACAGCATTACAAAAATGAAATGTGTCGGATTTGGCAGAACTAGTTTTCAATAATTAAGTAACAACCAGTTGAGAATGTAATAAGATCTATGGCAAAAATAAATAAATAAAACATGGGGGAATATTAACAGATGTATTTTAACTTCTCTGGATCTTTCTCCAACTGGTATATATAAGAAAGATTTGCTCATTTGAATTGAGGAAGCAAAGGATCCTCAAATAAACAAAAGGCAATGTGAATAGTATTTGAGAAAAGATCAGGTTAAGTATTAGGAATTAAGTTATGTGCTGGAGAAATAACCTAGAGTCACATTTTTTTCGCTTGTATCTTTCCACTTCCCAAATTATTTTTTTTAATCCTATTGTGCTTGGAGTTCACTGAGCTGTTTTTAAAAACGATATAACAGAGTACAGATCTTTTACCTGTTTGGTTAGGTTTATTCCTAGATATCTTATGGTTTTGGTACAATTGTAAATGGGATCGATTCCTTGGTTTCTGTTTCTGCTGCTTCATTACTGGTGTATGGAAATGCAACACATTTCGGTACATTAATTTTGTATCCTGTGACTTTACTGAATTTATGTATCAGTTCTAGCAACTTTTTGGTGGAATCTTTTGGGTTTTCTACATAGAGTATCATACAATCTGCAAATAGTTCAAGTTAGACTTCTTTGCCAATTTGGAGGACTTTTATTTCTTCTTGTTATCTGATTGTTGAGGTGAGGACTTATAGTACTATATTAAATAATGGTAGTGAGAGTGGACACCCCTGTCTAGTTCCTGACCATAGAAAAAAAGCTCTCAGTTTTTCCCCATTGATGATGATATTAGCTGTGGGTCTTTTGTATATGGCCTTTATAATGTTGAGGTATGTTCCCTCTATCCCTACTTTTTGAGGTTTTTCATGAAGAATGGATGCTGTACAGGGGCGTCTGGGTGGCTCATTCAGTTAAACATCTGACTTCAGCCCAGGTCATGATATCATAGTTCCTGGGTTCAAGTCTCGTGTTGGGCTCTCTGCTGACAGCTCAAAGCCTGGAGCCTACTTTGGATTCTCTGTCTCTGTGTCTCTCTGCACCTCCTCTACTCTCTCTCTCTCTCAAAAAAGCGAATAAATATTAAAAAATGTTTTAAAAAGGAATGGATGCTTACATATGATTCTTTCCCTTTCTTTATTAAAAGATCTGTAACCTGAAAACTATAAAACACTGATGAAATTAATTGAAGGTAACACAAAGAAATGGAAAAACATTCCATGCTCATAGATTGGAAGAACAAACATTGTTAAAATGTCTATACTACCCAAAGCAATCTATACATTTAATGCAATCTCTATCAAAATACCACAAGCATTTTTCACAAAACTAGAACAAACAATCATAAAATTTGCATGGAACCACAAAAGACCCCAAATAGCCAAAGCAACCTTGAAAAAGAAAAGCAAAGGGGCGCCTGGGTGGTGCAGTCAGTTAAGCATCCAACTTCAGCCAGGTCACGATCTCGCGGTCCGTGAGTTCAAGCCCTGCGTCGGGCTCTGGGCTGATGGCTCAGAGCCTGGAGCCTGTTTCCGATTCTGTGTCTCCCTCTCTCTCTGCCCCTCCCCCGTTCATGCTCTGTCTCTCTCTGTCCCAAAAAAATAAATAAACGTTGAAGAAAAAAAAAAAAGAAAAAGAAAAGCAAAGCTGGAGGCATCACAATTCCAGGCTTCAAGCTATATTACAAAGCTGTAGTGATCAAGGCAGTATGGTATTGGCACAAAAACAGACATATAGATCAATGGAACAGAAAACCCAGAAATGAACCCACAACTATAAGGCTGACAAATATTCAACAAAGAAGGAATAAATACACAATGGGAATAAGACAGTTTCTTCAACAATGGTATTGGGAAAACTGGACAGTGACATGCAGGAGAATGAAACTGGACCACTTTCTTATACCATACACAAAAATAAATTCAAAATGGATGAAAGTCCTAAATGTGAGATGAGAAACCATCAGAATCCTACAGGAGAACACAGGCAGTAACCTGTTTGACTAGCAACTTCTTACTAGATACATCTCCTGAGACAAGGGAAACAAAAGCTAAAATAAACTATTAGGACTTCATCAAGAGAAAAAGTTTCTGCACAGTGAAGGAAACAATCAACAAAACTAAAAATCAGCCTATGGAATGGGAGTAGATATTTGCAAATGATATATCTGACAAAGGGTTAGTATCCAAAAATATGTAAGGAACCTAGAAAACTCAACACCCAAAAAGCAAATAACCCAGTTGAAAAATGGGCAGAAAACATGAATAGTCATTTTTCCAAAGAAGACATCGAGATGGCTGACACATGAAAAGATGCTCAACATCACACATCATCAGAGAATTAGAAATCAAAACTTTAATGAGATATTCTGACATCTGTCAGAATGGTTAAAATTAATAACACAGGAAACAACAAATGTGGGTGACAATGTGGAAAAAGGGGAACCGTCTTACACTGTTGTTGGGAATGCAAACTGGTGCAGTCACTCTGGAAAACAGTATGGAGGTTCCTCAAAGAGTCAAACTAGAACTACCCTATATGTATGTATGTATGTATGTATGTATATGTATATGTGTATATATATATATATATAATTTCATATATATTACATATATATATAAAGTCTTGTGAGTTGTTATATATATATATACATATATTATATACATATTTCACCTCTTCTTTATCCATCCATAAATTGATAGACATTAGACTATTTCCATTTATTGTAGATAATGTTGCTATAAACATCAGAGTACGTGTATCCCTTCAAATTAGTATTTTTGTACCCTTTCAAGAAAATTTTTAATAGTTTTTTTTTCTAGAGCAATTTAGGGTTTCAGAGAAGTTACACAGAAAGTACAGAGTTCCCAAATACTTCTTTCCCCTAACACACAATTTCCCGTTATTAACATCCTATTTTAGATGATATATTTGTTGCAGTTGATGAACCAATGTTGATGAGTTACTAGTAATATTCATGGTTTATGTTAGTGACTCCTTTTGTTGTACAATTCTACAGATATTGACAAGTATATAGTATCATGTGTCCACCACTATATTATTATACAAAATAGCTTCAGCACCCTGAAAATTCCTTGTGCTCCAACTCTTCAATACTCCTCAATCTGAACCCCTGGCTGCTTCTGAAATTTTAACTATCTGTATAGTTTTGCATTTCTCGGAGTGGTATATAGTTGAAATAATATAGCTTTTCCAAGCTGGCTTCTGTCACTTAGTAATGTGTGCTTAAGTTCCTGCCATGTCTTTCTGTAGCTTGATAGCCCAATTCTTTTTATTGTTGAATAATATACCATTATATAAATGTACCACAGGTTGTTAATCCATTAACCTATTGGAAAACATCTTTGTTGCTTCCAAAATGGGGCAATTATAGGTAAACCTGCTATAAATATTCATGTGCAGGTTATTGCTTGGATATAAGGTTTCATTTGGGTAAACACTTGGGAGCATAATTACTGGATTGTATGGTAAGATAATGTTGACCTTTATAAAAATGTCAAACTGTCTTCCAAAGTGGGTATAGCATTTTGCATCTTCAAAAACAATAAATGAGATTTCATGCATTCCATATACTTTACTACATTTTGTGTTGTCAGTTTTTGGTTTAGCCATTCTCATAGGTGTATCTCATTAGGTATTTCATTGTTTTTATTTGCAATTTCCTAATGACATTTGATGATTTCATTATGCTTACTTGTCATCTGCTATCTTCTTTGAAGAGATGGATGTTCAGATATTTTAAGAGTTTTAAAATATCATTTTTTTTAATGTTTAATTATTTTTATATATTTCAAACACAAATACTTTATATGAGATACGTGTTTGGCAAATATTTTCTATCAATATATAGTATGTCTTTTAATTCTCTTAAAAATGTCTTTCACAAAATGTAAGTATTAATTTTAAAGAAGTCCAAACTCATCACAATTTTTCTGCTTCTCTTTTTCTAGTTTCCTAAGGGGGAGGAGAGATTATTGATTTTTTACTTTCTTATTTTCTAATATATGAATTCAATGCTATAAATTTCCTTCTAAGCACTCCTTTCACTGTTTTATCACACACATTTTGATAAGTAATATTTTAATTTTCACTTAGTTCAAATTTTTTAAATTTATTTTGACACTTCTTTTTTGAACATGCACTTTAGAGGTATGTTGTTTCATCTTCAAATATTTTGAGATTTTCCATCTACATGTGTCACTGATTTCTCATTTAATTTCATTATGGGCTGAGAGCATGATTTGTGTGATTTCTATTTTAGAAGAATTTTTAACACACTATTTCTATCTTAAAATGTGGTCCATCTTTGTGAATATAGCTTGTGAGTTTGAAAGCAATGCATATTCTGCTATTGTGGATGGGGTATTCAGATAGATATCGATTAGATGCAGTTGATTGATGGTGTTGTTGTTTAGTTCACCTATGTTATTATTGATTTTTTTGCCTGCTGGTTATAGTCATTTCTGATAGAAGGGTGAAGTCTCCAAGTATAATAATGGATGTGTTTATTTCTCCTTATAGTTTTATCTATAGTCCAGTTTTTGCCTATGTATTTTGGCACATATGAGTTAAGACATACACACATTAAGGAATATTATATATTCTTGGAGAATTTGTTCTTTTATTATTACTTAACACTTCTATTTATCCCTGGTAATTTTTCTTGCCTTGAACTCTTTTTCTTTTTTTAAGTCTGCTTTTTCTGATCCTAATACAGCTATTCATGCATATTTTTCTCCATGCCTTTATGACATATCCATTTTTTCCACCTTAATTGAAGTGTATTTAACAAATAAAATTATAATATATTTAAAGTGCACAGCACAACGATTTGATATTTGTACACATTGTAAAATGGTTGTCACAATCAAGTTAACACATCCATTACTTCACATAGTGAATTTCCTTTCCTTCCTCCCTTCCCCTCCCCTCCTCTTTCTTTTTCTTTCTTTCTTTCTTCTTTCTTTCTTCTTTCTTTCTTTCTTTCTTTCTTTCTTTCTTTCTTTCTTTCTTTTCTTCTCCCTCCGTCCCTCCTTCCCTCTCTTCCTTTTTAGTGAGAGTGTTTATCAAATATCACATAAGCAATAGAGTATTGTTAGATATAATCCTCAGAATTTACTTACCTAATAACTAAAAGTTTGAACCCTTTGACCAATCACTCTCCAGGTTTATCCTCATATTTTCAAGAGGCAGTATTTCCTTCATTTTTATGGCAAAATTATATATATATATATGCATATATATGTTAGATATAGATATAATACATACATGTTTGTGTACACATACACATAGATATCTACATATATATTCATTATTCATTATCTATTATCCATCAGTCATCAATGGATGGTGAGCAGTTAGGTTATTTCCATCTTGGCTAATGTAAATAATGCCACTATAAATATGGGTGTACAAATGTTCCTTTGAGATAATGATTTCCTTTTCTTCAGATATAAATCCAGGTGTGTGACTGCTAGACCATATGGTAGTTCTATTTTTAATTTTTTTAAAACCTCCGTATATTTATTAAATAATAATAAAATATTAAAGAAAAAAGAAAAATAAAATAAAATAAAAATAATAAATAAAATAATATAATAAATATAAATAAATATAATAAAATAAAATAAAAATAAAAATAAAAATAATAAATTTATTATTATTTAATAAAAAACATTAAAGGAAAAAGAAACTAATATTTTCCATAATAGCTGCACAAATTTATATTATAATCAACAGTGTACAAGAGCTATATTTTCTTCACATTCTCATCAATACTTGTTATCCCATGTCTTCTGATCATAGCCATTCCAGAAAGTGTGAGCTGATACTTCATTGTGGTTTTGATTTGCATTTCCCTGATGATTAATGATGTTGAGTTATTTTCATGTGTCTCTTGGGCATCTATATGTCTTCTTTGGAAAAATATCTGTTCAGATACTTAAGTTATTGTGATTGTGAATGAATTATTGGTGTTTTTCCATTGAGTTGTAGAAGTTCATTATATATTTTGGATATTAACCTCTTATCAGATATGTAGTTTACAAATATTTTCTCCTGTTCTGTAGATTGCCTCTTCATTTTGTGATTGTTTCTTTTGCTATACAAAAGTGTTTTAGTTTGATGTAGTCCTACTTTTTTCTTTTGTGCTTGTGCTTTTGATATCAAATCCAAAATTATTGCTTAGAGCAACATCAAGATATCCCCCTGTGCTTTCTTCTATGAGTATTATTGTTTTAGGATTTAAGTCTTTAATCCATTTGAATTGATTGGAATTATGGTATTATGGAAATAGGTGATCATTCTTTTGCATAAAGTTACCCAGTTTTCCCAACAGCATTGAAGAAACTATGCTTTTCCCATTGCATATTTTTGGTATCTTTGTCAAAAAATCAGTTGACCATATGTAAGTGGGTTTATTTCTGTACTCTGTATTCTGTTCCATGGATTTACCTATTTTTATGTCAACAACATATTGTCCTGATTACTGTATCTTTGTAATATAGTTTGAAATCAGACTATGTGATGTCTCTAGCCCTGCCTGTCATGCTCAAGATTTCTTTAGCTATTTGCAGTCTTTTGTGGTCTGAAAATTTTAGTGTAGTTTTTAAACATTTTTGTAAAAAATGCCATTGGTATTTCTTTTATTTTCAAATATTTGTTTCAGGAGTAGAATTTAGTGATTCATCACTTACATATAACTCCCAGTGCTGATCATAACAAGTACATTCCTCAACACCCATCACCCATTTAACCCAGCCCTCCTACCTCCCTCAATCAACCCTCAGTTTGTTCTCTATTATTAACAGTCTCTTATGGTTTGTTTCTCTCTCTTTTCCCTCTCCTTCCCATTTGTTCATCTGTTTGTTTCCTAAATTCAACATATGAATGAAATAATTTGGTATCTGTCTTTCTCTGACTTATTTTACTTAGCATAATACATTCTAGTTTCATCCACACAAAGTACACGTACATACATACACACAACACATTCTTTATCCATTTATCAGTCAACAGACATTTGAGCTCTTTCCATAGTTTGGCTATTGTTGATAGTGCTGCTATAAACATTGGGGTACATGTTTCCCTTCAAATCAGTACTTTTGTATCCTTTGGGTAAATACCAAGTAATACAATTCCTAGGTCATAGAATAGATCTATTTTTTACCTTTCAAGGAACCCAGGTACTGTTTTCCAAAGTGGCTGCTCTAGTTTCTATTGCCACCAACAGTGTAAGAGGGTTCCCCTTTCTCCACATCTTTGCCAATATCTGTTGTTTCCTGTATTGTTAATTTCAGCCATTCTGACAGGTGTGAGGTGGTATCTCATCATGATTTTGATTTGTATATCTCTGATGATGATTGATGTTGAGCATCTTTTCTTGTGTCTGTTAGCCATCTGGATGTCTTCTTTGGAAAAATGCCTATTCATGCCTTTTGCCCATTTCTTCACTGGATTATTTGTTTTTTGGGTGTTGAGTTTAATAAGTTCTTTATATATTTTGGATACTAACCCTTTATCTGATATGTCATTTGCAAATATCTTCTCCCATTCTGTCAGTTGCCTTTTAGTTTTTCTGATTGTTTCCTTCACTGTGCAGAAGCTTTTTATCTTGATAAGGTCCCAATAGTTCATTTTTGCTTTTGTTTCCCTTGCCTCAGGAGACACATCTAGAAAAAAAAAGTTGCTACAACAGTTGTCACAGATATTGCCTGTGATCTCTTTTGGGATTTTTATTTTATGCAAAAATTCTAATTCAAAGGGGCACATGCACCCAAATATTTATTGCAGGTCTATTGACAACAGCCAAAGTATGGAAAGAGCCCAAATGTCCATTGATGGATAAATGGATAAAGAAGATGTGGTATATATACAATGTAATATTACTTAGCAATCAAAAAGAATAAAATCTTGCCATTTGCAACTACATGGATGGAAATAAAATGTATTATGCTAATGAAATTAGTCAGTCAGAGAAAGACAAATATCATATGACTTAACTCATATGAGGAATTTAAGGCACAAAACAGATAAACATAAGGGAAGGGAAGCAAAAATAATATAAAAACAAGGAGGGGGACAAAACATAAGAGACTCTTAACTATAGGGAACAGAAGATTGCTGGAGGGATTGTGGGAGGGGGAGATGGGCTAAATGGGAAAGGGACATTAAGGAATCTGCTGGAAGCTGAGCTATCCCCACTTGAGTGGCAAAGCCCGGGCTGTGGACAGATTGGTGACTGCAAGGTGGCCCACCGACAGTGAAGCTTCTTGTACTCCTGCTTTTAGGTAGTTTGGCCTTAAAATTACCTGGGGTATTGTCTGTTGGAGAATTGCCCTTGACAGGCCCTCTGGGAACAGAACCAGTAGGAAAGAAAATAAGGTTCCGCAAGAAATTGTGTGGCCTTACGTTTAGCCCTTACCATCCCCTATGGATGGACGCTCGTACCTTTGCCAGAAAAAAGGGCCTGTATAAGAGAGACATATGGATTTGAAAGCCCTACTCCGGTAACTAAAGAGTGTATCTATGGACAAAGGTCACTCTAACCCCTAGGCCCACTTGGCCCCCAGGAGGCATTCCAGATGATGATTGAACCTAGTCAGTTAAAGTACAGAATAGTTCATTGGTTGCTAGATGCACTGTCTCTCTGAGAATGTGTAAGGTGTGGGTTTCTAAGGCCCTCTTGGCCCCCTTCCTGACACCTCGGACCCAGGCGAACACTTTTGTTCTTCAAAACCACAAATGGTTCAGGGAAACAACTAAGAGGTCATGTCCTTGTAACTGTTCCACTTGAGGTGTTGAGAGATAAATGATCTTTCATGAAAACAGCAAAGCAAATACTTTATAAATTATAGATAAACATAGATACATAATAAAAACAATAAAAGAAATTAATCAATAAGCAAAGGGCAGGAGGTAACGTTATGACAAAACAATCATGTTGTTCCTTATTGGGTGATTATACAAAGGAACAATTTTAGAATTGGGTAATGTAAGAAAAACATAGATGACGTATGTTACAAGAAAATCACTAGTAGATATAATGCCACGTTTACTGCAATAAATCGGCCAGCTCAACACGCTGCTGTTGTTTGTGTCCATTTTTATTTTAGTTTTTTATTTTAGCTTTTTATTTTAGTTTTTTATTTTTATTTTTGTTTTAGTTTTGTTTTATTTTCACTTTTTCGCCGACGCTGTTCATCCTTCGGGAACCCCTGGACCTGCTGGAGCTGGACTCCAGCAGGAATCTACTCCTGAAATCATTGTACTATATGCTAACTAACTTGGATGTAAATTAAAAGTAAATAAAGTAAATAATAATAAAAAATACAGAAGGACTGTAAATAAATGAAAAGACTCAACTTCAAAAAAAAAGTCCAAACTTTGTGATAAGTAGATCAAAAAGCAGCTATATTGCCTATCTTGTGAAAGTACCATTTTTCTTATTCCATCTTGTTATTACAAGTGATATAAGAAATCAAAATTATGTTCTCTAAGAAACTGATCATATAACATCGTTTGTTATAAAAATTCACAATCTAGGGAGAATCCTATATATTTTTGTTTTATAAACAGAAAAGGAAAACTATTAAGCATTACCTAATGAAAGCTTGTTTGGTGGATTAATGAGCACATAATTAACTCACTTAAAGCTGAATATTAATTGATATATAGATTGATTAGAATAAAATTATTTTTAAATTGAGAAAGGCTGCCATACATTTGAATTTCTTATCTTCTTTTAACAACAGAACTAGAGCTGAAATACTTTAACTCTTAGACTGTGTTTTACTTGCCCAAACATCATAAATTTCTACTTACCTATTACTTTGTTTAAATCTAATTGAAGTATTAGATCACTAATTGATGGATTAATTGCTGGAATATCTGCAATATCTGGAAGTTCTGAGGCTACTTCATTTTTGACTGGAATAATAACAGATTGCCAAATTAGTTGATTTAAAACTAAAATTTTATTTACAGTAAAATTATAGCACATAAAATCAATTAGAAATATTTTACCATATAGTTATTCAGCCTTATTTTTTAAGTTCGTTCATTTGTTTGTTTGTTTGTTTGTTTGTTTTTAGCATGAGCAGGGGAGGGGCAAAGAGAGAGAGAGAGAGAGAGAGAGAGAGAGAGAGAGAGAATCCCAAGCAGGCTCTGTGCTGTCAGTGCAGAGCCTGATTTGGGGCTCTATCTCATGAGCCTGAGATTATTACCTGAGCTGAAATTAAGAGCTGGACCCTTAACTGAGCCATCTGAGGTGTCTCTAGCCTTATTTTTTTTGTTTTGTTTTTATTTAAATTCCAGTTAGTTAATATTAGTTTCAGGTGTACAATTCAGTGATTTAACACTTACATACAACATGCTGTGCTCATCACAAGTACACCCCTTAACCTTATTTACTTCACAATTTAACATACATTATCCAATTGAATACAAACATGTCTAATAATTTTTAAAACTTTATCAAATAGTTACCATATGTCAGATAATATACTAAGCATTTTTCAAATATCATCTCTTTTAATCATCACAATAATTCTAGGAAGTAGGTATTTCATTCCCATCTAATAGATAAGGGAAGTAGAGCTGAGAAAGATTACGAATATTTTGGAAGTTCATATTCTCAAGTGCAAAATCTTGAAATGAATTTTGTTCTTTTAGAATCCAAAACCTAGTCTCTAGATAGTAGACTCAAAGGTCTACCTGGACTAAGCATGCAATGTGAGTGAAATGACCTGGTGATGTTTGGAGTGGCATGAATAACAGAAGTGAAATGGAGAGTATACATTTATTAAAAATAAAAAGCTATTACTCCAATTGACTGTTACAAATGCAGGCCTCGTGTTCCTGGGTCATCAACATTCTCAAGAGAATCCAGAAATGTAGATATTTGCAAGGGATTCCAAGATTGTAAAATATTTTCAAGTAATAAAAAAGTTTTATGCATGTTTGTAGGACAAAGGAAATCATCAGCTATTGTCACAAAAGAATTACCTAATTTTAGAAAAGAATTAATTCTAACATATGGGTAGGATTTAAGAGCCAATAACTAGGTTATATTTCTTTGTTAAACATCATTATTTACCTACCAGTATATCTATCATCTAGTAACAGGAAAATAAGATTTAAAATCTTGAGGAAATCAGCACTTTCAAAAACAATACCAATGAGCAAAATATACCAGAAAAAGTGGAAAGAACAATTAAAAATTAAAATTCACAATTAAGCTAACCTTTTCAAAAGTTACAGGCCCACATATTTTAATGTGTGGGATTCTTTATATTACATCCTATGCCATAGCACATAAAAAGAGAATTTATTTTTACAAAGTCAAAATAGTCCCTGCAAGGGTATTAACATTGACAGACATAATTGGCATAGGGATATAAAAATATTACACAGAAAAAAATATATATAATATAAATTAATTTATAGTAATTTCATAGCAGGTCTTCAAATACGTGTATGTGTGATACACTTATAGTATATCTCAATTCAGACTACCTGCATTTAAAGTGCTCAATATTCATATGTGGCTAGTGGCGGCCACATTAACAGTACTGATTTAGAATAAAAATGCAAAAATCTTAAATTAATAATTAAGGAAATAGAATTGAGAATTATTAAAAAAACAGCATGGCATCATCTAGTAGGGTTCATTCCCAAAATACAAGCTAGATCATCTATAATATAGTTATTATAATAATGGTTCTGGGGCGCCTGGGTGGCGCAGTCGGTTAAGCGTCCGACTTCAGCCAGGTCACGATCTCGCGGTCCGTGAGTTCGAGCCCCGCGTCAGGCTCTGGGCTGATGGCTCAGAGCCTGGAGCCTGTTTCTGATTCTGTGTCTCCCTCTCTCTCTGCCCCTCCCCCGTTCATGCTCTGTCTCTCTCTGTCCCAAAAATAAATAAACGTTGAAAAAAAAATTAAAAAAAAAAAAATAATGGTTCTCAAGAGAAATGATAGAAGATTATCTTAAGGTAAATATAACTTACAAAACTTAAACATACATTCCTTTTTAAATTTCCCCAAATTTATAGAGATATAATTGCCATATAAAATTGTATAAGTTTAAGGTTTACAGTTTAATAATTTGACACACTTATATATTGCAAACTGAATATCACAATGTTAACATGTCTATCACCTTACATATATGCATAAAATAGATAAATATATTAGCACATATATAAACAAGTATATGTAATAAGTATATATAAATATACACTGTTTAGTCTTTAGTATATAAAATATATAATATAAATAAAATATATTACATTTATAGTGACAACATTTAAGATGTACTTTCTTAGGAATTTTCCAGTATAGAATATGGTTACCTAATTGGCACAAAAACAGACACACAGACCAATGGAATAGAATAGAAACCCCAGAACTAGACCCACAAACATATGGCCAACTCATCTTTGACAAAGCAGGAAAGAACATCCAATGGAAAAAAGACGGCCTCTTTAACAAATGGTGCTGGGAGAACTGGACAGCAACATGCAGAAGGTTGAAACTAGACCACTTTCTCACACCATTTACAAAAATAAACTCAAAATGGATAAAGGACCTAAATGTGAGACAGGAAACCATCAGAACCTTAGAGGAGAAAGCAGGAAAAGACCTCTCTGACCTCAGCCGTAGCAATCTCTTACTCGACACATCCCCAAAGGCAAGGGAATTAAAAGCAAAAGTGAATTACTGGGACCTTATGAAGATAAAAAGCTTCTGCACAGCCAAGGAAACAACCAACAAAACTAAAAGGCAACCAACGGAATGGGAAAAGATATTTGCAAATGACATATCGGACAAAGGGCTAGTATCTAAAATCTAGAAAGAGCTCACCAAACTCCACACCCGAAAAACAAATAACCCAGTGAAGAAATGGGCAGAAAACATGAATAGACACTTCTCTAAAGAAGACATCCAGATGGCCAACAGGCACATGAAAAGATGTTCAGCGTCGCTCCTTATCAGGGAAATACAAATCAAAACCACACTCAGGTATCACCTCACGCCAGTCAGAGTGGCCAAAATGAACAAATCAGGAGACTATAGATGCTGGAGAGGATGAGGAGAAACGGGAACCCTCTTGCACTGTTGGTGGGAATGCAAATTGGTGCAGCCGCTCTGGAAAGCAGTGTGGAGGTTCCTCAGAAAATTAAAAATAGACCTACCCTATGACCCAGCAATAGCACTGCTAGGAATTTACCCAAGGGATACAGGAGTACTGATGCATAGGGGCACTTGTACCCCAATGTTCATAGCAGCACTCTCAACAATAGCCAAATTATGGAAAGAGCCTAAATGTCCATCAACTGATGAATGGATAAAGAAATTGTGGTTTATATACACAATGGAATACTACGTGGCAATGAGAAAAAATGAAATATGGCCTTTTGTAGCAACGTGGATGGAACTGGAGAGTGTGATGCTAAGTGAAATAAGCCATACAGAGAAAGACAGATACCATATGGTGTCACTCTTATGTGGATCCTGAGAAACTTAACAGGAACCCATGGGGGAGGGGAAGAGAAAAAAAAAAAAAAAAAAGGACGTTAGAGTGGGAGAGAGCCAAAGCATAAGAGACTGTTAAAAACTGAGAACAAACTGAGGGTTGATGGGGGGTGGGAGGGAGGGGCGGGTGGGTGATGGGTATTGAGGAGGGCACCTTTTGGGATGAGCACTGGGTGTTGTATGGAAACCAATTTGTCAATAAACTTCATATAAAAAAAAAAAAAGAATATGGTTACCTATAGTCACCATGCTGTATATTACATCGCAAGAACTTATTAATCTTATAAATTGAAGTTTGTAATCTTTGACCAACATTTCCCCATTTGTCCTACTCTCAGGCCCCTGGCAACCACTATTATACTCTATGTTTCCATGAGTTAGCACTTTCTGATGACATATATAAGTGGGATAATACAGTACTTGACATTCCTGTTTGACTTATTTCACTTAGCATAATAGTTTCAAGGTCTATCCATGTTGTTTCAAAGAAAATTTTCTTTTTTATGGCTGAATAATATTCCACTTTATATATTTACCACATTTCCTTTATCCATTTATTTGCCAAAAAGATACATAGATTTTTTTCCTTATTTGGCTAAGGTGAATAATGTTGCAATGAACGTGGGAGTGCAGATATCTCTTTAGGGTTCTGATTTCATTTTCTTCAGATACATACCTAGAAGTTATGCTCAATCACATAATAATTCTATTTATTTTATTTTATTTATTTATTTTTTAGTAACCTCCATATTGTTTTCCATTGGAGGTATCAATTTACATTCCCACCAAAGGTGCATACAGGTTCCCTTTTCTCCACATCCTCACCAGCACTTGTTATTTTTTGTCTCCTTAATAATAACCATTCTAACAGGTGTGAGATGATATCTTATTGTGATTTTGATATGTATTTCCTTGACAATTAGTTACATTCAGTATCTTTTCACCTACCTGCTTGTGATTTGAACGTTTTCTTTGGAAAAATGTATACATTCAGGTCCTCTACCCAGTTTTAATTGGATTAGTGTTAATGCTATTGAGTTATATGATATATTTTAGATATTGACCTCTTATACAATATGCAGTTTATAAATATTTTTTCCTATTCTTCAGGTTTCCTTTTCATTTTGCTGATTGTTTCTTTTACTGTGCAGATTTTAAGTTTGGTTAGTC
The DNA here is from genome assembly GCF_022079265.1 of Lynx rufus. Taxonomy (NCBI): domain Eukaryota; kingdom Metazoa; phylum Chordata; class Mammalia; order Carnivora; family Felidae; genus Lynx; species Lynx rufus. The sequence continues at coordinate 29,720,089 of NW_025814889.1, read as the reverse complement.
CTACTTGCTTTTGTTGCTTGTGCTTTGGGTATCTTACCTAAAAAGTCATTGCCAAAATAAATATCAAGGAGCTTTTTCCTTGTCTTCTAGGACATTCTTCTAAACTGTCACAGTTTATTCTTTAATCCATTTTATGTTGATTTTTGTATATAAGGGATCAATTTTATTCTTTTTCATGTGGATATTCATGTTTTCCAACACAATTTATTTCCTCATTGAGTATTCTTGGCTTCCTTGCATACTATTAGTTGACTGTATCTGGCATAGGTTTATTTCTGAACTCTTGGTTCCATTACATTTGTCTATGTGGCTGTGTTTTATGCCAGTTTTGATTACAATAATTTTGTAGTATATAGTTTAAAATCAGGAAGACTTATGCCTGGAAATTTGTTCTTCTTTCTTAAGATAGCTTTGGCTATTTGTAGATTCTTTCTTTCTTTCTTTCTTTCTTTCTTTCTTTCTTTCTCACACAATTTTTATGATATATTTTCTATTGCTGTGGAATTGCCATTCATAGTGACCACATTAAATCTATAGATGGCTTTGGGTTGTGTGGGTATTTTAACAATATTAATTCTTCTGGGTTTTAAGGAAAGATGACAGCTGAGTAGGAGGACCCTGGGCTCACCTCTTCCCACAAATACAACTTAAATAACTATCAAACATCCTAAATATTCCAGAAACCAACCTGAAGATTGACAGAACAAATTCACAAGAGGGAAGAAAAAGCCCATATAAAAGAAGGTAGGAAGTATGCAGAATTGGTTTAGGGGAGAAATGAATTATGGGTGTTGCAGACGGGAGGGAGCTGTGGTTACAGAGAAGGTTGAGAGAGAGAGGAAACACATGAGATTGCACAAGGAGAATGTTTTCCAAAATCCACTGGCTTGGAAAATTAGAGGGGCTGAATTTTGTGAGTTATTGCAATCAGTGTACCTTAAAGCCTGGAAAGTTTTTTTTTTTAATATTTATTTATTTTTGAAAGAGAGAGAGTGAAAACCAGTGGCAGAGGGACATAGAGAGCGGAACAGAGGATCCTAAGTAGGCTGCCAGCTGACAGCAGAGAACCCAAAACAGGGCTCAGACTCATGAACTGTGAGATGGTGACCTGAGCCAAATTCAAACACACTTAACCGACTTAGCCACCAGGTGTCCTTAGAGCCTAGAGTTTTAAAGGTCAGTGGACTTTGCTGGCAAAGAGTTCAGAGGACGCTGCACTGCTCCTGGAGAGAAGGCAGGGAAACAACCTGGAGGCAGACAACTTGGAAACAGTGATCAGAAGAACACCTGGGGCACAGAGGAGAGAGATTATTTGCTTTTCTCAGAGTGTGTCAGTGAGAGGCAGCACTCATGGTGACACCTCTCCAGGGACAAAGGAATTGGCTGGCACAATTTCCCAATTTCCTTCCCTCAGCATACCTGTGGGAAGCAGCACAGCATTAACATTGGCTGCCTAACTTTATACACCAAGCCCTATGCTGGTGGGACTGCCATTCTCAGTTGAACTTGCCTTAGACAGTGTGGTGGGTCCCTCCCCCAGAAACCAGTACAAATCTCTGCCCATACTATGTCTCCCAACCAGAGAGTTCTGTAGGCTTTCAGTTCTGGTAGAGGTGGTGTCAGGCCTCATTTCACAAACAGACCAAGCACACCTAGTTAAAACCCACTACATTCAGGCAAAGGACCAAACACTGCCCACAGCAGGCAAGGAGAGTCTCTTCATATGACAAACAGAGCAGCCAAAACACAACAGCAAAGTACACACAACACACAGTAGGGACATTTCCAGAAGTGACAGGCCCTGGGCAATACATGACCTCTTATTCATAATGTCAGAAGCAGTAGACATAACTGGCTTTTCTAACAAACAGAACAAGGCAGAGACTGAGACAAAGTGCCAGGATGGAGGTATTCATCCCAAATGCAAGAGCAAAATACAGCCATGGCCAGAGATCTAAGCAAAACATATAGAAGTAATATTCCTAATGGAGAATTTAAAGCAACAATCATAAGGATATTCACTAGGCTTGAGAAAAGAAGACATGAATAAGACCCATACCACAGAGATAAAAGAGGTAAAAAAAAAATTCAAGATTAAGACAGAAATAAGCAAATTAGAAACATGCTTGAGGCAGAGGAATGAATTATTAACAACAGAAGACAAATTATTAGAAATTAATGAAGTTGAACTGAAAAGAGAAAGAAGAATTATGCAACATAAGTATAGACTTAGGAAATTCAGAGACTCCATCAAACATAAGAACATTTGTATAATAGGAGTTCCCAAAGAAGACCAAGAAGAGGGGGCAGAAAATTTATTTGAAGAAATAATACCTGAAAACTTCCCTAATCTTGGGAAGGAAACAGATATCCAGATCCAGGAGACACAGAGAACTCCCATCAAAAGCAACAAAAGAGACCAACACCAAGACATATTGTAATTAAATTTGCAAAATATAGTGATAAAGAAAAAAACCTTAAAAGCAGCAATACAAAAGAAATCCTTAACTTACAAGGGAAGACCCATAAAGCTAGCTGTAGATTTCTCAACAGAAACTTGGCAAGACAGAAGGGAGTGACATGATATATTCAAAGTGCTGAATGGGAAAAATCTGCTGCCAATAATATTTCACCAGCAAGTCTACAATTCAGAATAGAAGGAGAGGTAGAGTTTCCCAGACAAACAAAAACTAAAGATGTTTGTGAGCAATAAAGCAGCCCTCCGGAAATATTAAAGGGGACTCTTTGATAGGAAAGGAGAGACTAAGAGTGACAAAACAAGAAAGGATCAGAGAAAATATCCAGAAATGATGACAAAACAACTAACGGAATCACAATAAACACATATATATTAGTAATTACTTTTAATGTAAATGGGTTAAATGCTGCAATCAAAAGACATAGGGTGTAAGAGTGGATTAAAATCAAGACCAACTACATGCTGCCTACAAGAGACTCATTTTAGACCTAAAGACACCTGTACATTGAAAGAAAGGGGATGGAGAAACATCTACCACACAAATGGATATCAAAAAGAGTAGCAATACTTCTATTAGACAAACTAGACTTTAAAACAAAGACTGTAACAAGAAACAAAGAAGGGCACTACACAATACAACAAGAAGATCTAACATTGTGAATATTTATGTACCAAGCATGGGAACACTGAAGTATATAAAATAATAACAAACTATTGCAATAATAGGAGGGGAGTTTAACACCTCATTTACATCACAGGACAAATCATCTAAACATAAAATCAACAAAAAGCAATGGCTTTGAATTCTTTTCAATTGCACATGGAACGTTCTCCAGAATAGATCACATATTAGGTCACAAAACAGGCCTGAATAAAATACAAAACCTTTGAAGTCATACCATGCACCTTTTCTGACCACAACACTATGAAACTAGAAGTCAATCACAAGAAAAAAATCTGGAAAGATCAAAAATACATGCAGATTAAACAACATGCTACTAAAATATTAATGGATCAAACAGAAAAGAAAAAAAGAAAAAAAAGTACATGAACTTTTTTCCATTGGATATTATTCCCTTGTTTGTCAAAAATCAATTAACTATATAGTTGTGGGTTCATTTCTGGGTTTTCTATTCTGTTCTTTTGATCTATGTGTTTGTCTTTGTGCCATTATCATACTGCTTTGATCAATATAACTTGAAGTCTGGAGTTGTGATTCCTCCGTTTTTGCTTTTGTTTTACCAAATTGTTTTGGCTATCTGGAGTCTTTTGTGGTTCTATACAAATTTTAGAATTGTTTGTTATAGCTCTGTGAAAAATGTTGGTGGTATTTTGATAGGGATTGCATTAAATGTATATTTTAGATTTATTTTGGGAAATAAATACATTTTAAAAATATTTGTTCTTCCAGTAAATGAGATGGGTTGTTTTTCCATTTATTTGTGTCATCTTCAATTTCTTTCATTAGTGTTTTATCATTTTCAGAGTATAGATCTTTTACCTCTGGTTAGGTTTATTCCTATACTCTGTCCATTGTGTTGTTTCTTAAATCACTACATTGTTTACCTGAAACTAAGTTTACCTGAAACTTGCACTGTAAGTTAACTAAGTGGAATTTGAATAAAAACTTAAAAAACAAAACAACCCCATTTTCAATTGCACCAACAAAAGGAATAAAATTCCTAGGAATAAACTTAGCCAAGAAGGTACAAGACCTTCACTACAAAAACCATAAAACATTGATAAAAGTTACTGAAGACGACACAAGTAGTGATGTTCCACTCAAATTGGGAGAACTAATATTGTTAATTTAAATGTCCATACCATGCAAAGTAATCAACCAATTCAATGCAATCCCTATCAAAATACAAATAGCATTTTTCACAGGACCAGGAGAAATTATCTTAAAATTTGTATGGAACCACAAAAGACAGAATATCAAAGCAATCTTGAAAAATAAAACAAAGCTGGAGGTATCACAATCCCGGATTTCAAGATACACTACACATCTGTAGTAATCAAGACAGTATAATATTGGCTCAAAAATAGACACATGGATCGCTAGAACAGAATAAAGAGTCCAGAAATAAACCCACTCTTTTATGGTCAATTAGCCTATGACAACAGAAGCAAGAATATCCAATGGGCAGAAAGAATGTCTTCAACAAATGGTGCTGGAAAACCTGAACAGCTACATGCAAAAGAGAGAATTTGGACTACTCTCTCTCACCATACACAATACACTCAAAATAGATTCGAGACCTAAATGTAGACCTGAAACTGTAAAATTCCTAGAAGAAAACAGGCAGTAATCTCTTTGACATTAGCCATAGAAACATTTTTTTTAGATATGTCTCCTCAGACAAGGGAAAGAAAAGCAAATTTAAGCTGTTGGACTATAACAAATAACAACTTTTTTACAACAAAGGAAATCATCAACAAAACAAAAAGTCACTCTACTGATTTGGAGAAGATATTTGCAAATGTTATATCTGATACAGGGTCAATATCCAAAATATATAAAGTATTTATACAGCTCAATACCAAGAAAACAAATAATCCAATTAAAAGTGGGCTCGGAACACGAACAAACATTTTTCCAAAGAAGACATACAGATGGCCAACAGACACATGAATAGATGCTCAACATCACTAATCATTAGGGAATTGTAAATCAAAGCCACAATGAGATATCATCTCACATCTGTCACAATGGCTTAAGTCAAAAATACAAGAAACAAAACGTGGTAGTAAGGATGTGGAGAAAAAGGAACACTTGTTCACTGTTGGTAGGTATACAAGTTGGTGCAGTCACCATACAAAACAATTTGGAGGTTCCTCAAAAAATTAAAAATCCAATAATTCCACTATTGGGCTTATTTGCACCCCTATGTTTATTGTAGTATTATTTGAAATATCCAAAATATGGAAGTAACCCAAGTGTGCATCAAATGATGAATGGATAAAGAGATGGTGCACACACACACACACACACACACAATGGAATATTGTTCAGCTATAAAAAGAATGAAATCTTGCCATTTGAAACAATATGGATGGATCTAGAGGTTATTGCTAAGTGAAATATGTCAGTCAGAGAAAGACAAATACCATATTATTTCACTCATATGTGGATTTTAAGAAACAAAACATGCAAGCAAAGAAAAAAGAGATAAATAAAAACTAGACTCTTAAACATAGAGAACAAACTTGTGGCTGCCTTGGGGAGGGATGGGTGGATGGGTGAAATAGTTGAAGAGGATTAAGAGTATACTAATTGTGATGAACAGTGAATAATGCATAGAATTGTTGAACTATTTTATTGTACACCTAAAACTAATAAAATGCTGCATGATAATTATAATTTAATTAAAAATATACATATTAACAAAAAAAGAATGAGTCTTGGGTTTGGGACATTTCTCACCAAGAGAGATAGTACTCATACAAACTGTGCCAGGCTTACCACACTGTGTGAAAATTATCTTTCCTTTTTCTGCACTCAGTGAATGATCAATATGTCTTTGGAGATTGTGAGTCATATGGAACCTGGACAACTCCAGTGTTTTATCTGTCCTCTGACCAGATGGGACTGTTCCTTCTACTGTGGCACAGGAGGAATGTACATAGGAAAAATGCTTGCCATCAGTCACTGGAAAAGACTCACTGACCATGGAACACTAAGCTGCACTACTGAAACTAATCTTGCTTAGTCTCTCTATGTACGTAAAGTGCTGTTCCATTCAGTGCTTGACTGCATTGTTTTCATTAGCAACTCTCAGGTCAAATGACATCGAAAAAAGTGTTTGCAGTTCTCCTCTGGGTTTAGTAACTGGTGAACAGTACCCTATACCCTTGGGATTAATAACCAGTATTCTATATTTTACTGATCTAATGTTTCCTTTTTCAGTCATAAAACTCATAAGACTCATCACAGTTAGATGAGTCCTTCCTTTTTTTCTTGGTTGTCCAGCTAAAAGTTTGTAAATTTAGTTTATGTTTTAAAAAATCCAATTCTTTGTTTTATTGATTTGTTTCTAATGTCTTTCCAGTTTCTATTTCATTTATTTCAGCTATCATTTTTATTATTTCCTTCCTTCTGCTAATTTGGGGCTTCAAACATCTGCTAATTTGGAGCTTCAAAAAAATTTGGGGCTTCTTCTTTTACTAATTCCTTGTAGAATAAAGTTAGATTATTCATTTCAGATCTTTCTTTTCTCTTAATGTAAATATCTACAACTCATAAGTTTTTGTATGTTGTTTTTCATTTTTATTGGTCTCAAGATGCTTTCTGATTTAACTCTTTTTTTTTTCATTTTAACGTTTATTTATTTTTGAGACAGAGAGAGACAGAGCATGAACAGGGGAGGAGCAGAGAGACAGGGAGACATAGAATCTGAAACAGGCTCCAGGCTCTGAGCGGTCAGCACAGAGCCCGACGCGGGGCTCGAACGCACGGACCGTGAGATCATGACCTGAGCCGAAGTCGGATGCTTAACTGACCGAGCCACCCAGGCACCCCTCTGATTTACCTCTTGATTGGTTGTGCAGGAGTGTGCTGCCTAATTTTCATATACTTGTAAAATTTTCCACTTTTTCCATTATTGATTGTTATCTTCATACTATTCTGGTCATTAAAAATATTTAATATGATTTCAATATTCTTAAATTTGTAGCCCAACATATGATCTATCCTGAAGAATGCTTCCTGTGTTCTTAAGAATAATGTGTGTTCTGCGCCAGTCAGAGTGGTCAAAATGAACAAATCAGGAGAGTATAGATGCTGCCGAGGATGTGGAGAAATGGGAACCCTCTTGCACTGTTGGTGGGAATGCAAATTGGTGCAGCCACTCTGGAAAACAGTGTGGAGGTTCCTCAAAAAATTAAAAATAGACCTACCCTATGACCCAGCAATAGCACTGCTAGGAATTTACCCAAGGGATACAGGAGTACTGATGCATAGGGGCACTTGTACCCCAATGTTTATAGCAACACTCTCAACAATAGCCAAATTATGGAAAGAGCCTAAATGTCCATCAACTGATGAATGGATAAAGAAATTGTGGTTTATATACACAATGGAGTACTATGTGGCAATGAGAAAGAATGAAATATGACCCTTTGTAGCAACGTGGATGGAACTGGAGAGTGTGATGCTAAGTGAAATAAGCCATACAGAGAAAGACAGATACCATATGTTTTCACTCTTATGTGGATCCTGAGAAACTTAACAGAAACCCATGGGGGAGGGGAAGGAAAAAAAATAAAAAGAGAGAGGTTAGAGTGGGAGAGAGCCAAAGCATAAGAGACTCTTAAACTGAGAACAAACTGAGGGTTGATGGGGGGTGGGAGGGAGGGGAGAGTTGGTGATGGGTATTGAAGAGGGCATCTTTTGGGATGAGCACTGGGTGTTGTATGGAAACCAATTTGACAATAAATTTCATATATTTAAAAAAATGAAATGAGTGTATTTTAAAAGTACACTAGTATGAGATTAAAGTTCTGCTTTACTCTCAGTTAAAAAGACAAAGTTTTCTTGGATTGTTGGTCTGCTGTTGATAAGAAAATGTAAACAAAAGGTTTTTTCTTTATCTGTCCAGAAAACCAAAGTTTTTATGTTTTGTCTTTATCAGGTCTTTGATTACTGAAGTTAAAATCTGTCAACATTAAAGGAATTAAGATTTGCTAACAAAAAATATTTTATGACTACTAGTTTTAAATATGTTTTTAAATATTATACCCACCATTCAATCTTTGAGATTGGTAAACTCCACTTCTTTCTCTTTGATCCTTGTATCCTATAGTAAGTTCTAGATCTTCAAGGGTAAAATATGAGGGTTCATACATATCCTCATCTACCAAGATGAAAAAAAAAGCCTTTTAATAAATTAAATATAGAAAGACTATTGAAATCTACCTACTGTGTTCTAATTCCAGGAAGAGTATAATATTTGAAAGTTAGGAAAATAGTCTTATATATTATATCAAGTAAGAGGAGAAAAAAATAATTCATAAATACCAGAAGTTCATTTGACAAATTTCAACATATATTCCTTATAAAACTTTGAAAAATTAAAATTATAGATTTACTCCTAGTCATTTACTCTTTAATACAGAATATGTTTCTATCTCAATCCAACAGTTAACATTTTGATTTATAGTGAAGTGCCAATAGATAGTCCTATTAAAATTGTGAACAATATAAAAATGTGACTCATTACCATTTAATAATTACCTAGTTCTGGTAAAGTTAGTAATATATAAAACAGAAATTTGATGATTTTCAGCTAATATACAAATAGATTTGTCAGAATAGATTTGCCACATGTATTTTTTATTATCGACATTAAATTTAAAAAATGAAATGGGTCAAAGGGACTATACACTTCCAATGTCACTGATATATATAGGTGTATTTTTATTATAATTGATACATATTTTCATACAGCTTTCCTGAAAATGTTTAATCACTATCCCTATTTACTTGTAATATTGAGAGCTGTTTCCTCACACTTTTCCCAACTGATATTATATACTTTAAGTATTTGGTATTTTATAAGTCATTTTAATGGAAATTATTTCATTATTAGTATAAACCTACTTGATTAACAAGTACAAAAATATTTGCCATCTATTTTTTCTGTTGGAGGAATTCATTTTTCTAACTTCTTTTACTATATTTTTAGTAAAGAAATAATCTAAAAATGGACATTAAATATTTTTATAGACAGACTTATATGTATTTTATATAAGGATACAACCTATTCACTGTAACAAATAGTTTCTTAGATTATTGTTTGCCTTTTAATTTTGCTTTTGATATTTCTGTGTGCAGAAATTTTAAATTATTATTTAGTTAATTTGTAATGATCTTTCCCTTATGTTTCTGGGTATGAAGTCATGCCTAGGGTAGTTTTTTTTCCAAACAAGATTAATTTATGTCGGACCTCTGAGAAGATGGCAGAGTAGGAGGATCATAAATTCACTACATCCAGGGACATATCTAGATAACAGCCACATCAGTGCAATCAACACAAAAAAGTGACTTGAAACTGGCAGAAAAGGCTTTCCACATTAATCATGGAGAGAAGGCCACATCAAAAAGGGTAGAAGGGGGGCGCCTGGGTGGCGCAGTCGGTTAAGCGTCCGACTTCAGCCAGGTCACGATCTCGCGGTCCGTGAGTTCGAGCCCCGCGTCAGGCTCTGGGCTGATGGCTCGGAGCCTGGAGCCTGTTTCTGATTTTGTGTCTCCCTCTCTCTCTGCCCCTCCCCCGTTCATGCTCTGTCTCTCTCTGTCCCAAAAAAAATAAATAAACGTTGAAAAAAAAATTTTTTTTTAAAAAGGGTAGAAGGGGTGGTGATACAGTTGGGAACCAAACTCGCAGTGATATCAACTACAAATGGGGGGAATACCACAAACATGGAGAATGGAGAAGAGCAGACCCCACACCAGGCACCACAGACAGAGGGGACCTACACTGGAAAGATGAGTCACCATAACATCTGGCTTTGAAAACAGGGGGTTTAACTCTGGTTACTTTATTTTTTTTTAATTTTTTTAAATTTTTAAATGTTTATTTAAACATAATTAAGAGAGAGAGAGAGAGAATGAGTGGGGGAGAGCAGAGAGAGGGGGAGACAGGATCTGAAGCAGACTCTGGGCTCTGAGCTGTCAGCACAGAGCCCAACTCAGGGCTCAATCCCACAGACTGTGAGATCATGACCTGAGCCAACTAAGCCACCCAGATGCCATTAAATCTGGTTACTTTCAAATTCAGAGACTCATCTCTGGGAGAGATAGAGGACAATAGGAAACTTAGTTCCCACCTTTAAAAAGACAGCATAATAACCTTACTGAGATAGAGCATAGAAGAAGCATTTTGAAATGCACCTAGGGGTATGAAGGAGATTTATTTACTAGTCTCAAAATGTGTGCTGAAGGGGCAGAGAGCTTTAGGAGACTTCTCCAAGAACAAAAGAACTGGCAAGTGCCATTTCTCTCCCCCAGCATTGATAGTCAGACACTTGTGGGAACCAATTTAAACCTTTCCACCTATCTTGCTGACATCCATGCCCCATGCCCACATTCTCCTGCAGCACCCTATCCAACCTGCCACCCTAGGCAGAAGCCCCACCAAATGGCTCCTGCTGCATCACATCTGTAAGTATCCACAGCAGTGACTGGTATCACTCCAAAGTCACTCTTGTTCTGGAGGGAGTGGAACATGACCACACACATCAGTTCAACTCCAACCCCATCAGTGAAACCTTATTACTGGCAGTACCGACAGAGTGCCTTGACAATCAGTGCACCTGCAGCCCCAGCAGACAGAATGAGGGCTGGGATCTAATCTAATTGCTGGATGTTCCCAGGAACCAAATACCCTGAGGGCAGCACAAGGAGAGTGATTCACGGCAACTGCAGCCCCAGCAAATAGGCCAAAGCCTGGGATCAGGTCTGAAGGTTGACACCACAGATCTACAAGCTCATGGTGCCCCCAGACTGTTCTGTTAAAAACACAGGATCAAACCATGCCCAATAGATGCAAAGGGTGCCATTTCAGCCATCTGAACTGAAGGCAAATGATGCTTAGCCAGAATAGTAGGGCAGAGACAACCCACATAGAAGACATTCATGGAGTGCCTGGTTCTGGAGAACAGGGTACATTGTGCTACATGGCAGCATAGGATCTGTTCTTTGTAAGGCTACTACTTTCATATCAGGAGAGAGAACTGAATTTCCTAATATATAGAAACAAACAGAGAATTAACAACATGGAAAGATAGCAGAATATGTCCCACATGAAAGAACGGGACAAATCACAGCAACAGAGCTAAATGAAACAGAGATAAACAAAATGCCTGATAAAGAATGCAAAGCAATGGTCACAAATATACTTACTGGACTTGAAAAAAGAGTGAAGGATCTCTGTGAGACCTTCAACAAAAAGATAGAAAACATTAAAAAACACAATTAGATATAATTCAATAACTGTAATTAAAAATACACTACAAGGAATAAATAGTAGGCTAGTGTAAAAGAAGAACAGATCAATGAAGACAGAATAATGGAAAGCAACCAAGCTGAACAGCAAAAAGAAAAATAAAAATGAGAATAGGTTAAAGGAACTCAGCAACATAACCAAGTGTAATAAAATCTGGATTATATGGACCCCAGAAGAAGAGAGAATAAAGAGGGAAGAAAATTTAATTAAAGAAATAATGGCTGAAAACCTCTAAATCTGGGGAAGGAAACAGAAACCCAGATCCAGAAAGCACACCTGGATCACCCCAAAAAATCAACCCAAGGAGGTCCATAACAAGACACATACCAATTAAAATGACAAAATTAGTGATAGAGAATTTGAAAAGCAGCAGGAGAAAGCAGTTGCATACAAGGGAAACCCCATAAAGCTGTCAGCTGATTTTTCAGCAGAAACTTTCCAGGCTAGAAGGGTGTGGTGTGATACACTCAAAATGCTGAAAGGTAAACACCTGCCTTCAAAAATACTCTATCCATCAAGTCTATTATTCAGAATAAAAAGAGAGATAAAGAGTTTCTCAGAAAAGAAAAACAAAATGGTTAAAGGGATTCAACACCACTAAACCAGGTTTATAAGAAATGTTAAAAGGAATTCTTTGACTGGAAATGAAAAGCCATAATAGGAATAGGAAAATTAGGAAAGGAAAAAATTTCCCATGTAAACACAAACATAATACAGTAGACTACTTATAATACCAGTACAGAAATTAAAACACAAAAGCAGTAAAATAAATTATACCTATAAAAATCAAACAAGGGATTCCCATAATAAAAGGGAATATATAAAGTATGATGTCATATACAAAAAACATGGGGTCATGAGGAGTAAGAGTTTTTAGAGTGGATTCAAACTTAAAGGACAATCAACTTAATATAGAGGAATAAGATGTTATATATGAACTTAAAGGTTACCACAAATCAAAAATGTGTAATAGATACAAAAAATAAAGAAAAAATGAATCCAAGAATATCACTAATAAAAATATATGTGCATATATATGTGTGTGTATATATAAATATATATACACACCTCTGTGTTTATTGCAGCATTATTTACAATAACCATGATATGAAAGCAACCAAAATGTCATATTTTCTTTTTTCCATTTGTCTTAATACCATTTGGTAGACAAGCGATGTTTTTTTTTAAATATATATAATACAATATTACTTAGGCATGAAAAAGAATGCAATCTTGCCATTTACAACAACATGGATGGATCTAGAGGGTACAATGCTAGGTAAAATAAGTCAGTCAGAGAAAGACAAATACCATATGATTTCACTAATATGTGGAATTTAAGAAACAAACAAAATAATAAAAATAGGCAAACAAAAATTCAGACTCTTGGTGATTGCCAGAGGGGAGGTCGGTGGGTATATGGGTGAAATAGATGAAGGGGGTTAAGTGTACACTTATTGTGATGAGCAGTGAATAATGTATAGAATTGTTGAATCATTTTATTGTATATATATAGCTAATATAACACTGTATGTTAATTATATTTGAATAAAAAATATTTGTGTTTTGTTTGTTTTTTCATGGAAATAGTTTATAAAATCATATTTTTAAGCAGGGTAAGATAAAAATCTCAGATTTTATTTTTTCCATTTGTCTTAATACCATTTGGTAAACAATCAATGTTTTTTGTTGTTTTCTTTTTTACATGACCAGTTTTGTTTTTACACTATAATATGACATTCTTTGATTAATTTCTGGAATTTCTAATCTGCTCCATTGATCTGAAGTTTATTAGTTAGTATTGAAATTAAAAAAAAATTTTAATTTTATTTTTTATTTTTTAAAATTTACATCTAGATTAGTTAGCATATAGTGAAACAATGATTTCAGGAGTAGATTCCTTAATGCCCCTTACCCATTTAGCCCATCCCCCCTCCCACAACTCCTCCCATAACCCTCAGTTTGTTCTCCATAATTATGAGTCTCTTCTGCTTTGTCCCCCTCCCTGTTTTTATATTATTTTTGTTTCCTTTCCCTTATGTTCATCTGTTTTGTCTCTTAAAGTCCTCATATGAGTGAAGTCATATGATTTTTGTCTTTCTGTGACTAATTTCACTTAGCATAATACCCTCCAGTTCCATCCACGTAGTTGCAAATGGCAAGATTTCATTCTTTTTGATTTCTGAATAATACTCCATTGTATGTGTGTGTGTGTGTGTGTGTGTGTGTGTGTGTGTGTGTATCACATCTTCTTTATCCATTCATCCATTGATGGACATTTGGGCTCTTTCCATACTTTGTCTATTGTTGATAGTGCTGCTATAAACACAGGGGTGCATGTGTCCCTTCGAAACAGCACACCTGTATACCTTAGATAAATGCCTCGTAGTGCAATTCCTGGGTCGTTGGGTAGTTTTATTTTTAGTTTTTTGAGGAACCTCCATACTGTTTTCCAGAGCAGCTGCACCAGGTTGCATTCCCACCCACAATTCAAAAGAGATCCTCTTTCTCCGCATCCTTGCCAACATCCGTTGTTGCCTGAGTTGTTAATGTTGGCCATTCTGGCAGGTGTAAGGTGGTATCTCATTGTGGTTTTGATTTGTATTTCCCTGATGATGAATGATGTTGAGCATTTTTTCATGTGTCAGTTGGCCACCTGGATGTCTTCTTTGGACAAGTGTCTATTCATGTCTTTTGCCCATTTCTTCACTGGATTATTTGTTTTTTGAGTATTGAGTTTGATAAGTTCTTTATAGATTTTGGATACTAACCCTTTGTCTGATATGTCATTTGCAAATATCTTCTCCCATTCTGTCAGTTGTCTTTTAGTTTTGCTGATTGTTTCCTTCTGCTGTGCAGGAGCTTTTTATTTTGATTTTTGCTTTTGTTTCCCTTGCCTCCAGAGATGTGTTGAGTAAGAAGTTGCTGCAGCCAAGATCAAAGAGGTTTTTGCCTGCTTTCTCCTCGAGGATTTTGATGGCTTCCTGTCTTACACTTAGGTCTTTCATCCATTTTGAGTTTATTTTTGTGTATGGTGTAAGAAAGTGGTCCAGGTTCATTCTTCTGCATGTCGTTGTCCAGTTTTCTCAGCACCACTTGCTGAAGAGTCTGTCTTTAATCCATTGGATATTCTTTCCTGCTTTGTCAAAGATTAGTTGGCCATACGTTTGTGGGTCCATTTCTGGGTTCTCTATTCTGTTCCATTGATCTGAGTGTCTGTTCTTGTGCCAGTACCATACTGTCTTGATGATTACAGGTTTGTAGTGTAGCTTGAAGTCTGGGATTGTGATGCCTCCTGCTTTGGTTTTCTTTTTCAAGATTGCTTTGGCTATTTGGGGTCTTTTCTGGTTACATACAAATTTTAGGATTATTTGTTCTAGCTCTGTGAAGAATGCTGGTGTTACTTTGATAGGGATTGCATTGAATATGTAGATTGCTTTGGGTAGTGTCGACAATTTTAACACTATTTGTTCTTCTTATGGAGGAGCATAGAATCTTTTTCCATGTTTTTGTGTCTTTTTCAGTTTTTTTCATAAGCTTTCTATAGTTTTCAGTGTATAGGTTTTTCACCTCTTTGGTTAGATTTATTCCTAGGTATTTTATGGTTTTTAGTGCAATTATATATGGGAACAACTTCTCGATTTCTCTTTCTGTTGCTTCATTGTTGGTGTATAGGAATGCAACCGATTTCTGTGCATTGATTTTATATACTGTGACCTTGCTGAATTCATGAATCAGTTCTAGCAGTTTTTTGGTGGAATCTTTTGAGTTTCCCTATAGAGTATCATGTCATCTGCAAAGAGTGAAAGTTTGACCTCCTCCTGGCCAATTTGGATGCCTTTTATTTCTTTGTGTTGTCTGATTGCAGAGGCTAAGACTTCCAATACAATGTTGAATAACAGTGGTGGGAATGGACATCCCTGTCTTGTTCCTGACCTTAGGGGGAAAGTGCTCAGTTTTTCCCCAATGAGGATGATATTAGCGTGGGGTCGTTCCTATATGGCTTTTATGATCTTGAGGTATGATCCTTCTCTCCCTACTTTTTTGAGGGTTTTTATCAAGAAAGGATGCTGTATTTTGTGAAATGCTTTCTCTGTGTCTATCTAGAGGATCAGATGGTTCTTGTACTTTCTTTTTTTGATGTGATGAATAACGTTAATTGTTTTGTGGATATTGAACCAGGCCTGCATCCCAGGTATAAATACCACTTGGTCGTGGTGAATAATTTTTTTAATGTATTGTTGGATCCAGTTGGCTAATATCTTGGTGAGGATTTTTGCATCCATGTTCATGAGGGAAGTTGGCCTATAGTTCTCCTTTTTAGTGTGGTCTCTGTCTGGTTTTGGAATCAAGGTAATGCTGGCCTCATAAAAAGAGTTTGGAAGCTTTCCTACCATTTCTATTTTTTGGAACACCTTCAAGAGAATAGGTGTTAACTCTTCCTTAAATGTTTGGTATAATTCCCCTGGAAAGCCATCTGGCCTTGGACTCTTGTTTTTTGGGAAATTTTGATTTCTAATTTGATTTCTTTACTGGTTATGGGTCCATTCAAATTTTCTATTTCTTCCTGTTTCAGTTTTGGTAGTGTGTGTGTTTCTAGGAATTTGTCCATTTCTTCCAGATTACCCATTTTATTGGCATAAAATTGCTCATAATATTATTATTGTTTTTATTTCTGTTGTGTTGGTTGTGATCTCTCCTCTTTCATTCTTGATTTTATTTATTTGGGTCCTTTCCTTTTTCTTCTTGATCAAACTGGCTAGTGGTTTATCAATTTTGTTAATTCTTTCAAAGAACCAGCTTATGGTTTAATTGATCTGTTCTACTGTTTTTTTGGTTTTGATAGTATTAATTTCTGCTCTAATCTTTATTATTTCCTGTCTGCTTCTGGTTTTGGGTTTTATTTGCTGTTCTTTTTCCAGCTCCTTAAGGCATAAGGTTAGGTTGTATATGTGAGATCTTTCTTCCTTCTTTAGGAAGGCCTGGATTTCTATATACTTTCCTCTTATGACCACCTTTGCTGCGTCCCAGAGGTTTTGGGTTGTGGTCTTATCATTTTCATTAACTTCCATGTACTTTTTAATTTCCTCTTTAACTGTTTGGCTAGTCCATTCATTCTTTAGTAGAATGTTCTTCAGTCTCCAAGTATGTGTTACCTTTCCAAACTTTTTCTTGTGATTGATTTCAAGTTTAATAGCGTTGTGGTCTGAAAATATGCACAGTATGATCTCGATCTTTTTGTACTTACTTAGGGCTGATTTGTGTCCCAGTATATGGTCTATTCGGGAGAACATTCCATGTGCACTGGAGAAGAATGTTTATTTGCTGCTTTAGGATGAGATGTTCTGAATATATCTGTTACGTCCATCTGGTCCAGTGTGTCATTCAAAGCCATTGTTTCCTTGTTGAGTTTTTGATTAGATGATCTGTCCATTGCTGTGAGTGGGGTGTTGAAGTCTCCTACTATTATGGTATTACTATTGATGAGTTTCTTTATGTTTGTGATGAATGGATTTATATATTTGGATGCTATCACATTAGGCGCATAAATGTTTACAATTGTTAGGTCTTCTTGGTGGATACACCCCTTGATTATGATATAATGCCCTTCTGCATCCCTTGATACAGTCTTTATTTTAAAGTCTGGATTGTCTGATATAAGTATGGCTACTCCGGCTTTCTTTTGTTGACCATTAGCATGATAGATGGTTCTCCATCCCCTTATTTTCAATCTGAAGGTGTCTTTAGGTCTAAAGTGGGTCTCTTGTAAACAGCATATAGATGGATCTTGTTTTCTTATCCATTCTGTTACCCTATGTCTTTTTATTGGAACATTGAGTCCATTGATGTTTAGAGTGAGTACTGAAAGATATGAATTTATTGCCATCATGATGCTTGTAGACTTGGAGTTTCTGGTGGTGATCTCTGGTCCTTTCTAATCTTTGTTCCTTTTGGTATTTATATTTTTATATACATTTTTTCATCTTTTCTCCCCTCAGAAAGTCCCCCTTAAAATTTCTTGTAGGGTTGGTTTAGTGGTCACAAACTCCTTTAATTTTTGTTTGCCTGGGAAACTCTTATCTCTCCTTCTATTTTGTTTTTTTTGTTTTTTTTTTTATTTTTAATTTTTTTTTCAACGTTTATTTATTTTTGGGACAGAAAGAGACAGAGCATGAACGGGGGAGGGGCAGAGAGAGAGGGAGACACAGAATCGGAAACAGGCTCCAGGCTCTGAGCCATCAGCCCAGAGCCTGACGCGGGGCTCGAACTCACGGACCGCGAGATCGTGACCTGGCTGAAGTCGGATGCTTAACCGACTGCGCCACCCAGGCGCCCCTCTCCTTCTATTTTGAATGACAGCCTTGCTGGATAAAGAATTCTTGGCTGCATATTTTTCTGATTCAGCACACTGAATATATCCCACCACTCCTTTCTGGCCTGTCAAGTTTCTATGGATAGGTCTGCTGCAAACCTGATCTGTCTTCCCTTGTATGTTAGGGACTTTTTTTCCCTTGCTGCTTTCATGATTCTCTCCTTGCCTGAGTATTTTGTGAATTTGACTATGAGATGCCTTGTTGATGGTCATTTTTTGTTGAATCTAATGGGGGTCTTCTGTGCTTCCTGGATTTTGATGTCTGTGTCTTTCCCCAGGTTAGGAAAGTTTTCTGCTATGATTTGCTCACATAACCCTTCTATCCCTATTTCTCTCTCTTCCTCTTCTTGGACCCCAATGATTCTGATGTTGTTCTTTTTTAATGAGTCACTGATTTCTCTAATTCTTAAATTGTTCTCTTTTGCCTTAATCTCCCTCTTTTTTTCTGCTTCATTATTCTCTGTAAGTTTTTCCTCTATATCAGTGATTCTCTGTTCTGCCTCAACCATCCTTGCTGCTGCTGCATCCATCTGTGATTGCAGGTCAGTTATAGCATTTTCAATTTCATTCTGGATATTTTTTATTTATTTTATCTCTGCAGGAAAGGATTCTAATCTATTTTCAACTCCAGCTAGTATTCTTATTATCGTGATTCTAAATTCTGGTTCAGACATCTTTCTGCTTTCTGTGTTTGTTATATCCCTGGGTGTTGTTTCTTCATGCTCTTTCTTTTAGGATGAATTCCTTTGTTTTGTCATTTTGAAGGGAGAAAAGGAATTAATGAAGTAGAAAAACTGGAATTAAAAAAATTAAAATTAAAAAAATAAAATTAAAAATTAAAAACACACACACAAAAATCAAATAGATGATGCTAGATACTAGGTGTCTTTTGTTCTGGGTGTTGAAAGTCGTTTGACAGATTAGAGAAAAAAAAGGGGGGGAGAAAAAAAAGGAAATCATTTGAGAGTTTGAAAAAATGAATACACTGAAGTAGACTAAAATGAGATGATGGCGGTAAAATAGAATTTGAAAAAATATACACAAAAATAAAGAATATAGTAGAAAAAATTAAAGAAAAATATTTTTAATTAAAATTAAAAATATGATTTTTTCTTTTTCTGTATTTAAGAAGAAAGAAAAGAAATGAAAAAGGAAAAGGATTAAAAAAAGAAAAAAGAAATCATTTGAAAATTTGAAAAAGTGAATACACTATAGTACACTAAAATAAAATGATTGAAGTAAAATAGAATTTGAAAAAATTTACATAAAAGCAAATAATATAGTAATTAAATTCAATAAAATATTTTAAATAGAAATTTAAAGTAAAAATGAAGTGTTTCTCTTTCTGCATTCAACAAAAGAAACAAAAAGAGAAAAAAGAAAAAGAAGGAAAAAAAAGGAAATTGTTTGAAAATTTGAAAAGATGAATACACTGAAGTAGACTAAAATAAAATGATGGAAGTAAAATAGAATTTTTTAAAAATATACAAAAGTAAAAAATATAGAAATAAAAATTAAAGAAAAATATTTTTAATAAAAATTGAAAATAAAAATGAATTTTTCCCTTCTGTATTCAAGAAAAAGAAAATAATTTTAAAAGAGAAAAAGAAAAAAAAAGAAATTTGAATAGAATAACCTGCTAACAGATTGAAGTAGGTCTGAAATTGTTTCATTTTCCCCTAGAGGTCAGGCCATGTAGCTCTTTATAGTCCATAAGTAAGCCTGCAGTGAGACTTGTGTTCTTGAAGAGCAAAGTTGGCCCAGTTGGGCGGGGCTCAGTGTAACAGCTCTGCTCTCCACTAGATGGCACTGCTAGCCTACTGGGGTGGATTGTTGCGGCACTCAGGTGCATATGCACATGCGTGGGAGCAGTGAAAATGGCACCACCCAGTGTCACCCAGTCTGTTCTCCCAGATCAGTAATTGCGCACCCGTCCTCTGTCTTCAGCTCTTGTCCACTCCCCGATTTTTCACTCTCTGTGACCAGGCCCCAGGCAGTACCTCTTTCCTGTTTTGTCTCAGATGCGGCTGTTTTCCCTGGCCCCTTACTTCCAAAGGACTGCGGTTTTGACCTGTTCAGCCCCTCTGCAGGAGGGTCTCACTGAGCAATGGCCAAATGAGCAATGGCCGAATGAGCAATGGCTAAATATCGGCTACACCCAGGAATGCGCTCTGGACCCTGCTGCTGCCGGTGCCCCGAGACTGCAGCCAGGTAGCAGACTGCCCTGAAAAAGTTTAGGAGACAGTGAAGCAGCAGCATGTCAGGGATTATGGAAAATCACAACACACATCTGGCACCAGGATTCACCCTTAGCGACCTTGCCCCAGCACCAGCAAATATGGCCGCCTTCCAGGGTCTGCTGGGACCAGGTGGCTTCAACAATCTGTACCAAATGTCCTTCCAGCAGTGGAACCACTTTTCCCCGGGTGGCCCAAGAACCTCCTGGACCCACTCTGTTCCTGGGGATTCATCCTTTCCACCAGAGCACTGCCAGGTATCCAGCTGTGGAGTTGCAGCCTTTATGCTCCCCTTGTTTACAGTCTTAATGGAACTTAAACCATCTCCTTTCTCCTTTTTTAGCTCAGTCCCTGTGGCTATTTCCAATTTTCCACTTTCTCTCCAGCTGCTTTGGGGAGGGGTGCTTTTCCCGTTTTCTGTCCCTCTCCCAGTCTCCATTCTCTCTCCACCCGCAAAAGTAGTTCCCTACCTTTTGTGGCTTCTTGCTCCCCAAATTCACCTCTCTGCGCCATGTACCTGCTGAATTCTGTGGTTCAGGTTGTGCAGATTGTTGTATTAATCCTCCAATCAGTTTTCTAGGTGTGTAGGATGGTTTAGTGTTGGTCTGGCTGTATTTCATGGATGCGAGACACACAAAAAATTTCCATACTGTTCTGCCATCTTGGCTCTTCCTCTCAAAAATTTTTTAATGTTTATTTACTTTTGAGAGAGAGAGGGAGACACAGAATTGGAAGCAGGCTCCAGGCTCTGAGCTATGAGCACAGAGCCCTACTCAGGGCTCAAACTCACAGAATGCAAGATCATGACCTGAGCCAAGGTTGAATGCTTAACTGATTGAGTCACCCAGGAGCCCCATATTATTGAAACTTTATAATATGTAATTTTATCTAGTGTTGCTTCCCAAGCTTTATCCTCTTTTTGTACTCAATTATTTGATACTGAAGTATGTAAATTCTTTTCAGGATAAATCTAGAATCGTGGTCACAAAATGTCATCAATAACAAAAACAACAAATTACTACTGGCATTTTGACTGGAAATAAATTGTTTACAAGTAAGTTTTAGAAGCCTTTCTTTTAGGAGCTTTTAATGCTTCATTATTAATTCATCATAAGAGACCAGCATATTTCCTGATATTTATTTATTATCAGTTATTTTATTATGTCTTTACTTGTTTCAATGCTGTATTATATAGGAATGTTGTTTCCTGTAACAAATTTTTTTTAGTCAGTTTGCTAAACTTTTCTGTATTGATATTTCAATTTTTATTTGATTATTTTAGGTTTTAAAGGTAGAAATATAATAGTCTGTAAATAGCATTCATGTTATATTATCTCTTTCAATATTTATAACAGATTACTTTTCTTATTACATGGGTTAGGCATTTTATAACAATGTTTTATTTAGCAGTAATAGACAGCAATTTTTTAATTGGATATTTTATTTCACCATTAAATATGCCATTGGGATATTGGTTAGAAATAGATTTTCTTCATCATATTAAAAAAGAATTATTTATTTTGTAATTTTTTGAAAACAGGAACAGCTGTATATCTATAAAAATGAAATTTTATAAAAATAAATAAGAAAACACATAACTGACATTGTTTTCATCACTTTATCAACACTTCTTGTTACTTAAACATCTGAAACTGAGGAACATACTGTCTTCTATATAATAATCATGGTAATATCAAGTACATGCTGTATACATACAGTAGTTCCCCCTTGTCAATGGGGAATATGTTCCAAGACCCCTAGTGGATGTGTGAAATCACAGATAATACCAAACCCTAGATATACTATGTTTTTTTCTGTACATACATATCTATGACAAAGTGTAATTTATAAATTAGGTACAGAAGAGATTAACAACAATAAGAATAAAATAGGATAATTGTAACAGTATACTGTAATAAAAAGTGAATATGGTTGCTCTCTCAAAATATCTTACTGTACTGTACCCACCCTTCTTCTTGTGGTGCTATAATATGATAAAATGCTACATGATGAGATGAAGTGAGGTGAATGATTTAGGTACTGTAACAAGTGTTAGGCAACTACTGACATTCTGTTTAAATTTCAGATGGATGATCACCTAATTCTAGATTGTAGTTTACCTTGGGTAATTGAAACCATGAAAAGTGAAGCCCCAAATAATGGGATACTACTGTGATCAATTTTAAGAAATTCTGATAGCAACAGAGAAATTATAGCAAAAGAGAAAGGAAGAACAAAAGAAGGGTTTGCATGAGAGGTTAGAGGAAACAGTTTGTATTACTTTTAAAGAGTACAATCAGATACTTCCAAGATTTTCTCTAGTTCTCTTGGGGTCATAGCAGAGCAAATAGCTAGATTATATGGGTTTGAAGTCCATATTTAATTATGAGTTTTAGGCAAGTTACACCATATCTTACTGTCCTCATTTCTTAAATGGTGATAATGGTAGTACTTCCCTCATAAAGTTTCTTACATGCATTACTTCTTAACTGTTTGATATTAAATGTTTAATAAGTAACAAAATGTTTTCCATTATAAGTCCACATGTAAAAATCATAATTTGTTAGTTTTCTATTTGTAATTACATTCCAAATTAACTTTTCTGAATGTGACTATTTATGCAATTTAAAGTTATTTGTATTAATTTTTATTTTTTATTTTAAGTTATTTTTGATATTGTATACACTAAACACTTCCACTTGGACAATTGTATGTTTCTTAATTTGAGGATGATCTTTTGATTTTGAGTCTACTAGATCTGATATCTGAGACATCTTTACATATACAAAATAGATGTTTGAAATACTTTAAAGAGAAACATACATCTACACACATTTACTCTGAAAGGGTGTTGAAACACAATGATGTATTTATTTTCTCATTTTGTTAAGTTGGTGATTTTCTATATTAAATTGCACAGTTAAATAACCATCAGTTAAATAAACTCTTGTAATTTCTAAGAAAATTAGCATTTGTGAATAAGTCAGTGAACTAAACACAATTCCTGAGTTTTCACATATATATGTATGTATGTATGGGGAATAAGCTTAGGCATTCCCTGAGTTTGCACCAATGGGTTAACAAGGCATAAAGAATCAGAAAGCCATAGGATGTTCACACCCCAGTTTCGGTAAACAAGATTAGGTAAATAATTAGGGTGGGGCAAAGGCTCCAGTATAGAACAAAGGTATAAGAGGTAAACAAGATTAGGTATTCAGGGTGGATATGCACTCCCCCCCCAACTTAGTACAATAGCAGAAAGCTGCTTTCACAGGAAGGAAGGACCAAATTAGGTAAACAAATAAATAGGGCTATAGACTGCTTTGGGGTGAAGTTGCCCAGAGTGGAGCTAATTAGCAAAAGAAAGGTGCCTTGTTGACCCTGAGGTAGCATGTTCTTTCTTGTCCCCTAGACCAGTTTAGGTAAACGGAGGTGGTGTCTCACAACCTTCTGCCCAGTGCCAGGATTTTATATTAACCCAAACCCCTAACACCGCATATTTTCAAAACCCCCTTTCCCTCATGCCCATGAGTTAATGTTCACAGTTTTATTGTCTCTTTGTGCACATCCATCACCATGTTTATAAGCCTTCTGATTCTAATAAAAACAGAGCAAGAACCCTTAATCAGAGATCTTGTCTTCTCCTGGACAGTAGCCATCTCTCACATTTTAACCCTGAATCCCGCTCTCTTGCTGGACAAGACAGAACTTCAGACCTAGAGTCTACAACATGTATGTATGTATCTGTATGTATGTTTGTGTGTGTGTGTGTGTGTGTGTGTGTGTGTGTGTATATATATATATATATATATATATATATATATATATATATATGGTTAAGAACTGGGGCCTGAGATAAAGGTAGATAAAAATGTGCCAACTCTTTAGGGAAAGTGCAGATATTAAAATACTACAGATTCATATGAGTAAAAATATTTAATGCCATTGATACATATTTTGAGGGTTTTTTTAGAGGTTTTTAAAATTTTTTAATGTTTTTACTTATTTATTTTAAGAGAGAAAGAGTGAGAGAGAGAGAGAGCATGATTGGGGAAGGGGCAGAGAGAGTGAGAAGGAGGAAGAGAATCCCAAGCAGGCTCCACACTGCCAGTGCAGAGCCTTATGCAGGGCTCATTCCCACAAACCATGAGATCATGACCTGAGCTGAAATCAAGAGTTGGACACTCAACTGACTGAGCCACTCAGGCATCCCTATTTGGAGGTTTTTAAAAATTGTTAAACATTCCTACTAATAATATTGAGTGGCAAAACAGCTTCATAATCTATTTCTATATTTTGCTCATTTTTATATTAGATTGCTTATTCTTTTTATATATTTACATATTAACTTTGATATTGTATTATAGTCACACTAAAAGGGAGGGCCTGAGAGACAGTGGTAAAGAGAAATCCTTCTGTGGGCAGAACTTGGGCAGTACAGCTAGGGCTTCACTATATGTAGAACTAAAGATTGTCTGAGATTTAGATGTACATTAATTTGGGGATAGAAGATAATGGATTTGGCCAGGTAGTCAGGGACTTGGAAAAACAGAGATTGAAAAAATGATGAGAGTCTTGGCGACATTTATGTCCATGACTCCTTAGAATAGGATTCGAATGCATAAAGATATAAATATCTTTATTTTGTAAATGTGCACAAGGGTATTTATTAAAGTGTAAGCTCTTAGCTTAATGGTCTGCCCTATGAATGGCAGTTAGCCTTACTCCTCTGCTACACTGGTGCTTATTTCATGGCCCTAAAGTACCAAGAAGAAAGCTATGATAGCCATAATGAAGCATCTGCAAAGACTTAATAATAGAGTTTTTCTCACTAAGAATGATCAGGATTCTGGGACTGCTGAGTGCTCAACTTGTCAAGAGCATAGGACAAAACTGAACTCATCAATATAACATCATTTTCCAGAGGGAATATGAAACCATCCAGTGGCAGATTGATTACACTAAAATTTCTATCATAGAGAGGGCAGTGATTTGCCCTTAATGGATTAGATATATATTTGATGTACTTATTTGCTTTCCCTGCCTATATAATTTCTACTAGTATCATTGTTTATTAACTTGAATCTTTTCCACTGCCATAGTATCATATACAATATCATCTCCAACAAGGGACATGTTTTATGGAAAGTGATGTGCCACAATGGGTTTTACCAATGGAATTCACTGGTATTAATAGAAACTCCACCATTTAGAAGCAGCAACTTTTATGAAAGAGTAAAATGGCTGGGTGACATCTCACTTACTATGATATATATGACAACACCCTGAGAGACTGCAGTGTTGATATACATGATGCACTTAGACCAGACTTAGAATAGATGCCAATATCCACCCCATAGCCTAACCCCATATCCCAAACACCTATTAACTCATTTAAATAATTTTCACATCATTTCCCAATGTTCTTCATTAAATGGATTACAGAGGTCCTTGTGCCCAAGGGAAAGAAATCTCCCACTAAAGAAACAGTCATGTGTCCAATTAACTACAAGCTGTGATTGTCATCTTGACATTTGAGGTTCTTATGCCATTAAATGAACAGGTAGACAAAGAGATTACGTACTGGTCACAGGATTGATACCAGTAATCAACAGGGAATTGAGTTGGTCCTAATTCGTGAAGGCAAGAAAAACTATATTCAAAACCCAGGGTATTCACTGGGTCACCTTATAATACTCCCTTGCACAAAAGTCATGATAATGGAAAAATGCAGCAGCTTAATAAAAATAAAAACATCAAAGAATCAACTATTATAAGAGTAAAGTTTTGGGTTACCTCACCAGATAAATCCTGTCTAGCAGGTAGTGGCAAAGATGAGAATATCGAAATGAAATGTGAGAAAGCAGCTATGGTAACTAAGCATCTTCATAGCTAGTTATAAAAGTGGCAACTAAGCCCCTTCACAGCTAGTTATAGAAGTGGCAACTGTAGTTATAGAAGTGGCAACATGAGAATGTTTATGCTCATTAATTGTTTTACAACAACACCCCCTTTTTCTCCTCTGCCACTTTATATACAGAACATTGGTGGTGAACAATGTTTTAGGTTACATATGGGAGTAAGACCATATTGATACTATTCTTTAAGTGGATTCTATTTTTTTCTTTCTTCAAATTTTTAAGGTTCTAGTTAGTTAACATACCATGTAATATTAGTTATAGGTATACAATTTAGTGATTCATCATTTATATAACACTCAGTGCTCATCACAAGTGCCCTCTTTAATACCCATCACCTATTTAACCCATATCCCTGCCCACATCCCCTCCAGTAACCCTCAGTTTGTTCTATATAGTTTCTGTTTTTAATTTTTAATTTTATTTATTTTGAGAGAGAGAGAGCGAGCACGTGTGAGCGGGAGAGGGGCAGAGAGAGAGAGAATCTCAAGCTCCACGCTTAGCATGGTCTGACATGGGGCTCAATCTCACAACTGTGAGATCATGACCTGAACTGAAATCAAGAGTTGGACACTTAACCAACTGAGCAACGTAGGTGCCCTATGTTCTCTGTACTTAAGAGTCTGTTTCCTGGTTTGGCTCTCTCTTTTTTTCCCCTGCTATGTTCACTTGTTTTATTTCCTAAATTCCACATATGAGTGGAATCATATAGATTCTAATAGGACCTAATGTCCCTTAAATTGGATACACAAATTTGTCTGGATGAAGAATAAAATGGGGATATTGAGGGGTAAAAGAGGTAGACCAAGAAGACATCTTTAATTTCACGTTTACAATCATTCTTCAACTTTCTCTAGTTAGCTATATGTCCCCCAAATCTAACATACATGGAGTACATAAATTGGTTCCCTTGCACTTTGGCTTCCAGTTGAATCCAGCCAATAAAACCATAGCAGGAGATCAAAGGAAGAAAAGACAATGAGTCCAAGGGATGTATTTCCATGGCCTGCATGGTCACAGTAACCTTGCATGTACCTCCCCCGTCTTAGGTCTTGCCAGGCTAACCTCTCCATACAGCTCCAGTAACTATTATTTCTCATTTCCTCCTCAGAACTAGAGGTAGTTAACATTGTCCCACTTTTTTCTACATCTGAGTTGCTACACTTTTTCTTATGATTCCCTAGATATTCCTTCCTCCCTTGTAGACAGTCCTTTTATTAAAATTGCAAATTACTCGATTTGTGCCATCTCATTTCCAGAGACTTTGACTTATACACCCACCAGTAGCAGACTGGATAAAAGGTAGTACATTCATACAACAGATTGTTTAACAATTAAAATAAACAAAATATGAGCTACACATGAAAACATAGCATTAAATTTTAAAAAGATAAGAAAGCATATTTAGAGAATTATTTATTTATAAACTTCAAAAACTTTGTGATTTATGGATACATATTAAAACAGCAAAGCTGTTAGGTTTAACCATAAAAACTTGCCATTGTTGTAGGTCAAAAACGGTTGAATATTAGTAATTACATATAGTTTGATCTAAAATAAAGGGAAATAGGAAAATGATTGCCCAAAAATCTAAATAGTTATTGCCACTGTGGGAGGGAAGGGAATTGTGAAAGATATACTGAAGATTTTATGTGACATCAGTACTCTATTTCTTTACCTCAGGACTGGTTATCCTATTTTTGTTTATATAATTGTTAAAATTTACACACAAGTCTTATGAAATATCCCATAATATATTTCACAATAAAAGTTGTTTAAATTTTTTTTTCAACGTTTATTTATTTTTGGGACAGAGAGAGACAGAGCATGAACGGGGGAGGGGCAGAGAGAGAGGGAGGGGCAGAGAGAGAGGGAGACACAGAATCGGAAACAGGCTCCAGGCTCTGAGCCATCAGCCCAGAGCCCGACGCGGGGCTCGAACTCACGGAGCGCGAGATCGTGACCTGGCTGAAGTCGGACGCTTAACCGACTGCGCCACCCAGGCGCCCCAAAAGTTGTTTAGAAATAAGTTAAAGATATTTTCAGTATTATTGCTCTTGAATATCTTTTGGCATCTTTATCAGTACTTCATTCAATTTCTGAACTATAAGAGATTTTAAGTCACTTAAAAACTATATATTAAAAAAACTATATATTGAAACTACACAGCAATATTTCCTCTTGGTTTTATAATGTAATGAGTATAGGACTACAGTACAGTAGCAGTGAATTACTATAGGTTGTGGTTAAAGCATATACATATAAACAGTACTTTTTCTTAG
Organism: Lynx rufus; assembly: GCF_022079265.1. Lineage (NCBI taxonomy): Eukaryota > Metazoa > Chordata > Mammalia > Carnivora > Felidae > Lynx > Lynx rufus. The sequence goes on along the minus strand of NW_025814889.1, from coordinate 29,691,795 downwards.
TGCATGTGTGAAAATCTTATTATTTCATAACTATACTTAGTTATTAAACACATTTGAATTTACTATTCAATTTTATTATGGTATACATATTTTAGGGAAAAGTTTAAATTCTTAAAATAAATGGTTGAAAAAAATGGAAAGATGAAAAACGTTATCAATCTAAAAGAATGAAAGAAAGAAGAGAAATCAGTGGAGAGTTAAGATGGCAGAGTAGTAGGAGGACCCTAGGCTTGGTTTGTCCCTTGAACACAGCTAGATTAACATCAAATCATTTTGATCACCGAGGAATCAATCTGAAGATTAAGAGAACAATCTCCACATGTAGAATGGGAGAAGGTGGCAGATATGAGATGTAGAGACATGAATTGGGAGAGAGAAAAGCCATGGTGAAGCAAAGGGGAGGGAGACCTTTTCACAGAGAGAGGAAAGAAAATGAGAGAGAGGGAGAAAATAGCACATCAGGTTTGCACAAGACACTTTCCCAAGGCCACTGACTGGGGAATCAAGAGGAATTAATTATTGAAAGTTTTTATAAGCAGTAGAGCTCAAATACTGAGGTTTTAGAAGTACCCACCATTTTCCAGGGTAAAGCCAGGTGGGACAGTGATGTTCCTGGGAAGAATGAGGGTGGAGGCCTGGGAGGAGACAGTGTGGTATAGGGATCCCCTGGGTTGCACTGGGAGAGAACATTCTCCTTCCTGGATTACATTTGAAAGAGGGTATATTGCTTCTCCAGGGACAAAAGATCCATTCATCAGCAAAGGACAGAAGCAGATACAGAGAAGGCAGATAACCTGATCACAGCATTTTGCTGTGCTTCACCATAAAGTCCAAGCAAATGTGTGGCTGTGCCACTGCTTTTCTGGGGCAAAATGGCACTACACACAGCACAGCAAGATGCTCTTCTGGAGCAGGAAGCAGAGGCATTACATGGTGGTTCCATTAAGATTTGGAATTTTGAATTCCAGGCATGCACCAGAAATAAAACACAGAACTGTAGCACCGGGCATGCCATTGGCCTGGACACAGACAGGGTGAGTGCAGGGATCTGATGGAAGCCTGGGACAAAAGAGGGAGATTGTTTGCTTTTCTGTGAGGGCTTCCTGAACAGTGGCAGGCATGAGCTCCCCTCTCTGGGAAGGAGAGAGAGAGGTGACACCATCCCCACCCCCCCACCACCCCCGTACTCCCATCTCCACCCCACCCCCACCACCAGTATGGTTGGACTTCAGTAAGCAACACAGTACCCCCAGTGGAGGATGGAGCTGCTCACACCAAATCCCACCCCCTGTACCCTGCAAGTATAACTTTACTAGGGAGGTCTGACTATGAGCCAGCACAGCAGGCCTCTTTCCCAGAAGACCAGCACAGGCCCCCCATGTGTACCAAGTCTACTGATCATAGAGTACTTTAAAGCCTCAGTTCAGGGACCAGGCTCCCTGACCTACCCCCCCCCAATTTGGAATCAGCCTTATAGTTTTTCTTTGTGTGTGTGTGTGTATGTGTGTTCTTTTATATCTTTGTTCCATTTTCTCTCCCTCTTTCTCTCTCTCTCTCTCTCTCTCTGGGTAAGGATTTTTTTTAATCAGGCTTACTTTAACAAACAATCAAAGCACACCTAGTTAAAGGTCCAAATACTCCCCACTACAAGCAAGGAGGAACCCTGGAAACATTTCCTGAAGTACCAGTCCCTGGAAAGCGTATGACCTTTTTTTAACATAGCATTACTCACAGAAGCAGGAAACATAATAAGGTTTCATAACTCTCAAAAGACTGACCTAGACAAAATGCAGAAGACAGAGGAATTTTCCCCCAAAAGAAAGGTCAAGAAGAAATCACAGCCAGGGATTTATTTAACAGATGTAAGCAATATATTTGAACAATAACTAAAAACAACAGCATTAGAATACTATCAGGGCTTGAAAGAAGTGCAGAGGACTCCAGAGAAATTCTTACTGCATACAAAAAAAACCATAAAAACTAGTAAGGCTGCGATAAAAAAAATGCTAATGCTGAGATTCAAAACCAACTGGATGTAATCACAAAGAGGATGGAAGAAGCAGAGCAATGAATAGGTGATATAGAAGATAAAATTCTGGAAAATAATGAAGTCAAAAAGAAGAGGGAAAGAAATCTATCAGATCACAAGAGAATTAGGGAACTCCAAGAACCCATGAAGTACAATAATATACATATCATAGGAGTTCCAGAAGAAGAGTGGAAGAAAGGGGCAGAAGGTTTATTTGAACAAATTTTAGTTGAGAACTTCACTAATCTGGGGAAGTAAATAGGCATTCAAGTCCAAGAGGCACAGAGAACGCCCCTAAAAAAAACAAAACAAACAAACAAACAAAAAACAGGGCAACACCAAGGCATAGCATAGTGAAATTTGCAAAAAACAAACAAACAAACAAACAAAAACACAAAGATAAAGAGAAAATTCTGAAAGCTGCTAGGGACAAAAGGTCCTTAACCTACAAGAACAGACATGTAAGGTTAACAGACCTGTCAACAGAAACTTTGCAGGCTAGAAGGGAGTGGTATGATATATTCAATGTGCTAAATGGGAAAAACATGCAGCCAGAATACTTTATCCATCAAGGTTGTCATTCAGAATAGAAACAGAAATAAAGAGTTTCCAAGACAAGCAAAAACTAAAGGAGTTTGTGAACACTAGGCCAGGTCTACAAGAAATATTAAAGGGTACACTTTGAGTGGGAAAGAAAGCAGCAAAGACTAGAAGGGAACAGAGATAATCTACAGGAACAGTGACTTTACAGGTAATTAAATGGCACAAAATTCATATCTATCAATAATTATTCTGAATGTAAATGGACTAAATGCTCTAATCAAAAGACAGAGTGTATCAGAATGGATAAAAAAACAAGATCCATTGATATGCTGCTTACAAGAGATTCATTTTAGAACCAAAGACACCTCCAGATTTAAAGTGAGGGTATGGAGAATGATTTATCATGCTAATGGACATCAAAATAAAGCTAGAGTAGCCATACTTATTTGAGACAAACTAGATTTTAAATTAAAGACTGTAATAAGAGAGGAAGAAAGGCACTATACCATGAAAAAGGGGTCTCTCCAACAAGAAGATCTAATAATTGTAAGTATTTATGACCCCAAGTTGGAGGAAGCCAAATATAAAAATCAATTAATAAAAAAACCTAAAGAAACGCATCAATAATAATACAATAATATTAGGGGACTTTAACATCCCAGTTACAACAATGGACAGATCATCTAAGCAGATTAACTAGGAAACAATTGCACATGGGAAATTCTACAGAATAGATATATTTAGGTCACAAATCAGGCCTCAACAAATAAAAAAATTGAAATCATACCATGCACCTTTTCTGACCACAACGCTATGTAACTAGAGGTCATCAACAAGAAAAAATTTGGAAAGAGCACCAATACATGGAGGTTAAACAACATATTACTAAAAAGGAATGGGTCAACCAGGAAATCAAAGAAATTTTAAAAATACATGGGAAAAAATGAAAATGAGGGCACAAGTTTTTAAAATCTTTGGGTTGTCGTAAAAGCGGTTCTAAGAGGGAAGTATACAGCAATACAGGCCGATCTTAAGAAACAAGAAAAATCTCAACTAAACAACATAACCTTATACCTAAAGGAGCTAGAAAATAAACAACAAATGAAGCCTAAAGCCAGCAGAAGGAAGGAAATAATAAAGATTAGAGCAGAAATAACTGATGTGGAAACAAACAAACAAAAAGTAGAACAGATCAATGAAAGCAGGAGCTTGTTCTGTGAAAAAATTAAAAATATTGATAAATCTCTAGCCAAACTTATCAAAAATAAAACAGAAAGAACCCAAATAAAAACACAAATGAGAGAAGAGAAATAACAACCAACAGCACAGATACACAAAAAACCGTAAAAGACATTATAAAAAAACCCCATATGCTGGGTAGCCTGGGTGGCTTAGTTGGTTAAGTGATTGACTTGATTTCAGCTCAGGTTATGATCACACAGTCATGGGATTGAGCCCTGCAACAGGCTCCTCACTGAGTGTAGAGCCTGCTTTGGATTTTCTCTCTTTGCCCCGCCTCTGCTCGCGCACACATTCTCTCACTCAAAATAAATAAATAAACTTTAAAAAAAAGCTATATGCCAACATATTGGATAACCTAGAGAAATGGATAAATTCCTAGAAACATATAAACTATCAAACTGAAACAGGAAAAAATAGAAAATGTGAACATGCCTATAGTCAGCAGAGAAATTAAATCACTAACAAATTACCAGAAAGCTCCCAAAAAACAAAAGTCCAAGGCCATATGACTCTATAGGCAAATTCTGTCAAACATTTAAACCAGAGTTAGGATTGTATGGTTCTTATTCTTTCTTTTATTAATGTGTTGTATCACACTGATTGATTTGTGAATATTGAACCAGCCCTGCAGCCCAGGAATGAATCCCACTTGATCATGGTGAATACTTTTTTTAATGCACCATTGAATTCTATTTGCTAGTACCTTGTTGAGAATTTTAGCATCCATGTTCATCAGGAATATTAGCCTGTAATTCTTCTTATAGTGGGGTCTTTGTCTACTTTTGGAATTGAGGTAATGCTAGCTTCATATGAGTTTGGAAGCTTCCCTTCTGTTTCTATTTTTTGGAACAATTTGAGAAGAATAGGTATTAACTCTGCTTTAATTTTTTTTAATGTTTTTATTTATTTTTGAAACAGAGCATGAGCAGCGGAGGGACAGAGAGAGAGGGAGACACAGAATCTGAAGCAGGCTCCAGGCTCTGAGCTGTCAGCACAGAGCCCGACACAGGGCTCGAACTCACGGACTGTGAGATCATGACCTGAGCTAAAGTCAGACACTTAACCAACTGAGTCACCCAGGCGCCCCAACTCTGCTTTAAATGTCTGGTAGAATTCCCCTGGGAAGTCATCTGGCCCATGACTCTTACTTGTTGGGACATTTTTGATAATTGATTCAATTTATTTGCTGGTTATGGGCCTGTTCAAATTTTCTTTTTCTTCCTATTTGAGGTTTGGTTGTGTGTGTCTTGGAATTTGTCCATTTCTTCCATATTGTCCAATTTGTTGGCATATAATTTTTCATACTATTCTCTGATAATCGTTTGTATTTCTGTGGTGTTGGCTGTGATCTCTCCTCTTTCATTCATGATTGTATCTATTTGGGTCTGCTCTCTTTTCTTTTTGAGAAGTTTGGCTAGGGATTTATCAATTTTGTTTATTCTTTCCAAAAACCAGCTCTTAGCTTAATTGATATGTTCTGTGTTTTTTTTTTAATATTCTATGCAGTTTATTTCTGTTCTAATCTTTATTATTTCTTTTCTTCTGCTGGCTTTGGCCTTTTTTTCTGCTTTTTTTCTAGCTCCTTTAGGTATAAGGTTAGGTTGTATATATGGGAACTTTCTTGCTTCTTGAGATAGGCCTGAATTGCAATGTATTTTCCTCTTAGGGCTGCCTTTGCTGCATCCCAAAGGGTTTGCATTGTTATGTTTTCATTATCCTAAATCTATAAAGAACTTACTGAAGAAATGGCAGGAGACATGAATAGAAACTTTTCCAAAGAAAACATCCAGATGGCTAACACACACATGAAAAGATGCTCAACATCACTCATAATCAGAGAAATACAAATCAAAACCACAAAGAGATACTACCTAACACCTGTCAGAATGGCTAAAATTAACAACCTAGGAAACAACAAGTGTTGGTGAGGATGCGGAGAAAGGGAAACACTTTTGCACTGTTGGTGGGGATGCAAACTGGTGCTGCCACTCTAGAAAACAGTATGGAGGTTCCTCAAACATTAAAAACAGAACTACCCTACAAACCAGCAATTGCACTACAAGGAATTACAAAGGATACAAAAATGCTTGACTATCAACAATAGGCAAATTATGGAAAGAGCCTAAATGTCCATCAACCGATGAATGGAGAAAGAAGATGTGGGTAATATACATATATATATATACACACACACACACACACATATATATATATATATATACACACATATATACACATATATATGTATGTATATGTATGTGTATATGTATGTGTATATGTATACATACATATACACATACATATACATGTATATACATACATACATACATATAGGAATGAAAAAGAATGAAATCTTACCATTTGCAACAGTGTGGATGGAACTGGAGGGTATTATGCTAAGCAAAATAAATCAAAGAAAGACTGGTATCATATGACTTAAATCATATGTGGAATTTGAGAAACTCAACAATGAACATAGGGGAAGGGAAGGAAATATAAAATAAAAACAGAATGGGAGGCAAATCATAAGAGAGTTAAATACAGAGAACAAACAGGGCTGGTGGAGGGTTGGGGGGATGTGTTAAATGGGTGAAGGGCATTAAGGAGGGGATTTTCAGGATGAGCACCGGGTGTCATAAGTAAGAGATGAATCACTGGGTTCTACCCTGAAGTCAAGACTACACTGTATGTTAACTAACTTGAATTTAAATTAAAACAAAAAATAAAGAAGAGTCAATACCTATTCTTTTCAAACTATTCCAAAACAATAGAAGAGGAAGAAAAACTTCCAAACTGATATATGAGGCCAGAATTACCTTAATACCAAAACCAGATAAAGATTCCACTAAAAAACAGTACAGGCTTGGGGTGCCTGTATGGCTCAGTCGGTTGAGTGTCTGACTTCAGCTCAGGTCAGATCTCACAGTTGTGAGTCTGAGCCCCGCTTCAGGCTTTGTGCTGTTAGCCTGAGCCTGGAGCCTGCTTCAGATTCTGTGTCTCCCTCTCTCTCTGCCCCTCCCCCACTCACACTCTGTCCCTGTCTCTGTCTCTCTCTCAAAAATAAATAAACATTTTAAAAAAAGCACAGAGGCCAATAACCCTGATGAACATGGATGCAAAAATTCTTAATAAAACACTAGCAAACCAAATCCAACAGTACATTAACAGAATCATTCACCATGATTAAATGGGATTTATTCCTGGGCTGCAAGCATGGTTCAATGTTTACAAATCAATCAGTGTGATACACCACATTAACAAAAGAAAGGATAAGAACCATATGATCCTTTCAATAGATGCAGAAAAATCATCTGACAAAGTACAACATCCATTCATGTTAAAAACCCTCAACAAAGTAAGGTTGGAGGGAACCTATCTCAATATAAAAAAGGCCATATATAAAAGACCCACAGCTAACATCATCCTCAATGGGGAAAAACTGAAAGCTTTTCTCCTAAGATCAGGAACAAGACTGGGATGTCCACTCTTACCACTGCTATTCAACATAGTACTGGAAATGCTAGCCGCAGCAATCTGACAACAAAAAGAAATAAAATGTATCCAAAACAGCAAGGAAGAAGAATTTCCCTATTTGCTGATGACATGATACTTTATGTAAAAAATCTGAAAGACTCCACTAAAAAACTTAGAACTGATACATGAATCATTAAAATCATAAGATACAAATCAATATACAGAAATCTGTTGAATTTCTATACACCAATATTGAAGAACCAGAAAGAGAAATTAATTAATGAATCCCATTTTCAATTGCACCAAAACATAAGATTATCTAGGAATAAACATAATCAAAGAGGTGATAGACCTGTACTCTGAAAACTATAGAACACTGATGAAAGAAATTGAAGATGACACAAAGAAATTGAAAAACTTTGCATGTTCATGGATTGAAACAACAAATATTGGTTTTTGGAATAACAAATATTGTTCAAATGTCTATACTACAGACAAGCAAAGCTGGAAGCATAACAATTCTAGGCTTCAAGTTATATTACAAAGCTGTAGTAACTAAGACAGTATGGTACAAGCACAGAAACAGACACATAGATCAATGGAACAGAATAGAAAATCTAGAAATGAACCCACAACTCTATGGGGCATTAATCTTTGATACGCAAGAAAGAATATCCAATGGAAAAAAGAGTCTCTTCAACAAATGGTGCTGGGAAAACTGGACAGCAACATACAGGATAATGAAACTGGACCACTTTCTTACACCATACACAAAAATAAATTCAAAATGGATGAAACACCTAAATGTGAGACATGAAACTATAAAAATCCAGGAGGAACACAGGCACTAATATCCTTGACATTGGCCATAGCAACTTTTTACTAGATATGTGTCCTGAGACAAGGGAAACAAAAGCAAAAATAAACTTTGGGACTTCTTCAAAATAAAAAGTTTCTCTACGGTGAAAGTAACAATCAATAAAACTAAAAGGCAACCTACCAAATGGGAGAAGATATTTGCAAATGACATATCTGATAAAGGGTTAGTATCCAGAATCTGTAAAGAATTTATCAAACTCAGCACCCTAAAAACATATAATCTGATTAAAAATTGGGCAGAAGACATGAATAGACATTTTTCCAAAGATGACATTCAAATGGCCAACAGATACATGAAAAGGTGCTCAACAGCACTGATCATCAGGGAGACACAAAACTACAATGAGATATCACCTCATACCAGTAAAAATGGCTAAAATTATCAACACAGGAAACAATAGGTGTTGGCAAGGGTGCAGAGAAAGAGGAACCCTCTTACACTGTTTTTGTAATGCAAACTGGTGATGCCTTTTTATATACAATACCAAAAGCACAATCCATGAAAAAAATAAAAATTATAAGTTAAATTAAAAGGAAAACAAACTTCTGATATCTGAAAGGCACTGTTAAGAGAATAATAATACAAGACGCAGACGGAAGAAAATATTTGCAGAACATATATCTGATAAACAACTGTTATTCATAGTATTTAAGGAATGCTTTAAATCTCAACAATTAGAAAACAAATAACCCAATCACAATATTGGCAAATGATCTGAACAGATACCTTAACAAATAAATCATATAGATGGCACATAAGCATCTGAAAAGAAATTCTACATATGTGTCATCAGGGAATTATAAATTAAAGCAAGGAGATACTATTACACACCTATTAAAATGGCTAAAATCCAAAACACTGAAAACCACAAATGATGCCAGGGATGTAAATCAATGGGAACTCCAATTCACTGCTGGTTGGAATGCAAAATACTAGAGGCACTTTGCAGATGGTTTGGCAGTTTCTTATAAAGTTAAATACAGTCTTGCCATATGAGCCAGCAATCACACTGCTAGGTATTTGCCCAAGTTTACTGATAATTTATGTTCCCACAAAAGTTATGTAGATCCCAACAGGTCCTAATTTGGTTTGACACAACCAATTAATAAAGATATTGTTGGGTTTTTCTTGTGGGTTACGATCATTATAAGAAAATACTAAGATGCTATAGGCACCATTAACTTCTGTCTAAAATCTTAAGAAAAAACTGTAAATACTTATCACAAGAAGGCATATAGCTATATTACCAAAAGACAAAATAAACATTAAGGCACAAAAATATTCCTAGAAAGAAAGATTATACTTTTAAAGAGACAAAGGCTCAGTTTATCAGATGTAAATAACAAGTACAAATTTGCACACATTTAATAACCGAGTTTCCAAATACATAAAACAAACCAGCAAAACTACCAGGAAACACAGAGAAGTCTGTAACCACAGTGGGAGAATTTAACATAACATCTCTTAGTAATATAGAATAGACAGAACTTCAATTAAAGAAGAATTGAACAACACAATAAATACATTTGAGCTAACAGATGCATACAAAATACATGATTGATTATAAGGACAAAGTTTTGCTGCTTTCTTTAATTAAAAATAAATCAATGATATTGAAAATTGTCATACTTACTACTTAGTGTTTTCATTTTCACAGGTATAAATTTCTTACTTTGAGACTGGCTTATTGACAATGTAACTTTATGCTTGAGTAAAAGATTTTCATCTAACATATCTACTTTCTGAGCTATAAGAAGGATGCTTTTAACCCATTAAGAAGACAATTGTATTCATTAATTTGTAATTCAAATACATACCAATTATCGAGGAATATTTCCTTTCATGTTCTGAAACATAATCAAATACCATATTGTTGAAATAGTGATGTCTACACATTGTTGAGATAGTGATTTACAGAGTGACTATGTGAAATACAGAAATAATGGGAGTACTTTTCAAGAGAATAGTTTTATAAGGTATTCACAATTTAGGATTAAATTCAATATTTTTGTAACAGATTATCAGTGAGGGAATAAAGAAATGGTAAAGAATACATTCAAAATAAATTTAAAAGAATATCAAAAACACATCAGATAAGAAAGACAAAATACAAATCATTTACCCTCAACATATCAATACTTCCATTAAATGTAAATCTATTAAATGTTCCATTTAAAACACAAAGACTGTTACATTGGATTAAAAAATAACCAACAACAATGCCTTTTGTTTTAAAGTTACACAACTAATTCATAGCAATATGAAAAGATTGAAAGTAAAATGATGAAAAAATTATTCTATGCAAATAATTACATTAAGATACTATGTAAATATTAGGTAAAATGGACTAAAAGCACACAAAAAAGTTATTACAAAATGTCCATCATTAAGACAGAAATTTCAGTTCACTAAGAATATATAACATTTTAAAATTTGTGTATTTATTACATACATATGTATATATCTGCATATAACTTATATTTATTATATACAGTAAAAAAGCCTTAGAAAAATAAAACAAAAATTGGCAGAACTACAAAGAGTAATAGAGAAATAAACAATCACAGTAGTTGAATTTAATATACTTTCCTCACAAATAATAAGCATAGAATCTCAATGAAATTAAGAAAGCACCAACAACATAATTAATCAACTTGACCAAATGGATGACATACATGTACACACATTACAGATGTATCATATATATGTATATATGATACAGTATATAGCATGCATTTATGATTGAATATATATATATTTATGAACTGAAGAAAGAAATATATTAAATATCTTTTAATAATTTTTTTATTTTAAATAATATTTTTAATAATTATACTTACTAGTAAGTCCCACTTTTCTGGTAGCTCCAAGTGTCTTAATTTGAGATGAGCCTTTTGAGATTAAAACTTCATTATCTTCAGGTGAAAGATTTTTACCTGCTTTTTCATCCATTTTCTCAGCTACAAAAATAGAGACTTTTAACTCAATAAAAAGTAAAAGTTAACTCTCTTTATTTTTAATAAAGAACCACTTACAGTTTCTTTCCAGTTTTATAAAATTTAAGCAAATGAACACAATTTAAACAAATGATCAAACACTTCCCCCCCCACACACACACAAAACAAAACAAAACAAAACAAAACAAAATTCTGGTGAATTTTCAAAACAGACTATAAAATTAAATATAAAAATCATCATAGTGCTTTCCTGAAAGTATGTGAAGGTACTTTTGTTACTTTATACACACATTTAGAAAGTTATAATTAGACTTTATTGTACTAAGGGCATTTACATTTTTTAAATACTTAAAAAATTTAAAACATATAGGATTGATATAAAAGTTAGACTGATTAGAAAGTAATAATTCCAAAATAAGGAAATGAAATAGAAAGAAAGCTAGGTCAGGTAGGAAGAATACAGAGCACTCCAAAATATAAATAATTAAATCCAAATGTATCAATAAGTACCATAATTATAAATGGATTGTATGTTATAGGGATAGACAAAGACAGTCATACTAGATTTATAAATAATTTAATTATAGGTTATTTATAAGTGACACTACTAAATAATAATAATACAGAAAATTGGAAACTAAGTAGGTAAAAAAAGATATGTCATGTAAATGTAACCAAAATAAATACACAATAGTTATGTCACTGTCAGACAAAATAGGATTTTGGTCAAAAGATCTTAATGGAGACAGAATAAAATGGCACCTTTCAGAAAAAGAAATCATTGAATTCGTAAGAAATTATCTAACATTTGTATTTTTATGCACCTAACAACAGACAGTATAAGGAAAATTGGCAATATAATGAAAATAGTACTGCAGGAATAAATAGATAAGTCCACAATCATAATGTGAAAATTCAATATGCATCTCTCCATAATTGGTAGGACAAACAAAATTCAAGAAAATCAAGAAATAGGAAATTTAAATAACACAATAAAAATCTGACTTAATAGATGTATGTAAGCTTGTAGCAGAATATACATTCATAAACAAAAGTCTGTTCAAATCAATTGAAATTTTAAATAATTTAATAATCATAATTATCATATTCACTACTGAGTCTTTTCTTTCTAACAGTTTTAAGTGTCAGGCAAAAGATTTTCATCTGATATCTCATCCATTTTCTGGGCCTCAAGAAGAAAGTCATAAAAGCACTAAATAGAGAACTGGATCTGTGGTAGAACTTTTGGATTTACAATATATGTTATTTATCCAACAATATGTTTTGTCATTTTTTAATGATATAAGCAAATCCTGTCTAGTTGAAATATAAATATCATGTGAATATACTTTCACTTGTGTGTATGTAAGCAGTCTTGCTACTTTTACAGAAGCATTAAATATATTTAATTTAGAAATATTATTATAAACATTATTATATATACTTACATATTTAAAATGATTCTTTAGTTTTTTTAGAGTATTCACATTTTAGAATAAAGTCTAAAAATTTTTAATCAGATATGGCTAAGGAAAAACATATAAGGATAAAAAAATACAGAGAGTGAAAAAGTGAAAGAAAAGTAGGAAAAATTACCCAAGAAATGGGGTAATTAAAAGTAGAAATAACTAGATTATATATGATTGAGAACTACTTAAAAGACAAAGAACGAGCTGAATTTTAAGATATTTACACTTATAAGTTTCTTGCAAGAGATACAGCAAAATCACAAAGATACAAGAAACAGGATAGAAAAAAATATATGATGCAAATACCAACCAGAGGTTTATGGAGCTACGTTAATAGTAGATAAAGTAGTTTTGGGGAAAATAAATAAAAACTTCCTAATTAAGACAAAATGTTCTGTCCTTGAAAGATATTATAAATCTTAACTTTATATACCATAAATAATAGAGTGTCATAAGATATAAATCATAAGCTGCCACAACTGCAAGAAAAAATAAATCCCAAAGTAAGATTTAACACATCTAATTCAGTAATTTTAAAACAAAGAGACAAATTATTAATAAGTATCTAAAGTGTGATGGGAATCATTACCAAAGAGCATATGGTTGAAGACATATTCATAAACCCAAAAGTGTTCTCCTGAATTTAATTAAAAATAATTCATAAGATTTACATTTAATTACTTGCTATCAAGATTCATATTTAGTAGTTTCAAGTTTTTTACTTTGAACTTGGTTTCTTAAAAATAAAACTCTCTCCTCAGGAAATTGATTTTCCTGTGACATCATTTCATTGTTTAGCTTTTCAAGAGGAAATGCTAAGGAAAAAAAAAAACATAAATGTTTGAAATGTCTGGATATGCCAAAAAATCATCAAATTTTCTTCCCATGGAAGAAAAAAATCATGTGAATAATTTTCATTAGTGTGCGTGGAAGCCATTTACTTAATAATTACTGACCTTGCAAATACCAACCAAACAGTATTATTAATTTTGCTTTTGTCTCTATCTTAGGATATACATGCCTTATCTATTTTTTAATATTTACTTATTTTTTGAGAGAGAGAAAGAGAGAGAGTGTGTAAGCATGGACAGGCGAGGGGCAGAGAGAGAGGGAGACACAGAATCTGAAGCAGGTTCCAGGCTCTGAGCTGTCAGCACAGAGCCCGATGCAGAGCATGAACCCAGGAACCATGAGATCTGACCAGAGCTGAAGTCAGACACTCAGCTGACTGAGCCACCCAGGTGCCCCAGGATATTCACACTTTAGATCTGAGTGTAAGGTTTCTGTAAAATATATGCCCAAAAAACATATTCATGAACGAAATGAAATCTGATGAGGTTAATTTAAAATAATTTAAAGTTTCCTATAATTACTATACTTACTTTTACGTCTTTCCTTTTTGGAAGTTATTTTTTTCTTTACTTGCACTTGGGATTTTGATGCTGAATCTTGACTCGCAAACATAAGATTTTCATCAGGTATGCCAAAATAAGCTATAGAAAGAGATAGATTTAGTCTATGAACTGGAAAAACAGATCTATTGTGAAATCCCTAGATTTCAAGTTTATAACAAATGCACAGTAGCATTTTCCTTCATTTTTATAAGGTCATGAGTGAATTATTATAATGCTAGAACTGTTATGAAAATGGCTGATTTCAAAACTGTCTCATTATTTCATAAATAAACCTAAGTAACAAATACATTTTATGTTGGTCTTCAGGTATCATGGGTGATTTATACTTAGGCTAATACACAATAATAGACCAAGCAATGAAAACTCATATGCACAAGAGTATTCATTACAGCCTTTTTTGTAATTCCAAAATACTTAAAACCATTTAAATGTTAAAGCATGGAGATTGGCCAAATAAACTGATACATATATCTCAACTACAGAACTGGTATAATATGAATACTTCTATAATGGTAGATAATTGTACATATGTATGTATGTATGTATATATGTATATGTAAGACATTCTTTACCCATCTGCACTGATACATTTGATGCTTGTCTGATGTCATTTTATGAAACACTGGTTGAAATACTGGTGGGCTGGTGCCCTTTTATATTTAGACTCTTGTTTATATTATCACAAGTGAATAAAGGCTTAATTGTGACTTTCAAATTAGTTTATTGTCTGAATTAACCAACTTCATAGCTAGCAGCTCTCAGTAACAAATGATGACAGTGTGGCCCAATTAAACCTCTCACGTTTCTCAATTGGACCTTATGTCAGAATGACACTACTACAGGTCAGAAGTGCCCAATTGTCAAAATCTCCCAAGAACTGTAATCTCACAGATTCAGCTAAAAGATACTTTGAGGTATTACCGGAGAGTTATTGGGCCTTGGTGGATACTTAATGTGTGTCCTATGACTGTGAAATAGTCTTATGATTTGAAATTCCAGCCTGAGGGTATTAATGCTTTCAGTTTTGTTTTCTAGTTATCTTTGCATATTCACAATTTACGTTAGAGTGTAAAGTTTCTATAAAACATATGCTCAAAAGTGTCCTCATGAACCAAAGAAAAAAATCTTCTGATGGGTTTAAAATAATTTAAACTTATCCATAATTATTATACTTACTATGGCGCCTTTTCTTTCTGTAAGTTATTTGTTTCTCTACTTGCATTTGGGGTTGTGACACTGAATCTTCATTCACAAGCATTAAATTTTCATCTGGTACTCCAAAATGAGCTAAATAAAGAGATGCATTTAGTTCACTAAATGGAAAAGCAGATCTATGAAAACTCCAGATTTAAATTTATAACAAGTGTACAATAGCATTTTCTTTTTATAGCTATAAATAAATTGTCCTAATGGTTGATCTGACATGGAAATGATAAGAAAAGTTTAATTGATACTACTGAGGCTGTCTCATTATGTCCTAAATATTCTGAGGCAACAAATACACTTCATAACAGTCTCCACTTTTGGGTTATTTATATACTAGGTTAATTGATAACAATAAACCAACCAACAAAAATGCATATGTACAAGGTCTATTCATTACAATATTGTTTGCAATTGCAAAATATTTAAAACCATCTAAATGTTTAAGAATAGGATATTGGTTGAATAAACTAAGGTGTATGTTATAAATTATGGTATAGTATAATCTATGGCATATTACATGGTATAAACTGCTTTATGTATTTGCATAAAATTAATAAATATTTCTATAAACTGACAAAAAGAGCTAATGTTTAAGTGGAAAAACTCTTTAAAAAAGTGTATCTAGTATGCTAACTTTTGGGTCAGAAAGAAGTAATCAGAAACAAATAGAGAAATAGATATTAAATTCACAAAATAGAGGAAAAATAAACATGAAAATAATACAGTTACTTACCTATAAGAAGATGGGATGGGAGAGAAGTCTAAGGAATGCAAAGAGAAGGACATATATCTTTTGCATAATATTTGCTTTTTGAAGCAGGTTAATGCTCTCTATACATTCCAAAAATAAAATTAAATCAACAAGAATAAGAAGAGGAAGCTAACACTGAATGCAAGTGAAATGACTCTAGTGAAGGGATAAAAATAACAATACTAATCCAAATAAGTCATCAATACAGTGTTTGAAAAATACCCTCAATCTTAGGCAAGAATATAGGGGGCAGATTGCAAGAAAAATCACTAAATCATTTGAATAGACTTATTTTTGTAGTGGTATGTGCTGAGCAGTTCCTTAATGAAGTTGAAGCATTATAGGATTGAGCAACTACATGCTCAGGCTCTTAGCTCCAATAAAGATTAAAGATTAACACTGGAAGAAAGAATATACACATATGAAATGGAGGAAGGCAAGAATGAGACATGAGAGATTAGAATTGAAGGTGTCCAAGAGTCCTCATGATTTCTAAAACATGTATATGCACAATATGCATGTATATGTTCACATGCACATGTATGCATGAACGTGTGTGTGTGTGTGTGTGTGTGTGTGTATCTCAATATATATTAGTATAAGTGTATAAATTATGGAGTGCAGATCCAAGTTAAAATCCTATGTGTAATCTTTCAGGTTCAACCCATAGAAAATTACAAATTTTTTACCTGGCAGTTATCATATGATAAAGCTTCCTACTCCACACTAGGCCTAAAACACAGCTGGTGTGCTGATCTTTGCAAGGAAGTACAATCATGTATTCAGGCCTCTCCAGGTCAGCATTCCCTAGACCAGCTGTTCCATTCATAGACTTCAAATGAGGCGCTGTGCTGTTCAGGTGACTCTGCTTGGGCTACCTTCCTGGGGAAGCCTTGAGGACAACTTTCTCCTTTCTGACTTAGTTTTCAGTACTTTTCCACTCCTAGCCCTCCCCAAGTCCCTCCATATCCTGGCGCCATAAAATGGCAAGAGCCTTTTGTTTGAGGATCCTTCAGCAGTGAGAGACAATCTCCCTCTGCATTTGTGATGAACATCTAACACTCCCCTGGTTCCTTTAATGGGGAAAAATGGAACATTGTTAAAGTTGGTCCTTTCCTGTTTTGACTCTTGCTTATAAAATATCATAGTAATTAGATAAAGTAATTAAATTACTTTCAGTTTGGCTTATTAATTGACCAACTCAACAACTGTCAGTGCTTTCTCTGACAAATTGGTGAACTGAGCAGAATGGTTAATAGAGTACACTGACTTTCTATCTAGAAGGCAAACACCCTCAACTTCCCATAGGGCACTTTTGAGAGGTATTAGAGAAATCCATCAGACACTCTCCAGTGATGTTAGTGGGTCATTTTCAAGAGTCTGAGAGTTCCATGGGTACTTCATCAGCCATGCCAATAGAACTCAGAAAATACTAGTGGATCCTGGGGGTGTTTTGGGTAGTGGTAGCAACTGGTTACATAACTTTTTCAGGTATTAGGGGGATCACTGGTGCTTCCCTTTAGCCTCTAATTCCTTGGTCAAACTCATATGGTGGTCCAAAATACAGATCCAAAAGAGAGACTCTAGGAAAGCTAGAGAAGTAATTCCCTAACTACTGATACAGTCCTTCAGTGATGACAAGAAAATTCATCAGAGACTCTGAATGCTGAGTTGTACCCAGTTACCATTGTTAGGTGTAAATATGGTTCTGGCACCAAAAGACAGCCTACAACACAGCAAGTTTTTGTTAAGATTCATACCTGAAATAAAAAAAGAACAAAGATCTCTTTGGGATCACTTTGTTTGGTAATCTGATGCTCTTAGAGACTTGGATAGTTTGTCTCCTTAATGAAGGGGGTAATCTTGTTAAACTTAGTGAGAGTGGCACCTCGAGGGTATGACATTAAAGACCCCCACTTCCAGAGTACAATAACAGCAGCCACTTTGCCTAAGGAAAAACAGGAGGATGGCACTGGGTTGGAAGAATGCAACCACTCAACACCATCTACATATTCAACTGGATAGTATATTGACTCTGAGAGATTTGGCCCACACATGATGAGGTCTTTGGCACTGAACAACATGGATGAATCATCCTTCCATGGATATAGTTTCCTGTGAGCCACCCTACTGGTCTCTTAGATGTACAAATGAGGTTTGTTCATCCAGTTCTTATGGGTTATTGAACTCAATTAAACCTCCTTAAAGGTCATGTTGATCAGTTTGAGACATAATCCAGATCTTCACTGACAATTATTGAGTTTGTAAAACATGGCTCCTGCCCAGATAGCAAAGACTGACCAGAAGAAAGAGTGATGTAAAAATGGTAAGCCTGTGTCCTCCCCTAGACCATTTAGGGTAGGGTATCCCAAAGAAATCTCTAGATCTGGTTACTCAACAGTAGGTTCCTAAAGAGGAGACTGATAAGCTTTGTTACCAAGGGACTCATGGTCAAGTAGTGGGTGGCCTGTGGCTCCAGCAGGCTGCTCAATTAGAGTCTTCAGGATGATCCTCTTATGATTAGTACATGTGCTATTCTTTCTGTGCCTCCCAGAGAATCTAGGGCTGAATTATGGAGCCCTGTCAACTTTAAACAGATGTCTCAGCTTTCAAAAATATGCAAGACTAAGGGTTGGGCCAAGGTCCCAGAATCCCTAGTGGAAAATAATGGTCCTGTACCAAGTTCAGAACTCAATTTATTAGTCCTTCTGGATATTGGTGCATAATTAGCTGTGATCTCCACAATCCTTCACACTATAATGAAGGGGTTATGGGGTAAAACTGTGCCCACTCCTGCCAAAAAGTATAGAATTCTTATCCCCGATTACTTCAGAATGTGACCTTATTTGGAAATAGGGTATTTAAAAAGGTAATCCAGTTAAAATGAGGTCATTATACTAGGCCTTAATCTGATATAAATGGTATCTTTATAAAAACAAGAAACTTGAGCACAGAGACAGACACATATATAGGGACAACACCATATGAAGATGAAGGCACAGATCAGGGTGATGCATCTATAAGAGAAGAAATGTCAAATATTGCCAGAAAACCACCAGAAGGTAGGAAAGAGGCATGAAACAGATTTTCAATCAAGGTTTCAGAAGAAAACATCATGACCAACATCTGATTCTGGATTTTTACTTGCTGACTGTATGACAATAGTTTTTTGTTCTTTAAGCCACTCAGTTTATGGTATTTTGTTATGCCAGTTTAAGCAAACTAACACAGATTTTTGGATCAGGAAGTGGGCTACTGCTGTAACAAGTACAAAAAAATGTTGAAATGTCTTTGGAATTGGGTAATGGGTAGGAAACTACGAGAGTTTTGAACAGCATGATAAAAACAAAAAAACTAGGGGTGCCTGGGAGGCTCAGTCAGTTAAGTGTCTGACTCAGTTTCAGCTCAGGTCAGGATCTTAGTTTTGTGAGTCTGAGCCCAACATCAGGGATTCTCTCTGTCTCCCTCTGTCTCCTGCCTTCCCCCAATTTATGTTACCTTTGTCTCTCTCAAATAAATAAACTTAAAAAAAAACCTAGATTACCTTAAAAAGATTGTTGGAAAAATGGACATTAAAGGTGATTCTGGTGAGGGCTAAGAAAGAAAGGGGGAGAGTTTTACAAAAAGGTTTTATTATCTTAGGCAATATATATATCATCATGAAGAGAATGTTGTTAGAAATACGAATGATAAAAGAAGTTCTAATAACATTAAAAGGGTTATTTACCATATTCAAGTGGCATTTATTCAAGGATGGATCAACATCTGCAAATCAATCAATGCGACACATCACATTAACAAAATGAAGGATAAAAATCATATGATTACCTCAATAGATGCAGAAAAATCTTTTGACAAAATTCAACATCCATTCATGATAAAAACTGTCAACAGAATGCTTATAGAGGGAATTTATTTCAACATAATAAAGACCATATATGATAATCCCACAGCTAATAAGATCAACAGTGGAAACCTGAAAGGTTTTTCTCTAAGATTAGAAACAAGACAAGGATCTGTACTCTTACAACTCTATCAGAAAGAGAAATTAAGAAAATTCCATTTATAATAGCATTCAAAACAATAAAATACCTTGGAATAAATTTTACTAAGGAGTCAAAAGACCCATACCCTAAAAACTATAAGACATTGATGAAAGAAATTGAAGAAGACAAAAATAAATGGAAAGATATTCCATGCTCATGGATTGAGAGAACTAATATTGTGAAAATATTCACACCACCTATAGCAATCAAGAGATTCAATGCAATCCTTATCAAAATTCCAATGATGACTTTCAGGGAAGATGGCAGAGTAGAAGGACCCTAAGCTCACCATGTCACAGATACAACTGGAAAACACTCACATCAGGGTAGGGAGGGCAGAGATGCAGAGGTGAGCTAAAGGGACCCATAGGACTGTCCACAGGAGCAAAGGGCACTGCAGGTGAGGAGACAGGAGAGAAACAGCCTATCACACTGGGGAGCCCAAATGGCAAAGACAAATCCCTATAACATTTGGCTTTGAAAACCAGACAGGCTGAATTTTGTGAGTTCTTGTAAACAGTGGGACTTAAGACCTGAAACTTTAAAAAGTATTGGGCTCGGCTCTCTGGGAGCTGGGAGGGTGAAAGGAAACTGAATCCCTGCCCTAAAAGAGACAGCACAGCACACAGCCCTGCAGAAATACAGCATAGAAACAGCAGTTTGGAAAACACCTGGGCCATTAAGTAGGAATATTTATTTACTTATCCCAAAGCATGTGCTGGAGGGGCAGAGATCCTTGGGAGACTCTCCAGGAACAAACGACCTACCCACAGCCATTTCTTTTCCCACCCTCTAGCCTAAACACATGGTCACCTTTGTGAACCAGCACTACCCTAACACTTGATTCCTAAATTGCTAACACCATACATCCTGTCCACAGGCTTCTGAAGATCTTCCCCCTCCAATATACTGTTGACCAGAGCCCATCCAAAGTGATGTCATAAGACTTTAATACGTAAGCAGCCCTGATTGGGGCCAGCACCACTCCAGTGACTCTTCCCCCTGAGGAGAGAACAGTACAATCCCAGCAGTGGGTGGGGTAGTCCGCACCCACCAATGAAAGCTTCACAGGAGACAACACAGGGAACACACCCTGCAGTTCAATGATACTGCATCTCTGATAAATGCCAGGTCTAACTCAACTCAAGCCTAAGGCAGCCCCAGACTGGATCACTAACACTACAGGGACCAAACACTGGCCACAACAGGTAAAAATTCATGTAACTTCTCAGCCACAATAGCAGAGCACATGCAACACACATAGGAGATACCTCTGAAGTGCCAGGTTCAGGTGAACAGAGGACACTGCCCTGCAGGGCACTATAGAAACCCTTCTTCATAAGGCCACTACTTTCAAGTGTAGGAGATATAACTGACTTTCCTAGCACAGGGAAACAGACAAAATGAGGAGACAGAGGAATATGTCTCAAATAAAAGAACAGGACAAAATAGGTGAAGATTAAGAGTACACTTATCTTGAGAAGCACTGATTGATCTATAGAATTATTAAATCACTATATTGTACACCTGAAACAAATATAACAATGTATGCTAACATTACTGAAATCAAAATTCAAAATTTTTTTTAAATTCCTATGGCATTTTCATAGAAATAGAACAAATGATCTTAAAATTAAATGGAGCCACAAAAGATCCCAAACATTCAAAGTAATCTTGAGAAAGAACAAAGCTTGAAGCATCACACTTGCATATTTCAAACTATATTACAAAGCTATAGCAATCAAAACAATATAGTATTGTCATAAAAACTGACACATATCAATGGGACAGAATTGGGAGCCCAGAAATAAGCCTGCACATATACAGTCAATTAAACTATGAACAGAGCCAAGAATATACAATGGGGAAACACAGTCTCTTTTTATTTTTAATTTAAATTTTAGTTAATATACAGTGCAATATTGGTCTCAGGAATATAATTCCATATTCACCACTTACATACAACATCCAGTGCTTATCACAAAAAGTGCCTTCCCTGATACCTATTCACCCATCTAGCCCATCTCCCACCACCTTCCCTCCATCAACCCTCAGTTTTGTTCTCTATCGTTAAGAGTCTCTTATGGTTTGTTTCCCTCTCTTCTCCCCCACCCTTCCCATATGTTCATCTGTTTTCTTTCTTAAATTTCACATATAAATAGAAACATATTATATTTGTCTTTCTTATTTCACTTAGCATAATACATTCTAGCATCCTCCACATCATTGGAAATGGCAAGATATCATTCTTTTTGATGACTGAGTGTATACACATACATACATATACACTACATCTTCTTTACCCAATCATCAGTAGATAAACATCTGGGCTCTCTCCATATTTTGGCTATTGCTGATAGCGCTGCTAAAACATTGGAGTGCATGTACTCTTTCAAATCTGTATTTTTGTACCCTTGGGGAAATACCTAGTAGTGCAATTGTTGGGTTGTAGGGTAGTTCTATTTTTAGTTTTCTGAGGAACCTCCATACTGCTCTCCAGAGTGGCTGCAACAGTTTGCATTCCCACCAACAGTGCAAGAGTTTTCCCCTTTTTCTGCATCCTCACCAACACCTGTTGCTTCTGGTGTTGTTAATTTTAGCCATTCTGACAGGTATGAGGTGGTATCTCATCATGGTTTTGATTTTTATTTCTCAAATGATGATTGATTTTGAGCATTTTTTCATGTGTCTGTTAGCCAGCTGGATGTCTTCTTTGGAAAAGGGTCTATTCATGTCTTCTGTACATTTTTTAACTGGGTTGTTTGATTTTTGTGTGTTGAGGTTGATGATTTTTATACATTTTAGATACTAACCTTTTATCTGATGTCACTTGCAAATTTCTTCTCCTATTCCGTTGGGAGTTTTGTTGATTGTTTCCTTTAATGTGCAGAATATTTTTTATCTTGATGAAGTTCTAGTAGTTTATGTTTGCTTTCATTTCCCTTGCCTCAGGTGACCAGTCTAGAAAGAGGTTGCTCCAGATGAGGTCAAAGAGGTTACTGCCTGTGTTCTCCTCTAGGATTTTGATGGTTTCCTGTCTCACATTCAGGTCTTTCAGTTAGAATTTATTTTTTGGTTGGTGCAAAAAAGTGGTCCAGTTTCATTATTTTGCATGTTGCTTTCCAGTTTTCCCAGTACCATTTGTTTAAGAGACTGTCTTTTTTTCCATTGGATATTCTTTTCTGCTTTGTTGAAGATTAGTTGACCATATAGTTGTGGGGCTATTTCTGGGTTTTCTATTCCATTCGACAAGTCCATTTTTGCCAGTATCATACCTTCTTGATGATTACAGCATTGTAATGTAGCTTGAAATCCAGAATCTTGATACCTCTAGTTTTTTCTTTATCAGGATTGCTTTGGTTATTTGGGGTATTTTGTGGTTCCATACAAATTTTAGGATTGTTTATTCTAGCTCTGTGAAGAATTGTGGTGTTATTTTGATAGGGATTTCATTAAATGTGTAGATTACTTTGGGTAGTATAGACATTTTAACAATATTTTTCTTCCAATCCATGAACATGTAATGTTTTCCCATTTCTTTGTGTCCTCCACTTACTTTCACAAATCTTCTATAGTTTTCAAAGTACAGATCTTTTATCTCTTTAGTTAGGTTTATTCCTAGGTATTTTATTGTTTTTCATGCAATTATAAATTCCTTGATTTCTTTTTCTGCTGCTTCATTATTGGTATATAGAACTGCAACAGATTTCTTCACATTGATTTTATATCCTGAGTCTTTGCTGAATTCATGTATTAGTTCTAGAAATTTTTTGGTGGAGCCTTACTGGTTTTCTACATAGAGTATCACATCATCTACAAATAGTGAAATTCTGATTTCTTCCTTGCTGATTTGTATGCCCTTTATTTCTTTTTGTTGTCTGATTGCTGAGGCTAAGACTTCTAGTACTATGTAAAATAGCAATGGGGAGAGTGGGCACACTTTTCTTGTTCCTGACCATGGGGGATAGTCTCTCAGGTTTTCCCCACTGAGGATAATATTAGTTGTGAATATTTCATACATGATCTTTATGATGTTATGTTCCATTTTTCCCTATTTTGTTAAGGGTTTTTTTTTTATCAATAATGGTTTCTGACAATGGATTTTGACAATAATGTCAAATGTTTCTTCTGCATGTTGACAGGATCATATGGTTCTTGTCCTTTCTTCTATTAATGTGGTGCCTCATGTTGATTGATTTGTGAATATTGAACCAGCCCTGCAGCCCAGGAAAAGTACCGCTTGATTATGGTGAATAATTTTTTAAGGTGTTGTTGAATTTGATTTGCTAGTATCTTATTGAGAATTTCTGCATCCAGGTTCATCAGAGATATTGGTAATTCTTTTTAGTAGGGCCTCTGTTTGGCTTTAGAATTAAGGTAACACTGGGTTCATAGAATGAGTTTGGAAGGTTTTATTCCATTTCTATTTTTGGAACAGTTTGAAAAGAATAGGTAATAACTCTTCTCGAAATGTCTGTTAGAATTCTCCTGGGAGGTCATCTGGCCCAGGACTCTTGTTTGTTTGGAGATTGTTGATTACTGATCCAATCTCTTTGCTTGTTATGGATCTGTTCAAGTTTTTTATTTCTTCTATTTCTTCCTGCTTCAGTTTTGGTGGTTTGTATGTTTTTAGGAATTTGTCCATTTCATCCAGACTGCCAAGTTTGTTGGCATATAATTTTCATAGTATTTTCTTATAATTCTTTGTATTTCTGTAGTGTTGGTTTTGATCTTTCCTCTTGCATTTGTGATTTTATCTATTTGGGTTCCTTTTTTTAATAATGTGGCTAGTTTTATCAATTTTATTCTTTCAGTGAATCAGTTTCATTGATCTTTTCTTCTGCTGATCTCTGCAACAGGGTTCCTCTGGAGTCTTCTGTGTTTCTTTCAAGCCCAGCTAGTATTCTTATGACTGTTGTCATAAATTCTTTTTCAGTTATCTGATCTCAAAACAGCTGTGTTTGAGGGACCAGGAATCTTTAGGGTCCCCCTAATTTTCCACCATCATAAGTCCTTTGACTGTCTCTTTAAAAAACAGTGTTGCACCCCCCCCCCACCAAATTGCTTCATGAAAATGAAGAATATGTAGTTGAAAACTGGAGGAGAGTTAATCCTTGTATAAAGTAGTAGAGAACTTGACTGAACTATGTTCTGTTGGGTAGAAAGTAGAACTTGTAAGCAATAAATGTGGATATTTAGTTGAATTTTCTAAGCAATGTGTTTAAGGCATGGTTTGATTTCTTTGTTGTTATAGGAAAATGCCAAAGGAAAGAGATAAATTGAAGAAAATATTTTAAGCAAAAAGAACCAGAACATGAAGATTTAGAAAATTCTCAGCCTATTTATATTTAAAGCAAAAAGAAAGAAAGCATGCTTTGAAGTCACAACCCAATTTTCTGGCTAGACAACTGTTTTTATAAAGAAATTTTGGATGTGAGTTGTGGATCTAATCAACTATTACAGCAGAAGCACTGCCAGCCTGGACCAAAGGGAACAGAGATAGAATAAAATGAAGGAAGGCTGTCAGACTACTGTAAGACTTTTTAGAGAAAAAAGTGAATTGATAAAGCCATTCTATGATGAAATATGCTATTCTACAAGAAAAGGGAAGAATAACTCCAAAGGGTAGTTCAAACATCACTGGAGCTACCACTGCTACCAGAGGCCGAGGGCAAAGGCCAAAGGGTTAGGCTGTTGTCTCTTCTGTTCCAAGGAGTGGGGCTGCCACCCATAGCTAAAGTAGGGCCAAACTCCAGATTTCTAAGGGAATAGTGCATGAAGCTAATAGGAATTATTCTCAAGCCTTGAAATCTAACCTAATCTAATTCTCAAGATTTGAAAACTGGCTTAAGACCTATGGCCTCTTTTTTCCTTCTAATTTCTTCTTTTGGGAATAGAAATGCCTATTCTATGCCTGTCCCACTATTGTATTATTGGGAGAATATAATTTGATGTTTAGTTTTACAGGTTCTCAGATGGAGAAGAATTTTGCCTCAGGATTAAACATACTCCAAGTATTACCCATAACTGGATGACTTAGATGATGATATTTGGGACTTTGAGTTGATGATATTTAGGTGAGATGCTGGAGTTAAAACTGGGGACCTAGGAATGAGGTGAGTATATTTTGCATGTGAGAAGGACATGGATATTTAGAAGCCAGAATAGATTGTTATGGGTTGAACTGTGTTCTCCTCCAACACCAAAAATACGTAGAATTCCTAACCACAAGAAACTCAGAATAAATACCTTGTCTTTATAAAGATAATCAAGTTAAAGTGAGGTCACTAGAGTGGTCCTTAATCCAATATGAATGGTGTCATCAAAACAGGATATTTGGAAAAGGGACATGCACATGGGGAGAACACGATGTGAGGATGAAAGCAGAAATAAGAGCCTCTATAAGGCAAGGAAAACAAAATATTACCAGCAAACTATCAACAGCTAGAACAAAAACATTAAACAGACTCTCAGTAACAATCCCTCAGATGGGACCATCACTGATGACACCTTGATATCAGAATTCCAACCTCTAGAACTTTAAGACAGTAATATTCTGTTGTTTAAGTTATCCAGTTTGTGGTCCTTGGTTATGGAAGCCCTGGGAATCTAATACAAAGGAGAAACAGATAACACTTTCTGTTTTGGTGTCTGAGTCCAAGACCACCAGCACCTTTACCAGATACAACTGTGTGTGAGTCACATTGGACCATTACAGACCTCCATTGTTATGACCTCCACTAATGAATATGTATTGATATAGATGTTTTGCCCAAGGGTACCTCTGACTGAATTCACTCCCAAGCCATCAAGGAAATTACTGCAGTTAGAGCCATTTTATGGGGCATGTGAGGACCATGAACCTATTCTGCTAACAGTGCCTAGAGTGCTAGTGTCTATCCCCAAAAAATCAATTAACTAGGGGAGAAAAGATATAAATACCTTCATTTATGAGCTTCATGAACCCAAAGTTTTCTGTGAGACTAGTTCTCCATTCAGTAGTTCCGTCTGGCCTGTGTACATGGTCCCAGGTACACAGAGAGTCAATTGATTGTGGCTCAGTGACATAGTACAGCCCTGTGCACTAATAAGTAACTGATGATGGGACTGTCACAGAGGGTATTGCCCAAGATAAAGGAAATCAGTGTGCAATAATTGACTTCTCAGACTCCTTTTTCATCCTCACCATCCATATAGATGATCAGAATCATTTTACACTTCTATGGAATGAATCACAATGTACAACTAAAGTCCATAAGTCTACCTATTCTCCCGCTGTCATCAATGGATAGGGCATAACCTAGAAAAAATCTCACTCCTAGAGGGAGCATAAATTTCTACTATGTTGATGATGACATTTTCCTGGTGGGTCCAGACAAGGGCAACATAAAATGACTGCTGCCTTGTTAGCCTACAAGTAGCAACACAGCTAGGCCATTACTACAAACAAGGTAGAAAGACTTAAAATCCAGGATATGATCTAGAAAGAGGCACCACATCTTATTCTAGAGGAGGAAATTGCCAAGCCTTTGGTCCACTATATCTCAACA
This sequence comes from Lynx rufus, assembly GCF_022079265.1. Classification (NCBI taxonomy): domain Eukaryota; kingdom Metazoa; phylum Chordata; class Mammalia; order Carnivora; family Felidae; genus Lynx; species Lynx rufus. Next base: position 29,664,233 of record NW_025814889.1, on the reverse strand, counting down.
TATACAAAGAGTCCTAGTGATTTTGGAACTACTCAGCTACTGGTTTATTCATATTTTCCAAACAGGGATCTAATGGCATCCATCTTGGGTTACCAGTAAGGTCACTATTTTTGATTAGTCCCGTAACCAACAGAATGCCTATTTTGACTAGGGAACTCCCAATGAGTAAGTGAGAATAATAGGTGGTAAGACTGCTGACCAGAATCATATTTCTAGATTCACTTGTGTTGGTCATGTTGATTATCAGTCTCAATCAAACCTCTTCATAAGATCATGTCAATACATCTACAACACAATCTATAGCTTAACTGACACATTTCAGGACATGGTAAAAGTGTCTATTGCCTAGAGAAAAAACATTGACCAATGGAGAGAATGTCATGAAAATAGCAACTCTGATGAAAATCCAGGCAATGGCCTTACAGAAGTCATCTTTGAATCTAGTTGCCAAACAATGGGGTCTCTGAAAGGAACAAATTGGTGGGCTCTCTACCAACAACTCATGGCTAGGTTGTGAGTCATGAGGTTCCCACATAGTAATGGCTACTATGACTAATACAAGTGCTATTCCTTCCAAATATCCCAGTGAACCTTGAGACTTGTGTAGTTTACTTCCTTGATGAAAGGGGTAATCTTTTAAAACTTAGTGAGAGTGACACTTTGTGGGGTCCATCAATACAAACCCTTCCTCCTTTTACCCAGACCTCTAAGCTTTCAGAAATGAACATGACCAGAAGTTAGACGTACTCAAGGCCATTATGTTTCTAGTGGGGACCTGAGGACCTATGCTAAGGTCAGAGTACAAAGTAGAGGTGGTAAAAAATTACATTTCTTGGTCCTTTTGGATACTGGTGAACAAATTACTGTGACTCCACAATCTCTGACACAAGATTGAGGAGGAAACATAATTCTGAGTGGTCTGAGGCCACCAACACCAGGCCTCTTTTCTAGACCCAAGTATGGATGAATTCCTTTGGGCCACCCCCATTATTATGGCTTTTACTGCCTAATACATCATTGCTACTTTCTATACCAACCAGTGCTTGCATTTACCCCTAACCTCTGATCAGATTTTCTGAAGGTAGGTTATTTTAGTGGGGTATATGTAAGATCATCACCTACCAAACTACTGGCACCTAGGACCACTGTCTTCCAAACACAATGCCAAAAGCCTAGAGAAGCCTAAAAAAGGGATAACTGCTCTCACTGTTAAACTTTAAAAACCAACAAAATATGCAAATCATTTCTCTATCCACTGGTTCCACTTGGCCTATGTGCAAAACCTCTGAAGTCTAGGCTTTAAATTGATTAGGGCTATGCAATGTGTCAGTGCTGCCTTTGGCACCAGTTGTGACAGTTATAGAGGCTATTGCCCAAAGTGAAGGAACTTACTATACTACAATTAACATCACAAATGTCCTTTTCAGCATTCCCTCTCCATGCAGATGGTCAGGATTAATTTGTTGTATATAGAATGGATTGCATTATACCACAAATGTCCTTCCACAACACTCCCTAAATTCCCTAATTATCTGTAACCAATGCTTGAAAAAGTCCCTGGAAAAAGTCCCACTCCTGGAGGGAGTGCTAGATTTCCAATCTATTGATCAAATCATCTCAGTAGGCCATTATTATCAACCTAAAACCAAAGAAAAATGTCTGGGCATCCCAGAGAAGCCAATTGTCGTGCTTTGGGTCCACTGTTCCCTCCAAATAAAAAATAATCTGATCATTTGTTAGACTGTTCAGATACTGCTACACTCTTACAGGGATAAGAGCACCCATCTGTCAGGTTACCATAAAGACCTTTGGCTGGGACTCTACTGGACAGGATCCCCTTGGAGATCCTTCAACTGACTATCTTAGCTTCCCATTTTCTGAGCCCCTCTGATTTCCATTTGCTGTTTCAGTTACAGATCTCAGCAACATCTAATTTTGCCTGCTAGAGCCTATGGAAGAAGTCACAACAGGTCACAGGCACCCCCTTGGACTTTGGGTCTACAAGCTTCCAAAAGAGTGCATATCCTTTATGTGACAATTATTTGTTTTGGTGAAAACTGAGAACATGACTTTGGTTATGTAATAATCTTCTGATAAGAAATTCGAACCAAAACACATTAATATATTTCCTTTTGTTCTCTAGTTATATTAGGTTATTCACACTTTAGGCAAAGTTTAAAGTTTCTATAAAATACATGCTCAAATACATATTAACAAACCAAAGAAAGTTCTCATGCATTTAATTTAAACCAATATAGGGGTGCCTGGGAGGCTCAGTTGGTTAAGCATATGACTTCGGCTTAGGTCATGATCTCAGCTCAGGTCATGATCTCGGAGTTTGTGAGTTTGAGCCCCACATCAGGCTCTGCATCGGGCTCTGTGCTGACAGCTCAGAGCCTAGAGCCTTCCTCAGATTCTGTGTCTTCTCCTCTCTTTGCTCCTTCCCTGGTTGCACTCTGTGTCTCTCTGTCTCTCTCAAAAATAAATAAACATTAAAAAAATTTTTTAAACAATATAAAGTTATCTGTAATTATTATACTTACTACTGATTCTTTCCTCCATGGATTTTTTTTGTTTTTTAAATTGTACTTGGGTTTTTGACACTGAGTCTTGATGTTTAAGCTTAAGATTTTCATCTAGCACTTCATTAAGAGCTACATAAAGAGAGAAATTAATAATAAAACAGATCTACTGTAAAATCTCTAGATTTCAAATTTATAACAAGAGAACAGTAACATTTTCTCCCATTTTTATAAATTAATAAATAAATTATCATAATACTAGATCTAATAGGAAAATTCTGAGAACATTTTTAATGGATGTGTATTGAAGATGTTTCTTTATTTTATAAATATTCTGGACACCAAGTATGCTTATATTAGACTCTAATTTTCTTAGGTTATTTATACTTTAGGTTAAAACATTCAGACACCAACCAATGAAAATGCATATGCACAAGATTAGTCAATAGGGAAATTTTCCTTATTAGGGAAAATAAGGCCTTATTTGTAATTGCAAAATATTCAAAACCATCTAAGTGTTCAAACAGATTTGTTGAAAAAACTGATATATATACCATAAACAATAGTATATGTAAATCAAACTATTATGCTATATACCTTAAACTTATACAATGATGTATGTCAGTTATTTCTCATTAAACTGGAAAATTCATATAGTACCAATTATGATACATTATGGTGTGCATATGTTTGCGTATAAATATATAATATATATGGTATATAGGGAATGTAATGTGGTGCAAATAACTGTACATATAGTGATATATCCCCTTCCCATCTAAGCTAATATATCCAACCCTTGCCTGATATCATTTCATGGGGAAATGAAATATTGGCTGACACACTAGTAGAGCCAGTGCCCTTTTATGTTTAGATTTCTGCTTATATTTTATAATAAGTGAATAAAGCCTTAATTTTTACTTTCAATTTGGCTTGTTGTCTTAAGTTACTTCCTTCACATCTGGCAGCTCTCTCTTGGTGACAAATGGTGACAAGCAAGGTGGCTCAATTAAGCACAGTTTTTCTGGAAAAGTAAAAAGCATGAAGATACTCCAGGACGTTTTAAGATGTTAAAGAAGTCTATGAGATTTCTTGGAGAGTACCAGCTGATTATTTTCTAGAATCTGAGGGTCCAACAATGCACTTTGCCAGCCATATCAACGAATCACGGAATGCTATGGGCCACTCTTGGAGAGCACTAGTAGATTGATTATACACAATTTTTATGCTTGAGAGGTAACAGTGGTGCTTTACTTCAGCTCCAAACTCCATGGCCAAAATGCCTGATGGGCCAAATTAGAGATTCAACAGAGGGGCTCTGGGAAATCTAGGGAATCAATTCCTTGGCTAATGTTACTGTCCTCTGATGATAAGATGAAAAATTGTTACACACTTTAAAAGTTTTAATTTATTTTTAATTATTTTGAGAGAGAGAGAGAGAGAGAGAACACACACACAAGCAGGGGAGGGGCAGATCGAAAGAGGGAGACAAAGAATCCCAAGCAGGTTCTGTGCTGTCAGCGCTAAGCCTGACTCAGGGCTCAAATTCACAAACCATGAGATCATGACCCGAACCAAATCAAGAGTCACATGCTTAACTGACTGAGCTACCCAGGTGCCCCAAGAAGGTAATCTTCTTTAACTTAGGAAGGGACAGTGGTACTTTGTGGGGTTCACCACTATAGTACCCTCCTTCAGAATAGTGTTACCACAGAAAACTTGACAGAGACTGACCCAAGTTGTTTTTCTTCCTCAGCTGGAGATGTTTGGGCTCTGACAGCTTTGGTCCACTCATGATGGGTTCCCTATGACTAAAATACATGTTTGGACCACGACTGCAGAGGCACTAGCAGCTCTGCAAACTACTGGCGGTCCCTTAGTTCTACAATGAGAGAGTAAGATTAGTGGATGATAAGATTGTTAGCAAGATTCTAGGTTCATTAATGCCACTCCTGCTGGTTATCAAGGTGAATTAAACCTCCTCATAAGGTCAGGTCAATTAGTGAGTGACATAACCCAGATCACAAATGACACATTTTTGGACAGGGAAAAAGCAACTACTGCCAAAATAACAAGGAGAGACCATCAGATAGAGTGACATAGAAATAAATAATCAGGCATATACTCCTAGAAGATTTGGGTAAGAACTTGCTCAGAGATCTCTGGGTCTTGTTACTAAACAATGGGAGTCAAAAGAAAAGATAAATGGACTCTCCACTGAGAAACTCTTGGTCAAGTAGTGTTCTAATAGAAGACAAACAGCAATCTCCCTAGAGACTGCTCAGTGATGATACCTCTGCTAATACAAGTGTCCTTCTCCCGGTGAATTATAAAATGAATCAAAGAGCCCTATAAATTTTTACCCAAACTTTTTGGCTTAAAAAAAAGACTATAAAATGACAATGTCCTTATGTCCGCAGTGAGAAACGGAGGCTGTATGCCAAAGTCAAATTTCAAAGTAGACTGGGGAGAATTACATTTCTTGGGGCTTTTGGATAGTGGTACACAGGTAGGTGACTGTAACCCCCAGAATCCCTGGCATAAAAATGAAGGAGAAATTGATAATACTCACTGGTTTTCTGTCTGAAGCCACCACCACCAATACCCTCACCCAGACTTGACTATGGGCATGGATCCTTTGGGGCTACCACATATCACCATTGTGATGGTGCCCACTCCTGAATGGATTTTTGTTATAGATGTATTGTATTGTTTATGTGCACCCCTGAATGCATTCACACTAAACCCTGAAGGGAATTGCTGCAGTTAGCATCATTTTAATGGGGCATATAGAAGACTATAAACTTACCAGACTACCAGCATCTAGTGCTTTTGTCTCTTAAAAACGATATCAATGGTCTTAGGGATAAAAGAAAATAATTGCTCTTATTGTTGTGCATAAGGAAGCCAAGGTTCACCATCTGGCTTTTGAAAAAGGCCTTGGGTGCCTGAACATAATCAATTATTGGTGGCTCAACTGTGTAGTACAGCCTTTGGCACTGGCACTACCTGACATTATAACTGTCATAGAGGTTAATGCCCAAGCTGAAGGAAATAAGTATGAGGTATTTTATATTACAAATGTCCTTTTTAGCATCCCTGTCCATACAGATCAGTTTGTCTTATGTGCAATGGGTTGCAATTCACCTTTAAGGCCATTCCACAAGACCATGAGCTGGAAAAAGTCCTATTCTTAGATAGAGCATTACTCTTCCACTATACTGATGACATCTTCCTAGTTGGCCCAGGCAAGGGCATAATCCAACAAGGACTGCATATCATGTTGACCATATAGAACAACATGCATGGGTCATTAATACAGACAAGGCAGAAGGACCTATGACCCATGTAAAATTTCTGAGAATAAACTGGGAAAGGACAGTGTGTCTTACTCCAGAGGAAGAAAATTCCAAGGTTTAGTAATGTTCAGGCTCTTAGCTCCAATAAATACAAAAGATACCCAGTGATTGGTGGCACTCTTCAGCTAATGGTGGTCACACATTCCCTACATGTCTATCTTGATGGTGACACCCACCAATTAGATTACCAAAAAGACTTCTACCCTGAGTGGAACATGACAACATGCCCTGAAATTTCTTCAACTGACCACATAGGCCATCCTTCTCCTTACTCCTTCTAATTCATTTTGCTTTTTGAGTTACAGGTCTCAGCAGCCTCTGTTTGCCAATTGAAATATGTCAGAGGTGCCCGTTCAGCTTTTGGACCCAATATCCTGTAGTTGATTGAAAGTAAACACGGTTTGAGAGACTATTAACTAATTATTGGGCATTAGTGGGCACTGAGCTCAAGAGCCATGACATGAAATCATCTTATAACTAGACATTCCAAACAAATGTTAAATGGCTTTTATTTTATGATATGCACATTTTAGGCCAAAGTGTAAATTTTCTATAGATTATATGCTCAAATACATATCCATGAAGTAAAGAAAAAAAAAGATCTGATGAGGTTAATTTTAAAAAATTTAAAGTTATAGGGGCATCTGGGTGGCACAGTCCACGGAATATCTGACTTTGGCTCAAGTCATGATCTCGCAGTTCATGGGTTCAGGTCCCACACTGGGCTCGCTGCTGTCAGCGAAGAGCTTGCTTCAGATACTCTGTCTCCTCTCTCTGACCCTCCCCTGCTTGTACTCTCTCAAAAATAAATAAACATTCTTAAAAATTTTAAAGTTATCTATAATTATAATACTTTTTATAATTATTATAATCTGTAATTATTTAAACAGAGCTGTTTCTGTACTTGCATTTGAAGTTTTGACACTGAATCTTGATGCTTAAGCATAAGACTTTTGTCTGGTACATCATCATGAGCTACATAAAGAGATTAATTTAGCCTCTTAATAGAAAAAATAGATCTACTGTGAAATCTCTAGATTTAAAATTTGTAACAAATACAGGTCATTTTAATAACGTTATAAGCAAATTACCATAAGACAGATGTGACATGAAAATTGAGAATACTTTTATTGGGTATGTGTTGAAGCTGTATCACTAGCATCTCCATTATAATGTTTTAAATATAATGTTATACTATATATAGTCTCTAGTTTTCTTGGGTTATTTATACTTTAAGTTAATACATACTCATATAACTAAAAGAAACTGTACATGTACATGGTTATTCACTACAGAACACTTGCAATTTGCAAATATTCACAACCACACAAATTTACAAGCAGATTGGTTAAACTAAGGTATACACTACACTCTAATGTATCAATTATGGTAAGTAATGTGGTACAAAAACTGTACATACAGCTATAATATGAATGAAACAGATCTCTATAAACTGATTCCACTCAAGTGGATTTCTAGGAATAATGTTATATTAAAAAAACTGAAAAGGGAAAAACTTATGTGCTACCTTGGGTATGTAAGAAGGAAACATAGTAAATATATCTGAAAACAAGGTAATGGTTACCTACAAAATGGCAGGGGAACTGGCATTTGTTTGAGCATACCTTTTGTATATTTTTAACTTCTGAAGTAGGTTTAATGTTCTACATATTTCAAAATGAAATGAAATCAATAAGGGTAAGAAGGTGAAATGTAAACTGAAAGCAAATTAAGTCAGATTAAACTGCTGAAGGAAAAATAAAAGCACCAATTCATCAATACAATATTTAACACAAACCCTTACTCTTGTACATGAGATTTGGGATAGGGAGGGGAAAGTCGACCACAAACAAATCATGAAATATTTTTGGCTGGTTTATTTTTCCATTAGTATATGCTAAGCTATTCTGAGACCATTTGAAAAGCATTGCAAGATTGAACAAATGAGTAAATGTGTTGATATTGTTCAGATATCATCTACCCCAGCCCAGGGATCCATAAAATGGTAGGAGAAATTAGGTTGGGGTTTCTTCAGCTGTGAGACCATCCCCCACCTCAGTATGCACTAATGTATTTGACCCTTCTCTGGTGCTCTTCCATGGCATAAAACAGAACATTAGTGGAGCTGGTGCTCTCCCTTGTAGACAAGCGACTATAGCCATGGCATATGGTAGTAGGTGAATAAAGGTTAATTGTTACTGTAATCTTGTTATCTTAATAGGTCAATTCAAAAACTGCATCTCTGTGTAGCAAATTGCCACAATGAATGTGTGGTCAGTGAAGCAAAATACCTTCCTGGAAGGAACACTTTAGGAGGTGCTGTGAGTCTGAAGGATATGATAAGGGGAAGGGTACTACTGGATTATTTGCAAGAGAGCTATGCCAGGACAGCTAGGCAAATGTGTCTCACAAAGTATGAGAAGATACCATGGGGTTCTCTAGAGTGCTACTGTATTGTTCACACAAGCTTTTCAGTTCTGTAGGAGAACAACTGTTTTTTTCTTTAGCCTCTGATTCAGCTACCAAGATGCCCAATGATTCCAATGAGAGACACAGCAGATAGGCTCTAAGAAAACTAAAGAAGCAGTTTTGTGGCTACACATGGGTAAAAAAAATATTGGAGACACGGCATACTGAGTTACATTCAGGGATTACTGTTAGCTCTAGAATGCCCCTAGATATAATGGACAACCTAAGATGCAGTGAGTTACAGAGACTCATATATTCATGAAAAAGAATGTAGAGTACAAGGATTGCTTTGCCCAGCAACTTAAAGAGATCTGGAAATTTGGGTAGTTTGCATTCATGAAGAAGAAAGTAAATCTTGTTAAACTTCATGAGGGAGAGGTCACACTGTAGGGCTTGATATTGTAGAACCCCTTCTTCAGAGAGCCTTAACAATAGTGCCCATATTGCCCAAAGAGACAGAGGAAAAGGGGATTAAAGACATGAACATCTGACACCATTCTCTTTCCTTAGCTGGGTACTATTCTGACATACCATTATGAGTTCCCTGCCACTGAAAAACATTTGGATCATTTCTTACAGAGGCTCTAATGGCTTTGTGAGGCCCCCTAGTGGTATCTAGGGTAGCAGATGGAGTGAGGACAGTAATGATATGATTTTCAACTAGACTGCAATTTCTAGTTTGGTCCAGGCCATCTTCACTAGTTACCTACTTCAATTAAACTTCCTTAGAAGGCTATGCCATTTGGTTCATGGCACAATCCAGATTTTAACTAACGAGTTTTCAAAAATGGAAAAAGTAGCTACAAACAAGATTTTACTGTTGAGCCAGTGAACAGAGAGACCTAAAAATGGAAATTGGGTACCCACTCCTGAACCATGTGGTAAGGGTTTTTTCTAAAGAAATCCCTAGGTCTAGTTACTCAATAATGGGGTCTCAAGGAAAACACTGATGGACTCTCCACCAAAGATTTCTAGACCAGGTAGTAGGCCATGGGTCCCAATGCACCTCACCACTAAAGTCCAAATTATGACGACCCTTGACCAATACAAGTGTTCTTCCCTTTGCTTCTCCAAGTGATATTGAGAAGAATCAAAGAACTATGTACCACTTTTACTCAGACCTCTTAGCTTTCAAAAAAACAAAAATTAGGGAAGTGTTGGGTGAATATTCTTATGTCACCAGTGGTGATCTGAGGATGTATGCCAAAGTCAGAATTCAAAAGGGGGGTTGGGGAGAAAATTCATGTCTAGGGCCATTAGGATACTGGTATGTAGATGACCATGATCTCCATAACCTCTGAAACCAGAAACTAGGGGAAACAGATAATATTCTCTGATTTCTCATCTGAGGCTATCACCAAGGTGACACTTGGTCAAACACTACTATGAATGTATCCCTTCAGTCTACCATAAAACTGCATTTTTATAGCCCCCACTACTAAATTTATAATACAACAAAAGTATTTTCTATGTGCAACCCCATTCACATTCATCCCCAAGCCCTGATAGGAACTGCTATATTTAGGGCCATTTGAGTGGGGCATGTAGAAGACTGCAAACCTCCAAACTAAATATCACCTAGTACCTGTGTCTCCAAAAATAAACTCCTGGGAAGAAAAAGAAATACTCTCATTCCTGAGCCTAATGAAGCAAAAATTCCCCCATAAGACTATTTCCAATTTTAATAGTTAAGTTGCCCTTTCACATGGCTTTGGGTGCATAGTGACTTGATTAATTTTTTCAGGTAAGTACTATAGTACAGCCCTGAGTACTGAGGGTACCTGAAATTGTAACTGTCATACAGTCTTTTCCAAACTGAAGGAACTTGATATGCAACTAATGACATATCCAATGGCCTCTGCTGTATCCTGCTTCATGCAAATGATCAGTGTCAATTTAACCTTATGTGGAATGAGTTGCAATATACCATTAATGTCCTTCACATGACTACCAAATTGCTCCAATTTCTGTAACCAATGAATAGGTCATGACTCCTTTTTTTTTCAATATATGAAATTTATTGTCAAATTGGTTTCCATACAACACCCAGTGCTCATCCCAAAAGGTGCCCTCCTTAATACCCATCACCCACCCACCCCTCCTTCCCACCCCTCATCAACCCTCAGTTTGTTCTCAGTTTTTAACAGTCTCTTATGCTTTGGCTCTCTCCCACTCTAACCTCTTTTTTTTTCCCTTCCCCTCCCCCATGGGTTTCTGTTAAGTTTCTCAGGATCCACATAAGAGTGAAAACATATGGTATCTGTCTTTCTCTGTATGGCTTATTTCACTTAGCATAACACTCTCCAGTTCCATCCACGTTGCTACAAAGGGCCATATTTCCTTCTTTCTCATTGCCACCTAGTACTCCATTGTGTATATAAATAGGTCATGACTTGTAAATGTCCTGCTCCAAAGGGAAGACTAGTGTTTTTTAAAATATATTTATTTATTTATGAGAAATAGAGAGAGCACAAGCACAAGAGAGAGAAGAAGACACAAAATCCAAAGCAGGCTCCAGGCTCCAAGCACAGACCCTGATGCGGGGCTCAAACTCACAAACCGTGAGATCATGACCTGAGCCAAAATCGGAAGCTGAACCGACTGAGCCACCCAGGTGCCCTAAGAGGGAGGACTAGTTTTTAGTTGAATGGCCCCAGATAAGGACGCCACCCAAGAAGTACTAGATGCCCTCTTGACCCACTCGTAGCTCTTGGCTAGACTATTAGTACAGAAAAGGTACATTTACCTGGCACCCTAGTGAAATCCCGGACATGATTTCTAAAGGACATGATCTCTCATTCCTGAGGAAAAGATTGCCAAGTTTTGGCTCACTCAACTCCAATAAATAAAAAGAGGCCCAGCAACTAGTGGGACTCTTGACTATTACATTCTCATTTTCCCTGTGTGAAATCCTTGATGATACCATCTTTGAGATTACCAGAAATGTTACTTATTTTTAGTGAGAATACAACAATAGGATGCCCTAAAGGCCCTCCAACAGGCCTCCTGGCTCCCCACCCCCAATGCTCTTTTGATCTCTATTTCGTATTTGAATTATAGATCTCAGAAATATCTGTATGCCAATTGGAGCCTATGGCAGAAGGCCACTGCTACAGGTCAGAGGCATCCATTGGGCTTTTGTATCCGTAATTACCTGGAGTTGGCTGAAAGGCACATTACTTTGAAGAAATAATTATTCACCTGTTTTGGGGCCCTGGTAAATTATGAGTGCTAGTCTTGTGGCTATAAAATGATCATAAGACCATAGATTCCAACCAAAGGGTATCAATATTTTCACTTTTTTTCTCTAGTTATCTTAGGGTATTCATATTTTAGTCAAAGTGTAACATTTCTATAAAATATATGTCCAAGTATAAATTCATGAGCCAAAATAAAAAGATGTTATAATGAGGTTATTTATTTTTATTGAGAGAGAGGGAGAGGGAGAGGGAGAGGGAGAGAGAGAGAGAGAGAGAGAGAGGAGAGCACAAATGCACAAACAGGAGAGGGTCAGAGGGAGACTGAGAGAAAAATTTCAAGCAGGCTCCATGGTCAGTACAGAGCCCAGTGCAGGGCTTGATTCCATGACCCTGGGATCATGACCCAAGCTGAAAATCAAGAATCAGCTGCTTAATCACTGAGCCATCCTGGCGCCCCATCTAATGAGTTTAATTTAAAATAAAATTATTTGTAATATTATACTTACTACTAGGTCTTTCTCCTTTGTGGCTTCTTTGTTTCTCCACTTCAATTTCTGATTCTGACATTGAGTCTTGATGCTCAGGTAAATTATTTTCATCTGGTACTTCATCCTGACCTACATAAAGAATCATTTAGTCAACTAAATGGAAAAAAAAGATACAATGTGAAATCCCTAGGTTTTAAATTTATAACAAGTGTGTATCAGCATTATTTCTCATTTTTAGAAAGTTATAATTAAATTTCCATAATGCTAGATTTTAAATGAAAACTGTGCTGTTGAACTGGTTCAATATTCACAAATCAATCAACATGATAAACCACATTAATAAAAGAAAGGATAGGAGCTCCTGGGTGGCTCAGTCGGTTGAGCATCCAACTTCAGCTCAGGTCATGATCTTACAGCTCATGAGTTTGAGCCCTGCGTCAGGCTGTGCTGACAGCTCAGAGCCTGGAGCCTGCTTCAGTTTCTGTGTCTCCCTCTCTCTCTGCCCCTAACCCCCTCACGTTCTGTCTCTGTCTCTCTCAAAAATAAGTAAACATTACCAAAAAATTTTTAAAGAAAGGATAAGAAGTATATGAGCCACTCAGTAGATGCAGAAAAAGCATTTGACAAAATACAGCATCCTTTCTGGATAAAAACCCTCAAGAAAGTAGAGATAGAGGGAACATACCTCAACATCATAAAGCTGTATTCCAAAGACCCACAGCAAATATCATCCTCAATGCGGAAAAACTGAGAGCTTTCCCCCTGAGGTCAGGAACATGAGAGGGATGTCCACTCTCACCACTGTTGTTCAACATACTATTTGAAGTCCTAGACTCAGCAATCAGACAACAAAAAGAAATGAAAGGCATACATTGGCAAGCAAGAAGTCAGACTTTCCCTCCTGTCAGATGCCATGATACTCTACATGGAAAACCATAAAGACTCCACCAAGAAACTGCTAGAACTGATACATGAATTCAGCAAAGTCAAAGGATATAAAATCAACGTACAGAAATTGATTACATTTCTATATACTGGTAATGAAGCAGCAGAAAGAGAAATCAAGGAATCAATCCCATTTACAATTGCACTAAAAACTGTAAGATACCTAGGAATAAACCTAACAAAGATGTAAAAGATATATACTCTGAAAACTATAAAAACTTATGAAAGAAATTGAAGAAGACACAAAAAAAATGGAAAAACATTCCATGCTTATGGATTGGAAAAACAAACATTGTTAAAATTTTTATTCTATGCAAATCAATATACACATTCAATGTAATTCCTATCAAAGTAATGACAGCATTCTTCACAGAGCTAGAATAAACAATTCTAAAATTTGTATGAAACTATAAAAGACCCTGAATAGCCAAAGTAATGTCAAAAAAGAAAACTAAAGCTGGAGGCATCACAATTCCTGACTTCAAGTTGTGTCACAAGCTGTATCATCAATACAGTATGGCACTGACACAAAAACAGACACAAAAATAGATCAGTGGAACAGGATATAAAACCCACAAGTGGACCCATAGATGTATGGTCAACTAATCTTTCCAAAGCAAGAAAGACTATCCAATGGAAAAAAGAAAGTCTCTTCAGCAAATGTTACTGGGAAAACTGGACAGCGACATGCAAAAAGAATGAAAACTGGAACAATTTCTTACACCATAACAAAAATAATTCAAAATGGATTCAAAATGGATGAAAGATCTAAATGTGATATAGGAAACCATCAAAATCTTACAGGAGAAAACAGGTAGTAACCTCTTTGACCTCGGCCACAGCAACTTCTTCCCAGATATGTCTCCAGAGGCAAGGAAAACAAAAGCAAAAATGAACTATTGGGACCTCATCAAGTTAAAAATCTTGTTCACAGTAAAGGAAACAACCAACAAAACTAAAAGGCAACCAACAGAATGTGACAAGATATTGAAAATGACATATTGGATAAAGATTTAGTATCCAAAGTCTAGTCTGTAAAGAACTTATCAAACTGAACACACAAAAAGCAAATAACCCAGTTAAGAAATGTGCAAAAGACATGAATAGACAATTTTCCAAAAAAGACATCCAGATAGCTAACGGACACATGAAAAGATATTCAGCATCCCTCAACATCAGGGAAATACAAATCAAAACCACACTGGGGTATCACCTCACACCTGTCAGAATGGCTAAAATTAACAACTCAGGAAACAACAGATGTTGGCGAGGATACGGAGAAAGGGGAACCCTCTTGCACTGTTGGTGGGAATGAAAACTGGTGCAGCCATTCCAGAAAACAGTATAAAGATTCCTCAAAAAATTAAAAAGAGAACTATCCTATGACCCAGTAATTGCATTACTAGGAATTTATTCAAAGGATACAAAATGCTAATTCGAAGGGACAGATGCACCCCAATGTTTACAGCAATGCTATCAACAATAGAAGCAATTTTGAAGCAAAATTGAAAAGTTAAGAAGCAAATGAGTAAATGTGTTATGTTATTCAGAGTCAAGATTTACAAAGCAGAAGAAAGGACACACACATGAAATGGAGGAAGGCAAGACAAAGCCCTGAGGGGATAGATTAGAATTGAAGGTTTCCAAGATTCATCATGAATTCTAAATATGTTTATGCAGGTTTACATGCACATGTATATGTATATAGGCATATCAGTATGAATATATACATGTACATATAAGTATATGTGAATACACCCAAGGAATCTAACTCTAGGCCAGATCTTATGTGTGATGTTTCAGACACAAACATAGATAGTTATAAAGGCATGGGAAAGAGAAGCTTCTCAATCCACAAAAGACTTGATACACAACTAGTCATGGTCTCAACCCCTTCTTCTCCCATGCTCTTGTCAATACATAGTGCATTCTTACTCTAGTGGCTTCTAATTGGAGGCTTTCTTATGGTGCTGGGGAAGAGGGGCTTGACTGAAGTATTGTTTAGGCACTTCCTCTGTGTACACCACCTCACTGAGGGGCACTTGAAGAAATTTTTCTCAGTTCCACTTTGTCAGGACTTTTCTACTCCTACCCCTGCCACCACTACCTCCCAAGAACACAGGATCCATAAAATAGCAAGAGATTTTGTTTGGGGATCCTTCAGCTGTGCGTTGATCCTCCCCTATATCTCATACCAGTTTGGACTGATGCATCTAATATTCATCCACTGCTGCTCCAAGAGAGGAAACAGAACACTGGTGTAGCTGGGGCCCTTTCCCGTTTAGACTCTTCTTGATACTATTGCATTAAGTGAATAAAGCCTTTTTATTTGTTACTTTTAATTGTTACTTTCATTTTGCTTTTTATTTTAATGGGCCAACTCAAAAACTGGCATATCTCTCAGACAAACTGTAGTGCAGGCAAGGTCAATGAAGTCCAATGCCTTTACGGAAGACACACTTTGGAAGATGCTAGTGAATCTGTGGGACGTTCTGGGGTGGGGTAGTGGGGTTCTATGAGGTCATTAGAAGAGTCTGAGAGCTGCCTGTGGCATTTTGGCAGTCAGGTCAGTATGTTTTGGACAGTCCTAGCAAACCATGTGGGGTGCTCTAGGAGAATGTGATTTTGGTTTTCACATAAGCTTTACAGTTCTGAGGGGGAACAAAGTTCTTTATTTTTAGACCTTAATTCATTGGCCAAGACACCTACTGGATCAAATTAGAGATTCACCAGGCAACCTTTTAGAGAACTATGGAAGCAATTTGTGGCTACTGCTTATGGTTCACCAATGATGGGACCTAAAGTCACTGGAGACCCTGCATTCTAAGTTGCACCCAATAACTATTGTTAGCTCTAAGCATGCTCCTGGAACAGCATACCACATAGTGAATGATTAAGACTTGTACTTTAATGAAAAAGAATAAGCGCCATGGTATCACTTTCTCCAGTAACAAAAAAGATCTTAGAGACCTGCTTTCTTTGCCTCCATAGTAAAGGAAATAATCTTGTTAAACTTAGCGAAGGAAAAGGGCATATTTGGGCATCTCACTACAGAATACTATCTTCAGAAAGCCTTGACAGTAGCCGTATTGACTGAAGAGGTGACACTAAATGGAGGATGAAAAGAGAAAACATCTGAGACTAGTTACTGTTTTGGTTCTGAAAGGATGGCCCACCTGTGATGAGCTCCCTGCCACCAAAACAATGTTTGGATCACCATTACAGAAGTGACAGTGTCCCTTTAAGCCACACTAGTGGTCCTAATGAAGTAGATGGTACATGATAATATTTTTATTTTTTTAATTTTTTTAATTTTTATTTTTTAAGCTGTACTATTTTATATATATATATAATTATTATTATTATGAAATTTATTGTTAAATTGGTTTCCATACAACACCCAGTGCTCATCCCAACAGGTGCCCTCCTCAATGCCCATCACCCACTTTCCCCTCCCTCCCACCCCCCCCCATCAACCCTTGGTTTATTCTCAGTTTTTAAGAGTCTCTTGTGGTTTGGCTCCCCCTCTCTCTCTTTTTTTTTCCTTCCCCTCCCCCATGGTCTTCTGTTAAGTTTCTCAAGATCCACATAAGAGTGAAAACATATGGTATCTGTCTTTCTCTCTATGACTTATTTCACTTAGCATAACACTCTCCAGTTTCATCTATGTTGCTACAAACGGACATATTTCATTCTTTCTCATTTCCACATAGTATTCCATTGTATATATAAACCACAATTTCTTTATCCATTCGTAAGTTGATGGACATTTAGGCTCTTTCCATAATTTGGCCTTTGTTGAAAGTGCTGCTATAAACATTGGGGTACAAGTGCCCCTATGCATCAGCACTCCTGCATCCCTTGGGTAAATTCCTAGCAGTGCTATTGCTGGGTCATAGGGTAGGTCTATTTTTAATTTGGGGGGGAACCTCCACACTGTTTTCCAGAGTGGCCGTACCAGTTTGCATTCCCACCAACAGTGCAAGAGGGTTCACATTTCTCCACATCCTCGACAGCATCTATAGTCTCCTGATTTGTTCATTTTAGCCACTCTGACTGGCGTGAGGTGATATCTGAGTGTGGTTTTGATTTGTATTTCCCTGATGAGGAGTAACGTTGAGCATCTTTTCATTTGCCTGTTGGCCATCTGGATGTCTTCTTTAGAGAAGTGTCTATTCATGTCTTCTGCCCATTTCTTCACTGGATTATTTGTTTTTCGGGTGTGGAGTTTGGTGAGTTCTTTATAGATTTTGGATATTAGCCCTTTGTATGATATGTCATTTGCAAATATCTTTTCCCATTCCATCAGTTGCCTTTTAGTTCTGTTGATGGTTTCCTTTTCAGTGCAGAAGCTTTTTACCTTCATGAGGTACCAATAGTTCATTTTTGCTTTTAATTCCCTTGCCTTTGGAAATGTGTCAAGTAAGAAATTGCTGCAGCTGAGGTCAGAGAGATTTTTTTCCCGCTTTTTCCTTTAGGGATTTGATGGTTTTCTGTTTCACATTCAGGTCCTTTATCCATTTTGAGTTTATTTTTGTGAATGGTGTAAGAAAGTGGTCATTCTAGGTTCATTCTTCTGCATGTGCTGTCCAGTTCTCCCAGCAACATTTGTTAAAGACTGTCTTTTTTCCATTGGATATTCTTTCCTGCTTTGTCAAATATTAGTTGGCCATAATTTTGTGGGTCCAGTTCTGGAGCCTCTATTATTCCATTGGTCCATGTGTCTGTTTTTGTGCCAATACCATGCTGTCTTGATGATCACAGCTTTGTAGTAGAGGCTAAAGTCTGGGATTGTGATGTGTCCCACTTTGGTCCCCGCTATTTGGGGACCCCCAGTTTTGACTGGGATTGCATTAAATGTGTAGATTGCTTTGGGTAGTATTGACATTTTAACAATATTTATTCTTCCAATCCATGAGCATGAAATGTTTTTCCATTTCTTTGTATCTTCTTCATTTCCTTCATAAGCTTTCTACAGTTTTCAGCATACAGATCTTTTACATCTTTGGTTAGGTTTATTCCTAGGTATTTTATAATTCTTTATGTAATTGTGAATGGGATCAGTTTCATTGTCTTCCTGTTGCTACATTATTAGTTTATAAGAACGCAACTGATTTCTGTACTTTAATTTTGTATCCTGTGACTTTGCTGAATTCATGTATCAGTTCTAGCAGACTTTTGGTGGAGTCTATCGGGTTTTCCATGTATAATAACATGGTAAGATTTTTAAATAGACCCAGATTTCTTTTTTTTTTTTTAATTTTTTTTTTCAACGTTTATTTATTTTTGGGACAGAGAGAGACAGAGCATGAACGGGGGAGGGGCAGAGAGAGAGGGAGACACAGAATCGGAAACGGGCTCCAGGCTCTGAGCTGTCAGCCCAGAGCCCGACGCGGGGCTCGAACTCACGGACCGTGAGATCGTGTAGACCCAGATTTCTTAATTAACTCATGCCACCCTCACAAAATAGCAAGCTCTATTAAATTTCTTCATAAGATCAGGTCATTGGGTACCATATAATCTGAATATTAAGTGACAAATTATTACATAAAAATAGCAGCTACTGCTAAGGTAGCAATGATTGACCAATAGTGAAAACAATATAAAATGGTAATCAGTCACCCATTTCTGGACAATCCAGGTCAAGGCCTTCTCAAAGAGATCTATGAGTGGATATCCAATAATGGAGTGTCAAGAAAGTAAGTTGATGGATTCTGTACCAAGGCACTAATGGCCTGATACTAGGCAGTGATGTACCCAAAAGGCAAGTGAATTAGGGTTCATATGCTGATGGACCCTATGACTAATACAAGTTCTACTGCTCAGCTCTTTCCACTGAATCTTGATATGAATCTGAGAGCCTATCAACCTTTATCAAGAACCCTTTGTTTTCAGAAATGAACAAGACTATGCATTAGACCAGGTCCCTTCACCATCAGTGGAAGACCTATGCTATGGTCAGAATTTAATGGGAAGGTAGGAAAGAATGGTGTTTTTTGGGCCTTTGGATACTGATGTTTTTGACTATGATCTTCACAACTCCTGATACCAAGATGTAGAGAAAACACACAATGTTCACTGGGTAAGGGTAAGAGATGTGGGTAACAATACCATTGGGTTTGAGGTCATTGTCAATGGTACCCTTACCTAGATCCAACTATGGATATTTCCCTTTAGATCACTGCAAACTTCCATTGTAATGGTCCAATTAGTATACATATTATTTATAGATGAATTGTCAATGTGAAGTACCGTTTTGTACCAATTCCTCAGCCCTGATGGAAATTGTTGCAGTTAAGTCCATTTTAGTTGGCATGTGGAAGACTGAACCTATCCAATTACCAGTTTCTAGTGCCTTTGTCTCCCAAAACACCTGCCTGAGGATGAAAAAAAAATATAGCTGCCCTAATTGCTGAGCTGAATGAAATGAGAATTCTCCATGAGACTATTTAACTATCTAATAATTCAGTCAATCTGTGCTCACAACTTTGGGTGTATAGAGACTCAACTGATTTATGCAACTTAATGTTGTAGTACAGACCTTACAACTATGGTATTTACATTGTGACAGTGCTACAGTCTATGTCCAAATTTGAGGGAACTTGGATGCAGCAATTGCTATTATGAATGCCCTTTTTAGCATCCCTTTATTGTGGAAGATCATAATCAGTAGCCTTTGGGGATTGGGTTGTCATATGCCACTACTGTACTTCCAAAAGGCTGTCAAAATTCTCTGAATATCTGCCATCAACACACAAATGATGACATGAAAAAGTCCCACTCTCAGAGAAATCAATAGACTTCCACTCTATTGATGACATCTACCAACACGGACACAACTAAACAAATACTGATTGTCCTGCAGATCCACATATGGCAACTCAGTGAGGTTAATATTACAGGCAAGGTACAGTTACCTGGTACCCTAATAGAATTCCTCAACATGCTCTGTAAGGGGCATGACATCTCATTTCAGAGAACAGTGCCCAGCTTTGCCCCTCTCTACTTTAACAAATGAAAGCCCAGCAATTGATGGGTCAATTCAGTTACTTACACTCTCATATTCCCCATTTAGGGTCTGTGATGGCCTATCTGTGGGATAAGTAGAAGGGCCAGTTCCTTTCAGTAGGGCCATGACCAAGAATATGCCCCAGAGTCCCTCCAACAGGTCACAAGGCTGCCTTTCCACTGAGCCCCTCTAATCTCTATTGGCTCATTGACTTACAGAACTCAGGAAAATCTCTTCTCCCTGAAAGAAGGTAAGGCAGGAGGCCACTGCCATAGGTCAGAAGTACCCCTTTGGTCTTTCAAACTCGTATCTCCAGGAGACAGATGAAAGGTACACATTCTTTAAGAGATATTATTGGCCAGTTACAGGGCCTTTGCAGACACTGAGTGGTTGCCTTTGACCAAGAAATAACCATAGGACAGGAAATACCAACAAAGAATATCAATACTTCTCCCTTTGTTCTATAGTTATCTTAGGGTACTTAACTTTAGTCAATCTTTGATTTCTATAAAAAAATATGCTGAAACAAATATTCATAAACCAAAGAAAAATTATCTTCCAATGAATTTCATTTAAAGCTATCTATAATTACCATACTTACCATAGAATCTTTCCCCTTTGGAAGCTTTGTTTTTTTACTTGCAGTTGAGTTTTTGACATTGAGTCTTTAGGATCATGATTTCCAGGTACTTTATCATGAGCTACATAAAGAGAGGCATTTAGTCCAGTAAATGGAAAAACAAAAATATTGTGAGATTCCAGGCTTTCAAAATATTGACAAATGCACAGCAAAGTTTTCTCTCATTTTTAAAAAGTTATAAGTAAATTATCATAATTATAGGTCCAATATGAAAATGGTGAGAAGAGTTTTTAATGGATGTATTAAAACTGTCTCATTATTCCATTAACATTCATAGTTCTCAAATACGTCTCAATTGAGTTTTTATTTCTGTTAGTACTTTAAATTAAAACATAATTATTGATGAAGGAATGAAAATATATGCACAATATTATTCATTACAGCATATTTGTTATTGCAAAATATTCAAAACCACATAAATATGCAAACATAGGAGATTGGTTCAATAAACTAAGGTATATACTAGAAACTATAGTAATATCAATTATGGTACATAGTACAATCCAAACAACTGTACATGCAACTCTAAAAGAAATGAAGAAAAGATCCCATCAAACTGATGGAGGAATGTCCAGGATATAATGTTAAGTGGAATAAAAAAACTGGTAGAAAGGGTATCTAGTACATTATCTTTTAGGAAATAACAGAAAGGAAATTTAAAAATAGATATTTACCTTTACAAAATTAAACATGAAAGATAAATCAGGAAAAAAAGTAGTTTTTTAGTTTTTTCCAAAGTCACTGTGGACGATGTTTGTTGAATTTTACTAAATAACTTTTGATAGTGCTAGGCATGTCCCTCTCACTGAGGAACAGCCTATATTGTAGTATATATTTGAGACTCATTTTTAATGAACAAGTATACAAAACCTTCAACATTGCTCTGCTAGTGAGCTGAGGAGAGCATAGAGTATGAGGTAGTTTGCCTTCATCGTTAAGGAAGTAACTCATGAAATTTAGTGAGGGGATGCATCACAACAGACTCACTCATTCAGAGTGCCCTCACAGTGGCCACTTGACCAAGAAAGACAAGGAAAGTGGGGAAGGCAATAATGTAAACCCTAGACACACTTGGTCCTCAGCTCCTTTCTCAGGTTTGGCCCACCAATATTGAGTGTCCTTAGACCAGAAAGGCTGTTTGGATCACTTTTATAGCCACCTGAAAGATGAGCCACAATGAGCCACTCTGATGGTCCTTTTGTTGAACAATGGGGGGCAAGCACAGTAAACAGATTAGGAGATTGTTAACTAGACTCAGATTTCCAGGGTCATTTGTACCACCTTTACTGGTTTCTAGCTCAATTAAACCTCCTTATAAGGTGATGTCAATTGGTTCACAAGACAACCTGAATCCTCTTAACTGACAGATTTCAGGGCAAGGAAAAACCAGCTAATGTGAAATAACGATGTTTGACTAGTGAATGGAGTAACATAAAAATGTTAAGCAGGAACCCACTTCTGAACAATCTGATTAAGTGTTTCCCCAAGGAAAGTTCTGAGTCTGGTTACTCGACAATGAGGCCTCAGGGATGACATTAATGGACTCTCCAACAAGGATTCATGGCCAGATAGTGATCCATAGGTCACCCAACACACAGCCCCACTAGAAGCCAAATGGTGATGACATCTAAGACTAACACAAGTGCTCTTCTTTCTGCACTTCTTAGTTTATCTTGGGATAACCAGAGACCTCTCCTCCCCCACGACCTACTTTTACCCAAACTTTGAGCTTTCAGTATAAACAACGAGAATTAGGTCAAGATTCCTATATCTCCATCTGGAGATGAGGGTGTATGCCAAGGTCATGGTTCAATGGGAAGATGGGTGAGAATTGCATTTCTAGGCCTCTTGGATACTGGTGCATATATGAATGTGATCCCTATAATTACTGACACTAGGATGAGGGGAAAAGAGATAAGGTCCAATTGTTTTGGGGCTGAGCGTACTAAATGAGACCTTTATCCAAACTCAACTATGGGTGTGTCCTTACAGGCCACTAAAAATCTCCACTGTTATGGCTTCCATTACTGAATGCATTATTTGTATAGATGTATTTTCTATGTACATCTCACTCACTTTCCTCCCCAAGCCCTACTGGCAACTGATGTAGTTTAGGGCCATTTTAATTTGGTATATAGAAAACTATAAGCCTACCAAGCTACCAGTGCCTAGCACCTTTGCCATCCAAGAACACTACCTAGGGGAAAAAAATTGCCTTCATTGCTGAGCTTAATAAAACAAAGTTGTCCATGACATTTTTTTCTCTATTCATAAACCCTTTCAGTCTGTGTGTAAGGCCTTGGGTAGCTAGAGACTCAATTTATTATCATCACTCAACATCATAGTACAGAAATGGATGCTGGTGTCACTTGGAATTGTGACCTTCATAGAAGTTTACTGCCCAAGGTGAGTGAAATAGGTATGCACCAACTGGTATCATAAATGCCCTTTCTAGCATCCCTGTTCAACACCGGTAATTAGGATCATAAGTTTACCTTATGTGTAGTGGGTTATAATATACCCTTGATGTCCTTCCATAAGCCCATAACCTGGAAAAAAGCCCTGCCCCCAGATCAAGTACTAACCTTCCACTATATTTATGGCATTCTCCACTGGACCCCGACAAGAGTACTACCCAAAAAGGACTGCATACTGTAATAACCCACATGCAGCAACACAGCTATACCATTAATATAAACACGGCACAAGAACCTAATACTCATACAAAATATGGGGGCAAAATGGAAAGGATTACATTGTCTCACTCCAAGTTCTAAGGGGTAAAGCTTTTTTTTCTCTCTCTACCCAAAAAATACAAAGGAGACCCAGTAATTGGTGGGATTATTTAGCTTCTGGAACTTTCATATTACCCATGCAGACATCTCAATGATACCCATCTATAATGTTACCAAAAAGGCCTCTACCTTCGAGTGGGTCCCAGCCAAACGGATGCCTTATGGATCCTCCAACAGGTCTCTCAGGCAACCCTTCTAGTTTGTTCCTTTGATCCACATTTGCCTTTTGAGTTACAGATCTCAACACCTTATCTACCAATTTGAGTTCTATGACAGAAGACAATGCCACAAGTCAGAGGTGACTGGTGGGTTACTGAACCCAAAATCTTCCTAAAATGTATACACCCCTTGAGATACTACTGGTCGGTCATTGGATCTTAGTGGATACTGAGCACATGACTTGTGGATGTGAAATTGTCTTACAAGCAGAAACCAACAAAAGTTATGAATACTTTGACTTTCTTCTCCAATTAGGATATTCAGATTCAAAATCAAACTATAAATTTTCTACAAAATATATGTTCATCTACATATTCATGAACCAAAGTAAAACAATCTCCTGATATGATTAATTTAAAATATTTATGTATAATTATTATACTTACTAGTGACTCTTTCCTCTTTAGCAATTTTTTGTTTGTTTACTTGAAGTTGGGTTTTTGACATTGACTCTTGAGGCTCAAGCACAGGGTTTTCATCTGTTATGTTGTCATGAGCTACATAAAGAGAGGCTTTTAAATCACCATTTAACAAAACAGAACTATTGTGAAATTCCTAAGTTTCAAACTTAGGAATAGTCTATAGCAGCATTTTCCTTCACATAAACAATTATAAATACATCACTATAATGTGAAATCTTACATGAATAAGGTGATAAGGGTTTTAATGGGTAATTGTTGGAGCTATCTCCTTAATTCAAGAACATATTTTGCATTAAATATTTATATTAGCCTCTAATTTTCTTGTGTTATTTACACTTTATGTTAATGCATATTAATAAAATAAAAGTGAAAATATATGTACATTATCTCTACATTATTTTTCATTGAAAAATATTGAAAATTACATAAATGTTCAAGTATGGGTGACTGAATAAGATATAATTCTATGAACTATGGCATGGTATAAATTCTCATAAGTAATGTGATAAAGATCTTTATAAGCTGACTTATAAGAATTTCCTGGAGATAATAATAAGTGGAAAAAAGAAACCAGAAATGGGGATAATGATTTTAAAAGAAGGAAAATAAAAAAAGAGAGAGCAAAATAGATACCTTTAAAACAGAAAACACAGGAAACATGTAAGAAAAAATACAAATAATCAACTATAAGATGTGAGGGGAATAATGAGGAAGGAATGGTAATCTCTAAGTATACCTTTTTACTTATTTTCTAATTTAGAAGTACGATCACATTATGCATATTCCAACAATTGAAATAAGGTCAAGTATAAGACAACTAAAATGGAAAGAAACCTTAGAAAGAAAAAGTACTAATCTAAGTAGTTCAGCAATGTATTATTTAACATAAACCCTCATTCTTCAACAAGAGAGTAGGGGGCAGACTACAAACATATAACAGAATCTTTCAATAGGTTTATTTTTCTAGTAGCATATACTAAGCAATTCTGAAATAATTTCAGAAACGTTGTAGGGATAAGCAAATTAATATGGTTGTTCAGAGTCAGGTTCACACTATAAAAGAACATCTGCATATGAAAAAAAGGAAGGGAAGAACAAGTACTGAGGGGATGGACTGAAATTTAAGATGTCCATGAGAACTCATGATTTCTAAATTAATTTAGAAATTAGTTGTTACTTTCAATTTGGCTTGCTATCTAAATATGTCTCTGCATTTGTATATGCACGTATATGTGCACATATGTGTATGTGTGTATAAATATGTGTATGTGTATATATACATATGTATATATGGGAGTCCAACTCCAGGCCAAAATCCTACATTTGACATTTTGACATTGACTTTGTGATACCCATCTGTCTATAGGCCCAATCATAGACAATTACAAAGTTTCTACCTGGCAGTACTCACAGTGGGGAAGGGGGTGGAATTTACCACCCACACCAAGTTTAATGTACAGCCTGTGAACGCCAGACACTTGAGGTAGTTGCAGTCAAAGACTAAGACCCATCTTATGCATTCTGTTTCCATGCCAGGTGCCTCCATTAGAGGCCTTCTTGTGAAAAAGTGAGGAGTCAGCTAATACACTGTACTTTTTAGGCACTTCTCAATAGGCCTCTTTACTAGGGATATTTAAAGATACCTTTCTCATTTCAACTCAGTATTTAGGACTTCTGTACTCCTAGTCATCCTACATCAATATTTGCAAGGCCCTTGGATTCAAAAACAGACCAGAACCTTTTGTTTTGGGCTTCTTCAGCTATGAGATTATCTTCCCCCAAACTTCACTCCCATCTGTACTGATACATCTGACCCTTTGCTGGTTCGGTTCTGTGGAGTAAATGAAAGACGTTTTCCTATTTAGACTCGTGTTTATACTATTGTAGTAAGTGAATAAAAGCTTAACTGTTACTTTCAGTTGGGTTTGCTACCTAAATTGACGAAGTCAAAATTGGCAGCTTTTTCTCTGACAAATTGGCATAGTCAACAATAAAGTAAAATTCTGGAAGGAGAACTTTGGGAGGTGCTAGTGAGTCTACAAGACTCTTTTGAGGGATACAACTGGATCATTCACAAAAGTCATAGGGTCCTACAGGGCACAGCATCAGACAAGACAATGTATCTCCAGAAGTGCTAGTGGACACTGATGGGGGCTCTCCAGGAGAGTACTATTGTATTATTTACATATACTTTACTTTTAAATTCTGAGCATGAACAATGGTCCTTCTATTTACCTCTCAATTCACTGGCCAAAACACACAGTGAGTGGTCAAATTAGATATTCAACAGATGAACTCTAAGCTAGGGAAGCAATACCTTGGCTACTGCCTTTGGTCCTCTGGTGATAGGACCTAAAGTTATCAGAGATCTAGCATGCTGAGTTGCACTCAATGCTCTTAATTTTAAGAACCCCTCCTTGTCATAGTTAGCCTACAACTCATTAATTTATTGAGATATGTTCTTTAAGGAAAAAAGAATGTAGGGTCTTAGGGTCACTTGATCCAGTGACCTGAAGAGACCTTGGAGACTGGGTAGTTCCCCTCAATAATACAGGAGATAATCTTTTTAAACTTATTGAGGGAGACTAGCATCTGTGGGGCTTGTAAATACAAAACTCCTTGGAGAGACTGGACAACAGCCATGTTGCCCACAGAAGTGGGCATGGAATAGTTCTGTCAAGGTAGCAACTATTGACCAGCAGAAAAAGTGATATAAAATGGTAATTGGGCAGCTAAACCTGGACAAGATAAGCAAAGGTTTTCTAGACGAGATATATAAGTTCAGTTGCCCATCAGTGGGTTCTCAAATGAAGAGACTGAAGGACTCTTTACCAAGGTACTCATGGACAGGTAGTATTCAGGAGCACTCAAGGGTCTGTACCACTGTGGTATACATGGTGACAGTTACTGTGACAAAAACAAGTGTTATCACTCTACTCCTTACAATGTTTTTTTCTCTTCCAAATTTTTATTTAAATTCCAGTTAGTTAACATACAGTTAATATCAGTTTCATGTATAGGATTTAGTGATTATCACTTACTTACATACAATACCAAGTGCTCATCACAAATACCCTTAATCATTCATTTAACCCATCTCCCAGCCCACCTCCCCTCCAGCAACCCTAAGTTTGTTCTCTATAGTTAAGAGTCTGATTTATTGTTTGCCCCTCCTTTTTTTTTACATGTTTATCTGTTTCTTAAATTCCACATATGAGTGAAATCATATGGTATTTGTCTTTCTTTGAATAACTTATCTCACTTAGTATAATACTCTCTAGCTCCATTCACGACATCGCAAATGGAAAGATTTCATTCTTTTTTATGGCTGAGTAATATTTCAGTGTGTGTGTGTGTGTGTGTGTGTGTGTGTGTGTGTGTGTGTTACATTTTTATTCATTCACTAGTCAAGCTGTAGTGATCAAGACAGTATAGGCACTGGTGCAAAAACAAACACATAGATCAATGGAACAGAATAGAAAACTCAGAAATGAACCCACAACTATAAGGTCAATTAATCTTCAACTAAGCAGGAAACAATATCCAATCAGAAAAATAGTCTCTTCAACAAATGGTATTGGGAAAACTGGAGAGCAGCATGAAAAAGAATGAAACTGAACCATTTTCTTACAACACACATAAAAAAAATTCAAAATGTATTAAAGATCTAAACGTGAGACATGAAACCATCAAAATCTCAGAGGAGAACACAGGTAGGAACCTCTTTGACATTGGTCATAGAAGCTTTCTACTAGATACATCTCCTGAGGCAAGGAAACAAAAGCAAAAATGAACATCAAAATAAAACGTCTCTGCACAGTGAAGGAAACAATCAACAAAGCTAAAAGGAAATCTACAGAATGAGAGAAGATATTTAAAAGTGACATATCCGATAAAGGGTTGGTATCCAAAATATATAAATAAATTATAAATGACAACACCCAAAAATGAAAATCCAGTTAAAAAATGGCCAGAAAACATGAATAGACATTTTCCCAAAGAAGACATCTAGATGGCTAACACATGAAAATATTCTCAACATCATTCATCATCAGGGAAATATAAATCAAAACTACAATGAGATATTACCTCACCCCATCAGAATGGCTACAATTAACAACACAGGAGACAAAGATGTTGGTAAGTATGCAGAGAAAAAGGAACTCTCTTACACTGCTAGTGGGAATGCAAACTGGTGTAGCCACTCTGAAAAACAGTATGGAGGTTCCCCAAAAAGTTAAAAATAGAACTAACTACTGCTAGGTATTTACCCAAAGAAATAAAAAATACTGATCTGAAGGGATACATACACTTCAGTGTATATAGCAGCATTATCAACAATAGCCAAATTATGTAAAGAGCCCAAATGTCCTCCCAGTGAATCTTGACAGGAGTCAGAAAGCCCAGCCAATTTTTACTCTGAACTTTTGCCTTTCAAAAATGAAAAATACAAGGGTATAGGCCACATCCCAATATACCCAGTGGACACATGAGGACCTCTGCTAAGGAAGAAGTTAACTGGGAAATGGTGGACAAGTGCATTTTTAATGTCTTTTGAATAGTGGTACATAAGTGGCTGTAATCACAACTCTTAACATCAGGATGATAGGAACACAAATAATCCTGTCTGGTTTGGGGTCTGAGGCCAGCACCAATGGAACTCTTATCCAGACCAGACTATGGATGGGTCCTCTTGGGTCAACAAAAAATTCCATTGTTATGGCCCCAGAAAATAAATGTATTAGAGATATGTGTTAGAGATATATTGTCTATATCAAACTGCACTCACATTCTTCCAAGCCCTGATGGAAATTGTTGCAGTTAGAGCCATTTTAAGGGAGCATAAGAAAACAATTAACCTACCTAATTGCCAGCACCTAGCAGCACCTTTGTCTCCCAAAAATATTCCTGGGAAATAAGATGAATAATTTCCCTCTTTGCTGATCTTAAGACAGCAAAATCTGCTGGAACCTATGTCCCCATTCAGTAAATCAATTGACTTGTGCATCTGGCCTTGAGTTCATACTCAATTGATTTTGGTCATTCAATACAAAGGACAGCCCTTGGTACTAGCAGTATCTGACACTGACTGATGTAGAAACTATTGTCCACAGTGTGGGAACTTGTTATGCAACAATTGATATTGCAACCCTTTTCAGTATCCCTCTGCCTAAGAATTATTAGTATCAGTTCATTCTTGTGTAGAATGGGTATAACTCATCACTCATATCCTTCCACAAATCTATCTAAATTTTTGATCTGTCACCAATGCATAGATCATAACCTGGAAAATATCCTACTACCAGAGGGAGGAATAGCTTTCTATGTTATTGATAATATCATTATATTGGTTCCAGACAAGGAACTAACCAAAACCAAGGGCTAGACCTTGCTGATGCACAGGTGGTAACTTGATGGACCATTATTACAAAGTTCAAGAACCTAGTACCCAAATGAAATTCCTGGGCATTATTTACAAGAGGTATGGTGTCTCATCCCATTAGAGGAAACTGGCTTTGGCCCTCTATGCTACAACAATTATAAAGGATACCTGATAATTGATGGAACTATTCACTTATTTGCATGCTCAATGCCCCCTATCACTGGGATTATAAGAAAGGTCATTTACTTTTAATGGATCCACAACCAGAAGAATGACCTGGAAGCCCTCACACTGAGGCAACCCTTCCCCTAGGCTCCTCTGATCCATTTTGCTTTTCAAGTTACAGATCTCAACAATGTCTCTCTTTGCCAGTTGGAACTTTAGGAAGAAAAACACTGCTACAGATAAGAGACATCTGTTGGACCTTTGAATCCATAATCTCTAGCAGTAGCTAGGTGAAAAATATACACCCTTTAAGAAATAATTAGTGGTCTATTATTGAGCTTCAGTGGATACTGACATATGACTCATGACTGTGAAATAGTCTCAATACAAGCAATTCCAACCAGAAGTTATCAATACTTTTGTTTTTGTTCTTTAACTATCTTAGGGTATTCATACTTTAAATCAAAGTGTAAAAATCTCTATAAAATATATGTTCAAATACATATTCATGAACCAAAGTAAAGAGATTTGATGAATATAACTTAAAATAATTTAGATTTATCTATAATTATTCTACTTACTAATGAATGCTTCACCTTGGGAAGTTTTTTGTTTCTTTACTTGCATTTCTGTTTCTGACTTTGAGTCTTGATGCTTAAGCATAAGGTTTTTATCTGGTACATCATCATTAGCTACATAAAGAGATACATTTAGTTCATTAAACAGAAAAACAGTTCTATTTGAAATCTCTAGAGATCAAACTTATAACAAGTATATAGCATTATTTTCTCTCATTTTTATTACCATAATGCTAGACCCAGGATTTTATGATGAGAAGAATTTTAGTATGTGTGTGTTGAAGTAGTCTCATTATTTCATAAACATTTCTTGTCATAAAAATATATTTTATATTAGTTCCTACTTGCTTTGGATTATTTATAGTTTAGGTTAATATATATAGTCATAGCCCAAACAATTCAAATGCATGCATACAAGATTATTCATTACACCATATTTGTAATTATAAGATACTCAAAAGCACCCAAATATATAAGCATATGAGATTGGTTAAATAACAAAGTAATATCAACTATGATGTATAATGTGGTACAAAGAGTTACATATGTGGCTCTAAAGTAATTTTAAAAATTACTATATCCCAACTTTAAGGGATTGCTAAGAGGTAAGTTTATTTGGGAAAAAATGCAAATGGAAGCTATCAAGTATGCTTTTAGGAAAAAAAGAATGGGAAATAAAAAGAAAATATATACTTACCTTTAGAAAAAGAAACACAGGAAAGACAAACCAGAAAATAAAGTAGTTTGTCATCAAAAGTTGTGTAGACCCTTCATGTAGATTGCACACAATGACTACTAGATCTAAGCATGTCTCTGGTGCTGATGACAACCTATAATGCAGTGAATTTTTCTCATGTTTAATGAAAAAGAATGTAGGACCCTCAGGATTACTTTGCCCAGGGACCCAAAGAAACCATGAATAATTTGCCTCTAGCATAAAGGAAGTAATCTTATTAAATGTAGTTAGGGACAGTGGCACTTTGTGAAGTGTGTCACTACAGACTCCCTCATTCAGGAAGTCTTTCAGTGGCCACTTTGCCTAAGAAAGATGAAGAGGGGTCAAGTGGAAGAAACATTAATACCTGAGACGCTCTCCTTCCTTAGTTAGCTACTATTTGGTCTTGAACTGGTTTGGTCCAAATAAGGTGAGTTCTCTACCAAAAAAAAAAAAATGGACCACTTTTACAACCACCTACAAGGTGCTCTGCAAGCCACCTGATAGTTCCTTGGTTCAACAATTAGGAGCGAGTATAGTAAATGATGAGATTGTTTACCAGACTCCGATCGGATTTCATTCTTGCAACTCTCACTGGTTACCTAGCTCAATTAAACCTCCTTACAAGGTGATGTCAGCTGGTTCATGGAACAATCCAGATCTCAACTTAAAAACTTCCAAACAAAGAAAAAGCAACTACTAGCAAGATACCAACTTTTCACTAGCAGCCAGAATGATGTACAAATGATAAGTGAGTACTTACTCCCGGACCACCTGGTTAAAGTCTTTCCCAAAGACATCTATGGGTTTTGTTACTCAACGATGGGTCTCCAGGAAGAGATTAAAAAGCTCTCCATCAGATACTTGTGACCAGATAATGGTCACTGGGGCATAACACAGAGCCCCACTAAAGTCCACATAGTGATAACTCCTATGACTATTCCTTCCAGGCCTCCCAGTGAATCTTAAGATGAATCAGAGAACAACCTCCTACTTTTACTCAGATCTCTCAACTTTAAAAAATAAACAAGACTATGTGTTAGGCCAAGGTCCCTATGACCCCATTGGTAACATGGAGGCATTTGGCAAAGTCACAGTTCATTGGGGAGGTGAGGAAGAATTGTATTTCTTGGGCCTTTTGGACCAAGATGAAGGAGTAACAGATAATACTCTCTGGCGTTGGATTTGAGGCAACCAACTATAGGTATATCCCTTCAGCCACCACCACCCCAAACCCTATTGTTATGGACTCCACTACTGAATGCGTTGTTGATATATATGTTTATATACCTGTGCATGCCCAGCCCCTCTCCCTTATCCCTAAGCTATGACAGGAAATCCTGCAATTGTGACCATTTCAGAGACCTAATGTAGAAAACTCTGAGCCTAACAGATTACTACTGCCTAGCGCCTTTAACTACCAAAGCAACTATTTGGAAGAGAAAAAGAGACAGCTTCCTTATTCTGAGCTTAATGAAGCACAAGTTTTCCATGAGACTATTTCTCCATTCAGTAGCCCTATCTAGCCTGTGGATTAAGCCCCTTGTGTCTGGAGATTCAACTGACTATTAGAGATGCAATGCAATCATGGAGCCCTGTGCAATGATGTTATTCAATATCATTACTGTCATGCAGGTCATTGCGTAAGCAGAGGGAAATATGTATAAAGTAATTGATATTTCAAATGTCCCTTTCAACATTTTTATCCACATGGATGCTCAAGATCAGTTTGCCATATGTGTAGTGAGTTGCAATACACATGTAATGTCTTTCCACAGGCCATGACCTGGAAAAAGTCCCACTCCCACATGGAACACTAGCTTTCCACTATACACTGATACCCTATACAAATACTGATACCCTCCTTTGAACCTAAACAAGGGTACTATCCAACAAAGACAGAAGGCACATGGATTCACATGTGGTAACAAGACTGGGACATTAATACAAAAAAAAAAAAAAAAAAAGCACAAGGACCTGGTAACCAAGTAAAATCTCTGGGATTAAACTGGGAAGGGGCAGTGTGTTTCATTCTATAAGAGATAATTGCTAAGCTTTTAGTATCTCTAAGCCCCAATAAATACAAAGGAGGCCCAACAATTGGTAGGACTTTTCAGCTACTAGTGCTTTGGCATTCATCATGTGATCATCTTGATGGAATT
Source organism: Lynx rufus (assembly GCF_022079265.1). NCBI lineage: Eukaryota > Metazoa > Chordata > Mammalia > Carnivora > Felidae > Lynx > Lynx rufus. Next base: position 29,631,162 of record NW_025814889.1, on the reverse strand, counting down.
CATGTATCAGGATACCACAAAGGTCTCTATCCTTGAGTAGGACGTAATCATAGAATGACTCAGAGGCCCTCCAACACACCACCCACTCTGTACCCAGAGTGAGTCTTTGACTCACATTTGTGTTTGGGTTATAGTTCTCAGTAACCTCTCAGTTCAGTGTTTAGACCCTATGGCAGAAAGATACTGCTAGAAGCCAGAGGTGCCCATTGGCCTTTGGTACCATAATCTTCTGGAGTCAGCTGAAAGGTACAATTCCTTTTTTTTTAATTCTCAAGTTAGTTAACATATGTGTAGTCTTGACTTCAGGATTACAATCCAGTGATTTATCACTTACATGTAATACCTCATGCTCATCCCAACAAGTGCCCTCCTTAATGCCCGTCACTCATTTTCCCCACTCCCATCAACCCTCAGTTTGTTCTATGTACTTAAGAGTCTTTTTTAAAATTTTTTTAACGTTTATTTATTTTTGAGACAGAGAGAGACAGAGCATGAACAGGGGAGGGTCAGAGAGAGGGAGACACAGAATCTGAAACAGGCTCCAGGCTCTGAGCTGTCAGCACAAAGCCCGACGCGGGGCTCGAACTCATGGATTGCGAGATCGTGACCTGAGCTGAAGTCGGCCGCTCAACCGACTGAGCCACCCAGGCTCCCCATGTACTTAAGAGTCTTGTGGTTTGCCTCCCTCTCTGTTTTTATCTTATCTTAACTTCCCTTCTCCTATGAAAGGTGCAATACTTTTAAGAGACTATTATTGGCCTGTTATATGGTTTGGCAAATACTGAGTGTATAACCCATGGATATGAAATAGTCTTAAGACTAGAGAAAAAAAACCAAACGTTATTAATAATTTGTCTTTTATTCTGTAGCTATTTTGGAGTACTCACAATTTAGGTTAAAATGTAAAATTGCTCTAAAATATAAGCTCAAATACTGATTCATGAATAAAAGAAAACATCTTTTGATGAGTTTAATTTAAAATGATTTAGAGGGTGACATCAGCAAGATGGCAGACTAAGAAGTTTCTGCCCTGAACTCCACTTAACACTGATTTAACAACCATCTATGGATAAAATACATTTATGAGAGCTCCAGAGTTTGGTTGAGAGGTTCCACTACACCAGTGAAGCATAGCATCCTAAAACAGCCATATTAAAAAGGGTAAGAGAAGCACCTGGGTGGCTCAGTTGGCTAAGCATTCAACTCTTGATTTTGGCTCAGGTCATGATCTCACAGTTTCGTGAGTTTGACCACAACATTGGGATCTGTGCTGACAGTGCAGAGCCAACTTCAGATTCTCCCTCCCTCCCTCCCTCTCTCTCTCTCTCTCTCTGCCCCATCTATGTTCATACTCTGTCTCTCTCAAAATAAATAAAGTTAAAAAAATAATTTTAAAAAGGGCAAGAAAAATGACTTCACTTTATCTGTAACACTCCTCTACCAAGCCATCACAGCTCTGCACTGAAAGAGATGCCTTCATTCACAATTTCTCCCATGAGGAAAAGAGAGAAGTGAGTTTCAGGCTTCAAAATCCTTTCATGATGATCCCTGAGGCCCACTTCTATCTCTCCTCATCTAGAACACTGAAGGAATCAGTATGGCTTGATTATTTGAAGGCAGCTAAAAGATCAAGCTCTCAAATAAAAACACCTAGCTTTATACTTGGAAGAACTGGAAAGAGAAAAACAAATTATGATCAAAGTTAGCAGAAGGAAAGGAATAATAAAAGTTAGGGCATAAATAAATAAAAATAGAAAAACAATAAAAAAATCACTAAACTAAGTGTTGGATTTTTGAAAAGATAAACAAAATTGACAATCAATAACTAGGCTAAGAAAAAAGAGAGGACTCAAATAAATAAAATCACAAATGAGGACTATTACTTCTGATGTCACAGAAATTTTTTAAAAATTATAATGGAATATTATGAACTATTAAACATCAACAAATTGGGCCAGCCTAGAAGAAGTGGGTGAATTCCTAGCAATATACAAAATACTAAGGCTGAATCAAGAAGAAATACAAAGCTTAAATGGGTAAGTAACAAATGTATTGAGAGTTATCAAAAGGCACTCAACAAAGAAAATTCTAGGATCATATGACTTCATAGGTGAATTTTACCAAAAATGTGTAGAAAAATTAATACCAACCCTTCTTAAACACACACACATAGTGAGAGAGGCAAGCGGTGTGTGTGTGAGTGTGTGTGTGTGTGTGTGTGTGTGTGTGTGTGTGTGTGTAAAGGGAACATTTCTTTTTAAATCCATTTGGGCTGATATAACAAAATACCACGGACTGTGTAGCTTGTAAACAAGATAAATTTATTTCTCATAGTTAAGGAAGCTGGGAGTCTAAGATCAAAGATGCAGCAGGGTTATGTTCTGGTGAGAACTCATTCCTGACTCAGCTTACACCTTCTCACTATTCCTTACATGACAGAAGGGATGAAGGATCTCTGTGGGTCTCTTTTATAAGAACACTAATCCCATTCATGAGGGCGTTATCCCCATGACCCAAGCAATTCTCAAAGCCCTCACTTCTAATGCCATCACATTGGTGATTAGGAGTTCAACTTATAAACACAATCATTCACTCATAGCAAATTCTGAAATCTCTTTTTATGAGGTCAGCATTACCCTGATACCAAAGCCAAAGACCCCACAAAAAAACCCCACAAAACAATAGGCCAATATCCCTGGTGAACATAGATGCAAAAATCTATAGAAAACAGAATTCAATAGCACATTAAAAAGATCATGCATTCATGACCAAATGGCATTTATTTTAGGGAGGTAGGGATAGTTCAACATATGCAAATCATTCACTATGATATGCCACATTAAAGAGCAAAGGATAAAAAAAAATCACATGATAATCTAAACATGCAGAAAAAGCATTTGACAAAATTTCAACTTTTCATAACAGATTCTCAATAAATTAAGTATAAAAAGAATTCACCTCAACACAACAAAGGCCATATATAAGAAAAGCTCACAGCTAACATCATACTCAATGACGAAAAGCTGAAAGCTTTTTCTCTAAGATCAGGAACAAGACAAGGACATCCACTCTCACCACTTTTATATAATGTGGTATTGGAAGTCTTAGCCAAAACAGTTAAATAAGAAAAAATATACAAAGCATCCAAAACTGGAAAGAAAGAAATAACACTGTTTCTATTTGTAGATAATGTGATATTATATATGGAAAAGCCTGAAGCCTCCACCAAAAAATAGTTAAAACTAATAAATTCAATAAAGTAGCAAGATATAAAAACAATATACGAAGGTCAGTTGCATTTACACATATTAACAATAGAGTAGCAGAAAGAAGTGAAATTAGGAAAACAATGTCTTTTACAATAGCATCCAAAGGAACAAAGTTCCTAGGAAGCAATGTAACCAAAGGGATGAAATACCAGTACACTGAAAATTATAAGACATTTATTAAAGAAATAGAACACATAAATAAATGGAATTACAGTCCATGCTCATGGATTATATGAATTAATATTGTTAAAATGCCTATACTACCAAAAGCAATGTAGAGATTGAATGCAATCCTTATCAAACTTCCAATGGTATTTTCACAGAAACAGAACAATCCTAAGATTTATATGGAACCACAAAACCTCAAATATCTAAAGCAATCTTGAGAAAGAACAAAGGTAGAAGCACCACACTTCCTGATTCAAACTATATACAAAGTTATAGTAATCAAAACACTATTGCTATAAGGACAGACACATAAATCAATGGATCAGAATAGAGTTCCCAGAAATAAACCCATGCAAACATGGTAACAATGTATGATGAAGGAACCAAAAATATTCGATGTAGTCTATTCAAAAAATGGTGCTGGGAAAACTGGACAGTCATATGCAAAAGAATGAAACTGTGTCACTGTCCTTCACCATACACAAAAATAAAGTCAAAGTGTGTTAAAGACTTGAGTGTAAGACCTGAAACCATAAAACTACTAGAAGTAACCATAGGTGGAAAGCTCCTTGACACAATTCTTGGTGATGATTTTTGGATTTGACACAAAAAGTAAAGGTAACCAAAGGAAAAATAAACAAGTGGGACTAAATCAAGCTCAAAAAATTCTGCTTAACAAAGGAAACCATCAACAAAATGAAAAGGCAATGTATAGAATGGGGAAAAATATTTGTAAGTCATATATCATATCGAGGGTTAATTTCAAAAATATAAAGAACTCATACAACTTAATAGCAAACAATCAAACAACCCAATTAAGAAATGGGCAGAAGATCTGAATAGATATTTTGTTTCCAATAGAAGTAATACAGATGGCCAACAGGTACATAAAAAGGTAATCATCAGGTGAATGCAAATCAAAACTACAAAGAGATATCACTTCACATGTTTTAGAATGGCTATTATAAAAAAGACATGAAATAAGTGTTGGTAAGGATGTGGAGAAAAGGGAACCCTTGCATACTGTTTTGTTTTTTGTTGTTTGTTTTTTGCTTTTTTGTTTGTTTGTCTTTCTGTTCTCAAGTTAGCTAACATACAGTGTAGTCTTGGCTTCAGGCATAGTTTCCAGTGATTCATCACTTACATATAACACCCAGTGCTCATCTGAACAAGTGCCCTCCTTAATGCCCATAACCCATTTTCCCCACCTTGCACCCCTATCAACCCTAAGTTTGTTCTCTGTATTTAAGAGTCTTTTATGGTTTGCCTCCCTCTCTGTTTTTATCTTATTTTTCCTACCCTTCCCCTATGATCATCTGTTAACTTTCTCAAATTCCACATATGAGTAAAATCATATATGTCTTTCTCTGACTGACTTACTTCGCTTAGCACAAGACCCTCCAGTTCATCCACATTGGTGCAAATGGCAAGATGTCATTCTTTTTCAAGATGAGTAGTATTCCATTGAATATGTATGCCAATTCTTAATCCATTCATCAGTTGATGGGCATTTGGGTTCTTTTCATACTTTGGCTATTGTTGATAGTGCTGCTATAAACACTGGGGTAAATGTACCCCTTTGAATCAGCACTCCTGTATCCTTTGGATAAATTCCTAGTAGTACAATTCCTAGTAGTGCAAATCCTAATAGTGAAATTGATGGGTCACAGGGTAATTCTATTTTTAATGTTTTGATACTCCATACTGTTTTCTGGAGTGGCTGCACCAGTTTGCATTCCCACCAACAGTGCAAGAGTATTCCCCTTTCTCCACATCCTCACCAACATCTGTTGTTGCCCGAGCTGTTAATTTTAGCCATTTTGACAGGTGTGAGGTGGTATCTCACTGTGGTTTTGATCTCTATTTCCTTGATGATGAGTGATGTTGAGCATCTTTTCATGTGTCTGTTTGCCATCTAAATGTCTTCTTTGGAAAAGTGTTCATTCATTGTTTTTGCCCATTTCTTCACTGGATTATCTGTTTTTTGGGGTGTTGAGTTTGGTAAATTCTTTATAGATGTTTGATACTAACCCTTTATCTCATATGTCATTTACAAATATTTTCTCCCATTCCACCAGTCGCCTTTTAGTTTTGTTGATTGTTTTCTTTGCTTTGCAGAATATTTTTACCTTAATGATGTCCCAATAGTTCATTTTTGCTTTTATTTTCCTTGCCTTCTGAGACATGTCTAGTAAGAAGTTGCTGCAGCCAAGGTCAGAGAGGTTGTTGCTTGTTTTCTCCTGTAGTACTTCGGTGGATTCCTGTCTCACATTTAGGTCTTTCATCCATTTTGAACTTATTTTTATGTATGGTGTAAGAAAGTGGTCTAGGTTCATTCTTCCACATGTTGCTGTCCATTTCTCCCAACACCATTTGCTGAAGAGACTATATTTTTCCATTGGATACTCTTTCCTGCTTTGTCAAAGATTAGTTGGCCATATATTTGTGGGTCCATTTATGGGTTCTCTATTCTACTCTATTAGTCTATTTGTCTGTTTTTGTGCCAGTACCATACTGCCTTGATGAGTACAGCTTTGTAATACAGGCTAAAGTCCAGGATTGTGATGCCTCCAGCTTTGGTTTTCTTTGTCAACACTACTGTGGTGAATTAGGGTTTTTTGTGATTCCATACAAATTTTCGGATTGTTTGTTCTAGCTCTGTGAAGAATGCTGCTGCTATTTTGATTGGGATTTCATTAAATGTGTAGATTCCTTTGGGTAGTATGGACATTTTAACAAAATTTGTTCTTCCAATCCATGAGCCTTAAATGTTTTTCCATTTCTTTGTATCTTCTTCAATTTCTTTCATACGCTTTCTATAGTTTTCATCATACATATCTTTTACCAGTTTAGTTAGGTTAATTCCTAGGTATTTTATGGTGTTTGATGCAATTGTAAATGGGATCAATTTCAAGATATGTCTTTCTCTTGTTTCATTTTTGGTGTATAGCAATGCGACCAATTTCTGTACATTGATTTAATATCCTGCAACTTTGCTGAATTCTTATAACAGCTCTAGAAGTTTTTGGTGGAGTGTTTCAGGTTTTCCATGTAGAATATCATGCTAAGAGTCAAAGTTTGACTCTTTCTTTGCCATTTTGAATGCCCTTTATTTTGTTTTGTTGTCTGATTGCTGATGCTAGGACTTGAAATAATGTTAAACAATAATGGTGAGAGTAGATATCCCTCTCGTGTTCCTGATCTCAGGGGGATAGCTCTCAGTTTTTTCCCATTTGGGATATTAGCTGTGGGCCTTTCATATATGGCTTTTAGGATAAGGTATGTTCCTTCTATCCCAACTTTCTAAGGGTTTTTAAGAAAAGATGCTGTATTTTGTCAAATTCTTTTTCTGCATCTATTGACAGCATCATATCGTTCTTATCCTTTATTCTATCAAAGTGATGTATCATGTTGATTGATTTGTGAATATTGAACCAACCCTACAGCCCAGAAATTAATCCCACTTGATCATGGTGAATAATTCTTTTAATATACTGTTGAATTCGATTTGCTAGTATCTTGTGGAGAATTTTTGCATCCGTGTTCCTCAGGGACCTTAGCCTGTAATTCTTTTTAGTGGGGTCTTTGTTTTTGGAATCAAGGTAATGCTGGCTTCATAGAATGATGGGGCGCCTGGGTGGCTCAGTCAGTTAAGCATCCAACTTTGGCTCAGGTCATGATCTCATGGTCCGTGAGTTTGAGCCCTGTGTCGGGCTCTGTGCTAACAGCTTAGAGCCTGGAGCCTGCTTCAGATTCTGTGTCTCCCTCTCTCTCTGCCCCTCCCCTGCTTGCACTCTGTCTCTGTCTCTCTCAAGAATAAATATTTTAAAAATTAAAAAAAAAAGAATGAGACTGGAAGCTTTACTTCTGTTTCTATTTTTTTTTCAACAATTTGAGAATAGGTATTAACTCTGCTTTAAATGTCTTGTAGAATTCCCCTGGGAAGTCATCTGGCCCAGGACTCTTATGTGTTGGGAGATTTTTGATAACTGATTTAATTTCTTTGCTGGGTATGGGTCTGTTCAAACTTTTCCTTTCTTCCTGTTTGAGTTTTGGTAGTGTGTGAATGTTTAGAAATTTGCCCATTTCTTCCAGATTTTCTAGTTTGTTCGCATATAATTTTTCATAGTATTCTCTAATAATTGTATTTCTGTGGTGTTGGCTGTAATCTCTCCTCTTTCTATCATGATTGTGTCTATTTGGGTCCTCTGTCTTTTCTTTTTGAGAAGTCTGGCTGTGGGGCGCCTGGGTGGTGCAGTCGGTTAAGCCTCCGACTTCAGCCAGGTCACGATCTCGCGCTCCGTGAGTTCGAGCCCCGCATCAGGCTCTGGGCTGATGGCTCAGAGCCTGGAGCCTGTTTCCGATTCTGTGTCTCCCTCTCTCTCTGCCCCTCCCCGTTCATGCTCTGTCTCTCTCTGTCCCAAAAATAAATAAATGTTGAAAAAAAATTAAAAAAAAAAAAGAAGTCTGGCTGAGGGTTTATCAATTTTGTTTATTCTTTCAAAAATCAGATCTTAGATGCATTGATCTGTTCTACTATATCTGTTCTAGTATATTCTACTATATTGTTTATTTCTGTTCTAATCTTTATTATTTCTATTCTGCTGGGTTTGTTTGGGCTTTATTTGCAGCTGTCTTTCTAGCTCCTTTAGGTGTAAGCTTAGGTTGTGTATTTGGTACCTTTCTTGCTTCTTGAGATAGACCTGAATTGCAATGTATTTTCCTCTTAGGACTGCCTTTGCTACATCCCAAAGGGTTTGCACTATTGTGTTTTCATTTTCATTTGCTTCCATATATTTTTAAATTTCTTCTTTAATTTCCTGGTAGACCCATTCCTTCTTAAGTAGGAAGTTCTTTAACCTCCATGTATTTGGGGACTTTCCAAATGTTTTCTTGTGGCTGATTTCAAGTTTCATAGTGTTGTTCAGTGTTGTGATCTGAAAATATGCATGGTATGATCTCAATCTTTTTACACTTCCTGAGGGCTGTTTTGTGACCCAATATGTGATCTATTTTGGAGAATGTTCCATGTGCACTAAAGAAGAATGTGTATTCTGTTGCTTTAGAATGAAAATTTCTGAATATATCTATTAAGTCCATCTGGCCCAATGTGTCATTCAGAGCCATTGTTCCCTTACTCTCTGCCTAGATGATCTGTCCATTGTTGTAAGTGGAATATTAAAGTCCCCTATAATCATGATATTATTATCTATACATTTAGTTATGTTTGTGATTGATTTATATATTTTGGTGTCTTATGTTGGGGCATAAATTTTTACAATTGTTGGCTCTTCTTGATGAATAGACCCCTTAATTATGATAGAATGCCCTTTTTCATCTCTTGTTAGACTCTTTGTTTTAAAATCTAGTTTGTCTGGGGGCACCTGGGTGGCTCAGTTGGTTAAGTGTCTGACTTCAGCTCAGGTCATGATATCATAGCTTGTGAGTTTGAGCTCCGCATCAGGCTCTATGCTGACAGCTCGAAGCCTAGAGCCTGCTTCGGATTCTATCTCTGTGTGTCTGCTCTCCCCAACTTGCTCTCTGTCTCTGTCTCTCAAAAACAAACAAACATTTAAAAATAAATAAAATAAAATCTAGTTTGTCTAATAGAAGCATGGCTACTCCATCTTTCTTTTGATATCTGTTAGCATGACAGATGGTTTTCCATTCCCTCACTTTGAATCTGCAGGTGTCCTGAGGTCTAAAATGAATCTCCCATAGGCAGCATATAGATGGATCTTGTATTTTTTTATTCATTCTGATACCCCATGTCTTTTATTGGGCATTAGTACATTTACATTCAGAATGATTATTGAAAGATACAGATTTAGTGCCACTGTTATCTGTGGGCTTTGTGTTTGTGGAGATGTCTCTGGTCCTTTGTAGTCTTTGCTGCTTTCCACTCACAGAATCCCCCTTAGAATCTCCTGCAGGGCTGGTTTAGTGGCCATGAACTTCTTTAGCTTTTGTTTATCTGGGAAAGCCATTATTTCTCCTATTCTGAATGACCATCTTGCTGGATGAAGGATTCTTGGATGCATATTTTTCTTACTTAGCACATTGAATATTTCCTGCCACTCCCTTCTGGCCTGCCAAGTTCCAGTGGACAGGTCTGCTATTACCCTTATGTGTCTATCCTTGCAAGTTAAGGCCCATTTGTCCCTAGCTACTTTCAGAATTCTCTCTTTATCTTTGTATTTTGCCAGTTTCACTATATGTCATGGTGTTGACCTGTTTTTGCCGATTTTAAAGGGAGTTTTCTGTACCTCTTGGACTTGAACGCCTGTTTCCTTCCCCAGATTAGGGAAGTTCTCAGCTATAATTTGTTCAAATAAACCTTCTGCCCCTTTCACTGTGTCTTCTTCTGGAACTCCTATGATACAGATACTATTTCATTTCATGGAATCACTTAGCTCTCTAATTCTCCCTTCACAATCTAGTAATTTCCTTTCCCTCTTTTTTTTCAGCTTCATCATTTTCCATAATTTTATCATCTAGTTCATCTATTCTTTCCTCTGCTTCTTCCATCCTGTCACTGTATCCAGTTTATTTTGTATCTCATTTACAGCATTTCTTAATTCATTGTGGCTATTTCTTAGGTCTTTGATATCTTCAGCAATAGATTCTCTGCTATCTTCTATGCCTTTTTCAAGCCCAGCTATTAGTCTTATGACTGTCATCATAAGTTCTTAGATATATTGTTTATACCTGTTATGAGCACTTTTCTGGCTGTCATTTCTTCCTGGATTCTCTTTTGAAGAGAATTCTTCCTTTTTGCCATTTTGGATAGGTTTCTGTCTTTTATATATTTTAATAGCTTGTTATGAATCCTGTGCCTGAAAGTACTACTGTATTAAAAAGGGGCCATACACTGTCCATGGCCTGGCACTTCAGGAAGTGTTTTTGGAGTGTGGTGCATGCACTCTGTTGTTACTTTTTGGCTGCTCTCTCCCACTTCTCAGTCCTCTGCAAAGCTCCTCTTTGCTTGTAGTGGTGGAGTGTTTGTACCTTCCACCAGGTGTGTTTTGAAGTAAAGGAGGGGGGGAAGCTTGATCACATACAAAGAAAAAAATGAAAGTGGAAAAAAAGAGACCAAGCAGACAGTAAAACAAACAAACAAACAAACAAACAAACAAATCAGGCTTAATCCAGAGAGAGAGAAAGGAAAATAAAGGAGATACAGAAAAGGTATAAAAAGAATAAAGTAAAAATGCCTGATTAAAAAAACAAAACAGAAAAAAATATATATATATGATAAAAATTGATCAAAACCAAATCAGAAACTATAAGCCTGATTCCAAAAGAAAAAAGAAGAAGAGGGTAGAAGGAAAATGAAAAGGAAAGGGAAAGAAAGGGAAGGAAGGAAAGGAAAGGAAAAAGAACAAGAAAAGGAAAGGAAAGAAAAGAACAAAAAGAAAGGAAATGAAAGGAAAAGATAAGAAGAAGACAGACTAACAGACAAAAACCAAAACCAATTATCTGTTGCTAACTGGGTCCTGTGGCTGTGCTGGCTGGTGCAGTCTTCCTCCAGTAGATAAACAGTTGCCAGGCACAGAGGAGGGGGGTTTGGTGTAAGTTGGTCCCGCCTCCACTGGGGCCCACTTGTGCTGCTCCCTGAAGTCTCACTGTGTTCCTGTTGAGGAGAAAAGTAGCAACACCACAATCTCTCTGCCCCAGACCAGATGTCTCAAACCACACTGTTCAGGCAGCCCTTACAGAGTAGCGCAGGCGGTGGGCTTACCCTGCTCCAACAGTCTCCCGTGCCTGCTAAGTCCTCAGTTGGGATTCTAACCCTGATGTCTTAAAGGGCCCTGCACTATGTAGATCCTGTTCTGGTGGTGTAGTGCCCCCCCCCTCTTAGTCCCGCCAATAAAAGGCCTTTGGCTGGCGCCTGCATTGTCTTTTCTCCTTGGGGAGGCAATAAACCATCTTCCCACAGTACTAGAGGAAGGGAACTGTTCTCTCCCGGTGCACTCCTGAGATGGCTGCTGTCTCCCAAGGTTGGCATTCTCCCATCAGGCATAAGCACACGCAGTGGCTTCAGTCTGGAGAGTCATACACTTTTGACAACTCTGATCTTCAGCTCCTGAGGCTGTTTGCAAAATACAAACTAGTACTCTCTGATTTCTTGTTCTCTAGTCGATGGTCCAGAGAAGTTTTCCTTACACTAACTCAAAACAGCAATTCCACAACCTCTCTACCTTTGCCTTTGTCTCTCCACAGAATGAGTTTCCTTCCCTCTGTGCCTATTCCATTTTCTCCCCCAATTCACATACATGCACCTCGATCCCACCAAGCTATCTCCCTCCACCTGTGGAGATCCTTCTGCCACCCTGCAGGTTGATTTCCTGTGTGTTTCCAAGTGATGTGACCTCAATACACCTGTGTTTGAGGGATGAGAGAAATCCCATCTCCAACTTCTCCACCATCTTAACTCCTCTCCTTGTGTACTGTTCATAGAAATGTAAATTGGTACAACTACTATAGAAAACTGTATGGAGGTTCTTCAAAAAATCAAAAATAGAACTAGCATATGTTCCAAAAATTCCACTTCTAGGTATTTTTCCAAAGGAAACAAAATAGTAACTCCAAAAGATATCTGAATTCCCTTGTTCACTGTAGCATTAATTACAATAGTTAAGACATGGAAACAATCTAAGTGGCCATCAAGAGATGAATGGATTTTAAAACTGTGACTTACACATATATAGGAATATTATCCACACATAAAAAGAAGAAAATCCTGCCTTTTGTGACAACCTGCATGCAATAAGGGGTTATGCTAAGTGAAGTAAGTCAGAGAAAAAGACAAATACTATATGATTTCACTTATAGGTAGAGCTAAAAAAAAAGGAGGAGGAGGAGGAGGGGGAAGAAGAAGAAGAAGGAGAAGAAGGAGAATAAGAAGAAGGAGGAGGAGGAGGAGGAGGAGAAGGAGAAGGAGAAGAAGAAGGAGGAGGAGAAGGAGAAGGAGAAGGAGAAGAAGAAGAAGAAGAAGAAGAAGAAGAAGAAGAAGAAGGAGAAGGAGGAGGAGAAGGAGAAGGAGAAGAAGAAGAAGAAGGAGAAGGAGAATAAGAAGAAGGAGGAGGAGGAGGAGAAGGAGGGGGAGGAGAAGGAGGAGAAGGAGAAGGAGAAGAAGAAGAAGAAGAAGAAGAAGAAGAAGAAGAAGGAGAAGGAGGAGGAGGAGGAGGAGAAGGAGAAGAAGAAGGAGGAGGAGAAGGAGAAGAAGAAGAAGAAGAGCATCACCACCACCACAAAGAACAGACTGGTGGTTGCCAGAACTGGAACAAGGGCAAATGGGTGAAAATGGTCAAAAGGTACACATGTCCAGTTATAAAATAAATAGGTCCTGGGGATATAATGTACCACATGGTGATTATAGTTAATGATACTATATTATATACCAGAAAGTTGCTAAGAGAGTAGACCTTAAAAGTTCTCAGCATAAGAAATAAATTGTATCTATGTGTGGTGATAGATGTTAATTCTGCATACTGTGGTGATCATTCCACAATATACAGCTAACCCTTCAACAATGTGGGGGTTAGGGGCTCTGACCCCCCCCATACAGTAAAAAATCAATGTATAATTTTTGACTCCCCTAAACCTGAACTACTAACACCCTACTGTTTACCAGAAGCCTTGCTGATAGCTAATACAGTTGATTAACAGATACCTTGTATGTTATATGTACTTTCTACTGTACTCTTATAAAGTATGACAAAGAAAAATGTTATTAAGGAAATCATAAGGTACATTTATAGTACTATATTTGAAAAAAATCTTCATATAAGTGGACCTGCATGAACATAGACCCTTATGTTGTTCAAGAATCAACTGGACACATACATTGAATCATTATGTTGTACTCTTGAAAGTAATATAATATCACATGTCAATTATATCTCAATAAAAAGAACCCTAAATCATAAAAGATAAGAATGGGAATTAAAACTGAAACTAAATATAAGTAAATAAACCTACTGGCATAAGTAAGAAAACAATAATGCAAGTAAATCAATAAAGTGTTTGAAATATACACTTACTCCTGCACAAAACAGTGGAGGGGTAAAGTGTAAACAAATCACAAATCTTGTTTAGTAAGCTTATTTTTCTAGTGTTTTCTCTAGTGTTCTGCATTCTGAAACAATTTAAGAAGCACTAAAATATAGATCAAATGATTAAATATATTGATGTTGTGTAGATTGATTCACACTTCAGAAGGCAGGACATACACACGTGAAATAGAGAAAGGAAAGAACAGGTCTTGAAGGGATAGATTGGAATTGAATATTTCTGTGAGAAATAATGATTTCTAAATATTTCTATGAATATTCATGTATATGTTCACATGTATATGTACATAAGCATAGGTGAGTATGGCTATGCCTATATATAATATATGTACATGTATGTTGATATGCATATGTGTTTACACTGAAGCATTTTTAACAGCCAAATTCCCATGTGTGATCTTTTAGGCCCAACCTTAGACAATTACAAAGGCCTTATCTGGCAGTTGTCATGGGGGGGAATCTTCAGATTCCACGCTAGACTTGATTTACAGCCAGTGAAGTGTAGACATTGGCAGTGGTTGCAGTCAAAGACTAAGTCCCATACAACTGGAAATACCTGCATTACTAATCCATGTACCTCAATTTTGAGGCATTTTTATGCATGGAGGATTCATCTAAGATACTGTACTGTTCATACACTTCTACATAGTTTGGTTTTTCATTATCATTTCATTGTAGACATTTTTATTAGTTTTGATAGCTTTCACTTCTTTTATTCCTTGCGCTCCCACCACTAACTCACTTCAGCCTCCAAGTCTATACAACAGGAAGAGCCTTTTGTTTGAAACTTCTTTGGTTGTAAGATGATCTTCTCACAACCTACCCCTGCCAGCACTGATATTCTGACTCTCCAATGCTGTTCTATGGAGGAAAACGGAAAGCTGATGTAACTGGAAACTTTTCTTGTTTAGACTCTTTCTAATAAATTACAGTAACAGAATAAATGCTTAATTTCACTTTCAATTTGGCTTGCTATCTTAACTAACCAACTTAAAAACAGGTAGCTCTCTCCTTACAAATTAGTGCAGCCAGCAATGTGGTCAATTAAGCACAATTCCCTTCTAGAAGGAACGTTAGTGAATCCTGAGGGCTCCATAAAGTGATACTACTAGGTCATGTGCAAGAGTCAGAGGGTCTCATAGGGCACATCACAGTGCAGGTCAGGGTGTCTCAGGATGTGCTAGCGGACTCTGGAGCATGCTGTAAGAGAGTGCTATTTTATTATTTACTTTTAATTTCTGAGAGGGAACAATGGTTCTTCTATTTATTTCCTTTTTTTTTTTTTTTTTGGCTAAGATACCCAGTGGGTAGGTAGAATTAAACATCCAATAGAGGAATTTTGATAAAGCTGGAGAAGAAAGACCTTAGCTATTACTTATAGTTTTACCAGCTATGGAACCAAAAATTGAAGACCCTGCATGCTGAGTTGTACCCAATGAATATTATTAGTTCTACTGTAGTGGAAGCTGATGGGCAGTTTATGATGCAGAGATTTACTGAGATTCATGCTTTAACAAAAGAATGTAGAGTCCTGAGAACCACTTTGTCCAGTGGCCTGAAGAAACTTTTAAGACTTGGATAAGTCATCTTCATGTTTAAAGAAGTAATATTTTTAAAGAAGTAATCATGTGGTACTCATTTTTCTCTGACTTATTTTGCTTAGCAAAATAGCAAGATTTCATTCTTTTTGATGGTTCTGTAATTGTATGTGTGTATATACATATATATAGATATACATATATATGTATATATATATGTGTATACATTTGTGTATGTGTGTGTACACACACACACACACACACACACACCATCTTCTTTGCCCATTCATTAGTCTATGGACCTCTGACCTCTTTCTATAGTTTGGCTACAGTTGATAATACTGCTACAATCATAGGGGTGCATGTGCCCCATTGAATCTATTTTTGTATCCTTTGGGTAATACTTAGTAGTGCAATTGCTGGGTTATAGGGTAGTTTTATTTTTAACTTTTTGAGAAATTTCCATATTATTTTCCAGGTTGTCTACACCAGTTTGCATTCATATGTGGAATTTAAGAAAGAACACAGATGAACATATGGGACTGGAAAAAAAGAGAAAGGGAAGCAAACCATAAGAGACTCTTAACTATAGAGAGCAAAATGAGGGTTGTAGAGGGAGGTGGGTGGAGGATGGGCTAAATGGGTGATGGATATTAAGGAGGGCACTTGTTATGATGAGCACTGGATGTTATTGTAAGTGATGAATCACTAAATTCTACTCCTGAAACCAATATTACACTATATATTAACTAACTAGAATTTAAATAAAATTTTGGAAAAAAATAGTCAAGTAATATTGTTGGTTTCCTAATACAAAAAAACCCTTTCTCAGAGAGTTTTGACAATGGATACATTGCACAAGGAGATGGAAGAAAGGGGTATGAAAAAAACACAGACAATCAAGACTCTCTCCTTCCTCAGCTGGGTACTGTTTTGGATTTCACAGATGACTCATTCTTGCCCTTGTAAAACATGTTTTAACTATAATTGAAGAGGCTATAGTGATTTCATGAACCGCCTGTTGTACTTAGGATATACAATAAAGGTATGAGGATAGTAGATGATATTACTTTTTACCAGACTCAAAATTCTGGGTTCATTTGTGCCGCTATTACTGGACATTAAGCTCAGTTAAACAAAGTTTCAAGGTCACAGCAATTAGCTATGATATTATCTGGATCTTAACTGGAAAATTTCTGGACAAGTAATAGTGGATACTTCCAAGACAGCAATGATTGACCATAAGAGAGAGTGATATAAAAATGGTAATCTAGTAAACACTCCTGGACCATCGAGGCAAAGGTTTTAAAGAGATCAAAGAGTGTGTTTATACAAAAACAGGCTTAGTCTCAATAAGTAGACTAATGGGCTCTTTTCCTAGAACATTATGGCCAGGTAGTGGGATAAGAGAGGCTCAACAGACCCACTACTTATGCTAATGGATCTTTTGATTAATACAGGTGCTATGCTTCTGTTTTTCCCAGTGATCCTTGCCAAGAATCAGAGTGCTCCACCAACTATTATGAAGACATTATGGCTTTCAAATATAAATAAGACAATGGGTTTTTCCAGGCCTCATGTACCCACAGTGGGGGAGGTGGGGAGGGAATAGGAAGACTTCTGCTCATCATCATAGTTCAGTGGAGATGTGCAGGAAACTTTCATTTCTGGGCCTTTGAGATACTGGTGCATAGAAGACAATGATCTCCACAACGTTTGACACCAAGATGAGGGAGAAACCAATAATGTTCATTGGCTTGGGGTCCAAAGCCACCACTAATGGGAAACTTACTCAAAATTCCACAATGATGTGTCCACTCAGGCCACCTCAAAACTCTACCCCCACTACTAAATATATTGTCAGTATAGAAGTATTATCTACATGAATGTCTACTTGATTTCACCCTAACCCTTGGTAGAAATTGCCACTTTAGCAAGACAGGTGGAAAACTGTGAAACTACCCAACTATTAGCATCTAGTACCTTGTTTCTCAAAAACATCCACCAGGGGAAACAAAATAAATAACTGCCCTTATTGATGAGCTTAATGAAGCAAAAATTCTTCCTGTGACTGCTTATCCATTAAATAACGCAATATACCTTAGGTATATGTCCTTGTGTGCATAGAGACTCCAGTGATTATTCATAGCTCAGTGATGTAGTACTGAGGCACTAGTTGCATCCAATATTATGACTGTCACAGAAGTTAATATCCATAGTGAAGGAATTTGGTATTCTGTAATAGACAGTACAGATATCCTATCCAGAAACTTTGTACACATACATAATCAAGATAAATTTGCCATATGTGGATTGGATTGCAACCCACCACTAATATTCTTTCACAAGGCTCCATAAATCCTCCAACTATCTGTGTCAATAAACAGTTATGACCTAGAAATGGTCTAAACTCAGAGAGAGCACTAGGCTTCCATTCTATTAATACATCCAAGTGGACACAGACAAGGGCACAACTTAACAAGGACCAGACATCCTATAGACCTACATGTGGCAACATAGCTGGACCATTAAAACAAACAAGGCACAGTTACCAAGTACCTAATAGAAATTCCTGGGCATAATCTGTAAGCAGCACAATGTCTCAACCCAGAGAACAAGACTACCAATCTTTGGCCCATTCTGCTTCAACGAATGAAAATGAGGCATAACTACTGGCAGAAATATTTGGCTACTTGCACTCTCATATTCTCCATGTGGGGTTTTTGATGACATTGATCTATTAGGTTACCTCAAAGGTCCCTCCTTTTAGTGGGGCCACAGCCAAGAGAATGTATTTGAAGCCTTCCAACAGGACTCATAGGGTGCCTTTCCTCTAGGCTCCTCTGATCATTTGCTATGTGACTCACAGTTCTCAGTAACATCTCTGTTTACCAATTAAAGTTGTGGTAGAAGGCCTCTGCCACAGGTCAGAAACATCTACCACATCCTGCTGAAAGGCTTGCATCCTTTGCAAGAAAATTACTGGCCCATAATTGGCCTTGGTGTCTGAGTGTAGAACTTGTGATTGTGAAATAATATTACAACCAGAAATACCAATGAAAGTTATGAAAAATTTGACTTTTGTTCTCTAATTATCTTAGGGTATTTACAATTAAGGTCAAAGGAACTACAAATGTCCCATAAAATATGATCTCAAACATATACTCATGAACCAAAGGGAAAAAAATATTCTACTGAATTTAATTAAAATAATTTAAAGTTATCTTTAATTGTACTTACTAATGTTTCTTTCCCCTTTGGATGTTCTCTGTTTCTTTACTTGCATTTGTGTTTTTGATATTGAATCTTGGTTTTCATCAAGCACAAGATTTCCATCTGGTACTTCAAACTGAGCTACATAAAGAGACACATTTAGTTGAATAAATATAGAAACAGATCTGTTGTGAAACCCCTAACTTTCAAGTTTATAACAAGTATAAAGCAGAATTTATCCTCATTTCTATAAAGTTATAAATAAATTGCCATAATGTCAGATCTGACATGAAAATAGGAGAATTTTAATATATATGTATTAAAACTATCTCATAACTTCATTAATAATCCTTGGCATCAAATGTACTTTATGTTAATCTCTGTTAGGCATTTTATGCTTAAGTTAAAATTTAATCATAGGACAAGACATCAGCAAGATGGAGGACTAGTAAGGTCCAGGCCTTCATTCCCCCCCAAAAACACTGAGTTAGCAACAGTGTACAAACCAAAACACCTTTTAGAGAACTATAAAAACCAGTTTGAAGCTGCTTTGCCCAAGTGAATTACTTACCAAGAAAAACTGCACCAAAAAGAATAACAAGGATTATGGCATTTTGCCCACTTTAGATGCACCCTTTCCCTGGTGCGGCATGCCACAATCACAGGGAAGCGTCCCAACTTCCAGCTTCTCTCTTGGGATGAAAAGAAAAAGGTGGAACTTGTACCTAACTTTGTGGAAAATCTGGGAGCACCTGAGTTACTGGTTTCTATCTTGTCTGACTTGAAACACTGATGGAAACAGCTGCATAGATAAATACCAGGTTGGAAGCTGCTGAAAACAAAGGTGAGTACCATGGCACATTAGAGGTATAGGATGTATGTAATTCTGCACATTACAGAGGAGCAAGAGATTACAGGAAGAAAAATACTACAGGAACCAAAACCAAAAACTCCTGAGAAGAAATAGGGGAGACACTCTTAGGGAAATTATGAGAGTTAAAAGCAGCCATGAATAAAAGAGCATACACGAGCCCAGAGAATACACATTCCCCAGAAAAGGTTTGAGAAGTCTCAGAACCTCTCTGCAAGGCTGATTTGCCAAAGTATTTCCCTGCATGAAGCCAGTTTGTAAATACTGAGAGAGATGCTGTGCTTTCAAAATCATAAATCTCAACAAAAAATGACAAGACATACCACAACAAACAAACAACAACAAAAACATGCCTTAATGAAATAAGGAATATGATGCCTGAATAAAATTTAAATAGCAGCATTATCAACAACAGCCAAATTACAGAAAGAGCCCAAATGTCCATCGACTGATGAATGGATAAAGATTATGTGGTATGTGTATATATAATATTCCATCATATATATATAACATACATATGGAATACACATGTATTATAATGGAATTATAATGGAATATATATGCATATATATAATGGAATATTACTCAACCATAAAAAAGAATGAAATCTTGCCATTTCAATGACATGGATGGAGGCTAGAGAATATTATGCTAAATGAAATAAGTCAGTCAAAGAAAGACAAATACCATATGATTTCAGTCATATGTAAAATTTAAGAAACACAAAAAATACACATAGGGAATAAAAGAGGGGAAAATCAAGAAACAGAGTCTTAACCATAGAGAACAAACCAGAGGGTTACCAGAGGGGAGGTGAGCAGGGGGAAGATGTATTAAATAGATGATGGGGATTAAGAAGTATATTTGTTGTGATGAGCACCAGGTGTTGTATGTAAATGTTGAATCACTAAATTCTACACATAAAACTAATATTACATTTAATGTTAACTAACTGGAATTTAAACAAAGACTTGGAAAAAATATCAACAAAGGTATAGAAACTGTTTTTAAAAATTCTGGAGCTGAGCAATACAATAACTGAATTGAAAAATTCACTAAAGGTGTTCAATAACAAATTTTCTTAGGAAGAAAAAGAATAGAAACCTGGAAGACAAGTCACTTGAAATTTCTGGAGTAAGGAGAAAAAAAAGGTGAAGAAACCATAGAGGATTTACCAGACACTATCAAGTTGACCAAGATACACAATATAGAAATCCCAGAGTGGAAGAGAGGGAATAAGGAGCAGAGACTTTATTTGAAGAAATAATGACCAAAAAAATCCCAAATTTGAGAAAAGAAATGGATGTACAAATTCAACTAGCTGAATGAACTCTAACTAGGAAAAACCCAAAAGACCAACACTGAAACACATTACAAACTGTTAAAAGACAAACACATGAAAAGATTCTCAACGTCATGCATCATCAGGGAAATGCAAATCAAAACCACACTCAGATACCACCTCACGCCAGTCAGAATGACTAAAATGAACAAATCAGGAGACTATAGATGCGGGAGAGGATGTGGAGAAATGGGAACCGTCTTGCACTGTTGGTTTGAATGCAAACTGGTGCAGCCACTCTGGAAAACAGTGTGGAGGTTCCTCAAAAAATTAAAAATAGATCTACCCTATGACCCAGCAATAGCACTGCTAGGAATTTACCCAAGGGATGCAGGAGTGCTGATGCATAGGGGCACTTGTACCCCAATGTTTATAGCAGCACTGTCAACAATGGCCAAATTATGGAAAGAGCCTAAATGTCCATCAACTGATGAATGGATAAAGAAATTGTGGTTTATATACACAATGGAATACTACATGGCAATGAGAAAGAATAAAATATGTAGCAACGTGGATGGAACTGGAGAGTGTTATGCTAAGTGAAATAGGTCATACAGAGAAAGACAGATACCATATGTTTTCACTCTTATGTGGATCCTGAGAAACTTAACAGAATACCATGGGGGAGGGAAAGGAAAAAAAAAGTTAGAGAAGGAGGGAGCCAAAACATAAGAGACTCTTAAAAACTGAGAACAAACTGAGCGTTGATGGGGGATGGGGGATGGGTACTGAGGAGGGCACCTGTTGGGATGAGCACTGGGTGTTGTATGGAAACAAATTTGACATAAATTTCATATTAAAAAAAGACAAACACCAAGAGAGAATCTTAAAAGCAGCCAAAGAAAAACAATTTGCTACATACAAGGAAGCCTCTATAAATTTACACCAGTAGATTTCTCAGCAAGAACCTTGTAGGCCAGAAGACATTGGGATAACATATTAAAAGTGCCAAAAGAAAATACTGTCAACCAAGCATACTATATTTGGCAAAACTGTCCTTCAAAAATGAAGGGAAAATTAAGACTTACCCAGATAGCAAAAGCTGAGGAGGTTCCTAGCGCTAGACCTACCCAAACAGAAATGCTAAAGGGAAGTATTTCAAGTTGAAATGAGAGGACATTAAATGGCACCACAAAGGTATATAATAATATATTTTTGTGTTTAAGGTAAATGTATGGACAAATGAAGACACCTATGTTATTTAAATTTTGATGCATAACTTAACTTTTAATTCTTATATAGAATTTAGAGAAAAGCATAAAAATAACTATAAATCTATGCTAATGGGCACACAATATTTAAAGATGTAATTTGTGGGGCGCCTGGGTGGCGCAGTCGGTTAATCGTCCGACTTCAGCCAGGTCACGATCTCGTGGTCCGTGAGTTCGAGCCCCGCGTCAGGCTCTGGGCTGATGGCTCAGAGCCTGGAGCCTGTTTCTGATTCTGTGTCTCCCTCTCTCTCTGCCCCTCCCCCGTTCATGCTGTGTCTCTCTCTGTCCCAAAAATAAATAAACGTTGAAAAAAAAAATTAAAAAAAAAAAGATGTAATTTGTGATATCAATAAATAAAGTCAGGGGAGGAACATTAAAGGAGAACAGTTGTATGACTGAAGTATGTATGTGATTAAAATAAATTGTTTTAACTTTATGACGTTCAGTGTAATCCATGGTAACCACAAATAAAACATTTATAGAATATACATGTTATATAATGAATGTTCATATCCTCCCAAACTCAGTGTTGAAGCCCTAACCCCAATGTGATGCTTTGGAGATAGGGCTTAGGAAAGTAATTAAGGTTAGTGATAAGTCAAAGGTAAAGTCTTCATCTAACAGCATTAACATCTTAATAAGAAAAGACACCAGAGAGTGTGCACATATGCATGCTTGTGCCCTCTCACTCTTTCCATGTGTGCACAAAGAAAAGATTATATGAGTACACAGAAAATGGTGGACACTCCTGAGCCAAGAGAAGAGGTGAATAAAATCTATCTTACCAGCACCTTGATCTTGGACTTCCTCCTCCAGAACTGTAAGAAATAAGTCACTTTTTTAAGTGACCCTGTCTATGGTATTTAGTTATGGCAGCCTGAACAGACTCATACAGTACACAAAAGGAAATTAGAAAGAAAGCAAAGCCTGTCATTACCAAAAAAAAAAAAAAATTAATCAAATACAAAGGAAGACAGTAAGATAGGAAAAGAGAAGCAAAAATATGCATGATACAGAAAACAGTTAACAAAATGGCAATAGCGTCTTTCCCTATCCAATTGTATACCATCTAACTGAATAGCCTAAAATAAATGAATTTTTAGAAAAACACAACCTACCAAAGTAAATGGGTTAAACTTCCAAATCAAAAGATACAGAGTAGATGAATGTATAAAAACAAACTAAAACAAACCAAGACTCACATATATGGTGTCCATAAGAGGCTGTAGATCTAAGAGTGAAAGTGAAAGGATGGAAACAGATATTCCATGTAAATGGTAACCAAAAGAGAGCAGAGGTGGCTATACTATTAACAGGCAAATGAGACTTTTAGTCAAAAACTATTACAAAAGAGAGGTGCCTGGGTGGCTCAGTCGGTTGGGCATCCAACTCAGGATCAGGTCATGATCTCACAGTTCATGGGTTCAAGCCCTGTGTCGGGCTCTGTGCTAACAACTCAGAGCCTGGATCCTGCTTCAGATTCTGTGTCTCCCTCTCTCTCTGCCCTTCCGCCACTCATTCTCTGTCTGTCTGTCTCTCTCTCTCAAAAATAAACATTAAAAAAAAAACTATTACAAAAGACAAATTAAGACATCTGATAATAAAAAGTTAATTCTTCAAGAATAATAACAATAATAAATATCTATGCACAATACATGAAACTTCTACATGTATGAAGCAAACATTAATCAGAATGAATAAAAAATAGGAAATAAAACGAAAATTGTAGTACACTTCAATACCCCACTTTCAAATAATGGAAAGAACAATAAGGAAATCAGAGTACTTGAAAAACACTACAGACAAGTTGGACGTTACAGATATATGTAGAAATCTCCAACAATAGCAGAATACACATTTTTCTCAAGTGTACAGGGAACATTCTCCAGGATAGACCACGTTGGCCACAGGTAAGTCTTAACAAAATTTGAAAGACTGAAATCATGCAAAGTAACTTTTCTGATCACAATGAAACTAAAAATCAACAGTAGCAGAAACACTGAGAAATCCACACATATATTGAAAATTTAAAATAGATTCTTAAAAAACCAAGGGGTCAAAGCAGAAATCATAAGGAAAATTAGAAAATACCTTGAGATAAATGAAAATGAAAACCTAACATCCAAAATGTATGCAATGTAGTGGAAGTAGTTTCAAAGGCAAATTTATAACTGTGAACACTTACATTAAAAAGTAAGAGGGGAGCCTGGGTAGGTCAGTCAGTTAAGTGTCCAACTCTTGGTGTCACCTCAGGTCATGATCTATCACAGGTGGTGAGTTTGAGCCCCACATCCAGCCCCACATCCAGCCTCGCATCCAGCCCCACATCAGGCTCCTCACTTGTCAGTGCCTGGGATTCTCTCTCTACCTCTCTCTCTGCCTCTCCGCTGCTAGCTCTCTCTGTCTCTCAAAATAAATAAATAAACTTTAAAAAAAGAAGAAACATCCCCGCCAAAAAAACAATCTAGCTTCACACCTCAATGAACTAGCAAAAGAAGAAAAAAACAATCCAGAGCTATCAGAATAAAGGAAAAATAAATATTGGAGTAGAGATAATGAAATGGAGAATAGGAAAACAATAAAGAAAATCAATGAAACCAAGAATTGGTTCGTTGAAAAAATAAAAAAAGATTGAAACATATAGCTAGATTAGCTAGGATGAAAAGGAACAAGATTCAAATAATTATATAAAAAATGAAAGAAGGTATATTACAACTGATACCACAAGAATAAAAAGGATTATAAGAGAACATTACAAAGAATTCCATGCCAAGAACTACACAACATACCATCTGAATCATGAATAAACAGAAAATCCAAAACAAGTAGTATAAGTAGTAAACAGATTAAATCAGTAATCAAAAACCTCCCAACAAATTAAAGACCAGGATCAGATAGCTCCACTGGAGAATTCTACCACGTATTTAAAGATAATTTAGCACCTATCCTCCTCAAACTGATCCAAATAACTGAATGAAAGACAACACTTCCAAACTCATGTTATTAGGCTAGCACTATCTTATACCAAAGTCAGACAAACACACTACATGAAAAGAAACTTACAGGCCAGTATCCCTGATAAACATACATAAAAAATCCTTAACAATATACTAGCAAACAGAATTAAAGAGCTTGTTGAAAGGATTAAACTCAGAGCTAAGTGGGACTTTTTTCCTGAAATGCAAGGATGAATCAATATATGAAAATCAATTAATGTCATGTGCTAATATTAACAGCATTAAAACACACAAACACACGCACACACACACGACCATCTCAACTGAAGCAGAAACAGCATGTGAAAAAATTCAACATCCTCTCATTATTAAAGTAAAAGACCAAACATTTTTCCTCTGAGATAAGAAAAAAGGAAAGATGAACATTCACTATTTCTATTCAACAGTACTAGAAGTCCTAACCATAGCAGTTGAGTGAGTGAGTGAATAAATAAATAAATAAATAAATAAATACAATTTATACAGAAAGAAGTAAAATTATTTCTGTTCACAGATAACAGGATCTTTATACATAGAAAACCCTAAAGGGTCATATAAAATGTATTAGAATTAATGAATGAATTCAGCAAAAGTTCAGGATACAAAATCACAGTACAAAAACTGTACATTTCTATACCTTATCAATGTAAAATATGAAAAGTAAACTAAAAAGAAAAATAAGTCCATCAACAATAATAAAATAAGTAGGAATAAATTTAACCAAGGAGGCAAAATATATGTACACTGAAAACTATAAAACACTACTGAAAAAATTAAAGACAACACAAATAAATGGAAGACATCTTATGTTTATGGATTAGATAAATTAATATTGTTAAAACATTAGTACTGCCTAAGGCAATCTATAGACACAGTGTAATCCCTAAAAAAAATTTATGTGCATTTTTTGTCGAGATAGAAATTTAAAAATTCATCCTAAAATTTATACAGAATCGTAAAGAAATAATAACAAACTTAGAGGTCTAACATTTCCTAATTTTAAAACTTATTACAAAGCAAAAGTAATCAAAATAGTTTTCTCGTGGCATAAAGATACATAGACAAATAGAATAGAGACAGGAAAATTGTAGCAGAGTAGGAGGACCCTAGGCTCACCTCATCCCATAAATACAACTAGGAAATTATGAAATCATCCTAAGTGCCACATAAATTGGCCTAAGACTAACAGAACAAACTCCAAAACTAAAGGGGGAGAAGAAGCCACATGAAAGAAGGTAGGAAGTGCAGAGATGTGATCAAAGGGCAAAATGGTTCCTAGGGGCTGCTGCAGAAGAGAGATAGCCATGCTTACAGAGAAGGGTTGAGAGAGAGAGAGAGAAGCACACAGGGAAATGCACAAAGAGAACCTGTCCCCATAGCCATTGGGTTGGAAAACAAGAGGCTGAATTTCATGAGTTCTTGCCATCAGGGAGGTTTAAAGTCTGGAGTATTAAAGGTCAGTGGGTTTGCCTGGGATAGACCCTGGAGAGCACTGTGCTGCTCTTAGAGAGAAGGCAGGCAAAAACTGGAAGGCATACAGCATGGATATAGAGATTTGAAGAGTGCCTGGGAGTACCCAGTAGGGAGATTATTTGCTCCTCTCAAAGCATGTCCCTGAGAGGCAGAATTCGCAGAGATACCACTCTAGGAACAAAGGAGCTACCCTGTGCCATTTCCCTCCCCACCGCTCTGGATAAACACAGAGCCACCTGCAGGAAGCAGTGCAATGCAGACAAAGTCTGCCTAACTTCCTTACAATAAGCACCATCCCACCACACTTCATTGTAATTGCCCTCTCAATCATGCTTACCTCAGTCCCAGCATGGTGGGCCCCTCCCCAACAAGACCAGCACAAACCCCTGCCCACTCCATTTCTCCCAACTGCAGAGTTTCACAGGGCCTCAGTTCCAGTGGAGGTAATGACAGGTCTCATTTCACAAACAGACAAGAGCATGCCTGGTTAAAACTCACCACTTTCAGGCCAGGTGCCAAACACTGCCCACAGCAGGCAAGGAGAACCTCTGCAGATAACTTGCCTGAAGGATAGAGCAGCCAAAACACAACACCAGAGAACACAAAACACACACTGTAGGCACTCCCTGAAGTGTGAGGCCCTGGGCACTACATGACCTCTTCTTCATAAGGCCAGTATTTTCAGGAGCAGAAGATATAACTGGCTTTTCCAACACAGAGAACAGGCATAAATTTAGATAAAAATTTAGAGAAAATGAGAAGACATGGGAATTTATACTAAATGAAAGAACAAGATAAGGCCACGTCCAGAGATCTAAGTAAAACAGATATAATAACATGCCTAATGCAGATTTTAGAGCAATTATCATAAAGGGGACACTTGGCTGGCTCAGGCAGTAAGTATGTGAATCTGATCTCAGGATCATGAGTTTGAATCCCATGTGGAGGGTAGAGATCACTTTAAAAATAAAAAATAGGAGGGGCGCCTGGGTGGCGCAGTCGGTTAAGCGTCCGACTTCAGCCAGGTCACGATCTCGCGGTCCGTGAGTTCGAGCCCCACGTCAGGCTCTGGCCTGATGGCTCGGATCCTGGAGCCTGTTTCCGATTCTGTGTCTCCCTCTCTCTCTGCCCCTCCCCCGTTCATGCTCTGTCTCTCTCTGTCCCAAATATAAATAAAAACGTTGAAAAAAATTTTTTTAAAATAAAAAATAGGAGGAGGAGGGCCAACACGGCAGAGAAGGAGGAGGATCCAAAGTTCCCTCCTCTCTCAAAGCAGAGTTGAGGCCAAAGGACTATGAACTCCAAGAGTCTGGGTGGCAAAGTGATAGAGATGCTTCTAGGGATCCACCAGGACAATCTGATGGGCCATAGGTTCATGATTGCAAACTGGGAAGGGAGGGATCCCCTTCTGTGGAGAGACAAAGGGAAGAGAAAGAGAGGTTGGGGAAATGTAGGATGGTATCTGGACAAGAGAAAAACATGGACTGGGACAGAGAAAGATCCAATCTCTAACTGCAAGGCTCTCTTTGGACTGGGGCTGGCTGTCCTGTTCTCGCACGTGGGGAGAAGGGGAGCCAGCCCCAGGCTCTGTAACTAGTTCAGAGATTCAGTCTGCAGTGGGAGAAAGCAATCCCCTCCCTGGAGTATTGTGGGAAGAAGGCATATATCTGCTCAAAGGAGCAGCACTTCCCCAAAACATGGGTAGATGGAGTAAGAACCCTAAAGACATCAGGGTTTAAGTCACAGCCGAGCACCAGGGAGGTGCAGGAGATGGTGGAAAGGGACAATTGCATGCAGGCCACTGTGAGCCAGCAGAATAGCTCTTCCCTGGAACTAGGACAAATGGAGAAGGAATCTTTAAGACATCGGGGATTAAATCCCAGCCAAGTTCCAGGGAGGCATGGGAGTCATGGAGTGGGACAAACCACCTCGTTTGTGACTGTTGCACAGTGAAGATGGCTTGTACAGAGTGGTTGGGGACACCTGGTCCACGGAGAAGAGACTGGAGCATCACCATTTTTCTCCCCATCACCAACAAGGCTGGGCTTCAGGAAATGGATAGGGGGCCCACAGGAGAGGCAGGACCTGCCTACACCAAATCACTCTGCCCCATGCCTGATGACTGCTTATCTACAAGAGCGAGATTGACACTGACAAACCAAATATCCCCTAGTCCAGACCAGCACTGTTGCACTGCCTTATTTAATCCTCAGAAAATTCTTATTATATATATGTATTCAACCCTCCGTTTCTTGTTCTTATCTCTTCTTTCCTCTAGACTGGTTACACTGGTTGTTTGTTTAAGCAGACATATGTAATCTATTCTCTTGATACATGTTCTACACCTCCTTCCTTATTTTCCTTTCTCTCTCTCTGGATTAAGCCCTATAGTTTCTCTGTCTGGTTAATTTTATTTTCTTTTCTTTTCCCCAGCCCCTGTCATTTTTCTCTTTGTATAGCATAAGGCCTCTTCCAGCAGCACTTCCTTCACCCTGTTGTTTACTTGTAGCTGGTGTTTCTGGGGGTTTTTTTGTTTTGTTTTTTGTTTGTTTATTTGTGCAATTGCTTGTTTTTGTTTTCTGTTTGTTTTTTGTTGTTTGTTTTCCTTTCCAGGGCTTTCAATGAAAAAATCAAAGCACACCTGGGGGAGGGTCCAAAACATGGTAGGGAGATAAAGTAATCAAAGTCACAACAATAGAGAGCAAGTAACACTCTCCAAAAACCACCTCCTGAAGGGCTAGGCCCTGGACAGTGTATCACCTCTCTTTAATATACTAGTGCTCATAGGTGCAGGGCACATAACAAGATTTTAAAACAAATAAAGGACAGAAAACTAGCCAAAATGATGACACAGAAGAATTCTCCTCAAAAGAAATTCCAGAAAGAAATGAGAGATAAAGAATTGATCAAAACACATGTAAACAATATAACTGAAAGAGAATTTAGAATAATAGTCATAAGATTAATCATTGGGCTTGAAAACAGTATAGAAGACAGCAGAGAATCTATTGCTGCAGAGATCAAGGAACTAAATAACAGACATGATGAATTAAAAAATGCTGTAAATGAGGTGTAAAATAAACTAGAGGCAGTGACAGTAAGGATTGGGGAGGCAGAGGGGAAATTAAGTGAATGGAAAAAGATGAAGCTAAGAAAAAGAGAGAGAAAAAACACTGAACCACGAGGGGAGAATTAGAGAGCTAAGTGACTCAGTGAAACGGGACAATATCCATATCATAGGAGTTCCTGAAGAAGAAGAGAAAAGGGCTGAAGGTGTACTTGCACAAATCACATCTGAAACAGACATTGAAATCCAGGAGGCACAGAGAACTCCCTTCAGACATAATTTAAATTGATAGTCTGCACTACATATCATAGTGAAACTGGCAAAATACAGTAAAGAGTATTTTGTGGTATTTGTGGTACCAAAAGTGGTAAAGAGAGAATACTGAAAGCAGCTGGGGATAAACAGGACTTAACCTACAAGGGTAAACATGTAAGGGTAGTAGCAGACCCATATACTGAAACTTGGCAGCCCAGAAAGGAGTGACAAAAATTTTCAATGTGCTGAATAAGAAAAACATGCAGCCAAGAATCCTTTATCCAGCAAGCCTGTCATTCAGAATAAAAGGAGAGATAAAGGCTTTCCCCAAAAAAACATAAAAAAAAACAATAAAAAAAAACTGAATGAATTCATTACCACTAAACCAGTCCTACAAGAGATCCTAAGGGGGACTCTGTGAGTGGAATGTTGCAAGGACCACGAAGTAGCAGAGACATCACTACAAGCACGAAACCTACAGATAACACAATGATGCTAAATGCATATCTTTCAATAATAACACTGAATGAAAATGGACTAAATCCTCCATCAAAAGACATAAGGTATCAGAATGGATAAAAAAACAAGACCTATTTGCTGTCTACAAGAGACTCATTTCAGGCCTGAGGACACCTTCAGATTGAAAGTGAGGGGATGGAGAACTATCTATCATGCTACTGGAAGTCAAAAGAAAGCTTGGACTAGCCATACTTATATCAAACAAACTAGACTTTACATTAAAGGCTGTAACAAGAGATGAGGAAGGGCATTATATAATAATTACAGGGTCTACCCATCAGGAAGAGCTAACAATTATAAATGTCTATGTGCTGAATATTGGAGCCCCCAAATATATAAAACAATTAATCACAAACATAAGCAACCTTATTGATAAGAATGTGGTAATTGCAGGGAACATTAATACTCCACTTACCACAATGTACAGATCATCTACACAGAAAATCAATACAGAAACAATGGCCATGAATGATACACTGGACCAGATGGACTTGACAGATATACTAGAACTTTTCATTGAAAAGCAGCAGAATATACATTCTTCTCAAGTGCACACAGAACATTCTCCAAGACAGATCACATACTGGTTCACAAAATAGTCCTCAATAAATACAAAAGAATTGAGATCACACCATGCACACTTTCAGATCTCAATGCTAAGAAACTTAAAATCAACCACAGGAAAAAGTTTGGAAAACCTCTAAATGCATGGAGGTTAAAGAACATCTTAGTAAATAACGAGCTGGTCAACTAGGCAATTAAAGAGAAAAGTCAAAAATATATGCAAACAAATGAAAATGAAACACAACAATCCAACCTTTTGGGATGCAGCAAAGCAGTCCTAAGAGGAAAATACACTTCAATCCAGCCTGTCTCAAGAAACAAGAAAATCCTGGGGCGCCTGGGTGGCGCAGTCGGTTAAGCGTCCGACTTCAGCCAGGTCACGATCTCGCGGTCCTTGAGTTCGAGCCCCGCGTCAGGCTCTGGGCTGATGGCTCAGAGCCTGGAGCCTGTTTCCAATTCTGTGTCTCCCTCTCTCTCTGCCCCTCCCCTGTTCATGCTCTGTCTCTCTCTGTCCCAAAAATAAATAAACGTTGAAAAAAAAAAAAAAATTTAAAAAAAAAAAAGAAACAAGAAAATCCCAAATACAAAATCTAACAGCACACCTAAAGGAATTAGAAGTAGAATAAGAAAGAAACCCCAAACCCAGCAGAAGAAGAGAAATAATGAAGATCAGAGCAGAAATAAACAATATCGAATCCAAGAAAAAGAAAAGATCAATGAAACTAAGAGTTGTTTTTTTGAAAAATTAAACAAAATTGATAAACTCCTACCCCAACTTCTCAAAAAGAGAGAGGACCCAAACATATAAAATCATGAAAATGGATTTATCACAATCAATCCCTCAGAAATACAAGGAATTACCAGAGAATACTATGAAAAATTATATGCCAACAAACAGGACAATCTGGAAGAAATGCACAAATTCCTAGACACCCACACACTACCAAAACTCAAACAGGAAGAAATAGAAAATTTGAACACACCCACAATTAGTGAAGAAATTGAATCTGTTATCAAAAATCTCCCTACAAACAAAAGTCGTGGACTAGATGGCATCCCTGGGAAATTCTACCAGACATTTAAAGCAGAGTTAATACCTATGCTTCTCAAGCTATTCCAAAAATAGAAATGGAAGAAAAGTTTCTGGACTCATTCTATGAAGCCAGCATACCTTGATTCCCAAACCAGACAGAGACACCACAAAAAAAGGAGAATTATAGGCCAATATCTCTGATGAACATGGATGCAAAAATTCTCTACAGGATACTAGCAAATCGAATTCGACATTATATTAAAAGAATTATTCACCATGATCAAATGGGATTCATTACTGGGCTGTAGGGCTGGTTCAATATTTGCAATTCAATCAATTCATACATCAAATTAATAGAAGAAAGGATAAGAACTATATGATCTGTCAATAGATGCAGAAAAAGCATTTGACAAAATACAGCATCCTTTCTTAATAAAAACCCTCAAGAAAGTTGGGATAGAAGGAACATACCTTAACGTCATAAAAGCCATATATGAAAAGCCCACAGCTAATATCATCCTCAATGGGAAAAATCTGAGAACTTTCCCCCTGAGATCAGGAACACAACAGGGATGTTCACTCTCACCACTGTTGTTTAACATAGTGTTGGAAGTCCTAACTTCAGCAATAAGACAACAAAATGAAATCAAAGGCAGCAAAATTGGAAAATAAGAAGTAAACCTTTCACTTTTCACAGATGACATGATAGTCTACATGGAAAATCAAAAAGACTCCACCAAAAGACTCCTAGAACTGATACATGAATTCAGCAAAGTCACAGGGTACAAAATCAATGTACAGAAATAGGTTGCATTTCTACACACCAGTAATGAAGCATTAGAAAGAGAAATAAAGAAACTGATCCATTTACAATTGCACCAGGAACCATAAAATACCTGGGAATAAACCTAACCAAAGAAGTAAAGGCTCTGTATGCTGAAAAACTATAAAAAACTTATGAAGGAAACTGAAGAAAACACAAATAAATGAAAAAAACATTCCATGCTCATGGATTGGAAGAATCAGTATTATTAAAATGTCAATACTATCCAAAGCAATCTACACATTCCATGCAATCTCAATCAAAATTGCACTGGCATTCTTCTTAAAGGTAGAACAAACAATCCTAAAATTTGTATGGAACCACAAAATACCCCAAATAGCCAAAGTAATATTGAAGAAAACCAAAGCGGGAGGCATCACAATCCCAGACTTCATCATCTACTACAAAGCTGTAATCATCAAGACAGTATGGTGTTGACACAAAAGTATACACATAGATCAATGGAATAGAATAGAGAACCCAGAATTGGACCCACAAATGTATGGCCAATCTTTGTCAATCTTTGACAAAGCAGGAAATAGCATTCAATGGAAAAAAAGACAGTCTCTTAAGCAAATTGTGCTGGGAGAACTGGACAGCAACATGTAGAAGAATGAACCTAGACCACTTTTTTACACCATACACAAAAATAAATTCAAAATGGATGAAAGACCTAAATGTAAGACAGGAAACCATCAAAACCCAAGAGGAGAAAGCAGGCAAAAACATCTTTGACCTTAGCCACAGCAATTTCTTGCTTGACACGTGTCCAAAGGCAAGGCAATTAAAAGCAAAAATGAACTATTGGGACCTCATCAAGATAAAAAGCTTCTGAGAGGAGAAGTCAAGATGGCGAATAGCATGAAGGGTTTTTTTTGTGTCTCACATCCATGAAATACAGCCAGATCACTGCTAAACCATTCTGCACACCTAGAAAACTGATTCAAGGATTAACGCAACATATATGCACAACCTGAACCACAGAACTCAGCAGGTACATGGTACAGAGAGGTGAACTAGGGGAGAGAAAAGCCACGGAGGGCAGGGAGCTGTTTTTGTGTGAGGAGAGAGAAGGGAGATGGGGTGGGGGGAGAATACAGGAAATGCTCCTCCCTCCCCCAAAAACAGCTAGAGAGAAAGTAGAAAAGTGGTAACAGCCACAGGGACTGAACTAAAAAGGGAGAAAGGAGAAATAAGAGGGTTTCAATTCTATTAAGACTCTATAAACAGGGTGGGGGCGCACAGAATCTGAAATCTGCAGCTTGATATCTGGCAGTGCTCTGGTGAGAAAGGCAAATCCCCAGGAGCAGAGTGAAGTCTGGGGGTCTTCAAGCCACATGAGGAGAGGCAGTTCCCCTGCGGGGAGGACATCTGGTAGAGTCTATGTGGCTTCCTCAAAGGCAAAGGCCCAAGTGGACCCAGGAGAACAACCACATTCACTGATGCTGAACAAGGTCTTTGGGGGTGAAGCCTTGTGCCAGATATGTGTTGTGATTTGCCATAATGCCTGAAACGCTGCTGCTACATAATCCTGTGAACTTTTTCTGGTGTGGGCTGGCACCCAGCCACAGTCTCCAGGCATCAGCAGCAGTATGGTCTGGCAAACATTCCTGGGTTCGGCCAGCACCTGGCCATTGCTCCTTGAGACCCTCCCACAGAGGGGCAAAAGGAATCAAAGCCACAGTCCCTCAGATATAAGGTTTTGGGGAAAACAGCCACACCTGAGATAAAACTCAGCAGGGAGGTGCTGCCTGGGGTTTGGTCACAGACAGTGTCAAAGAGGGGAGTAGAAGCCAAAGACAAAGGACAGGTGCATGGTTGCAGACTGGGGAAAACAAAGTTCCAATACTAGAGACTGGGTAGCTGAGTGATGCCATTTTCAACCCTCCCGCACATGTGTATACACACCTATAAGCGCCAAAATTCATACCAGTAAGCTAAGCAGTGCCATCTAGTGCAGAATGGAACCATTACATTAAGCCCAGCCCAACTGGGCCAACCTCACTCTTCAGGAACACGTCTCTGCAAATGCTTAGTTTATGGACTATAAAGAGCTTCATAGTTTGACTTCTAGGGGAAAACAAAGTAATTTCAAACGTATATCAGTCTGTTCACTGGTCCATTTATTCAATTTTTTTTCTTTTTTCTCTTTTTATTTCTTTTTTGTTGAATACAGAAAGAGAAAAAAATATTTTTATTTTCAATTTTTGTTAAAATTTTTTTCATTTTTTCTACTATAATTTTACTTTTTGTAAATTTATTCAAATTCTATTTAACTTCCATCATTTCATTTTATTCTATTTCAGTTTATTCATTTTTTCAAATAATTTCTTTTTCTTTTCTTTCCCCTTTTTTCTCTAATCAAGCCCCTTTCAACACCCAGACAAAAACACACCTAGGATCTAGCATCATCTTTTTGATTTTTGCGTGTGTGTGTGGTTTTTAATTTTTTATTTTTTTTTTTAATTTTTTTTCAACGTTTATTTATTTTTGGGACAGAGAGAGACAGAGCATGAATGGGGGAGGGGCAGAGAGAGAGGGAGACACAGAATCGGAAACAAGCTCCAGGCTCTGAGCCATCAGCCCAGAGCCCGACGCGGGGCTCGAACTCACGGACCGCGAGATCGTGACCTGGCTGAAGTCGGACGCTTAACCGACTGCGCCACTCAGGCGCCCCGTTTTTAATTTTTTAATTTAAAATTTTTTTAATTTCAATTTTTTTAATTTTTTTACTTCCTTAATTCCTTTTCTCCCTTCAAAATGATGAAATGAAGGAATTCACCCCAAAAGAAAGAGCAGGAAGAAACAACAGCCAGGGAATTACCCAACACAGATACAAACAAGATGTCTGAAACAGAATTTAGAATCACGACAATAAGAATATTAGCTGGAGTTGAAAATAGATTAGAATGACTTTCTGCAGAGATAAAAGAAGTAAAAGCTAGTAAGGATGAAATAAAAATGCTATAACTGAGCTGCAATCTCGAAAGTATGCCACAGTGGCAAGGATGGATGAGGCAGAGTGATACAGAGGAAAAACTTATGGAGAACAATGAAGCAGAAAAAAGAGGGAGACTAAGGCAAAAGAGCACGATTTAAGAATTAGAGAAATCAGTGACTCATTAAAAAGGAACAACATCAGAATCATAGGGGTCCCAGAAGATAAAGAGACAGAGAAAGGGTTGTGTGGACAAATCATAGTGGAAAACATTTCTAACCTGGGGAAAGACATAGACATCAAATTCCAGGAAGCACAGAGGACTCCCATTAGGTTCAACAAAATCCAACTATCAACAAGGCATATCATAGTCAAATTCACAAAATACTCAGGCAAGGAAAGAATCATGAAAGCAGCAAGGGGAAAAAGTCATTAACCTACAAGGGAAGATACATCCAGTTTGCATCAGATTTATGCACAGAAACTTGGCAGGCCAGAAAAGAATGTCAGGATATATTCAATGTGTTAAATCAGAAAAACATGCAGCCAAGAATTCCATATCCAGCAAAGCTGTCTTTCAAAATAGAGGGAGAGATTAAATTTTCCCAGAAAAAAATTAAAGGAGTTTGTGACCACTAAACCAGCCCTGCAAGAAATTTTAATGGGGACTCTCTGAGGGGAGAAAACATGAAAACAAACAAACAAACAAACAAACAAACAAACACCAAAAGCAACAAAGACTAGAAAGGACTAGAGAATACCACCAGAAGCTCCAACTCTACAAGCATCATAATGGCAATAAATTCATATCTTTAATTACTCACTCTAAATGTCAATGGACTAAATGCTCCAAAAAAAATACATAGGGTAACAGAATGGATAAGAAAACAAGATCCATCTATATGCTGTTTACAAGAGACCCACTTTAGACCTAAAGACACCTTCAGATTGTAAGTAATGGGGTAGAGAAAAATCTATCATGCTAATGTTCAACAAAAGAAAGCCAGGGTAGCCATACTTATCTCAGATAATTTACACTTCAAAATAAAGACTGTATCAAGAGATGAAGAAGGGCATTATATCATAATTACAGGGTCTATCCATCAAGAAGACCTAACAATTATAAACATTTATGCTCTAAATGTGGAATAACCAAATATATCAATCAATTAATCACAAACAAAAAGAAACTAATTGATATTAATACTATAATAGTAGGGGACTTCAACACCCCATTTAAAACAATGGACAGATCATCTAATCAGAAAATCAACAAGGAGACAATGGCTTTGAATGACACATTGGACCAGATGGGCCTAACAGATATATTCAGAACATTTCATCCTAAAGCAGCAGAATATACATTCTTCTCCAGTGCACATGGAATGTTCTCCAGAATAACCCAAATACTGGGACACAAATCAACCCTCAACAAGTACAAAAAGATCAAGATCATACCATGCCTATTTTCAGACCACAACCCAACAAAAGTCAAAATCAACCAGAAGAAAAAATTTGGAAAGTTAACAAATTCTTGGAGACTAAAGAACATCCTACTAAAGAATGAATGGGCTAACCAGGAAGTTAAAGATGAAATTAAAAAGTACGTGGAAGCCAATGAAAATGATAATACCACAACCCAAAACCTCTGGGACGCAGCAAAGGTTGTCATAAGAAGAAAGTATATAACAATCTAGGACTTCCTAAAGAAGGAAGGTCTCAGATACACAACCTAACCTTACACATTAAAGAGCTGGAAAAATAACAGCAAATAAAACCCAAAACCAGAAGAAGACAGTAAATAACAAAGATTAGAGCAGAAATTAATGCTATTGAAACCAAAACAACAATAACAACAACAACAACAAAAAACACAGTAGAATAGATCAATGAAACCAGGAGCTGGTTCTTTGAAAGAATTAACAAAATTGATAAACCACTAGCCAGTTTTATCAAAAAGAAAAAGGAAAGGACCCAAATAAATAAAATCAAGAATGAAAGTGGAGAAATCACAACCAACACAGCAGAAATAAAAACAATAATAGGAGAATAGTATCAGCAATTATATGCCAATAAAATGGGCAATATGGAAGAAATGGACAAATTCCCCGAAACATATACAGTACCAAAACTGAAACAGGAAGAAATAGAAAATTTGAACAGACCCATAACCAGTAAAGAAATCGAATTAGAAATTAAAAATTTCCCACAAAACTAGAGTCCAGAGCCAGATGGCTTTCCAGGGGAATTCTATAACACATTTAAGGAAGACTTAACACCTATTCTCTTAAAGCTGTTCCAAAAAATAGAAATGGAAGGAAAACTTCCAAACTCTTTCTATGAAGCCAGCATTACCTTGATTCCAAAACCAGACAGAGACCACACTAAAAAGGAGAACTATAGGCCAATTTCCCTGATGAACATGAATGCAAAAATCCTCAACAAGATATTAGCCAACTGGATCCAACAATACATTAAAAAAATTATTCACCACGACCAAGTGGGATTTATAACTGGGATGCAGGGCTGGTTCAATATCCATAAAACAATTAACAAGATTCATCACATCAATAAAAGAAAGGACAAGAACCATATGATCCTCTAGATAGACACAGAGAAAGCATTTCACAAAATGCAGCATCCTTTCTTGATAAAAACCGTCAAGAAAGTAGGGAGAGAAGGATCATACCTCGAGATCATAAAAGCCATATATGAACAACCCCATGCTAATATCCTCAATGGGGAAGACATGAGAGCTTTCCCCCTAAGGTCAGGAACAAGACAGGGATGTCCACTCTCACCACTGTTATTCAATATAGTATTGGAAGTCTTAGCCTCTGCAGTCAGACAACACAAAGAAATAAATGACATCCAAATTGGCCAGGAGGAGGTCAAACTTTCACTCTTCACAGATGACATGATACTCTATATGGAAAACCCAAAACATTCCACAAAAAAAAAACTGATAGAATTGATTCATGAATTCAGCAAAGTTGCAGGATATAAAATAAATTCACAGAAATTGGTTGCATTTCTATACACCAACAATGAAGCGACAGAATGGGAAATCAAGGAATCGATTCCATTCACAGTGGCACAGAAAACCATAAAATACCTAGGAATAAATCTAACCAAAAAACTATAGAAAAAACTATAGAAAGCTTATGAAAGAAACTGAAGAAGACACAAAGAAATGGAAAAAGATTCCATGCTCCTGGATAGGAAGAACAAATATTGTTAAAATGCCAATACTAACCAAAGCAATCTACATATTCAATGCAATCCCTATCAAAGTAACACCAGCATTCTTCACAGAGCTAGAACAAACAATCCTAAAACTTGTATGGAACCAGAAAAGACCCTGAATAGCCAAAGCATCTTGAAAAAGAAAACCAAAGCAGGAGGCATCACAATCCCAGACTTCAAGATATACTTCAAAGCTGTAATCATCAAGACAGTATGGTACTGCCACAAGAGCAGAAACTCAGGTCAATGGAACAGAATAGAGAACCCAGAAATGGACTCACAGACAAATGGCCAACTAATCTTTGACAAAGCAGGAAAGAATATCCAATGGATTAAAGACAGCCTCTTCAGCAAGTGGTGATGGGAAAACTGGATAGCGTCATGCAGAAGAATGAACCCGGACCACTTTCTTACAGCATACACAAAAATAAACTCAAAATGGATGAAAGACCTCAATATAAGATAGGAAGCCATCAAAATCCTTGAGGAGAAAGCAGGCAAAAACTTCTTTGATCTTGGCCACAGCAACTTCTTACTCAACACATCTCTGGAGGCAAGGGAAACAAAAGCAAAAATGAACTACTGGGACCTCATAAAAATAAAAATCTTCTGCACAGCGAAGGAAACAATCAACAAAACTAAAAGGCAACTGACATAATGGGAGAAGACATTTGCAAATGACATATCAGATAAAGGGTTAGTATCCAAAATCTATAAAGAACTTCTCAAACTCAATACCCAAAAAACAAATAATCCAGTGAAGAAACAGGCAAAAGACATGAATAGACACTTCTCCAAAGAAGACATCCAGATGCCAACTGACACATGAAAAAATGCTCCACATCAGGAAAATCAGGGAAATGCAAATCAAAACCACAATGAGATACCACCTTATACCTGTCAAAATGGTTGTGTGTGTGTGTGTGTGTATATATATATATACACACACACACAATGGAGCATTACTTGGCAACCAAAAGAATGAAATCTTGCCATTTGAAACTACATGGATGGAACTGGAGGATATTATGCTAAGTGAAATTAGCAAGTCAGAGAAAGACAAAAATCATATGACTTCATTCATATGAGGACTTTAAGAGACAAAACAGATGAACATAAGGGAAAGGAAACAAAAATAATACAAAAACAGGGATGGGGACAAAACAGAAGAGACTCATAAATATGGAGAACAAACTGAGGGTTACAGGAGGGGTTGTGGGAGGGGGGGTGGGTTAAATGGGTAAGGGGCATTAAGGAATCTACTCCTGAAATCAGTGTTGCACTATATGCTAACTAATTTGGATGTAAATTCAAAAATTAAAAGGAAAGGGAAAAAAAGATAAAATCTTCTGCATCTCAAAGGAAAGAATCAACAATACTAAAAGACAACTGATGGAATGGGAAAAGATATTAGCAAAGGACATATTGTATGAAGGCTTAGTATCCAAAATCTATAGAGAACTTACCAAAGTCAACACCTGAAAAACAAAAATCCAGTGAAGAATTGGGCAGAAGACATGAATAGACACTTTTCCAAAGAAGACATCCAGAAAGCCAACCAACAGATGATACATTGCTCAACATCACTCATCATCAGGGAAATAAAAATCAAATCCACATGGAGATACTACCTAACACTGGTCAGAATGGCTAAAATGAACAACTCAGGAAACTACAGGTGCTGGTGAGGATGTGGAGAAATGAAACCCTTTTGTACTATTGGTGGGAATGCAAACTGGTGCAGCTGCTCTGGAAAACTGTGGAGTTTCCTCAAAAAATTAAAAATAGAACTACCCTATGACTCAGAAATAGCACTGCTAGGAATTTATCCAAAGGATACAGGAGTTCTGATTCATAGGGGCACATGTACTCCAATGTTTATAGCAGCACTTTCAACAATAGCCAAATTATGGAAAGAGCCTAAATGTCCATCAATTTATGAATGGATAAAGAAGATGTGGTTTATATATACAATGGAATACTACTTGGCAATGAGAAAGAATGAAATCATGCCATTTGAAGCAATATGGATGGAACTGGAAGGTATTATGCTGAGTGAAATAAGTCAGTCAGAAAAGGACAGATATCATGTTTTCAGTCATATGTGGATCTTGAGAAACTTAACAGAAGACCATGGGGGGAAGGAAGGGGAACAAAATAAGTAATTAAGAGGTCTGTAATTACAAACAGAGAGGGAGGGAGGCAAATCATAAGAGTCTCTTAAATACAGAGAAAAAACTGAGGGTGGGGGAGAGGGGAAAATGAGTGATGGGCATTGAGGAGGGCACTTGCTGGGATGAGCACCGGGTGTTGTATATAAGTGATGAACCATGGGAATCTACCCCAAAAACCAAGAGCACACTTTATACACTGTATGTTAGCCAATTTGACAATAATTCACATTTAAAAAAATAAAAATAAGAAATTAATAAAATCTAAAACAATTGATCTTAATGAAATTCACTGATGCTTGAGAAAAGACTGGAAGACATCAGTGAGTCCCTTACCACAGAGATGAAAGACTTAAAAAAAAAAAGAATTGATCAGAGATGAAGAATGCAATAAATGAGATTGGGAACATGCTTGTTGCAATGAACAGCAGACTGGAAGAAGCAGAGGAATGAATTAATGACCTAGAAAACAAAGCAACGATAAGCAATGAAGCTGAACAAAAGAGAGAAAGAAGAATTGTGTAATACAAGAATAGACTTAGAGAACCCAATGATCCCATCAAACATAATAACATTTATAAGAGTCCCAGAAGAAAATAGAGAGAAAAGGGGTAAGTATATTTATTTGAAGAAATAATAGTTGAAAACTTCCCTAATCTGAGGAAGGAAGCACAGGAGGCACAGATCCAGGAGGCAGAGAGAACTCCGATCAAATCAACAAAAG
The DNA here is from genome assembly GCF_022079265.1 of Lynx rufus. NCBI lineage: Eukaryota > Metazoa > Chordata > Mammalia > Carnivora > Felidae > Lynx > Lynx rufus. The sequence continues at coordinate 29,589,665 of NW_025814889.1, read as the reverse complement.
CAGGGCAACACCAAGACATATTGTAATTAAATTTGCAAAATATAGTGATAAAGAAAAAAATCTTAAAAGCATCAAGACCAAAGAAGTCATTAACTTACAAGAAAAAAAACTCATAAGGCTAGCAGGAGATTTTTCAACAGAAATTTGGCAAGCCAGAAGGGAGTGGCATGATATATTCAATGTGATGAATGGGAAAAATCTGCAGGCAAGAATACTCTATCCAGCAAGGGTATCATTCAGAATACATAGATAAAGAATCCCCTAGACAAACAAAAAGTAAAGGAGTTCATGACCACTAAACAAGCCCTCCAAGAAATATTAAAGGGGATTCTTTGAGTAGAAAGGAGAGACCAAAGTGATAGTATAAACGTAGGAAACACAAAAGCAAGTAAAATGAATATTTCTGTAAACAATCTGTGAAAGAACTCACCAAAAAAGGATATAAAATATTTCCAAAATGTACAGAGCAGAGGAGAAAAGAAGGGGTTTAAACATAAATGACCACCAAATTAATATAGACTGCTATTTGTAGGAGGTTATATACAAACCTACTAGTAACCATATGGAAAACCTCTAATAAATATATAAGAATAAGGAGAAAGAAATCCAAATATATCATTAAAGAAAATCAGCAAAACATGAAAGAGAAAAACAAGAAAGGATCAGAGAAATTCTTCAGAAACAACCACAAATCAAGTAACAAAATGGTAATAAATACATATTTATCAATAATTACATTAAATGTAAATGGACTAATCATTCCAATCAAAAAACATAGGGTGTCAGAATGGATTAATAAAAACAAGACCCCTCTATATGCTGCCTACAAGAGACTCATTTGAAACCTAAAGACAGCTACAGATTGAAAGTGAGGGGAAGAGAAACATTTATCATGCAAATGGATGTCAAAAGATAGCCAGAGTAGCAATACTTATATTGGACAAACTGGATTTTAAAATAGACTCTATACTATCAGACCCAAATATTCTTAGTCTCTCTGAAATAAAAATTAAAAAATCACAAACCCAAATTCAGTAATTAATGCTTTAGCATTTTATCTCATTTGGAAAAGTGCTAGATGTCCAACAAATTCAATCCCATTTATCACGCAAGCAAAACTTTAGTTTCTGGTTACCAAAGACTTTGAAAGCTATCTTAATTACTCCTGAAAACTTACAGACAGAATTAAGCATTATTTTAAGCCATCTTTTTGCTAACAAATTGTAACAGATAACATGAGCTTATTTGACCTTCAGCAAACCTAGATAGAATAAGTTTCATATTTGGTGCATGATAAGACATGTCTATCTTAATTAAATGGTAAACATGCTTTGTACTTTATAACTTTCTGAGGTTTTTAAACAAACTTCCCCAAGATTTAAATTATAAATGAAGTCCTTTTGATTAATCAGGCTTGTTTGTTTGGTATGTTAAGTTACTCTGGAAGCACCATTAAACAAATAGTAAGTCTTAGGTTACATTTGGGTAAATGCTTTATTCTAGAGATTATATGCAATTCTTAAAGTTTCAATATTTTCTGCTATAAGGCCATCACTTGATATCCTAATTATTGAAGTGTTATGTGCCACAGAAATAACTGGATTTCCTTGCCAGCTATACTGTAATCTCTTATCAGACCCTTAACTGTGTCCATTTTTGAGTCTTTGTGTCATAGTTTTTGTGACTCTTATTGGAAAAATTGCTGGTTCTCTAATATTTGCTTTTATAGATTAAGGAAACTTCCTCTTAAGAGGTCTGTAATATACAAAAATGTGATACAGTTTTCACCTATTAAAAAACTAAAGTGTTTAACTTTTTTCTCTACCCGAACCCTCTGAAATTCACAAGCTCAGTGAGGGTTCTTTCTTCCATGGCAATCATACTTATTTGCATAAGTTCAATAAGAATCTTCTTCTTGTACCAGGACACTACTGGAAACATTGGTTATTTTGCCAAGGCTTTGACTGGAATGTCATATTTGAGAGATATGCATAGAATCAGATATGACCATACAGCTTTAAGGAACTAAGGTTGACTTTATGAAGCATGTAGCCAATAAAGTCCCTTGGAAATATTGACCTGATACCTTACTTACAGAGTTCCCAGCAGCCTTACCAGGTGAAAGAATGTCACTTTCTGGCAGGTGCAGGAAGATCAAGATATTTGGGGGACATTGTGAAGAGGAATTTGCCCAAATCAACAGGTATTGTAAGCATATCTGATGGCAAATACTTGGCTTAGCTTCTGGCCTGGAGAGGCTACTAAAAGTTCAATCTAGATTCCTTAGAAAAAGTTCCAGCAAAGCAAATTTTAAAGATCTATATGACCAATCACTATTTTTGCTATGCTTATGTGATTAGGCCAATTATGTTAAAACTGGATTTGTTTTACAAACAAATTGGTCTTTTTTTAAAAATTTTTTAATGTTTATTTTTGAGAAAGAGAGACAGAGTGCAAGCTGGGGAGGGGCAGAGAGAGGGAGATGCAGAATCTGAACAGGCTTCAGGCTCTGAGCTGTTAGCACAGAGCCCAACATGGGGCTCGAACTCACAAACTGTGAGATCATGACCTGAGCTGAAGTCAAACCTATAACTGACTGAGCCACCCAGGCACACCAAAAATGAATTAGTCTAGGGGCACCTGGGTGGCTCAGTTAGTTAAGCATCTGACTTCAGCTCAGGTCATGATCTCAGTTTGTGAGTTTGAGCCCCATGTCGGCCTCTGTGCTGACAGCTCAGAGTCTGGAGACTGTTTTGGATTCTGTGTCTCCCTCTCTCTCTGACCCTCCCCCACTCACACTCTATCTGTCTGTCTGTCTCTCTCTCTCTCAAAAATAAATAAACATTAAAAAACAATTTTTTTAAGTGAATTAGTCTTGACTTGACTATCTGGAAATGAGGGTAATTGGAAAAACTATGTTTCAATGACACAATTTTATGGATGTTAAATTCTGGTTCTGATTGTCTTTAGATATTTGTTGTTTGCTTAAACTAGACAACTTGAGATAAACTTCAGAAAACATTGTCAAAATAGCATAGGTATGGACAATCTTCTTGCTTGTTATTCTGTGGGGAAAATAACAGAATCTCATGGGCAGTGACTATTTAAACAATTGGAAAATGGAATCAATTCCTCCAACAATTGTATATAAAAATCCTTTTCTCATTGAAGACCTATCAATAGAAAAAGACTACAGTGCTTTATTAAATTATTCACTTGAGGCTGGGTTCATTCATAAATCTCTAAATGTACAAATCATATCCTCCCTAAACCTGATCTAGCAGGTACTAGAAACCTACCCCATATAAACCCAGTAGACCTGGTTTATTTAAAGGATTGGAAGTCTAATATATATCAGGGATTTAGTTAAAAGGTGGAAGGGCCCCTACTGGGTCATATTATGTACTCCCACTGAAGTAAAGTTAAAGGAGCACTCTTAATGGGCTCATATATCTAGAATAAAACCTATACCTCCTTTACAGTGGTGAGGGAGCATGGGGCAAGCTGACAGCAAAGTACATACCAGCTAATAGTGCGTGCGCGCGCGCACACACACACACACACACACACACACTCCTGCCCACATGGGATATGTGTGATATTCCTTGGACACTCCTTGCTACCCACAAACAAAGGAAAGGGGTTTAAGTGCTTGCTACATTGACATGGAAAGCTAAGGCAAATGAAAAATTAAATTCCCTTACTGCCTACAGCCCATTGACAAGTCCTTGAAACAGGCAAAGTGGCCTCCCTCTAGGAGCTCAGCTGCCTCGATAATGACACTTTGCCAGGGGCAAAAGGGTATCTTGGCTTAACATTATCCAGGGTCCTTTGAGTCTACTTTAGCATACGAAAATTCCTTCAAAACTTCCTTTATCTCAACACCCCAAGATATATGCTGGCAATCATACTCCAAGCTTATGGCCCCATGATATACATCTGAAGGGTCTCATGACTGAGGTTTTCCTAAATGGTAATAAATGTCATTTATCTTACACAGCTAGCTCCTCAAGGTCCTGGAAATCTTGCTTCCAAAATACCTTAGAGACTTACTCTATCCCTAACCCCCTCCCAACCTGAGTGTACATAATCAGTTACCTGTCACAACCCCAGTGCAGCTCTTTCTGACCACGGGTCCTGTCCTGTGCTTTAATAAAACCACCTTTTTGCAAGAAAGATGTCTTCAAGAATTCTTTCTTGGCCATCAGCTCCAAACCCCCCATCACCCCAAAACCCAATCAACAGTAAATTAATGAGCAAACTAATGTGCATTCTTATTCCTGTGAACCTGTGGAAGACCTCAAATTCCTCTTCAAATCACAATAAAGGATTGGAGGAAAATTTTAGTTAACTAACACATATTTCTAAATATATCTGTGCATGTATATATACATATACATATATACACACACACTATATATACATATATATACATATTTATTTATATTTATATACACATTATATAAATATATAATGATATGCCTCATAAGAGAAAGCTGCCTTCTCTACATCTGATAGCCAGTGCATTGCAGTCTCTGACAGGAGTTATTGTCAAGGATTCATGTCCTTCTGGGCTATCCATGTTCTTACATATTTCTGCATTCCTATCCTAGACACTTGCATTCAGAGGGCTACTTATGAGAGGTGAATGGCTTTAGTGGAGACAATTTTCAAGTACCTCTGCCAAAACTGACCTATTAGGGGACCTTGAAGATATTATTTATCCATTCTAATTCAGTATTTGGTTTTTCCCTCCTAGACTTTCTACCTCCTTTCCCTGGTCCCAAGATCCAGAGAACAACAGGACCTTTATGTTTGGAACCCCTTCAAAAGTGAAATGATCTCCCTTTCTACACTGATACAACTGTCCCTTTCTTGGTGCCATTCTATGGAAAGAAATGAACACTAGGGAGCCAGTTCCCTTTCCTATTTAATCTTTTAATCTAATCACAGTAAGTGAATAAAGCCTTAATTGTAACATTGAATTTGGCTTATTGTCTTATGTAACTACACAGACATCTGGGAACTCTATCTATGACAAGTTGACACAGAAAACAGGATAGTCAATTAAGTGCAATGTTATTCTGGAAAAACAAAAATCCAGAAGATTCCATGGAGCCACTTTTGGAAGATAATAGAGAAGTCCACAGACTTCTGGTTTGCAAGACTTTGGAAGTCTGGAGGTACACTTCATCAGCCATGCCAGTGGGTCCAATGCAGTTTGGTCTGCAATGCAGTTTGGTCTTGGAAAGTAGTAGCAAATACTTTCTGTAAGCATTTCAGTTCTGAGGGGTACCAACTGTCCTTCTCTTTAGCCCCTGTCTATATGGCCAAGATGCCATGTAGTAGTCAAATTAGAAATTCAACAGAGGTGACTCTGAGAAAGCTAGGGAAGCAATTTTGGGGCTATAACTTATGATTATCCACTGATGAGATTAAAAGTCATCAGAGAGTCTGTGAGCAGAGTTGTAGATGCTCTAAGCAAGTCCCTGGCACCAACGAATACCCATGATGCAGCTAGTTATAGAGACTACTTTTTTAATGAAAAAGAATACAGAACCCTTCAGTACTGCTTTTCCCAGGTGTCTGAAGAGACTTTAGAGGCTGAGTAGCTTGCCTTCACAATGAAGGAGGTAAATCTTATTAAAGGAAGTAAGGGAAAGTGGTACCTTTTGGAGTACCTAACTATAGCATCCCACCTTCAGAATACCCTGACAGGGACCACTTTGCCCAAGGAAGTAGAAGAAAGGGAATAAATGAGAGGCAAGCACCAAAGACCCTCTCTACTCTCAAATGGGTACTATTTAGGTTCCAAAAGATTTGACCCACCTGTAATGAGCTCCCTGTGACTAAAATATGTTTGGACCACTCTTGCAGAGTGCTTTAGCAGTCCCACAAACCATATTGGTGTCACCTTGGTTCTACAAAGAGAGAATGAGAAAAGTCCATGATAAGATTATTAACTAGACTCAGACTTCTAGGTTCATTCATGCAACTGTTGCTGATTATCAAGCTCAATTAAACCTCCCTATAAGTTCAGGTCAATTTGTCTATACACAATTTGGATCATAACTAACAAATCTGGGGGCATGTAAAAAACTACTGACAAAATACTAGATATAGACCATCAGAGAGAGTGACATAAAAAGGGTAATCATATACATACTCCTAGACACCCCAAACAATGGTCTTCCTGGAGTGATCTTTGGATCTTGCTATTTAACAATGTTTTCTTAGTTGAGAAGTAGATGGGATGTCTACCAAGGAGCTCAGGACCATAGTATGCCTTTGAGGGTGCAAAATGAAGCCCCTAAAGTCTTCAGGGTGATAGCTCTATGATTAATATTAAGTGCTATTTCCTTTGCCTTCCCCAGTAAATCTTGATATGAATGAAAAATCCTGCAAACCTTAAACCAGAACTTTCAGTTTTTAAACATAAACAAAACTATGTATCAGGCCAAAGGCTCTATGTCCTCACCAGGGAAAGAAGGCCCTATACCAAAGTCAGAGTTCAATGGAGACATGGAGAAGAACTGCACTGGGGGTGACCTTTTGGATACTGGCACAAAGGTGTTTCTGATATACACAACCTATGACACCAGAATGAAGGGAAAATAGATAATCCTTTCTGGCTTAGAGTATGAAGCCACTGTCACCAGGACTCCTATCCTGATTTGACTATGGGTAGGACCAGTGGGCCACCACAGACCTCCACTGTTATGGTGCCCACTACATTATATGTATAAATGCATTGTATAAATGCAATGTACAAATGCATTGTCTATGTGAACCTCTGCTTTCCTTGAAAGGAACTGTTTCAGTTAAGGCTACTTTAGTGGGATATGTTGAAGGCTGTGTGCCTAACTCACCTACCAGCCCCTGATGCTTTTGTCGCTCAAAAACAAATTCCTGAGGGAAAAAAATACCTGCCCTCATTGTGTGCTTCAGGAAGACAAAGTTTCACCAAATGACCTATGCATGAGATTTGGGGTTTCTGGAATCTCAATTAATTATAGGTAGTTCAACTTGCCTTCGGTGACATGTCTAGTAAAAAGTTGCTTTGGCCAAAGTCAGAGATTGCTGCCTGTGTTCTTCGGTAGGATTTTGATGGTTTTCTGTCTCACATTTAGGTCTTTAATCCATTTTGAATTTATTTTTGTGCACAGTGAAGAAAGTAGTCCAGTTTTATCCTTCTGCATGTCGCAGTCCAATTTTCCCAACCCCATTTGCTGAATGAGACTGTCTTTTTTCCATTGGATATTCTTTCCTCCTTTGTTAAAGGTTAGTTGGCCATATAGTTGTGGGTCCATTTCTGGGTTTTATATTCTGTTTCATTGATCTATGTGTCTATTTTTGCCAATACTATACTATCTTGATGACTACAGTTTTGTAATATAGCCTGAAGTCTGGAATCATAATGCCTCCAGTTTTGTTTCTAGCAGGATTGCTTTGACTATTTGGGGTCTTTTGTGGTTCCATACAAATTTTAGGATTGCCTAGCTCTGTGAAGAATGCTAGTGGTATTTGATAGCAACTGTGTTAAATGTGCTAATTGCTTTGGGTAGTATAGACATTTTAACAGTATTTGTTCATTCAGTCCATGACCATGGAATGTTTTTCCTCTTCACTTTCTTTCATAAGTCTTCTATAGTTTTCAGATCTTTTACCTCTTTAGTTAGGTTTATTACTAAGTATCTCATCGTTTTTGGTGCAATTGTAAATGGGATTTATTCCTTGTTATGCTGCTTCACTATTGGTATATAGTAAATGCATTCTGCATGTTAATTTTATATCCTGTGACTCTCCTGAATTCGTGTATTAGTTCTAGCAATTTTTTGGTGGAGTCTTTTGGGTTTTCTACATACAGTGCTTGGTCATCTGAAAACAGTGAAAAGTTTGACTTCTTCCTTGCTGATTTGTATACCTTTTATTTCTTTTTGTTGTCTGATTGCTGAGGCTGAGTACTATGTTAAATAGTAATGATAAGAGTGGGCATCCTTGTCTTGTTCCTGACCATAGGGGAAAGGCTCTCACATTTTTCCCAATGAGGATGATGTTAGCTGTGGGTCTTTTGTATATGACCTTTATGTTGTTGAGGTATCTTCCATCTATCCCTACTTTGTTGAGAGTTTTTATCAAGAATGGATGCTGCTTTTTGTCAAACGCTTTACCTGCATCTATTGACAGAATCATATGGTTCTTATCTTTTCTTTTACTAATGAGGTATATCACATTGATTGAGTTGGGTATATTTAACCAGTCCTATAGCCCAGGAATAAATCCCACTTGATCATGGTAAATAATTCTTTTAATATAATGTTGTATTTGATTTGCTAGTATCTTGTTGAGAATTTTTGCATTCATGCTCATCAGGGATATTGGCCTGTAATTTTCCTTTTTAGTGGGATCTTTGTCTGGTTTTGGGATCAAGGTAATGCTGGCCTAAATAGAAGGAATCTGGAAGCTTTCCTTCTGTTTCTATTTTTGGAACAATTTGAGAAGAATATGTATTAACTCTGCTTTAAATGTCTGGTAGAATTCCCCTGGGAAGCCACCTGGCCCAGGAATCTTGTTTATTGGGATATTTTTGATTACTGACTCAATTTCTTTGCTGGCTATGAGCCTGTTCAAATTTTCTATGTCTTCCTGTTTCAGTTTTGGTTGTTTGTGAGTTTCTAGGAATTTGCTCATTTCTCCCAGATTGCCTAGTTTGTTGGCATATAATTTCTCATACTATTCTCTTTTTTAGGTTTGTTTTCTAAAATTTATTTTATTCATTTTGAGAGAGAGAGAGAGAGAGAGCATGCAGGGGAGGAGCAGAGAGAGAGGGAGAGAGAATTCCAAGCAGGCTCCATGCTGTCACTGTGAAGTCCAATGCAGGGCTTGATCTCATGAACTGTGAGATCATGACCTAAGCCAAAATCAAGAGTCAGACGCCTAACTGATTGCTATAAAAGGAATGCAAAAGAGCTCTACAAAATGGGAGGATTTCTAGAAGCTAATGTTAGGTGGAAAAAAACTGTGAAATAGAGAATACCTAGCATGCTACCTTTTGTAAAAGAAAGAAGGTAACATAGAAATAAAGAGAAGGGGAAGACAGGGTTTTTTTAATGAAATATTAAAGAACAAACTAGAAAACAATTTAATTGGATACCTATAAGAGAAGGATGAGGACTGAGTAATGTAAGGAAAGGAAAATACTTTATATATCTCTTTTTGCATATTTATCACTTTTGAAAGTTCATTTTTACATATTCCAAAAAATAACTTTTAAAGATCAGAAATAAGACTAAAATTGAAAGCAAACTTAATGAACCTAATGATGGAAAAAACAAGGACGTACCCAAGTAATCAATCACCAGTATTTGACATACACCTTCAGTCTTAGGCAAGAGAGTGGGGTATGTAAACATCCACAAAATTTTTAGTAGTTTTGCCTCTTTCTAGTGCTATCAGGTAAGCAGCTGTGAAACAATTTTAGAAGTATTATAGGACAAAGCAAAAGTATAAATGTGTTTATGTTGCTCAAAGTTAGAATTCACACTGTGACTACATATATGAAATGGAGGAAGGCAATAATAAGTCCTGAATGAAGTAACTGGAATTGAAAATGTCTGTAAGAACTCGTGATTTCTAAATATGTCTATGTATGTATATGTATATGCATATGTGGTCATTTGTGTTTGTATGTAGGTCTCTTTGTTTATGAATACACACACGTGTGTGTGTATATACCAGTGTTCCAATTCCAGGTCAAAATCCTATATGTGATCTTTCAGCCTTTATCATAGGCAATTACAAAGACTTTACCTGGAAGTCATTATGGGGTAAAGTTTCCTACCTCACACTCATTGGATGCACAGCAAGTGCACTGAAGGCACTAGAGGTAGTTGCAGTCAATGACTAAAGCTAACACTTACCTCCACTTCTGGCTGACCATGATCTTACACATGAGAGATTTGCATTCTCACCCAGGCACCTCCATTCAGAGCCTCCTTATAGAGGACTAATCCTTAGCTGAGACACTGTACTGTTCATGTGTCTATACCCAGACTACCTTAGCAGGTAGACCTGGGGGACAATTTTCTCTGACTCAGTATAACATACTTACTTACTCCAAACTCTGATCCTTCTAACTTTCCCTGGGCCCATGGTCCTTAAAACATCAGGGACCTTTCTGCATCAGGGGATGCAGAGAAATGTTTCCTTTCTCCACTCCTGTCTATGATGAGATACCTGACCCTTACCCAGTACTGTTCTGTGGGAAATATGAAAGGTTGGTAGAGTTTCAGCTCTTTTCTGTTTAGACTCTTGCTTATACTATCACAGTAAGTGGATTGTTATCTTAATTGACCAACCTGACAACTGGCAGCTCTCTCTCACAAATTCGCACAACTGAGCAAAGTGGTCAATGAAACATAATGCCTTTCTGAAAAAGCAAAATTGGCAAAGCACTTTTGGGAGTGTTAAGAAAGACATGGGTCACTCTTGGACCTTGCAAATAGATCATTGAAACATCTGAGGATCCAATCAAGCACGTTGCCAGGCATACCAATGAGTTTCAGAAAGTGCTGGTAGATGCCACAGAACACTCTCAGAAAGTTCTAACGGATTGCTAAATAATACTTTCAGTTTGAGGGGAACATTTGTCTTTCACTTTAGCCTCCAAAATTCTGGCTAAGTTACCCTGGTGAGTTAAATTAGAGATCTAACAGAGAGACTTTAAAAAAGCTAGAAAAGCAATTCCGTAGCTAATGATTATAAGACCAAAAGTCATCAGACCCTGCAAGCTGAGTTGTACTCTATGGCTATTGTGAACTCTGTCCTAACACTGATAGTACAAATCACAGCAAGTTTTTAAGACTCACACCCTTACTGAAAAAGAATGTAAAGGTCTTTGGAATAACTTTGTTCAGTGATCTGACGAGATCTTACAGACTTAAGTAGTTTGCCTGCATAATGAAGGAGGCAATCTTATTAAATATAATAAGTTATAAAGGCATCCTGTGAGGTGCATTACTCCTTACAGACCACCTATTTCAGAGTGCGCTGAGAGTAGCCACTTTGCCTAGGGATAAGGAAAAAAAATGGAAAGAAATATAAAATGATGCAAAAAACTGAAATCATCTCCATCATCTGGGTAGTAGTAATAGACTTATTACTTGTTTGGGTCCACAAGTCATGAGTTACCATAATGAAAAACATGGATAACTGTCTTCCAGAAAGCCAGGTAGCCTCTTAGGTACATAAAAGAGTGAGAAGAATATATGATCAGATTGTTGACTAGTTTCGTGTTTCTAGATTCACTTCCTTCAATACTATTGGTCATGGAGCACAAACCTACTCATAATGTGTGTCAATCAGTTGTGACACTCAGATCTTAATTGACACACTTTGAAAATGCAAAATTTGGCTGTTGCCAAGACAAAGAGTGATGTAAAAATGGTAATAATGCACCGTCTACTGGATGATATAGGCAATGTCCTTGCTTAAGATCATTGGGTCTGATTACCATACAGTGGGGTCTCAAAGGAATAGATTGATTGTCTCTCTACCAAGGTACTCATGGTAAGATTATGGACCATGAAGGATATAACATGTAAACTCACTAGTGTCTACATAATGCCACTATGAATACAAGTGTTATTTCCTCTACTATCACTACAGTGAATCTTGAAATGAATACGAGAACCCCATATACATTCACCCTGATCTCAGCTTTCAAAAATAAATAAAACTAGGAGTTATATCAAAGCGTCTATATTCCCAATAGAGATATAAAGACCTATTCCAAGGACAAAGTTCAATAGACAGGTGGGGCAGGATGACAATTCCATTTCTTGGGTCTTTTGAATATTGCTGTACTGGTAACCATGATCCCCACAAACCCTGGTATCAACATGAGAAAGAAATAGATAATGCTCCCTGGTTTGGAGCCACCCAACACTAAAAACCTTTTCTAGGCCAGACTATGGTGGATTCCATTATTATTGCCTCTACTAATGAATGTATTATTGGTATACATAGATACATTATCTATGTGATCCACCACTCATATTCACTTCCAGGTACTGACAGAATTTTCTGCAGTTAGGGCATTTTAATGGAGCTTATGGAAGATCCTGAGCCACAGAACTACCAGAACCTAGTGCCAATATCTACCAAAAACAGGGAACCTGGGTGGCTTGCTTGATTAAGCATCTGACTTTGGCTCAGGTCATGATCTCACAGTTTGTGGGTTCAAGCCCTGCGTCAGGCTCTGCGCTGACAGCTCAGAGCCTGGAGCCTGCTTTGGATTCTGTGTCTCCCTCTCTCTCTTCTCCTCCCCCACTCATGCTCTGTCTCTCTCTCTCTCTCTCTCTCTCTCTCTAAAAAAATAAACATTAAAAAAAAATTTAATATCTACCAAAAACAATACTGACAGCCTGGGTATAAAAAAAAATAACTGCCCTTGTTACTGAGTTTAAGGAGGCAAACAAATTTTGTAGACTCTTTCTCAATTAAATTGCCTCATCTAGCCTGTGCACAAAACTTTTGGGTGCCTAGAGACTGATTAAGGCTCTACAAAGCATTTGTACCACTGACATTGTGGTGCTGACACTGGCACAGTCATAGAAGCTATTACTGAAGATGAAGGAACTTGGTATACAGCAACCAACATCTTGAACTCCTTTTATAACATCCCTCTTCATGCTAATGACCAGGATCAATTTACCCTTGTAAAATTGGTTGAAATATGCCACTAGTGTCCTTCCACAAGTCTCCTTAAATTCCCCATCTGTCTGTCACCAATGTATAGGGCAGGATCTGAAAAAAGTCCCATTTACAGAGGGAATACTAGCCGTTCACTATATTGATGACATCCTTCTGGTGGGCGCAAACAAGGACACTATCCATCAAGGACTGCATATCGTGCTGATCCATATGGGGCAATATGGCTGGGTCATTAATATAAAAAAGGTACAAGGACCTAGTATCCAAGTGAAATTCCAGGGAAGGATCTGTATGAGATAAGACATCTTATTCCAAAGAAGATGTTTGTGAATCTTTTGGCCTTCTCTTCCCCAAATTATAACAAGAGTTTGAATATTGGTGGGACTACTTTGACTACTGATACTTTCTACCCAAAGAGGTTTCATAACACATATTTATGGGGCTAGCAGAAGGGCTGTTACCTTTGATGGAGACCCAGCCAACAAGATGTTATAGAGTACCTCCAATAGTCCACTCAAGCTGCTTTTCCTTGAACTTCTCTGATCCCCATTTGGTTTCTGAGTTACTGATCTCAATAATATATCTGTACACCCACTGAAACCTACTGCAAAAAGACACTGACACAGGTCTGAAGAACCCATTGACCTTTTGGACCGGTAATCTCCCAGGTTTGGCTGAAAGGTACATACCCTTTGTGAGGCAATTATTGGCCTACTATTGCCCTTGGTGGGTACTGAGTACATGATGCATTGCTGTGAAATAGTCTTAATCAGAAATTCCAATCAATAATCTTGTTTTTGATCTCTAATTATCTTAGGGTATTCACACTTTTTAATTAATTAATTGATTAATTCATTCATTCATTCATTTTGAGAGAGAGAGAACATGTGCAAGTATATGAGCAGGGGAGAGGCAGAGAAAGAGGGAGAGAGAAAATTCCAAGCAGGCTCTGCACTGACAGCATGGAGCCTGACATGGGGCTCAATCCCACAAAACTGAGCTGAAATCAAGAGTCAGATGCTTAACTGACTGAGCCACCCAGGCACTCCAGGGAATTCACACTTTATATCAACATGTAACATTTCTACAAAACACATGCTGACCTATATTTTCATGAACCAACGGAAAAAAACCCTCTGATGAGTTTAATTTAAATTAATATGCAGGGTTTTTTTTAATACTTACTAGTGAATCTTTTCTTCCAGGAGTTTTTTGTTTCTCTACTTGCATTTGGGTTTTTGGCACTAAATCTTGATGCTCAAGCACAAGCTCTTCATTTGGTAATTCATCATAACCTACAAAAGAAATGCATTTAGGCCATTAAATAGAAAAAAAAACATCAGATCCATTATGAAGTACCTAAACTTCAAATTTATACAAGTGTACAGCAGAATTTTCCCTCATTTTGATAAGGCCAAAAATACCATAATGCAAGATATGATATGAAAATGGTGAGAAAAGTTTTGATGAGTATTTTTATACTCTTATTATTTCATAAACATTTATAGAAATTAAACACATCAGTTCCAGTTTCTTAAGCTAATATAAACTTAGCCTAAGATAAAGAGATACCAAACAATAAAACACATATGCACAGGTTACTTATAGCTTCACTTGTAACTGCATAATATTCAAAACCACCTAAGTGTTCAAGCATAGATTACTGTTTGAATAACTGAAGGTATATACTATAAACTATGGTATGACATAAACAATGATATATAATATGATACAAACAGCTGTACATACAACTGTATAATGAATAGAAAATTTCTCTAGAATATGGCAGGAGAATTTCTTGGAGAGAATGTTAAATGAAAAATTAAAAAAAAGTAGATATCTAGTTTTTTACCTATCCATGTGAGAAAGAAGAGGAAATAAGGGGAAAAATATAGAGACACTTACTTTTACAAAATGAAACACAAGAATGATAAACCAGAAAACAACTTACTTAAAACAGAAGGGATAAATTGGGGGATGCAAGGGTGTGGCTTCAGGAAAAAAATCTCTCCTTCTTAAATATTTTCATTATTGGAAGTAGGCTAATATTTCTATATATTCCTAAAACAAATTGTATTAACAAAAATAAGAATAGGGTACTAAAAATGAAGGCAATTTAAGAAATTAGTCAACTTTGGGGTGCCTGGATGGCTCAGTTGGTTAAACATCCGACTTCGGCTCAGGTCATGATCTCACTGATTTTGAGCCCAGCGTCGGGCTCTGTGCTGACATCTCAGAGCCTGGAGCCTGTTTCAGATTCTGTGTCTCCATCTCTCTCTAACCCTCCTCCATTCATGCTCTCTCTGTCTCAAAAATAAACGTTAAAAAAAAAACTAAAAAAGAAGTTAGTCAACTTGGCGTGCCTGCATGGTTCAGTTGGTTAAGCATCCAACTTTTGCTCAGGTCATGATCTTGCAGTTCATGGATTGGAGCCCAATGCTGTGCACGGATGGTGTGGAGCCTACCTGGGATTCTCCCTCTGTCCCACTTTCTCTGCCCCTCCCCTTTCTCTCTCTCTCTCTCTAAAATAAATAAACTTAAAAAAAATTTTTTTTAATGAGCCAACTCAAGAAGGGGAAAAAGGGACTAATTTAGGTACTCATTATATAGTAATATATCCTCAGTCTTGGGTAAGAGAAATAAAATTATAAAATCTTTGGTTTGGTTTGTTTTTCTATTGGTATCAGCTACACAATTCTAAAACAATTTTAGGGTCTTCTAAAATTGAGCAAATGAGTAAATACATTGATGCTATATTTATACACACATATACCTACATATACATGTTCATACATATGTATACATATTCATACACACATATAATTACATACCATAAATGTATAGATAGAAATACAGATATGCACAAACACACACACACACACACACACACATACATACATACACCCCAGCACCAATGGACACCATTAGTTTTCAAATGTTGGTTTCTAGTAACATTTCCCATTAAAAAAAAAAACAAGTCTACTAGGAAAAATGGCTGATTCTACTTATGTGCAGGAAATGTTCAAGATTGGCATGGTACATCTTGTCATACTAAATATCAAGGAATTTCTCAATGTCTAGTGTAATAAGTTTATAGTACTTAACTTGAATAAAATCCCACTAGCCAATGCCATAACAATTTTAGAGCTAAAAAAGAATAGTATAAGCTATGAAACCATTAGAAGAATGAGAATCCATGATCTCATTCTAATAATTTTTAAAAAGGGGAAAAAATATGAGTGAGGATAAGCCCTTACTTTCAAGAATGTCAGGTACCAATTGGATAAACATGGATATGGTATTAGAGTTGGGAAATAATCATTTTGGAACCTTCAAACTAGAGACTAGTTCAGCAATGTATTATGAATACATCTTAAATCTAGGAAATTCTGATAGAGAAGAGGATATTTGCATGATCTGAATGTATCTTCCTACAGATTACTCATTATCTGCTAAGGAGAAAATAGTAAGATGGAGGAAAACAGTTTGACCCATTTATCATTATTAAAATCACAAATTAATGATAGATGTACACAGTGTAGCTCTGGATGTGATACCCTAAGAACATCAGAAATATCCAAAATGAGGAAACTTTCTTTAAAGATACATTATTCTTCAAAGAATATAATGTCATAAAAGACAAAGAAGACCTAAGGAAATATCCTAGTTTAAAGAAGGATAGAAACATAACAACTACATGAAATACCTAATATACTAAACTGGATTCTGCATGAAAGGGGAAAATGTTATAAAGAATAATATTGGGTTAAATGACAAATATTGGATTGTGAATGGTAGATTAGGAGAAAACTAGTATACTGATCTTAAGTTTACTGAAGGTATGAACTGTATTGTCACTACACAGACAACATGCTTAAATGTAGGAAATATATGTTTAAAGGGCTATGACATACCCAACTTACTCTTAAATAGTTCAGAAATAGTCCAACATATGCCTTATAAAAGAGAGCAAAAGATAAAGACAAAAAAGCAAACAAGAAAAATGTTAACAATAGATGATTCTACATGAAGAATATATAGGTGTTCTTTGTACTGTTTTTAAACCTCTTTTTAAATTTAAAATTATTTACAAATTGAACCTTTTTAAAGTCATTTTTTAAATAATGAAGAAAGATAAAATGAATGTGAGAAAAAGTAACAGATATTAAAAACAGACAAACATATGGATAATAAGAGTCGCTGAAGATAAATCAGGCCCTTGCACCAGGGAGCTCACATGGGGAAGACTAATGCCCTTAAAGTTTGACTTTAAAAACCAGAGGGGTGGAAGAGTGGGAAGATGGCGGTGTAGGAGGACGCTGAGCTTACCGAGTCCTGCGGCTCACTAAGATTCCACCCACACCTGCCTAAATAACCCAGAAAACTGCCAGAGACTAGCAGAATGGATTCTCCAGAGCCAAGCATAGACGAGAGGTCCACAGAAGAGGGTAGGAGGGGCAGAGAGGCAGTGTGCTACACAGACTGACAGGAGGGAGTCGAGGCGGAGGGGCGGCCTGCTGGGCAAGCAGAGCCCCCAAGTCTGGCTTGCAATCGCTGAGGGGCCAGACACAGTGTGTTCGGACAGCAAGCGGGACTTAACATCTGGAAGGTTATAAGCTAACAGCTCTGCTTGGAGAGCAGGACGGCTGGAGGACAATGGGAGGGAGAGTTGTTGAGCCCCGGATGACAGAGCACAGCTTGGCGGGGAACAAAGGCGCTCCTGGTTGCCATCTCCCTCGCCCATCCCCCAGCCAAAATCCCAAAGGGAACCAGTTCCTGCCAGGGAACTTGCTTACACTGCGCAAACACCAAACGCTATGCTTCTGCAGATCCATCCCTTCAGTGGGTCTGACTCCCTCACAGTGCCTCAGGGCCCCTCCTGAAGAGAAACTCCCAAGGAAAAGTGAACTGAGCCTGCCCGTCCCACACCTATGCACCTTGCTGATCCACCCCAGCTAATACGCCAGATCCCCAGCACCACAAGCTTGGCACTGTGCAAGTAGCCCAGATGGGCCTCCCCACCCCACAGTAAATCCCACCCCTAGGAAAGGGAAAGAGAAGGCACACACCAGTCTGACTGTGGCCACAGCTGTGGGCTGGGGCAGACATCAGGTCTGACTGTGGCCCCGCCCACCAACACAAGTTATTCAAGACAGCACAGGGGAAGTGCCCCGCAATTCCGTACCACTCCAGGGACTATCCAAAATGACAAAACAGGAGAATTCCCCTCAAAAAAAGTCCAGGAAATAACGACAGCTAACGAACTGATAAAAAACGATTTAAACAATATAACAGAAAGTGAATTTAGAATAATAGCCATAAAATTAATAGCTGGGCTTGAAAACCGTATAAAGGACAGCAGAGAATCTATTGCTACAGAGATCAAGGGACTAAGGAACAGTCAGGAGGAGCTAAAAAATGCTATTAATGAGCTGCAAAATAAAATGGAGAAAACCACGGCTCGGATTGAAGAGGCAGAGGACAGAATAGGTGAACTAGAAGATAAAATTATGGAAAAAGAGGAAGCTGAGAAAAAGAGACATTAAAAAAATCCAGGAGTATGAGGGGAAAATTAGAGAACTAAGTGAGGCACTAAAGAGAAATAATCTACCCATAATTGGTATTCCAGAGGAGGAAGAGAGAGGGAAAGGTGCTGAAGGGGTACTTGAAGAAATAATAGCTGAGAACTTCCTGATCTGGGGAAGGAAAAGGCATTGAAATCCAAGAGGCACAGAGAACTCCCTTCAGACGTAACTTGAATCGATCTTCTGCACGACATATCATAGTGAAACTGGCAAAATACAAGGATAAAGAGAAAATTCTGAAAGCAGCTAGAGATAAACGTGCTCTAACATATAAAGGGAGACCTATAAGACTGGTGACCGATCTCTCTACTGAAACCTGGCAGGCCAGAAAGGAATGGCAGGAGATCTTCAATGCAATGAACAGAAAAAATATGCATCTGAGAATCCTTTATCCAGCAAGTCTGTCATTTAGAATAGAAGGAGAGATAAAGGTCTTCCCAAACAAACAAAAACTGAAGGAATTCGTCACCACTAAACCAGCCCTACAAGAGATCCTAAGGGGGATCCTGTGAGACAAAGTACCAGAGACATCGCTACAAGCATGAAACCTACGGACATCACAATGACTCTAAACCCATATCTTTCTATCATAACACTGAATGTAAATGGACTAAATGCTCCAATTGAAAGATATAGGGTATCAGAATGGATAAAAAAAACAAGACCCATCTATTTGCTGTCTACAAAAGACTCATTTTAAACCTGAGGACACCTTCAGATTGAGAGTGAGGGGATGGAGAACTATTTAGCATGCTACTGGAAGTCAAAAGAAAGCTGGAGTAGCCATACTTATATCAGACAAACTAGACTTTAAATTAAATGTTGTAACAAGAGATGAAGAAAGGCATTATATAATAATTACAGGGTCTATCCATCAGGAAGAGCTAACAATTATAAATGTCTATGCACCGAATACCGGAGCCCCCAAATATATAAAACAATTACTCACAAACATAAGCAACCTTATTGATAAGAATGTGGTAATTGCAGGGGACTTTAACACTCCCCTTACAGAAATGGATAGATCATCTAGACACACGGTCAATACAGAAACAAGGGCCCTGAATGATACATTGGGTCAGATGGACTTGACAGATATATTTAGAACTCTGCATCCCAAAGCAACAGAATATACTTTCTTCTCAAGTGCACATGGAACATTCTCCAAGATTGATCACATACTGGGTCACAAAACAGCCCTTCATAAGTATACAAGATTTGAAATTATACCATGCATACTTTCAGACCACAATGCTATGAAGCTTGAAATCAAACACAGGAAAAAGTCTGGAAAACCTCCAAAAGCATGGAGGTTAAAGAACACCCTACTAAAGAATGAGTGGGTCAACCAGGCAATTAGAGAAGAAATTAAAAAATATATGGAAACAAACGAAAATGAAAATACAACAATCCAAACGCTTTGGGATGCAGCGAAGGCAGTCCTGAGAGGAAAATACATTGCAATCCAGGCCTATCTCAAGAAACAAGAAAAATCCCAAATACAAAATCTAACAGCACACCTAAAGGAAATAGAAGCATAACAGCACAGACACCCTAAACCCAGAAGAGGAAGAGAAATAATAAAGATCAGAGCAGAAATAAACAATATAGAATCTAAAAAAACCATAGAGCAGATCAACGAAACCAAGAGTTGGTTTTTTGAAAAAATAAACAAAATTGACAAACCGCTAGCCAGACTTCTCAAAAAGAAAAGGGAGATGACCCAAATAGATAAAATCATGAATGAAAATGGAATTATTACAACCAATCCCTCAGAGATACAAGCAATTATCAGGGAATACTATGAAAAATTATATGCCAACAAACTGGACAACCTGGAAGAAATGGACAAATTCCTAAACACCCACGGCTTCCAAAACTCAATCAGGAGGAAAGAGAAAGCTTGAACTGACCCATAACCAACGAAGAAATTGAATCAGTCATCAAAAATCTCCCAACAAATAAGAGTCCAGGACCAGATGGCTTCCCAGGGGAGTTCTACCAGATGTTTAAAGCAGAGATAATACCTATCCTTCTCAAGCTATTCCAAAACATAGAAAGGGAAGGAAAACTTCCAGACTCATTCTATGAAGCCAGTATTACTTTGATTCCTAAGCCAGACAGAGACCCAGTAAACAAAGAGAACTACAGGCCAATATCCCTGATGAATATGGATGCAAAAAATCTCAATAAGATACTAGCAAATTGAATTCAACAGCCTATAAACAGAATTATTCACCATGATCAAGTGGGATTCATTCCTGGGATGCAGGGCTGGTTCAACATTCGCAAATCAATCAACGTGGTACATCACATTAATAAAAGAAAAGATAAGAACCATATGATCCTGTCAATAAATGCAGAAAAGGCATTTGACAAAATTCAGCAACTTTCTTAATAAAAACCCTTGAGAAAGTCGGGATAGAAGGAACATACTTAAACATCATAAAAGCCATTTATGAAAAGCCCACAGCTAACATCATCCTCAATGGGGAAAAACTGAGAGCTTTTTCCCTGAGATCAGGAACACGACAGGGATGCCCACTCTCACCACTGTCGTTTAACATAGTGCTGGAAGTTCTAGCATCAGCAATCAGACAACAAAAGGAAATCAAAGGCAGCAATATTGGAAAATAAGAAGTAAACCTTTCACTTTTTGCAGATGATGTGATATTATACGTGGAAAATCCGATAGACTCCACCAAAAGTCTGCTAGAACTGATACATGAATTTAGCAAAGTAACAGGATACAAAATCAATGTACAGAAATCAGTTGCATTCTTATACACTAACAATGAAACAACAGAAAGACAAATAAAGAAACTGATCCCATTCACAATTGCACCAAGAAGCATAAAATACCTAGGGATAAATCTAACCAAAGATGTAAAAGATCTGTATGCTGAAAACTATAGAAAGCTTATGAAGGAAACTGAAGAAGATATAAAGAAATGGAAAAACATTCTGTGCTCATGGGTTGGAAGAATAAATATTGTCAAAATGTCAATACTACCCAAAGCTATCTACACATTCAATGCAATCCCAATCAAAATTGCACCAGCATTCTTCTCGAAACTAGAACAAGCAATCCTAAAATTCATATGGAACCACAAAAGTCTCCGAATAGCCAAAGTAATTTTGAAGAAGACGATCAAAGCAGGAGGCATCACAATCCCAGACTTTAGCCTCTACTACAAAGCTGTAACCATCAAGACAGCATGGTATTGGCACAAAAACAGACACATAGACCAATGGAATAGAATAGAAACCCCAGAACTAGACCCACAAACGTATGGCCAACTAACCTTTGACAAAGCAGGAAAGAACATCCAAAGGAAAAAAGGCAGTCTCTTTAACAAATGGTGCTGGGAGAACTAGACAGCAACATGCAGAAGATTGAAATAGACCACTTTCTCACACCATTCACAAAAATAAACTCAAAATGGATAAAGGACCTGAATGTGAGACAGGAAACCATCAAAACCCTAGAGGAGAAAGCAGGAAAAGACCTCTCTGACCTCAGCCGTAGCAATCTCTTACTTGACACATCCCCAAAGGCAAGGGAATTAAAAGCAAAAATGAACTACTGGGACCTTATGAAGATAAAAAGCTTCTGCACAGCAAAGGAAACAAGCAACAAAACTAAAAGGCAACCAATGGAATGGGACAAGATATTTGCAAATGACATATCGGACAAAGGGCTAGTATCCAAAATCTATAGAAAGCTCACCAAACTCCACACCCGAAAAACAAATAACCCAGTGAAGAAATGGGCAGAAAACATGAATAGACACTTCTCTAAAGAAGACATCTGGGTGGCCAACAGGCACATGAAAAGATGCTCAACGTCGCTCCTCATCAGGGAAATACAAATCAAAACCACACTCAGATATCACCTCACTCCAGTCAGAGTGGCCAAAATGAACAAATCAGGAGACTATAGGTGCTGGAGAGGATGTGGAGAAACGGGAACCCTCTTGCACTGTTGGTGGGAATGCAAATTGGTGCAGCCACTCTGGAAAACAGTGTGGAGGTTCCTCAGAAAATTAAAAATAGACCTACCCTATGACCCAGCAATAGCACTGTTACGAATTTACCCAGGGGATACAGGAGTACTGATGCATAGGGGCACTTGTACCCCAATGTTTATAGCAGCACTCTCAACAATAGGCAAATTATGGAAAGAGCCTAAATGTCCATCAACTGATGAATGGATAAAGAAATTGTGGTTTATATACACAATGGAATACTACGTGGCAATGAGAAAGAATGAAATATGGCCCTTTGTAGCAATGTGGATGGAATGGAGAGTGTGATGCTAAGTGAAATAAGCCATAAAGAAAAAGACAGATACCATATGGTTTCACTGTTATGTGGATCCTGAGAAACTTAACAGGAACCCATGGGGGAGGGGAAGGATAAAAAAAGAGGTCAGAGTGGGAGAGAGCCAAAGCATAAGAGATTCTTAAAAACTGAGAACAAACTGAGGGTTGATGGGGGGTGGGAAGGAGGGGAGGGTGGGTGATTGGTATTGAGGATGGCACCTTTTGGGATGAGCACTGGGTGTTGTATGGAAACCAATTTGACAATAAATTTCATATATTGAAAAAAAAATATATATATATAAACATTAAAATAAAAATAAATACATAAATAAATAAACATTAAAAAAAATAAAAAATAAAAACCAGAGGGGCTGGGACACCTGTGTGGCTCAGTCAGTTAAGCATCCATTCAGCTCAGGTCATTATCTCACAGTTGGCGAGTTCAAGACCTTCATTGGGCTCTGTGCTAACAGTTCAGAGCCTGGAGCCTGCTTTGGCTGGGTCTCCCTCTCTGTCTGCCCCTCCCTGACTCACACACTGTCTCTGTCTCTCTCTCCCTCTCAACTAAATATACATTAAAAAAATTTTTTTTAAACCAGAGGGGATGAATTCTGTGAAAAACCAGTCATACATCAAGCCTAGAGCTTTCAAAGCTGGCTGTATCAGCATTGGGCAAGTTGGGAGGGTGAGCGATGGCTCAGTCACAACACTGAAAGAGACAGAAATCTTCATGGAGAGGCAACATAAAAACAGCAGTTTACACAATGCGGGTGCATGGTGGGGAGCAAGTGAGAGATAGGTCTCCTCGTACTGATTTCAGAGTATGTTGGGGGACTTCTCCAAAAATGAGGGAGTTAGAAGGCACCATTTTCCTCCCCCAGTACCCAACCCCCAGTATGAAAACACAGCCATCTTAGAGAAGCAGGCTGCAGAGACACCTGCTACTGAATCTACTAGTGGTGTGCTATGCCCATGAGTTCTCCTGAGAACTAGCCCACTCCAAAGCCTGCTAGCCCTGCAGAGTACCTTGCATGTACACTACACATAGCCCTTTGCCTATAGCTACCATTATGTGCCTCACTTAGCTGCACCACTAGCATCATGCACCATGCCTAACTGCCAGGTCACAGCTGCTGCTGTGTGCCATGCCCAGCTGCCAGGCCAGGCCCAGCCACCACACCATGCCCAGCCCTGTGCCCCAGCTACTGATACATGCCAGACCCAGGCACATCCAGCCATTGTTGCACATCATACCCATCCTCAAGCCTCTGGCAGCCCCAGTACACAGCCCCCAAATGCAGGAAAACTTTAGGAGATCCGGCAAAGGACTAGTGACCCAGCACAGATTTTGCTAATACCACCACTCCATTCCAAGTTCCCTGGCAGGCACATCCCCTCAGAGCTGGCCTGCTTGGGGTTCCCCTAACATCACAGAAAGAAAGCACAGCCCAAAACAGGCAGAGAGTCAGAGAGACAATTGCACTAAAAGGAAAAGTGACTCAGACACAACAGCAGGGCATAAGCAACACACATAGGATACTATCCTAAGTGCCAGGTTCTGATGAAGGGGAGACATTGCACTGCCGGGCACTCCAGGGCCACTTCGTCATAAAGTCATTACTTTCAAAAGCGGGAGATACAGTTGACTATCTTAACACATAAACAGGCACAGAGAGGCAGACAAAATGAGGAAACAGATAAATTTATCCCAAATGAAAGAACAAGACAGTCTATATTAAGTTGATGATAACAATTAAGTTTGAACCCATTCTTTATCCCCCCTCACACATATATTAGGTTTAGGGTGTCATAACTTACATTACTTTATTTCCAGAATCCTTTCACTAATATTTATACATATACTTAATTTTAATGCTTTTGTAATTCTACTTTTCTTATTCCTATTTATGGCCTTTCCTTTCCACTCAAAGAGTCCCTTTTAACATTTCCTGTACAGCTTGTTAAGTGGTGATTGATTCCTTTAACTTTTGTTTGTCTAGGAAATTCTTTACCTCTCCTTCTATTCTTAATGATAGCCTTGCTAGATAGAGTATTCTTTCTGCAGATTTTTCTCAGTCAGCACTTTGAATATATCATACCACTCCCTTCTAGCTTGTCAAGTTTCTGTTGAAAAATCTATCTACTGCTGTTCTTAAGGGTTTTCATTGTAAGTTACTGATTTGTGTTGTCTCTATCTCTGTCTTTTGCAAATGTAATTACAAAATGTCTTGGTGTTGGTGTGTTTTTGTTGATTTTGATCAGAGTTCTCTGGGCCTCCTGGATCAGGATGTTTTTCTTCTTCCCCAGATAAGGGAAGTTTTCAGCTGCTCTTTTCTCAAATAAATTTTCTATCCCCTTTTCTCTCTTCTTCTTCTTCTAGTACTCCTATAAAGAAATGTTATTAGGTTCAGTGGAGTTACTGAGTTGTCTATGTCAATTCTTGGTTCCATAATTCTTTCTCCCTTTTGTTCAGCTTCCTTATTTTCTAACATTTTATCTTCTGTTGTCACTAATTCATTACTCTGCTTCTTCCAGCCTCCAGTTCATTGCATCAAGCCTCTTTCTGATATTGGTTTTTATGAATATAATTTATTGTCGAATTGGCTTACATACAACACCCAGTGCTCATCCCAACAATTGCCCTCCTCAGTCCCCATCACCCACTTTCCTTCTCTCCCACCCCCATCCACCTTTAGTTTGTTCTCTGTATTTAAGAGTCTCTTGTGGTTGGCCTCCCTCCATCTCTGTTTATATCTATTTTTCCCCTTCCTTTTCCCCATGGTCTTCTGTTCAGTTTCATTCTGAACTGAAACCTCTGTTCAGTTTCATTCAGTTTCTGAGTGAAAGCATATATGTTTTCCTTCTCTGACTGACTTATTTCACTCAGCATAATACCTTCCAGTTCTATCCACTTTGCTGCAAATGACAGGATTTCATTCTTTCTCATTGCCAAGTGGTATTCCATTGAATATATAAACCACATCTTCTTTATCCATTCATGTGTTGATGGACATTTATGCTCTTTGCATAATTTGGCTATTGTTGAAAGCACTGCTATAAACATTGGGGTACACGTGCCCCTATGCATCAGCACTTCTGTATCCTTTGGATAAATTCTTAGCAGTGTTATTACTGGGTCTTAGGGTAGCTCTATTTTTAATTTTTTTAGGAACATCCACACTGTTTTCCAGAGTGGCTGCACCAGTTTGCATTCCCATCACCAGTTTCTCCACATCCTTATCAGCATCTGTAGTTTCCTGAGTTGTTCATTTTAGCCACTCTGACTGGTGGGAGGTGATATCTCAGTGTGGCTTTGATTTTTATTTCCCTGATTGTGAGTGACATCGAGCATCTTTTCATGTGTCTGTTGGCATCTGGGTGTCTTCTTTGGAAAAGTGTCTATTCATGTCTTCTACCCATTTCTTCACTGGATTATTTGTTTTTTGAGTGTTGATTTTGGTAAGTTCTTAATAGATTTTGGACACTAACCCTTTATCTGACATATGTCATTTGCAAATATCTTGTCCCATTCCGTTGGTTGCCTTTCAGTTTTGTTGATTGTTTCCTTTGCCTTGCAGAAGCCTTTTATCTTAATGAGGTACCAATAGCTCACTTGTACTTTTAATTCCTTTGCCTTTGGAGACATATCAAGCAAGAAATTGCTGTGGCTGAGGTCAAAGAGGGTGTTGCCTGATTTCTCCTCTTGGGTTTTGATGGTTTCCTATCTAACATTTAGGTCTTTAATCTATTTATTATTTTTTTTAACATTTATTTATTTTTGAGACAGAGAGAGACAGAGCATGAACGGGGGAGGGTCAGAGAGAGAGGGAGACACAGAATCCGAAACAGGCTCCAGGCTCTGAGCTGTCAGCACAGAGCCCGACGTGGGGCTCGAACCCACGGACTGTGAGATCATGACCTGAACCGAAGTCGGACGCCCAACCGACTGAGCCACCCAGGCGCCCCAGGTCTTTAATCTATTTTGAGTTTATTTTTGTGTATGCTGTAAGAAAGTGGTCTAGGTTCATTCTTCTGCATGTTGCTGCCCAGTTCTCCCAGCACCATTTGCTAAAAAGACTGTCTTTTTTCCTTTGGATGCTCTTTCCTGCTTTGTCAAAGATTAGCTGGTCATACATTTGTGGGTCCAATTCTACATTCTCTATTCTATTCCATTGATCTATGTGTCTGTTTTTGTGCCAATACCATTCTGTCTTGATGATTACAGTTTTATTATAGAGGCTGAAGTCTAGGATTGTGTTGCTTCCCACTTTAGTTTTCTTCTTCAATATTACTTTGGATATTTGGGGTCGTTTGTGGTTCCATACAAATCTTAGGATTGTTTGTTCTAGCTTTGAGAAGAATGCTAGTGCAATTTTGATTGGTATTGCATGGACTGTGTAGATTGCTTTGGGTGATATTGAAATTTTAACAATATTTATTCATCCAATCCATGACTATGAAACGTTTTTCCATTTCTTTGTGTCTTCTTTAATTTCCTTCATAAACTTTCTATAGTTTTCAGCAGACATGTCTTTTACATCTTTGGTTAGGTTTATTTCTAGGTATTTTATGGTTCTTGGTGCAATTGTAAATGGGATAAGATTCTTTATTTCTCTTTCTGTTGCTTCATTATTGGTGTATAAAAATGCAACCTATTTCTGTATATTGATTTTGTACCCTGTGACTCTGCTGAATTCATGTATCAGTTCTAGGAGTCTTTTGGTGGAGTTGTTCAGGTTTTCCACGTAGAGTATCGTGTCGTCTGCGAAAAGTGAAAGGTTGACTTCTTTGCCAATTTTGCTGCCTTTGATTTTATTTTCTTGTCTTATTGCTGAGGGTAGGAATTCCAACACATGTTAAACAACAGTGGTGAGAGTGAACATCTCTGTCATGTCCCTATCTCAGGGGGAAAGCTCTCAGTTTTCCCCACTGAGGATAATATTAGCTTGGGGATTTTGATATATGGCTTTACGATGTTTAAGTATGTTCCTTCTGTCCTGACTTTCTTGAGGGTTTTTATTAAGAAACGATGTTGTATTTTGTCAAATGCTTTTTCTGCATCTATTGATAGGGTCATATGCTGCTCATCCTTTATTAATGTGATGTATCACATTGATTCATTTGTGAATACTGAACCAGCCCTGCAGCCCAGTAATGAATCCCACTTATCATGGTGAATAATTCTTTTTATATGCTGTTGAATTTGATTTGCTAGTATCCTGTAGAGAATTTTTCCATCTATGTTTATCAGAGATATTGGCCTGTAGTTCTCCTTTTTTGTGGGGTTGGTTTAGTAATCAAGGTAATGCTGCCTTCATAGAATGAGTCCAGAAACTTTCCTTCCATTTCTATTTTTTGGAACAGCTTGAGAAGAATAGGTATTAACTCTGCTTTAAATGTCTGGTAGAATTCCCCAGGGATGCCATCTAGTCTATGACTCTTGTTTGTAGGGAGATTTTTGATAACTGACTCAATTTCTTCACTAATTATGGGTGTGTTCAAATTTTCTATTTCTTCCTGTTTGAGTTTTGGTAGTGTGTGGGTGTCTAGGAATTTGTGCATTTCTTCCAGGTTGTCCTGTTTGTTGGCATATAATTTTTCATAATATTCTCTGATAATTGCTTGTATTTCTGAGGGATTTGTTGTGATAAATCCACTTTCATTCATTATTTTATCTATTTGGGTCCTCTTTTCTTTTTGAGAAGTCAGGCTAGGGGGTTATCAATTTTAATTTTTCAAAAAACCAACTCTTAGTTTCATTGATCTGTTCTACTGTGGGTTTTTTTGGATCCTATATTGTTTATTTCTGCTCTGATCTTTATTCTTTCTTTACTTCTGCTGGTTTTGGGGTGTGTTTGTTGTTCTGCTTCTATTTCCTTTAGGTGTGCTGTTAGATTTTGTATATGGAATTTTTCTTGTTTCTTGAGATAGGCCTGGATTGCAATGTATTTTCCTCTTAGGACTGCCTTTGCTGCATCCCAAAAAGTTGGATTGTTGTGTTTTCATCATTTGTTTCCATATATTTTTTAATTTTCCCTTTAATTGCCTGTTGACCAAATCATTCTTTAGATGTTTTTTAAACTCCATGCATTTGGAGGTTTTCCAAACTTTTACTTGTTGATTTTTAAGTTTCATAGCATTGAGGTGTGAAAGTGTGCATGGTATGATCTCAAATCTTTTGTATTCACTGAGGGCTATTTTGTGAACCAGTATGTGATCTATCTAGGAGAATGTTCCATGTGCACTCAAGAAGAATATATATTCTGCTGCTTTTGCATGAAAAGTTCTAAATATACCCGTCAAGTCCATCTGGTCTGGTGTATCATTCAGGGCCATTGTTTATTTATTGATTTTCTGTCTAGATGATTGTTATGAGTGGAGTATTAAAGTCCCCCGCAATTATCACATGCTTACCAATAAGGTTGCTTACGTTTGTGATTGTTTTATATATTTGGGTGCTTCTAAATTCAGTGCATAAACCTTTATAATTGTTAGCTCTTCTTGTTGGATAGACCCCGTAATTATTATATAATGCTCTTCTTAATCTCTTGTTATAGTCTTTAGTTTAAAATCTAGTTTGTCTGATATAAGTATGGCCTCTCCAGCTTTCTTTTGACTCTCAATAGCATGATAGATGTTTCTCCTTCCCCTCACTTTCAATCTGAAAGTGTCCTCAGATCTAAAATGGGTCTCTTGTAGACAGCAAATAGATGGGTCTGGTCTTTTTATCCATCCTGATCCCCTATGTCTTTTGATTGGAGCACTTAGTCTGTTTACATTCAGTGTTATTATTGAAAGATATGGATTTAGAGTCTCTGTGTTATCTGTAGGTTTCATGCTTGTACTGATGTCTCTGGTCCTTTGTGGTCTTCACAATACTCACAGAGTCCCCCTTTGAATCTCTTGTAGGGCTTAGTGGTGATGAATTCCTTCAGTTTTTTGTTTGTTTGTTTGTTTTTCTGGGAAAGCCTTTATCTCTCCTTCTATTCTGAATGAGAGGTTTGTTGAATAAAGGATTCTTGGCTGTTTATTTTTCTTATTCAGCACATTGAAATTTTTCTGCCACTCCTTTCTGGCCTGCCAAGTGTCAGTAGATAGAGTGCTACTAAACTTATGTGTCTACCCTTGTAGGTTTAGTCCCATTTATCCCTGGCTGTTTTCAGAATTCTCTCTTTATCCTTGTATTTTGCCAGTTTCACTATGATATGTCATGCAGAAGATTGATTTAAGTCTGAAGGGAGTTCTCCGTGCCTCCTAGATTTCAATGTCTGTTTGTTTCCTTCCCCAGATTGGGGAGGTTCTCAGCTATGATTTGTTCAAGCACACCTTCGACCCCTTTCTCTCTTCTTCTTCTGGAACTCTTGTGATACGGATATTGTTCTGATTCATTGAGACACTTAGTTCTCTAATTCTCCCCTCATGGTCCAGAATTTTTTTATCTTTTTCTCAGCTTCATCTTTTCCCATACTTTTATATTCTATTTCACCTATTCTCCCCTCTACCACTTCAATTCTGGCTGTCACCACCTCTAGTTTATTTTGCACCTCATTTACAGCATTTTTAAATTCATCCTGACTATTTTTAATTCCTTGATCTCTGCAGCAATAGATTCTTTGCTATCTTCTATGCCTTTTTTAAGCCCAGCAATTAATCTTA
Source organism: Lynx rufus (assembly GCF_022079265.1). Lineage (NCBI taxonomy): Eukaryota > Metazoa > Chordata > Mammalia > Carnivora > Felidae > Lynx > Lynx rufus. The sequence goes on along the minus strand of NW_025814889.1, from coordinate 29,559,385 downwards.
TGAGTATTATTCTAAATTATCATTCAGTTATATTTTTTATATCTGTTTGGAGCAATTCTTTAGCTGTCATTTCTTCCAGGAATTTCTTTTGAGGAGAATCTTCTGTATCATCATTTTTGCTAGTTTTCTGTCCCTTATGTGTTTTAAAAGCTTGTTATGTGTCCTGCACCTGTGAGCACTACTGTATTAAAGAAGGGTCATACATTGTCCAGGGCCTGGCCCTTCAGGAGGTGCTTTTTAGAGAGTTACTTGCTCTCTGTTGTTGTGACTGTGATTTTTTTTATTCCTTACTGGTAGTGATGTTTCAGACCCTCCACCAGGTGTCTTTTGATTTGTTCATTGAAGTAGCCCTGGAAAGGAAAACAAACAAACAAACAAAAACAAACAGAAAATAAACACACACACACACACACACACACACACACACACACACGCACGCACACACAACCAGAAACAGCAGCTACAAGTAAACAACAGGGTGGAGGCGGTGTTGATGAAAGCGGCCTTATCCCATAGAAAGAGAGATGGGGGGGCAGGAGGAAAAAAAGGATAAAAATTGACCAGAGAAACTATATGGCTTAATCCAGAGAGAGAGAGAAAGGAAAATAAAGAAAGAGGCTGGGAAAAATAAAAGAATATAAAGTTATCCAGACAGAGAAACTATAAGTCTTAATCCACAGAGAGAGAAAGGAGAATAAAGAAGGAGGTATGGAACATGTATCAAGAGAATGGATTAAATATGTCTGCTTAAACAAAACAACAACCAGAGTAACCTGACTAGAGGCGGGAAGAGATAAGGAGAAAAGGAAGACTATATCTATATAATAAGAATTGTCCAAGAATTAAACCAGTCAATGCAACAGCACTGGTCTGGAGGAGGGGCTGGCTGGTTCATCATCATCAATCCCACTCCAGTAGATAAGCCATTACCAGGTGGGGAGGGGTATGGTTTGGTGCAGGCGGGTCCTGCCTCTACTGTGGGCCCTTGCTATCCCTTTGCTGAAGTCCCACCTTGTTGGTGATGGGGAAAAAAATGGTGACACCCCAGTCCCTCCTCCTCAGACCAGGTATCCCAAACCACTCTGTTCGAGCTATCCTCCCTGTGCCATGGGTGCAAATGAGGCAGTTTGTCCCGCTCCGCCAACTCCCATGCCCTGGCGCTTGGCTGAGATTCAAACTCCCACTCTGTGCACCCCAGTACTGGGGAGTAGAGCTCCACACTGCCCTCTGGCATGTGCTGCATGCACTCTGCTGTTCTGTTTTGACTGCTCTATCCTTCAGGCAAGCCTTCTTCAGAGGTTCTCCTTGCTTGCTAATGGGCAGTTTTTGGTCCCTGGCCTGAATGTGGTGAGTTTCAACTAGATGTGTTCTGGTCTTCTTGTGAAATGAGACCCGTCACTACCTCCACTGGCACTGAAGCCCTGTAAAATTCTCTGGTCAGGAGACATGGTGTGGGCAGGTGTTTGTGCTGGTCTTGTGGAGGAGAGGCCTACCACACTGAGATTGAGGTAAGCATGACTGAGGAGCTCCACCAGAGTGCAGGGGAGAGGCTTGGTGTAAGCAAGTTAGGCAGCCAGTGCCTTTACTGTACTGCTTCCCACAGGTGCCTCTGTATTTATGCAGAGGGGTGGGGGAGGGAAGTGGTGCAGGCCAGCTCCTTTGTTGCCAGAGAGATGTCTCTGTGACCTGCCTTTTAGAAACATGCTCTGAGAAAACAATCCTCTCTCTGTGAGCCCCAGACACTCTTAGACCAGGGTTTCCAAGCTGTATGCCCTGCAGTTGTTTGCCTACCTTCTCTCCAGGAGCAGCACAGTGCCCTCCAGGCTCTATTTCTGCTAAACCTGCTGACCTTAACAACTCCAGGCTTTAAGCCCTACTGGTTTCAAGAATTCAACAAAATTCAGCCCCTCTCATTATCAAAGCCAATGGCTATGGGGAAATACTCCCCTCGTGCATTCTCCAGTGTGCTCTCTCTCTCACCCTTTTCTGCAACCATGGATCCCTCCCCTTCACAGCAGCCAGGATCTGTTTCTCCTCTAAACCATATCTTCGCATTTTCTACTTTCTTTAATGTGGCCCCTTCTTTCTCTTTAGTTGTGGTGTTTATTCTGTCAATCTTCAGGACAGTTTCTTGGGTTTTTAGGATGAGTTGATAGTCATCTAGTTGTAGTAATGGAACAAGGTAAGCCTCGGGTCCTCCTACTCCACCACCATCTTCCTGTCTCCCCATTTTGGCCTATATGGCATTTTAATGATATTAAAATTTCCAACCCATAAACATGAAATATCTGTTTGTTCATGTCCTCTTCAATATCTTTCACCAATGTGGGTTTCTGTTTGTTTGGTTTTGGTTTTTTGGTTTTTTGGTTTTGTCTTGGGTGTTTGAGTACAGGTCTTTCACCTCTTTGGTTAAGTTTACTTTTAGATATTTTATTATTTTTGGTGCAATTGTAAGTTGTGTTTTCTTAATTTCTCATTCTACTACTTTGTTATTGGTGTATAGAAATGCTGCCAGTTTCTAAGTATTAATTTTGTATCTTGCAACTTTACTGAATTCATAAATCAGTTCTAGTAGATTTTGGTGGAGGCTTTAGAGTTTTCTATGTATACTATGTCATCTGCAAATAGTGAGAGTTTAAATTCTTCTTTACCAATAGGGATGTTTTGCATTTCCTTTCCTTATCTGATTGCTGTGGCTATTTCCAGTACCATGCTGCATAAAAGCTGGAGTGGACATCCTTGTCTTATTCCTGATCTTAGCAGAAAAGCTCTGCTTCTCACCATTATGATATTAGCTTTTTTTCATATATGGCCTTTGTTATGCTAACCAGTGTTCCCTCTAAACTCCCTTTGTTCAGAGCTTTTATCATGAAAGCAGGTTAAATTCTGTCCATTTTTTTCTGCATCTGAGATGATCATATAATTTTTATCTTTCATTTGGTTTGCAAATACTGAACCATCTTTGTATCCCAGAATAAATCCCATTTGGTTGTGGTGAATGAGCTTTTTAATGTGTTATTGTATGTGGTTTGCTAATATTTTGCTGACAATTTTTGCATCTATGTTCATGAGAGATATTGGCCTATATTTTTTTTTTTATGGTCTTAGGCTTTGGTACCATTATAATGCTAGTGTTGTAGAATATATTTGGAAGTGTTCTTTCCTGTTTTATTTTCTGGAATAGTTTGAGAATATGTATTAACTCTCCTTTAAATATTTGTAGAATTCACCTGTCAATCCATCTATCTGGTCTTGGACTTTAATTTTTTGGAATTTTTTTTATTATGAATTCAATTTCATTACTTGTAATCAGTCTGTTCAGATTTTCTATTTTTTCCTGATTCAGTTTTGGAAGACTGTATATTTCTAGGAATTTATCCATTTCTTCTATGCTGTAAAATTTGTTGGTATATAAGTTTTCATAATAATCTCTTGCAATTCTTTATATTTCTGCGATACCAGTTGTTAATTTCCTGTCTCAGTTCTGATTTTATTTACTTGGGCCTTTTCTCTTTTTTTTCTTGATGAGTCTGGCTAAGCGTTTATCAACTTTTTTAATCATTTCAAAGAGCCAGCTCTTAGTTTTATTGATATTTTTCTAATTGTTTTAGTCTCTATGTCACCTATTTTTGCTCTGATACTCACATTTCTTTCTTCTACTTGTTTTGGGTGTTGTTTGTTTCTTTTATAGCTCCTTTAGGTGTAAAGTTAAATTGTTTATTTGAGTTTCAGGGATGACTTGATATTTAGAACAATATATTAATTGATTATAAAAGTCTTATGAAAATCTCAGTTGATCTGCAAAGAAAATATTTTTCCATTCTTAATGAGTAATGAATAAAAGGAAATTTGCATTGGGCAAATATTAAAATCAATATGAAACATTATAAGTATTCCCATTGAAGTTGAAAACAAATAATAGTTCCTCCCCACTAACTATTTATTTAACATTATCCAAGAGATCTTAACTGATGCAAAATGACCAAAGAAAATGAGGAAATAATATAAGGAGACTAATGATAATTATTTACAATTGATAAGATTTTCCGTCTAAATTTTTGAAGATAATCAAATATTAGAATTGATAGAGTTCAGTACAGTAGCAGGATCAGACAAGTAGTCAAATGTCAATATTCTTCAGATCTGTAATATCCATTTAGAAAATATGATAGAAAATATTACCTTCAAATCACAATAGTGTTTTAAAAACAAGCAATTAGAACTAAAATTACAAAAGTCAAGGCAAAGATTTTTTAAATATAAACTAGAATGATAAACCAATAAAAGTAGTTAAAATCACAATACATTGTTTGGTGGCACTTAAGCTAATTTAAGTTTACTCAAAAGAGTAAATGCACAACGGTCAAGAAAAAATAGAAACCTAGGTAAAATTAAGATCAAGGTATTCTACTGACACCAAATTTACCAGAAGTCTCAAATTTGTCCTTTTTGAACCAGGATAAGAATATACAAGTAGGTCAATGTAACTGAATAGTGAATCATGAAATAAATCTACAGATCTATTAAATCAGTTTCCTTTTGTGTCAGTTAAGAAAGTATTCAATAAAGGGTATTAAAATAGTCGGCTAACTATACAGAAGAAGTTAATAATAAATCTTCATCTTACACTATATGAGAATACATGCATAATCCATTACTACTCTCTCCTTTAGTAACAAAGTCCTGATTTTTAGCTTGAGTATATGACAGCCAGCTAAACTAACATATTTCTCAGCCTCCTTTACCCAAAAATATCCACATGACTAATTTTTAATTTAGAAAATGAAATGTAGTTGGAAGTGTATGTAGGAAATTCAAGAACTCTCATTAAAAAAAACCCACAGTATTATTTTTAAGTCACTTTTCTCTACCTTGTTAGAATGCAGATATGAGGCAGATGATAAGGTAGAAAAAGTAACAAAATATAGCTTGGCTCCTTATTTACTGTGAAACTACCAAACCTTTGACTACATAGTTTTAGAATTGTTTATGTGGGAAAGAAATTTCCAAATTGTTAAAGCCAGTATTACAAGAATATTTCCTGTTAAATGTAACCAAAACTAACAATAACTGATACAACATACACACACACACACACACACACACACACACACACACACACACAAGGAATGTAAATAAAGTTTAAAAAAAAATTCTATAAAGAAAAAAGCTCTTAGGGCAACAACAAATTTTAGGATAATTATAATTTGTATACATATGTTTATATATATAAAATCTTGAGTTTGAGATAGCACTTCTAAGTCTATCATGAAACCAAGAAGACAAAAAGAAAAATTAATACACATTCTTCAAAGACACCATAAAAATAAAAATTTAAATAATAAACTGGGAAAAATTATTTATAACATATACAGAAAGCACAAAGGTCAATATCTACAACAAATAATTAAAAAATAAAAGTTAGTATACATAAATGTTCAAGGACATGAACAAATATGACCCACAAAAATATGTATATATAATCAGTAACTGTACAGTGTTAAGTCCACACTCAGTACCTGACACAAAGTTGTACCCAATATTTCTTAAATATATAGAACTCATTCATGTTTTTCAAGGATAAGTAAAGCAACAAAATTAAATTTGGCTCAAATTTGACAGAAATATTAAAGGTTTATATTATTCAGTGTGGAGAACAGGGATAGAAAAGGGATAATTAATACATACTAGAGGGGAGGGTCACCTGGGTAGCTCAGTCAGTTAAGTGTCCCACTCTTGACTTTGGCTCAGGTCATGATTTCATGATCCCTGAGATCTAGCCCTGCATTGGGATGTGTGCTGATAGTGTGGAGCCTGCTTGGGATTATCTCTCCCTCTCTCTCAAAATAAATAAATAAACTTTAAAAAATACACATTTGAGGGGAAAATAAATTGATAAAACCTTTCAGAGGACAACTTGGCGATTTCTATCACTTTTTAATGTATATACATTAAGACCTAACAATCTTACAAAATCCTACAATACCACTAAGACCAAAAAACAATTAAATATTCACAAGGAACGTATATTAATCATTGTTTGTAGTAAGGAAGAAGTAAAACCTATCTATACTTAAAAAAATGAAGTTGATAAATAAATGTCCATTGAAAACCATGATCTATATGTTGTAATGAAATGAAGGGCACAATATTTTGTTAAGCAGAAGAAAAAAGAGTCCCATTTTTTGATTGGGGAAAAAAGTTCTGTGATTGAATGGAGTTTGTATGCAAAAAAAACCCACTTTATGATAGGATACACATTCAATTATCAACATGGGTAATCACTTTGATATGAGTGGGGGGAAGTAAAGAGAAGAAAGTCTCATTTTTCTTATACATTTTTGTATTGTTTGACTCTATTATGTGAACAAATATTACTATTAAAATTAAACAAAAATATTTTTATTTAAAAATTTGTATCTTTGGGGGTGCCTGGGTGGCTCAGTGGATTAAGTGACTCTTGATTTCGGCTCAGGTCATGATCTCAAGGTAAGTGGGATCAAGCCCCATGTCAGGCTCTGCACTGACAGCATGGAGCCTGCTTGAGATTCTCTCCCTCTCTCTCTCTGGCTCTCTCTCTTTCTCAAATAAAGAAACTTTAAAAAAATGTATGTTTATAATCTCTGGAAGGAAGGAAAAATCAAAACAAGTAAGCATTATCCATATAACTACAAGGAATTCTTGAACAGAAAGCAGAAATAATATATATCAACCCTATTTATTTTAATAAACAAATAGCTTAAATACCCTGTTCATAGACAAGTGAACAAAAATATTTAAGAAGGGCACTTGTGATGAAAACTGGGTGCTATATGTAAGAGATGAATCACTAAATTCTACACCTGAGACTCATATTGCACTGTATGTTAACTAGCTGAAATTTAAATACAAACATGGGAGGAAATTTCATATTGGTTTCAAAAGTAAAATCAAACTACATATTGCTTAAGAGAAATGACTCATTGCTTAAGCAAAATGACTGGAGATTTAAAAACATACACAGGAAAATATTTAAAAGGTAACTAGAAATTTTAAAATGATGATAATACTCAGGTCATCCAAAGCAACACTCAAAAAAAAAAAACTAAATTCAATGACACATTGATGAAAGCCAAAAATCTACTTTTTAAAATTAATGAGAATAGTGGTCAAATAAATCATCACCATCAACACTTTCAGAACCATACATTTTATTTTTTTTTAACCTGGGCTTAATATCTTATTTATTTATTTATTTATTTATTTATTTATTTATTTATTTATTTTTATTTAAACTCAAGTTAGTTAACATATAGTGTTGTATTGGTTTCAGGTATAGAATTTAGTGATTCATAACTTACATATAATACCCAGTGTTCATCCCAACAAGTGCCCTCCCACCCTCCTTAATGCCCTTCACCCATTTAGCCTATCCTCCCATACAACTCCTGTTCAGCACCCCAGTTTCATCTCTGTATTTAAGAGTCACTTATGGTTTGCCTGCATCTCTGTTTTTACCTTATTTTTCCTTCCCTTCTGTTATGTTCATCTATCGTGCTTTTTAAATTCAACACAAGTGAAATCATATAGGATTTGTCTTTCTCTGATTGACTTACTTTGCTTAGCATTATAAACTCTAGTTCTATCCATGTGGTTGAAAACGGCAAGATTTCATTCTTTTTTATGACTGAGTAATATTCCATTATAAATGTATACCACATATTCTTCATCCAGTCGTCAGTCAATGGACATTTGGGTTCTTTCCATAATTTGGGTATTGTTGATATCACTGCCATTAAAAATGGGATGCATGTGCCCCACTGAATCAGCATTTTGGTATCCTCTGGATAAACACTTAGTAGTGCAATTGCTGGGATGTAAGGTAGGCTCTATTTTTAATTTTTTGCAGAATCTCCATACTGTTTTCCAGAGCAGCTGCGCTAGTTTGCAATCCCACCACCAGTGCAAGAGTGTTCCCCTTTCTCTGCAGCCTCGTCAACATCTGTTGTTTCCTGAGTTGTTAATTTTAGCCATTCTGATGGGTGTGATGTGATATCTCATTGTGGTTTTGATTTCTATTTCCCTGATGATGAGTGATGTTAAGCACCTTTTCGTGTATCTGGATGTCTTCTTTGGAAAAGTGTCTATTCATGTCTCCTGCCCATTTCTTCACTGGATTATTTAGTTTTTGGTTATTGAGTTTGATAAGGTCTTACAGATTTTGGATACTAATCCTTTATCTGATATGTCATTTGGAAATATCTTCTCCCATTCCATCTGTTACCTTCTAGTTTTGTTGATTGTTTCCTTCATTGAGGAGAAGCTTTTTATCTTGATGAGTCCCCAATAGTTCATTTTTGCTTTTGTTTCCCTTGCCTCCAGAGACATGTCTAGTAAGAAGTTGCTGTGGCTGAGGTCAAAGAGACTGCTGCCTGTCTTCTCCTCTAGAATATTGATGGTTTCCTGTTTTACCTTTAGGTCTTTCATCCATTTTGAATTTATTTTTGTGGATAGTGTAAGAAAGTGGTCCAGGTTCATTCTCCTGCATGCTGCTTTCCAGTTTTCCCAATGCCATTCGCTGAAGAGACATTTTTTTTCCATTGGATACTCTCTCCTGCTTTGTCAATGATTAGTTGGCCATACATTTGTGGGTCCATTTCTGAGTTTTCTATTCTGTTCCATTGATCTATGTGTCTGTTTTTGTGCCAGTACCATACTTTCTTGATAACTACAGCTTTGTAATACAGTTTGAAGCCTGGAATTGTGATGCCTCCAGCTTTTCTTTCTTTCTTTCTTTTTTTAATGTTTATTTATTTTTCAGAGAGAGAGAGAACGAGAAAGCACAAGTGGGGAAAGGACAGAGAAAGAGTGAGACACAAAATCTGAAAAAGATTCTAGGTTCCGAGCCATCAGCACAGAGCCTCACATAGGGTCAAACTGTGAGATCAGGACCTGAACTGAAGTCAGATGCTCGACTGATTGAGTCACCCAGATGCCCCCTGGTTTTCTTTTTTGAACATTACTTTGGCTATTCAGGCTCTTTTGTGGTTTCATACAAATTTTAAAATTTTTTGTTCTAGCTCTGTGAAAAATACTGGTGTTATTTTTATAAGGGATTGCATTGAATGTGTCAATTGGTTTGGGTAGTATAGACATTTTAACTATATTGGCTCTTCCAATCCATGAGTATGGAATGTTTTTCTATTTCTTTATATCTTCTTCAATTTCTTTCATAACCTTTGTAAAATTTTCAGCATACTGATCTTTTACCTCTTTGATTATGTTTCATCCTAGGTGTCTTATGGTTTTTGGTGAAATTGTAAATGGGTTCAATTCCTTGATTTCTCTTTCTTTTGCTTCATTATTGGTGTATAGAAATGCAACTGATTTCTGTACATTGATTTTGTATCTTGCAATTTTGGTGAATTCGTGTATCAGTTCTAGAAGTTTTTTTTGTGGAGATTTTTGGGTTTTCCACATAGAGTATCATGTCTTCTGCATAGAGTGAAAGACTCCTTGCAGACTTCTTCCTACCAATTTATATGCATTTTATTTCTTTTTGTTTTCTGATTGTTGAGGCTAGGACTTCCAGTAGTAAGCTGATCAATAGTGGTGAGAGTGGACATCCCTGTCGTGTTCTTGACCTTATGGGGAAAGCTCTCAGTTTTTCCTCACTGAGGATGATATTAGCTGTGGGTCTTTCATATATGGCCTCTATGATGTTGAGGTTTCATATATTTCTTCTATCCCTACTCTTTGAGGGATTTTATCAAGAAAAGGTTTTGTATTTTGTCCAATGCTTTTTCTGCATCTATTGAAAGGATCATAGGGTTCTAATCCTTTCTTTTATTAATGTGCTGTATCATAATGATTGATTTGCAAATATTGTACCAGCCCTGTACCCCAGGTGAAGAATTCCTTTAATGTGCTATTTAATTCGATTTGCTAGTATCTTGTTGAGAATTTTTGCATCCAGATTCATCAGGCATATTAGCCTGTAATTCTCCTCTTTAGTGGGCCTTTGCCTGGTTTTGGATTCATAGTAATGCTGGCTTTATAGGATGAGTTTGGAAGCTTTCCTTTCATTTCTATTTTTTGGAACAGTTTGACAAAAATAGGTATTAACTCTTCTTTAAATGTCTAGTAGAATTCCCCTGGGAAGCCATCTGTCCCAGTACCCTTGTTTGCTGGGAGATTTTTGATTACTGATTCAATTTCTTTGCTGGTTTGCATCTGTTCAAATTTTCTATTTATTCATGTTCCAGTGTTTGTCATTTGTATGTTTCCAGGAATTTGACCATTTCTTCCAGATTGCCCAATTTGTTCGCATATAAATTCTCACAGTATTTTCTTACAATTGTTTGTATTTCTGTAGTGTTGGTTTTGACTTCTCTTTCACTTATGATTTTATCTATTTGGGTACTTTCCCTTTTCTGATAAGTCTGGCTAGGCGGTTATCAATTTTGTTAATACTTTCAAAGAACCAGCTCTTAGTTTTGGTGATCTGTTCTACTGCTTTTTTTGTTTCTATATCATTTATTTCTGCTCTGGTATTTTTCATTTCCTTTCTTCTGTCTACTTTAGAACTTATTTGCTGTTCCTTTTCTAGCTTATTTAGGTATAAGGTTAGATTGCATATTTGGGACCTATCTTGCTTCTTGAGATAGGCCTGAACTGCAATATACTTCCTTCTTAGGACTGCATTTGCTTCATTCCAAAGGGTTTGGACTGTCATGTTTTCATTTTCATTTGTTTCTATGTATCTTTTTTATTTCTTCTTTAATTTTCTGGTTAACTCATTCATTCTTTAGTAGGATGTTCTTTAATCTTCATAAATTTTTTGCCTTTCCAAATTTTTTCTTGTGGTTGACTTCAAGTTTCAGAGCATTGTGATATGAAAATATACATGCTATGATCTCAATCTTCTTGTAAGTGTTGAGGACTGATTTGTGACCAAGTATGTGTCTATTCTGGAGAATGTTCCTTGCGCACTCGAGGGAAATGTGTTCCACTGTTAAGGTGAAATGTTCTGAATATATCTGTTAAGTCCATGTAGTCCAGTGTGTCATTCAAAGCCATTGTTTCCCTGTTGATTTTCTGCTTACATGATCTGTCCATTGTTGTAAATGGGGCATTAAAGTCCCTTACTGTTATTTTATTATTATCAATGAGTTTCTTGATGTTTGTTTTAATTGATTTATATGTTTAGGTGCTCCAAGTTGGGGACATAAATATTTACAACTGTTAGATCTTAAAGGATAGGTCCCTTAATTATGATATAATGCCTTTCTTCATCTCTTGTTATGGTCTTTGTTTTAAAATCAGTTTGCCTGATACAATATGGCTACTCTGATTTTCTTTTCACATGCATTAACATGATAGATGGTTCTCCATCCCCTCACTTGCAATTTTTAGGTGTCTTTAGGTCTAAAATGAGTCTTGTATGTAGCATGTAGACAAGCAGAATCTTGTTTGTTATCCATTCTGACACACTGTGCCTTTCGATTGGAGCATTTAGTCCATTTACATTCAGAGTGATTACTGAAGATATGAATTTAGTGCCATTGTGTTACTTGTAGAGTTGGTGATTCTGGTGATGTTCTCTGGTCCTTTGTAGTCTTTGTTGCTTCGGTCTTCCTAGTTTTTCTCTACTCAGAGAGTACCCCTTAACATTTCAGGGCTGGTTTAGTGATCACGAACCCCTTTTTGTGTGTTTTTGTTTGTCTGGTAAACTATTTATCTCTTCTTCTATTCTGAATGCCTTGCTGGATAAAGAATTCTTGGCTGCGTATTTTTTCCATTCAGCACTTTGAATATTTCCTGCCACTCTCTTCTGGCCTGACAAGTTTCAGTGGACATTGCTGCTAACCTTATGTGTCTACCCTTGTAGATTAATGACCTTTGTCCCCTAGCTGCTTTCAGAATTCTCTTTTTACCTTTGTATTTTGCAAGTTTCACTATGATAGGTCATGATTTTTACCTGTTTTGTTGATTTTGAGGGTAATCTCTGTGCTTCTTGGACTTGAATGCCTGTTTCTTTCCCCAGATTAGCTAAGTTCTCAGCTATAATTTGTTCAAATAAACCTTCTGTAAGTTTGTAAGTTGTTTTTTTTTTTTACCACTCTTCTGGCATTCCTATGATATGGGTATTGTTTCATTTTATGGAATCACTAAGTTCCTTAAGTTTCCCCCTTGTAATCTAGTAGTTTCCTTTCCCTCTTCTTTTCAGCTTCATTATTTTTGTGTAATTTTATCTTCTGTATCACCTATTCTCTCCTCTGCTTCCTCAATCTTTGTTGTGACTGTATCCAGCCAGTTTTTCATCTCAGTTACAACAATTTTTATTTCAGCCTGACTAGCTTTTAGGTCTTTGATCTCTGCAGCAGAGTTTCTCTGGTGTCTTATATGCTTTTTACAGGACCAGCTATTAGTCTTACGACTGTTGCTCTAAATTCTGTTCAGATATATTGCTTATATCTGTTTTGAGCAAGTCCCTGCCTATGCTTTCTACTTGATCTTTCTTTTGGGGAGAAATCCTCTGTCTTGTCATTTTGGCTAAGTTTCTGCCTTTTGTGTGTTTTAAAAGCTTGTCAGTTTCTCTGCACTGAGAATAATGCTATATTAAAAAGGGGTTATACACCACCCAGGATCTGGCACTTCAGAAAGTGTTTCTGGTGCAGAAAAGTTCCTTGCTTGCAGTCGGGAGTGTTTGGACTTTTAACTAGGTGTGCTTTCATTTGTTTGCCCATAAGCCTGGACCTATTTCCACCAGAAATGCAGGTGTCATTTTGAAGCATTTGATTTTCAGTACAGTTAGTGCACACAAGGTCCTTCCACTGCTGGTCCTCTGGAGGAGAGATCCATGGCATTAGCTCAGAGTCAGTCTTGCCCCAGTAAATAAGTAATAGCCAGGCACAGGGGGACAGGTTTGGTGTAAGTGGGCCCTGCCTCCACTGAGGGCTGCTGTGCTGTTCTCTGAAGTCCCACCATATTGGTGTTGGGGGAAAAATGTCACAACCCCAATCTCTCATCCCCAGACAGGGGATCTCACATCCCCTGCTGTTCAAGCAGCCCTCACAGAGTAGTGAGGGCAGTCAGCTAGCCCTGTGCCACAACTCTCCACTTAGATTCAAAACATAAAGTCTTAAAGGACGTGACACGGTGCTAACTTGACCCCCTCCTCTAGAGTAGAGCCTTTCCACACTGTGTCTGAAGTCCTTTGTCCCAGTAAAACAGTCCCATGCCTACACAGTGCACATAATCTATTGTGCAGCACTGCTAAAAGTAGCAACAATGTTATATTCCCTCTAGGTGCACTTCTATCCCCTGCTGATGAAATACCTCTCACTAGTGCCTAAAGTGTCTTTTGTCCTTGGGCAGGCAATGTATCCTTTTCCAAAAGGACTCCAGGAAGGGGAATGTGCACTTGATACACATGTATATGCACTTGTGGAGTGCATGTAAGGTTGTATTGATATACAGTGATGAACAAAATTCCACTTAATTAAAAACTAATTAAATTAATTAAAAATAATTTTATAATATTAATAATTATATTTACTACTGAGCCTTTCTAGCAGCTCTAAGTGTTAAGTGAAATATTAACTGATATTTCATCAATCCTCTGGCTACAAAAAGAAAAAATTTGGGGGGTGCCTGTGTGGTTCAGTTGGTTAAACATCCAACTTCAGCTTAGGTCATGAGCTGAACCAGGAGGTTGGTGAGTTAGAGCCCCATGTCAGGCTCTGTGCTGAAAGCTCAGAGCCTGGAGCCTACTTCAGATTCTGTGTCTCCCTCTTTCTCTGCCCCTCCCGCCCATCCTCCTTCCCTCTGTATCTCTCTCTCAAAAATAAATAAACATTAAAAAAATAAGAAGAAAGATTTTTAAATGCACTAAATAGAAAACCAGATCTGTGGGGGCGCCTGGGTGGCTCAGTCGGTTAAGCGTCCGACTTCGGCTCAGGTCATGATCTCGCGGTCCGTGAGTTTGAGCACCGCCTTGGGCTCTGTGCTGACAGCTCAGAGCCTGGAGCCTGTTTCAGATTCTGTGTCTCCCTCTCTCTCTGACCCTCCCCCATTCATGCTCTGCCTCTGTCTCAAAAATAAATAAACGTTAAAAAAAAACAGATCTCTGATGTGAGGACTAGATTTGTAATATATGTTAATTACCCAACAATATTTTGTCTCATTTGCAACAAATGAGATAATGGCATAAGCAAATCACACTCTGTGTAATAAACTATTGAAAGACACTATTGAAGTATAAACCTATCTGACTAGATCTTTCACTATGCAAGCAGAATCAGTCCTGTCACTTTTCAGATACTCAGATATCAATAACTTTAATAATTTTCATTTAATATTAATAATTTAAAATATTTTCTAGTTTTCTTGGCAAATACATACTTTAGAATAAAGTTAAAATACTGGATATCAGATATATCTAAGGAAAATACAATAATATTATAAAAATATAGAGCAAAACAGAGTAAAAGAAACTTATCAGGCATGGGCACCTGGGTAGCTCAGTTTGTTGAGCATCTGACTTCGGCTCAGGTCATGATCCTGCGGTTCATGAGTTCAAGCCCCACAACAGGCTCTCTGCTGTCAGCCCGTCAGTGCAGAGCCTACTTTGGATCATCTGTCCCCCTCTTTCTGCCCCTCCAATTGTGTTCTCCCAAAAATACATAAATCCTAAAAAAAAAAAAAAAGAAACTTATCATGCAGGAAAATAGGAAGCACAAAGAAAATGAAATAATTTAATCTCAAAATATCAAAATTGGATCGAGTGTGATTATGAGTGCTAATGAAAATACATAGATATCAGAATGAATTTAAAAAATATACAACAATAAGTTTCATACAAGAGATAAATAAAAATAAAGATACAGGAAAGTTAAAACAAAAAAATAGAAAAATAATCTATCATGCATATACCAACCAGAAGATGATGGGAACTACGTTAATAGCAGACATGGTAGCTTTTAAGGCAAACAGGAAAACCGAAACCATAAAAATTATAAAATCAGTCCCTTCATTAAAACAACGGGGTCTGTCCTCTAGGGATATTATAACTTTTAAATTTATATATATATTAATAAAATGTTATAATTTATGAAGCAAAACCTGATACAACATAAGAAATAGAGAAATCCATAGTCGTACAGGGAAATTTAACACATGTGACTCAGTAATTATGGAATAAATAGAAATTACTAATAAAGACCTGAGAATATGAGTAAAATAATTGTAGATATATTCATGAACTATGGGGGGAAAAGCCTTTTGAATTTATTTGAAAATAATTACAATGTTTTAAATTAATTACTATCAGAGCTTTCATTTCTGGTAGGTTTATGACTCTTGAGATAGTCTTTTTAAAATTAAAGCCATGTCTTCAGGCAATTGATTTGCAATAGATAATATATCATTTTGCTCAGTTATAAGAAATGTTAAAAAAAAATAACAAACAGATCTATTATAAAAATTCTGGATATGTCAACTAATCAGCAAAATTTCTTTTCATTTGTGGAAAGGGAAGAGGAATGCAAAACTATAGCAATAAACTTTATTTATTTAAATAACAGTCTTGTTACATAGTAGTCATTGACCAGCACAAATACCAAGCAAAAGGTATCAAAGCTTTTACTACAGTTGCCTAGTTATCTTAGGGTATTCACACATATCAAAGTGTAAAATATCTGTAAAGTATATGCTGTAACAAATACTAGCCTTAAAGCAAATAAAAATGATCTTTTTAAGTGTTTAACTTAAAATAATTTAAAGATATCTGTAATTATACTTTCCATTGTGTCTATTAAGTCTAGAAGTTCTTTGTTTCAACATTTGTATGGGGGTGTTTGACACTGCACCATTCCCAAGCATAATATTTTCATCTGGTCTTTATCATGAGCTACATAAAGAAATGCATTTAGTCTACTAAATGGAAAAACGATTGTAAAATATCTAAATTTCAAGTTTAAAACAAATGAACAGTAGCATTTTCTCTCATTTTTATAAAGTTGTAAGTAAATTATCAAAATGCTAGATCTGAAATAAAAATTGTAATAACAGCTTTAATGAAGCTGTGTTTTAAGCTGCTTCATTATTTCCAGGACATAATGTTAAGGGGGGGGGGGGGGAGCGGGATGAGAAAAAGGATCTTCAGTATGCTCTCTATTGAGTGACAACAGAGGGGAAATTACAAAAAAAAAAAAAGGTAGAGAGAAATAAAGAAACACTTTTACAAAATGAAAAACAAGAAAGGTTATTCAGTAAACTATATATTCAGTTACCTTCAAGGGAGTGGATGGTGGCCTGGGCATGCAAAGGGAAGAGACACAGGAGAAATGAAACTTCTGTAAGTATGCTTTTTGCTATTTATACTTTAAGAAGTATATATTACCCCCCAAAATTAAATGAACATGATAAGGAAAAGAAAATAAAACTAAAAATAAACGAATGATATTTCTGAAGTAAAAAATAAAGAATTAATCTAAGTAACCTAAGAATACACCCGTGCATATATCCTCAATCTTAGTGAAGAGAATAAGATGCAAATAAAATCATGAAATCTTTTCGTATACTTGTTTCTAGCTCTATGTGCTAAGCAGTTTCTCAAACAAATGTAAAGCATTAAGGATATATCAAATGAATATAAGTATTGATATAATTCAATCAAGTTCAAACTATAAAAGAAAAAATTACACATACAAAACAAAGGAAGTAAAGAATGAAACTTGAGGGAATCTATTGTAATTAAAGACGTCCATGAGGACTTATGGTTTCCAAAGAAGTCTATTTATGTGTATATGCATGTGTGGATGTAAAAGTATATATGTGTATGAATATGTGCCTAGGTGTATGTATATATATTCAGGAGTCCAGTTTCAGGCCAAAATTCTGTGCATTATATTTCATGCCCAACCATAGACGGACAATTACAGATAGATATTTCAATAACAATAAACACTTCAATACCCCAATTTGAATAATAAAGCACTAAGCACTAGATCAAAAAAGAAATACAGTAATTGAACAACACTGTGAACTAACTAGACCTCTGTAAAAGCTTGCAGATATCTATAGCATACTCTACCCAACAAAAGCTGAATTCATGTTCTTCTCAAATGCATTTAGAACGTTATCCAAGATAAACAATATGCTATACCATAAATCAAGCCTCAATAAACTTAATAGGATAGGCATCATACAAAGTACGTCCTCTAACTCCTATGAAATGGACATTAGAAATCAATAACAGAAGGAGATCAAAGAAATTCACAAATGAATTAAATTTAAACACACTCCTAAATGACCAATGATCCAAAGAAGAAATCACAAGAAAAACTAGAGAATACTCTGAGATACAGAAAAAACAAAGACATACCATGCTAAAATTTATTGGATGCAGTTAAAATGATGCTTAGAGGAAAATTTATAGTTTCCAACAACTACTTTGAAAAAGAGAGACCATAATTAGTGAACAAACTAAATGCAAAGCAAGTAGAAGAAAGCAAATAATAGAGACTAGAGCAGAAATAAAAAAATAGAGGGGGAAAAGAAAAGAAATTCAATGATCCCTGAAATGCTTGGTTGGTTTCATAAGCAAAAATAAGTCACTCAATGTACTGAGCCATATTATTAGAATAAAAGACAATATGTGATGGGGTTTCTGGCTAGGACAATTTGGGCAAGAAAAAGAAATAAAAGTCAATATTAGAAATAAATAAATAAAACTATCTCTTCTTGCATGTGTACATAAAATATCCATACACACACACACACACAACCCAAAACCTATTAGAATAAATGAATTCAGCAAAAGTTTTAGGTTACAAGATCAATACACAAAATTCAATTGTATTCTAATACACTAGCAATGAACAATGATAAAATGAAATTAAGAAAATAATTCCATTTATAATGGTATAAAAATTAAATATTCAAGGGGCGCCTGGGTGGCGCAGTCGGTTAGGCGTCCGACTTCAGCCAGGTCACGATCTCGCGGTCCGTGAGTTCGAGCCCCGCGTCGGGCTCTGGGCTGATGGCTCAGAGCCTGGAGCCTGTTTCTGATTCTGTGTCTCCCTCTCTCTCTGCCCCTCGCCCGTTCATGCTCTGTCTCTCTCTGTCCCAAAAATAAATAATAAAAACGTTGAAAAAAAAAATTAAATATTCAAGAATGAATTTAACAAAATAAGTTAAGACTTGCACACTCATTTGCTTTGTTTCTTATATTCCACATATGGATGAAGTCATATGGTATTGGTCTTTCTCTGGCTAACTTATTTTATTTAACATTATACTCTTTAGCTCCTTCCATGTCATTGCAAATGGCAAGATTTCATTCTTTTTATGGCTGAATAATATTCCAGTGTGCGTGTGTGTGTGTGTGTGTGTACATATCTTTAGTCATCAACTGTATGTGAAAAGGGAGAAAAACAGAGAGAGAAACCAAGAAACAGACTCTTAATTATAGAAAACTGATGGTTATCAGAAGGGAGAGGGTGGAGGGATGGGTTAAATAGGTGATGGGGATTAAGGAGTCCACCTGTTGTGATGAGCACTGGGTGATGTATGGAATTGTTGGGTCACTATATTGTATACTTGAAAACTAATATAACACTGTATGTTAACAGAACTGGAATTAAAATTAAAATGTAAACTAATATCTAAAACTAAGACTTGTACACTGGAAGTATAAAACATCACTGAACGTAATTAAACAAGGTACAACAAATTGGAAAGCCATCCCCTGGTAGTGGAGTTTTAGACTTAATATTGTTAAAATCACAATATACTACAAATGATCTACAGATTCAATTTAATCCCTATAAAAACCTCAGATGCCTATTTTATATACATTGATAAGGTAGTACTAAAATCCATATGGAAATGTAAGGAACCTATAATATCCTTAAAAAAGTCTTAAGAAGAAAAAAGTTAGAGAACTCCCATTTTCTGCTTTAAAAACTTACTACAATCATAAAGATAATGTAATATTAATAATAAGCACAGGCATACAGATAAATAAAATATAGAGTTCAGAAATAAACCTTACATTTATGATGAATTGATTATTTTATTATTTAAGTATAGTTTACATAAAATGTTACATTAGTTTCTGGTGTACAATGTAGTAATTCAACTTCTCTATATATTAGGTTATGCTCTCCACAGGTATAGCTATTATCTGTCACCAAACAATGCTATTACAGTATCATTGACTATATTTCCTATTCCATGCATTTTATTTCCATGGCTTATTCATTCCATAACTGGAAGCCTGTATCTCCCACTCTTCTTCACTCATTTTGCCCATCCTCCTACCCTTCTCCCCTCTGGTAACCATCACTTTGTTCTCTATTTATAGGTTGCAACAACCTGGGCGGACCTAGAGGGTATTATGTTACATCAAATAAGCCAAACTGAGAAGGACAAAAACCATATGATTTTACTTCCATGTGAACCAGAGGTTTCATCACTCACATGTCTGCCTTAGCTGGGACAGTTGATGGTTTGGGCTTCTTGAGACTGAGCATTCCAAAAGAGCCAGGCAAAAGCCATAGAGCATCACTTACAACTTATTCTACTCATGGAAGCATTGACAAGCCAGCCAGTCCAACAGGAAGGTACATAGACCACCCTCTTGATTAGAAGTGTCAAAGAATTTGGGATTATATTTTTATACTGCCACAATAATATATAAATTATAAAAGTTTATTTAAATTTAAGGTCATTCTGGATCAACATTTAATATCACACATTTGAGATTTAAATACAAGCTGTAATAATATTCATTACATGTGCAGTGACAAAAATTACATTAATCTTATTAAAAGTACTCTATTTGTTTTATATTAATTATATAGGAAGAAGCACAACTTATGAACAAAATTTTAAAGGTGTATATTATAATAGACTTTGATTCAAATGTATACCAAAGTGCAGATTGAAATTTAATAATAGAATGTTGGATTAAAAAGATAATTTTGCTTTATGTACTGATATTTCAAATTCTTTTAAGTGAACATAACAACACCAGATTATTTTTCAATGTTTATGTTTCATTTGTAAACAATGAGGTAAGTGAGTACATTTTATATTGCTATTTTAAAACATTTCTCTTCAACATTCAAAGAATATAAGCTAAGACAGAAACTTAGCCAAAATGACAAGACAGAGGATTCCTCCCCAAAAGAAAGATCAAGTAGAAAGCATAGGCAGGGACTTGCTCAAAACAGATATAAGCAATATATCTGAACAGAATTTAGAGCAACAGTCATAAGACTAATAGCTGGTCCTGTAAAAAGCATATAAGACACCAGAGAAACTCTGCTGCAGAGATCAAAGACCTAAAAGCTAGTCAGGCTGAAATAAAAATTGTTGTAACTGAGATGAAAAACTGGCTGGATACAGTCACAACAAAGATTGAGGAAGCAGAGGAGAGAATAGGTGATACAGAAGATAAAATTACACAAAAATAATGAAGCTGAAAAGAAGAGGGAAATGAAACTACTAGATTACAAGGGGAAACTTAAGGAACTTAGTGATTCCATAAAGTGAAACAATACCCATAATCTGGATACAAATTTCATTATTCTTCTCCACTCAAACCTTGGTATTTATGTACTAAATAAACTTACAATAAGAAAATTAGCAAAATTACTTTATACCCCACATAGCTTATTGTATAACCCCACATAGCTTATTGTACTTCCAATTCTTACATTTAACTAAAAGCTATACTGAGAATACAAATCTAACTATGTACAATTGAGAAGAAAAGAACATTTAAGGCTGAAAAATGGGGAAGTGATATCAGTGAGATAGTGGAACAGGAGGTCCTAGTCCTTGTGCCCCACAAAAACAATAATTTAACAGCTATCTGTGACAAAAATTAGCACTGGGAGAACTCTGGAGGGCAATTAAGAAGTTGCAACAGCCCAGTGGATGACAAAAAACAAAGATGGCCACATAGAAAAGTATAGAAAGCATTTTACTTTCATCACCCTATCCCCAGGCTGACATAGCTCAGAGTCCATAGGAATACCCTCAGCTATTATTTTGCCCGTCCCCCACAACTGGGAAAAAGGCAAGAACAACCCTAGCAGCATTCACCACATAGGACCCCAACAACACTTGCCAACACCATCGACCCCCTCACACCCTGTGCTGATGAAGACCCCAGCTGACAGAATTACATAAAGCACAAGCTGCTGCACTCCCCAATAGCTAGAGCCAATGCTGTAAATCCCATCAGAACCCATACCACTGTGCAAAATTCAGACCAGCACCACTACAAGTCCCCTTAGACTCAGTATTGCCACATAGCCCTTAGATAATTAGACAGATAAAAGAAATCAAAAGCATCCAAATTGAACAGAAAGTAATGTTGGCAGATGACATAATCATATATGTAGAAAACCCTACAGATTCAACCAAAAAAAAAAACTGTTAGAAATAAAGAACTCAGTAATTTGCAGGATATAAAATCAGCATCAAAAGTCAATGGCATTTCTACACACAACCCTGAAAAGGAAATTTAAAAAATATTCCAACTCACAAAACAACAAAAAGAATAAAGTCACTGAAAACTACAAGATATTGACAAAGAAAAATTTCAAAGACAAAGATAAATGGAAAGATATTTGATGTTCGTGGAAGAATTACTATTATAAAAATATCCATACTACCCAAAATGATTTACAGTCTCAAAGGAAATTCTTCCCAAAACCAAATGGCACCCTTAACAGAAGTAGAAAAATGATCCTAAGATTCACATGAAACCACGAAAGACCCAAATAACCAAAGCAATTTTGAACATGAAGAACAAAGCTAGAGACACCTTCCTCGTGATTTCAAAATATATTATTTTGAAACTAAAGTCTTAAAACAGTATGGTACTGGCATAAAAACAGATATATAGGCAAAAGAAATAGAACAGAGAGCCCAAAAATAATCTACGCATGTATGGCAAACTGATCTTTGACAAGGGTACCAGGAACACACAATGGGGAAAAGATCAGTCTCTTCAATAAATGCTGTTGGAAATGGATACCTACATGCAGAAGAATGAAATTGGGCCCTATTTGACACTATATACAAAAATCATTTGAAAAGGATTAAATATTTAAATGCAAGACCACAAATCATAAAAATACTAGAAGAAACAAAGAAAAAGTTTCTTGACATTGATCTGGGCAATGATTTAATGGATAGGATGCCAAAAGTACAAGCAACAAAGCAAAAATAGACAAATGAAATTGCATGGAAAAAAAAATTGCACAGCAATGAAAACAACATAGTGAAAGGGCAACCTAAAGAATTGGAGAAAATATTTGCAAACCACACATCTGATAAGTGGTTAATATCTAAAATATATTTTTAGAGGAGCCAAGATGGTGGAACAGCATGGAAGCTTTCTGCGTGTCTCCCATCCATAAAATACAACCAGACCAACGCTGAATCATCCTACACACCTAGAAAACTGATTGGAGGATTAATACAACAATCTGCACAACCTGAACCACAGAATTCAGCAGGTACATGGCACGGACAGCTGAACTTGGGGAGCAAGAAGCCCCAAAAGGTAGGGAACCACTTTTGCAGGCAGAGAGAGGATGGAGACTGGGAAGGGGTGGAGAATACAGTAAAATCATCCCTCCACAAAAGCAGCTGGAGAGAAAGTGGAAAATTAGAAACAGCCACAGGGAGGTGGCGCCTGGGTGGCTCAGTCAGTTGGGCGGCCGACTTCGGCTCAGGTCATGATCGCGCGGTCCGTGAGTTCGAGCCCCGCTTCGGGCTCTGTGCTGACAGCTCAGAGCCTGGAGCCTGTTTCAGATTCTGTGTCTCCCTCTCTCTGACCCTCCCCGTTCGTGCTCTGTCTCTCTCTGTCTCAAAAATAAATAAACGTAAAAAAAAATTTTTTTTAAAAAGAAACAGCCACAGGGACTAAACTAAAAAGGGAGAAAGGAAAAAGGAGAGGGTTTAAATTCCATTAAGACTATGAACAAGGGGAGTGCAAAGGCTGCAATTCCGCAGCTCGATACCTGGTGGTGCTCTGGTGGGAAGGGAGAATCCCCAGGAACAGAGTGGGGTCTGGGAGGTTCTCGGGCCACATGGGGAAAAGCAGTTTCACTGCTGGAAGGACATTTGGTACAGATTGTTGAAGCCAGCTGGTCCCAGAAGACCCTGGAAGGTGGCCACATTCACTGGTGCTGGGGCAAGGTCACTATGGGTGAAGCCTGGTGCCAGATGTGTGTTGTGATTTTCCATATTCCCTGAGATGCTGCTGCTACACTGTCTCACGAACATTCTCTGGGATGGGCTGGCACCCAGCCGCAGTCTCAGGGCACTGGCAGCAGCAGGGTCCAGTGGGCATACCTGGGTGCAGCCGATACTTGGCCATTGCTTATTTGGTCATTGCTTGGTGAGACCCTCCTGCAGAGGGTCAGAACGGGTCAAAGCTGCAGTCTTTTGGAAGTAGAGGGCTGGGGAAAACAGCCACATCTGATACAAGGCTGGGGAGAGAGGTGCTGCCTGGGGCGTGGTCAGGGAGAGTAAAAAAGTGGGGAGTGGATGAGAGCTGAAGGCAGAGGATGGATGCATGACTGCTGATCTAGGAAAATAGACTGGGTAGCTAGGTGGCGTCATTTTCACTGCTCCCACGCATGTGCATATGCACCTATGAGCCCCCACAACATCCACCCCAGTAGGCTAGCAGCACCACCTAGTGGAGAGCAGAGCTCTTACACTGAGCCTCACACAACTGGGCCAGCTTTGCTCTTCAAAACGTAAGTCTCACAGCTGACTTAATTCATGGACTATAAAGAGCTACATAGACTGACTTTGAGGGGAAAACGAAGCAATTTCAGTCCTACTTCAATCTGCTAGCAGGTTCATCTATTCAATTTTCTATTCAAATTTTTCTCTTTTTCCTTTTTCTCTTTTACAATTCTTTTCTTTTTCTTGAATACAGAAAGAGAAAAAATCATTTTTATTTTCAACTTTTATTAAAAATATCTTCAGAGGAGAGAATAGGTGAACTAGAAGATAAAGTTATGGAAAAAGAGGAAGCTGAGAAAAAGAGAGATAAAAAAATCCAGGAGTATGAGGGGAAAATTAGAGAACTAAGTGATACACTAAAAAGAAATAATATACGCATAATTGGTATCCCAGAGGAGGAAGAGAGAGGGAAAGGTGCTGAAGGGGTACTTGAAGAAATAATAGCTGAGAACGTCCCTGAACTAGGGAAGGAAATAGGCATTGAAATCCAAGAGGCACAGAGAACTCCCTTCAGACGTAACTTGAATCGATCTTCTGCATGACATATCATAGTGAAACTGGCAAAATACAAGGATAAAGAGAAAAATCTGAAAGCAGCAAGGAGTAAACGTGCCCTCACGTATAAAGGGAGACGTATAAGACTCGTGACTGATCTCTCTTTTGAAACTTGGCAGGCCAGAAAGGATTGGCATGAGATTTTCAGTGTGCTAGACAGAAAAAATATGCAGCTGAGAATCCTTTATCCAGCAAGTCTGTCATTTAGAATAGAAGGAGAGATAAAGGTCTTCCCAAACAAACAAAAACTGAAGGAATTTGTCACCACTAATCCAGCCCTACAAGAGATCCTAAGGGGGACCCTGTGAGACAAAGTACCAGAGACATCACTACAAGCATAAAACATAGAGACATCACAATGACTCTAAACCCGTATCTTTCTATAATAACACTGAATGTAAATGGATTAAATGCGCCAACCAAAAGACATAGGGTATCAGAATGGATAAAAAAACAAGACCCATCTATTTGCTGTCTACAAGAGACTCATTTTAGACCTGAGGACACCTTTAGATTCAGAGTGAGGGGATGGAGAACTATTTATCATGCTACTGGAAGCCAGAAGAAAGCTGGAGTAGCCATACTTATATCAGACAAACTAGACTTTAAATTAAAGGCCGTAACAAGAGATGAAGGACATTATATAATTACAGGGTCTATCCACCAGGAAGAGCTAACAATTATAAATGTCTATGCACCGAATACTGGAGCCCCCAAATATATAAAACAATTACTCATAAACATAAGCGACCTTATTGATAAGAATGTGGTAATTGCAGGGGACATTAACACTCCACTTACAGAAATGGATAGATCATCTAGACACACGGTCAATAGAGAAACAAGGGCCCTGAATGAGACATTGGATCAGATAGACTTGACAGATATATTTAGAACTCTGCATCCCAAAGCAACAGAATATACTTTCTTCTCGAGTGCACATGGAACATTCTCCAAGATAGATCATATACTGGGTCACAAAACAGCCCTTCATAAGTTTGCAAGAATTGAAATTATACCATGCATACTTTCAGACCACAATGCTATGAAGCTTGAAATCAACCACAGGAGAAAGTCTGGAAAACCTCCAAAAGCATGGAGGTTAAAGAACACCTTACTAAAGAATGAGTGGGTCAACCAGGCAATTAGAGAAGAAATCAAAAAATATATGGAAACAAACGAAAATGAAAATACAACAATCCAGACACTTTGGGACGCAGCGAAGGCAGTCCTGAGAGAAAAATACATCGTAATCCAGGCCTATCTCAAGAAACAAGAAAAATCCCAAATACAAAATCTAACAGCACACCTAAAGGAACTAGAAGCAGAACAGCAAAGGCAGCCTAAACCCAGCAGCAGAAGAGAAATAATAAAGATCAGAGCAGAAATAAACAATATAGAATCTAAAAAAGCTGTAGAGGAGAGTGAAGGGAAGATGGCGGCGTAGGAGGACGCTGGGCTCACCGCGCGTCCTGCTGATCACTTAGATTCCACCTACACCTGCCTAAATAACCCAGAAAACTGCCAGAGGATTAGCAGAACGGAGTCACCAGACCCAAGCGCAGACGAGAGGCCCATGGAAGAGGGTAGGAAGGGCGGCGAGGCGGTGCGCGCTCCACGGACTGGCGGGAGGGAGCCGGGGCTGAGGGGCAGATCGCCGGCCAAGCAGAGGCCGCGAGTCTGGCTGGCAAAAGCGGAGGGGCCTGAAGGACTGTGTTCCGACAGCAAGCGCGACTTAGCGTCTGGGAGGTCATAAGTTAACAGCTCTGCTCGGAAAGCGGGAAGGCTGGAGGACAAAGGGAGGGAGAGCTGCTGAGCCCCCGGACGACAGAGCTCAGTTTGGTGGGGAACAAAGGCGCTCGCCAGCGCCATCTCCCCCACCCATCCCCCAGCCAAAATCCCAAAGGGAACCGGTTCCTGCCAGGGAAATTGCTCGCTCAGCGCGAACACCCAACTCTGTGCTTCTGCGGAGCCAGACCTCCGGCAGCGGATCTGACTCCCTCCCACGGCCACAGGGCCCCTCCTGAAGTGGATCACCTAAGGAGAAGCGAGCTAAGCCTGCCCCCCTGCCGCCGTGCACCTTGCCTACCCACCCCAGCTAATACGCCAGATCCCCAGCATCACAAGCCTGGCAGTGTGCAAGTAGCCCAGACGGGCCACACCACCCCACAGTGAATCCCGCCCCTAGGAGAGGGGAAGAGAAGGCACACACCAGTCTGACTGTGGCCCCAGCGGTGGGCTGGGGGCAGACATCAGGCTGACTGCGTCCCCGCCTACCAACTCCAGTTATACACCACAGCACAGGGGAAGTGCCCTGCAGGTCCTCACCACACCAGGGACTATCCAAAATGACCAAGCGGAAGAATTTCCCTCAGAAGAATCTCCAGGAAATAACAACAGCTAATGAGCTGATCAAAAAGGATTTAAATAATATAACAGAAAGTGAATTTAGAATAATAGTCATTAAATTAATCGCTGGGCTTGAAAACAGTATACAGGACAGCAGAGAATCTCTTGCTACAGAGATCAAGGGACTAAAACGCTTTAAATGAAATGCAAAACAAAATGGAAACCACCACGGCACGGATGGAAGAGGCAGAGGAGAGAATAGGTGAACTAGAAGATAAAGTTATGGAAAAAGAGGAAGCTGAGAAAAAGAGAGATAAAAAAATCCAGGAGTATGAGGGGAAAATTAGAGAACTAAGTGATACACTAAAAAGAAATAATATACGCATAATTGGTATCCCAGTGGAGGAAGAGAGAGGGAAAGGTGCTGAAGGGGTACTTGAAGAAATAATAGCTGAGAACGTCCCTGAACTGGGGAAGGAAAAAGGCACTGAAATCCAAGAGGCACAGAGAACTCCCTTCAGACGTAACTTGAATCGATCTTCTGCACGACATATCATAGTGAAACTGGCAAAATACAAGGATAAAGAGAAAATTCTGAAAGCAGCAAGGGGTAAACGTGCCCTCACATATAAAGGGAGACCTATAAGACTCGTGACTGATCTATCTTTTGAATCTTGGCAGGCCAGAAAGAATTGGCATGAGATTTTCAGTGTGCTAGACAGAAAAAATATGCAGCCGAGAATCCTTTATCCAGCAAGTCTGTCATTTAGAATAAAGGAGAGATAAAGGTCTTCCCAAACAAACAAAAACTGAAGGAATTTGTCACCACTAAACCAGCCCTACAAGAGATCCTAAGGGGGACCCTGTGAGACAAAGTACCAGAGACATCACTACAAGCATAAAACATAGAGACATCACAATGACTCTAAACCCGTATCTTTCTATAATAACACTGAATGTAAATGGATTAAATGCGCCAACCAAAAGACATAGGGTATCAGAATGGATAAAAAAAACAAGACCCATCTATTTGCTGTCTACAAGAGACTCATTTTAGACCTGAGGACACCTTTAGATTCAGAGTGAGGGGATGGAGAACTATTTATCATGCTACTGGAAGCCAGAAGAAAGCTGGAGTAGCCATACTTATATCAGACAAACTAGACTTTAAATTAAAGGCTGTAACAAGAGATGAAGAAGGACATTATATAATAGTTACAGGGTTTATCCATCAGGAAGAGCTAACAATTATAAATGTCTATGCGCCGAATACTGGAGCCCCCAAATATATAAAACAGTTACTCATAAACATAAGCAACCTTATTGATAAGAATGTGGTAATTGCAGGGGACTTTAACACCCCACTTACAGAAATGGATAGATCATCTAGACACACGGTCAATAAAGAAACAAGGGCCCTGAATGAGACATTGGATCAGATGGACTTGACAGATATATTTAGAACTCTGCATCCCAAAGCAACAGAATATACTTTCTTCTCGAGTGCACATGGAACATTCTCCAAGATAGATCATATACTGGGTCACAAAACAGCCCTTCATAAGTTTACAAGAATTGAAATTATACCATGCATACTTTCAGACCACAATGCTATGAAGCTTGAAATCAACCACAGGAAAAAGTCCGGAAAACCTCCAAAAGCATGTAGGTTAAAGAACACCCTACTAACGAATGAGTGGGTCAACCAGGCAATTAGAGAAGAAATCAAAAAATATATGGAAACAAACGAAAATGAAAATACAACAATCCAAACGCTTTGTGACACAGCAAAGGCAGTCCTGAGAGGAAAATACATTGCAATCCAGGCCTATCTCAAGAAACAAGAAAAATCCCAAATACAAAATCTAACAGCACACCTAAAGGAAATAGAAGCAGAACAGCAAAGGCAGCCTAAACCCAGCAGAAGAAGAGAAATAATAAAGATCAGAGCAGAAATAAACAATATAGAATCTAAAAAAACTGTAGAGCAGATCAACAAAACCAAGAGTTGGTTTTTTGAAAAAATGAACAAAATTGACAAACCTGTAGCCAGGCTTCTCAAAAAGAAAAGGGAGATGACCCAAATAGATAAAATCATGAATGAAAATGGAATTAATACAACCAATCCCTCAGAGATACAAACAATTATCAATGAATACTATGAAAAATTATATGCCAACAAATTGGACAACCTGGAAGAAATGGACAAATTCCTGAACACCCACACTCTTCCAAAACTCAATCAGGAGGAAATAGAAAGCTTGAACAGACCCATAACCAGCAAAGAAATTGAATCGGTTACCAAAAATCTCCCAACAAATAAGAGTCCAGGACCAGATGGCTTCCCAGGGGAGTTCTACCAGACGTTTAAAGCAGAGATAATACCTATCCTTCTCAAGCTATTCCAAGAAATAGAAAGGGAAGGAAAACTTCCAGACTCATTCTATGAAGCCAGTATTACTTTGATTCCTAAACCAGAGACCCAGTAAACAAAGAGAACTACAGGCCAATATCCCTGATGAATATGGATGCAAAAATTCTCAATAAGATACTAGCAAATCGAATTCAACAGCATATAAAAAGAATTATTCACCATGATCAAGTGGGATTCATTCCTGGGATGCAGGGCTGGTTCAACATTCGCAAATCAATCAACGTGATACATTACATTAACAAAAAAAAAAGAGAAGAACCATATGATCCTGTCAATCGATGCAGAAAAGGCCTTTGACAAAATCCAGCACCCTTTCTTAATAAAAACCCTTGAGAAAGTCGGGATAGAAGGAACATACTTAAAGATCATAAAAGCCATTTATGAAAAGCCCACAGCTAACATCATCCTCAACAGGGAAAAACTGAGAGCTTTTTCCCTGAGATCAGGAACACGACAGGGATGCCCACTCTCACCGTTGTTGTTTAACATACTGCTGGAAGTTCTAGCATCAGCAATCAGACAACAAAAGGAAATCAAAGGCATCAAAATTGGCAAAGATGAAGTCAAGCTTTTGCTTTTTGCAGATGACATGATATTATACATGGAAAATGCAATAAACTCCACCAAAAGTCTGCTAGAACTGATACATGAATTCAGCAAAGTTGCAGGATACAAAAACAATGTACAGAAATCAGTTGCATTCTTATACACTAACAACGAAGCAACAGAAAGACAAATAAAGAAACTGATCCCATTCACAATTGCACCAAGATGCATAAAATACCTAGGAATAAATCTAACCAAAGATGTAAAGGATCTGTATGCTGAAAACTATAGAAAACTTATGAAGGTAATTGAAGAAGATTTAAAGAAATGGAAAGACATTCCCTGCTCATGGATTGGAAGAATAAATATTGTCAAAATGTCAATACTACCCAAAGCTATCTACACATTCAGTGCAATCCCAATCAAAATTGCACCATAATTCTTCTCGAAACTAGAACAAGCAATCCTAAAATTCATATGGAACCACAAAAGGCCCCGAATAGCCAAAGGAATTTTGAAGAAGAAGACCAAAGCAGGAGGCATCACAATCCCAGACTTTAGCCTCTACTACAAAGCTGTAACCATCAAGACAGCATGGTATTGGCACAAAAACAGACACACAGACCAATGGAATAGAATAGAAACCCCAGAACTAGACCCACAAACGTATGGCCAACTAATCTTTGACAAAGCAGGAAAGAACATCCAATGGAAAAAAGACAGTCTCTTTAACAAATGGTGCTGGGAGAACTGGACAGCAACATGCAGAAGGTTGAAACTAGACCACTTTCTCACACCATTCACAAAAATAAATTCAAAATGGATAAAGGACCTAAATGTGAGACAGGAAACCATCAAAACCTTAGAGGAGAAAGCAGGAAAAGACCTCTCTGACCTCAGCCGTAGCAATCTCTTACTCGACACATCCCCAAAGGCAAGGGAATTAAAAGCAAAAGTGAATTACTGGGACCTTATGAAGATAAAAAGCTTCTGCACAGCAAAGGAAACAACCAACAAAACTAAAAGGCAACCAGCGGAATGGGAAAAGATATTTGCAAATGACATATCGGACAAAGGGCTAGTATCCAAAATCTGTAAAGAGCTCACCAAACTCCACACCCGAAAAACAAATAACCCAGTGAAGAAATGGGCAGAAAACATGAATAGACACTTCTCTAAAGAAGACATCCGGATGGCCAACAGGTACATGAAAAGATGTTCAATGTCGCTCCTTATCAGGGAAATACAAATCAAAACCACACTCAGATATCACCTCACGCCAGTCAGAGTGGCCAAAATGAACAAATCAGGAGACTATAGATGCTGGTGAGGATGTGGAGAAATGGGAACCCTCTTGCACTGTTGGTGGGAATGCAAATTGGTGCAGCCACTCTGGAAAGCAGTGTGGAGGTTCCTCAAAAAATTAAAAATAGACCTACCCTATGACCCAGCAATAGCACTGTTACGAATTTACCCAGGGGATACAGGAGTACTGATGCATAGGGGCACTTGTACCCCAATGTTTATAGCAGCACTCTCAACAATAGCCAAATTATGGAAAGAGCCTAAATGTCCATCAACTGATGAATGGATAAAGAAATTGTGGTTTATATACACAATGGAATACTACGTGGCAATGAGAAAGAATGAAATATGGCCCTTTGTAGCAACGCGGATGGAACTGGAAAGTGTTATGCTAAGTGAAATAAGCCATACAGAGAAAGACAGATACCATATGGTTTCACTCTTATGTGGATCTTGAGAAACTTAACAGAAACCCATGGGGGATGGGAAGGAAAAAAAAAAAAAGAGGTTAGAGTGGGAGAGAGCCAAAGCATAAGAGACTGTTAAAAACTGAGAACAAACTGAGGGTTGATGGGGGGTGGGAAGGAGGGGAGGGTGGGTGATGGGTATTGAGGAGGGCACCTTTTGGGATGAGCACTGGGTGTTGTATGGAAACCAATTTGACAATAAATTTCATATATTGAAAAAAAATCTTTAGTTTTTATTACTATACTTTTTACTTTGGTGTAAGTTTTTTCAAATTCTATTTTACTTCCATCATTTTATTTTAGTCTACTACAGTGTATTCACTTTTTCAAATTTTCAAACGATTTTTTTGTTTTTTATCTATTTCTCTTTTTCATTTTTTTATTTTTCTTACAGAGAATGAAAAAATTCATATTTATTTTTAATTTTTATTAAAAATATTTTTCTTTAATTTTTTCTAGTATATTCTTTACTTTTGTGTACATTTTTTCAAATTCTATTTTACCCCCATCATCTCATTTTACTCTACTTCAGTGTATTCATTTTTTCAAATTCTCAAACGATCTTGTTCCCCACCCGTTTTTTTCTCTAATCATCACCACTTTCAACACCCAGAACTTGGGTGTTGGTGTGTGGTTTTAATTGTGTGTGTGGTTTTAATTTTTAATTTCAATATTTCTTATTCTTAATTTTTTTATTTTAATTTTACTACTTCATTAATTCCTTTTCTCCCTTCAAAATGACAAAATGAAGGAATTCACCACAAAAGAAAGAGCACGAAGAAACAACAGCCAGGGATTTAACCAACACAGATACAAGCAAAATGTCTGAACCAGAATTTAGAATCACAATAATAAGAATACTAACTGGAGTCGAAAATAGATTATAATCCCTTTATGCAGAGATAAAATAAGTAAAAAATATCCAGAATGAAATTGAAAATACTATAACTGACCTGCAATCATGGATGGATGCAGCGGCGGAAAGGATGGACGAGGCAGAACAGAGAATCAGTGATATAGAGGACAAACTTATAGAGAATAAATATAGCAGAAAAAAAGAGGGAGATTAAGGCAAAAGAGCATGATTTAAGAATTAGAGAAATCAGTGACTCGTTAAAAGGAACAACATCAGAATAATAGGGGTCCAAGAAGAGGAAGACAGAGAAATAGGGGTAGAAGGGTTATGTGAGCAAATCAGAGGAAAACTTTCCTAACCTGGGGAAAGACACAGACATCAAAATCTAGGAAGCACAGAGGACGCCCATTAGATTCAACAAAAACTGACCATCAACAAGGCATATCATAGTCAAAATCACAAAATACTCAGGCAAGGAGAGAATCATGAAAGTAGCAAGGGGAAAAAAGTCCTTAACATACAAGGGGAGACAGATCAGGTTTGTAGCAGACCTATCCACAGAAACTTGGCAGGCCAGAAAGGAGTGGTGGGATATATTCAGTGTGCTGAATCAGAAAAATATGCAGCCAAGAATTCTTTTTTTTTTTTTTTTAATTTTTTTTTTCAACGTTTATTTATTTTTGGGACAGAGAGAGACAGAGCATGAATGGGGGAGGGGCAGAGAGAGAGGGAGACACAGAATCGGAAGCAGGCTCCAGGCTCCGAGCCATCAGCCCAGAGCCTGACGCGGGGCTCGAACTCACGGACCGCGAGATCGTGACCTGGCTGAAGTCGGACGCTTAACCGACTGCGCCACCCAGGCGCCCCAAGAATTCTTTATCTAGCAAGGCTGTCATTCAAAATAGAAGGAGAGAAAGAAAGTTTCCCAGACAAACAAAAATTAAAGGACTTTGTGACCACTGCAAGAAATTTATATATATATATATATATATATATATATATATATATATATATGAATAAATACCAAAAGCAACAAAGATTAGAAAGGACCAGAGAACACCACCAGAATCTCCAACTCTACAAGCATCATGATGGCAATAAATTCATATCTTTCAGTACTCACTCTAAACGTCAATGGACTCAGTTCTCCAATCAAGGCATAGGGTAACAGAATGGATAAGAAAACAAGATCCATCTATATGCTGTTTACAAGAGACCCACTTTAGACCTAAAGACACCTTCAGATTGAAAATAAGGGGATGGAGAACCATCTATCATGCTAATGGTCAACAAAAGAAAGCCAGAGTAGCCATACTTATATCAGACAATCCAGACTTTAAAATAAAGACTGTATCAAGGGATGCAGAGGGCATTATATCACAATCAAGGTGTCTATGGACCAAGAAGACCTAACAATTGTAAACATTTATGCGCCTAATGTAATAGCACCCAAATATATAAATCCATTAAACACAAAGAAACTCATCAATAGTAATACCACAATAGTAGGAGACTTCAACACCCCACTCACAGCAATGGACAGATCATCTAATCAAAAACTCAACAAGGAAACAATGGCTTTGAATGACACACTGGACCAGATGGATGTAACAGATATATTCAGAACATTTCATCCTAAAGCAGCAAATATACATTCTTCTACAATGCACATGGAACGTTCTCCAGAATAGACCATATACTGGGACACAAATCAGCCCTTAGTAAGTACAAAAAGATCGAGATCATACTGTGCATATTTTCAGACCACAACACTATGAAAGTCAAAATCAACCACAAGAAAAAATTTGGAAAGGTAACAAATACTTGGAGACTGAATAACATCCTACTAAAGAATAAATGGGCTAACCAATCAGTTAAAGAGGAAATTAAAAAGTATATGGAAGTCAATGAAAATGATAACACCACAACCCAAAACCTCTGGGATGCAGCAAAGGTGGTCATAAGAGGAAAGTATATAGCAATCCAGGCCTTCCTAAAGAAGGAAGAAAGATCTCAGATACACAACCTAACCTTACACCTTAAGGAGAATGAAAAAGAACAACAAATGAAACCCAAAACCAGCAGAAGACAGGAAATAATAAAGATCAGAGCAGAAATTAATACTATCGAAACCAAAAAAATAGTAGAAAAGATCAGTGAAACCAGAAGCTTGTTCTTTGAAAGAATTAACAAAATTGATAAACCACTAGCCAGTTTGATCAAGAAGAAAAAGGAAAGGACCCAAATAAATAAAATCAAGAATGAAAGAGGAGAGATCATAACCAACACAACAGAAATAAAAACAATAATAATATTATGAGCAATTATATGCCAATAAAATGGGCAATCTGGAAGAAATGGACAAATTCCTAGAAACATATAGACTACCAAAACTGAAACAGGAAGAAATAGAAAATTTGAACAAACCCATAAGCAGTAAGGAAATCAAATTAGTAACCAAAAATCTGCCAAAAAACAAGAGTCCAAGGCCAGATGGCTTTCCAGGGGAATTCTACCAAACATTTAAGGAAGAGAAAACAACTATTCTCTTGAAAATGTTCCAAAAAATAGAAATTGAAAGAAACTTCCAAACTCTTTTTATGAAGCCAACATTACCTTGATTCCAAAACCAGACAGAGATCCCACTAAAAAGGAGAACTATAGGCCAATTTCCCTGATGAACATGAATGCAAAAATCCTCAACAAGATATTAGCCAACTGGATCCAACAATACATTAAAAAAATTATTCACCACGACCAAGTGGGATTTACAACTGGGATGCAGGGCTGGTTCAATATCCACAAAAAAATTAACAAGATCATCACATCAATAAAAGGAAGGACAAGAACCATATGATTCTCTCAATAGATGCAGAGAAAGCACTTGACAAAAGACAGCATCCTTTTTTGATAAAAACCCTCAAGAAAGTAGGGAGAGAAGGATCATACCTCGAGATCATAAGAGCCATATATGAACGACCCCATGCTAATATCATCCTCAATGGGGAAAACCTGAGAGCTTTCCCCCTACGGTCAGGAACAAGACAGGGATGTCCACTCTCACCACTATTATTCAACATAGTATTAGAAGTCTTAGCCTCTGCAATCAGACAACACAAAGAAATAAAAGGCATCCAAATTGGCCAGGAGGAGGTCAACTTTCACTCTTCACAGATGACATGATACTCTATATGGAAAACCCAAAACATTCCATCAAAAAACTGCTAGAACTGATTCATGAATTCAGCAAGGTCACAGGATATAAAATCAACACACAGAAATCTGCTGCATTTCTATACACCAACAATGAAGTGACAGAAAGAGAAATCAAGGAATAGATCCCATTTACAGTTGCACAAAAAAACATAAAATACCTAGGAATAAATCTAACCAAAGAGGTGAAAAATCTATACACTGAAAACTATAGAAAGCTTATGAAAGAAATTGAAGAAGACACAAAAAAATGGAAAAAGATTCCATGCTCCTGGATAGGAAAAACAAATATTGTTAAAATGCCGATACTACCCAAAGCAATCTACATATTCAATGCAATCCCTATCAAAGTAACACCAGCATTCTTCACAGAGCTAGAACAAACAATCCTAAAATTTGTATGGAACCAGAAAAGACCCTGATAGCCAAAGCAATCTTGAAAAAGAAAACCAAAGTAGGAGGCATCACAATCCCAGACTTCAAGCTATACTACAAAGTTGTAATCATCAAGACAGTATGGTACTGCCACAAGAGCACATCAATGGAACAGAATAGAGAACCCAGAAATGGACCCACAAACGTATGGCCAACTAATCATTAACAAAGCAGGAAAGAATATCCAATGGAATAAAGACAGTCTCTTCAGCAAGTGGTGCTGGGAAAACTGGATAGTGACATGCAGAAAAATGAACCTGGACCACTTTCTTACACCACACACAAAAATAAACTCAAAATGGATGAAAGACCTCAATGTAAGACAGGAAGCCATCAAAATCCTTGAGGAGAAAGCAGGCAAAAACCTCTTTGATCTTGGCCACAGCAACTTCTTACTCAACACATCTCTGGAGGCAAGGGAAACAAAAGCAAAAATGAACTACTGGGACCTCATAAAAATAAAAACCTCTGAACAGTGAAGGAAACAATCAACAAAACTAAAAGGCAACCAACAGAATGGGAGAAGATATTTGCAAATGACATATCAGATAAAGGGTTAGTATCCAAAATCTATAAAGAACTTACCAAACTCAGCACCCCAAAAACAAGTAATCAGTGAAGAAATAGGCAAAAGACATGAATAGACACTTCTCCAATAAGACATCCAGATGCCAACCAACACATGAAAAAATGCTCTACATCACTCATCATCAGGAAAATACAAATCAAAACCACAATGAGATACCACCTCACACCTGTCAGAATGGCTAACATTAACAACTCAGACAACAATAGATGTTGGCGAGATGCAGAGAAAGAGGATCTCTTTTGCCTTATTGGTGGGAATGCAAGCTGGTGCAACCACTCTGGAAAATAGTATTGAGGTTCCTCAAAAAACTAAAAATAGAAGTACCCTATGACCCAGCAATTGCACTACTAGGCATTTATCTAAGGGATACAGGTATGCTGTTTTGAAGGGACACATGCACCCCCAGGTTTATCGCTGCACTATCAACAATAGCCAAAGTATGGAAAGAGCCCAAATGTCCATCAATGGATAAATGGATAAAGAAGATGTGGTATATGTATACAATGGAGTATTACACAGCAATCAAAAAGAATGAAATCTTGCCATTTGCAACTACATGGATGGAACTGGAGGGTATTATGCTAAGTGAAACTAGTCAGAGAAAGACAAAAATCATATGACTTCACTCATATGAGGACTTTAAGAGACAAAACAGATGAACATAAGGGAAGGGAAACAAAAATATATAAAAACAGGGAGGGGGACAAAACAGAAGAGACTCATAAATATGGAGAACAAACTTAGGGTTATTGGAGGGGTTGTTGGAGGGAAGATGGGCTAAATGGGTAAGGGGAATTAAGGAATCTACTCCTGAAATCAGGGAAATACATCAGGGAAATACAAATCAAACCACAATGAGATGTCACCTTACACTTTTTAAGTTGGTTATTATTAAAAAAGAATGACAAGTGTTGGTGAAAATGTGGAGGAAAAAAATGGAACATTGTTCACTGTCAGTGAGAATGAAAAATGATAAGGCCATTATGGAAAACAATATGAATGTTCCTCAAAAAATTAAAAATAAAACTACCACACAATCTGGCAATCCCACTCCTGGTTATTTATCCAACAGAATTCAACTCAGGATATGAAAAAGATATTTACAGTCCATTGTCACTGCAGCATTATCAACAATAACCAAGATGTAAAAGCAACATTAATGCCCATCAACAGTGAATGGATAAAGAAAATACAATACACACACACAAAATTGAATGTTATTTTGTCTTTCAAAAGTAAGACATTCTATCATTTGCAACAATGTGGATGAATCTTGAGGGCATCAGGCAAAGTGAAATAAGCCAGTCACAGAAGGACAAATACTCCATGATTCCACTTATATGACGTATCTAAAGTAGTCAAGGTCATAGAAGCAGAAAGTAGATTGTTGGTTGCCATGACTGAGGTTGAGGAAAAAGGTAAGTCTCTGTTCATTAGATATAAAATTTCAAGTTTACAACATAAAAATGTTCTCGAGATCTATTGTACAACGTTTTGCTTGTAGTTAACAATACAGTACTAAACCCTTAAGAATTTGTTAACAGGATGCATCTCATGTGTGGTTTTTAGCCACAATAAAAAGTCAGTGAAGTTCAATTCCAAACATTCAGAAGGTGGAGAGACATAAATACTTGGAGAACAGCACTAATGATATTACATTAATATAAGTGCAAAAATCTAAAATAAATACAATAAAATTAAGTAGTATTTAAGGATGCATCATGTTCAAATAAAATTTAGTACTGATGCATAAATAGCTCCATATTAGTTCACTATATTAGTAATTAATTAAAGAGAAATATCAGATAAGAATCTGAATCCTAAAAGAGAATTTGATTTTTTCAATCTTAGTGAATAAGGAATAAAAAAGAAACTTGAAAAAGTCTTCATAAGGTAAATATTACACTTAATATAAAGCAGTAGAATCATTCTCATTAAAGTCAGGAAAAAATAGGAGATACTTCCATAACTGTTATTATTTAATAACTGTTAATATTATTTAATAACTCTTCCATAACTGTTATCATTTAATTATTTGCCTTTCTCTACAAATTATAGAGAGGTGAACAACAAGTAAATGGAAAGATGCTTAACATCAGTAATCATTAGAGAAATTCAAATCAATATCACAATGAGATATCACACCATACCCATTAGAATGACTACTATTCAAAAACATAATAAAAAATAAGTGCTGATGAGGATGTGGAAAAATTGGAACCCTAACACACTGTTGTGGGAAATGTAAAAGAGTGGAAATGTAAAACTGCTAGAAAACAGTATGGACATTGTTCAAAATATTAAAAAAAGAACTCCCATATATACAGCAATCCTACTTCTGTGTGTAGATCCAAAAGAACTGAAAGCAGTGTCTCATAGAGATATTTGCAAACCCATATTCATTGCAGCATGATTCACAAAGGTTGGAAGCAAACCAAATGTCCATCAATGGATGGATAAATGATATGTGGCATATACATACAATGAAATATTACTCTGAATTAAAAATAAAGGAAATAATATCACTACAACACTGATGAACCTTGAGGACATTATACTAAGTGAAATAATATAGTCACAGAAAGATAAACTCTGTATGATTCCACTCATATGAGGTATCTAACATAGTCAAATTCACAGAAACAAAAATTAAATGGTGGTTACTATCAGCTGTGGAGAGGAGCAATGGGGAATTATTGTTTAATGGATTTAGAATTTCAGTTTTGAAAGATAAGAAAGTTCTAGAAATCTGTTACACAGCAAGTTGTACATACTTAAAAACTAACTGCCCATATATGTTAGTAACTGCACACGTGGTTAAATGGTCAATTACATGCTACATGTTTTGTCACAATTAAAAATTAAAATATTCAGGGTGCCTGGGTGGCTCAGTCAGTTGAGTGTCCAACTTTGGCTCAGGTCATGAACTCAGGGATCATGGGTTTGAGCCCCGCATTGGGCTCTGTGCTGACAGCTCAGAGCCTGGAGCCTGCTTCAGATTCTGTGTCTCTGTCTCTCTGACCCTCTCCTGCTCAACTCTCTCTCTCTCTCTCTCAAAAGTAAATAAATATTTAAAACAAATTAAAAGATTCAAAAATTAAAAGAGTTTAGCAAAGTACTGGCTAGTTTGCTATGAGAAGT
The DNA here is from genome assembly GCF_022079265.1 of Lynx rufus. Classification (NCBI taxonomy): domain Eukaryota; kingdom Metazoa; phylum Chordata; class Mammalia; order Carnivora; family Felidae; genus Lynx; species Lynx rufus. The sequence goes on along the minus strand of NW_025814889.1, from coordinate 29,519,729 downwards.
TAAAAGGAGCATAAGATCCCAGATATTCCTGTACTTCTGAGGTTGAAAATGTGGCTATTTATTATCAGATCAAATAAACTGACATTAAAACACACTTCAAGACAGGGGCTCCTGGGTGGCTCAGTCAGTTAAGTGTCTGACTTTGGATCAGGTCATGATCCATGGTTTGTGAGTTAGAAATTACTTTAGTATTACACTTCTTTACAGTATGTTCTTTATAGTAGCTTGTTGATTTGGTGTCTGTCTCGAAGTGTATTTTAATGTCTCTTATTTGGTGCAATAATAAACAGCTTCATATTCAACCTCACAAATAAATTAGAACATCCAAGGTCTTTATGCTCCTCTTAACTTCTGATTGTAAACTAGTCAGACTCAGAAAGACAAATCCCATATGATCTGACCCATTTGTGGAATCTAGAAAAAAAATAATGATGAAATAAATTTAAGAAGACAAAAGTAAGTGGAAAGCTATCCTTAGTTCTTGGATTGGAAGACTTAATATGATGAAAATGTTCATTATCAAACAAAGAAATCTACAGATTCAATGTAAACCTAATCAAAATTCCAGCAGCATTTTTCACAGAAAAAAGAAAAACTGCCCTAGAATTTGATTAGAACCCTAGAATGCCCCCACATAGCCAAAGCAATCTTGAGAAAAAAGAAAAAATTTATAAGCATTACATTTCCTGATTTCAAACAATACTATACCATAGTATAGTATTATACTATACTAAGTAGTTCTACATCAAAATGAAGACCCCTGCTCATTAAAAAAAGACAAATAATCCATGTTAACAAATAGGCAAAGGAGCTGAACAGATATTTTTCCAAATACACACACACACACACACACACACACACCACAAACGCATAAAGGTAATTGGAGAAGAGGAGAAAGATGGCAACAAAAGGATCCTAAACTCATCTCAAACCCACAAAACCAACTGGATAAATATCAACTACTTCTAAATACCCCAGAAATCAACCTGAAAATGTACAAACACCACAACAAAATGGAGAGAAGAGGCCACATGGAAGAAAGTACGAAGTGCAGAGACATGGTTTAGGAGAGAAATGGATCAACAGTGCTTTGGAGGGGAGGGAGCCATGGTTGTGGAGAAGGGTGACAGAGAGAGGAGAGAGACAGGAGCACACAAGGGAATGAACAAGAACATTTACCTGAAGCCACTGTCCTGGAAAATGAGAGGGGTAGAATTTCATGAGTTCTTGCAACCAGAGGGGCTTAAAGCCTAACAATTTAAAGGTCAGCAGGCTTGGCTGGATAGAGCCCAGAGGACACTGCCCGGTTCCTGGTGAGAAGGCAGGCAAACAACTTGGGGGCAGATATCCTGAAAACAGTAATCTGTGTGTCTGGGGCATACAGGGGAGATTATTCCCTCTTCTCAGAGTGCATGCTGAGAGGCAGCATTCACAGATATGTCTCTCTGAGAGCAAAGAAGGAGGTTGGTGCCATGTCCTTCCCCACCATTCAGTATAAACAGAGAACCACCTGTAGGGAGCAGCACAGTGCAAGTATTCATTGCCTAATATGCTTACACAAAGTCCCTCACCTCCCTTCACTCTAGCAAGACTGCCACTCTCAGTCAAGCCTGCTTCAATCCCAATGCAGTGGGCCCCTCCACCACAAAACTAGCACAAAACTCTGCCCATATCACATCTGCCAACCAGAGAGTTCTGCAGGATCTGAGTTCTCATGGAAGTGGTATCAACCCCATTTCACAAGCACACCAGAGCACACTTAGTTAAAACACCACATTCAGGCCAGAGACCAAAAGCAGACCATAGCAGGAAAGAAGAGCCTCTGCAGATGACTGGACTAAAGGATAGGGCAGCCAAATCTTGCCTCTCTGATGGGCAGAGAGCATGCAGCACACACCAGAGACACTCTTGAAGTGCTAGGCCCTGGACACTATATTACTTCTTCTTCATAAGGCCATTACTTTTAGGAATAGGAGACATGACTGACTTTTCTAACACACAGAGGAAGGCAGATACTTAGACACAATAGAAATACAGAGGAATTTATCCCAGATGAAAGAATAAGACCATGGCCAGAATCTAAGCAAAACAGAAAAAATAACAAGCCAGATGGAGAATTTAAAGTAACAATCATAAGGATGCTCACTGGACTTAAGAAAATAAATAGAAGACATCAGTTAGACCCTTACCACAGAGATAAAAGAGTTAAAAAAGAAACAATCGAGTTGAAGAAAGCAATGAATGAGATTGGAAACAGGCTTGAGGCAATGAATAGCAGGTTGGAAGAAGTACAGGAACAAATTAGTAACATTATAAGATAAAATACTGGAAAATAATGAAGCTGAACAAAAGAGAGTAAAAAGAATTATGGGATCCAAGAATAGACTTAGGGAACTCAGTGACTCCATCAAACATAGTAACATTCATTACAGGAGTCCCAAAAGAAGAGAAAAGGGGGCAGAAAATTTATTTGAGGAAATAATAGTTGAAAACTTCCCTAATCTGGGGAAGGAAACAGACATCCAGATCCAGGAGGCATAGAGAAGTACCATCAAAATTGAAAAAGGCAGGCCAATACCAGGACATATTATAATTAAATTTACAAAATATAGCAATAAAGAAAAAAATCTTAAAATCAGCAAAAAGGACAAAAGAAGTCCTTACTTACAAGGGAACACCCATTAGGCTAGCTGCAGATACCTCAAGAGAAACATGGCAAGCCAGAAGGGAGTGGCATGATATATTCAACATGCTGAGGGGGAAAAATCTGCAACCAAGAATACTTTATCCAGCAAGGCTATCATTCAGAATAAAAGGAGAGATAAAGTTTCCCAGACAAAGAAAAACTAAAGAAGTTCAATGACCCAAAACCAACCCTTCAAGAAATATCAAAGGGGACATTTTGTGTGGAAAGTAGAGACCAAAAGTGACAAAGACAAGAAAGGATTAGAGACATTTATTAGAGACAAACATTTATAAAACATGTAATAAAATGGCAATAAATACATAACTATCAATAATTACTTAGAATGTGAGAATAAGTACAGCACACCCCTCTGCCAGAAGACCAGGGCAAACCTGTTACATGCACCAAATCTAATGACCATAGAGTGCTGCAGAGCTTTAGCTCCTGAATAAATTGGAAATTCTTTCTTTCTTTCTTTCTTTCTTTCTTTCTTTCTTTCTTCCTTCCTTCCTTCCTTCCTTGCTTCCTTCCTTCTTTTGGACCTCTTCATAATGTAGCCATTACTCTCAGGAACAGGAATATAATAGGATTTACTAACAATCACCCCCCCCACACACACACAAACAAACACACACACAAAACAGTGATCTAGACAAAATGACAAGATGGAGGAATTCACCCCAAAAGAAAGAACAGGAGGAAGTAAAAGACAGGGATTTAATCAATACAGATATAAGTAAATGTCTGAACCAGAATTTGAAAAAATTATAAGGATATTAGCTGGGCTTAAGAAAAGAATAGAAAACACTAGAGACTCCCTTGATGCAGAGATTAAAGAACTAAAAACTAGTTAGGCTAAATTAAAAAGGCTATAACTGAAATGCAAACTTGAATGGATGCCATGACAACAAGAATGAACAAAGCAGCAGAGTGAATCAGTGATATAAAAGATAAAATTATGGAAACTAATGAAGCTGAAAAGAGGGAAAGAAAGGTGTTTAATCACAAATATATAATTAAGGGAAATCAGTGACTCCATAAAGAGTAATAACATTCATATCATAGGAATGCCAGAAGATAAAGAGTGAGAAAAGGGGATAGAAGGTTTATTTCAGCAAATTATAGCTGAAAACTTCCCTAATTGGGGGAAGAAAACAGACACTGAAATCCAAGAAGGACAGAGAACTCCCATTAAATTCAACAAAAGCTTGCTGTAGTAGGACATATCATGGTCAATTTCACAAAAAATAAATAGATAAGGTAAGATTCCTGAAAGCAGCAAGGGAAAAAACTCCTTAATATACTTGGGAAGACAGATCAGGCTTGTAGCAGATCTGTCCACAGAAACTTGGCAGGCCAGAAGGGAGTGGCATTGATATATTTAACATGCTGAATGGGAAAAATAAGTAGCCAAGAATTCTTTATCCACCAGGGCTGTCATTCAGAATAAAAGGAGAAATAAAGAGTTTCCCAGACAAACAAAAACTAAAGGAGTTTGTTACTACCAAACCAGCCCTGAAGAAATATTAAAAGGGACTCTTTGAGTGGGAAAAAAGGCCAAAAGCAACAAAGACTACAAAGGAACAGAGAAACGTCACATGAAACACCAACTTTACAGGTAACACAATGGCACTAAATTTATATCTACCAATAAAAACTCCGAATGTAAATGGGCTAAATGATCTAATCAAAAGACATAGGGTATCCTAATGGATAAAAAAAAAAAACAAGACCTATCTGTACGCTGCCTACAAGAGACTCATTTTAACCTAAAGACACCTGCATATTGAAAGTGAAGATATGGAGAACCATCCTTCATAAAAATGGACAACAAGAGAGCCAGAATAACCATACTTAAATCAGACAAACTAGATTTTAAACTAAAGATGGTAATAAGAGATGAAGAAGGGCATCACATCATTATTAAGGGGTCTATCCATCAAGAAGATCTAACAATTATAAATATTTATGCCCCCAGCTTAGAAGACCCTATATACATAAATCAATTAACAAAAAATATGAAGGAGCTCATTAATACAATAATAGTAGGGGACTTGGAACACCCCACTTATAATAATGGATGGGTCATAGCAGAAAATCAACAAGGAAATAATGACTTTGAATGACTTTGAATGGCTTTGAATGGACTTAACAGATAATTCAGAACATTTTATCCTAAAGTAGCAGAACACATTTCAAGTGCACAAAGAACATTCTCCAAAACAGATCTAATACTGGGTCACAAATAAGCCCTCAACAAGTATAACAAAATATGGATTATACCATGCATATTTTCGGACCACAATGCTAAGAAACTTTAAGTCAACCACAAGAAAAAATTTGAAAACACCAAAAATACATGAGGGTTAAAGAACATACTACTACTACTACTACTACTACTACTAAATAAGGAAATTAAAGAAGAAAAATATACATGGAAGAAAATGAAAATGAAAACACGACATTCAAAACTTTTGGGATGAGGTAAAGGCCATCCTAAGAGGGAAGTATTTTGCAATACTGGCTTATCTCAATAAGCAAGAAAAGTCTCATACACTTAAACCTAAAGGAGCTATAAAAGGAAAAGCAAATAAAGCCTAAAGACAGCAAGAGAAGGGAAATAATAAAGACCAGAGCAGAAATAAATGATATAGGAACAAAAAGCCAGTAGAACAAATCCATGAAACTAAGAGCTGGTTCTATGAAACAATAAAACTGATAACTTCCTAACAAGACTTATCAAAAAGAAAAAAAAAGATAGAAAGGAATAAATTCATGAAGGAAAGAGAAGAGATCATAGCCAACATCACAGAAATACAAACAATCATAAGAAAATATATGAAAAAAATATATGCCAACAAACTGGGGAATCTGGAAGAAATGGAAAAATTCCTAGAAACATACAAACCACCAAACCTGAAACAGGAAGAAATAGAAAATTTGAACAGATCCATAGCTAGCAAAGAAATTGAGTTAGTAATCAAAACCCTCCCAACAAATAAAGCCCAGGGCGAGATGGCTTCCCAGGGGAATTCTACCTGACATTTAAGAATAATTTTACCTATTCTTAAATTGCTCCAAAAAATAGAAATGGAAGGAAAACTTCCAACCTCCTTCTATAAGGCCAGCATTACCTTGATTCCAAAACCAGACAAAGACCCCACTAAAAAGGGGAATTACAAGCCAATATCCCTAAAGAACATGGATGCAAAAATTCTCACCATGGTACTAGAAAATTGAATCTAACAGTACATTAAAAGAATTATTAACCATGATCAAGAGGGACTTATTCCTGGGCTGTAGGTTTGGTTCAATATTCACAGATCAATCAGTGTGATACACCACTTAATAAAAGAAAGGATAAGACCCATATGATCCTCTCAATAGATGCAGAAAAATCATTTGATGACATAGGGCATCTATTTTTGATAAAAAAACAAAACCTTTAACAAAGTAGGGATAGATGGAACAGACCTCAACATCTTAAAGGCCATATACAAAAACCCACAGCTAATATCTCCAATGGAGAAATTCTGAGAGCTTTACTCTATGGTCAGGAATAAGACAGGGATGTCCACTGTAACCATTACTATTTAACATAATACTGGAAGCCTTAGCCTTAGTAATCAGACACCAAAAAATAAAAATAAAAATATAAACAAACAAATAAATAAATAATAATAAAATAAAAGGTATCCAAACTAGCAAGGAAGAAGTCAAACACTCACTATTTGCAGATGACGTGATACTCTATGTAGGAAACCCAAAAGGCTCCACCAAAGAATTGCTACAATACATGAATTCAGCAAAGTCTCAAGATATAATATCAATGTACAGAAATCTGTTGCATTTCTATACACCAATAACGAAACAGCCAAAAAGGAATTAAGGAATCAATCCCATTTGCAATTGCACCAAATACAATAAGATACATAGGGGTAGATCTAATCAAAACTCTGTACTCTGAAAACTATAGAACACCAAAGAAAGAAATTGAGGAGGACACAAAGAAATGGAAAAACATTCCATGGCCATGAATCAGAACAAACATTGTTAAAATGTTTATACTACCCAAAGCAATCTACACATTTAATGCAATCCCTATTAAAATACCAACAACATTTTTCACAGCGCTAGAACAAACAATCCTAAAATTTGTATGGAACCACAACGGAATCCAAATAGCTAAATCAATCCCGAGAAAGAAAAGCACAGCTGGAGGCATCACAATTCCAGACCTCAAGCTATATTACAAAGCTGTAGTCATCAAGACAGTATGGTACTGGCACAAAAACAGATACATAGATCAATGGGAGAGAACAGAAACCCAGAAATGGACCCACAACTATATGTTCAATTGATCTTTGACAAAGCAGGAAAGAATATCCAGTGGAAAAAAAGACAGTCTCTTCAATGAATAGTGTTGGGAAAATTGGACAGCAACATTCAAAAGAAGGAAACTGGACCATTTTCTTATACAGTACACAAAAGTAAATTCCAAATTGGTGAAAGACCTAAATATGAGACAGGAAACCATTAAAATCTTAGATAGAAAAGGCAGCAACCTCTTTGATTTCTGTCAAAGCATCTTCTTAGCAGACATGTCTCTGGAGGCAAGGGAAACAAAGGCAAACACGGACTATTGGGATTTCATGAAGCTTCAGGACAGTGAAGGAAACAATTAACAAAATTAAAAGGCAGCCTATGGAATGGGAGAAGTTATTTGCAAAAGACATATCAGATACAGAGTTGGTATCCAAAATCTAAAAGAACTTATAAAACTCAAAACCCAAAAAACAAATAATCCAGTTAAAAAATGGGAAGAAAACATGAATAGACATTTTCCCAAAAGAGACATATAGACACCTAACAGACACATGAACAGATGTTCAACATCACTCATCATCAGGAAAATGCAAATCAAAACTATGATGAGATACCACCTCACACCTGTCAGAATGGCTTAACTTAACAAGTAGGGAACTATAGGTGTTGGAGAGAATGAGGAGAAACAGGAACTCTCTTATGCTTGATGGGAAAACAAACTGGTGCAGTCACTCTGGAAAAGAGTATGGAGGTGTTCTTGTAACACAACTCTTGAGCTATGCCTGATGGGATGGAAGATTCCTAGTGAATCATAACTGTACTTCATTTATATTCTGTTTGGTTTCTCAATGTCAGGCACTTCACTAAGTATTGGCAATTAAAAAAAGATTAATCTCGAAGGGGCACATGCACCCCAATGTTTATAGCACCACTGTTGGCAATAGCCAAGGTATGGAAAGAGCCCAAATGTCCATCGACTGATGAATGGATAAAGAAGATGTGGTATATAAATACAATGGAATATTACTTGGAAGTCAAAAGGAATGAAATCTTGCCATTTGCAACAATGTGGATGGAACTAGAGTGTATTATGCTAAGTGAAATAAGTCAATCAGAGAAGGACAAATATCATATGACTTCACTCATATGTGGAATTCAAGAAACAAAACAGATGAACATAGGGGAAGAGAAGGAAAAATAAGATAAAAATAGAGAGGGAAACAAACCATAAGAGACTCTTAAGTACATAGAAGAGGGTTGCTGGTGGGATGTTGGGTGGGTGGGGGTGGGCTAAATGGGTGATGGGCATTAAGGAAAGCAATCATTGGGATGAGTACTGGGTGTTATACATAAGTGATGAATCACTAAATTCTACTCCTGAAATCATTATTACACTATATGTTAACTACCCTGGATTTAAAATAAAATAATAAAATAAAAGATAATAAAATAAAATAAAATAAAATAAAATAAAATAAAATAAAATAAAATAAAATAAAAGTAACTGGATCAAACACCTTAATCAAAATACATAGAATGAATGGACAAAAAAATAATTCCACTATATTCGGCCTGTAAGAGGCTTAGATTTAAGCCCATACATATACTGAATTTTAAAAGATGAAAAAAATGTATTTCATGCAGATGGGAACCAAAAGAGAGCAGGGTGGCTACACTTATATCAGACAAAGCACACTTTAATTCAAAAACCATCACAAGAGATAACGAAGGACAAAAATAAAAGGGTTAATTCACCATGATGATTCAACAATAATTTATATGCAGCCAACGTCAGAGCACGTAAATATTCAAGCAAACAGTGATATGGGTGCCTGGCTCTTGATTTAAGCTCAGGTCATAATCCCAGGGTTGTGGGATCAAGCCTCACATTGGGCTGCATGTTGAGCATGGAGCCTGCTTGAGTTTCTTGCTCTCTCTCTCCCTCTGTCCCTCTCTCCTGATTGTGCTCTCTCTCTCTCTCTAAACTAAAAAAAATAAAATAAATTAATAAAATAAAATAAAATAAAATAAAATAAATAAAATAAAATAAAATAAAATAAGGCAAACACTGACAGAACTGAAGACAGAAATAGCAGCAATCAAATAATAGACGGTTCCAGCTCGAGATGTCAATGTAAGAGTATCATGTACTCCTTTCTTCCTTTCTACAGCTATATATATAAAACAATTTCCTCTGGAAAAAAAAAATCCAAAAGCTAGCTGAACAACTCACACACATCAGGTAATGAGGAAAATATGCACATCAAAGTGGGTAGAAAGGCTGATACACAATCTGATCGTAAACCCCATCCTGAGCATGGTGACTCACAATCTGGAGGGAGTTCAAAACCCAAGCTTCTCCCTGAAGATCAAAGGTTTTTTAGGGTATTTTTTTAATGTTTATTTTGAGAGCGAGCGAGCATGATCATGCAGGGGAGGGGCAGAGAGAGAGGGAGAAAGAGAATCCCAAGCAGGCTCCATTCTGTTAGCATAAAGCCCAACAAGGAAGGGTCTTGATAATCATGAACCATGAGATCATGACCTGAACCAAAATCAAAAATCAAACACTTAACCGACTGAACCATTCAGGCACTCCAAAGGGTTTTAACTACACAACTGGCACTCCAACTTTTAAGACCTACACCTGAGAATTGAACTCAACCTCTTCCAAACTTCTGTTTATGTTGTTATTTTGACTTATGAATCACAAATGTTCTTACTGACATCTAGAATGGTGAGTCCTTTCCATAAGAGACTCAATTTACTTTGCCCAGATCCATAGAAGAATCACAATCTATGTCAGTGTTAGCCTTACAAAATGTACTTCTTATGTAATAATTCTTAAAGGTGGAAATTACTCCTTGATCTACAGGCTGCCGAATGGATGTGTTAGCAGGTGTGAAAACATTAATCTTTGTATATCTCCACCAGAGCTTTTGGGTGATGAGGTGCATTGTCAATGAGCGTAATATTTTATTTGGTTTTATATTTTGAAAGGAACTTTTTTTTCCTGGCAACAGTGGGCTTTAAAATATACAGTAAATCATATTGTAAAAAGATGTGCTGTCATACAGACTTTGTTGTTCCGTTTACAGCATAAAGTGCAGGCAGAGGATTTTCAGAATGGTAAATAAGCATTGGATTCAACTTAAAGTCACCATCTGCATTCACCCCTAGCAAGAAAATCAGCTTGTTGTTTGAAGCTTCAAACCCCAGCACTGACTTCTCCTCTAGCTACTAAAGTCCTAAATGACATCTTCCAATAAAAGGCTGTTTTGTCTAATTGAAAATCTGTCATTTAGTGTAGCCACCCTAATTAATTATCTTAGCTAGATCTGGATAAATCGCTACAGTTCCTCTATTAGCACTTGCTGCTTCACCCTGTGCTTTTATGTTATGGAGATGGTTTCTTTTCCTTAAATTTCATAAGTCAACTTCTGCTACCTTCAGAATTTTCTTCTGCAGCTTCCTTACCTCTCTCGGCTTTCAGAGAATTGAAGAGTCTTAGGACTTTGCTCTGGATTATGCTTTGGTTTAAGTGAATAGCGTAGCTGGTTTGATCTTCTATTCAGACCACTAACAGCAATAAGGCTGTTTCACTTTTTTAGTATGGCTATACACTGAAGTAGTACTTTTAATTTCCTTCAAGAACTTTATATTTGTATTCAGAACTTGGCTGTTTGGCTAAAGAGGCCTAAGTTTTTATCTATCTCAGCTTTGATCATACTTTCCTCAGTAAGCTTAATCATTTCCAGCTTTTGATTTAAAGTGAGAAATGTGCTACTCTTCCTTTCCTTGAACACTTAGAGTCCGTTTTATGATTATTAATTGGCCTAATTTCAGCACTGTTATGTCTCAGGCCATAGGGAGGTCCAAAGAGAGGGAGAGAGATGGGGGAATTGCTGGTTGGTGGGGAATTCAGAACACAAAAAAACATTAAGTTCACCATTTATATGACCGCAGTTTGTGTCACTACAAACAATTAGAATGCTAAAATCTAAGATCACTAATCACAGATCCTCATAACAAATATATGAATAACGAAAAAGTTTGAAATATTGTGGGAATTAACACTATGTGACACAGAGACAGGAAGTGAACAAATGCTGTTGGAAAAATGGTGCTGATAGATTTGCTTGACGCAGGGTTGTCACAAACCTACAATTTGTAGAACATAAAGTATTTGTGAGGCACAGTAAAGCACAATAAAATGAAGTATGCCTATAGTGGAATTAATGGATCATATAGTAGCTCTATTTTTAATTTTTTGAGAAAACTCCATGCTGTTTTCAATAGTGGCTTCTCCAATTTACATTCCCATCAACAGTGCATGAGAGTTCCCTTTCTTCACATCCTCACCAAAATTTATTTCTTTTCTTTTTGATAAGAGCCATTTCAACAGGTGTAAGGTGATATCTCGTTATGGTACTGATTTACATTTTCCTGATGATTAGTGATATAGAACATCTTTTCATGTACCTGTTGGCCATATGGGTCTTCCTTAAAATAAAATGTCTATTCAGATACTCTGTTCATCTGTTAATCAGATTCCTTAGCTTTGTTATTCCTATTGAATTTTAAGTATCTTCATATATTTTTAGATATTAATCCCTTATTACATATATGATTTGCAAATATCTTATGCCATTCAGTCACTTGTTGTTGTCAGCTTCCTTCACTGTGCAGAAACTTCCTAGTTTGATGTAGTCCCATTTATTTTTGCATTTGCTTCCAATGCCTTTGCAGTCAGATTCAAAGAAACATCACTTAGACTTTTATCAAGCAGTTTATCACCCATGTTTTATTCTAAGAGTTTATGGTTTTATGTTTTACATTCAAGTCTCAAACCCATTTTTAGTTAATTTTGGTATATGGTATAAGATAGTGGTCCAGTTTTCCCAACACAACTTATTGAAGAAATTGTCCTTTTCTCACTACGTATTCTTGTTTCTTTTATTGAAAATCCATTAATCACTTATATACGTGGATTTATTTCTGGGCTTTCTATTCTGTCCCATTAATCTATGTGCCTATTTTTGTGCAAATACTGCACTTTTTTGATTACTTAATATTTGTGGTATAGGTTTATTTTAAGTTTCTATTTTAATTCTAGTTACATAACCTATAGTGTTATATTAGCTTCAGGTGTACAATATAGTGATTCAACACTTCCATACGTCAACGCGTGCTCACATGACAAGTTCACCCCTTCATCCCCATCACCTATTTAACTCATCCTCCCTCCCACCTCCCCTCTGAGATTAGACATATAGATATAGATACACACACACACACACACACACACACACACACACACCACTTATCCATTCATCAATTGATGGATATGTTGGCTGATTCCTATCTGGGCTACTGTAAATAATGCTACTATAAATATAGGGGTGCATGTACCCCTTTGAATTAATGTTCTTGTATTCTTTGGTTAAATACTCAATACTGCAATTGCTGGGTTGTAGATTACTATATTTTTAACTTTTGAAACAGTTCTACTTTTAACTTTCTTTGTTTTGAACTTTTATTTATTTATTTTGAGAGAAAGAGACAGAGAGAGACCGAGAGAAAGAGATGGAGCACACCTGAGCAGGGGAGGGCCAGAGAGAAAGGGAGAGAGAAAGAATCCCAAGCAGGCTCCACACTGTCAGCCTAGAGCCTGAGGTTCAAACTCACAAACCGTGACATCATGACCTGACCTGAAATCAAGAGTTGGACACTCAACTAACTGAGCCACCCAAGTGCCCCAATTTTCTACATTTTCTATTTTTAACTTTTGTTTTCCAGAGTGGCTGCACCAGTTTGTATTCCCACCAACAGTGCACAATTGTCCTTTTTCTCCACATCCTCACCAACACCTGTTGTTTCTTTTGTTCATTTTAGTCATTCTGGCAGGGGTGAGGTGATATCTTATACTTTTGATTTTCATTTCCCTGATAAGTGATGATTAGCATCTTTTCATGTGTCTGTTACCCATCTGGATCTCTTCTTTGGATAAATGTATGTTCATGTCTTTTGCCCATTTTTTAATTGGATTATTTGTTTCTTGGGTGTTGAATTGTATAAGTTCTTTATATATTTTAGATACTAATCCTTTATCAAATGTGCCATTTGCAAATACCTTATCCCATGCCATAGGTTTTGTCTTTTAGTTTTGTTAATTGATTCCCTCACTGTGCATAGGCTTTTTATTTTGATATAGTACCAATAGTTTATTTTTGCTTTTGTTTCCCTTGCCTCAGGAGATGTGTCCAGTAAGAAGTTACTATAGCCAACGTGAAACAGATTACTGCCTATGTTCTCCTCTAGGATTTGATGGTTTTAGGTCTCACATTTAGGTCTTTAATCCATTTTGAATTTATTTTTGTGTATGCTGTACAAAAGTGGTCCAGTTTAAATCTTTGCATTTTACTGTCCAGTTCTCACAATACAATTTTTTGAAAAGACTGTCTTTTTTTTTCCATTGGATATTCTTTCTTGCTTTGTCAAAGATTAACTGACCATACAGGTGTGGGTTCACTTCTGGGTTTTCTATACTGTTCCATTGATCTATGTATCTGTTTTTGTCCCAGTACCACATTTTTTTGATCACTACAGCTTTGTAATTTAATTTGAAGTCTAAAATTGCTATGCCTCTAGCTTTCCTTTTCTTTTTCAAGATTGCTTTGGCTATTTGGGGTCTTTTGTGGTTCCATACAAATTTTAGGATTGTTTGTTTTAGTTCTGTGAGAAAAATGCTATAGGTATTTGGATAGATATTGCATTAAATGCATATGTTTTGGGGCAGTATAGACTTTTTAACAATATTCGTTCTTCCAATCCATGAGCATGAAATGTCTTTCCATTTCTTGGTATCAACTTCAGTTTCTTTCACCAGTGTTTTATAGTATTCAGAATACACATCTTTCACCTCTTCGGTTAGGTTTATTCCTAATTATCTTATTATATTTTGACGCAATTATAAATAGGATTGCTTTCTTAATTTCTCTTTCTGCTGTTTAATTATTGGTGTATAAAAATTCAGTGATTTTTGTATCCTGTGGCTTTACTTAATCCGTGTCTCCGTTCTAGCAATTTTATTGGTGGAGTCTTTCAAGTTTTCTCTATATAGTGTCATGTCATCTGCAAACAGTGAAAGTTTTACTTCCTCCTTATTGATCTAGATGCCTTTCATTTCTTTTTGTTGTCTGATTGCTGTGGCTAGGACTTCCAGTACTGTGTTGAATAAAGTGTTTAGAGTGGACATCCTTGTCTTGTGCTTAACCTTAGGGGAAAAGATCTCAGTTTTTCCCCATTGGGTATAATGTTAGCTGTGTGTTTTTCATATATAGTCTTTATTATTTTTAAGTATGTTCCCTCTAAACCTACCTTTTTGAGGGTTTTTATCATGAATGCCTACTGTACTTTGTCAAATACTTTTTCTGCATCTAATGAAATGATCACATTGTTCTTATCTTCTCTCTTATTGACACCAATGCATCATGCTGATTGATCCACAAATATTGAACCACACTTGTAACCCAAGAATATAACCCACTTGATCATGCTGATTTTTAAATGTATTTTTGAATTCCGTTTGCTAGTATTTTGTTGAGAATTTTTGCATCTGTGTTCATCAGGGATATTTGCCTGTAGCTCTCTTTTTCAATGGTGTCATTATCTGGTTTAGGTATCAGAGTAATGTTGTCCTCATAAAACGAATTTGGAAGTTTTCCTTCCTCTTCTATATTTTGGAATAGTTTGAGAATAGGTATTAACTCTTCTTTAAATATTTGGTAGAATTTGCCTATGAAGCCAGCTGTTTCTGGACTTCTGTTTGTTGTGAGTTTTTTATTATTGATTCAATTTCTTGGCTGGTTATTGATCTGTTCAAGTTTTCTATTTTGTGTGTGTTTCAGTTTTGATACTTTATATTTCTAGGAATTTATCCATTTCTTCTAGGTTGTCCAATTTTTTGACATATAGTTTTTTTTTATATTTGCTTATGATCATTTGTATTTCTGTGGTGTTGATTATTATATCTTTTTCTGTCATTTGTGATTTTACTTACTGAATCCTTTCTCTTTTACCTTGTTAAGTTTCACTAGAGTTTTATCAATATTGTTGATTTATTCAAAGAACCAGCTGCTGGTTTCATTGATCTGTTCTACAGTGTTTGTTGTTTGTTTGTTTGTTTGTTTGTTTGTTTTTAGTTCTATTTCATTTATTTCTGCTCAAATCTTTATTTCCTTCTTTCTGCCGGCTTTAGGCTCCATTCGTTGTTCTTTTTCTAGCTCCTTTAGGTGTAATATTAGGTTAAGATTTTTCTTTCTTCCTGATGTAGGCCTGTATTGTTATATACTTCCTTCCTAGAACCACTTTTGCTGTATCCCAAATGTTTTATTTAGACTGTTTTTTTTTTCATTTTCACTTGATTCCATGTAATTTTTATTCCTTGTTTTGATGGTTCACCCATTTAAGGCTCAGTAGCATATTATTTAGTCTCCACGTATTTGTGGTCTTTCCAGATTTTTTTCTTACAGTTGACTTCTATTTTCATAGCCTTATACTCAGAACATACACATGGTAGGATTTTGATTTTCTTGAATTTATTGAGATTTGTTTTGTGGGCTAATATGTGAACTATTATGGAGAATATTCCATGTGCAATTGAAAAGAATTCTGATGTTTTAGGGTGGAATGTTCTGAATACATCTGTTAAATCCATCTGTTCAAGTGTGTCATTCAAAGCCAATGTTTCGGAGCGCCTGGGTGGCTCAGTCTGTTGAGCGTCCGACTTCAGCTCAGGTCATGACCTCGCAGTTCATGGGTTCGTGCCCTGCATCAGGCTCTATGCTGACCGATTGCTTAGAACCTGGAGCCTGCTTCAGATTCTGTGTCTCCTTCTCTCTCTGCCCCTCTCCAGCTCACGCTTTGTCTCACTCTGTTTCTCAAAAATAAATAAATGTAAAAAAAAAATTAATAAAAAATTTACACAGCCAATGATTCCTTTTTTATTTTCTGTTTAGATGATCTGTCCATTGATGTAACTGGGGTGTTAAAGTCCCCTACTATTATTGTGTTATTATCAATATGTTCCTTTATGTTTGTTATTAGCTGTTTTGTGTACTTGGGTTGTTGGATTGTCCCTTTTATGATAATCTAGTATCTGTCTTCTCTCTTGTTACAGTCTTTGTTTTAAAGTGTAGTTTGTCCAGCTTCACTTCATGTCACAATCTCATGGTTGGTGGGTTCAAGCCTTGCATCAGGCTCTGGGCTGGCAGCTGAGAGACTGGAGCCTGCTTTAGATTCTGTCTCACTCTCTCTTTGCCCTACCCCTGCTCATGCTCGGTCTCTCTCTCTCTCTCTCTCTCTCTCTCAAAAATAAATAGACATTTAAAATTTTTCATAAAAAAATAAAGTTAGTTTGTCCAATATAAGTATTCCTACTCTAGCTTTCTTTTAACATTCATTTGCATGGTAGATGTTTCCCCATCCCCTCACTTTCAATCTGCAGGTGTCTTTAGGTCTAATATTGGTCTCTTTAGGTAGCATATAAACGAGTCTCTTTTTTTATCCATTATGACACCCTATGTCTTTTTATTGGAGCATTTAGTCTGTTTACATTCAGAGTAATTATTGATAGACATGCATTTATTGTCATTTTATTACCTGTTTGTGATTTTTTTTTTCTGAAGATTTTCCCGGATGCTTTCTTGTCTTTCTCACCTTCATGTTTTGCTGATTTTCTTTAGGGATATATTTGGATTTCTTTTTATTCTTTGCATGTTTAGTTTTTTTATACATGGTTACCATTAGGTTTGTATATAACCTTTTTTGCATATAACAGTCTATATTAAGTTGATGGCTGTTTAAGTTTGAACTCATTATTTTCTCCTCTCCTCCCCACATTTTAGGTATGTATTATTATATTTTATACCCTTTTTGGTGTGAGTTCTTTGACTTATTTTTATAGAAATATTCATTTTTACTGCTTTTTTGTTTCCCAACTTTATACTGTCCCTTTTGATCTCTTCTTTCCAGAGTCCCCTTTAATATTTCTTGCAGGGCTGGTTTAGTGGTCATGAGCTCCTTTAGCTTTTGCTTGTCTGAGAAACTCTTTGTCTTTCCTTCTATTCTGAGTGATAGCCTTGCTGGGAATAGTATTTGTAGCTGCAGATATTTTCCATGTGGCTTCTTGAATATATCATGCCTTCTGTCTCCCTTCTGACTTGCCAAGATTCTATTGAAAAATCTCCTGCTATGCTTATGTGTTTTCCCTTGTAAGTTACTGACTTCTTTTGTCTTGTTGCTTTTAAGATTTTTTTATCTCTGTATTTTGCAAACGTAATTATAATATGTCATGGTGTATGTATGCTTTTGTTTATGAGTTCTTTGTGCCTCTTGGATCTGGATATCTGTTTCCTTTCCCAGATTAGGGAAGTTTTTAGCTAATATTTCTTCAAATAAATTTTCTGCTCCCTTTTCTCTCTTCTTCTGGGACTCCTATATTGCAAATGTTATTATGTTTTAGGGAGTCACTGAGTTTCCTAAGTTTGTTCTCATTTGTGTAATTGTCTTTTCTCTCTTCTGTTCAAGTTGAATACTTTCCATTACTCTATCTTCTTGGTCACTAATTCATTTCTCTTCTTCTTCTATCATCTTGGTCATTCCATCAAATGTGTTCCTCATTTCATGTATTGAGTCCTTTATCTCTACTATGTTATTCCTTATCTCTGTGTTAAGGGTCTCACTCATGTCTTCCATTCTTTTCTTAAGTCTAGGGAGTATCATTGTGATCATTGTTTTATATTCTCTATTAGCCATGTTACTTATATTTGTTTCACTTAGAACTCTAACTGTGGCTTTGTCCTGTTCTTTAACTTGGGATAAATTTCCCTGTCTCTTCATTTTGTCTACATCTATGGGTCTGTTTCTGTGTGGTAAGTCAGCTGTGTCTTCTTCTCTTGAAAGTAATGACTTTATGAATAGGAGGTCCTGTAATGCCCTCCAGTGCAGTGTCCCCAGTTCACCAGAAACTGACACTTCAGGAGACAGTCCTATGTGTGTGGATTTTTCCCTGTCATTATGTCTGAGTCACTGTTGTTTTTGATGCAGTCCTCTGCACTGATCCTCTGCCTGTTGTGGGCTGTGCTTGCTATGTTCTTAGTGGGAATCCAGGCAAGCCAGCTCTGAGGAGCATGCCCACCAAGGAACTTAAGAGCAGGGCAGAAGTGTTAGCAAATTTTGTGTTGGGCCACTAGTCCTATGCCAGATCCCCCAAAGTGCTATGGTGGTTGGGGGATGTGTGCCAGGGCTTCCAGGAATGCAAGGCTGGTTGTGGTGTGTAATGATGGCTTGAAGTGGGTTGGGCCAGCATATGATGATGGCTGGGAGCATGCTGCATCTGATGTAGCAGCTGGGCCAGTCACATTGCAGCAGCTGTGCACCTGGAAGTGGTCTGGGTGCACACACAGATTTAACAAGATTTGCCCTGAGTCCTGGGTGAAGGCAAAAAGTATCTGTGCAGTCCCAAATACTACAGGTGGCTCTGTGTTTATGCTGAGGGGTGGGAAGAAAAATGGTGCCTGACAGCACCCTCATTTTCAGTGAAGTCCCCCAACACACTCCAAAATCTGTATGAACAGATCTGTCTCCTGTTTGCCCCCTGATGTTGTGTAAAGTGCTGTTTTTATGTAACCTCTCTGTGTGCAGGCTGCTTGTCTCTTCAAAGACACTGACACAGCTGTCACTTTCCCTCCCATCTCCCAATGCTGAGTCAGCTTTTAAAGCTTCAGACTCCAAGTCCCACTTGTTTTACAACAAAAGTTCAGCCCCTCTGGGGCTAGAAGAATAGACTTCCCCATGTGTGCTCCCTGGTGTCAGGGCCCATTTCCCTGCCCTCTCTGCATGTGCAGCTCCCTCTCTCCTGCAGGCAACCTCTCCCTGCTTTTCTGAATTTCCTAACCTTTCAGATGCAGTTTCTTCCCTATATTTAGTTGTGAAGTTTGTTCTGATAGCCTTTGGATCACTCCCTGGTTTTACTAACTTGGATGTGGATGATATATAATTGTAAATGTGGTACAAGGTGAGGTCAGGGTCCTCCTACTCTGCCATCTTTGTAATTATGGAGGCTGGGAAGTCCCATGGTCTGCCATCTGCAAACTAGGAAACCAAGAAATACAGGGGTGTAATTCAGTTTGAGTCTGAAGGCTTGAGAATTAGAAGGCCAGTGGTATAAATCTCAGTCTGAGTCAGAAGGCCAGAAAACTAGGAGCACCTATGTCAGAAAGATGGATGTCTCAGCTCAAGGAAAGACTTTGCAGTATATTTTAAAATTAGAAAGCATAATGCCTCTGGCTTTGTTCTTGCTCAAGATTGTTTTGGCCATTAAGGGTCATTTTTGTTTCCTTGAAAAATTTAGAATTATTTGTTCTAGTTCTGTGGAAAATGACATTGAATTTTGATACATATTGCACTGAATCTGTAGAATTCTTTGGGCAGTATAGACATTTTAACAATATTGGTTCTTACAATTCATGAGCACAGAATATCTACCCAGTTATTTGTTTCTTCAATTTCTTTCCTCAACTTCTTACAGATTTCAGTGTAGAAATCTTTTATCTATTGGTTAAATTTATTCTTAGGTATGTTATTTTTTCTGATGCAATTGTACATAATATTGTTTTCTTTTTCATTTTTTTAATGTTTATTTTTAATTCTGAGAGAGAAAGAAACAGAGCTTGAGCAAGGGAGGGGCAGAGAGAGAGGGAGACACAGAATTTGAAGAAGGCTCCAGGCTCTAAGCTTTCAGCACCAGAGTCTGACGTGGGGCTTGAACTTATGAACCACAAGCTCATGACCTGAGCCAAAGTTGGACATTTAACAGACTGAGCCACCCAGGCACCCCTATATCATTTCTTGATTAGTCTTCCTGATATTTCATTATAAGTACAGAGAAACACAACAGATTCCTGTATATTAATTTTGTATCTTGCAACTTTAATGAATTCATTTGTTAGTTCTAATAGTTTTTTTGGTGGAGTCTTTAGGATTTTCTATATGCAGTATGTCACCTACAAATAGTGACAGTTACTTCTTCCTAATTGGGATGATTTTTATTTATTTTTCTTGCTTAATTGCTATGGCTAAGACTTCCAATACTATGTTGAATAAAAGTAGGGAGAATGGACATCCTTATCTTGATCCTTACTGATTTTCTGTCTGGATAATCTATTCATTGACATAGTGGGGTGTTCCCTACTATTATATTGCTGTCAATTTGTCCCTTTAGGTCTATTTATATTTGCTCTATATATTTTGATGTTTCTATATTAAATGCATATATATTTATAAATGTTATGCCTTCTTGCTGGATTGGCCCTTTTATCATTATGTATGTCCTCTCTTTGTCTTTTATTACAGCCTTTGTTTTAAAATCTTTTTTTGTCTGTTATAGGTACAGTTACAGCATCTTTGTTTTTCCATCTCTTCATTTTCTGTATGTGTGTGTTTTTACTTCTGAGAAGAGTCTCTTGTAGGCAGTATACAAATGTGTCTCTTTTTTCCTCTATTCATTAACCCTATGTCTTTTATTTGAGAAATTCAGTTAATTTACATTTATAGCAATTATTGATAGGTATGTACTTATTAAGTATGGCTCCTAATCAGAGCAACAGTCCACAATAGGATGTAGATGGGATTAGATTCAGTAATTCACAAAACTCCCATTGTCATGCTTCAACACAGCTCAAGTTTTTCTGTGATTTGTTATTACTTCAAATATTAGGACACCAATATTCTGCAAACCATGTTTATAATTTTGAAAGTTACACAATATTTTATTTAATTTGCACTGCTAAAAGTAGTAATAACAGTGTCTGTAGGCCTCTCAGTCTAAATCATACATGGAAAATTCTCTTCCTGGTATATACAATATAAGACTTCTTTTTTCTCAACCATTTTTAAACAATCTAATTGTATGCACTTAACATGTACAATGTGATCATTCAATATACATATATATTGAAGAATGATTACCAAGATCAAGAAAATTAATATTTCGATCATATCATATACATACTAATGGCAATTCTGGGTTTTTGCTTTTTGTTGGTTTGATGAGAATGCTTAAGATCTACTCTTAACAACTTCAAGTATATAATGCCATATTACTGACTATAGTCCCCATTTTGTACATCAGATCCTCAGAACATATTCTTCTTCTAACTGAAATATTGGGCCTTTTGACCTATATCAACCTATTTCTCTCTTCCCCAAGCCCATGTTAACCACAATTCTGTTTCTGTGAAGTTGAGATTTTTGTATTTGTTTTTTATATTCCACATAAAAGTGATATTACACAGTGTTTTTTCTCTTTCTGGTTTACTTCACTTAGCACAATGATCTCCAGATTCATCCATGTAGTCATAAATGGAAGGATTTCTTTTCTATGGAAGAATGATATTTCATTGTATATATCTTTATCACATTCTCTTTATCCGCTCATCCATGGAAGAATATTTACGTTGTTTCCATATCTTGGATATTCTGATTAATGCTGCAATGGACATGAATGTACAACTTCTTGGGTGTGAAGTACTGATTTAATTTCTTCAGATATATAACCAGGAGGGGGATTGCTGGATCATATCATAAAAATTTAATTTTTAATTTTTTGAGGAGCTTCCATACTGTTTTCCATAATGGCTGTACTATTTGATATTCCCACCAGTGGTATATAAGGGTTCCCTTGTCTTCACATCCTTGCCAACATTTGTTATCTCTTTTCTATTTTTTTTAATTTTTTTAATGTTTATTTATTTCTGAGAAAGAGAGAGCACACCAGTGAGTGAGCAGGGGAGGGGCAGAGAAAGAGAGAGAGAGAGAGAGAGAGAGAGAGAGAGAATCTGAAGCAGGCTCCAGGCTCTAGCTGTCAGCACAGAGCCTGATGTGGGGCTCAAACTCACAAACTGTGAGATCATGACCTAAGCCGAGGTTAGATGCCCAACTGACTGTGCCACCCAGGCGCCCCTATCTCCTTTCTTTTTTACCATAACCATCCTAACAGGTATGAGGTGACATCTCATCATGGTTTTTCATTTGCATTTCCCTGATGATTAGTGATGTTAAGTACCTTTTCATACCCCTATTGGACATTTGTACATCTCTTTGAGAAATACCTATTCAAATTCATTGCCCGTTTTTAATTTATGTTTTTTTTTCACTATTGAGTTATATGAGTTCTTCATAATTTTGAATATTGGCCCTTTATCAGATGTATGGTTTGTGAATATCTTCCCCCATGCTGTAAGCTGTCTTTTCAATCGATTGATTATTTTACTGTGCACCAAACTTTTAATGTAGTCCTGCTTGTTTATTTTAGATTTTTGTTGCCTGTTCTTTTGATATCTCATCCAAGAAATCATTACGAAAGCCAATATCAAGGTTCTTTTCCCTTAGTTTTCTTCTATAAGTTCTATGGTAAGGTCTTATGTTTAAGTCTTCGATCCATTTCAAGTTAATTTTTTGTGAATAATGTAAGATAGGGTCTGTTTTCATGCATTTGCAATATGGATATTCAGTTGTATCAACATCATTTATTAAAGAGACTATACTTTCCCCCATTGTGAGTTCTTGGCACCCTTGTCAAAAATTAGTTGGCCATTTTCACATGGGTTTATGTCTGGGCTCTCTATTGTATTCAACTGATCTATGTGCCTGATTTCATACCAGTACCATGCTGGTTTTATTAATATAGATTTATAATAAAGCTTGAAATATGGTAGTGTGATGCTCTCAGCTTTATTCTTTTTCAGGGTTGCTTTGGTCTTGGGGGGGGTCTTTGGTGATTATATATAAATTTTAGAAAAATTGTTTCTATTTATATGGAAAATGTCATTGGAATATTAATTGGAATTGATTTGAATCTGTAGATCACTTTGGGTAGTATGAATATTTTCATAATATTAATTCTTCAGGTACAAGAACATGGGATATCGTGCAACATGTTTGTGTCTTGCTCATTCTCTTTCACCACTGTCTTACAGTTTTTAGTGTATAGGTCTTTCATCTCCTTGTCAATGTTATTCCTAAGTATTTTTAATGCTATGATAAATGACATTTCTTTCTTAATTTCTCTTTCAGATAATTCATTTCATTGTTGCTGTATAAAAATACCACTCTTCTATATATTGATTTTGTATTCTATAACATTACCAAAGTCATTTATGAGTTCTAACAGTTTCTTGGTGGAGTCTTTAGGGATTTTCTATATGTAAGATCATATAATTTGCAAACAGATAATTTTACTTCTTGCTTTCCAAAACGGATGCCTTTGATTTCTTTTTCTTACAAATTGGTATGGTTATAACTTCCATCACTATGTTCAATAGAAATGGTGAGAGTGGGCATCTGCATCTTATTCTTGATCTTAGAAGAAAGGCTTTTAACTTTTCACCATTGGGTATGACATTAGCTGTGAGCTTGTCATATATAGCTTTTATTACACTGAGGAACATTCCTTCTATACTCAACTCCTTGAGTGCTTTTTATCATGAAAGAATGTTGCATTTTGCCAAGTGATTTTTTTAAATCTACTGAGATGATCACATGATTTTTTTCATTCTATTAATGTGGTGTATCACATTGTTGATTAATCTTTGCATCTTAGGCAGAAAAACCCACTGGATCATAAGGAATGATCCTTTTACTGTGCTGTTGAATGTGTTTTGCTAATATTTTCTTGAGAAACTTTACATCTATATCTATCAGGGATTCAGGTCTGTATATTTCTTTGCTTGCAGTGTTTTTGTCTATCTCTGATGTCCAGGTAATGCTGGCCTCCTAAAATGAACTTGGAAGTGTTAACTACTTTTCAATTTTTAAAATGATTTTAAAGTGGATTTGGTTAATTTTTCTTTAAATGTGTAATAGTGAAGCCCTCTGTTCCAACATTTTTCTTAGTTTCAGGCTTTATGATTACTTCAGTCTTATTCGTTGTTGATTCATTCAGATTTTTTTTTATGATTCATTCTAGGTAGTTCCTTATTCGTAGTGTGTCTCTATTTCTACTTTCTGATCAGTTGGTATTTGGTTTATATATTTAGTTGCTCTTATGTTAGGTGCATAAATATTTGAAAATGTTATATCATCTTGATGAAATGACCCCTTTTTATTATATAATGACCTTCTTTGTCTCTTGTCACATTCTTTGGCTTAGGCCTATTTTGTTTAATGTAAATATAGCCACTTCTTCTCTGTTTTGGTTCATATTTATATGGAATATCTTTTTCCATTGCTTCTCTTTCAAGCCATCTGTTTTCTGAAAGCTGAAACAAATCTTTCATAGGAAGCATATACTGGGGTTTTGTTTGTTAGTTTTTACCATTCAGCCATGCATTGAGGAGTAGAACAAGTAAGACAAATAACAGGGAACACATTACAAAACACAAATTATAAAAAAGATAGTAACAGACTTCTATGAACAGTTATACACCAACAAATTGGAAAACCCAGAAGAAATGGATAAATTCCTATAAACATACAACTTTCCAAGAATGAATCATGAAGAAATAGAAAATATGATGAGATGAATTACTAGTAAGGAGATGAATTAGCAATCAAAAAACTGCCAAAAAAAGAAAAGTCCAATACCATATGGCTTCACTGGCAAGTTCTACCAAATATTTTGAAAAGAACTTATAGTAATCCTTTTCAAACTCTTTTAAAAAAATGAAGAGAAAGGAATACTTACAAACTCATTTTTACAATGCCAACATTACTCTGATACAAAAACCAGAAAAGGACACCACAAGAAAAGAACATTACATGCCAACATCTCTGATGAACCTAGGTGTGGAAATATTCAAAAATATGTTCACCAAAGTCAACATTACATTAAAAGGTCATACACCATCACCAAGGGGGATTTAGTCCTAGGATGTTTAACATATGCAAATCAATAAATGTGATATACATTAACAAAATGAAAGATAAAAACCATATGATCCTATCAGTAGATGCATAAAAACATCTGACAAAATTCAATGTCCTTTCATGGTAAAAACTTGCCAACAAAATGACCATACAGGGAATATATACCAACATAATAAAAACTATAAATGACAAGTCCAATGCTAACAGCATATTTGCCAAAGAGAGCTCAAAGATTTTCCTCTAAGATCAAGAACAAGAAAAGGATGCACATATTTTCTACTTTTATTCAACTTAGTATTGGAAATTATTGCCATAGCAATTAGGCAAGAAAAAATAAATAAGAGGCATATACATTGGAAAAGAAGAAAAATTGTTACTGTTTGAAGATGATATGATCTTATGTACAGAAAATCCTAGGGGCACCTGGGTGGCTCAGTCGGTTAAGCAGCCAACTTCAGCTCAGGTCATGATCTCACCAGTGGTGAATTCGAACTCCATGTTAGGCACTGTGCTGACAGATTAGAGCGTGGATCCTGCTTCAGATTCTGTGTCTCCCTCTCTCTCTGCCTCTCTCCTGCTCATGCTCTGTCTCCCTCTGTCTCTCAAAACTGAATAAATGTTAAAAAAATTTTAAATAAAAGAAAACCCTAAAGACTCCAACAACAAACTGTTAGAACTAATATAAAAATTCAGTAAAATTTGAGGATACAAACTCAATATACAAAAATCCCAGCATTTCTATGCAATAAAATGAACTATCTGAAGAAGTATAAATAGCACTGCCATTTCCAGTAGCATCAAAAAGAATAAAATACTTAAGAATAAATTTAACAAAGGAGGGCAAAATCTGTACACTGAAACTACTAAACTTTGATGAAAGAAATTGAAGAACACAAAACATTATTAAAATATTCAATGATTGTTTATTGAGAAAAATCAATATTTTTAAAATGTCTATTGTGCCCAAAGTGACCCTCAGTCAATGCATCCCTATCAAAATTCCAATGGTGTTTTTCACAGAAATATAAATAACAATCCTAGTATTTGTATGGAACCACAAAAGAGCTAGACTATCCATAGAAATCTTGAGAAAGAGCTGGAGACATCACACTTCTTGAATCAAACTACAGACTACACTAGTCCAAACAGTATTATATTGGTATTGAAGTGACACACTGATGAATGGAACAGAACAGAGAGCCAAGAAATAAACCCATGCAATATTATCAATTAATTTTTAACAAAGTAGCCAAGAATATACAATGTACATACAAAGGACAGTCTTCAATAAGTGATGTTTATTAAATATTAAATAACCACAAATTTAAGCATGAAGCCAGGCCCCTATCTTACACCATAAACATTGAATTCAAAATAGATTAAAGGTTTGGATATCAATAACTCAAACTGCAAAACTCAGGAGAAAATGTAGGAGGTTATCTACTTGACATTGGATTTACTTATATTTTGTTTTTGATTTTACACCAGAAGTCAAAATTATAAAAAATAAACAAGTGGGACTGCCCCAAACAAAAAGCTTCTGCACAGTTAAGAAAGTCCACAAAATGAAAAGGCAACAGCATGGGTGAAAGTATTTCCACACACCACTTATCACAGAAGATATTAATATCCAAATATAAAAAAAGTCATGCAATTCAACAACAAAATAATAAATAATACAATTTTTAAAAGGTAAAATAACAGAAATAAACATTTTTCAAAAAAAGACATACAAATAACAAACAGGTACAAGAAAAGGTACTCAACATCATCAGAGAAATACAAATCAAATCACAATGAAATATCACCTTGAGAATGCATATTATCAAAAGGATAAGGATATAAGTGTTGGCAAAAATGTGGAAAAACAGAACACTTTTACACCACTGGTAGGAATATAAACTGTTATATCCATTATGGAGAATAGTATGCAAGTTTCCTCAAAAAATTAAAAATAGAACTACCATGTGGCCTAGCATTCCTACTTCTGGGCATATATCCAAAGGAATAGAAATTAGTATCTCAAAAAGACATTTTCACACCCATATTCACTCCAGCATAGTCACAATAGCCAAAATATGGAAACAATCTCAAGTGTCTATCAGTGGATAAAGCAGATGTATTCAGTCATTGGAAAGAAGGATATCTTGTCACTTGTGACAACTTGGATTATTTGGAGTCATAAGTGAAATAAGCCAGACAGATAAATACTGTATGGTTTCACTTACATGTAGACCTTTTAAAAAAAGTCAAACTCATAGGGGTGCCTGGGTGGCTCAGTTGGTTGAGCGTCTGACTTCGATTCAAGTAATGATCTCATAGTTGACGAGTTCAAGCCCCATGTTGGGCTCTGTCCTGACCACTCAGAGCCTAGAGCTTGTATCAGATTCTGTGTCTCCCTCTCTCTCTGCCCCTTCCTGCCCATGCTCTGTCTGTCTCTGTCTCAAAAATTTAAAAAAAAAAGTCAAACTCATAGAAACAGAGAAGGGAATAGAAGAAAAGATAATGTAGTTACCAGAGGGTGAGGGTGAAACACTTGGGTATCTCAGGTGTGTGGGACACTGCCAAAGAGAATAAGTTCTCTCTCACAGCATCCACAGTACTGAAGAAGGAGCTTCATGAAGAGAAGGAAGAGATCACAAGAGTGGCAGAAAGAATTCTCAGAGCACATAAAAGAGATTCAATCCCCACTGGTTCATCATAAATTCCACCTGATAATCCACACATGAGCTTCTGGAAAGCCTCAACTGTGGCCCATGAGCACTGCTGGTGACCTGTGTACCTCACCAATACCTTCTCCCACTCTATAGCTGGATTCCCTATGTATGAACCCAAAGGCAGCCATGAAAGCAAGCTTTAGTGGTTGTATAGGATACAATGGCAAAAAGCAGACTAGGGTCTGTAGGTCAGAAAGAAAACACAAAATTGGGGGTGACGCCACCATTGAAAAAACAAGAGAAAGTTGTTGGCCTGCTGTGCTGTAGGGGTGAAAGACATACAAGCTTAAGAATTATGCCACAAGAGGGAGCAAGAAGCATGAAGCATGTGTACCCATTCAAGGTCTGAGAAAGCCTCAAATCTCTAGCAGGGCTGACAAAAGTTATTTGTCCACTGAAAGTAGTTAGTAAAATTGGATGAAGGGGCAGCTACTTCTTATGCAAGTACAGCAATGCAAAACTCCAAGGGACATGAAAATTCAAGGAAACAAGACAGTACCGAAGTATCACAATAATCATCCCTTAACTGAACCTAAAGACTTCAAGATCTATAATCTATCTGATAAAGAAATCAAAATAGTTGTTTTAAGGAAAATCAATGACTTAAAAGAAGACACAAAAGACAATTAACAAAATCATGAAACAATACTCAAATGACAAATGTAACAAGAGATAGAAATTTAAAAAAATTCTGAAGCTGAAAAATTCAATGAATGAAATGAGACATGCTGTAGAGAGCATCAAGATCAGAATAGACCAAACACACAAACAAAAAAAATCCATGTATTAAAAGACAGGAACTTTGAAATTAACCAGTCAGAGAGCAATAGCAACAACAAAAAGAATGAAATGGAGTGAAAAAAATCTAATGATCTAGAAGACTCCATCAAAAGAACCAATAGGCAAACTGTGGATCCAGAGGATTAAAAAGGGCATAGGAAGCAGAAAGTTTATTTAAAGAAACAATGGTGGAGGACCTCCCTAATCTGAGTGGAAATGTGGACATCCAAGTTCATGAAAATCACAGGACAACAAACAAAATAACTTAAAGAGATTCTCTCTGACAAAAATTATAATAAAAGTGTCAAAAATCAAAGAAGAAGAATATTAAAAGCAGCAAGAGAAAAGAAGATTGTGACCTACAAGGGTACTCCCATGAGGCTATCAGTTAAATTTCTCTTGGAAACAGGCCAGGAGAGAGTGAAATAAATTCAAAGTGCTAAAAGAAAAAGAAAAAAGCAAACCAAGAATACTCTATTTGGTAAATATCCTTCAGAAATGAAGGATAAATACTTTCCCAGACAAAAAATAGCTGAGAGAATTCATTACCTCTAGACCTGCCTTTCAGGAAATGCTGAAATGAGTTCCTCAAGCTGATAAAAAACATTTTAATCAGTAACATGAAAACATACGAACATATGGAACATAGTTGAATGACTATGTTGTACACCTGCAATTAAAATTACACTGTATGTTAACTGGAATTCATATAAAAACTTAAAAAATAAATATAAGTGACTAAAGTAAATATATATATTATCAAATTCAGAATACTCTAATACTGTAATATGTAATGTAATATTTAATTATAGTAAAAAGGTTAAAAGATAAAAGAAAAATAACTATAGCTACTATAAGTTGCTAAAGAGTACACAATACAAAAAGAGTAAATTGTGACATTAAAAATATAAAAGGAGGGGCACGTGGGTGGCTTAGTCGGTTAAGCGTCTGACTTCGGCTCAGGTCATGATCTCACGGTCCGTGGGTTCGAGCCCCGCATCGGGCTCTGTGCTGACAGCTCAGAGCCTGGAGCCCGTTTCAGATTCTGTCTCCCTCTCTCTGACCCTCCCCTGTTCATGCTCTGTCTCTCTATCTCAAAAATAAATAAATGTTAAAAAATTTAAAAATAAATAAATAAAAATATAAAAGGAGGCAAAAGGGTAGTCTTTGTATGCAATTAAAGTTGTTATCAGCCTAAAATAGACTGTTATACCTATAAGATATTTTATGTAAGCTTCCTGGTGTTCTAATACAAAAACCAATGGTATATTCACAAAAACTGAAGAGAAGGGAATCAAAGCATGCCTCTACAGATATAACAAATTCACAAAGTAAATCAAAGAAAAGAAAAAAGGAAAGACAAAACAACCAGAAAAAATTATAATGAAATTACTAAGTCCTTACTTATGAATAATTACTCTAAGTGTTAATAAATTAAATTATCCAATCAAAAGGCAAGGAGTTGCTGGAGAAATAATAAAACAAGACCCAACACTGCTGCCTAGAAGAGAATCACTTCATCTTTAAAAACATACATAGGATCTAAGGGAAAAGATGGAAAAAATATTCCATCAGGTGGAAACTATAAGAGAGCATGGGTAGCTACACTCACAACAGAAAAAAAAAATAGACTTTATGCCATAATGGTAACAAGAGACAAAGAGGCCATTATATAAAGATTCAGGGGACAATTCAGCAAGAATATAAAACAATCATAAATATATACACACACAAAATCAGAGCATTTAATATATTAAGCAAATACTAAGTACTAAGGGAAGAAATTGACAACATAATGATAGGGGACTACAATACTTTCAACAATGGAGAAATCATCCAGATAGAAAATCATTTAAGAAATGTTGAAATTCAATTGTATTTTGAAACAAATGGATCTAATAGACATATATAAAACATTTCATCCAAAAGCAGAAAAATACACATTCTTCTCAAGCACACACAGAACATTCTGCAAGGTGGATCATATGATATGTCATACAAATAGTCTTAGCAGATTTAAGGAAATTGAAATCACACCATGTATCTTTTCCAACAACAATGGTGTGATACTAGAAATCAATAAGAGAAGGAAAATTGGAAAATTCATGTATAAGAGGAAATTCAATCACAGACTTCTCAAAAACCATGCATCAAAGAAGAAACCAAAAGGGAAAAATAACATCTTTAAACAAAGGAAAATATAAACACAACAAATCAAATTCTAAAGTAGTTCTAAAAAGAATGTTGATAGCAATAAATACCCATATTAAGACTTATATAAGAGATTAAAATTCCAGGGAAGTGGCAGAAAAGGAGGACCCCAAACTTACTTTATCCCATGGATACAACTAGGTAGCACTCACATCAGTACAAACTACCCAGAAAACTACCCAAAGACTGGCCAAACTCCACAGCTAAATGTTCAGAAGAAGCCACACTGAATGGGTAGGAAGGGTGAGGACAAGGTGGGAATCTAAACCCAGGGTGTCTGACTGCTGGAGTGAGGGAACTGTGGGTGTGGAAAGGGGTGAGAAAGAAACTATCCCACTGAGGAGACTACAAGGGGAAGAGGAATCCACATAACATTTGACTTTGAAAATCAGAGGGACTGAATGTCATGAACTACTACAACTAGTGAGACTTAAAAGCCTGGAATTTTAAAAATCATCAGGCTGAGCTCTGGGAGAGCCTGGAATGCAAGAGGAAGCTGAGTTCCCATCTTTAAATAGATAGTACAGCAAATAGCCCATGGAGATACAGCTTGGCATCAGTAGTTTGGAAGGTGCATGAGCTTACAGGAGAATTAGTTACTGATCTCAAAGTTTGCTGAGGGACTATCCAGGAACAAAGGAGCTGGCAGGTGTCAGTTCCCCCATCTCCCACCCCCAGCATAAACACATAGCTACCGGTGGAAACCAGCACAATGGGCATTCAGTACCTAACTAGTTTACACCAAGCCCCACCCCCTCCAACCAGGCCTGCCTCAATCCTGGGGCTGCAGATACCCTCTCCCAGAAAACCTACACAAATCGTGCCAACACTCCATTTCCTGACCTCCCACAGAGGATGCACACACCCTTTTAAAACTGCACACACCCCCTCCTGCATGCTTAGTGGAGCTACCCTCACTAGACCAGTCTCCACTGCAGCTATGCACATCCCCTATAGAGAAGGACACAGGAACACAGCTTGTAGCACTGTAACTCATTTGTGCACTCTTTGCAGAGCAGCCCTAGTTAGCCCCAGTCTCCACAGCAGCTTATATACCCTTTGGAGGAGGACTGGGGTGCCCACCTTACGGCACTGCTGTCCCACCCATGCCCATGTTGTGGAGTGGCCCCTGCTGGCCCAGTCTCTAACATGGCTGCATGTCCCTGTGGAAGGGAACCTGCACCATCTAGTTAAAAATATATGTTCTATTCACTACTTTCAATAACAAGACATAGCTGACTTTCCTAAGACACAGAAACAGACACAGAGAGGCAAAATGAGGAGAGAGAGAGAGGAATAGATCACAAATGAAAGAACAGGACAAAACCACAGCAAGAGATCTATGCAAAACAGATATAAGTCACATGCCTCATAGAAAATTTAAATAATGATCTTATAATCACTGAACTTGATAAAAGAGTGGAGGATATCAATGAGACCCCTAACACAGAGATGAAAAAGAACCAATCAGGGATGCAGAATACAATAAATGAAATTCAGAATACACTTGATGGAGTAAAAAGCAGACTGGAAGAAGCAGAAGAAGGAATGAATGAAATAGGAGACAAAGTAATGGAAAGTAATCAAGCTGAACAAATGAAAGAAAAAAGAATTATGCAAAGTAAAAATAGACTGAGGAAACTCAGTGACTACATCAAGCATAGTAACAGTGTTTTTCTATCAGTACTGCCTCCACCTTGTTCTTTACTTGTAGCTGGTGTTTCTGGTTTTTTGCTTTTGGAGTGTGTGTGTGTGTGTGTGTGTGTGTGTGTGTGTGTTGTCTGTTTGTTTTATTTCTCAGTGTGTTTGCATATCTTTGTTTCCTTTTTGTCTGTTTGTTTTTCTTTCCAGGGCTACTTCAAGGAACAAACCAAGCACACCTCATGGAGGGTCCAAAACATCACTACAAGATAAAATAACCAAAGTCACAACAACAGAGAGCAAGTAACACTCTCTAAAAATCACTTCCTGAAGGGCCAGGCCCTGGACAGTGTATGACCCCCCCTTCCCCCTTTATAGCATTGCTCGCAGATGCAGAGTACAGAACAAGCTTTTAAAAATCATAAGGGACATAAAACTAGCCAAAATCATGAAATGGAAGAATTCTCCTCAAAATAAATTGCAGGAAGAAGTGACAGCTAAAGAATTGATCAAAACAGATATAAGCAATATAACTGAACAAGAATTTAGAATACTAGACATAAGATTAATCTCTGGGCTTGAAAAATGCATAGAAGACAGCAGAGAATCTATTACTGCAGAGATCAAGGAACCAACAAATAGTCATGATGAATTAAAAAATGCTATAAATGAGGTGCAAAATAAAATGGAGGTGGCCACATTGCGGATTGAAGAGGCGGAGGGAGAATAGTTGAATTAGAAGATAAAATTATGAAAAAGAGGAAGCTAAGAGAAAGAGAGAGTAAAAAAAAATCCAGGATCAAGAGGGGAGAATTAGAGAACTAAGTGATGCAATCAAATGAAACAATATCCATATCATAGGAATTCCAGAAGAAGACAAAGAGGGGCTGAAGGTGTACTTGAACAAACCATAGCTGAGTACTTCCCCAATATGGGGAAGGAAACAGGCATTGAAATCCAAGAGGCACAGAGAACTCTCTTCAGACGTAACTTGAATCAATCTTCTGCACAACATATCATAGTGAAACTGGCAAAATACAAGGATAAAGAGGGGTGCCTGGGTGGCTCAGTTGGCTAAGTGTTCGACTTCAGCTCAGGTCAATCTCACAGTTTGTGAGTTCAAGCCCTACATCGAGCTCTGTTCTGAGAGCTCAGAGCCTGGATCCTGCTTCAGATTCTGTGTCTCCCTCTCTCTCTGCTCCTCCCCTACTCATGCTCTCTCTCTCTCAAAAATAAATAAACATCAAAAAAACAAGGATAGAGACAGAATTCTGAAAGTGGCTAGGGATAAACCAGACTTAACATACAAAGGTAGAAGCATAAGGGTTGTAGCAGACCTATCTACTGAAACTTGGCAGGTCAGAAAGGAATGGCAGGAAATCTTCAATGTGATGAACAGAAAAAATATGCAGCCAAGAATCCTTTATCCAGCAAGCCTGTCATTCAAAATAGAAGGAGAGATAAAGGCTTTTCAAAAAAAAACTGAATGAATTCACCAACACTAAACCAGCCCTACAAGAGATCCTAACGGGGATTCTGAGTGTAATGTTGCAAGGACCACAAAGTACCAGAGACATCACTACAGGCATGAAACCTACAGATAACACAATGATGCTAAACCCATATCTTTCAATAACACCGAATGAAAATGGACTAAATGCTCCAATCAAAAGACATAAGGTATCAGAATGGATAAAAAAAAAACAAGATCTGTCTATTTGCTGTCTAGAAGAGACTCATTTCAGACCTGAGGATACCTTCAGATTTAAAGTGAGGCGATGGAGAACTATCTATCATGCTACTAGAAATCAAAAGAGAGCTTGGACTAGCCATACTTATATCAGACAAACTAGACTTTAAATTAAAGGCTGTAGCAAGAGATGAATAAGGGCATTATATAATAATTACAGGGTCTATTCATCAGGAAGAGCTAACAATTATCAATGTCTATGGACCGAATATGAAAGCCCCCAAATATATAAAACAATTAATCGCAAACATAAGCAACCTTATTGATAAGAATGTGGTAATTGTAGGGGACTTTAATACTCCACTTACAACAATGGATAGATGATCTAGACAGAGAATCAGTAAAGAAACAATGGCCCTGAACAATACACTGGACCAGATGGACCTGACAGATATATTTAGAACTCTGCACCCCAAAGCAGCAGAATATACTTTCTTCTTGAGTGCACATGGAACATTCTTCAAGATAGATCACAGACTGGGTAGCAAAACAGCCCTCAATAAATATAAAAGAATTGAGATCATCCATGCACACTTTTAGACCACAATGCTATGAAACTTGAAATCAACCACAGGAAAAGTCTGGAAAACCTCCAACAGCATGGAGGTTAAAGGACATCTACTAAAGAACGAATTGGTCAACCAGGATTCTTTAATATACTGCATATTTTAAATTAAAAGAAAACACTAATAGATATGCAAAGAATAAAGAGAAAGGAATCTAAGTATATCACTAAAGTAAACCAACAAACCATGAAAGAGAGAAAGAGAAGAAAGGATCAGAGAAAAACTATATAAACAACCACAAAATAAGCAACAAAATGGCAATAAATACAAATCTATCAATAATGAGGTTGAATGTAAATGGACTAAATGTCCCAATCAAAGACCCCCAGTGACAGATGGATAAAAAATAAATAAAAAATAAAAATGAAAACAAGACCCATCTATACACTGCCTACAAGAGACTCATTTTAG
This sequence comes from Lynx rufus, assembly GCF_022079265.1. Lineage (NCBI taxonomy): Eukaryota > Metazoa > Chordata > Mammalia > Carnivora > Felidae > Lynx > Lynx rufus. Next base: position 29,484,716 of record NW_025814889.1, on the reverse strand, counting down.
ACCTAAAGATACTTGCAGATTGAAAGTGAAGGGATGGGTAAAAAATCTATCATGCAAAGGGATGTCAAAAGAAAGCTGGAGTTGCAATATTTGTATCAGACCAAATAGGATTTAAAACAAAGTCTGTAACAAGAGAGAAAGAAGGACACTATGTAATCATAAAGGGGACAATCTGACAAGAAGACATAACAATTGTAAATACTTATGTTTCCAACATGGAGGCACTAAAATATATAAAACAATAACAAATATAAAAGAACAAATCAATAATAATACAATAATAGTAGGGGATTTTAAGCCTCCACTTACATCAATGGACAGATGATATAAACATAAAATCAAAAGGAAACAATGGATTTAACAGATAGCAGCATTTTCTACAATAGCCAAACTATGGAAACAGCCCAAGTGTCCATTAACTGATGAGTAGATAAAGAAAATGAAGCATACATACAATGGAATATTACTTAGCCATAAAAAAGAATGAGATCTTGCTATTTGTGATGACATGGATGGAGCTAGTATTTTTAAAAAAATATTTATATTTGAGAGAGAGAGGGAGATGAGGAGGAGAGAGAGAGAAACAGACTGCAAGCAGGAGAGGGGCAGAGAGAGAGGGAGACACAGAATCTGAAGGAGGCTCCAGGCTCTGAAATGTCAGCACAGGGCCTGACATGGGGCTCAAACTCACAAGCCATGAAATCATGACCTGACCTGAAGTCAGACACTTAACCAACTGAGTCACCCAGGTGCCCCAAGACAGTATTATGCTAAGCAACATAAGTCAGTCAGAAAAAGACAAATATCATGATTTCATTCGCATGTGGAATTTAAGAAAGAAAATAAGCAAGGGGGAAAAGAGCGAGAGGAAAACCAAGAAACAGATTTGTAACTACAAAGAACAAACTGATAGTAACCAGAAAGTGGGGGGTGGGCAGGTGAGTGAAATAGGGATTAAGGAGAGCACTTGCTGTGAGGAGCACTGGATGCTATATGGAAATGTTGAATCACTATATATATCACCTGAAACTAATACTACTGCATGTTAACTAATTGGAATTTAAATAAAAACTTTTTTAAAATCATAAGGAAAATGCACTTATGGCACTGTATTGTATTTCTTGAAAGAAAAATCTGCATATAAGTGGACCCATGTAGTTCAAACCTGTGTTGTTCAAGGGCCAACGGTTTAATAAATTAGAAAGATAGCAAATAAATGATCTAATTTTACACCTCAAAGAACTAGAAAAGAAGAACAAATTAAGCCCAAACAAAGCTGAAGTAAGGAAATAATAAAGACAAGAATGAAAAGAGATTAAATGGAGCCCAGAAAAATGATAGAAAAGATCAACAAGAGTAGGTTTTTTTTCCAAAAGATAAACAAAATTGACAAAGGTTTAGCAAGACTAAGAAAAAAAAGTGATAAATAAAACCAGAATGAAAGAGGAGAAATTACAACTGACAGGACAGAAATTCATAGGATCCTAAGAGGCTACTATGAACAAATATAAGCCAAGAAATTAGATAATCAGGACAAAATGAATAAGTTCCTAGAATTATACAACCTACCAGGACTGAAGCAGGAAGATACAGAAAGTCTGAAAGACCAATAATAAGTAAGGATATTACCATGTAATCAAAACCCTCTCAGCATAGAACTCCACAACAGGATTGTTTAACTGGTGAATTCTACAAAACATTCAAAGAAAAACTAACGCCAATCATTCTCACACTCTTCCCAAAATTTGAGGAGGAAGGAACACTTCCAAACTCATTGCATGAGTCCAGTATTACCTGATTCCAAATGCCAGATATGGACAATACAAGAAAAGAAAACTACAGGATCATACACTATAACCAAGTGCAATTTAACCTCGGGATACAGGGATATTTCATCATACATAAATCAATAATTGTGATATATCACAATTCATTTAATAGAATGAAAAATAAAAATCATATTATCACTTTAATAGATGTAGAAAAAGCATTTGGCAAAATATAACCTTCATGATAAAAACCCTCAACAGCTTAGGTGTATAAGGTATGTAAGTCAACAGAAGAAAGGCCATATATGACAAACACATAGCTAATATTATACTCAGTGAAGAAAAATGTAAAGCTTTTCCTCTAAGATCAGGCACAAGACAAGTGTACCCATTGCCACCACTCCTATTCAATACAGTACTAGAAGTTCTAGCTGGAACAATCAGGCAAGACAAAGAAATAACAGGTATCTAAATAGGAAAAAAAGAATTAAAAATTTTGTTATATGCAGATGATAAGATTTTGCACAGTTGATTCTTGAACAACATGGGTTTGAACTGCATGGGTCCACTTATATGCAGATTCTTTTCGAGAAATGCAGTACAGTACTGTAAATGTAGTTTATCTTTTATGATTTTAACATTTTTTCTCTAGCTCACTTTATTGTAAGAATACAGTACCTAATACATATAACATATAAAATATGTGTTAATTGTTACATATTATTGGTAAGGTTCTGGTCAACAGTAGGCTATTAATAGTTAAGTTTGGGGGAAGATAAAAGTTATACACATATTTTTGACTGCACAGGGGATTAGCACCCCACCTCTGCATTATTCAAGGGTCAACTGTCTATTGAAAATCCCCAAGACTAAAACCTGTGGAATATGAGCAATGGGTTTAGTAAAAGCTACAGGATGTAAAATCAATACACAGTTTCTCAAAAAGCTAAAATTAGAATTATCATATGATCCAGATATTACACTCCTACCAAAAATAATTGAAAACAGAGACTTAAACAGCTACTGTACACCATGTTCATTGAAGCATTATTCACAATAGCCAAAAGATGGAAGCAACCCAATGTTTATCAGCAGGTACATGGATAAACAAAAGGTGATATATCCATGCAATGAAATATTATTCAGCCATAAAAAAGGAATAAAGTTCTGATACATGCTACAATATGAAGTTTGAAAACATTATGCTAAGTGAAATAGGCCAGACACAAAAGGACAAATATTATATGATTCCACTTATATGAAATATAATAGGCATGTTCATACAGATAGAAAGTAAATTAGAGGCTACCTGGGGCTCAACAGAGGCAGGAATGGGAGTTATTGCTTAGTGAGTTTCTTTTTGTGGTGATGAAAAGTTGTGGAAATCGATGTAGCAATGGTTGCACAACATCACAAATGTCATTAATGCCACTGAATTGTACACTTAAAGATAATTAAAATGGCAAATTTTATGTTATGTGTATTTTACCACAATAAAAAAATTTAGCAGATTGATTAAACTCAGGCCAACTGCTGGTTAAAATTTGTAATAAAATTTTATTATTTTATTATTGAAAAAAGAAAACATCATGATCATGAGAATATTTATCTCAGATAACCTTGTAACATAGGTGAAACAGTAGAGATACTCTCATCTCAAAGCACAATAGAAGAGTAACTCTCCTGCCTGCCACATCACAACCATTTAATTTTGTTTTGAAAGTTCAAGCTAATCCAGTAAGATATGGGTCAATTATTAAAGTTATATATGTTGGTTAGGAATAACAAATTTATCATTGTTTTAAAATATATAAAATATATAAAACACCTAAAGAATCTGGCTAAAATATTAATTATTTATACCACAAATCATCTTTTTCTCTGCTATCCCTTGATGAATTTTTGACCTGATATTTTATGTTAAAAATTCATAATGCCAAATACTGTTATTTGGTTGAGGCAAAGCTATCACTTCTCTTTTACATAGATCTTAGTTGAAATAAACTCTTTGGATAATATGTTAACTCACCAAATTAATTTTTACAGATTGGTCAATTTATTTATGTATTATGTGATGACTCTCCAAGGAGTTATTTCTATATTTAATAATGTTCTATATTTAAAAATGTCCCTCCATTTATTTATAATTATATCATGGGAAACACAATAAAAAACTCACAAAACAGAAAATCTTTTTACCTTGAAATTCTCATTTCTTGGTAAGTTTGTTTTTCAGTCTTACTTTATAATTTCTCTTCTACAACAGCAACCTTAATAATAAAAGTTATAATAAGTGATTTCAAATTATATATCTTGGAATTCTGATTACCATCTTCCAGAGCAACAATTTTTACTCATATCTACAATGTTATTGCAGCAATGTTTTACTTTTATATCCTGAATGTAAACATAAAAACAGAAGAACATTAATGGATCTGAAAGGCATTTGAGAACATGTGTGTGGAGGGAACCCAAACTATATTGTGATTCTCCTCATAAATAATTCCAAATAAATCATGTTAATAATGATCATCATTCTAGTTTAGTTTTATATTTTAGTCTGATTCAATCTCTAGACTAACTCAACTGGCTTATGAAATTATTTTTAAGGCTACTCTAATAATTTCTATGATAAAAATATACTGTAAATAAATTCATATTGAATATATATAAATAACCCTTTTTATCATTTCTACCCAGGATTTTTGCTCTAAGATTTTCCTAATCAAATACTGTTTTAACAAAAGCAAGTCTAATAATGTTCTAGGGCTTGTTTAAGGTATATAAAATCATTTCAAAACAACTATGCTTTCACAATTACCTTATTGTATAAAAATATTTTTTCTAGATGAACCTGAAATGAAAATTTCCCTGTCTCAGTTAGGAATTGTATATCTTTTATCATTTTAACTCTAAGCCACAACTTTTTTATCGACACACCTTAGAATTTTTTGTTAAAATATTACTATGATTCTCAAATATTAAACATCCTAAATATAAAACAGATTGGGTTAAAAAGGCATACTTTTTATTCCCTTTAAATAAGAACATATTAATGAGTTTTAATTAACATTTACTTAAAATATTAAAGGAGTCTAGCAATTCAAAGTAAACAGCTGTCAAATCATTGTACCTTTCAAATCATCTTACCTTTGAGATGTCACTACCCATCGGCTTCCTTTTAGTCACAGGGGGTTAAATGAATGATTCTGTCACTGTTTCCTTCCCTTGAAGTGATGTACTGACAGACAGTAAATCTTCTATCTCTTTGATAGTAATCTTGTTAATGATTTATCATGGGTCTTTAATGGAGGTATATGGGATAGGTCTTTATCAGCTGAAACTTCATTTGAACTCCTTACAAAGTCTGACCCATCTTGAGAATTTAGGATCTGTGAAAGATCTGAAATAGCAGAGCTAGCTCTTTTCTTCTCTGAGCTTTAGAATTACAAAACATCTGGTATTAGATAATGTGAAGAACATTTTTTATTTGTAATTGAAGAATCATTTTCATAATCTATATGAATATTAAATAAGAAATCCTAATAATTAATTAATGGTAATGCAAATATGAAGTTGCTGCTAGATAGCTAGTTGAAGGTAATATATTTTCTGGGATTTAAAACAAAAGTTACACTTAAAATACTTAACATAAGAGCTATTCGAGGTCATAACAGGCCACAGAACAAAAAATATTTGGTCAAAGTTGAGCACAAGACATTTTGGAGGATGCCCTTAAGTACATTTATTTCAAAGTTGTTTTTCCACAATTTCATTTCAGAATGAAAATTAAAAAAAAATTTCTCTATAGCAGTTTTAATATTAAAAGATCACTGTCTTCCACAAGAGTCAATTTCCAAGCTCTGAGTTAGTTTTCTTCCAGGTAATAATCATTTATTCTTCACCATTTGGCAGGATCAGCTTATTAAGATTCCAGAACTAGGGTAACCATATGCCATCGTTTGCCTGTACAGTCTCAGTTTATGCCTGCCCTAGCTTTCCAAGTTAGATGATAATTTCAATGGTCAAACTACCTGTGTTCTATAGAATTTAACATAGCTTTTCTATCCCTACCAAATACAACAGAGTTTGATGGCTCTTCATTTTATACAGCTATTACTCCAGTTAATATGATTTGCCTAAGATGCATTGCAATGTCTAAAAATAATTTAAATTTTAGTCACACAGATGCAAAACTTTACAATGTTAATTATTGCTGCCCATCTTAATCTGTTCACTTAGGATGAATTTCAAACACCAGAGTTTGGATTATAAAAAAGACAGGTATGGAGGACAGTTCTGAGACCAAAATGGTAAGATAATTAATGATTAAAAAGAAATATAATAGGGGCGCCTGGGTGGCTCAGTCAGTTAAGCATCTGACTTCGGCTCAGGTCATGATCTCATGGTCCGTGAGTTCGAGCTCCGCATCGGGCTCTGCGATGACAGCTCAGAGCCTGGAGCCTGCTTTGGATTCTGTGTCTCCCTCTCTCTCTCTGACCCTCCCCCATTCATGCTGTCTCTCTCTGTCTCAAAAATAAACATTAAAAAAAAATTTTTAAAGAAATATAATCTGACAGATTTTTGTGTTCTTTTTTTAAATTTTTTTTTGTGAGTGTGTTATAAAATGAATTCCAATATTGAAGTAAAGAGAATAGGTGGCTGCCTGTCCTAAATTAAGGGTGATATCTCAAACTCAAACAGGATTTAATACTTTTATTAGGTATTGCATTTTAAATGACTGGTTAGAAAATAGTCTAACACTCTTCTGGAAACTATTTTTGAAGATATGTCCTATAGGACTGTTGTCATTAGGCCACTGAAGCATAACAATTGTTCAAGTACATGATATAAATTGATGTTTTACAGACATACTGAAGCTATACACAAATCACAACTCCTGTCACTAATATTACCACACAGCTATAAGCAGAAAGCAAAATATTTTTAAAGATTTTGAAATGTTTATTAGGGGATATCATTAGTCACTTGATTCTACACAGATAAATGATCCTATTATAACAATAGAGACAAAGTGTGGCAATCTCGAGAACAAGGCCTTATATACAATACAAAGAATATAATACAAAGTTTATTTATAACCATACTTCCACACACAAGCATTCCCCACTTATACTGGCTCCCAAAACCATAAAGAACTATTGAATAACACCATAATAATTCTACTGAGGGGAAACAAGAGTGAAAAATACTATTAAGGTATGTAAGCAGTACTGTGTTCAAGCTCACATCAGCCAAACAGATAGCTCTAAGAAATGGAGACAGGCATACCTTCAAGCCCTGATGTTTGTTTGGATTATAAAAGAAAAGAAGAGGAAAGGGAAGAAGAGGAGGAGGAGGAGGAGGAGAGGAAAAGAGGAGGAGGGGAAAAGAAGAGGAGAAGGAGGAAGAGGATAGTCTATGGAAGGCAGCCTATATTCACACAGAATATAATAATGATTTGCCCTATCCCTGTTCTTTGGTAAATTATCAAAAAAATATATGTATGTCTTGCTAAATTTGCATAATTTGTTGTCCACTTTTAATTAAGATTCTTTCTAGTTATTATCACTCCATTATAAAACACTACAATATAATAGTATATGTATGAGCATGTATTTCAACAGATATGATGCAAGCAGGTTGACAGTATTCTGCATTACAGTCTTCAACATTACTGAAGTAATATAAAGAATAAATCTCTTGGGGCACCTGGGTGGCTCAGTCAGTTGAACGTCTGACTCTTGATTTTGGCTTAGGTCACGATCTCACGATTCGTGAGATTGAGCCCCACATCCGGCTCTGCACTGACAGCAGGGAGCCTGCTTCAGATTCTGTCTCTCTCTCTTTGCCCCTTCCCTGCTTTCCCTCTCTCTTTCTCTCTCTCAAAATAAATAAACATTTAAAAAAAAGGAATAAATCTCCTCTTGCTTGCTAAAGCATCTGTTAATTCTGAAGATCTGAGCATTGCATCCTTTTCCTACCAAGCAAATAGATGTATAAAATCATAATCTGTTATGCATATCATCATAGACACCCTTTTAACACATTGTCATCCAGGCAAAATTAAAGATTTCCATTGAATTACTGCCCAAGTAAGATATTTTGTCTGTTTCTGTTCCAAGTCCTTTTTTTCAGCTTTCCTTATTGACTCCATCCATTTTCTAAACTGTCAACACAATCCCCAAGGCATTTCCCTCCTCCTTAGGAAAAAAAAAATTCTCTTGTAAGTATTGATATGTACACTGAACTTTTAATTATCAATGGAAATATAGAGGAGGATGCATTTGATATTTTTATCTGCAATAACAGAAGATGTGGAATGCATTCCTATATACAAGGAAAACAAAAGATCTAGGATTCAAAGTATGTAGTACAATCTTAAATGATTCTAAAAATTAACTTTATAGGAAAATTTCAATATAGCAAACATAAAATTAACATTCAAAAATTATCAAATTTTTATAAAAAATTATAATTATCATTGGTCAAATTCTTCATTGTAATTAGTTTCAGCTAGAAGGAACTAGAAAGGAACTCAAAAATTAGAAAAGATTCAGTAAAAACAAATAACTAAAAACCTGGAAAAATTAAATGTTAAAATACTAGAATTATTTCACCTGGAGAAAATAAGGCTGGTGGACTACTTAGAAATAGTTTGTAAATGTGTAAATATACCTTACACTGAAAATGTTGACTAGCTACAAATAACAGCTATTGTTAATACTGAAATAATTAAAAATAGGACTTAAACTATAAAATAAGGAAATTATATGAAACAAAAAAGGGAAACTATTCTAACACTAGAAAAAACAAATGGTTGGCTAATAAGGACGATAAACAATTTTCTTTTGCATGGCCCTGGTAGATATTTCCCTTTCCCTAGTTGGTAACTTGGCAGAGATTCTCAAAATCTTTCACTGATAACTATAATGTTGGACGGTGAGCTCCCTCCAGATGCTCTTTTATTGACATGTCTACTTTCCCTTCCTCAGGGAGTTTCATAGTTACAGAATCATCTATTTTTCTCTGCACCCCTCCCAACTTCTCTATAAATATATAAACTAAAATGTGAATAGGATCCTTTCCCTAGAGTACTCTTATCTGTCAAGTTATCTCTAGCCCAAACATTCCTTGTGAAAAATGAGTTTGGAATATTGCATGTATTCTGCTTCTACTCTGCTTGTAAAGTTTTTTTTTCCTGATAAATACTATTATATTGTAAAAACATACATTGTGTACTAAGTTGTATATGATTTATCTGGATATTATAGCTTTTGAAAACAGAAATAGTTTGATTGGGCCACCACTGAGGTGGGAAATAAACTCACTGGAAGCCTTATATCAAACTGTTGAGTTAGAATGGCCAATATCTCAGTGGCCATATTATATATAGTCACTAAAGACTCAGAGAGGAAAATTACTTTGCCAAACTAGAATGGCTAGAGCCCACATAGCCACAGAGATATGGCACACCATAACCTCGAAGTAGGTAGGACAGCCACATAGTCCATAGACCACTGAAGCCCAGAAATGGGGGAAGACTTCTTAGAAATCCTGGAGCCAATTTGCTATAAAAGAAAAATCTGGAGCAATAAACTTAGAAGTAGGTGGCTACAGCACCTTATTTACTAAGGTAAAATCAAAGAGGCTAGGTCAGCAAAGCCAATACTGAAAGTTAACAGGCCAATACTAAAGCCTGAAAGGGACTTACAAAAATTGGATGGATAAGCTACTTTGTTGTTGGCCTCTCTTGAAACTGAAGGGAGAAAAACTATCGGGCTGATACAAAATTTGGAATGAACAGTTAACACATATAGGACAAACTGAGATGGTGCCCTGACCTTTCTGGCTCTCCAGAGAGTGAGACTCAAGCATTCCTAAACTGGCTATATACTGAATCTTACATGTTGTGTAGAAAGGAATTAACATAGCAGGGCTGAGACTTTTATCCTTAAATAGGCCTATTTATAAGATTGGCTCATGGCTGGCATCTAGGAAGTTGCCGGGGTTCCCAGTACTGATAAGAGTGGTTCACTGTGCCAAAACTGTACAAAACAATGTGCTTTATCCTGAACACCTGCTTTCCTTCTGGGAGTATGTATTTCTAGTATATTGTAGGCACAGGGTATCTATATGGCAAGCTACCAGTAAAAAAACCCTGGGTACTGAGTCTCTAATGAGCTTACCTGGTAGACAACATTTCATGTGTCACAATTTGTTGCTGGAGTAATTAAGCATGTCCTATGTGACTCCACTAAGAAAGGACTTTTGGATGCTTATACCTGGTATCTTCCAAACTTTGCCCCATATACCTTTTATACATACATATTTGTATATATTTAAATATAATATTCAAATATTATACTTTATATATAAATATATTTATATGTTATATATAAATAATATATTAAAATATATATAGATAATTTATTGTCAAGTTAGCTAACATACAGTGTATACAGTGTGCTCTTGGCTTCGTGATTCATCACTTACATAAAACATCCAGTGCTCATCCCAACAAGTACCCTCCTCAATGCCCATCACCCACTTTCCCCACTCCCCTTCCCAACCCCATTCCCTTCCATCCTCAGTTTGTTGTCTGCATTTAAAAGCCCCATATACTTTTCGCCTTTGATGATTTTGCTTTGTATCCTTTTGCTATAATACCATGATAATGACTATCTGCTGAGCCATGTAAGTCCCCCTAGTAAATCACTGTACCTAGGGATGGTCTTGTAGACCCCCAACACAGTTGGTATTAGGAGTGGTATTCACTAGAATGGCCTGCAGATGCACTAAAATACGAAGAAAGCATTGCTTGGGAAAAGAAATTATGAAAGGTTGGGATGGAATATGATTAATTTTAGGTGGCTATGAAGTCATCTATGGTATGAAGTAGCAGCTGAGAGGTAAAAGTTTACCTGTAGAATTTGAAAATAATACATTCAACTCCAGGAGAATTGGCTTGCTGGACCCCCTGGCTACTTTTCTGGTGAAATTAAGGGAAAAGATGCAGCCTGGGTGAAGTCTTTGGTGTTTGTTGTCTCCACCAAGTGGGAGGATAAAGGGCCTAAACATGCCCAAAGGTGGGCTTTGGATATGCCAAGGGCTGTAAAAACCAGTTTGTAGTCACTTTTTCCTTCAGATGGAAGAGAAAAAGTTTAAATCAGCTCCTAGTGCTGAAGCAAAGCTTTAAAAAGACCAAAGGGGAAAAAAGTGGAGGTGGGGGATAGGGTTGGGGTGGGGGTGGGGGTCTAGTCTTTTCTTCAACCCAACCCTGTTAGTGCTGTAGCATTACGCCCTTCCCCTTGCATTCCAGCTTAGATCTCTAATGTTAGCCCTGTAAATGCTAAATGTATTGCTACTATACATTTGAAATGAGTAAAAAGGACAATATTTTTAAATGTTTATGTATTTATTTTTGAGAGAGCGAGAGAGAGTGGGGGAAGGGCAGAGAGAGAGATGGAGGGGGACAGAGAATCCCAAGCAGACTTCGTGCTGTCAGGGCAGAGCCTGATGGGGGGGTCGGGGTGGGGGTGGGGACTCAGACTCATGACCTGAGATCATGTGAGATCATGACCTGAGCTGAAATCAAGAGTCAGATGCTTAACCAAATGAGCCACCCAGATGCCCCCAAAAAGGAGAATATTTTAATGGCTTTGTATTTTGTAACTACTGCATTGGTATATGATAAAAATTGATGTGAAATGCTATATTTTTTAATTTCATAAATGCTAGAAGAATCATCCTGATGAGCGAAATCTGCAAAGAAAATGTACTAATGAAATTCTGTTGCCAAGGGTAGCTTGGAATTTAAATTCTTTAGATATTTAAAATAGGTTAATATTCCATAATTCATGATTTTTGCCAATTGAAAGCTCTGGAAAAGGAAAGGCAACAGGGGCAAGAGAGGCAATCCCTAAATGAAAATACACTTTTGGAGTTTTAAATGGAAGCTTCTGGTTGCCAATAGGGTCTTGTAAAATCAGACATTTGACTCTTAAAGCATGATAATTTTCTGACCTGATGTGCATATTTTTGAGTGAGTCAGTTTGGGTTGTAAGACTGACAAGGAAGGTTTGGTAATGCCTTGATTGCCATTTGGACTTGTAATAGGGCTCTCCGTCTCTATAGCATCTCAGCTTTGCTACTAATAAAAATAAAAATTAATTAAAGAAAAAAAGCTAATTTGAAGATCCTGATTGCCTGGACCTGAAACCTGATAGATACTGTCTGCTATAGGCTGTTCCAGCCTCAGCATGGGTTGTTCTAAAGAATGAAAAGCAGACATGGGCTTAATCAGACTCTGGGAAACTTACAGATTTAGGACACCTGTCTTTTGAGTTCCTAAACTCTCAAAACATCATGTATGTAGACTGGACCGTCTGGATCACATACAAATATCCACAGAAAAGAGCTTGTTCTCTGATGAAACCATCTTAAATTCAGCTGCTTATCTACTCTGTGTACAGAGACTAACTGCCTCCCTCACTTTCCCTGCTGAAAGTTGCAAGTTGGGAGAGGTACATCTCAAAGGACTGTGGCCACTGCATGCTCTTAATAGATCAAACTGTCACCTCCCTCTATCAATGTTGATTATTGTGTTTGACTTGCTAGATTAGTTGCAGTTTGCAACAATGGACTGATACTCTGACTCCACTTCTCTCACCTGTCTCCTCACCTGTGGTATACACACCTTAGTAAGTTGGTTTGACTTTATTAAAACAGTTGTTAACACCGAGGGATTGATTGTTTTTTCTAGGCTGCTCACTGGATAAGTGATCAGAACATCAGAGATGGGAGGTTATGGCAAATCCATTTTGAAATTTTTGAAAATTCAGAATTTGCCCTAATTTCCAAACATGTTGTATCTTTCTGGTTAGCACACATAAAAATGCTTTTCTGAAAAAATGCTTTTGTCCTTCTTGAATACAACTCTCCTTATCAAAAAATATGGATGAAAGTAGAACATGATTTGGGAAAAAATGTGAAGTTTTGATTACTAAATGAAAACACTGATTTTTGTAACACCTGACAAAAAACAAAACCCCAGCACCTTAGGAGGCACTAGAGAGGGGGAGGATACTAATAACCTTTGTTTTTCAGAACTATTCCAGAATTTTTCCCCTCTTTCTGAAGGAAAATGCCCTGTGCTACCTTTCCACGGTGCTGAGAGCACTCTGAATTCAAACTGACTGCTGAGACCTAAGATCACACTTGACAGTGCTGATTATGAGATAGCAGGGGGTGGCCCAAATTCTGCACTTCCCATGCAGAACAGCTTCAAGTGTCATCTACACCTTCTAGGTAGATTAACTGGTGTCATTCACAAGAAAGAGTGTTTGGAACTGACTGTTTTTGAGCAGTCCTTTTAAAACAGAAGGACTCAACTAAATCAATCCTAAGGTGGGAGGCCACCTGGGGGCCCTGTTCACCTCTACTGCCTAAACTAATGTAAGTGCATTTGGGGTGCTCTAGCAATTATCAAGCCTTTGTTTCCAGAGGTACCATGTGTCTGGGATTTTATATTTCTTGTATGTGACAAGAATGTATGTATGTGACAAGAATGTATGTGACAGTGCCCTGACTGTCATGATAAAGTCTCAGTCCTAGAAAGCCTTCTTTCTTTCTGTCAGCTTCAACTTACTGGCCAGAGTTGGACAGTTCCTGAATTAGTGCTATAGGTAAGGTGAAGAAAAGATCAATATAGAAAATGCCACTTGGGGGGTGCCTGGGTGGCTCCGTCAGTTGGGCGACCGACTTCGGCTTAGGTCATGATCTCACACTCCGTGAGTTCAAGCCCCGAGTCAGGCTCTGTGCTGACAGCTTAGAGCCTGGAGCCTGTTTCAGATTCTGTGTCTCCCTCTCTCTCTGACCCTCCCCCGTTCATGCTCTCTCTATGTCTCAAAAATAAATAAACGTAAGAAAAAAAGTAAAAAAAAAAAAAAAAAAGAAAATGCCACTTGGCATTCTAAGACGGGATTTGTTTTACTAACAGAGGCCAGGACTCCTAAAGGTTATAACTGAGACTAATAATACAGGTTAGTCTCACCCTAGAGGATGGGAACTCACTGATAACAATTTTACTGTAAAAATGTGTTGGCCACAGGGGTGTACTGCGCAAAAAAAAGAGTGAGCCCAGCAGGATTAAGACTACTTAGAATTACCTGATTTCAAGGTTGAGTCTTGGCCAGCATTTAGGAACTTGGATTTGGTGAGGGTTCCTACAATTCCAAGAACTGATAAGAGTGGCTCACTGTGTCAGACCTGTTTGTACAAATATTGTGATTCATGAGAATACCTGCTTTCCCTCTGATAGCCTGGAATTTTAGTAACTGGCAGGTGGAGGGTGCTACAATAAAAACCCTGGGCACCGAGTCTCTAATGAGCTTGACATTTCATATGTATTGTCATAATTCATTGCTAAAAGAATTAGGAGCATCCTGTGTGACTCTGCTGGAAGAGGCCTCTTGGAAGTTTGCACCTGCTTTATTCCAGATTTTCTCTCATGAAACTTTTTCCTTTACTGATTTTGCTTTGCAACCTTTTGCTATAACAAATTATAGCCATGATAATGACTCTAGATTGAGTCCTATGAGTTCTGCCCCTGATGGGAATGGTCTTAGGAACCCCTGACACACAGGGCTACTATTTTTGTACTGTATATTACAAAAAATTTTGCTGCTTCTCTTAGATTATATAACTGACATGGAAGTTCTGAAATACTAAACACAGAATAGATACACAGCCATGCTGTTTGGATAACTACCCTATTGGTCAAGTACCTGAACTTGGGATGAATTGTGCAAACCTACCATTCAATAATATTCCATATAAAAAAAAGTAAGCATAAATTACTCTCAAAACAAAATTTGATGCATGCAGGGATGCTATGGAATGCGAGTATGTCTGGTTAAAAAAACATTGGGCACCATAGTTGACTACTGAAGCTTCAACAACGAAAAAAACAACTGTACCTCCTACTCAAGTCTTTGTCATTACACCAGCTACTGAATACATTGCCACCACTACAGATACATGTTGTAGCAAAACATGCAACATACCTTTACTATTCCTTTTTGGGAATATTTGAATTCCTGACATACATTTTTAATAGGTGGAATAAAACTAGCACAATGCTAACTGGTAGCAATTTCAAGACATTCTATTACATAGAGGACAGTGGCCCAACACTAAAGAAGTACTGCTTGTTTTCTAGGCATATCTGATTAAAGATAATTTTAAATGAAAACACAATCCAGGTCCTGTCATTCAAATGAATTTTGGGGAGGGGATCAGTATTTGGACAGTACCAAGAAGACAAATTTATTGGCCCTGAAGCCCCCAGCCACAAAGGACTTTCTTCTTTAGGTACTGATTACATCACATTCTACACATAGTAACTCTTCAAAGTATCTGTATCACAGTAACTAATTTTAAATGGAAGCTCCCACATTAAGAAGTTATGGAAGAGTTTCAGGCATCACAAAAACAAGTTTTAACTTTATATCTGCCATATTCTTCAGACTCATGGGATTACAGATACATGACATGTAAGCTAACTTTTACTGACTGGAGCTTTTGGCAACAATACTTCAAATTATTTGCCAGCTCCTGGGTCTCTGAACTCAATTACTTCTTCCCACTGCTAAATATCACATGCCTTTGGCCTATTACTGGGCCTTAATGTGGCACATTTTCTCACTTTTCAACCAAACATTCCTATTCCATGATGGATCTTCTCTAAAATCTCATAAGGTGGTACAAGTCTGGGAAAATTCTATTAAAGAGGCAACTGACTTAGCACATTCAATCAAGGGCCAATCCTAGTCCTTAAGACCTTGGCGAAATTAACAAAATATGTCCACACACTCACTAGACACGGAGATACTCCCCTGCTGTTTTAACCAAATCACTGACTTAGACCTCTGCTTACAAGACTTGCCACCAGACAAGAAAATGATTCACTGATCCAACAGCCTCTCTCAAAGATCCTAAAATCTAATGAAGTGCTGCATTTGTCCACCACAATAATGGTAAGTTGTTAAAATCCCATGGAATTGTACATTCTTCAAAACTAGGTGAATTTCAGGCATCGTTCATAGCCACAGAGTACACTCTTAGATTGAATTATACTTTCATTGCTAATGGCCTAGTTGCATGGGTCAGGTCATTAGGCCACCCAGGACAAAACTATTAAATACACATACTTTCCCTACATTTTCCCTGAGACATTCCCTACACAAGGAAATAGGTAGAACAACTTAAGTAACAAACCCAATCCTTATTTTTTATGTGTACATTGCCCACGAGAAGGAACTAAATCTAAAGGAAAATATCTGAAATGAAAAAGCCAATCGGGGCGCCTGGGTGGCGCAGTCGGTTAAGCGTCCGACTTCAGCCAGGTCACGATCTCGCGCTCCGTGAGTTCGAGCCCCGCGTCGGGCTCTGGGCTGATGGCTCAGAGCCTGGAGCCTGTTTCCGATTCTGTGTCTCCCTCTCTCTCTGTCCCTCCCCCGTTCATGCTCTGTCTCTCTCTGTCCCAAAAATAAATAAACGTTGAAAAAAAAAAATTAAAAAAAAAAAAAAAAGAAAAAGCCAATCAAGAATGTATGACCATCATGTGTACTATGACACTTAGGGCCATCTTCAAATCTATACTGCCATGAAAGAATAAGATGTTTAACAGGGAATTTATCTAGAAGACAGAGAAGCCACTGTTGCCCATCAACCCCATTCTATTTGCCATCTAAGTCACTTTCTTTAAAAACAACCTCTGTAGCACTTGTCAATCCAGCTTCCCCTTGTTGTTTACAAGTTACAGGCTGCTATACCCTGTAAGGGCCTCTCTGCAATGGTTGAACTCCACTGCACTTTGGAAATAAAGAGTGAAAGAAAATATTGTTTCAAGATAAATAATATATTCCCCTTCTTTTTTTCACTCCCTGCTATGATCTCAGTGGAATGGACAAAGCACACTGCTCATTTAAAAGATGGACATTTTGTTTGCATCATATTCTTCTGCAAGCATCCTCTTTTAACCCTGCAGGTGACTTCTGAGGGAAAATAGTAACTTTGGGGTCCCTGCTGAATTTATCATTGCATAACAATGACAACCTCATCTCTAGGAAGGAATAACAGATCTCAGTTTGTCAGGTGTGAACATACCTGACCTTGGGAAATGATTGGAGAGGGGATATCAAGGGAGATAATGAATAAATTTCTCTCTTACTGCAGATATTATATAGATATTCCAAAAGGGCCATTTTTGACCATTCAGGAAGTAAAGCTTATAATGACTCTGTGTGTTTGTGTGTGTGTGTGTGTATGTGTGTACACATGTGTGCATGTATGTGTTTATACATCCATGCTGGTTTTGCACCCAAACCTAACCCACCGTGGACCTTACTGGCATCTTTCTCCCAAGCAATACTGTGGAAATCATGTGTCAGCCAGTAAGAACCCAGTGTCAGCCAGACCTAATGAAAAGACGTATTAGTAAGACCCTAAGACCAAAAAGCGGACAGAGGAAAGACAAATCTTTGTTAGGGGATGGCCCTGGCGGCTCTCTCCATTCTCCTTTTTGGTTGTTTGGCAGAACTGGCTCACCAGGACTGGTGAATGGAAAAACAACTCTCACTGATAGCAGTTATGTTAATATACAAATGCTTACTCCTCCAGGAGTTACCTTTTTCTAACAAGACCATTGCCTTAAGCAGCCCTAAGCACTGTAACATGATTGACTAGATGTTCTCTATCCCCTCCCAAATCCTCTATAGTTTTGTAGTGTTATGTGAGGAGGAAATCCCTCTGAGGAGCACTTCCTATGGAGAATTCAATGTGCTTTTCCACGGAATAATGATAGTTTAGGAGATATTGTATCCCTCACTATTTCTTCATTTGTAAGATTTCCTCTATAAAATCTACCTTACACCTACAATTGGGGCCACTAGTAATATGTTTCTTGCACAACCATTAACTGAGGAAATTATAAAGTCTCCTTTAGAGTTTTTAAAAAGGTAAGTCTCTATTTTTAGTTTATTCTGGTAAAAATTGGAAAGGGGCAAAATATTTATTTCTTAATTAGATAATCTCTTTTCTTGATACATAATACCTTCCTTGATCACCCAATCTAAATTATCCTCCCCTGTGACTCTATCAGAAAGGGAGTTTTATTATCTTCATTTGTTATTCTTTAAAGTTATCTTGTTCATGTATTTCCACTTGTTTATTGCCTCTCTTTCCAACTATAATGTAAACATCACAAGAGAAGAGAGCTTATTTGTGTTATTTATCAGTAAAATCCAATGTTCAAAAGAGTACCTGACATATGAAGGTGACAAAAATATTTGTTGAATGATTAAGTTTAGTGAATAAATAAATGAGTAAATTTAATAGCTACCCATCTAATCTATGAAGGAAAAAATGGACACATATTAATACCCAGCTTCCCCTTGTGTTTTTGTGTTTAATAATAAATTTAATTAGTATTGGGGAAGAAAGTTGTAAAAAAACATTTAGAAAAAAGTTGGATGTGTAACTCTTAAAAATAAAACACCAAGAAATAGTTAACATTTTCATATCCAAAAAGTGTAAATTTCAATGCCATTAAACATTTAAGAAAAGCTAACACCTGGGCGCCTGGGTGGCGCAGTCGGTTAAGCGTCCGACTTCAGCCAGGTCACGATCTCGCGCTCCGTGAGTTCGAGCCCCGCGTCAGGCTCTGGGCTGATGGCTCAGAGCCTGGAGTCTGTTTCCGATTCTGTGTCTCCCTCTCTCTCTGCCCCTCCCCCGTTCATGCTCTGTCTCTCTCTGTCCCAAAAATAAATAAACGTTGAAAAAAAATTAAAAAAAAAAAAGAAAAGCTAACACCACATATGATATGAAACATAATTACTAACATCTATTGTGTTGATTAAATATTTGCCATTAACTCATTCCCTAAACCAAAATAAACACTCAATGCTGTAAAGCACAAAAAAAAAATGTACTTTATTGTAATCAATACCATATGTCTGTTCAGGTGGGATCTCCTTGCTTCGCTCCCATCCACTCTCTGAAGGTTTGGGAGACTTTTCCAAAGAATTTCAGAAATTCTATTAGGATCTAAGAAGTAACCCAAAATGAAGTTTGATGAATAATATTATGTCATGGGCTTAACAGTTTGAATTTTTATTATATTTAGCAATATTCAACCTACAGCTGTTAAGGGAAATACTACAAAACCTATCAAGCTAAAGCAACCTATTTCATGTCCTATCTCCCATTTTCTACTCAGTTTAAACTTAAAAAAAAAATTACTGGTCTTTCCCTGGCACACTGTATAGATTCTAAACACCCTTGTCTTTGCTTCAACTGTTCAGTCCACGCATAACACCTTTTCTTCATATTTCCCTGTTAAAATCTAACCCAGCTAACTTTCTTAAATTAAATGCTGTTACTCTCAATACAGCCAGAAACAACTTTTCCTTCTTTTTGGTGCATCTCTTGGTAACTTTTTATTGAAGGCATCTTCTGCATTATAATGTACTTATTTATGTACATGTCTTGTCTGTCTTACTAGAATATTAATGCATTGAGGGCAAAGATGATACAGTTGTCATCTTTGTATTATATATATACATAATACCTAGCTCAGTGCTTTGCACAGCATGGACACTCAGTCCACATTTTCCTGTTTGAACTAAATTTAATGGAAATAATCTTCCTCCTGAAGTTAGGGAATACTGTATGAATTAACATTAATAGGGGAAAAAGCCATTTAAGAGGAATTTTTTGATATTCATTCTATGACCTTTTTCTGTTCTTAATGTCCTATATTCCCTATCATCCTCAGTCCACTATTCCCCATACAACCCTTCTTTCATTCTTCCACTTCATATTACTCTTAATTGTGACTTATTGGCCAATAAGTCTGCGCTGGCCAGAGTAGTAACTCAAAGTAACACTATCATAACCCTTCTTCAAGATTTTTCCAAAAGCTCATACACAGTATCTGAGACTGCCTTTACTATGCCTTCATAGAAAGTAGAAATTCTATTTAAAATAATTTCATTTAAGCCAATATTTCTACATTCTGAGATTCACCAAATGTATAGTCTATCAAATTCAGCAACAGCAACTAAACATTCAATATTAAAAAAAAACTTATATGAAAAGTTATCACTTCATGTTCTTCAGGGTGACAAATTATTAGCTTTCCAACATTTTCAAATCCTATACTTCACCATGTGTCCACAGAAAAACTACAGTAGTATGCCATACTCTATGATAATCTTAACATGAATATAAGAGTATCATGCTTCATTTGTTTCTATTCCTACAGTTCATAAGCTGGTTAAGTTCCAATTAAAGTTGAAGACAATTATTAATAATTTTTCTTATACCTTATCACATAGTCATAATACTGACCATATATAATCATAATGTGAAGTAATAAATGACAAGAACTCTACCCATAAGTTTATAAAGCAACAAATAAATGTCTAATCTTCTCCTGAGATATCAAAAAAACACTTTTAAAATTTAGTCACTTCAGACATTAAACTGGACCTTTTCAAAACTTCTGGCCATTAATCATTAAATTTATTACCTAATTCTTGCTAATTCATCTGGGTCTGTAATCTAGAAACATTAAAAATAGTAATGAAGCAGAGAAACGCACACTACTAGATAATACTTTCCTCTTTTCTGTATGGCAGCCAAGGTCAAAATTAATAATTCAAGTCAATGACTGAAAAGAAATATTGACATAGTTTATTCTCATTGAATAGCTACCTAACTTAATGACAGAATTTGCTGTTTCACTAATCTATGTGGTTCAGGATTTCTGTTTCTTGACTGGTTTGTGAATAGGTCTGTGAATCATAACATATTAATCAAACAGACTCACTCACTAGTGAAAACTGTAAGATTAATTGGATACATCAACCAACTCAATTATTTATGTGCATGCAAAAATGAATGATTAAGCAAAAATGAAATGCAAAACAAATTTTTAAGTGAGTTGTTTCATGTACAGAGGTCACGATTCTGAATGAGGTAAGTAATCCCACTCATAAGTGTTTTTCCCAAGATAAAAAAAAATGTTTTTACACAAAAAATCATTTTTTTAAAAAGGGTCATGTTCAGTTTCTATATGAAAATTTAATTGTTGTTGGGGTAGGGGGCACGAGGGAAAAAGGCTTTGTACATCAGATCTGGTCCTTAGTGTACATTTTTCACTTAAAAATTTGTATTTTCACAGTATCCAAAATTGTCAATCTTTGACAACATCTAAAGTTTAGACATTAGTTTCAAAGAGTACAATATTGTAAGCAAAGATATAAATCAATGAGTTTTATGATACTGAATTTAGAATGGCTATTTTGTCATTTAGGCACATAAACTGACAAAGATTAAAGAATATTTTTAAATGTTTTACCTTTTGTCAGCTGGGCTTCCATTTGTGAAAATTGAGATCTGTAATAAAGAATACTAAATTTAAATACATTAAATATGCACATCAAATGTTTACATTAAATTATTCAGAAAAATATCAATCAAAGCAGGTTTTAAAATATGACAATTTGTAAGATTAAGGTGTCAAAAAAGATAAGAAATTACCATAGTTGGCATTGGAAGAAATATTTTAGAAGATGAACTACTACCAAAATTACATTTCTAAATGAAAGCAAAGAGGGCTTTATATTTATAGTAAATAAAAACTATTTAAACATATCCATTACATAATTAAATATATCCATCACATAATTGTTCAATCTTTTTAATATTCTTTTGAAATATTTATACTTCAAATGCCAATAGTATACTAACATGGTGATACTAACACATAGTATACTAATATGATAGTGCTTTTTTATAATTTAAAAAATTTGTAGGGGTACCAGGATGGCTCCGTTGGTTAAGCAACCAACTCTTAGTTTTGGCTCAAGTCATGATCTCACAGTTCATTCCTGAGATGGAGCCCTGCACTGGGCTCTGTGATGACAGTACAGAGCCTGCTCTCTCTTCCTCTCTTTCTCTGTCCTACTCCCCACCCCCCACCAAAATAAACGAATAAACTTTCAAAAAGTAAATAACTTGTAAAAGTATATTGAGAATCCATGCTCAAATGTGGATGGAACTGGAGAGTGTTATGCTAAGTGAAATAAGCCACACAGAGAAAGACAGATACCATATGGTTTCACTCTTATGTGGATCCTGAGAAACTTAGCAGAAACCCATGGGGGAGGGGAAGGAGAAAAAAAAAAAAAAAAGAGGTTAGAGTGTGAGAGAGCCAAAGCATAAGAGACTCTTAAAAACTGAGAACAATCTGAGGGTTGATGGGGGGTGGGAGGGAGGGGAGGGTGGGTGATGGGTATTGAGGAGGGCACCTTTTGGGATGAGCACTGGGTGTTGTATGGAAACCAATTTGACAATAAATTTCATATATTGAAAAAAAAAATGAAGTCTAAGACAAAAAAAAAAAAAGAGAATCCATGCTCAAAATATGCTTATCAAGATGTTTGATCAAAAATGTAGGAATCTAGGACCTCAAGAGTGTGATTTTGTTAACAGATTACCTCTTGGGAAGAGAACATGTTTTCCTGGAGCATAATGGGGATACTAGATTTTATCCCAGGCCTGAATTTTACCTAACTCAGTTTCTTTCATACAGAGATTAGCTAGCTTTATCCTTACCCACCTGTGGCAAAGACTTCTGGTGTTCAACAAACTAATTTTCTTTTCTTAAGGCACATTACTAGTCTACATTTCTAAGTCCCTCCTTCAATTAAATGTGGTAAACTAATTATGAGAGAAAATGATGTGTACCCCATTCTGGCCTGGTCGGTGAAAATGACTCATGTCTGGTCTTTCATCTTCTTTTCTAGTAGCTAGATGTCTATGCCCAATATGGCCCAGCAAGCCAATGTAAGATGTCAAAACCTCCATATACCAGGATACCTGAATCAACCTATAGAGCAGGACTCCCTAACACAAACACACCTGAACTTCCCAGAAGTATTTACATGAGGAAATAAGTTTCTATTGTACGTGAGTCATTGCCTATATGTGACAAGAGTTGGCCTATATACTAAGTAATAGACCACCGTGGGTTTTCATATGGCCTATGTAGATAACTAGACAGAAATAAATGATAATAAAGGCTAACATTCACATAGTCCTTCATGATATACAAAAGCATTTCATAAACATTATCCCATTTTTATGCTAACATTCTTATACATTATTATCATCCTCCATTAACTAAGAGTTTTATAGAAAAATATGTTTTGGGGCGCCTGGGTGGCTCAGTCAGTTAAGCATCCGACTTCAGCTCAGGTCACGATCTCGCGGTCCGTGAGTTCGAGCCCCGCATCGGGCTCTGGACTGATGGCTCAGAGCCTGGAGCCTGCTTCGGATTCTGTGTCTCCCTCTCTCTCTGCCCCTCCCCCGTTCATGCTGTCTCTCTCTGTCTCAAAAATAAACAACAAAAAAATTTTTTTAAAAAGAAAAATATGTTTATATCCTGAAACATAGAAATGATAATAGGTCTTACCCTAACCTCTGCTTTAAAAAAGACTACTACTACAATAAGCAGCTTTAAAAATACGTATGAAAACAAAGAGGAACTACTTCTGATGTATGTCATTAAGATGTAAATATGATAGGCCTTTTATGTATGTAATCTAATGTTCAGTAGTAGGAGGTCTAAATATTTTTCTTTCACTCCTTTTAGATTTTAAGTTTCTGTCACTAGTGGCACAGAGTGATAAGCTGGGAGATTCTGGCAAACATACACATAAACTCTCATTTTGAAAACAACAAGGAAGAACACTAAAGAATATGAAATACTATTAAAGAAATGAGAGACCTGACAATAGCTATACTGCCACAACAAAGACAAGCAAAATTGTCTTCTCTACAACTTTGCTTTCTTTTCTTGAACTCTTCCCATTATTTACCAATAAAGTTGCTTCTGTGTAGACTGTTTTACTCTTCTAAGGCATGAATCTATTCTGAATGTATTATATTGATAAATCTATTGATCTACTATGAATCCACTACACAGCAGAAACAAAAATAAATTCTTCAAGAGTTTTTTCTCCATAGATAATAGCTGTACTTGCAGTGAGCAAAGCATAACACATCTACTAAACAAATCATTATGTTGTATACATAAAACTAATACATTGTGTGTCAACTGTACTTCAGTAAAAAGATAAATGTGAAGAGAGCTTTTTCCCCATAGTTTTGCATTTATATTTAGTTTTATTAACTTATAGAAAATTCTCTTTAGTCTATCAACTCCTATTTTTTTCTGGCTCTCAAATCACAGGTGTTTATTAAATGATCATCCAAAACTAATACATATCTAATTTATAAATTTGTATTCGACATAATGAATTGTAATAACCAAATGTAAAAGGCAAAAAGTCCAAGCCAAAACAAACAAACAAAAAAAACAGGGCACAGCTTTTTTAAAAAAAAAAACATATACAAATGGAGTAAACAAAAATATAAAAGACAAACTTCTTACAGCACATATTACCATTTTTCTTTCTTGTACTGTTTCCTCTATTTTGGTAAATTCCTTACCTGTGAATGTTCTTGGATTTTTGCATTTGTCTTTTGTCTACCTGAAGCTGTAACTAATGCTTCCCTTGTCTCTTTTTCCAATGGTATATGTTTTGAATCTTCAACTTTTCTTTTGCTAATACCCATTTCCATTGTTGTCTTGGTCTTCTCTTCACTATTAAGTAATTCTTTCTCTTGATTTAGGAAACAGTCAAGTTGATGCTTAGCGCTTTCAACTTCCTGTTTGTAAAAAAGTAACCATTTATCAAGTATTTGTGACATTTTTCTGACAATATTACAATTTTCAATAATCTCACTATATTCATGTCCACATTATTTTTCAACTTTATTTGTACTAAGTTGGAGGAAGCTAAATTAAACCATGGCTATAATCCACAGTTTAATCCATAATTAAAATTAAAAACTGTGAAAACATCTTCCACTTTGAGGACTATTATTTTTTTAAATACCTATTATTTTTTTAAAACTCTAATTATTATAGAGGCATAATAAAGAATAAAAGGTATATATTATAAAATGTGATAGACTGTAACCAGGATAATTAATATCTATAACATCAAATAAAAGAAAATGTGGAAAATATTTTTTTCTAGAATATAATTTTCTTTAAAAATGCCACTTTTGACCAGGGAAGATGGCAGCGTAGGAGGACGCTGGGCTCACCGTGTGTCCTGCTGATCACTTAGATTCCACCTACACCTGCCTAACTAACCCAGAAAACCACCAGAAGACTAGCAGAACCAGTCTCCGGAGCCAAGCGCAGACGAGAGGCTCACGGAAGAGGATAGGAGGGCAGAGAGGCGGTGCATGCTGCATGGACTGGCGGGCGGGGCCGGGGTGGAGGGGCAGCCTGCCAGCCAAGCAGAGCTCCAGACTGGCTTGCAAAAGCAGAGGGGACTGACGGAGTATGTTCCCACAGCAAGAGCGACTTAGCATCTGGGAGGTCATAAGTTAACAGCTCTGCTCCGAAAGCCGGAAGGCTGGAGGACAAAGGGAGGGAGAGTTGCTGAGTCCCAGGACGAAAAGCTCAGTTTGGAGGGGAACAAAGGCGCTCACCAGCGCCATCTCCCTCGCCCATCCCCCAGCCAAAATCCCAAAGGGAACCAGTTCCCGCCAGGGAACTTGCTTGCTCCCGGCAAATACCCAACACTGTGCTTCTGCGGAGCCACCCCTCCGGCAGGGGGTCTGACTCCCTCTGGCTGCCACAGGACCCCTCCTGAAGTGGATCACCTAAGGAGAAGCGAGCTAAGCCTGCCCCTCCTGCCCCCCTGCACCTTGCCTACCCACCCCAGCTAATACGCCAGATCCCCAGCACCACAAGCCTGGCAGTGTGCAAGTAGCCCAGACGGGCCACACCACCCCACAGTGGATCCCGCCCCTAGGAGAGGGGAAGAGAAGGCACACACCAGTCTGACTGTGGCCCCAGCGGTGAGCTGGGGGCAGACATCAGGTCGGACTGCGGCCCCGCCCAACAACTCCAGTTATACACCACAGCACAGGGGAAGTGCCCTGCAGGTCCTCACCACTCCAGGGACTATCCAAAATGACCAAACGGAAGAATTCCCCTCAGAAGAATCTCCAGGAAATAACAACAGCTAATGAACTGATCAAAAAGGATTTAAATAAT
This sequence comes from Lynx rufus, assembly GCF_022079265.1. Taxonomy (NCBI): domain Eukaryota; kingdom Metazoa; phylum Chordata; class Mammalia; order Carnivora; family Felidae; genus Lynx; species Lynx rufus. Next base: position 29,458,736 of record NW_025814889.1, on the reverse strand, counting down.
ATAACAGAAAGTGAATTTAGAATAATAGTCATTAAATTAATCGCTGGGCTTGAAAACCGTATAGAGGACACCAGAGAATCTCTTGCTACAGAGATCAAGGGACTAAGGAACAGTCACGAGGAGCTGAAAATCACTTTAAACGAAATGCAAAACAAAATGGAAATGACGACAGCTCTGATTGGAGAGGCAGAGGAGAGAAGAGGTGAACTAGAAGAAAAAGTTATGGAAAAAGAGGAAGCTGAGAGAAAGAGAGATAAAAAAATCCAGGAGTATGAGGGGAAAATTAGAGAACTAAGTGATACACTAAAAAGAAATAATATACGCATAATTGGTATCCCAGGGGAGGAAGAGAGAGGGAAAGGTGCTGAAGGGGTACTTGAAGAAATAATAGCTGAGAACGTCCCTGAACTGGGGAAGGAAAAAGGCATTGAAATCGAAGAGGCACAGAGAACTCCCTTCAGATGTAACTTGAATCGATCTTCTGCACGACATATCATAGTGAAACCGGCAAAATACAAGGATAAAGAGAAAATTCTGAAAGCAGCAAGGGGTAAACGTGCCCTAACATATAAAGGGAGACCTATAAGACTCGTGACTGATCTCTCTTTTGAAACTTGGCAGGCCAGAAAGGATTGGCACGAGATCTTTAATGTGCTGAACAGAAAAAATACGCAGCCGAGAATCCTTTATCCAGCAAGTCTGTCATTTAGAATAGAAGGAGAGATAAAGGTCTTCCCAAACAAACAAAAGCTGAAGGAATTTGTCACCAGTAAACCAGCCCTACAAGAGATCCTGTGAGACAAAGTACCAGAGACATCACTACAAGCATAAATCATACAGACATCACAATGACTCTAAACCCGTATCTTTTTATAACACTGAATGTAAATGGATTAAATGCACCAACCAAAAGACATAGGGTATCAGAATGGATAAAAAAACAAGACCCATATATTTGCTGTCTACAACAGACTCATTTCAGATCTGAGGACACCTTTAGATTGAGAGTGAGGGGATGGAGAACTATTTATCATGCTACTGGAAGCCAAAAGAAAGCTGGAGTAGCCATACTTATATCAGACAAACTAGACTTTAAATTAAACGCTGTAACAAGAGATGAAGAAGGACATTATATAATAATTACAGGGTCTATCCACCAGGAAGAGCTAACAATTATAAATGTCTATGCGCCGAATACCGGACCTCCCAAATATATAAAACAATTACTCATAAACATACGCAACCTTATTAATAAGAATGTGGTAATTGCAGGGGACTTTAACACTCCACTTACAGAAATGGATAGATCATCTAGACACATGGTCAATAAAGAAACAAGGGCCCTGAATGACACATTGGATCAGATGGACTTGACAGATATATTTAGAATTCTGCATCCCAAAGCAACAGAATATACTTTCTTCTCGAGTGCACATGGAACATTCTCCAAGACATTTCATATACTGGGTCACAAAACAGCCCTTCATAAGTATACAAGAATTGAAATTATACCATGCATACTTTCAGACCACAATGCTATGAAGCTTGAAATCAACCACAGGAAAAAGTCTGGAAAACCTCCAAAAGCATGGAGGTTAAAGAACACCTTACTAAAGAATGAGTGGGTCAACCAGGCAATTAGAGAAGAAATTAAAAAAATATATAGAAACAAACGAAAATGAAAATACAACAATCCAAACACTTTGGGATGCAGCGAAGGCAGTCCTGAGAGGAAAATACATCGTAATCCAGGCCTATCTCAAGAAACAAGAAAAATCCCAAATACAAAATCTAACAGCACACCTAAAGGAAATAGAAGCAGAACAGCAAAGGCAGCCTAAACCCAGCAGAAGAAGAGACATAATAAAGATCAGAGCAGAAATAAACAATATAGAATCTAAAAAAACTGTAGAGCAGATCAAAGAAACCAAGAGTTGGTTTCTTGAAAAAATAAACAAAATTGACAAACCTGTAGCCAGGCTTCTCAAAAAGAAAAGGGAGATGACCCAAATAGATAAAATCATGAATGAAAATGGAATTATTACAACCAATCCCTCAGAGATACAAACAATTATCAGGGAATACTATGAAAAATTATATGCCAACAAATTGGACAACCTGGAAGAAATGGACAAATTCCTAAACACTCACACGCTTCCAAAACTCAATCAGGAGGAAATAGAAAACTTGAACAGACCCATAACCAGTGAAGAAATTGAATCAGTTATCAAAAATCTCCCCACAAATAAGAGTCCAGGACCAGATGGCTTCCCAGGGGAGTTCTACCAGACGTTTAAAGCAGAGATAATACCTATCCTTCTCAAGCTATTCCAAGAAATAGAAAGGGAGGGAAAACTTCCAGACTCATTCTATGAAGCCAGTATTACTTTGATTCCTAAACCAGACAGAGACCCAGTAAACAAAGAGAACTACAGGCCAATATCCCTGATGAATATGGATGCAAAAATTCTCAATAAGATACTAGCAAATCGAATTCAACAGCATATAAAAAGAATTATTCACCATGATCAAGTGGGATTCATTCCTGGGAGGCAGGGCTGGTTCAACATTGGCAAATCAATCAATGTGATACATCACATTAACAAAAAAAAAGAGAAGAACCATATGATCCTGGCAATCGATGCAGAAAAGGCCTTTGACAAAATCCAGCACCCTTTCTTAATAAAAACCCTTGAGAAAGTCGGGATAGAAGGAACATACTTACACAACATGAAAGCCATTTATGAAAAGCCCACAGCTAACATCATCCTCAACGGGGAAAAACTGAGAGCTTTTTCCCTGAGATCAGGAACACGACAGGGATGCCCACTCTCACCGCTGTTGTTTAACATAGTGCTGGAAGTTCTAGCATCAGCAATCAGACAACAAAAGGAAATCAAAGGCATCCAAATTGACAAGGATGAAGTCAAGCTTTCGCTTTTTGCAGATGACATATATTATACATGGAAAATGCGATAGACTCCACCAAAAGTCTGCTAGAACTGATACATGAATTCAGCAAAGTTGCAGTATACAAAATCAATGTACAGAAATCAGTTGCATTCTTATACACTAACAATGAAGCAACAGAAAGACAAATAAAGAAACTGATCCCATTCACAATTGCACCAAGAAGCATAAAATACCTAGGAATAAATCTAACCAAAGATGTAAAAGATCTGTATGCTGAAAACTATAGAAAGCTTATGAAGGTAATTGAAGAAGATTTAAAGAAATGGAAAGACATTCCCTGCTCATGGATTGGAAGAATAAATATTGTCAAAATGTCAATACTACCCAAAGCTATCTACACATTCAGTGCAATCCCAATCAAAATTGCACCATAATTCTTCTCGAAACTAGAACAAGCAATCCTAAAATTCATATGGAACCACAAAAGGCCCCGAATAGCCAAAGGAATTTTGAAGAAGAAGACCAAAGCAGGAGGCATCACAATCCCAGACTTTAGCCTCTACTACAAAGCTATCATCATCAAGACAGCATGGTATTGGCACAAAAACAGACACATAGACCAATGGAATAGAATAGAAACCCCAGAACTAGACCCACAAACGTATGGCCAACTAATCTTTGACAAAGCAGGAAAGAACATCCAATGGAAAAAAGAGTCTCTTTAATAAATGGTGCTGGGAGAACTGGACAGCAACATGCAGAAGGTTGAAACTAGACTACTTTCTCACACCATTCACAGAAATAAACTCAAAATGGATAAAGGACCTGAATGTGAGAGAGGAAACCATCAAAACCCTAGAGGAGAAAGCATGAAAAGACCTCTCTGACCTCAGCCGTAGCAATCTCTTACTCGACACATCCCCAAAAGCAAGGGAATTAAAAGCAAAAGTGAATTACTGGGACCTTATGAAGATAAAAAGCTTCTGCACAGCAAAGGAAATAACCAACAAAACTAAAAGGCAACCAACGGAATGGGAAAAGATATTTGCAAATGACATATCAGACAAAGGGCTAGTATCCAAAATCTATAAAGAGCTCACCAAACTCCACACCCAAAAAACAAATAACCCAGTGAAGAAATGGGCAGAAAACATGAATAGACACTTCTCTAAAGAAGACATCCGGATGGCCAACAGGCACATGAAAAGATGCTCAACGTCGCTCCTTATCAGGGAAATACAAATCAAAACCACACTCAGGTATCACCTCACGCCAGTCAGAGTGGCCAAAATGAACAAATCAGGAGACTATAGATGCTGCCGAGGATGTGGAGAAACGGGAACCCTCTTGCACTGTTGGTGGGAATGCAAATTGGTGCAGCCGCTCTGGAAAGCAGTGTGGAGGTTCCTCAGAAAATTAAAAATAGACCTACCCTATGACCCAGCAATAGCACTGCTAGGAATTTACCCAAGGGATACAGGAGTACTGATGCATAGGGGCACTTGTACCCCAATGTTTATAGCAGCACTCTCAACAATAGCCAAATTATGGAAAGAGCCCAAATGTCCATCAACTGACGAATGGATAAAGAAATTGTGGTTTATATACACAATGGAGTACTATGTGGCAATGAGAAAGAACGAAATATGGCCCTTTGTAGCAATGTGGATGGAACTGGAGAGTGTGATGCTAAGTGAAATAAGCCATACAGAGAAAGACAGATACCATATGGTTTCACTCTTATGTGGATCCTGAGAAACTTAGCAGAAACCCATGGAGGAGGGGAAGGAAAAAAAAAAAGAGGTTAGAGTGGGAGAGAGCCAAAGCATAAGAGACTCTTAAAAACTGAGAACAAACTGAGGGTTGATGGGGGCTGGGAGGGAGGGGAGGGTGGGTGATGGGTATTGAGGAGGGCACCTTTTGGGATGAGCACTGGGTGTTGTATGGAAACCAAATTGACAATAAATTTCATATTTTGAAAAAAAAGCCACTTTTAATAATTTTTTAGTTACTTAGATCAACAAAAATAAAGTTCACAAATAATCTCACCATAAACAGAAAACTCACTGTCAACATTTGATATATCCTTTTTCATTGTTTCTAAATATAACTAATACATATATGTATTTTTAAAATTTTTATCTATACTGGATTCTACTATACATATACAATATGTTTTCTATTAAATAATGTTATAGATATGTTTCAATGACAATAAATAAACATCTAATTTAGAATAGCTAATAAAAGTACATTTAATAGTATATTTTTATTTAGCAATATTTTTTATGAGTGGACACAGTGGTAAATTTTTGCTCTCAAAATTTTTTATATTATACTTACTTAAACAAAATCACTTTACACTCTTTTCTTCTTTATGATCAATTTTTATAAGTGCAATGATTCAATGAAAGGCCTATGTCATCCTCAAACTTTTGCTGTGTATTTTCTTACAGAAAAGTATTAATTTAATAACAGAGTAACATAAAAGATTACTCATTTCAACATACATCCACAAATACTAGACATTTCTGTTCCTAAGATTTTTACCGAAATGGTAGATAAAAAATTCTACCCACTATTATTTTAATTTTCATTTATTTGATAACTAGTGAGGTTGAATATATTCATATGCATTTACTACCCTTCTGTGTTTCTAAATTACCACCTGCCTAATTGTGTCCTTTGTCTATGTAGGGGAAGGGCTACTCATAATTTTCATATATTTGTAAAAGATATTCATATAAAACATTTTCTAAAGAATTGCATTTCTCTTTATATCTCATGATTTTTTACCATATAAAAGTTTTAAATTTATAGTAGCCAAATACACTAACATATTCCTTTGTTAGTAACATAATGCTTAGAAAACCTTGCTCTAGCCAAGACCATATAACTGCTACCCAGTATTTCTTCTAAGATCTTCATACATCATTTATTAATTTTGATTCTTAAATCAATCTACAATTTATTTTGGTGTATCTCATGAATACATGAAAATTATTTTTTCAGAGTGGTTTACTTTTTGTGACTATTTTATCTTTCTATGAAAAATTTTCTTTTTATTTATTTTTTTAATATGAAATTTATTGTCAAATTGGTTTCCATAAACACCCAATGCTCATCCCAACAGGTGCCCTCCTCAATGCCCATCACCGACCCTCCCCCACTTCCACCTCCCATCAACCCTCAGTTTGTTCTCAGTTTTTAAGAGTCTCTTATGCTTTGGCTCTCCCCCTAACATTTTTTTCCTTCCCCTCCCCCATGGTCTTCTGTTAAGTTTCTCAGGATCCACGTAAGAGTGAAAACATATGCTATCTGTCTTTCTCTGTATGACTTATTTCACTTAGCATAACACTCTCCAGTTCCATCCACATTGCTACAAAAGGCCAGATTTCATTCTTTCTTATTGCCACGTAGTACTCCATTGTGTATATAAACCACAATTTCTTTATCCATTCGTCAGTTGATGGACATTTGGGCTCTTTCCATAATTTGGCTATTGTTGAAAGTGCTGCTAAAAACATTGGGGTATATGTGCCCCTATACATCAGCAGTCCTGTATCCCTTGGGTAAATTCCTAGCAGTGCTATTGCTGGGTCATAGGGTAGGTCTATTTTTAATTTTCTGAGGAACCTCCACACTGCTTTCCAGAGCGGCTGCACCAGTTTGCATTCCCACCAACAGTGCAGGAGGGTTCCCGTTTCTCCACATCCTCGGCAGCATCTATAGTCTCCTGATTTGTTCACTTTAGCCACTCTGACTGGTGGGAGGTGGTATCTCAGTGTGGTTTTGATTTGTATTTCCCTGATGAGGAGTGACGTTGAACATCTTTTCATGTGCCTGTTGGCCATCCGGATGTCTCCTTAGAGAAGTGTCTATTCATGTTTTCTGCCCATTTCTTCACTGGATTATTTGTTTTTCAGGTGTGGAGTTTGGTGAGCTCTTTATAGATTTTGGATACTAGCCCTTTGTCTGATATGTCATTTGCAAGTATCTTTTCCCATTCCGTTGGTTGCCTATTAGTTTTGTTTATTGTTTCCTTTGCAGTGCAGAAGCTTTTTATCTTCATGAGGTCCCAATAGTTCATTTTTGCTTTTAATTCCCCTGCCTTTGGGGATGTGTCAAGTAAGGAATTGATGCAGCTGAGGTCAGAGAGGTTTTCTTTCCTGCTTTCTCCTCTAGGGTATTGATGGTTTCCTGTCTCACACTCAGGTCCTTTAACCATTTTGAGTTTGTTTTTGTGAATGGTGTAAGAAAGTGGTCTAATTTCATTCTTCTGCATGTTGTTGTCCAGTTCTCCCAGCAACATTTGTTAAAGACTGTCTTTTTTCCATTGGATATTCTTTCCTGCTTTGTCAAAGATTAATTGGCCATAATTTTGTGGGTCCAATTCTGGAGTCTCTATTCTATTCCATTGGTCTACGTGTCTGTTTTTGTGCCTATACCATGCTGCCTAGATGCTTACAGCTTTGTACTAGAGGCTAAAGTCTGGGATTGTGATGTTTCCCGCTTTGGTCTTCTTCAATATTACGTTGGCTATTCGGGGTCTTTTGTGGTTCCATACAAATTTTAGGATTGCTTGTTCTAGCTTCAAGAAGAATGCTGTTGCAATTTTGATTGGGATTGCATCGAATGTGTAGATTGCTTTGGGTAGTATTGATATTTTAACAATATTTATTCTTCCAATCCCTGAGCATGGAATGTTTTTCCATTTCTTTGTATCTTCTTCAATTTCCTTCATAAGTTTTCTATAGTTTTCAGCATGCAGATCTTTTACATTTGGTTAGATTTATTCCTAGGTATTTTATGCTTCTTGGTGCAATTATGAATGGGATCGGTTTATTTGTCTTTCTGTTGCTTTGTTATTAGTGTATAAGAATGCAACTGATTTCTGTACATTGATTTTGAATCCTGCAACTTTGCTGAATTCATGTATCAGTTCTACCAGACTGTCAGGTTTTCCATGTATAATTTCATGTCATCTGCAAAAAGTGAAAGCTTAACTTCATCTTTGCCAATTTTGATGCCTTTGATTTCCTTTCGTTGTCTGATTGCTGATGCTAGGACTTCCAACACTATATTAAACAACAGTGGTGAGAGTGGATATCCCTGTAGTGTTCCTGATCTCAGGGGGAAAGCTCTCAGTTTTTCCCCATTGAGGATGATATTAGCTGTGGGATTTTCATAAATAGATTTTATGATGTTTAAGTATGTTCCTTCTATCCCGACTTTCTCAAGGGTTTTTTATTAACAAAGAATCCTGAATTTTGTCAAATGCTTTTTCTGCATCGATTGACAGGATCATATGGGTTTTTTTCTTTTCTTTTCTTTTCTTTTCTTTTCTTTTCTTTTCTTTTCTTTTCTTTTCTTTTGTTTTCTTTTCTTTTCTTTTCTTTTCTTTTCTTTTTTCTTTTCTTTTCTTTTTTCTTTTCTTTTCTATGTGATGTATCACATTGATTGATTTGCAAATGCTGAACCAGGCCTGCAGCTCAGGAATAAATCCTACTTGATCATGGTGAATAATTCTTTTTATATGCTGTTGAATACGATTTGCTAGTATCTTGTTGAGAATTTTTGCGTCCATATTCATCAGAGATATTGGCCTGTAGTTCTTTTTTTCGCCAGGTCTCTGTCTGGTTTAAGAATCAAAGTAATACTGGCTTCATACAATGAGTCTGGAAGTTTTTCTTCCCTTTCTATTTTTTGGAACATCTTGGGAAGGATAGGTATTATCTCTGCTTTAAATGTGTGGTAGAACTCCCCTGGGAAGCCATCTGGTCCTGGACTCCTATTTTTTGGGAGATTTTTGATGACTGATTCAAATTCTTCGCTGGTTATGGGTCTGTTCAAGTTTTCTATTTCTTCCTGTTTGAGTTTTGGAAGTGTATGGGTGCATAGGAATTTCTCCATTTCTTCCAGGTTGTCCAGTTTGCTGGTATATAATTTTTCATAGTATTCCCTGATAATTGCTTGTATTTCTGAGGGATTGGTTGTAATAATTCCATTTTCATTTGTGATTTCATCTATTTTGGTCCTCTCCCTTTTCTTTTTGAGAAATCTGGCTAGACTTCAACTTTGTTTATTTTTTCAAAAAACCAACTCTTGGTTTCATTGATCTGCTCTACTGTTTTTTTAGATTCTATATTATTTATTTCTGCCCTGATCATTATTATTTCTCTTCTTCTTCTGGGTTTGGGGTGTCTTTGCTGTTCTGCTTCTATTTCCTTTAGGTGTTCTGTTAGATTTTTGATTTGGGATTTTTCTTGTTTCTTGAGATAGACCTGGATTGCAATGTATTTTCCTCTCAGGACTGCCTTTGCTGCATCCCAAAGCGTTTGGATTGTTGTATTTTCATTTTCATTTGTTTCCATATATTTTTAAATTTCTTCTCTAATTGCCTGGTTTACCCATTCATTCTTTAGTAGGGTGTTCTTTAACCTCCAACTTTTGGAGGTTTTCCAGACTTTTTCCTGTGGTTGATTTCAAGCTTCATAGCATTGTGGTCTGAAGTGTGCATGGTATGATCCCAATTCTTTTATGCTTATCAAGGGCTGTTTTGTGACCCAGTATGTGATCTATCTTGGATAATGTTCCATGTGCACTCAAGAAGAAAGTATATTCTGTTGCTTTGGGATGCAGAGTTCTAAATATATCTGTCAAGTCCATCTGATCCAGTGTATCATTCAGGACCCATGTTTCTTTATTGATCCTGTGTCCAGATGATCTATCCATTGTTGTAAGTGTGGTATTAAAGTCCCCTGCAATTACCACATTCTTATCAATAAGGTTGCGTATGTTTGTGATTGTTTTATATATTTGGGTGCTTCTGTATTCAGCGCATAGACATTGATAATTGTTAGCTCTTCCTAATGGATAGTCCCAGTAATTATTATATAATACCTTTTTCATCTCTTGTTACAGCCTTTAATTTAAAGTCTAGTTTGTCTGATATAAGTGTGGCTACTCCAGCTTTCTTTTGACTTCCAGTAGCATGATAGATAGTTCTCCATCCCCTCACTTTCAATCTGAAGGTGTCCTCAGGTCTGAAATGAGTCTCTTGTAGATAGCAAATTGATGAGTCTTGTTTTTTATCCATTCTGATACCCTATGTCTTTTGATTAGAGCATTTAGTCCATTTACATTCAGTGGTATTATTGAATGATACGGGTTTTGGGTTTCTGTGTAATCTGTAGGTTTCATGCTTGTAGTGATGTCTCTGGTACTTTGTGGTCCTCGCAACATTCCACTCAGAGTCCCCCTTAGGATCTCTCGTAGGGCTGGTTTAGTGGTGATGAATTCCTTCAATTTTTGTTTGAAGACCTTTATCTCTCCTTCTATTCTGAATGACAGACTTGCTGGATAAAGGATTCTCAGCTGCATATTTTTTCTGTTCATCACATTGAAGATAATCTGCCATTCCTTTCTGACCTGTCAAATTTCAGTAGATCGGTCTGCCACTACTCTTATGTGTCTACCTTTGTAAGTTAGAGCCTGTTTATCCCTAGCTTCTTTCAGTATTTTCTCTTTATTCTTGTATTTTGCCAGTTTCACTATGATATGTCATGCAGAAGATCGATTCAAGTTATGTCTGAAGGGAGTTCTCTGTGCCTCTTGGATTTCAATGCCTTTTTCCTTTCCCAGATCAAGGAAGTTCTCAGCTATGATTTATTCAAGTACACCTTCAGCCCCTTTCTCTCTCTCTTCTTCTTCTGGAATTCCTATGACACGGATATTTTCCTGTTTGATTGCATCACTTAGTTCTCTAATTCTCCCCTCATACTCTTGGATTTCTTTCTTTCTCAGCTTCCTCTTTTTCCATAATTTTATCTTCTAATTCACCTATTCTCTCCTCTGCCTGTTCAATCCGTGCTATGGCCACCTCCATTTTATTTTGCACCTCATTTATAGCATTTATAAGCTCCTCATGACTATTTCTTAGTCCATTGATCTCTGTAACAATAGATTCTCTGCTGACCTCTATGCTTTTTTCAAACCCAGCGATGAATGTTATGAATATTGTTCTAAATTCTTGTTCCATTATATTGCTTAAATTGTTTTTGATCAATTCGTTAGCTGTCACTACTTCTTGGAGTTTCTTTTGAGGAGAGCTCTTCCATTTCATCATTTTGTGTAGTCCCTGGGGTGGCTCCAAACTGCAGGGCACTTCCCCTGTGCTATCCGGAATAACTCGTGTTGGTGGGCAGGGCTGCAGTCAGACCCGATGTCTGCCCCTAGCCCACTGCTGGGGCCAGTCAGACTGGTGTGTACCTTATCTTCCTTTCTCCCAGGAACAGGACTCACTGTGGAGTGGTGTAGCCCCTGTCTGGGCTACTTGTACACTGCCAGGCTTGTGGTGCTGCTTTGATGGGATCTGGTGGTATTAACCAAGGTGGATCTATAAGGTGCACAGGGGCGGGAAGGGTAGGCTTAGCTCGCTTTGTGGTCTGTGGTCCCCTGTGGGAGGGGCCCTGCAGCACCGGGAGGGAGGCAGAATGTTGGAGGGATGGATCCCCAGAAGCACAGTGTTGGGCATTTGCATGGTGCCAGCAAGTTCGGTGATGGGAACTGGTTCCCTTTGGAAATTCAGCTGGGGAATGGGAGAGGGAAATGGCACTTTCCAGCATCTTTGCTTCCCCGCCAAGCTGAGCTCTGTCTTCTGGGATACCTACCTGGTGTCCTCTTGCCATCCCCGCTCTCTGAGAGCAGAGCTGTTGACTTTTAATATTCCAGATGTTAAGTCCCGCTGGCTGTCAGAACTCACAGAGTCAGGCCCTTCTGCCTTTGCAAGCCAGACTTTGGGGGCTCTGCCTTTCCAGGTGGGCTGTCCCTCCACCACCCCGGCTCCCTCCCACCAGTCTGTGTAGCATACACCGCCTCTCCACCCTTCCTTCCCTCTTCCATGTCCCTCTTGTCTATGCTTGGCTCTGGAGAGTCCGTTCTACTAGTCTTCTGGCAGTTTTCTGGGTTATTTAGGCAGATGTGGGTGGAATCTAAGCAATGAGCAGGACGAGGTGAGACCAGCGTCTTCCCACACCACCATCTTCCCCTCTGAGTCTCAAGTCAGAGCTATAAAAAAAAATTTTCAAGGGCACCTGGTGGCTCAGTCAGTTGAGTCTGTGACTTGACTTAAACTCGGGTCATGATCCTGGAGTCGTGGGATCCAGCCCTGCATTGGACTGACTCCCCACTAAGCATGTAGCCTGCTTCGGATTCTGTCTCTCTCTCTCTCTCTCTCTCCCTCTGCCCCTCTGCCTCTGTGTCTAACTTAGAAAAACTTTGAATAACTAAAACTATAAAATAATAAATTATTACATTCATTTGAATCTGTTTCTGGATTTTTCATTCAGTACCAAATCCAGTACCACATTGACTTAGTTATTATAGTGTTACATTACATATTGAGTTTTGAATAACTAAATTCTTATTATTCTTTTGTATAATCACCAGTTTCATTTCTCAATATATCCTATAATAATTCTGTTAAGCTCAAAAATAATTCCACTTATACCTAGAAATAAATTGCTTTAAATATATATATCACTTTGGAAAAAATGGAACATTGAAATATTTATAATATTGAACCTTCGAAACCAAATATAAATTTCTATTTCTTCACTGTTCATCTATATCTCTCAGTAAAGTATATTTTTCTTCATATAAAACTTTATTTTTTGTTAAATATGCTACTATAATATTATAAATAGAATTATCTCCATTATAGTTTCTAAATGGTTATTTTGGATAAAAATAAAAATCTATTTTTTTTTCTTTTGCTTTCTTTAGATTTTAATTCCAGTGTAGTTAATGTACAGTATTATAATAGTTTCAGGCATATAAAATGGTGATTCAGCAGTTCCACACATAACTCAGTGCTCATCCAGATTAGTGTACTCTTGATCCCCTCCAACTATTTCACCCATCCTTCCACCTACCTCCTTCTGGTAACCATCCGTTTGTTCTCTATACTTAAGAGCCTGTTTTTTGGTTTGTCTCCCTCTTTTTTTTTCTTTGTTTTGTCTCTTAAATTCCACGTATAAGTGAAATCATATGGTAACTGTCTTTCTCTTATTTTACTTAGCATCATACTCTAGCTCTATCCATGCTGTTGCAAATGACAAGATTTCATTCTTTTTTATGGTTGAGTAATATTGCATTATATATACACACATATGTGTGTTATATTTAACATCTTTATGCATTAATCTATCAATAGACATTTGAGGTGCTTTCATAGTTTGGCTATTGTAAATAATGCTGCAGTAAACATAGAGGTGCATATATCCCTTTGAATTGTTTTTCTTTTAATTTAGTGTTTTGTATTCTTTGGGTAAAATACCCAGTGTACTAGATCATAAAGTAGTTCTATTTTTAATATTTTGAGGACCACCATACTGTCTTCCACAGTGGCTGCACCAGTTTGTATTCCCAGCTACAGTGTCCTAGGGTTCCTTTTTCTACACATCTTCACTGACACTTGATGTGTCTTGAGGATTTGATTTTAACCAATCTGACAGGGATGAGGTAATATCTCACTGTGGTTTTGATTTGCACTTCCCTGATGATGAGTGATGTTGAATATATTTTCATGCATCTGTTAGCAATCTGGAAGTCTTCTTTTGAGAAATGTCTGTTCATATATTCTGCCCATTTTTTAATTGGATAATGTGTTTTTTGAGTGCTGAGTTGTGTCAGTTCTTTATATATCTTTCATACTAACCCTTTATCAGATATGTCATTTGCAAATATCTTCTCCCATTCATAGGCAGCCTCTTAGTTTTGTTGGTTGTTTCTTCAATGTGTAAATGCTTCTTATTCTGATGTAGTCCCAATAGACTATTTTTGCTTATGTTTCCCTTGCCACAGGAGACCTATCTAGAAACATGTTGCCATGGCATGTCAGAGAAATTATTGCCTTTGCACTCTCTTCTAGGATTTTTATGATGTCAGGTCTCACATTTAAATCTTTTATTCATTTTGAATTTACTTTTGTGTATGCTATGAGAAAATAGTTCAGTTTCATTTTTTTGCACGCAGCTGTCCAGTTTTCTCAGCACTATTTGTTGAAGAAAGTTTTCCCCATTGCATATTCTCTCCTCCTTTTTCAAAGTTTAATTGACAATATAATTGTGGGTTTACTTCTGGGTTTTGTATTCTGTGCCATTGATCTAGGTGTCTATTTTTGTGCCAATACCATACTGTTTTGATTACTACAACTCTAAAATATAACTTGAAGTCAGGAACTGTGATACCTCCAGTTTTGTTTTGCTCTTCAAGATTTCTTTGGCTATTCAGGGTCTATTATGGTTCCCTACAAATATGTTTGCTGTACCTGTGAAAATGCTGTCGGTATTTTAATAGAGATTGCATTAAATCTGTAGATTGCTTTGGGTAGTACAGAAATTTTAAAAATATTTGTTCTTCCAATACATGAGCACGGAATGTCTTTCCATGTCTTTGTGTCATCATCAATTTCTTTCATCAATGTTTTATACTTTTCACTGTACAAGTGTTTCCCTTCTTTGGTTAGGTTTATTCCTAGGTATTTTATTATTTTTGGCACAATTCTAAATGGGATTATTTTCTTAATAGTTTTTTCTGCTGCTTCATTATTGGTGTATAGAAATGCAACAGATTTTTGTACATCAATTTTGTATACTGTGACTTTACTGAATTCATTTTTCAGTTCTAGCAGGGTTTTTTTTTTTTTTTGGTGGAATCTTCCAGGTTTTCAATATCATGTCATCTGCAAACAGTGAAAGTTTTACTTTTTCCTTGAAATTTTGGATGCCTTTTATTTCTTTTTGTCCTCTGATTGCTGTGGCTAGGACTTCCACTACTATGTTGAATAAAAGTGGTGAGAGTGGACATCCTTGTCTTGTCCTGACCATAGAGGAAAAGCTCTCAGTTTTTCCCTATTTAGGATATAAAGTGTGGGTTTTTCATATAAAACTTGTTTCCTTGTTGATTTTCTGTTTATATGATCTATTCATTGATGTAAGTAGGGTGTTAAAGTTCCCTACTATTATTGTATTACTATCAACTAGTTCCTTTATGTTTGTTATTAATTATTTTATGTATTTAGGTACTCCCATGTCAGGTGCATAAATACTTAAAATTGTTGTATCTTCTTGTTGGATTTCCCTCTTTATTATTATATAGTGTCTTTCTTTGTCTCTTAATACAGTCTTTGTTTTAAGGTCTGTTTTGTCTGATATAAGTATTGCTCCTCTGGCTTTTTTTTTTTTGACATACATTTGCATGATAAATATTTCTCCATCCACTTATTTTCAAACTGCAGGTGTCTTTAGGTCTAAATGGGTCTCTGGTAGGCAGCATATAGATGCATCTTGTTTTTATACCCATTCTAACATCCTATATCTTTGATTGGAGTGCTTAATCCATTTACATTCAAATTAGTCCATTTACATTCAAAGTAATTATTGATGGCTATGTATTTATGCAATTTTATTACTTATTTTGTAGTTGTTTCTGAAGACTTTTCTCTGATTCTTTCTTGTCTTTCTTTCATGGTTTCCTGATTTTCTTTAGTGATATATTTGGATTTCTTTTCTTTATTGTTTGCATGTTTATTAGTGTTTTTTGATATGTGGTAACCTTTAGGTTTGTATATAACCTCTCCTGCAAATAGCAGTCTATATTAAGTTGATGTTTAATTTTGAACCCATTCTTTTCCCCTTTCCTCCCCACATTTCAGGTATATGTGTTATATTTTAGATTCTTTTTCTGTGAATTACTTGACTGATTTCTTATAGAAATATTCATTTTTACTCTTTTTATGTTTTCTGTCTTTATACTATCACTTGTGGTCCCTCCTTTCCACTCAACAACTCCCCTTTAATACTTCTTGCAGAGCTGGTTTAGTGGTCACACACTCCTTTAGTTTTTACTTGCCTGGAAAACTCTATTTCTCCTTCTATTCTGAATTATAGCCTTGCTAGATAGAGTATTCTTGGCTGCATATTTTACCCTTCAGCACTTTGAATATATCATGCCACTCCCTTCTGGTCTGCCAAGTTTCTGTTGAAAAATCTATTAGCCTAGTTGGTTTTCCTTTGTTGGTTAATGACTTCTTTTTTCTCACTGCTTTTAAGATATTTTTCTTTATCACTATATTTTGCAAATTTAATTACAATATGTCTTGGGGTAAGCCTGCTTTTGTTGATTCTGATGGGAGTTCCCTATGCCTCCTGGATCTGGATGTCTGTTTCCTTCCCTAGATTAGGGAAGATTTAGCAATGCCCCCCTTCCTCTCTCTTCTTCTGGGACTCCTATAATATGAATATTATTACCTTTGATGGAGTCAGTAAGTTCCCTAAGTCTATTATCACTTTGTATAATTCTTTCACTCTTTTGTTCAGCTTCATAGCTTTCTATTATTTTGTCTTCTAGGTCATTAATTCATTCTTCTGCTTCTTTCAGCCTGCTGTTCATTGCATCAAGTATCTTTCTAATCTCACTTATTGTACTTTTCACCTCTGATTGATACTTCAAATGTCTTATTTCTGTGGTAAGGATCTCACTGATTGATGTCTTCCATTCTTTTCTCAAGCCCAGTGAGTATCCTTATCATTGTTGCTTTAAATTCTCCATCAGGCATGTTACTTATATCTGTTTCACTTAGATCTCTAACCATGGACTTATCTTCTTTTGTTTGGGATAAATTCCTCCATCTTTGCATTTGGTCTAAGTCTCTACCTTCTTCTGTGTGCTAGAAAAGCCACTTATGTCTCCAGCTCTTGAAAGTATTGGCTTTATGAAGAAGAGGTCATGTAGTGTCCAGGGCCTCGTGCTTCAGGGAGGGTCTCTGGTGTGTGCTGCACGCACTCTGCTTTTCTGTTCTGGCTGCTCTATCCTTCAGGCAAGTCATCTACAGAGGCTCTCCTTGCTTGCTACAGGCAGTGTTTGATCCTTGACCTGAATGTGGTGAGTTTTAATTAAGTGTGCTCTGGTTTCCTTGTGAAATGAGAACTGTCTCCACCTCACTGGAACTGAGAAACCTCTTTGGTTGAGAGACGTGATGTGGGCAGGAATTTGTGCTGGTCTTCTGGGAGAGGGGCCAACTGTAATGGGACTGAGGTAAGTGTGACTGGGAAGGGCAGTTGCACTGGAATACAGGGGAATGGGGCTTAAGGTAAGCAAATTTAGATTTCTAGTGTCCACACTGCACTACTTCCCACAGGTAGCTCTGTGTTTATGCTAAGGGGTAGGTCAGAGAAATGATGGCCAGCTCCTTTGTCCCACAGAGAGGTGTCTCTATGAATGCTTCCTCTCATTATTGCTCTAAGAAGAGCAATAATCTCTCCACTGTGTACCCCAGGTGCTCTTTAGATCACTGGTTCCACACTGTATGTCTCCAATTTGTTTGTCTGCCTTCTCTCCAGGAACAGTACACTGCCCTCTGGGCTCTATCCCAGCTAAGCCTGCTAACTTTTAAAACTCCAGGCTTTAAGCTCTGCTCATTGTAAGAATTCATTAAATTCAGCCCCTCTTGTTTTCCAAGCCACTGGGCTTTGGGGAGACATTCTTCTGTGCATTTCCTTGCATATCCTTCTCTCCCTCACCCTTCTTCATGACCACAGCTACTTCCCTTCTACTACAGTCAGGATCTGTTTCTCCCCTAAACCACATCTTTGTACTTTCTATTATCTTTGATGTAGCTTCTATCTTTAGTTGTGGAGTTTGTTCTGTCAGTCTTCAGGTCAATTTCTGGGGCATTTAAGAGTGATTCCATAGTTATCTAGCTACATTTTTGAGACAAAGTGAGTCTAGGGTCCTCCTATTCTGCCACAATCTCCCTGTCTCCTCTCTTGCTGCTTTAAAAAAATTTTTCTGTATCACTACTTTTGGCCATTTTGATTACCATGTGTTCAATCCAGATCCAGGAGAATCTAGATATCTATTTCCTTCCTCAGATTAGGGAAGTTTTCAGCTATTATTTTTTCAAATAAATTTTCTGCCCCCTTTTGTCTCTCCTTCTTCTTGGATCCCATACTGAAAATATTATGCTTGATCAAGTCACTGAATTCCTTAACTCTATTCTCATTTTGCATAATTTCTTTTTCTCTTAACTTGCTCAGCTTGATTGCTTTCCATTACTCCATGACTCGTCCAGGTCATTAATTTGTTCCTCTGCTTCCTCTAGTCTGCTATTTTGTCCATCATGAGTTTTTTTTCTTTTTTTTTTTTTTGTCATGTTTATTTTTGAGAGAGAGAGAGAGAGAAGGAGGGAGGGAGCAAGGGAAGGACAGAGAGAAGGGAGACACAGAATCCAAAGCAGGCTCCAGGCTCTGAGCTATCAGCACAGAGCCCAACATGAGGCTCAAATCCACAAACCGTGAGATCATGACCTGGGCCAAAGTCAGCCACTTAACTGACTGAGCCACTCAGGCACCCTGCCATGTATATTTTTAATTTCAATTAGCATGCTCTTGGGTCTCTGCTTGGTTCTTTTTTATCTCTTTCTTAAGAGTCTCACTCATGTCTTCTACTCTTTTCTCAAGTCAAATGAGTATCATTATAATCATTACTTTAAGTTCTCTATCAGGCATAACACTTATATCTGTCTCACTTAGGTCTCCTGCTATGATTTTTGTCCTATTCTTTCATTTGGGATATATTCCTCTGTCTCCTCATTTCACCTAACTCTGTGTGTCTGCTTCTGTATTTTAGGAAAGTCAGCTACATCTCCTGCTCTGAAAAGTGGCCTCATGAAGAAGAGGTCCTGTAGTTCCCCAATGTAGTGTCCCCTGTCCCATGAAACTGGTTCTCAGGGGGTATCTCCTATGTGTGTTGTATATACCCTCCTGTTGTGTCCTAGCCACTTTTTCCTTCACTCCAGTTATCTGCAGAGGTTCCCTTTGCCTGCTGTTGGCAGTGTTTGGTCCCTGGCCATGGAGGAGCACATTTTACAAGATGCACAGCAGTCTGCTTGTGAAATAAGACCTGCCAGCATTGCCAGGACCACTGCTGTATGGGTGGGGTGCACAATTTTAACAAGGTTACACCTTGGGCTTCCACAGACCTGCCACCACTGCCAGGACCAATGCCCCACAAAATGAGCAGGCCAAGAGACAAGGTGTTGGTGATGGTTGCATGGGTCTTCTGGGGAAAGGGACCCACAGCACCAGGACTGAGGTAAATGTGATGACGAAGGTTGAGTCTGGTGAAGGGTGAGGGGTTGAGGCTTGGTGTAAGCAAGTTAGATAGTGAATGTTGGCACCATACTGGTTCCAGCAGGTAGCTCTGTGTTTATGCTGGAGGGTAAATAACTCTCCTTCCCATATACTCCAGGCATTTTTCAAACTGTGCTTCTTTCTACAGGTTATTTGTTGTGCTGTCTCTTTAAGGGCAGGACTCAGCTTCCTAATGCCCTCTGGGTTCTCCCAGAGCCAGCCCGCTAATTTTTAAATTTCTAGGCCATAAGTCCTGCTACTTGTAAGAACTCATGAAATTTGGAGCCTCTTGTTTTCAAAACCAAATGTTATAAAAATTCATCTTTCCCATATGGGCTCCCCAGTGTGACAATCTGTTTCTCTTCCTTCTCTTCATCCATTGCATCCCTCCCTTCTGGGGACATGTCCTCACTCTTACCCTCTTCGATGTGGCCTCTGTTCTACCTTTACTCATGGAGTTTATTCTACCAGGCTTCACATTGTTTTCTGGATTATTTATGCTGATATAAGTGTTATCTAGCTGTATCTGGAGTGAAGTATGCTTACAGTCCTCCTATTCCACCATTTTCCCAGCCTTCTTCTATTGCTTTTTTATATCTATTTTGTCCTCAGCCAGCTTTTTGAATTATATCATTAATAAATTTGTGTATTATCTTGATTTTTCCAAAGGAAAATTAATATACAAATAATTATACTTTTGTCTATCCACTTATGAAAATGTTTGTAGCTTTTTCCTTTCTTTGATCATTTAACACAAATTTCAAAGAGTGGTAAAAAACCAGCATCCTAGTTTAATTGAGTTTAGTTGGAATGCCTGCAGGATTTCACATATAACAGTGTCTCAGCTTGAAATAGATTTATTTGATTAAGCAAGTTTACTTTTCTTTCTATCTAGTTTACCATTTTTAATAAGAATGAGTATTAAATTTTATTAATATATCCTAGTACATAAAATGAATATACTTTAATCTGGCAAAAAAGTACAACACATAAACCTATTCATTTTCAAGGTCAAAATCATTCATTTAGAAGTTGTTTACAGATATTTCCTTCATTTGTTAACAATTTTAAAAGAACCTATATCATTTACCTGTAAAGCCTGTTTCAATTGTTCCTGAAGGACTTTGTTCTCAACTTCCAGAGCAAATGCTACTTTCTGTGATATAATATAAAGGAAAAATATATTCATTTTAGTAGCTCTGTTTCTATAAATTAATTGTTACAATTATCATCTATAATCCACAGATAGCCAAGATGATTTGAGCATACACATTTATTCACATATTTCTGTGGCATAATGGTGGATAATTTCTGCAGCTGTAGCTTCCTATTGATTTTGTATAGGAAAAATGACCTTGAATCTGGTAAATTATAACTACAATAAGCTAAATATTTCACATCTCTGCTTCTCTAGACCTGATATATTTAAATATAAACATTCAAATTTTATGAAAAAAAGCAACTCTACTCTTAACAGAAAATAAATACAGTTCTGAGTTTGTGTGAATGAACGGACTCTGTTACACATGAAATGTATCAAGAATTCTCCATGAGATGGGAGACAGTTTGAGGAACCATATCTAAGATCCCCTGTTCTGCTTCTGGTACAGCAGAGAAAGTTGCTAGTGAACAGACCCTGCCACACATAAAAACTACAAACTCAAAAAAAAAGCAAATATCAACACTGAAGAGAAACCAAAAATAAGTAGATTCTTGAGAGAAGGTAACACTTGGAAGAAGAAAAGAGTCCTAGGTAAAATTCTTATTTCCTGGCTTGTAATCTGAAGTCAAGTGCTACATGAGCCAGACAGGGCACCTAATAGCTGATAGAAAACAATTTTTTAGACCTTATAAACCAGAGGAAGGAAATCACTGCAAAACTTAGGGCAAGTCATACAAAGGAGAGAGCTTGATTGAGATAAGGAGCCCCAAACTCTGTATAAGCCCTGCCCAAATCTCACTCAAGCCCAAACCACATATGCATAGGGAAGACTCTAAGAAGCCTATCAAAAGCTAAAAGAACTGAATGCAATTTGAGCTCCTCCTAAACACAGAATTTTCGTTTTGCATCCAAAAACATTATTTATATATTAAAACAAGACAAAAGTAGGACTAACGGTACTAGAAGAATATAGTAGAATCCAGAGCTTAAAGATGATATTCCCAATATTCAATAATTTATAATTACTTGACATTTAAAGAAACAGCAAAATGAGACTTACTCAAAAGATAAAAATAATCTACAGAGAGTGATCCCAAGACAGATTCTACTTTAAAGTTAGTATAGAAGAATTTTAAATCAACTATTACTACAAAACCCAAAGTAAGAGAAAATATGTTCATAATGAATGAAATAATAAAAATCTTGGTAGATTAATACAAACTATAAAAATATCCAATGTAAATTAAAGTAGAGAAAAATACAGCACCTGAATTTTTAAAAAATGTAATTGATGAGCCTAGGTAGGAGCAAATAGGATAAGACAGTGGGGAAAGTCAGGCCATTTGAAGATACATCAGTAGAAAATACCTATCTAAAGACAAAGAGAACAAAGATTTTTAAAATGAAGAGGGATTGAGGAACATAAGGGATACTATAAAAAATCTAACATGTAATTTTATTCCCATAAGGAAAAGAGAGAAAGTGATAGAAAAAGTAATGAAATAATACCTGAAATTTTCCCAAATTTTCATCAGAGTGAAATGCTGAAAACCAAGTAAAATGAGAAAAATCTTAAAAGTAGACAAAGACAATGCCAAATTACACACAGAGAAATGATTATTTGAATGACTGTCTCTCATCAGAAAAATATGATCTCCAAATGAAAACAGAAAACCATCTTTAAAATAGAGAACAAATGTTTCTCTTCTGAAAAAATTATTTTTAGAAACTAAAAAATGTTTTAAATCTACATTTTTATTCTCATTGAAATCTGAGAGGACACAGTATCTATAAAAATAGAAACAGTAATAATGAAGACAAAACAACTCTTCTAGCTACTACTCAAGAGCTCTCTACATATGATTTATGTGTTGAAAAAACTCATATTCATAAACAGGCATAGAAATATAATAAGCCATCTAATGGGATTAAGCAACTTCAGAGAGGGAGACCAAGCTGAACAATCCAAGGAGGCATCTCCATTAAGGCAGCTCTAAAGGGACAGACAGAAAATAACTACAAAAAAAAAAAATTAGAACTCAGAGAGCTCTGATGGATGCAATTATTTTTTTAAACATGTTTTTAACTTAAAATGTCAAGAGGAAAGACTCTGTTGGGCTTCCTGGGAAGATGACAGAGTAGGAAGACCCTAAACTCACCTCATCCCACAGATACAACTAGATAACACACCAGTGCAAATAACCCAGACAAAGACCCAAAGACTAGAAGCAAAAATCCACAACTAAATGTAGACAAAAGGCTAGTACATCAAAGAGGGTAGAAAGGGCAGAGATGCTGTAAGGACCTAAATGGACAGCAGACCACCCATGGGAGGGAAGGATCTGTGGGTGCATAGAGTGGTAAGAAACAGACTGTCAACACAGAGAGCCTGAATGGGGAAGCTGAATTCCCATAGCATTTGGCCTTGAAAATCAGACGAGCCTGGGGCACCCAGATGGCTCAGTGGTTTGAGTGTCGGACTTCAGCTCAGGTCATGATCTCACAGTGCATGAGTTCAAGCCCTGCATATGGTTCTCTGCTGTCAGCACAGAGCCACTTCAGATCCTCTGTTCCCCTCTCTCTCTGCCCCTCTCCAGCTGGTGCTATCTCTCTCAAAATCAATAAATATTTTTTTTTAAATATGAAAATCAGGGGGGGTGGATTTCATGAGTTCTTACAACCATCAGGACTTAAACCCGAACTTTCAAAAATCAGTAGTTCCACTCTGGCAGAGTCTGGAGGGCATGCATTAGGAAGCTGAGTCCCCAGTCTTAAAGACACAGTGAAACATCTGGGAAGATATACAGCTTAGAAGCAGCAGTTGCAAAAATACCTGGGGCATGTAGGAGGGAGAGTTTGTAATCTCAGAGTTCACTGATGGACTTCTCCAGGAAAAAAAGGAGCTGGCAGGTGATATTTCCCTCCCTCTCCCACAGTATAGTCACACAGCCACCTGCAGGAACCAGCCAGGCACTGGCATTCACCACCTAACCTCCCTATACTATGCTTTGCCCCCTCCAGCTGAGTCTACCTCAGTCCTAAAACTACAGGTCCCCTCCCCAGAAAACTGGTGCAAACCTTGTCAATTGCATCTCCCAACCTCGCACAGAGGATGAATGCACCTCATTAAAATGGTAGCTCCTGAGCAGCCTTGGCTGGCACAGTCTCAGAAGGGGCTGCAAACCCCTTGTGGAAGGTGACAGAGACAGCCTTGTTAAAACAGTGTCGCACCCACTACTTTCAAGAGGAAGAGTTGTAGCTGAGTTTCCTAAAACACAGAAACAGACACACAGAGGTAGGCAAAATGAGGAGACAGAAGAATATGTCCCAAATGAAAGAACAGGTCAAAATTACAGCAAGAGACCTAAGTAAAAAAGATGTAACTATTATGCCTGATAGAGAATTAAAAATAATGATTATAAGGATACCCACTGGACTTGAGAAGAAGAGTGGAAGACATCAGTAAGACCCTTAACAAAGAGATAAAAAAAGAACCAAACAGAGACCCAAGAACACACTAATTAAAATTGAAAATAGGGATCCTGAGGGGAAGATGGTGGCGTAGGAGGACGCTGGGCTCACCGCGCGTCCTGCTGATCACTTAGATTCCACCTACACCTGCCTAAATAACCCAGAAAATCACCAGAGGATTAGCAGAATGGAGTCTCTGTAGCCGAGCGCAGACAAGAGGCCCACGGAAGAGGGTAGGAAGGGCGGCGAGGCAGTGCGCGCTCCACGGACTGGCGGGAGGGAGCCCAGGCGGAGGGGCGGCTAGCTGGCCAAGCAGAGCCCCCGAGTCTGGCTGGCAAAAGCGGAGGGGCCTGAAGGACTGTGTTCCAACAGCAAGTGCGACTTAGCATCTGGGAGGTCATAAGTTAACAGCTCTGCTCGGAAAGCAGGAAGGCTGGAGGACAAAGGGAGGGAGAGCTGCGGAGCCCCCGGACCACAGAGCTCAGTTTGGTGGGGAACAAAGGCGCTCCCCAGTGCCATCTCCCCCGCCCATCCCCCAGCCAAAATCCCAAAGGGAACCGGTTCCTGCCAGGGAACTTGCTCGCTCCACACAAACACCCAACTCTGTGCTTCTGCAGAGCCAAACCTCTGGCAGCGGATCTGACTCCCTCCCGCTGCCACAGGGCCCCTCCTGAAGTGGATCACCTAAGGAGAAGCGAGCTAAGCCTGCCCCTCCTGCTTCGTGCACCTTGCCTACCCATCCTAGCTAATACGCCAGATCCCCAGCATCACAAGCCTGGCAGTGTGCAAGTAGCCCAGATGGGCCACGCCACCCCACAGTGAATCCCGCCCCTAGGAGAGGGGAAGAGAAGGCACACACCAGTCTGACTGTGGCCCTAGCGGTGGGCTGGGGGCAGACATCAGGTCGGACTGCGGCCCCGCCCACCAACTCCAGTTATACACCACAGCACAGGGGAAGTGCCCTGCAGGTCCTCACCACTCCAGGGACTATCCAAAATGACCAAACGGAAGAATTTCCCTCAAAAGAATCTCCAGGAAATAACAACAGATAATGAACTGATCAAAAAGGATTTAAATAATATAACAGAAAGTGAATTTAGAATAATAGTCATTAAATTAATCGCTGGGCTTGAAAACCGTATAGAGGACAGCAGAGAATCTCTTGCTACAGAGATCAAGGGACTAAGGAACAGTCACGAGGAGCTGAAAATTGCTTTAAACGAAATGCAAAACAAAATGGAAACGACGACAGCTCGGATTGAAGAGGCAGAGGAGAGAATAGGTGAACTAGAAGAAAAAGTTATGGAAAAAGAGGAAGCTGAGAAAAAGAGAGATAAAAAAATCCAGGAGTATGAGGGGAAAATTAGAGAACTAAGTGATACACTAAAAAGAAATAATATACGCATAATTGGTATCCCAGAGGAGGAAGAGAGAGGGAAAGGTGCTGAAGGGGTACTTGAAGAAATAATAGCTGAGAACGTCCCTGAACTGGGGAAGGAAAAAGGCATTGAAATCGAAGAGGCACAGAGAACTCCCTTCAGACGTAACTTGAATCGATCTTCTGCACGACATATCATAGTGAAACTGGCAAAATACAAGGATAAAGAGAAAATTCTGAAACCAGCAAGGGATAAACGTGCCCTCACATATAAAGGGAGACCTATAAGACTCATGACTGATCTCTCTTTTGAAACTTGGCAGGCCAGAAAGAATTGGCACGAGATTTTCAGTGTGCTAGACAGAAAAAATATGCAGCCGAGAATCCTTTATCCAGCAAGTCTGTCATTTAGAATAGAAGGAGAGATAAAGGTCTTCCCAAACAAACAAAAGCTGAAGGAATTTGTCACCAGTAAACCAGCCCTACAAGAGATCCTAAGGGGGACCCTGTGAGACAAAGTACCAGAGACATCGCTACAAGCATAAAACATACAGACATCACAATGACTCTAAACCTGTATCTTTCTATAATAACACTGGATGTAATGGATTAAATGCGCCAACCAAAAAACATAGGGTATCAGAATGGATAAAAAAACAAGACCCATCTATTGCTGTCTACAAGAGACTCATTTTAGACCTGAGGACACCTTTAGATTCAGAGTGAGGGGATGGAGAACTATTTATCATGCTACTGGAAGCCAAAAGAAAGCTGGAGTAGCCATACTTATATCAGACAAACTAGACTTTAAATTAAAGGCTGTAACAAGAGATAAAGAAGGACATTATATAATAATTACAGGGTCTATCCATCAGGAAGAACTAACAATTATAAATGTCTATGCGCCGAATACCGGAGCCCCCAAATATATAAAACAATTACTCATAAACATAAGCAACCTTATTGATAAGAATGTGGTAATTGCAGGGGACTTTAACACTCCACTTACAGAAATGGATAGATCATCTAGACACATGGTCAATAAAGAAACAAGGGCCCTGAATGACACATTGGATCAGATGGACTTGACAGATATATTTAGAACTGCATCCCAAAGCAACAGAATATACTTTCTTCTCGAGTGCACATGGAACATTCTCCAAGACAGATCATATACTGGGTCACAAAACAGCCCTTCATAAGTTTACAAGAATTGAAATTATACCATGCATACTTTCAGACCACAATGCTATGAAGCTTGAAATCAACCACAGGAAAAAGTCTGGAAAACCTCCAAAAGCATGGAGGTTAAAGAACACCCTACTGGGGCGCCTGGGTGGCGCAGTCGGTTAAGCGTCCGACTTCAGCCAGGTCACGATCTCGCGGTCCGTGAGTTCGAGCCCCGCGTCGGGCTCTGGGCTGATGGCTCAGAGCCTGGAGCCTGTTTCCGATTCTGTGTCTCCCTCTCTCTCTGCCCCTCCCCTGTTCATGCTTTGTCTCTCTCTGTCCCCCCAAAAAATAAATAAACGTTGAAAAAAAAAATTAAAAAAAAAAAAAAAAAGAACACCCTACTAAAGAATGAGTGGGTCAACCAGGCAATTAGAGAAGAAATTAAAAAATATATGGAAACAAACGAAAATGAAAATACAACAATCCAAACGCTTTGGGACGCAGCGAAGGCAGTCCTGAGAGGAAAATACATTGCAATCCAGGCCTATCTCAAGAATCAAGAAAAATCCCAAATACAAAATCTAACAGCACACCTAAAGGAAATAGAAGCAGAACAGCAAAGGCAGCCTAAACCCAGCAGAAGAAGAGAAATAATTAAGATCAGAGCAGAAATAAACAATATAGAATCTAAAAAAACTGTAGAGCAGATCAACAAAACCAAGAGTAGGTTTTTTGAAAAAATAAACAAAATTGACAAACCTGTAGCCAGGCTTCTCAAAAAGAAAAGGGAGATGACCCAAATAGATAAAATCATGAATGAAAATGGAATTATTACAACCAATCCCTCAGAGATACAATTATCAGGGAATACTATGAAAAATTATATGCCAACAAACTGGACAACCTGGAAGAAATGGACAAATTCCTAAACACTCACACTCTTCCAAAACTCAATCAGGAGGAAAGAGAAAGCTTGAACAGACCCATAACCAGCGAAGTAATTGAATCAGTTATCAAAAATCTCCCAACAAATAAGAGTCCAGGACCAGATGGCTTCCCAGGGGAGTTCTACCAGACGTTTAAAGCAGAGATAATACCTATCCTTCTCAAGCTATTCCAAGAAATAGAAAGGGAGGGAAAACTTCCAGACTCATTCTATGAAGCCAGTATTACTTTGATTCCTAAACCAGACAGAGACCCAGTAAACAAAGAGAACTACAGGCCAATATCCCTGATGAATATGGATGCAAAAATTCTCAGTAAGATACTAGCAAATCGAATTCAACAGCCTATAAACAGAATTATTCATCATGATCAAGTGGGATTCATTCCTGGGAGGCAGGGCTGGTTCAACATTCGCAAATCAATCAACGTGATACATCACATTAATAAAAAAAAAGAGAAGAACCATATGATCCTGTCAATCGATGCAGAAAAGGCCTTTGACAAAATCCAGCACCCTTTCTTAATAAAAACCCTTGAGAAAGTCGGGATAGAAGGAACATACTTACACATCATGAAAGCCATTTATGAAAAGCCCACAGCTAACATCATCCTCAATGGGGAAAAACTGAGAGCTTTTTCCCTGAGATCAGGAACACGACAGGGATGCCCACTCTCACCGCTGTTGTTTAACATAGTGCTGGAAGTTCTAGCATCAGCAATCAGACAACAAAAGGAAATCAAAGGCATCCAAATTGACAAGGATGAAGTCAAGCTTTCGCTTTTTGCAGATGACATATATTATACATGGAAAATGCGATAGACTCCACCAAAAGTCTGCTAGAACTGATACATGAATTCAGCAAAGTTGCAGTATACAAAATCAATGTACAGAAATCAGTTGCATTCTTATACACTAACAATGAAGCAACAGAAAGACAAATAAAGAAACTGATCCCATTCACAATTGCACCAAGAAGCATAAAATACCTAGGAATAAATCTAACCAAAGATGTAAAAGATCTGTATGCTGAAAACTATAGAAAGCTTATGAAGGTAATTGAAGAAGATTTAAAGAAATGGAAAGACATTCCCTGCTCATGGATTGGAAGAATAAATATTGTCAAAATGTCAATACTACCCAAAGCTATCTACACATTCAGTGCAATCCCAATCAAAATTGCACCATAATTCTTCTCGAAACTAGAACAAGCAATCCTAAAATTCATATGGAACCACAAAAGGCCCCGAATAGCCAAAGGAATTTTGAAGAAGAAGACCAAAGCAGGAGGCATCACAATCCCAGACTTTAGCCTCTACTACAAAGCTATCATCATCAAGACAGCATGGTATTGGCACAAAAACAGACACATAGACCAATGGAATAGAATAGAAACCCCAGAACTAGACCCACAAACGTATGGCCAACTAATCTTTGACAAAGCAGGAAAGAACATCCAATGGAAAAAAGACAGTCTCTTTAACAAATGGTGCTGAGAGAACTGGACAGCAACATGCAGAAGGTTGAAACTAGACCACTTTCTGACACCATTCACAAAAACAAACTCAAAATGGATAAAGGACCTGAATGTGAGACAGGAAACCATCAAAACCTTAGAGGAGAAAGCAGGAAAAGACCTCTCTGACCTCAGCCGTAGCAATCTCTTACTCGACACATCCCCAAAGGCAAGGGAATTAAAAGCAAAAGTGAATTAATGGGACCTCATGAAGATAAAAAGCTTCTGCACAGCAAACAACCAACAAAACTAAAAGGCAACTAACGGAATGGGAAAAGATATTTGCAAATGACATATCGGACAAAGGGCTAGTATCCAAAATCTATAAAGAGCTCACCAAACTCCACACCCAAAAACCAAATAACCCAGTGAAGAAATGGGCAGAAAACATGAATAGACACTTCTCTAAAGAAGACATCCGGATGGCCAACAGGCACATGAAAAGATGCTCAACGTCGCTCCTTATCAGGGAAATACAAATCAAAACCACACTCAGATACCACCTCATGCCAGTCAGTGTGGCCAAAATGAACAAATCAGGAGACTATATATGCTGGAGAGGATGTGGAGAAACGGGAACCCTCTTGCAGTGTTGGTGGGAATGCAAATTGGTGCAGCCGCTCTGGAAAACAGTGTGGAGGTTCCTCAGAAAATTACAAATAGACCTACCCTATGACCCAGCAATAGCACTGCTAGGAATTTATCCAAGGGATACAGGAGTACTGATGCATAGGGCACTTGTACCCCAATGTTTATAGCAGCACTCTCAACAATAGCCAAATTATGGAAAGAGCCTAAATGTCCATCAACTGATGAATGGATAAAGAAATTGTGGTTTATATACACAATGGAATACTATGTGGCAATGAGAAAAAATGAAATATGGCCTTTTGTAGCAACGTGGATGGAACTGGAGAGTGTGATGCTAAGTGAAATAAGCCATACAGAGAAAGACAGATACCATATGGTTTCACTCTTATGTGGATCCTGAGAAACTTAACAGGAACCCATGGGGGAGGGGAAGGAAAAAAAAAAAGAGGTTAGAGTGGGAGAGAGCCAAAGCATAAGAGACTGTTAAAAACTGAGAACAAACTGAGGGTTGATGGGGGCTGGGAGGGAGGGGAGGGTGGGTGATGGGTATTGAGGAGGGCACCTTTTGGGATGAGCACTGGGTGTTGTATGGAAACCAATTTGACAATAAATTTCATATATTAAAAAAAATTAAAAATAAAAATAGACATGATGGAATAAATAGCAGGCTAGAGGAAGCAGAGGAACAAATTAATGGCCTAGAAGACAGACTAATGGAAAGTAATCAACTTAAGCAAGTGAGAGAAAAAAAATAAACAAAATGAGAATAGATTTAGGAAACTCAATGACTTCATCAAGCATAATATTTGCAGTATAGGGATCCCAGAAGAAAGAGAGACAAAAGGGGGCAGAAAATTTGTTTGAAGAAATTATAGCTGAAAACTTCCCTAATCTGGGGAAGGAAACAGATATCTAGATCCAGAAGGGACAGAGATGCCTCAACAAAATCAACCCAAGGAGGTCCACACCAAGACACATGCTAATCAAACTGTTGTGACAAAGAAAAAAAAAATTTTTAAGCAGCAAGAAAAAAGAAGAGAGTTACATGCAAGGGAAACCCTGGAAGGCTATCAGCAGGTTTTTCAGCAGAAACTTCACAGGACAGAAAGGAGTAGCGTGATATATTAAAAGTGCTAAAAGGGAGAAATCCACAGCCAATAATACCCTATTCAGTAAGGCTATGATTCAGAATAGAAGGTGAGTTTCTCAGACAAATAAAAACTAAAGGAGTTCATGCCCACTAGAACAGCTCTAAGAAATATTAAAGGGGACTCTTAGAGTGGAAAGGAAAGACCGTAAGTAAGAACATGAATAGTGAAAAACACAAAAGAAGTAAAAATAAGTATATATCTGTTCAAGGGATATATTTGTTCAAGGGATTCACAAAATAATTTAAAATATGACATTACACACCTTAAATGGGGGTGGAAGAGTAAAGAATGGGTTCCAATTTAAGTGACCATCAACATAATACAGACTGTTACCTGCAGAAGATGTTATACACAAACGTAATAGTAATCACAAACCAAAAATGAGTAATAAATATGCAAGGAATAAAAAGAATGGAATCCAAGTACATCACTAAAGAAAGACAGCAAATGATTAAAAACAGCAAGGGATAAAAGAATCAGAGAAAACCTGCAGAAACAACCACAAAACATGTAACAAAATGGTTGAGCGTAAATGGACTAAATGCTTGAATCAAATGACACAGAGACAGAGAGAACTAAAAAACCAAGATTCATTCATATGCTTCCTACAAGACAGTAATTTCAGACCTAAAGACACCAGTAGATTGAAAGTGAAGGAATGGAGAAACATCATGCAAATGGATGTAAAAAGAAAGCTTAAGTAGCAATATTTATGTCAGACAAAATAGACTTCAAAAAAGAGTTTAACAAGAGATAAAGAATAATACTATATAAATAATAAAAGTGGACAATCCAACAGAAGATACAACAATTTTGTATATATTGTCCAATGTTGTAAATATTTATGCACTTAACATGGAAGCACTGAAATATGCAAAAGTTAATAACAAAAATAAAGGAACTAATCAGTAGTAATATAATAATAGAAGAGGGCTTTAACATCCCACTTACATTTATGAACAGATCATCCAAACATAAAATCCACAAGGGAAACAATGGCTTTGAATGACATGTTGGACCAGATGGACCTGACAGATATATCCAGAACACTCCATCATATAACAGTAGAATACACATTCTTTTCAAGTAAACATGGAACATTCTCCATAGTTGATCACGTATTAGGCCACAAACAAATCCAAGAAATTCCAAGATATCATGGTCATACCATGCAACTTTTCTGACCACAATGCTATGAAACTAGAAATCAACCACAAGAAAAATATGGAAAGACCACTAATATATGGAGGTTAAATAACATGCTACTAAACAATTAATGGGTCAGCCATGAAATCAAAGAAAACATTAAAAATTACATGGAGACAAATGAAAATATAATAGTACAAAATTTTGGGATCCAGCAAAGGTAGTTCTAACAGAAAAGTTTATAGCAAAATATACCTACCTCAAAAAGGAAGAAAAATCTCAAACAACCTAACCTTACACCTAAAGGAGTTAAAAAAGAAGAACAAACAAAACCCCAAAACAGCAGAAGGAAGAAAATAATAAAGATTAGAGCAGAAATAAATGATATAGAATCTAAAAAATAAGAGAACAAATCAATGAAACCAGGAGCTGGCTCTTTGAAGAGAGGGACAAAATTGGTAAACCTGTAGACAGACTCATAAAAAAAGAGGGGGTACTCTAATAAAACTCTAAATCACAATTGAAAGAGAAGAAACAACAATCAGTACCACAGTAATACAAAAAATATAAGGTAATATTATGAAAAATTATATTCCAACAAATTGGACAACATGGAAGAAATGGATAAATTCCTAGAAACACATAACCTACCAAAACTGAATCAAGAAGAAAGAGAAAATTTGAACAGACTGATTACCAGCAAAGAAATTGAATCACTAATCAAAAAAATCCCAACAAAGAGAAGTCCAGGACCAGAGGGCTTCACAGGTGAATTCTACAAAACATCTAAAGAAGAGTTAATACATATTTTTCTCAACAAATAAAAGACACAGAAAAACTTCCAAATTCATAAGGCCAGCATTATCACAAAAAAGAGAACTATCATCCTAGTATCTCTGATGAACACAAATGCAAAAATCCTCAACAAAACACTAGCAAACCAAATCCAACAATACATTAAAAACATCATTCACAACAATCAAGTGGGATTTATTACTGTGATGCAAGGTTGGTTCAATATTCACATGCTATATAACATCAATAAGAGAAAGGATAAAAACCATATGATCATTTCAATAAATGCAAAAAAAGCATTTGATAAAGTATAACATCCATTCATAATAAAAGCCCTAAACCAAGTAGTTTAGCAGGAACATACCTCAAGTTAATAAAGGCCTTATATGAAAAATCCACAGCAAACATCATACTCAATGGTGAATAACTGAGAGCTTTTCCCCTAAAGTCAGAAATAACACCAGGATGTCCACTTACATCACTTTTATTCAATATAATACTGGAAGTCCTAGCCACAGCAATCAGACAACAAAAAGAAATAAAAGGCATCCAAATTTGTAAGGAAGAAGTAAAACTTTCACTATTTGCAGATGACATGATGCTATACATAGAAAATCTGAAAGACTCCACAAAAAACTACCAGAACTGATTGATTTAGTAAAGTCATGGAATACTAAATATACAAAAATCTGTTTAATTTCTATACACTAATAATGCAGTAGCAGAAAGAGAATTTCAGAAAATAATCCCATTTATAATTGTATCAAAATCAAAAGATACCTAGGAATAAACTTAACCAAAGAGGTGAAAGACCTGTACTCTGAAAAGTATAAAACATTTATGAAAGAAATTGACAATGACACAAAGAAATGGGAAGACATAGCACACTCAAGGTTTGGAGGAACAAATATTGTTTAATGTCTATAGTACATAAAGCAACCTACACATTTAATGCAATCCCTATCCCTATCAAAATACTAACAGTATTTTTCACAAAACTATAACAATCCTAAAATTTGTATGGAACCACAAAAGACCTAAAATAGCCAAAGAAAGATTGAAATTGAAAAGGCAAAGCTGGAGGTATCACAATTTCAGACTTCATGTTCCATTACAAAGCCACAGTAATCAACACAGTATGGTACTGACACAAAAACAAATAGATCAATGGAACAAAAGACACAGAAACACAATTATAATGGTCAATTAAACCTTGACAAAGGAGGAAACAATATGCAAAGAAAGACACATTTTCTCCAAAAAATAGGGTGAAAAACTAGACAGCAACATAAAAAAGAATGAAATTGGACCACTTTCTCATAGCATACACAAAAATAAACTCACAATGAGACAAGTATGAGACAAGACCATAAACATCCCAGAAGAGAGCACAGGGTTTAATTTCTCTGACATTGGCGATAGCAATGTGTTTCTAGATGTGTCTCCCAAGGCAAGGGAAACAAAAGCAAAAATAAACTATTGGGACTTCATCAAAATAAAAATCCTCTTCACAGTGAAGGAAACAATCAACAAAAGTAAAATGCAACCTATGGAATGGGAGAAGACATTTGCAAATAACATATCTGATAAAGCGTTGGTATCCAACATAAATAAAGACCTGATACAACTCAACACCCAAAAACCAAATAATCCAATTTAAAAATGGAGAAAAGATATGAACAGATATTTCTCCAAAGAAGATATCCAGATGGCCACCAGATACATGAAAAGATGCTCAACACCACTCATCACGAGGGAAATGCAAATTAAAGCTACATTGAGGTATCACCTCACACCTGTCAGAATGACTAAAATCAATAACACAAGAAACAACAGGTGCTGTCAAGGATGGGGAGAAAAAGAAACCCTGGTGTACTTTTGGTGGGAATGCAAACTGGTGCAGCCCTTGTGGAAAAAAGCATGGAGGTTCTTCAAAAAGTTAAAATTAGAACTATCTTATGATCCAATAATCCCACTACTGGGTATTTACCAAAAACTACAAAAACACTAATTCAAAGAGATACATGCACCTCTATGTGTATTTCAGCATCATTTACAATAGCCACATTATTGAAGCAGCTCAAATGTCCATCAATAGGTGAATGGATTTAGAAGATGTGGATATATATATGATGGTATATTATTCAGCCATAAAAAAAGAACAGAATCTTGCCATTTGTAACAACATGGACGGTTCTAGAGAGTATAATGCTAAGCGTAGTAAGTCAGTCAGAGAATGACAAATACCATATGATTTCACTTATGCGTAGAGTGTAAGAAAAAAAACCCAAATGAATAAATGTGAAAAGAAAGAGCAAGAGAGGCAAATCAAGAAACAGACTCAACTACAGAGAACTATAGGTGGAGTCGGGTGAGGTGATGTGTAAAATAGGTGATGGGGTTTAAAGAGTACACTTACCATGATAAGCATTAAGTTATGTATAGAATTGTTCAGTCACTATATTGTACACCTAAAACTAATATAACACTGTGTGATAACTATATTAGAATTAAAATTAATAACAATTTTAAAAAGTCAAGAAGAAATAAAAAGGAGAAAGGCTACTTTTGAAAATTGATTTAAAACTATGGAAAGTAAACAAAATAAATATTTCATAGCACACACCTACACACACAAACATATGAATAGAAGCCAAGACCAAAAATATAGAAAACCTAAAGATTAGATCTAGGAATCATAATATTTAAATATTAGTCTCATAAGGGTAAAATAAAAAATATAAATAATAATGAAATAAGTATGACAATAAAACCTCCTTGATTAAATAAAAAAATTTAAGATCTGGTGAAATTTCTATACTTCAATGAGAAATAAAGGCAAGAAGAAGACTGGGTCCCAAACAACATGCAACTACTATACCTACCTGAAACTCTTTACCCAAACCTTCCGTGAGAAAAAAATAATATTCTATCATGTTTAAGATATTGAATTGTATGGGGTCTCTTTATATAGCAGCCTAATATATTTACTAATAAAGATACAGAGAGTTATATAACATAAATCTAGATACCATTGAATTTTATAAAGAGAGAAAGGGTGGGAAGAGAAAGGGAAAGAAAACATGTACTCCATATGGTAGAATACAATGGCCATAAATTGCAGTAGCTCCCCTCAAAAGATGGAGTCTATTTTTTCAACTCCTTAAAAGTGGGCTGGCCTGTGACTTGCATTGGCCAATAGGATACAATGCAAAAGACAGTATCTGAGGTTTTTTAGATACTGGCCAAAAGAAGTCTTTCCAGCTTTGTTGTGCTCTTACTATTGGAAATCCTTCTGTAAACCACCCAGGGCTAGCCTATTAGAGGATATGAGACTAGGAAGAGGTCCCATCTGTCACAGATGTCCCACCTGGGACTGCATACATGTGGATAAAGCTAAAACCATCCAACCCAAGCCAAGCCTTCCCAGAGAACACTTAACCAGTCACTCTGAGAAATAATGACTATCTACTGTATTTCTTTTATTCTCGAGTTAGTTAACATACAGTGTAGTCTTGGCTTCAACAGTAGAATCCAGTGTTCATCTCAACAAGTGTCCTCCTCAATGCCCATCACCCGTTTTCTCCACCCCCATCAACCCTCAGTTTGTTCTCTGTTTAGAGTCTCTTATGGTTTGCTCCCCTTGCTGCTTTTATCTTATTTTTCCTTCCCTTCCCCTACGTTCATCTGTTGAGTTTCTCAAATTCCACATTTGAGTGAAATCATGTTATATATGTGTTTCTCTGATGGACTTATTTCACTTACCATAGTACCCTCCAGTTCCATCCATGTTGGTGCAAATGGTAAGATTGCATTCTTTTTCATCACTGAGTAGTATTCCAGTGTGTGTGTGTGTGTGTGTGTGTGTGTGTGTGTGTGTGTGTGTGTGTGTCTGTGTGTGTGTGTATTACATATATTCTTCAGTTGATGTACATTTGGGCTCTTTCCATAATTTGGCTACTGTTGATAGTGCTTTTTAAACATCGGGGTACATGTGCCACTATGAATTGGCACTCCTGTATCCTTTGGATAAATTCCTAGTAGTGCTATTCCTGGGTCATAAGGTAAATGGGCATCTGGGTGGCTCAGTCATTAAGCATCTGACTTTGGCTCAGGTCATGATCTCACCGTTCATGAGTTTGAGTCCCACATCGGGTGAGCTTGAGCACTGCATAGGGTGAGCTCAAGCCCCGCTTCCAGTGATTCCTGCCTCTCTTTCTCTCATTCCTTCTGCCCCTCCTGGATTCTCTCTCTCTCTCTCTCTCTCTCTCTCTCTCTCTCTCTGTCTCTGTCTCTCTCTCTGTCCCTTGCTCACTTATACCCATTCTCTGAATTAATTAAAATAAAATAATTAAAAAATATATATACCACATCTTCTTAACCCATTCATCAGTGGATGGACATTTAGGCTCTTTCCATAATTTGGCTATTGTTGATTTAGCACTGTGATAAACATTGGGGTATATGTGTCCCCATGAATCAGCATTCCTGTATCCCTTGGATAAATTCCTAGTAGTGTAATTGATGGGTCACAGGGTAATTCTAATTTTTTTAAGGGACCTCCACATTGTTTTCCAGAGTGGCTGCAGTAGTTTGCATTCCCACCAGCAGTGCAAAAGAGATCCTCACCAACATCTGTTGTTTCCTGAGTTGTTAAGTTTAGCCACTCTATTATGAGGTGGTATCTCATTGTGGTTTTGATTTGTATTTCCCTGAAGATGAGTGATGCTGAGCACCTCTTCACATGTCTGTTAGCCATCTGGATGTCTTCTTTGGAAAAGTGTCTATTCATGTCTTCTTCCCATTTCTTCAGTAGATTATTTGTTTTTTAAGTGCTGAGTTGGGTAAATTCTTTAGATTTTTGATACTAAAACTTTATTCAATATGTCATTTGCAAATATCGTCTCCCATTCCATCAGTTGCCTTTTAGTTTTGTTGATTGTTTCCTTTGCTCTGAAGAACCTTTTTATCTTGGTGAGGTCCCAATAGTTCATTTTTGCTTTTATTTCCCTTGTTTTCAGAGACATGTCAAGTAAGATGCTACTTGGCCAAGGTCAAAGAGATTGCTGCCTATTTTCTTCTCGCGGATTTTGATGGTTTCCTGTCTCACATTTAGGTCTTTCATCCATTTTGAAATCATTTTTGTGTATGGTGTAAGAAAGTGGTCCATTTCTCCCAGCACTGTTTGCTAAAGAGACTGTCTTTTTTCCATTGGATACTGTTTCCTGATTTGTCAAAGATTAGTTGGCCATATATCTGTGGGTCCATTCCTGGGTTCTGTGTTCTCTTCCCTTGATCTATGTGTCTGTTTTTGTGCCAGGAGCATACTGTCTTGATGGTTACAGCTTTGTAATACAAGTAAAAGTCTGGGATTGTGATTTCTCCAGGATTGATTTTCTTTTTCAACATTACTTTGGATATTCAGGGTCTTTTGTGGTTCCATATACAATTTAAGATTATTTGTTCCAGGTCCGTGAAGAATGTTGGTGTGATTTTGATTGGGATTGCATTGATTTCTGCCTATATGATCTGTCCATTGTTGTAAGTGGAGTATTAAAACCCCTACAATCCCAGTATTATCTATACATTTATATATGTTTGTGATTGGTTTATATATTTGGGGATTTCCACATTGGGGAACAATTTCCACAATTGTTAGCTCTTCTTGATGTATACACCCC
Source organism: Lynx rufus (assembly GCF_022079265.1). Lineage (NCBI taxonomy): Eukaryota > Metazoa > Chordata > Mammalia > Carnivora > Felidae > Lynx > Lynx rufus. Next base: position 29,420,623 of record NW_025814889.1, on the reverse strand, counting down.
TTAATTATGATATAATGCCCTTCTTCATCTCTTGTTACAGCCTTTGTTTTAAAATCTAATTTGTCTGATAGAAGTATGGCTATTCCAGCTTTGTTTTGAATTCCAGTAGCATGATGGTTCTCCATCCCCTCACTTTCAATCTGCAGGTGTCCTCAGGTCTAAAATGAGTCTCTTGTAGGCAGCATATAGATGGATCTTATTTTTTCAATCCATTCTGATACCCTATGTCTTTTGATTGGGACATTTAGTCCATTTACATTCAGAGTGATTACTGAAAGATATGGATTTAGTGCCATTGTGTTATCTGTAGGTTTTGTGATAGCTCTGGTCCTTTGCAGTCTGCTACTTTCCACTCACAGAATCCCCCTTCAGATCTCCTGCAGGACTAGTTTAGTGGTCATGAACTCCTTTAGTTTTTCTTTGGGAAAGCTTTCTGTCTCCCTTCTATTCTGAATGACAGGCTTGCTGGATAAAGGATTCTTGGCTGCTTATTTTTCCTATTAAGCACATTGAATATTTCCTGCCACTCCCTTTTGGCCTGCCAAGTTTCAGTGGATAGGTCTGCTACTACCCTTATGTGTCTACCCTTGTAGGTTAAGGCCCATTTGTCCCTAGCTGCTTTCAGCATTCTCTCTTTATCTTTGTATTTTGCCAGTTTCACTATATGTCATGGTGTTGACCTGTTTTTGTTGATTTTGAAGGGAGTTCTCTGTGCCTCTTGGCCCTGGGTGCCTGTTTCCTCCCCCAGATTAGGGAAGTTCTCAGCTATAATTTGTTCAAATAAACCTTCTGCCCCTTTCTCTCTCTTCTTCTTCTTCTGGAACTTCTATGAAATGGATATTGTTTCATTTCATGGAATCATTTAGCTAATTCTCCCTTTGTGGTCTAGTAATTAAATTTCACCCCCCCCTTTTTTTTTAGCTTCATCGTTTTCCATAATTTTATCATCTATTTCACCTATTCTTCCCTCTGCGTCTTCCATCCTCACTCTCACTGTATCTAGTTTATTTTGCATCTCATTTACAACATTTCTTAATTCATTGTGACTATTTCTTAGGTTTTTGACCTCAGCAACAATAGATTCTCTGTTGTTTTCTATGCTTTTTCAAGCTATTACTCTTTTGACTGTGATTCTAAGTTCTTGTTCAGATATATTGTTTATATCTGTTGTGAGAAATTATCTGGCTATCATTTCTTCCTGAATTTTCTTTTGAGGAGAGTTCTTTCATCATTTTGGCTGTTTCTGTCTTTTATATGTTTTAGTAGCTTGTTATGTGTCCTGCACCTGCAAGTACTACTATATTAAAAAGGGGTCATACACTGTCCAGGACTGGCACTTCAGGAAGTATTTTTGGAGTGTGGTGCATGCACTCTGTTGTGCTTTGACTGCTCTATTCCACTAGTCAATCCTCTGTAAAGCTCATCCTTGCTTGTAGTGATGGAGTGTTTGGACTTTCAACCAGGTGTGCTTTGATTTGTTCACTCAAGTAACCATGGAAAAAAAGGAAAAGGTGGGGAAGCCTTATCCCATATAAAGAGAAAAATGAAAGAGAAAAAGAAAAAAAAAGCAGAGGGTCAAAAGAACTATAAGACTTAATCCAGAGAGAAAGTAAAATAAAAAGAAGTTATAAGAATTGATCAAAAAAAATCAGAAACTATAAGCCTGATTCCAAAAGAAAAAAAGAAGAGGGTAGAAATAAAAAGAAAAGGGAAGAACAAACAAATAGAAGATAGAAACAAAAGCCAGTTGTTTGTTGGTGCCTGAGACCAGTGGGTGTATTACTCTGGAGGAAAGGCTGGCTCTGTTGGCTCAGTCTTCCCCCAGTTGATAAGCAGTTGCCAGTCACAGAGGAGGGGGGGTTTGTGTTAGTGGGTCCTTCCTTTACTGGGGACTGCTGTGCTGCTCCCTGAAGCTCCACTGTGGTGGTATTCGGTAGAAAAATGGCAACACCCAATTTCTCCTCCCCAGACCAGGTATCTCATACCACACTGTTCAGGCAGCCCTCACAGAATAGCATGGGCAGTTGGCTTGCCCTGCTCCAGTCTCCGATGCCCTCTAGGTGCTTGGCTGGAATTCTGATGTCTTAAAGGACCCTGCACCACATGGGACCATGTGCCCCTCAGCCCTGCTGATAAAGGGCCTTTCATCCTTGGGGAGGCAATAAATCCTCTTCCCACAGTACTTGAGAAAGGGGACTGTTCTCTCCCAGTGTGCCCCTGAGATCGCTACAGCACCCTGGAGCTGGCTCCTTCCCTCTCAGGTGCGCCCACACAGCCAGCTCTGGTCCAGAGAAAGTCACACACTTTCGTACCTTCAAGTTTTAGCTTCTAAGGCTGTTTGCAAAATAGAAACTGGCACTCTCCATTTTTCTCATTCCTGAGTCCATGGTCCAGAGAGGTTTTCCTCTTGTGCTAACAAGATAGTAAAGCCCTCTCATTTTCTCTCCCTTTTGTCTCTCCACAGAAGAGGTTCCTTCCCCTCCATGTCTATGCCATTTTATCTCCCCCAATTCATATGCACGTACCTCATACCTCAATCCTGCCAAACTGTCTCCCTCCACCTGTGGAGATCCTTCTGCCACGCTACAGATTGATTTCCTGGATGTTCCAAGTGATCTGTCCTCCATACAGCTGTATTTGAGGGATGAGGGAAATCCTGGTCCCCCTACTTCCCCACCATCTTTACTCCTCCCTGAATAACTATTGTTTTAAATCACTAAGTTTTGGAGTACTTTTGTCATTTAAGAAAAGTTCACAAGCATACTTTGCAATAGAAAATATGCATTATTTTATGTCATTAGAACACTTACAAAAATTTGATACTGTGTTTGATTATTTCCATAATTGGCTACCAACAATTTCTCCTACTCTATGCCTTGTGAATATTGGCTAGCCTTATGAATTCCTTACAGAATGTGATGGAAAAACTACAAAAGCTTTCAATTCCAGTCTCTAACAAGCCTTATGGGTTTTGCTCTTGCCAATCTGGAAAATTGATATTGGAAGCTGAAAAATAGGGGAGAGACTCTGTTATATAGTTATAGAACAATAAACAAAATTCAGGCTTAGAGTAACTTTCAGGGTTAAAACCATACCCAATAAACTTGTGGATCTGGCTAAGGAAATTTCCAGCCAGAATACTTAAAACACTATTTGGCTTATACTGCTGATATGCAATAAATTTATTGCAAGAGAAATAAACTAAAGGAAGAACTGTTCAATTTTAAAGCAGAAATCAGAAAACATATAGAGAATCTGGGACTGCCCACAAAAGAAATTCTCAAAGTAAGAAATCACTAGGGCAAAGATCAAAGCCATAGTACTGACAGTAAAATGTAGTTTCAGAATCAAAGTCAAATCAAGGGTGTGACTATAAGGCTCCCTGTTAAGACCTCAGAAAAACTTAAATATTCTTTGTGGATCCTAGTAAGACAAAAGTGCTTTAATAATTAAAGGTATTGTCCTGCAGAAGGCTGGCATACTTTAAGTAAAACGTTTATTATGGATGTAGCTTTGGGGTAAAAGAAGGAATCACAGTAACATACAAAGAAAACAAAGTTTTAAGAGAAACATCATCATATTACACTTAAAATGACAGACATTTCAAAATGAAAAGAGATCTCTAGGTCCCCAATAAGCTATGAGAAGGAAGCATGCTGAGTGAGCTATTCAGCTACAAACATGAGCCATTTCTTATGGAAAAGGAATGATGATTCAGAGAGGAAAATCTACATGCCACACTGCAAAATAAGGACTACTTTATTTTTGGATTAGGGAATCATTCCCGGGGAGCAAAACTAGACTTCAATCAAAGTACATACCCTACCCTGAAAGTCAGGAGAACTGGTGACGTGTGTCTGCTTGGATTTCATAGCAGATTTCTCAACTATGTGCTTTCTGTTTCCCCCCTATTTGAATAATAGTTTCTATTGCAATTATCCTATCCTTTTCTCAGTAGTATGTGTTAAGTATGTGTTGGGAGGAGTGGGGTACAGATAACTCAACTTTTTAGATAACAGATTTCCAGATCAAGAACAGCTGTGCCAAGAACCCACATCTAGACCTGGTACAGATGATAAGATTTCCCTCCCTTTAAGTCTTGGCTGGCCCCTAACCAATAAAATGTAATGGGAATTATGTTCTCAGGTTTCTGAGCCCAGGTCATAAGAGGACTTGCAGCTACTACTTTTGACCTATTAGATTCCAGCTGTCATGTAAGGATGCTTGGGTTTTACTACTAAATGATGAGTAATGACATGAGAGAGAAAAATTCAGCCCTTAGTCATTGCACCAACCACCAGACTTCTGAGGAAGCCATCTTGAACAGTGCACAGCTGAATGAAGCCACATGAGTAACACAGCTGATAAAACATGAAGCATAGGAATCATCCCACTGGGCCCAGCCAACCCCAAAATCAATTAGAAATAATTATTGATGTATTAAGCCTCTAAATGTTGGTGTAGCTTGCTATAGAATAATAGAAAAATGAAGCAAAAATATGCATTTGACCACAAAAAAAACCTTTAAAACATCCAGAAAGTAGAGAATTTGTATGTCTTATTGTCTGCTGTTAATTTTATAAAAAGGTAAACCAACAATAAAAAAGTAAACTACACTTTTTGAAACAAAGGAAACTTAGAACACCTATAGAATTCAATATTCAGTGAAAAATGTATAGCTTGAATAGTGTTTATTATCATAAAATGAGTGCAAAAATAAATTACATATAACAACTAATGCAGATTTGAAAATGAATTAAAAATAAAGAAAAAAGATCAAATAAATTAACAAAGATGAGATTAAAGTAATTAAATAGAAAACATTAACAGCAACAAGAAATAAAATAGTAAAACAGTTAAATGGAACACAAAATCAGTTAGTTGAAAGCACTTATAATATACAATCTCCTAGCAAATCTGATTGAAAGGAAAAGAAACAAAAAGAGATACTTTTATAAACGAAAAATAAATGGGAAAAGATGTAGAAACAGAGATGCAAAAAAACAATAAAAAGAACACTAAGCATAATGTAAAATTATAAGCAATTTAAAAACCATTAAAAATGGATGAATCTATATTAAAATATAAACTACCCAAACACACACACCAATAATCTAAAAAGGAATTGGAAAAGTGGTCAAAGAAGTACCATTTTTGTTTAAAAAGGCTCCTAGATGATTTTGTAGTTAGGTTCTATATAATCTTCCAATTATGTCTCCCTTATTAAAAAAAAAAGTCCTTTTTAAATTCTGATTAGAAATGCATTATTACCTTTGTTATATTAATTTGAAAGGATCAATATTTTTATAAATTTAAATCTTTCCATTTGGCAACACTGAAATTTACATTACAATATCATTTACAACTCCATCTTAATAAATTCATATAGCATAATTAACTAGTTTATCACTGAGTTAAATTACTCCCAAATTCTCTAATTATTCTTCCTGACTGCAAAATCCAATCTCTATCCCAAAATTCATCTTTCATAAAACTGGAAGAGTAATCTTAATTAAAAATACCAAATGGGGGGGCGCCTGGGTGGCTCAGTTGGTTAGGCGACCGACTTCGGCTCAGGTCGTGATCTTGCAGTTTGTGAGTTCAAGCCCCACGTCTGGCTCTGTGCTGACAGCTCAGAACCTGGAGCCTGCTTCGGATTTTGTGTCTCTGCTTCTCTCTACCCCTCCCCTGCTCACGCTCTGTGTCTCTCTGTATCTCAATAGTAAATAAACGTTAAAAAAATTATTAAAAAAAAAATTAAAAATACCAAATGGATCATTCTTAATATTCTTCAATAAGTCCCCATTTCTTATTCAAAATACAAATTATTAATTATTATGCCATCTATAAATGGCCTCTATCAGGCATCCTACTACTCTTCTCCTCAATCCCAAAATCCTATCATACTCAAGAACTGGAATTTCTCTGAATAGTCTTTGTTCCCTCAAACCTTTGTCTCTACACATTCTATAGAGATCCTTCCTGTTTTCTAACCCCATATTCCCAATTACTATATCACAATTCCCATTTTATAGTACATTATGTTGGAATAGGGACATTATGTATCAACTATGTGTTAAAAATTTCAGCTTTGAAATTAATGTTATATGTCAATTATATCTCAATTTTTTAACAAAAAATTAGAAGCCTTAGATTTAAAAAAAATTCAATATTTTTTGTCAGGTCTGTCCCTCCTACATTATATTATGATATGTGCAAGAAATTTATTCAATTTATTCAAGTACAGATGGAATGTAATTATAATTACTGTTTATATTTATATTAAGGACTTAATATCCTTAATACTTAAAAGTATGTAATTTTAACAGAAAGAATTCATGACACTATACATAGAAAAAACTAAGTGAAGTTTCTATAAATTTTAAGAGTTGATGATCCTTGAAAAGAAACAGTAAATGGGAGATCACACTTGAATTTACACTTTTTAGCCCCACTGACAGGATCACTGGGCTATCCAGTCCAACCAGAGTGCATCTTAGAACTCTGCAAATCTGGTCAAGTTATTTAATATCTCGGAATTTCCTTTTCTAAAAATTGAATACAGTAGTCTCCCCTTATCCACAGTTTTGCTTTCTGCAGTCTCAGTTACCTATGGTCAACCATACTCTTGACTATAGTCACAAGATCAATAGTAGCCTACTACGTCACAATGCCTATGTAATTTCACCTCACTTTATTTCATCATGTGTGCATTTTATCATCCCATCACAAAAAGGATGAGTACAGTACAATAAGATTTTGAGAGAAATCACATTCATATAACTTTTACTGCAGTAATTGTTATAATTGTTTTCTTTTATTATTAGTAATTGTTGTTAATCCCTTACTTCACCTGTTATAAATTAAGCTTTATCATAGATATGTATGCATGTACAAGAAAAAATATAGGATATACAGGATTTGGTATCATCCATGGTTTCAGGCATCCCCTGACAGTCTTGGAATGTATCCCTCTGGATAAGGGAGGACTACTGTAATAATTACTGCTAAGCATAACAAAATATGCTGTATGTGATTTGACTCACAAAACATTCAAATATGTAAAATATTTCTATTTTCTAAAAAACATGTTTGTCCTCATCCATATGATTAACCTGCCAATTGCCCACTTAGTAGATAGTTGCCTAGAGTAAATACAATCTATTTTTCTAACAAATAAAATGAAAATTACGTTAATAGAATAACAAAATATTTTTATCACTTCATCTAAACATGATTTTTTTTTAAGTACAACTCTGGCTACTGACTGCTAGTCTATATGATGTCTTTGATGAAAAAGAACCCTTTGTTCAGGCAAATGCAACTATTCAAGGGTATGCACTTGGCAAACCATGGGTTAGATTTCAACACCCACTTGTACCTTAACCCACTCCCTTGTTTAAGGCATAATTTGTACAAAGTAAGGGCAACCTTAGGTCCAAATGGATTATTTTATCTACGTCCTTGAAATACGTTAGAATAATTATTGGAATAATGATCCTCTAAAAGGTACACAACAAACAACAAAAAGCTAGCTCACTTAAAAACTAAAAGTTTTATATGACTTGTAAAACACTTTAAAAGCATTATAATTACTTGAACAGATGGATAATAATACCAACTGATTCTATTATCCATGCTGCCTGAGGAAGCAAAACCAAATTTATTTTCACTAACTGCAAATGCCAAGTAGGGTTCAGAGAGCCATATTTGCAGTTCAGATTTCACTACTAATTTATTCTCTAACCCCAAGTTAGTCACTTTTTAGCTTCTGTTGATCTCTGTAAAATGGCCTAGATCAGTGAGAGTACAGAAAGGCATTTTGGAGAAAGAAGATAAATTCCTTTAAAATTCTCATTAAATCCATAGACCTTATCCAGAAAAAAAAATACACTTACATAGAAAATTTTGACCTTAAATTCAGAAAAGAATAATTTTAAATGACATTAGCTGCTACAGACTACATGTTTGTTTCCCCCCGCAAAATTCATGTGTTATAACCTAATCTCCAATGTGATGGCATTTGGAAGTAGGGCCTTTGGGAAGTGATTAGGGCATGAAGGTAATACCCTCATGAATGGTTTAGTGGCCTTATAAAAGAGGCTCCAGACACCTCCCTTGCCCTTTCTGCCATGTGAAGACACAGCAAGAAAATGGCCTTCTATGAACCAGGAATTGGGCTCTCACCAGACAAGTCTGTTGTTGCTTTGATCTTAGACTTCCCAGCCTCCAGAACTGTGTGAAATAAATGTTTGTTATTTACGTCACCCATTCTTTGTTATAGAAGCCTAGTATGGTCTGAATTTTTGTGTCCCGCTTCCCTCCTCCCCCAACCTGCAAATTCACATGTTGAAATCCTAATGCCCAATGTGCTGGTATAAGGATGGGGGCCCTCATGAATGAGATTAATGTCCATACAAAGGAGGACTGAGAGAATGCCTTTGCCTTTCCTGTCATATGAGAAAGAACATGAAGTCTGCAACCCAGAAGAGAGCCCTCACCCCACCATGTTGACACCCTGATCTTGAACTTCCAGACCCAAGAACTGAGAAACAAATTTCTGTTTTTTATAAACTACCCATTCCCTGATATTTTGTTAAAGCAGTCCAAATGAACTAAACCCAAATGAACTAAAACACTAACTTAAAAACTTCAAATATTAACTATATAATGGGATTATAATAATTTTAAATACACAAATAAATATACTGTTAAATATACTGTTCCGTATAAAATAAAATGTTAAGTATGGTAGGCAGAATTCTAATATGGCCAGCATGATCTCCATCCTTGTGGTTATGCTCTGAATAATCCACTCCTTTTGACTATGGGTGGGACCTGTGACTTGTTTCTAGCCAATAGAATATAGCAAAGTGATGAGGTACCACTCCTTTTATTAGACTGCATTATATAGCTAACATGACAAGATATCATTCTCATGATCATGTTACATTATATAAGACTGTCAGCAAAATAGAGAAACCGGCCTTGAGGAAAAAGCAAGCTGCTGTGATGTAAACTGCCTATGGAAAGGTGTCATGGCTGAGTGCCTCAGTCCTAGGAAGGAAATGAAGTTTGCCACATCCAGTTGAGCTTGGAAGAGTAACTCAACTTACAGAATAGAATAGACCCTAGCCATTACCTTGATTGCAGTTTAGTGAGACCTTGAGCATAAGACACAGCTAAGCCTGCTCAGCCTCCTAACCCATTCAAACTGTGAGATAATACAAGTTATTTTAATAACTGAAAAATTTATGGTAACTTGTTATGCAGGAATAGAAAACAAATACCATAAAGTTGAACATTTTATATTCAACATCTCAAGTGGCCCTCTCATTTTCTTCCCAAATTTATGTTACTTGATTCTTGAACTATTCACATACACTTGTGGGACACAACTCCAGCCACTCACTAAAATGACTGGTGTGATCCTCTGACGGTTATTATAAAAAATAAAAAAAAAGTGAACTTGTAGCAAAAAAAAAAAAGTATTCCAAAGCCAAGATGAAATAAAGGTTACTTACCTTTCATTCGATCACATAAAAAAGAGTGGACTCTATAAGTCACAATTACTGAAGAGCTTTTTCTTATTTGATTCTTATACCTCATATACCTTTTTAAGATAAATAGATACCGTTTTACCCATTTTAGTAATCAAAAATATAAAGCTCAAGTAGGTTAAATGAACTTCCATTGTCACAGAACTAGTAAATCACTGTTATGACTCTCAAGATGACCTTCTTTCCTCCATGATATTGTCTATAATTGAATAAACCATGGTAATTTTCATAACCTTGACTTGACAGTAAACATGCCTGGATTTACCATTTTATTTTCTGAAAAAAACTTACTGAGAAAGTCAACCAACAAGAAATATCTTAGAAATAACGTTAATACAAACATACACACAAATGTACACACAAACACATGTACCCCCATGTTCACATACATACTAATGTTATCTACATATATAATTATCAGAGCGACTATTAATTAAATTTAGATGCATAGAGTATGTGTGTTACCTGAACTTGAAGCAAATCTTCTTTTACTTTAAGCTCTTTTACTAGAAACTTCTTCCTGTTATTAAAAAAGGTTTTTAAATTTATCATAATATTTTAAATTGCATGACTACTTTGCTTTCTTATTAGTACTTAAACCATTTTTAAAGAAATAAAATTTCTCAAAACAATCATATTTTTAAGAGACATCAAATCCATATAAGTGATAAATAATTGAATAACATTTCTCAAGCTAACTTCTCATTGGTATGATTAAAATATGCAAGCGAGATGAGGCAAGGATTGTCAAAGTACACTGGTCATTTTTTTCCCCTCTGGTCATCTTTTCTTAAGTTTTTATTTAAAGTCCAGTTAGTTGGGGCACCTGGGTGGCTCAGTCGGTTAAGCAGCTGACTTCAGGTCAACAGGATCTCACGGTTAGTGGGTCCGAGCCCCTCATGGGACTCTCCTGACAGCTCAGACCCTGGAGCTTGCTTTGGGTTCTATGTTTCCCTCTCTCCCTCCCCCTCCCCTGCTTACATTCTGTCTCTCTCTCTCACATATAAATTAACAATAAAATTTTTTTAATACATAAAGTCCAGTAAGTTAACATAGAGTTATATTAGTTTCAGATGTACAATACAGTGATTCAATACTTCCATATGACACCCAGTGCTCATCACAAGTGTACTCCTTAATCCCATCGCTTATTTAACCCATCCCCCCACCCACCTCCCCTCTGGTAACCACCAGTTTGTTCTCGATAGTTAAGAGTCTGTTTCTTGCTTTGCCAACAACACAAGAAACAACACATGTTGGCAAGGATGTGGAGAAAGGGGAACCCTCTTGCACTGTTGATGGGAATGCAAACTGGTACAGCCATTCTGGAAAACAGTATAATGGTCCCTCAAAAAGTTAAAAATAGAACTACCCTATGATCTAGTGATGGCATTACTAGGTATTTACAACGAGAGTACAAAAATACTAATCCAAAGGGATACATGGATTATCTACAATAGCTAAATTATAGAAACAGCCCGAGTGTCCATCAACTGATGAGTGGATAAAGATGATGTGATACCCCACCACCACCACATACACACATACACACACACTGGAATAATACCCAGCCATTAAAAAGAATGAAATCTTTGGGAATACAAGCTGGTGCAGCCACTCTAGAAAATAATATGGAGGTTCCTCAAAAAATTGAAAATAGAACTACCCTACAACCCAGCAATTGCACTACTAGGTATTTATCCAGGGGATACTGGTATGCTGTTATAGAAGGGACACATGCACCCCAATGATTATAGCATCACTATCAACAATAGCCAAAGTATGGAAAGAGGCCAAATGTCCATCGATGGATGAATGGATAAAGAAGATGTGGTGTGTGTGTGTGTGTGTGTGTGTGTATATATATATATATATAATGGAGTATTACTCGGCAACCAAAAAGAATGAAATCTTGCCATTTGCAACTATGTGGATGGAACTGGAGGATATTATGCTAAGTGAAGTTAGAGAAGGACAAAAATCATACGACTTCACTCATATGAGGACTTTAAGAGACAAAACAGATGAACATAAGGGAAGGGAAACAAAAATAATATAAAAACAGGGAGGGGGCAAAGCATAAGAGACTTATAAATATGCAGAACAAACAGAAGGATATTAGAGGGGGTGTGGGAGGAGCGTTGGGCATTAAGGTAAGGGGCATTAAAGAATCTACTCCTGAAATCATTATTGCACTATATGCTAACTAATTTGGATGTAAAGTTTAAAAAAATAATATTAAGTATTAGGTTAAAAAAAAAACCTGATAGTGGCACCAGGAGATAACCAGAAAACTAGAGGATCAAACATCTCAGAGGAATACAGCAGGGAGAGAGCTCAATCTATAACATGACACCTGTTTTCAATGCCATGATATTAGACAAGTACCTGTACATTTAGATGCAATCAAGGAAGGATGGAGGTAGGGCTGGGGAAATCTTAAATTGATGGGATGTAAATTAGAAACAACCAGGAAAATCTTGAAACATATCCATTTCAAATCTTGTAATGTCTAATTCTATGGAATTAGCTAGATTAGATTTTTTGGAGGTTACAAATAGAAACAAAGAGGTTATAATTTTGTATTCATGAGTCAGAGGATTGGAAATGCTATATCTTTGTTCCCACACTTTTTCTAAATAGACTCAACATGTTGATTTTCCACGAGAAGTTAGCTTTAGGGGCTGGCTAGCCTGGACCATAACTGCAACTTGACAATTGCCTTTGGGAAATTATTTTTTTTAATGTTTATTTATTTTTGAGAGAGAGAGAGAGTGTGAGCAGGGGAGGGGATGAGAGAGAGAGGGAGACAAAGGATCCAAAGCAGGCTCTGTGCTGACAGCGGGGCTCAAATTCACAAAGTAGTTTGAGACCATGACTCAAGCTGAAGTTGATTGCCTAACCGACTGAGCCACCCAGGCACCCTGCCTTTTGGGAATTTAAACCGGATCTCAGAGCATCAAGAGGGGATTTTTCCTTTTTGATATGGGTCCTCCTTTATCCAGAAGTTAGTCATTAAAATCATGGCAATGTTCTATTGTTTAAGAAGATGAAAAAACTGATATTTTGGTAACTAATATATCCCAGCACCTACAGCAGTGCTTCCACAAAACAAGCTCTCAATAAATCTATGTTGAATAAATTAAAAAAAAAAGGAATGAAATCTTGCCATTTGCAACAATGTGGGTGGAGCTTAGTATTATGCTAAGTGAACTAAGCCATTCAGAGAAAGACAAATACCATATGATTTTACTCATATGTGGAATTAAAGAAACAAAACAAATGAGCAAAAGAAAAAAAAGAAAGAAAGTAGTCATCTTTTCCTCTCTGAGACCAAGGTCAAGGCTACTTATCCAATGAATTTCTTTTCAGAATTTATAGAACTCTACAAAGATTGAATTCACAGTTTCTTTTTAAAATTATGTATCTATATTAGGGGTTTTTAAATGTTTATTTATTTTTGAGAGAGAAAGAGAGACAGAGCATGAGTGAGGGAGGGGCAGAGAGAGAGGGAGACACCAAATATGAAGCAGGCTCCAGGCTCTCAGTTGTCAACACAGAATTCGATGCAGGGCTCAAACTCATGAACCGTGAGATCATGACCTGAGCGGAAGTGGGACACTTAACCAACTGAGCCACCCAGGCACCCCGTATTAGGGTTTGACTAAAGCAAATTCAAAATGCAAAAAAAAAAAATTTATATTACTAAAGAGATATTCACTTAAAAAGGCCACTTTACAATAATCCACATGCATAAAAAATAGATCATTCCTTTCACAAAATAAGTATAATCAAAAAAAAAGAATAGTCCAGACTGAGGAGTTAATATACAAATCACAAATCACTAGCTAAACCATCAAGGAAATAATGTAAATCCTCTGTCCCTAAAATGATTTACAGATTTAATTCTGTTTACTTATTCCTGACTATTTGGTTCATTCTCCTAACCTACCTTTAATTCTTTGTCCTTCCTTTCCCAGCCCTCTTCCTCCATCATATCCTGGTCTGCTTATAAAACTATGGTACTATGTAGTGTTACATTTTTTAGAAACCTGTTAAAAGTTATGTTTATATGACCTCAAATTGTTTGTATAAAATGAAAATGTAAATTAACAAGGAAAAAATATAAACATGTAGCTTTATATCTTACTCTTCTGTATCCTCAGATTTTCTTTTGTCTTTTTTCTTCTCCATTTTTATAGTTTTCTTTGTTCGACCATATGTAGACTTTGCTTTCTGTGTAATTTTATATAAGCCAGAAACAAACAGTTAATGACACAATAATTAGAGGGAAGTAAAAGATAATATGCATTACTAAGATTTCCATTTTACTTTGAGAATCACTATACTATGTTTCAAGAAAAATTATCTAAAAAGAAGCACAACAAAATTAAGGATACAATCAGAATGCTTGTTATGGTACTCTACTGAATGTAAGTTGTATATAAGTTAATACATATCAAAAGAAGTAAATTCCCCTGACAAATTACAGCCAGGTCTTCTCTAATATATACATATCTTCCTGAAAATCATCTATGAAAACTCATGCACTAAAAACTGCAGGATATATGAGAGAAATGAGGTAAGGTGCCCAGCATGCAACAAACATTGTCAATGATACATTTTTTAAAAATATAGGGGCGCCTGGGTGGCTCAGTCGGTTAAGCGGCCGACTTCAGCTCAGGTCGCGATCTCGCGGTCCGTGAGTTCGAGCCCCGCGTCGGGCTCTGGGCTGATGGCTCAGAGCCTGGAGCCTGCTTCCGATTCTGTGTCTCCCTCTCTCTCTGCCCCTCCCCCGTTCATGCTGTGTCTCTCTCTGTCTCAAAAATAAATAAACGTTAAAAAAAAATTTTTTTTTAAAAATATAAACCTAGTAAAAACAGTTCCATTTTACAAAGTTAGATGATTTGAGAAACACATAGTATGAGAAATATAGTTCTTTATTTTGAGAAAGACATGAGGTGTGTTTGTGGAAGTGATCATCGAATAGGTTGCAAATTGTTATCGTGTAGTTTGGGAAGAAGGATTATCTGAAATCACATAAAAAGTTGTAGTGACAGATGTGGACTGGTGTGGTACACTACAAACATGGTGAACAAATACAGTGTGCAGAGTCTGCTTTCTCCTTTTACCTAGTACTTTTAGCAGATGAATTTGTGCATAAACACATGTAAAATTCATATTATGTTCAAATTGTTTGTGTTAGAACAAATTTGCATTTCAAAACAAATATTACAGCAGAACTAACCACATATTTTAAAGTATTATTGAATGACTACATAGTACTAGATTATTTTATACAAGAAAGTTGAGAAAAAATTAACAATTAGATTACTGAAATTTGTAGATGAGCTTAATAATAGAGACCTATTAAGGCATTAGGTGTTTATTTCCTGTTTTATACAACAACTCCCAAAAGATACAACTTCACTATAGTGGCAAAGTTCTCACAAGTTAAACACAAAGTGTAATAATCCTCATAAAATATGAAAAAAACAGTATAATAATGAATTGCAATGGAATTCTTAAGGTCTCCAGGTAACTTTCTAGTTTAAATATGAGTTTTGGGATGTATTTCTTATACAGAAAAATCTAATATACATTGGCCATCAAAAATACTTTAAAAATGAAAGGAAAAAAGACTAAAAGTAATGAACAGATCATCAGTTAGTTGTGAGAAAACTTCAAGTGGACAAATATACTTGTAATTTCAGTACATAATGGAGAGAAGAAGTGAGCAAAGAAAATAAATATTTGAAGAAACAATGGACAAATTTTACTTTCAAATTTGACAAAACTGTATGCTCACAAACCCACAAAAAATATAAGGAAAACTAGTTCTAAGACTTATGGTAATAAAATTATAAGCAATGATGAGGATAAAATCTTAAAAGCAGAGGAGGAAAGTAGATTATATATAAAATAAAGTAGACAGAAGACTTTTCAGAAACAATGCAAGCCAGAAGATAAAAAAGAAACTCTTTAAAGTACTAGAAGAAAAGAACCAGCCAACCTAAAATTCTTTGTCCAGAGAAAATATGTTTTAAAACTGAATACAAAAGAAAAAAGTTTTTTCAGAAATCAAAAAGTTGAAAGAATGAATCAGCTGCAGACCTGAACAACAATAACAAAAATTATGAAGAATCCTTTATGCACAAGAAAAATGACACTAGACAGAAATAAGGAAATATACAAATTAAAGACCAACATAAATGATAATTAAGTGAGTAAATAAATATAAAGACTGTTTTCCTTATTATTTAAATCTCTTTAAAAGGTAATAGTTTACAGCTAAACTAATAACAATGTGTTGTGCAGCTTATACCATAGGTAGTAAAATGTATGAAAATAGTGGTACTCAGGCTGGAAAAGCACAAAGCACATTATCTTAAGGTTCTTAAGTACAGTCTTAAAGGTTCTTAAGTTTTAAAACAAGATTGTAAACCCTTAACTATAAAGCAAGCAATTGAGCAGCAAATTAAAAAGTAATAAAGATTTTGTTACCTGGAAGTGTGGTGCTATTGTAACATATAACTAAAAATGTAGAAGTGGTTTCAGAATTGGGAAGTAGGCAGAGGCTGAAAGAATTTTATGGAGCATGAAAAAAATATTTAGCAAATTATGAAAAGAAGAAAAGTATTTTAACCTGATAAACAATATTGAAAGAGAAAGAAAGAGCAGGCTGAATGACCATAGAAACAAGAATATTTCCTTTAAAATCAGGAACAAATGAAAAATACCTACTCTCATCATGTCTATTCAATATCATTCTAGAGGTCTTTGCCAGTTTAGCCAGGCAAGAAATAGTATTACAATTGGAAAGCAAGAAAATTTAGGCTATTATTAGTCACATATACTTTGGATACAAAATTAAGTAAACAAAATTTATTACACTTCTCTAATGACAGTTTAAAAATATTTTTTAAAAGATAGCAATTAAAATAGCATAAAAATCTGAAACATTCATACTTTATACAGCAAGGCTGTCATTCAGAATAAAAGGAGAGATAAAGATTTTCCAAGACAAGCAAAAACTAAAGGAGTTTTGTGAACGCTAAACTAGCTCTACATGAAATGTTAAAAGGGACTCTTTGAGTAGGAAAGAGAGACCAAAAGCAACAAAGACTAGAAAGGAACAGAGACAATCTATAGGAACACTGACTTTACAGGTAATACAATGGCACTAAATTCATACCTACCAATAATGACTGAATGCAAATGGACTAAATGCTCCAATCAAAGACATAAGGTATAAGAATGGATACAAAAATAATACCTATCAATATGCTGCTTACAAGAGACTCATTTTAGAACCAAAGACATTTCCAGATTGAAAGTGAGGGTATAGAGAACGATTTTTCTTGCTAATGGATTTCAAAAGAAAGGTGGAGTAGCCATACTTATATCAAACTCAATTTTAAACCAAAGACTGTAATAAGAGATGAAGAAGGGCACTACAATATAATAAAGGAGTCTATCCAACAAAAAGATATACCAATTTTAAATATTTATGCTCCCAACTTGAAATCAGCCAAATTATTAGTAAAAAAACACTTAAAGAAACTCATTGATAATAATACAAGAATAGTAGGGGACTTTAACAACACACTTACAACCATAGACAGATCATGTAAGCAGAATACCAACAAGGAAACAATGGCTTTGAATGGCATACTGGACAAGATAGACTTAAAAGATATATTCAGAGTATTTCATCCTAAAGCAGAAGAATACAAATTCTTTTAAAGTGTACACAGAACATTCTCCAGAATTGATCACATACTGGGTCACATATCAGCCCTCAACCAGTAGAAAATATTGAGATCCTACCATGGGTATCTTCAGACTGCACAATGCTATGAAACTTGATATCAACCACAGGAAAAATTTTGGAAAGACCACAAACACATGGAGGTTGAAGAACATTCTACTAAAGAATGAATGTGCTAACCAGGAAATTAAAGAAGAAATAGGGGTGCCAGGAGGCTCAGTCAGTTAAGCACCCAACTTCAGCTCAGGACATGATCTTATGGTTCATGAGTTTGAGCCCTACATCAGGCTCTCTGCTGTCAGTCAGCACAGAGCCCACTTCAAATATTCTGCCCCATCTCTCTCTGCCCCTCCCCTGCTCCAGCTCTCTCACTACCTCCCTATCTATCTCTCTCTTAAATAAAAAAATAAAACATTAAAGAAGAAATTAAAAAATGCATGGAAGCAATGGAAATGAAAACACAACAGTCCAAAACCTCTGGGATGCAGCAAAGGTGGTCATTAACAGGGGAGAATATAGCAATACAGCTCTTACCCAAAAAGCAAGAAAAGTCTCAAATACACAATCTAACCTTACACCTAAAGGAGCTGGAAAAAGAGCAGCAAATAAAGCCTAAAACAAACAGAAAAAGGTAAATAATAAAGATTAGAGCAGAAATAAATGAAATAGAAATTAAAAAAAAAACATTAGAACAGATCAACAAAACTAGGAGCTAGTTCTTTGAAAGAATTAACAAAATCAATAAATCCCTAGGCAGACTTATTAAAAAGCAAGAGAGAGAGAGAGGGAGGGGTGGAGAAAGGACCCAAATAAATAAAACCTCAAAAGAAAGAGACATCATGACCAAACACCACAGAAGTACAATTAAAAGAGATTATGAAAAATTATATGCCAACAAATTAGGCAATCTGGAAGAAAATGGATAAAATTCCTAGAAACATATAAACTACCAAAACTGAAACAGGAAGAAATATAAAATTTGAAAAGACCCATAACAAGCAAAGAAATTGAATTAGTAATCAAAAATCTCCCAATGAACAAGAGTCCAGGGCCAGATGGCTTCCCAGGGGAATTCTATCAAACAGTTAAAGAGTTAATACCTATTTTTCTCAAACTGTTCCAAAAAATAGAAACGGAAGGCAAACTTCCAAACTCATTATATTAGGCAGGCACTACCTTCATTCCAAAACCATGCAAAGACCCCACTGAAAAGGAGAATAACAGGCCAATATCCCTGCTGAACACAGATGCAAAAATTCTCAAAAAGATACTAGTAAATCAAATACAACAGCACATACAAAGCATCATTCACCATGATTAAGTGGGATTTATTCCAGGGCTGCAGGGTTGGTTCAATATTTGTAAATCAATCAACATGATACATCACATTAATAAGAGAAAGGATAAGAACCATATAATCTTCTCAATAGATGCAGAAAAAGCATTTGACAAAATAAAGAATCTATTCTTGATAAAAGCCCTCAAGAAAGTAGGGATAGAAGGAACATACTTCAACATCATAAAGGCCATATATGAAAGACCCACCACTAATATCATCTCAATGGGGAAAAACTGAGAGATTTCCCCCTAAGTTCAGTAACATGACAGGGATGTCCACTCTCAACACTGTTCAACATAGTACTGGATGTCCTCGCCTCATTTTCATAAAGAAGAAAAGGCATCCGAATTGGCTAGGAAGAAGTCAAACTTCCACTCTTAGCAGATGACATGATACTCTATGCAGAAAACCTGAAAGATTCGACCAAAAAATTGCTAGAACTAATACATGAATTCAGCAAAGTTGCAGGATACAAAATCAATGTACAGAAATCGGTTGCATTTCTGTACACCAGTAATGAAGCAACAGAAACAGAAATCGAGAAATTGATCCCATTTACAATTGCACCAAAACCCATAAGATACCCATTAATAAACCTAAGCAAAGAAGCAAAAGATCTGTACTCTGAAAATTAAGGAACACTTGTGAAAGAAACTGAAGACACAAAGAAATGAAAAAATATTCCATGCTCATGCACTGGAAGAACAAACATTATTAAAATGTCCATACTATCCAAAGCAATCTACACATTTAATGCAATCCCTATCAAAGTACCAACAACATTTTTCACAGTGCTAAAACAAACAATTCTAAAACTTGTATGGAACCGCAAAAGACCCCAACCATCCAAAGTAATGTTGCAAAGAGAAAAAAAAGAAAAGAAAAGAAAGAAAAAGCAAAGTGGGAGGCATCACAATTCCAGACTTAAAGCTGTACTACAAAGCTGTAATCATCAAGACATTATGGTACTGGCACAAAAACAGACACATAGATCAATGGAACAGAATAGAAAACCCACAATGGACCCACAACTGTATGGTCAACTAATCTTTGACAAAGCAGAAAAGAATAATCAATGGGAAAAAAGATAGTCTCTTCAGCAAATGGTGCTGGAAGAATGGACCACTTTCTTACACCATACACAAAAATAAATTGAAAATGGATGAAAGACCTAAATGTGAGACAGGAAACCATTAAAATCCTAGAGGAGAAAACAAATAGTGTTGGGAAAACTGGACAGTGACATGCAGAAGAATGAAACTGGATCACTTTCTTACACTATACACAAAAATTCAAAACGGATGAAAGATCTAAATATGAGAAAGGAAACAAAGTCTTGGAGGAGACACAAGCAGGAACCTCCTTGACCTCACCCGTAGCAAGGTCTTAGTACACACATCACCTGAGACAACAGAAACAAAAACAAAAATAAACTACTGGGCCTTCATCAAGATAAAAAGCTTCTGCACAGTGATGGAGACAATCAACAAAACTAAAAGGCAATTTACATAATGGAACAAAATATTTGCAAATGACATACCTGATAAAGGCTTAGTAGCCAAAATGTATAAAGAACTTATAAAACTCAATAGCCAAAATAAATAATCCCGTTAAAAAATGGGCAGAAGACATAGACATTTTCCAAAGAAGACATCCAGATGGCCAACAGACACATGAAAAGATGCTCAACATCCCTTATCATCAGGGAAATACAAATCAAAATTACAATGAGGTACCACCCCATATCTGTCAGAATGGCTAAAATTAACAACATAAGAAACAACAGGTGTTGGTGAGGATGCAGAGAAAGGAGAACCCTCTTGCATTGTTGGTGGGAATGCAAACTGGTGCAGCCACTCTGGAAAACAGCATGGGGGTTCCTCAAAAGTTAAAAATAAAACTACCCTATGATCCACTATTTACACTACTAGATATTTATCCAGAGAATACGAAAATAGGAATTCAAAGGGATACATGCACCTCTATCATCAACCAAGAGCCAAATTATGGAAAGAGCCCAAATGTCCACTGACTGATGAATGAATAAGGAAGATATGGGGTGTGTGTGTGTGTGTGTGTGTGTGTGTGTGTGTGCATATATATATATATATATACATACATATACATAAACATATGCATACACATATATATACATATATATATACACACACACCCCATATCTATATATAGCATATGTATATGTATATCTATATCTATCTAGATATAGATAGAGATAGATATAGATATAGATATATAGATATAGATATAGATATAGATATAGATATAGATATAGATATAGATATAGATATAGATATAGATAGATATAGATATATACAGTGCAATATTACTCAGCCATTAAAAAAGAATGAATTGGGGCGCCTGGGTGGTGCAGTCGTTAAGCGTCCGACTTCAGCCAGGTCACGATCTCGCGGTGCGTGAGTTCGAGCCCCGCGTCAGGCTCTGGGCTGATGGCTCAGAGCCTGGAGCCTGTTTCCGATTCTGTGTCTCCCTCTCTCTCTGCCCCTCCCCTGTTCATGCTTCTCTCTCTGTCCCAAAAATAAACAAATGTTGAAAAAAAAAAAAAAGAATGAATTCTTGCCATTTGCAACAAGACAGTATTATGCTAAGCAAAATAAGTCAGTCAGAGAAAGAAAAATACCATAGGATTTCACTCATATGTGGAACTTAAGAAACAAAACAAAGGATCATGGGTTAAAACAGAGAGAGGAAAACTAAGAAACAGACTCTTAACTATAAAGAACAAATTGATGGTTACCAAAGAGGAGGTGCGTACAGGACAAGTTAAATAGGTGATGAGGACTGAGCGCACTTGTGATCAGCACCAGGTGTTGCATGAAAGGGTTAAATCACTAAATTGTACAGCTTAACTAATATACTTTATGTTAAATAACTAGAATTTTTAAAACCTTTAAAAAATAAAATATATTTGAAAAATCTAATTTGTTGATATTTTAATAAATAAATATTTGGCCTAGAAATGTCTTGTGGAATGTTTAAATTTTATGTCTGTTTTTCATAGTATCTGGTTTTAATAGCTAATATGGTAATTTAGAAAATAGCGCTATTTTACTTTATTTTACTTTCACAGCATAGCTATTATCTATAATTAATATTAAAAATGTTTTATAAAACATTTAAATATATCTTTGATGTCTGTCCTACAATAATAAGGCTTTTTAGGTATTCTTCCATTTTCAGACACTAAAATTGAACTAACCTCTGTAGTCTTCAACTTTTGTAGTTCATTTTCCAGCACCAATTTCTCCTCTAATAACACTTGGAAATTACTTTGCATTTCTTTATATTTCTAAAAATAAAGAATATAATTTTAGTAATAATGAAAATCATACAGGGGCACCTGGGTGGCTCAGTAGGTTGAGTGCCAGACTTCAGCTCAGGTCATGATCTCACTGTTCCTGAGTTCGAGCCCCATGTTGGACTCTGTGCTGACAATGCAGAGCCTGCTTTGGACTCTCTGTCTCTCTCTCTCCAAATGACAATGACTCTCTCTCTCTCCCCCCCTCCCTCTCAAAAATAAATAAATATTTTTTAAAAAGAAAATCATATGTTTCATCACAGAGAAGCTATTTGGGCACTTAATTTTTAAAGTAAGAAAGTCTCCATGAACTCATGAAATAATGAACCATTGATATTAATCTGCATAATGAACTACAATTGGGGCTGAAAGAGGCAAAGGAGCTAGAAGTAACAATAAATGGAAATGTAGAAGAACATGGGGTATTATAGTTCAATATTTTAGAAGTGAAGTGTTTTTGAGTGACAATAAGGTCTAGTAAAATAAAAAAAGACAAAGCTTTCCAGCTCACATATACATAGAAATTTCTTGAATAAACTGAGGAAGCACTAAACTTTTATTGAAGATTATGCATCCTGACAATTTCTAGACTCTACTAATATTTTCACAGGCAGAGTGCAATTTCAAACTGAGAGTGCTATACTTACATCCTCTAACAAACCTTGATCATTCATAGCTCTGAAAAACAAACCAAAAATATCTGTAATGTATTATCATTTTATATTCATATTTTTATTTATGTAACATACTTATATATTTTCTTTGAAAAAATTTAAAATAATATAAATAATGTTAGAATACACTTTGACCATTATTCCAAAAATCCAGTGCTCTCTCTAGAGATATTATTAGATTCCTGTGTATCTTTTCAGAACCTGTTCAATACATTTATATAATACTACATATATCTATTTGATTCTATAATTTTTGTTAGTGGGTTGGGTGACTGTCTTTTCTTTTTCATGTAAATTACAGCAATGTATATATTGTCCTAAACTTATTATTTTCACTTCACACAATGTCTGAGATCTATTTAGATTGGTAAACATAGATGTATCTCACTCCTTTTAAGTACCACTTCTTATTCCATAGCAGGATTTAGCAAACTTTTTCTATAAAGAGCCAGATAGTAAATATTTTAGACTTTACAGGCCAGATGAACTGTCACCACTGCCCAACTCTGCAAAACCAGGCATAAATGATAGGTAAATGAAAGGACTTGGCTAGATTTGACTCATGGGCTGAAGTTTGCCAAAAACTGTTCCAAGGTATGGGTAAACTATAGATTTTTATTTTGGACAAATGAGTGACTTATTATAATCCAAATTTTTTAAAGCTTTAAGATATAATTAACATACCATACAATTCACTCATTTAAAGTATACAACTCAATGGTTTTTCATATATTCACCAAGTTGAGCAACTATTACCACTATTTAATTTTAGAAAATTTTGATTACCTCAAAAAGAAACCCTGTATCAATTAGCAGTCACTCCCTATTCTTCCCAACACTGTCCCCAAACCTGGCAGGCACTAATCTAATTTCCTATATCTATAGATTTGCCTATTCTGGATATTTCATACAAATAAAATTATATGTGGTCTTTGAAACTCGTTTATTACACTTTCTGTACTGTTTTCAAGATTCATCCATGTTGTAGCATATATCAGTACTATGTTCCTTGGTATTGCCAAATATTATTCCATTGTACACATTTGATTTATCCATAATCCATATAGGCATTTAGATTATTTCCACTTTGGGGCTATTATGAATAATGCTACTATGAACATCCATGTACAAGTTTTTGCTTGTACATATGTTTTCCATCTCTCAGGTATAAACCTAGGAACAGAATTGCTGGGTCATATATTGACATTGTATTTAACATTTTAAGGAACTGACAAACTGGTTTCCATAGCGACACACCACTTCAATTCCCACCAGCAACGTATAAGGGTCCCAATTTCTCTAAATCCTTGCCAACAATTGTTATTGTCATCTTTTTTTATTACAGCCATCCTAATCGATGTGAAGTGGTATATCATTGTAATTTTTATTTGAAATTCCCTAAAGGCTAATGATGTTCAGCATCACTTCATGTGCTTATTGGCCATTAGTATATCTTGCTTCAGAAAATGTCTTTTCAGATTATTTGTCCATTTTTAAATTGTGTTATTTATCTTCTTATTATGCAGGTATAAGAATTCTTTATATACTCTGGATACAAGTTCCTTATCAAATATATGATTTGCGAATAGTTTTCACATTCTAGGTGTTGTCTTTTCATATGCTTAATGTATCATTTGCAGTACAAAGGTTTTTAATTTTATGAAAGTCAACTTATCTATTTTCTTCTCTTTTTTTGGTTGTACTTTTGGTGTCCTATTTAAAAAACCATTACATTACTCAATGTCACAAAGATTTATTCCTGTGTTTCTTCTAAAAGGCTCTTTTGCATATAGATATCCAGTTGCCCAAGTACCAATTATTAAAAAGACTATCCTTTTCACAAATGATATATCCAATAAAGGATTAATATTCAAAATATATAAAGAACTTATACAAGTCAACACCAAAAAATACATAATCTGATTTTAAAATGGGCAAAGTACATGAATGACATTTTTCCAAAGACATAAGCACAGAAAACTGACACATGAAAAGATGTTCAACATCACTAATCATCAGGGAAATGGAAATCAAAACCACGATTAGATATCACCTCACATCTGTTAGAATGGCTAAAATCAAAAACACAAGAAATAACAAGTGCTGATGAGGATGTAGAGAAAAAAAAAAAACCCTTGTGTACTTTTGGTGGAATGCAAGCTGATGTAGCCACTGTGGAAAACAGTATGGAGATTCCTCAAAAAATTAAAAATAGAGCTATCTTACAATCGAGTAATTACACTACTGGGTATTTAACCAAAGAATACACAAATACTAATTTGAATAGTAGATGCACCCCTATATTTATTGCAGCATTATTTACAATAACCAAACTATGGAAGTAGCAAAGTCTCTATCAATAGATAAATTGATAAAGAAGACATTTGTATATGTACATATACACACATACAGTGGATTATTCAGCCATATAAAGAATGAAATCCTGCCATTTGCAACAACATGGATCTAGAAGGTACAGTGTTAAGTGAAACAAAGACAGATACCATATGATTTTACTCATGTGGAATTTAAGAAACAAAATAAATAAACAAAGGGAAAAAAGAGAAAGAAACAAACCAAGAAACAAACCCCTAAATATAGAGAATAAACTGGTGGTTACCAGAGAGGAGGTGGGTGGGTAAATGGCTGAAATAAAGGGGATTAAGAGTACCCCGAGTAATGTATAGAATTACTGAACCATTATATTGTACACCTGAAACTAATATAACACTGTATTTTATTATACTTGAATAAAAAATTAAAATTAAAATATTTTTAAAAGACTATTAAAAAATTAATTGACCATAAATGTAAGGGTTTATTTCTGGACATTCAAGTTTATGCCATTGATGTATGTAGGTATAACTTTATGCCAGTACCACATTGTCTTGATTACTACAGCCCTGTATTAAGTTTTAAAATTAGTTAAATGTGAATCCTTCAACTTTGTTCTTCTTAAGATTTCTTTGGCTCTTCTGGATTCCTTGTATTTCCACATGAATTTTAGGATCAGCTTGTCAGTTCATGCAATAAGAAAGCTGGCATTTTGAAAGAGATTGTATTGAATCTCTAGATCAGTTTGGGGAACACTGCCATTTTAAGATTATTAAGTCTAACAGTCCATGAAAATGGAATGTTTATCCATTTAACTAGGTCTTCTTTAAGTTCTTTCAATGATGTTTTGTAGTTTTCAGTGCACAAGTCTTACACTTCTTTTGTTAAATTCATTCTTGTTGTCTTTGATGGTATTTTTTTTTCAACGTTTATTTATTTTTGGGACAGAGAGAGACAGAGCATGAACGGGGGAGGGGCAGAGAGAGAGGGAGACACAGAATCGGAAACAGGCTCCAGGCTCTGAGCCATCAGCCCTGAGCCTGACGCGGGGCTCGAACTCCCGGACCGCGAGATTGTGACCTGGCTGAAGTCGGAAGCTTAACCCACTGCGCCACCCAGGCGCCCCATCTTTGGTGGTATTTTAAATGGATTTTTTTTTAATTTCACTTTTGGAATGTTCATCATTAGTGTATTAGATTCCTGGGGCTGCTGTAACAAAGTATCACAATCTGGGTAACTTAAAATTACAAATATTTTATGCTCTCACAGTTCTGGAGACTACAAATCTAAAATTCAGTTCTTAGGGCCATGCTCCTTCTAGAACCTCTAGAGGAGAATCCTTGTTTGCCTCTTTCAGCTCCTAGTAGTGCCTGGTATTCTCCGGATTGTAGTAGCACAAATCCAATCTCTGCCTCCGTAACTTCTTCCCTCTTTCTATACTGTCTTCTCCAATTATTACAAGGATACCAGTCATATTGGATTAGGGGCCCATCCTACCCCAGTATGACCTCATCTTAACTAATTATGTCTACAATGACCCTATTTAAAAATAAGTTCAGGGTAACCCTGGTGGCTCAGTCAGTTGAGCGTCCTACTCTTGGTTTCAGCTCAGGTCATGATCTCACAGTTGGTGAGTTTCAGCTCCACGTCAGGTTCTGTGCTGATAGTGTGGAGCCTGCTTGGGATTCTCTCTCTCCCTCTCTCTGACCCTCCCCTGCTAACTCTCTCTGTCTCTCTCTCAAAACTAAATAAACTTTAAAAATTAATTAATTAGTTAATTAATTAATTCAATATGAGGTGCTGGGAGTTAGAGCTTCAATATAATTTTGGCGGGGGGAGCAATTCAACCCATAACAGTTAGTATATAGAAATACAATTGATTTTTATTTATGAATCTGGTGTAATGCAAAAGATGAATTCATTTGTTTTTTCAAATCGTTTTTAGCAGATCCCTTAAAATTTTCTATACACAAGATCATGACATCTACAAAAAGTAGTTTTACTTCTTCCTTCCCGATATGAACACCTTTCACTCCTTGTCTTCTCTAATTGCCCTGGATAGAAACTGTACTACTATAATGAATAGATGTGGTGAGATGTCCTGTCTTGTTCCTGATCTTAGAATTTATTAAGTCCTTCACCATTAAGTATAGTGTTAGCTATGGGTTTTGGTAGTAGTTAGCCTAGATCAGATTAAGGAAGCACTCTTCTGTTCCTAGTTTGTGAAGTATTCCTATCATGAAATGCTTGGATTTTGTCAAATGCTTTTACTTTGTCTAGTAAACTGATCATGTGATCTTTTTTCTCCTTCATTCAATCAGTATTGGGTATTACATTAATTGATATTTGCATTTAAAACCAACTTTACATTCCTGGGATAAATTCTACTTGCTTGTGGTGTGTAATCCATTTTATAGAATACTGGATTCAATTTGCTAGTGTTTTGCTGAGAACTTTGGCATTCATATTCACAACATATTGGTCTAGTTTTATTTTCTTGTGATAGTATTGTCTGATTTTGATGTTACAGTAATACTCTAGTAATTAGAATATAATAACATTCTTGTCTCACAAAATAAGTTAAGTGTTAACTCCTCTTCTACTTTTTGGAAAAGCTTGTGAAGGGATGGTATTACTTCTTTAAATATTTGCTAGTATTCACCACTGAAGCCCTTTGGCTTGAGCATTTCTTGGTGGAAACTAAATTAAGTACTAATTAATTCTTTTCACTTGTTAAAGTTCCATTCAGATTTTCAAGTTCTTCTTGAATCAATTTAGTTTGTGTCCTTCTAGAAATTTGCCCATATCATGTAAGTTATTTAATTTGTTGTCATACAGTTGTTTATAGTATTCTCATATAATCCTTTTATCATAGATTATTGGGCCATACTCCTACTAACAAAAATTGGAATTCTATTTTTTTGCTATTGTCACAAGCATATGATAAGTTCCTTTTTACATATGTCTCCTTGAACATATTCCTTTATCTAAGATAGATTTAAAACTCTATTTTTTAAGTAAATTTTGCTAAACTGTCCTGGAAAATGGGCAATTCCTATTGTACTGATTTTCTAAAAGTATTCATTGTACTACATCTCCATCAAGATTTGTTATAGGAAAATGTTCACTTGTTGTTAAACCAATGGCAAAAAAAATACATCACTGCTGTTTTGCTTTGTATTTCATTAATCACAAGTCGGACTGAGTATCCCCTAAAACATTTATTGGCCACTTTTTTTTTGTTTCTTCCTTAAATTATCTATAAGCTTTGCCTATTTTTTTTAAGTTTATTTATTTTGAGAGAAAGAGAGAGACACGATGAGTGGGGGAGGGGCAGAGACACAGGGAGAGAGAGAAAATCCCAAGCAAGTTCCACACCATCAACACAGAGTCCAATGTGGGGCTCAAACCCATGAAACCATGAGCAGAAACCAGAGTCCAAGGCTTAACCGACTGAGCCACCCCAGGTGCCCCTGCTTTGCCTATTTTTTAGGGTTTTTGGCCTTTTTTAAGAATTATATATTCCTATTATCACTCCACTCTATTGTACATGCACAAATATTTTCTCAGAGTTCACTGCTTATCTTTTAACTTTGATTCCTTTTGAATAAGATGTTTTTAATTTTGATAGAGTAAAATGCCTTCCCTATATGCACGGTTTTGTTTTCTTACATTTAGGGCTGTAATCAACATTAGATTCAGTTTTTTGAAGGTGTGAAGAAAAAAGCTGTCATTATGTTTTGGCCAAATGGATACTTTTACCTTGCCAGTGCCCTGCCTGGACACTATGACTCCTCCTCCTTTGATATAACTACAATTACCTGTGATACATGTACGGGGCTACAGCTTGAAAAGCAAGACAGTCTACTACCCTTACTTCTGACCCCTATGTCTCATTAGAAAGAAAACCTCATGATGGATTTCCTAATGGGCCTATTTGCCTTCAGGACCACACATGATCCTGGCGATGGGCAATGTTCTCACCAATGCTGACATCCACAACACTGGACACCAGCTCTCAGCACTCTGTTCACCAAAGAGGTATTATGCCTTCACAAACCGTCCTATTATCCAATCTCTAATTGGAATCCCAATTTTTCCCATAATTGAAGAAAGAACTTTTCAAGGTCCACTTGGTCTGTGCTTGCTTTTCCCCTTCCCAATATCCACAGACCAACACCTAGATAGTGAAGTGACCAGACCCTGAAGAATAAGTCTATTAGCTTCCCAAAAGACCAGGATAATTGCCCTGTCATGCTAGTGTATAATTCACACACAATAATGAAATACACTCCTTTTTCCTATGTTATCCTATATTAACATGCTCATCACTGAGCACCTCAGTAGCCCCCGCCTCCGTTTTCTGGGAACTACCAGAATCAATATACCCCTCTGAATCAATTTAATTTCTGAGAGAGCTCATAGGACCATAAGTCTTTAACTACAGTTGATTGGTCAGTTCAGAAATAGGAACCTGTCTTCAAGTTGCACCAATGATTTTCTCACCTAGGACTTTTAGATTTGGAAAATCCAAATACTATCTTTCAGAGTGACTGAAAGATTAAACCTTAGGAATTGCCAGCAATCATGGATTCCTACCTATAGGCAAAAAATAAACAAAAAAGAAAATAGAAAGAAACAAGAGATATGCACTAGAAGAAAATGAAGCTCATGTAAAAAGGAAAAAACAGTATCTTCAAAGTGTTCAAGTTCTGGTTTATAACTGTTTCTGAGATTGAGCCATAGTGCTGTTGTGAGGTTCAGTAAGTCTTTTGCTCGGACTAATCTGAGTTGGGATTTTGTCCCAAGCACTCAGTCACATGGTAGAAGTTCAACAGAGAATGTTCTAAAAGTTTTAGTATAGTTTTAGCTTTAATGAACTCAGAAATATAAATGCTACAGACTTACAAAAAACTTAAACCTTTGAAAGTTTAATTATTTCCATTTCTTTAATATACTTAGTTTTGTGAACTTTGAACAATAAATTAATTTGTTGCAGTCCCTCTGAATATGGAAAATGCTGACCTAAACAAAAAACTTTAACTGAAAAAACAGTTTAATTATTATTCAGAATTTTTAAATAAGTGTGAAAGAAACATATATAATCAAATTTCAAAATGTTTTTTGAACAATTGTATCATTATAGTTCTGAAGTTATTCAAGTTTAAAACTATGCTAAGACTTTTGCCACACCCTATATTTAACAGAATTTTCAAGGATGTGACTGTAACAAGTTGTTAAAGGAAGCATTTACAGAGATCCTAAACTCCCAGTAATAGTAATAGGTGAGGCAGATGACCATTTGCACTTAAAAAAAGTTGGCAGCCAAGAAAGTACACTAAAACCTTTCACTGATATAGACAATATAAAAGGGTTAGGAAAGAAGATTTAGAAAGGGTATTTCTCTTCAGGTAGCTATTGGGTGTCTTGAGCCATATCCAAACCCTTGAGAGGAGAATATGCTTGCCCTGATCTCAAGCCTAGTGAGAGGCACTATAAGAAGAATGCTTAGAAAATTTGGTGTGTGTTATCTGTAATTATGGCAAAATAAGGCAGTGACAGTCAAGTAAGACTTTTCCTATATACATTACCTTTATTTCCTCCCTTCCCAAACACATGGAGAACAGAAACTGTAATTAGTTAGTCAGAAAGGAGGTAATGAAAAAGAAAAGCTAATCATAACCTCCAGGAGGCACCAGCTGGGATACTGGGTGAGGGGAAAGGGAGAAAAGTCTTAACTTTGAATAAAAATTAAAATGTTGACTGTAATATTTGACATAGAATTTTAATTTCCCAATTTGTACAGTGTTTCTAAATTAAATTTAAATTAATTATTAGTTAAAAGTGATCAAAAAAGTCATGGTCCTACCTCAGTTTTTGTCCTGGAGCAGGAGGAAAATGAGCCCCAATTAGCAAATATAAATGAACCCAAAGTGTCCAAATAAAAATTCCTTTGTGATTTCATTCTACAAGACATGCTTTTTCAACATACCAATTTTGTAACTAATATAATCTTAGCCACCTGAGAGAACTATAGGTAATCCACAGTGACTATTTCTGGTTCCTCATATACGTGAAATCATGTAACTTTGCCTTGTTGTGACTGGGTTATTTTACTAAGTATAATGTCCTCAAGGTTCATTCATGTTGTACCATATGTCAGAATTTCTTTCTTTTTAAGACTAAAAAATATCCCATTGTATGTATATATCACATTTTATTTATCTATTTACCTGTTGGACACTTGGGTTGCTTCCACCCTTTGCTATTGTAAATAATGCTACAGTAAACATGGGTGTATAAATATCTTTGAGACCCTGCTTTCAATTTTGCAGGGCATATATCTAGAAATGAAATTACTGGATCATAGGGTAATTGTACTTTATTTTTTTTTTTAGAAACTGACATACTGTTTTCTATTGTGGCTATACAATTTGAAATTCTACATGATTATAATTAAAAATTTTTAAATTATACATATCATAAAAGTTTATATAAGAACACCAAACTTTTTTAACAATCTTGTTTCCAATTTTTTTAAATAAATGTATACTCATTTTCATAATTAGGAAAAGGAGTTATTTTAAAAGCTTACCTCTCCAACATATGTGACTGTTTTTCAAACATTTTCAACATGACATTCAATCGGTTAGTCAGTGAACAAGCAGTTTCTATTGTGAAAAAAAGGGAAAACATTCAAAGGTATTACAAATGGCTGAATTTATACCTCTACGCCAATATAAATCACTGCTATATGTGTGAGAACTAGACAAACATGAAGACACAGCAAAGTCACAAGTGTATCCAAAGAACAAAATGCTTATGATAAAAATAGTTCCATTTTATTAAATACCCAATATGTCACTTTGCTACTTTACATTCTTTTAATCTTCAAAATAACCAAAAAAGAAGGTATTCTTACCATTTTCAAATAAATAAATTGAGCCTCAGAGAGGTTAAAGCTATGATCAAAACTATGCATCTATTAAGTGACAAAATTGGATTGAGGTCAATGTGTGTGTGAACTCCTTATAACATTGCATATAAGAGGACTCTAAGATTCTAAGAAAAAACTGCTTTGGATGATGCCGCTAAATCAATAAGGTCTATGGGAAGACCCTAACAAGCCTGTTAAGTTTTCCACCTGAATCAAATAACTGAAAAGTTTAACTAAAATGCTACTTAAAAAGAAACCAGCATAATGAGAATCCATATAATCATTGAACTCTCAGGGTAATAATACAAGATTCTTCAATCTTGTGACAAAAAGCATATGAGAGAGGACAGTCCCTTCATTAAGTTTGCTGCTAGATAAACCAAACATAAATATACACGGATAATGTTAAATAATATAGAAGCATTCCACAGTTCCTAAGTATCAGTTATATTTATTTCTATTCCACACGTCAAAATAGTGGTATAGAGAAATATAATAAATGTTTAGGAGCTGAGAAGAGAAAGGAGAAGGATAGGGATGAGGGAAGATGGCGGCGTAGGAGGACGCTGGGCTCACCGCGCGTCCTGCTGATCACTTAGATTCCACCTACACCTGCCTAAATAACCCAGAAAACCGCCAGAGGATTAGCAGAACGGAGTCGCCAGAGCCAAGCGCAGACGAGAGGCTCATGGAAGAGGGTAGGAAGGGCGGCGAGGCGGTGCACGCTCCACGGACTGGCGGGAGGGAGCCCAGGTGGAGGGGTGGCTCGCCGGCCAAGCAGAGTCCCTGAGTCTGGCTTGCAAAAGCGGAGGGGACTGACTGTGTTCCGACAGCAAGCGCGACTTAGCGTCTGGGAGGTCACAAGTTAACAGCTCTGCTCGGAAAGCGGGAAGGCTGGAGGACAAAGGGAGGGAGAGCTGCGGAGCCCCCGGACCACAGAGCTCAGTTTGGTGGGGAACAAAGGCGCTCGCCAGCGCCATCTCCCCCACCCATCCCCCAGCCAAAATCCCAAAGGGAACTGGTTCCTGCCAGGGAAATTGCTCGCTCCACACAAACACCCAACTCTGTGCTTCTGAGGAGCCAAACCTCCGGCAGCGGATCTGACTCCCTCCCACGGCCACAGGGCCCCTCCTGAAGTGGATCACCTAAGGAGAAGCAAGCTAAGCCTGCCCCTCCTGCCCCCGTGCACCTTGCCTACCCACCCCAGCTAATACGCCAGATCCCCAGCATCACAAGCCTGGCAGTGTGCAAGTAGCCCAGACGGGCCACACCACCCCACAGTGAATCCCGCCCCTAGGAGAGGGGAAGAGAAGGCACACACCAGTCTGACTGTGGCCCCAGTGGTGGGCTGGGGGCAGACATCAGGTCAGACTGCGGCCCTGCCCACCAACTCCAGTTATACACCACAGCACAGGGGAAGTGCCCTGCAGGTCCTCACCACACCAGGGACTATCCAAAATGACCAAGCGGAAGAATTCCCCTCAGAAGAATCTCCAGGAAATAACAACAGCTAATGAGCTGATCAAAAAGGATTTAAATAATATAACAGAAAGTGAATTTAGAATAATAGTCATAAAATTAATCGCTGGGCTTGAAAACAGTATACAGGACAGCAGAGAATCTCTTGCTACAGAGATCAAGGGACTAAGGAACAGTCACGAGGAGCTGAAAAACGCTTTAAATGAAATGCAAAACAAAATGCAAACCACCACGGCTCGGATGGAAGAGGCAGAGGAGAGAATAGGTGAACTAGAAGAAAAAGTTATGGAAAAAGAGGAAGCTGAGAAAAAGAGAGATAAAAAAATCCAGGAGTATGAGGGGAAAATTAGAGAACTAAGTGATACACTAAAAAGAAATAATATACGCATAATTGGTATCCCAGAGGAGGAAGAGAGAGGGAAAGGTGCTGAAGGGGTACTTGAAGAAATAATAGCTGAGAACGTCCCTGAACTGGGGAAGGAAAAAGGCATTGAAATCGAAGAGGCACAGAGAACTCCCTTCAGACGTAACTTGAATCGATCTTCTGCACAACATATCATAGTGAAACTGGCAAAATACAAGGATAAAGAGAAAATTCTGAAACCAGCAAGGGATAAACGTGCCCTCACATATAAAGGGAGACCTATAAGACTCATGACTGATCTCTCTTTTGAAACTTGGCAGGCCAGAAAGAATTGGCACGAGATTTTCAGTGTGCTAGACAGAAAAAATATGCAGCCGAGAATCCTTTATCCAGCAAGTCTGTCATTTAGAATAGAAGGAGAGATAAAGGTCTTCCCAAACAAACAAAAGCTGAAGGAATTTGTCACCAGTAAACCAGCCCTACAAGAGATCCTAAGGGGGACCCTGTGAGACAAAGTACCAGAGACATCACTACAAGCATAAAACATACAGACATCACAATGACTCTAAACCCGTATCTTTCTATAATAACACTGAATGTAAATGGATTAAATGCGCCAACCAAAAGACATAGGGTATCAGAATGGATAAAAAAACAAGACCCATCTATTTGCTGTCTACAAGAGACTCATTTTAGACCTGAGGACACCTTTAGATTCAGAGTGAGGGGATGGAGAACTATTTATCATGCTACTAGAAGCCAAAAGAAAGCTGGAGTAGCCATACTTATATCAGACAAACTAGACTTTAAATTAAAGGCTGTAACAAGAGATGAAGGAGGACATTATATAATAGTTACAGGGTCTATCCATCAGGAAGAGCTAACAATTATAAATGTCTATGCGCTGAATACCGGAGCCGCCAAATATATAAAACAATTACTCATAAACATAAGCAACCTTATTGATAAGAATGTGGTAATTGCAGGGGACTTTAACACCCCACTTACAGAAATGGATAGATCATCTAGACACACAGTCAATAAAGAAACAAGGGCCCTGAATGAGACATTGGATCAGATGGACTTGACAGATATATTTAGAACTCTGCACCCCAAAGCAACAGAATATACTTTCTTCTCGAGTGCACATGGAACATTCTCCAAGACAGAACATATACTGGGTCACAAAACAGCCCTTCATAAGTTTACAAGAATTGAAATCATACCATGCATACTTTCAGACCACAATGCTATGAAGCTTGAAATCAACCACAGAAAAAAGTCTGGAAAACCTCCAAAAGCATGGAGGTTAAAGAACACCCTACTAAAGAATGAGTGGGTCAACCAGGCAATTAGAGAAGAAATTAAAAAATATATGGAAACAAACGAAAATGAAAATACAACAATCCAAACGCTTTGGGATGCAGCGAAGGCAGTCCTGAGAGGAAAATACATTGCAATCCAGGCCTATCTCAAGAAACAAGAAAAATCCCAAATACAAAATCTAACAGCACACCTAAAGGAAATAGAAGCAGAACAGCAAAGGCAGCCTAAACTCAGCAGAAGAAGAGAAATAATAAAGATCAGAGCAGAAATAAACAATATAGAATCTAAAAAAACTATAGAACAGAACAATGAAACCAAGAGTTGGTTTTTTGGGAAAGGAGAAGGATAGAGATCAGCTGAGTCTTAAGGAAGGGACAGACCTTAATTAGTAGGAAGACAAGCAAACATCAGAAGTAAAGATAGGAAAAGTAGAAATGTGCAACATATATCATGGGAACCAACTAAGTCAAATATACAAAGAAAACAAGTAAATCAGAAACTGCTTTAGGAGGATCAATACTCCTTAAATATTCAAAGGGTATACTGAAAGAAGTTAACTTTTGAAGAATCAAATTTAGAATTTTTTATAGGCAAGGGAGAATAACATAAAATGTTTCCATAAAATATTATACCATATCACCTTTTTTAACTTTATTTATTTGAGAGAGACAGACAGCGTGCAAGCAGGGGAAGAGCAGAGAGAAAGGGAGAGAGAATCCCAAGCAGGCTCCACACTGTCAGCACAGAGCTCGACACGGGACTGAAACCCATGAACTGTGAGATCATGACCTGAGCCAAAATCAAGAGTTGGAAGCTCAACCGACTGAGCCACCCAGGTGCCCCTACCATATGACTTTTTAAGGTTAATTTGCTAATAGCATAGGGTGTGATGTAAAATTATGCCCTGGATATGGTAAAGGATTATAAAGAACACAAACTGTTATTTCCATCACACTTCACAAGAGGGAGAATAGGCCCTGCTATGGGCCAATATTCATCTGTTCAAACTCTAATCTCCAATATGATGAGACTTGGAGGTGGGGCCTCTGAGAGGTAATTAAATCAGTAGGCATATGAGATATAAGAGACAACAGAGTCTGCTTACTTTCTCTACTTTTCCATCATTTGAGGATACAGCAAGAAAAGAGCCATCTGCAAACCAGGAAGAAGGCTTTCACCAGAACTCAACCATACTGGAACACTGATCTCAGACTTCTCAGCCTTCAGAATCGTGAGAAATAAATTTCTGTTGTTTATGCCACTCAATCTGTGGTATTTTGTTAGAGCAGTCCAAACTAAGACAGGCCCCCATCTGTGACTCTACTAATTTCTACCCAGGAATTTCTACCCAGTATCATAGAATCTACAGATGGTAATAGTATGTTTCCATTACCAGGTGGAATAGCTTGAGTAATCAACCAATTGTTATTCTTCAAGTTCTTATTATGAATAATTTGAAAACCAAAAAAAAAAATCAGGAAACCCATTTCTTTTATTTTTTAGATTTTTTTTATTTTTAATAATAATCTCTACACCCAATGTGGGGCTTAGACTCACAACCCCAAGATCAGGAGTTGCATGCTCTACTGACTGAGCCAGCCAGTCACCTCCATTTCTAAGTCTTACTGACATGTTCCAGTGAAGATCCTCTTCCTGAGAAGAGTACCCTGGTTAACAAGGTGGCCTGTGAGGTAAGCTTAAGGTAGATAAAATGGTAACAGGAGATTTAGCTGCATATTGTGGAGGAAGGGGGACTCCTTTTATCTCTTTTATAAAAGCTGTTGTATCTTATTAATGAATTGATAAAAATTATTAATATTTAATGAATATCACTTATCAATGGATAGTTTTTTTCCTCTTTGGACGAGTTCTAAGAGATAGCATCTAGGATTCATATATATAGATGGATTATAAAAATGGGGTAAAATATAAATTAAAATGCTTTTATCTTGTATCCCCTTAAATCTCAAGGAAAATGTCTCTAAGAGTTTATGTAAAGCTATTCTTTTTAAATGCTATTCTATTTTTTAAAGTTTTAAAAAATATTTATTTTTAAAAAAGTTTTTCTATTTAAAAGCCATTGCTATGAATGGACCATAATTCATTTAGCCAGTCCTAAAAATGCATGTTGTTTCCATGTTTATGTTTATACAAATATGCTAACAGGAGTTACTCCCTATAGAAACAGAAATATAGGAATTACCTATATTAACATCTATGGGAGAATTATAAATTAATACATAACCATAAAATAGAATGCTATAGTGCTGGTGGGAAAGCAAACTGGTGCAGCCACTGTGGAAAACAGTATAGAGCTTCCTCAAAAAGTTAAAAATAGATCTACCCTATGACCTAGCAATTGCACTACTATGTATTTATCCAAAGGATACAAAAATTCTGATGTAAGGGGCACATGCACCCCAATGTTTATAGCAGCACTATTGGCAATAGACAAAGTATGGAAAGAGCCTAAATGTCCATCAACTGATGAATGGATAAAGAAATTGTGGTTCATATACACAATGGAGTACTACAGGGCAATGAGAAAGAACGAAATATGGCCCTTTGTAGCAACGTGGATGGAACTGGAGACTGTTAGGCTAAGTGAAATAAGTCATACAGAGAAAGAAAGATACCGTATGTTTTCACTCTTATGTGGATCCTGAGAAACTTAACAGAAGTCCACGGGGGAGGGGAAGAAGAAAAAAAAAAAAGAGGTTAGAGAGGGAGAGAGCCAAACCATAAGAGACTCTTAAAAACTGAGAACAAACTGAGGGTTGGTGGGGGGTGGGGGGGGGAGGGTAGGTGATGGGTATTGAAGAGAGCACCTGTTGGGATGAGCACTGGGTGTTGTATGGAAATCAATTTGACAATAAATTTCATATTTAAAAAAAAGAAATTAATCCCTAGTATTATTTTATATTTTATAATCATGCTTACTGAATCATACATAAAAATATATTTACATTTTAATGAATAATTACAAAGCAAGCATCCACCAAACCACCACTCAAGATCAACAACTGGATACCTGGGATTGCCAATATCCTAGAAGCTCTTTATGTGTCCCTCCCTATTCACAACCCTTTCCTTCAACTTACTATCCTGTTTTTTTTCTCATCTTTATATCTTTTCTATATTTTTTAATATCCTTAACCAACATATTTTCCCAGATTTTAATTTACAACAAATGAAAGCACTCCCTGTGTTTATGACTTGCTTCTTTCAATCAATATCACATTTCAAAAGTTAATGGTATTCTAAGTAGCTATTTTAAAATTTTTCATTATGGTAAGATTTTCCACTCCACAAATAAACCACAATTTGTTTATCCACTCTACTCTACAAATATTTAGGATCTTCAATTTGGGGGCTGTTACAAAAAAAAAAAAAACTTGGTATGAAAATTCTTTCACATGTATCAAATGGCAGAGTAGGAGACCCAGCTTCCATGCTTCCACAAAGATCAACCATTAAAAAGTTTTCCATGAATGAAAACAACTCAGGGAGAGTTCCAGAGTCCACTTAAAAAACGTTAGCCACACACTGAAATAAAAAAACTTGAGAAAAATTAACTGCTTTAAAATGAGAGGAATAAAAGCTTCTTTTTGCCTACATCATCCTATCCCCCAAGCCATCATTACTTAGCACCAAACTGGGACTTCCCAGATAGAAAGAATTCCCCTGGCATGTAAAAAGAGAGTTGGGTTAGCATTTCCTCCACTCCATAAAGGATCTGCTTAGGTTTCACCCCACCCAGAGACAGATAAAGCTGGGACATATAAATACAGCTAGGAACAAGGAAAAAGAGCAGGTCCTACCAATATAAGCACACAGATGTGAGTGACTGTAGTTCCGTGACCTGCTCCACAGATGACCACAGCAGCTTTCATCACTGAAGAAACCAATGGCCAGCACAGCCACTGAGAACACCCTGCAAATTTCACTGGATTTTGTCCCACAGGTATTTGCAATGGCTAATGTCTCCCCCCAGTCCCCACTACACATACCTACTACCACCACCACTGGAGCCCAAGAACCACACAAGCAGCAAACCTAAGACTGTGTGGCTATGGGAGTGCAAAATACCAGCCTAGATCCCCATGGCCAACATCCACCACCATACACTCATTCAGGGCTAGCCCCTCCAGTTGTACATATGCATGCTTCCAACTCAACCCATCACCAGCCTCTACTGCCATGCACATGCCCAGAGGGAGACTATGCAGTCATAGAAGAGCACTGCCAATAGCCAAATCTTCGCAGCTGTTTGCAGGCCTCTGTAGAGGAGGCTCTGTCTTCTGTCACTGTCCTGCACCACTGCATTCACCTGTAGCTAAACCCTCCAACTATTTATCCACACACCCCTAGCCTATTACCAGCCTCCACTGCTGTATGGCTATAAAAAACCCAGAAGCCATAGTAGTGCACACAGACAGTCAGGTTCCCCAAGCTATCTGTGTGCCCACAACTGGCTTAGCCCTGGATGTCTTCCCTGGCCCCCACCGCTACCTATGTTTTTACAACTGGCCACTGCCGCTACACACACACCTGCTGAGGCCCTTGGCCAAGATTGTGTATACCACCAGCTCTGGCCAAATCACTGATTGCTCTGGTCCCTTGAAGTTGACCCTAGAAACAATGCTAAGGACCTCAAGAGCCTCTGAAGTCTCTGCAGACCCCTGTAATATTTGCCAAAGACCATGAAATTGTTGATGCCGTGGGCTGAAATGGCTTGAGCTGGCAAATCACAATACTTGAGACCTGGTGCTGCCACATGCCCCCTCATTTGCCCCACACCATTAGACATGGGTCATGACACTCTTCAGCATCCCCCCACCTGCAGTTGAAGATCTTTCCTTACTGAACTCAGTCCATGAAGTCTAAAACAGCTAACTGCTTCTTCAAATGTGTAGACAACAATGCAAGAATACAGGAACCACAAAGAATCAGGAAAACATGACTCCACCAAAGGAATATAGTAAATCCCCAGTAATTGGCCCCAAAGAAATAAAGATATAGGACTTGCCCAACAAAGAACTCAAAATAATTTTTCTGAAGATGCTCATAGAGCTACAAGAGAACACATATAAGCAATTTCATGATATAGATAAAATAATACAAGAGAAAAATGAGACAGTCAACAAACATATAAGTCATTTAAAAAATAGAAATTTTGGAGTTGAAAAACATCATGAAATAAATAAACAAGAAAAAGTGGGACTACATCAACCTAAAAAGTTCCTGCACAGCAAAGGAAAACATCAACAAAATGAAAAGGCATGCTATAGAAAGGGAAAAATGTTTGCAAACCATATATCTGGCAAGAAGTTAATATCCAAAATATGTTTTTTTAATCCAATAAAAAATGGACAGAATACCTGGATGGACATTTTTCCAAAGGCATACAAATGGTAACAGGTACTTGAAAATGTGCTCAACAACATTAACCATCAGGGAAATGTAAATTAAAACAACAGTAAGATATCATCTCACACCTGTCAGAATGTCTATTATCTAAAAGACAAGAGGTAACAGTTGTTGGTGAGGTGTGCAGAAAAAGGAACACTGGTGTACTGTTGGTGGGAATGTGAACTGGCATAGCCACAATGGAAGACAGTATGGAAGTCCCTCAAAAAATTAAAAATAGAACTACTGTATGATCCAGCCATCCTACTTCTAGGTATATATCCAAATAAAATGAAATCACTGTCTCAAAGAGACATCTGCTCTCCCACACCCACTGCAGCATTATTTACAATAGCCAACACATGGAAACAATCTAGAAGTCCATAGACAGATGAATGAATGAAGAAAATGTGAGGGGTGTGTGTGTGTTCCATCTTCAATGGAAGATTATTCAGCCATAAAAAAGGAAATTATGCCCTTTGTGACAACACAGATGGACCCTGAGGACATTATGCTAACTGAAATAATTCAGAAAGAGAAAAACAAATACTATATGATCTCTCTTACATGTGGAATATAAAATATTGAAAAAGAAACAGAATAGAATGGTGGTTTCCAGGAGCTGTGGCATGGGGGAAATGGGGAGATGTTGGTCAAAGGGTACACACTTTCAGTTATAATATGAATAAGTTCTGAGAATCAAATATACAACATGCTGACAGTAGTTAATACTGTATTGTATACTTGAAGCTGCAATGAGAGTAGAGGTTTAATGTTCTCATCAAAACAACACCAACAACAAAATGGTAATTATAAGAGATACAGGATAAATAAACTACCCATATTGCAGTAAGAATTTTGCAATATATGTGTATCAAATCATTTTGATTACTTTAAACTTATACAATGTTATATGCAATTATATATCAATAAGGCTATGAAAAAAGAGTCTAAGGGTATGCACATCTGCAACTTAATTAAAGAAAAGCTATTTTTCAAAGTTATGCATATGAAGAGTTCCTGTTGGTATATACCCTTGTTAACACTTAACATTGTTACACTTTTTAATTTTTGACAATTTGAGAGGTATGAAACAGTTTCCCATTGTGGTTAGTTTGCAATTCCTTGATTATTCGGTCTTAGATATCTGGATTTATTATTTGGTTAAATTCCTAATTATCCAAAAGATAATTGTCATTTTTTCTGGATTTAT
Source organism: Lynx rufus (assembly GCF_022079265.1). NCBI lineage: Eukaryota > Metazoa > Chordata > Mammalia > Carnivora > Felidae > Lynx > Lynx rufus. The sequence continues at coordinate 29,378,880 of NW_025814889.1, read as the reverse complement.
AACAATTTCTTATGTCTTCTGTATACTAATCATTTAACAGTTTCAGGTAATCAAAATCTCTTTTTCCACTACAATTTATTTCAAATTTTCCTGATGGTATCTCTTGACAAACAGAAATTTTTAATTTTAACATAGTCAATTTTATCAAATTTATCCCTTATGACTGGTACTTTTATGTCTAGTATTAAAAGCCATTCTCTTACCACACAGTAATGAGGATATTCTTGTAAATAATCCAATAAAATATGTAAACTTTTGCCTTTCATATGTAGATGTTTAATGACATGGAGTTAATTTTCAAATATGCTATGAGGGAGTGCTCCAACTTTATTTTCCCCATATACATATCAATTATCATAATACCACTTATTGAAAACCCCATGTTTTCTCAACTTATCTGTAATGCCACCTTTGTTACATATCACATACCTAAATGCATTATGTCTGATTTGGGGCTTCAATGCTATTCAGTTGGCTTACTTGTCTTTCTTTCCCTATCTTAACTATTACAGATATATAATAAGTCTTCCAACTTGGAAAAATATTTTTCTAATTTCATTTTCACTAGTATCCAAAAAATGAAGCTCCTACAGATAAATTTAATGAAACACTACAAGAACTTTTCTCTAAAAACTATAAAACATTGCAAAAAACCAAGACCTAAAAATGGAGATATAAACTATTTTCATGTAATGTAAATATTGAGTTAAAAAACCAAACGTTCAATTTTGAATTTGGTTTTGTTTATGTTGTGAGAAAGTGGTCCAGTTTCATTCTTTGTGTGTTGCTGTCCAGTTTTCCCAGCACCACTTGTTGAAGAGAATTTTTTTTCCATTGGATATTCTTTCTTGCTTTGTTGAAGATCAGTTGACCATATAGTTGTGGACTCATTTCTGGGTTTTCTATTCTGTTCCACTGACCTAGTTTTGTGCCAGTACCATACTGTCTTGATCACTATAGCTTTCTAATATAACTTGAAGCCTAGAATTGTGATGCCTCCAGCTTTGCTTTTCTTTTTCAAGATTATTTTAGCTATTCAAGCTCTTTTGTGGTTCCATACAAATATGTTCATCTGTTAAGTTTCTTAAATTCCACATATAAGTGAAATCATATGATATCCATCTTTCTCTGACTTATTTCCCTTAGCATAATACCCACCAGTTCCATCCACATTGTTGAAAATGGCAAGATTTCATTCTTTTTCATCACTGAGTAGTATTCCATTGTGTATATATACCACATCTTCTTTTTTTTTATATATATATATGAAATTTATTGACAAATCGGTTTCCATACAACACCCAGTGCTCATCCCAAAAGGTGCCCTCCTCAATACCCATCACCCACCCTCCCCTCCCTCCCACCCTCCATCAACCCTCAGTTTGTTCTCAGTTTTTAACAGTCTCTTATGCTTTGGCTCTCTCCCACTCTAACCTCTTTTTTTTTTTTTCCTTCCCCTCCCCCATGGGTTCCTGTTAAGTTTCTCAGGATCCACATAAGAGTGAAACCATATGGTATCTGTCTTTCTCTGTATGGCTTATTTCACTTAGCATTACACTCTCCAGTTCCATCCACGTTGCTACAAAAGGCCATATTTCATTTTTTCTCATTGCCACATAGTATTCCATTGTGTATATATACCACAATTTCTTTATCCATTCATCAGTTGATGGACATTTAGGCTCTTTCCATAATTTGGCTATTGTTGAGAGTGCTGCTATGAACATTGGGGTACAAGTGCCCCTATGCATCAGCACTCCTGTATCCCTTGGATAAATTCCTAGCAGTGCTATTGCTGGGTCATAGGGTAGGTCTATTTGTAATTTTCTGAGGAACCTCCACACTGCTTTCCAGAGTGGCTGCACCAATTTGCATTCCCACCAACAGTGCAAGAGGGTTCCCGTTTCTCCACATCCTCTCCAGCATCTATAGTCTCCTGATTTGTTCATTTTGGCCACTCTGACTGGCGTGAGGTGATACCTGAGTGATACCACATCTTCTTAATCCATTCATCAGTTGATAAACATTTGGGCTCTTTCCATACTTTGGCTATTGTTGATAGAGCTGCTATAAACATTGGGGTGCATGTGCCCCTATGAATCAGCACTCCTGTATCCTTTGGATAAATTCCTAGTACTGCAATTGCTGGGTCATAAGGTAGTTAGTTCTATTTTTTAATTTTTTGAGTAACCTCTACTCTGTTTTCCAGAGCAGCTGCACCAGTTTGCATTCCCACCAACAGTGCACGAGGGTTCTCCTTTCTCCACATCCTTGCCAACACCTGTTGTTTCTTGCATTTTTTATTTTAGCCACTCTGACTGGTGTGAGGACGGAACTAGAGTATATTATGCTAAGTGAAATAAGTCAGGCAGAGAAAGACAATTTTTATGATTTCATATTTGGAATTTAACACAACAGATGAACACAGGGAAAGGGTAGGAAAAACAAGATAAAAACAGAGGGAGGCAAACCATAGGAGACTCTTAAATACAGAGAACAAACTGAGGGTTTTTGGAGAGGAGATGGGTGGGGAACAGGCTAAATAAGTAATGGGTATAAAGGAGGGCACTTGTTGGTATGAGCACTGGGTGTTATACATAAGTGATGAATCACTGGGTTCTACTCCTGAAACCAACACTACACTGTATGTTAACTTGAATTTATTTTTTTTAATATGAAATTTATTATCAAATTGGTTTCCATATAACACCCAGTGCTCATCCCAGCAGGTGCCCTCCTCAATGCCCATCACCCACTTTCCCCTCCCTCCCACCCCCCATCAACCCTCAGTTTATTCTTTTTTTAAGAGTCTCTTATTGGGGCGCCTGGGTGGCTCAGTTGGTTAAGTGTCCGACTTCGGCTCAGGTCACGATCTCGCGGTCTGTGAGTTCGAGCCCTGCTTGGGGCTCTGGGCTGATGGCTCAGAGCCTGGAGCCTGCTTCCGATTCTGTGTCTCCCTCTCTTTCTGCCCCTCCCCCATTCATGTTCTGTCTCTCTCTGTCTCAAAAATAATAAAATAAACATTAAAAAAATTTTTTTTTAAAAAAGAGTCTTATGGTTTGGCTCCCTCCCTAACTTTTTTTTCCCTTCCCCTCCCCCATGGTCTTCTATTAAGTTTCTCAGGACCCACATAAGAGTGAAATTAACTTGAATTTAAATAAATAAATTTTAGGGGTGCCTGGGTGGCTCAGTCAGTTCAGCGTCCAACTTGAGCTCTGGTCATGATCTTGCAGTTTCATGAGTTTGAGCCCTGCTTTGGGCTCTGCACTGATAGTGTGGAGCCTGCTTGGGATTCTCTCTCTCTCTCTCTCTCTCTCTCTCTCTCTCTCTCTGCCCCTCCACTAGTCACACTGTCTCTGTATCTCTCAAAATAAATAAATAAACTTTAATAAATAAATAATAAATAAATTTTTAAAATTAGTAAAAGATCTGAACAAATGCCTCACCAAAGATGGCAAAAAAAAAGTATGAAAAAATCTCAACATCAGATATTACAAATTAGAGCAATGAGACACCACTAAAAACTTTTAGAATGGCTAAAATCCAAAATTCTGATAACACCAAATGTTGACAAAGATATAGGGCAATAGGAATTCTTATTCTCATTGCTGGTGGGGATACAAAATGATAGAGTCCCTTTGCAAGATGGTTTAGCAGTTTCTTAAAAAACTAAACATACATTTACTATATGACCCAGCAATTGCACTCCTTGGTATTCACCCCAATGAGCTGAAAAACATGTACACACACACACACACACACAAAATAATCTTTTAGCAGCTTTTCTTTAATTGCAAAAACTCAGAAGCAACCAAGTTGTCCTTCAGTAGATGGATTAAACAAACTATGGTACATCCATATAATGGATTATTATTCATTAATAAAAATAAATCAACTATAAAACCACAAAAATCATTAAGAAGGAAATTTAAATGCATACTGCTAAGTAAAAGAAAGACTGTATGAGTCCAAATATATGACATACTTGGAAGGGCAATACTACAGAGACATCAAAAAGATTAATGATTGCCAAGGACTCAGGTAGATGGAAGGAGAAATAAATAGGTAGAACATGTGATGCAAGGCAGTGAAACCTGTCTGTATGATATTGTAATGGTGGATACATGACATTATACATTTGTCAAAACCTATAGAACTCTATAGCACAAAGATTGAACCCAATGTAAGCTTGGAATTTAATTAATAATATTGTATTAATATTGTATTAATATTGTATTGTATTGGTTCATCAATTTTAACAAATGTAGCACACTAATGAAAAATGTTAATAAAACTGTGCAGAGAGTAGGCAGCAGAGAATGGGTATATGGGAACTCTGTACTTTCTGCTCAAGTTTTCCATAAACCTAAAACTGCTGTAAAGAAATAAATTTCATTAATTATGAAACGAAGCAATATCAAAGTTAAATAGTATAAACACAGAGTGGAATACAAAGATAACTTTTGCCTTGTTGGTATCATAGCATGATATCAAATTTAGAGAATGGGAAGAGAATAAAGTTTGGCCAGAGAATATGAAAAGGGTACACTTAGCAGAAAAAGAGAGCATATACAAGTAAAACTGAATAATACTGAGAGAAAGCATATTTATACTAAAGGAGCCCAGGGACTGAGGCAGCTGTCATGGAAAAAGATAGCTCACAGATACACAGAACATATATGTGTGTTGAACATGCATATATGTATGTTGAATGGGGGGTGGAGGTGGGGTGGGAAAAATGGGTGAAAGAGGTCAAAAGGTACAAACTTCCAGTTATGAAATAAGTAAGTTATGGGATATAATGTACAGATGGTGTCTATAGTTAGTAATACTGTATTGCATATTTGAAAGTTGTTAAGAGAGTAGATCTTGAAAGTTCTCATCACAAGAACAAAAAATTCTTGTAATCTAACTAGATTTATTGTGATGATCATCTTGCAAATTATACAAATATCACACACTTGACGCTAATGTAATGTATGTCAATTATACCTCAATTAAATAAATGAATGAAGAGACAGAGACAGACAAAAGGAGAACATTTTTAAGTAATCAGTAACACTTCTATTATATTTAATTCTTTTGGTTTTGTGGTTAGAGGATGTGTTCCAATCAGCCTATATGTGGGCATAGAGACTTCTGTTTTTGTCCATGAAGGAGCATCAGGGACTAGAATTATTCTTTCACCTTAAGCCAATTAAAATCTTGGGGGAAAATATGTAAAACAGCAATATTCAGACATTGGAAAACAAGCAGAAGGAAAAGAAAGGAACAGAGCCCTTTGATAACCCCATCTTACTTCCTGAAGTTTCCAGGCCACAGCATAAGGAAGGGGGACCCAGAGTCTACTGCTCTCCTGGGGTTCAGAGACAAAGTTTAGATTTTTGGAAGCCCAAAGCAGCTAGAATTCACAGGACACAGTATTAGAGAGAAGACAGCTGCACAGATTCAGAAAGACAGCCCTAGAGATGTGCAGAGAGCTTTCCTGGATGTAAAAAGAAACTTTCACTACCCACTCCAAAGCTCTAGATAGCTTTCTACTCATGTAGTCAGTCAGGACTTTTGGATCAAAGGTCTCTACAGAATTTGGGAGCACTGTAGAATCAAGCCGTAGAATTAATCACTGTTGAATTAAAGCCTTTGGTTTTAATATGGCAACACTAGGGTTTAAAGCCGAAGTGGAAAGAGAACAGGATTCCTGTCAACCTTTTCTACGCAAGTTTTATTTTCTAGCTTATAATATAAATTGTACTCTACAGCATATATTACATCATTGTTTCAAAATTCTTTCTAGTATCTTGACATAAGCAAGGTAATTTCTCCTTTCTGTTGATAAGTAGTCAGAAGTTCAACAGAGCAGTTCTAGCAGCTCTTTATATTCATGAACCAATTGGTACTCAGCTGTTATCAAAGAATTAGTGCATATGAGTTGATCTATAATTCACAGAAACAAAATCTACAAATGACCTTTTAAGTTTATTGCTGTTCCATCTCAAAGGCTTGGCACGCCTGAAACATTTCAGCAGCATACTCTAATCACAACCAAAACTCCTCCATCCCTTGGGGTGCCTGAGTGGCTCAGTCGGTTAAGTGCTTGACTTCGGTTCAGGTCATGATCTCAAGGTTCATGAGTTTGAGCCCTGTGTCTGACTCTGTGCTGACAGCTCAGAGCCTGGAACCTGCTTTGGATTCTGTGTTTCCCTCTCTCTGCCCTTCCCCTGCTAATGCTCTTTCTCTCAAAAATAAATAAACATAAAAAAAATTGTTTTTAAATCCTCCGTCCTCAAAAATGAGTCTATTTTTTGTAGCATGTAGCCTTAATTAGGAATTTCAATACTTGCTTGATAGTTCAACTGTATGGCTCCAAACTCCAGGGACTCTATGTTATTACTTTAATAATAACTTTAAATTATAGAAAACTATAGAAATTAATGCACTTGACACAAATTGTTAACACAATAATGTTTAAATGAGTGGAAACATGGGGCGCCTGGGTGGCGCAGTCGGTTAAGCGGCCGACTTCAGCCAGGTCACGATCTCGCGGTCTGTGAGTTCGAGCCCCGCGTCAGGCTCTGGGCTGATGGCTCAGAGCCAGGAGCCTGTTTCCGATTCTGTGTCTCCCTCTCTCTCTGCCCCTCCCCCGTTCATGCTCTGTCTCTCTCTGTCCCAAAAAATAAATAAACGTTGAAAAAAAAAATTTATAAAAAAAATGAGTGGAAACTTACGTGGATCAGTTGCAGAAACATCTATAAATTCTTTAGTTGGGTGGGTTTTTATGAATTCTGAAATAATAGTAAATTTGTCATATGTTTAATATATCAATTATACATATTGAGTTTAAAGAAAACTCTAAGAAAAACAATAGAGCTCCCAACAGTGGAAAGCCTCCCAATCAGGCACCAAATGGTAATATCTGAATGAATGTATATAATAATTGAGTAATATAAACTCATCATTTTCTCAACAACACTTGTTCCTCTTACATTCTTTTAATTAATGTTACCATGATTTAATCTCCCTTCCTTTCATATCTAATCACCAAGTTTTCCCAATTTTACCAGTAAATTTTCTCAAATCTACCCCTATTCTTGTTTATTTATGCTCTCATATAAGAACTTATCACACATCTAAAACACAGCAATAACTTCCCTTCCCTATACCTAGTCCCCAAATATAGCTTCTACAATGTGGCCAGAATAATCTGTCTACAATTAAATCCAACAATGTCACTTTCTTACAAAAAGTCTTCAGTGATTCCCTAGTATATACGAGGAAAAAAAAGTTCCCTAGCACAGCATCCGATCCCTCTGACTAGGCTCTCTCTTACCTTATCCCTACCTTCTAGCTTCAAATTCTAATACCATTCCACTTGCAATTCCCTATTCATGCTCTTTGCTCATACTAGGTCTTCTTCGTAAAAAAACAGATATCTCCCTTCTTCATTTGACTAGATCCTATTATGTAAAGGACAAAGTATCCTTTGTCCTTTACAGTTGCATAAAATCTTTCCAACTCCCTCAGGTTGAACAAACTGGCTCTCTGTGGATTCACTGAAAATTACGCATAACTTTTATCATGCATTCTCATGTATTACACTATATTAAAATGATACATAATGTGCTTGTGTCCTTACTGCATTGTGTATTTTATGGTGGTAACAACCAAGGTTTATTCGTTTTGTACAACTCCCAGAATCTGAAACATAATAACTTTTATTGAAAATATCAAACTCACTATTGAATATATCTTTAAATTTACTATTATATAATGTTATGGATATAAATTTTTAAACTAAGTCTCAAATGTTAATGTAATATAGAAAAACTTATAATGCTAAACATGTATAAAATATTATCACCTTCAATTATCTGCTGTATGGTTTCATAACTTTGTAATGCTCCTGGTAAATTTTCACTATGCCTGTTTAAATTCCAATAAATACAACATGTATTTATTATCAAAGAATAAGAGTTTAAATTACACTTAATAAATAGAATATATGCTCTAGATATTATACAGTTTGTAAAATAAAATTTAACATATTTTTTTAACTTTTATTCACAGACAGTAAGGTAAATTAATTAGTACCAAGCAAATAAGTATAAAAGTCACATTATGTAATTCTAAAAATTCTATGTATTCCATGAATATAATTAGGTATATCAACAACAATCTTAATAAAAATAGCAAAAGTAAATTGAATAAAAATAGGATATTTCTTTTAATGGTGAAATTGTTAAGAGCACAAGTTCTAGAGACAAGCTGCTTGGCTCAAAACTTGTCTTTCCCACTTACTAATTATATGACCTTGGGTAAGTTATTTAATGCCTCTGACTTTTAGTTTCTTCATCTATTAAAATTGGGATATTAGAGTACATATCTCAGAAAGTAGTGCTCTTCAGATCACTGTTTCCACGCTGTATGTCCACAGGCTGTTTGCCCTGCCTTCTTGCCAAGAGCAACCCCAGTGCCCTCTGATTTCACTCATATGTAGAATTTAAGAAACAAAACAGGGACCCCTGGGTGACTCAGTCAGTTAAGAGTCTGACTTTTGATTTCAGCTCAGTTCATGATCTCCCAGTTGGTAAGACTGAGCCCCACATCAGGCTCCCCACTGACATCATGGAGCCCCTTGGGATCCTCTCTCCCTCTCTGCCCCTCCCCCACTCACACTCTCTTTCAAAATAAACTTTAAAAAAAAGAAACAAAGAAATGGGAAAAAGGGGGGGAAGCTAGAAAGACAAATTAAAAAGCAGACTTTTAATTATAGAGAACAAACTGATGGTTGTAAGAGGGGAAGTGAGAGGAGGGATGGGTAAAATAGGTGATGGGGATTAAGGAGTGCATCTGTCATGATAAGCACCAGTATGGAACTGCTAAATCACTATTTTGTACACCTGAAACTAATATAATGATGTATGTTAACTATACTGGAATTAAAACAAAAAATAAAATAACAAAATAACAAAAGTTGAATATGTCAGACATCTAATGTATAGCATGCTGTTTACAGTTAACAATATTAATGTATACTTCATATTTGCTAAGAGTGAATCTTAAAGTGTTTTCACCACACACAAAAAAAGTAACTATGTGAGGTGGGAAAAAAAGTCCTAAAAGGTATTTCATGATAATAATTTAGTCATCTATTAAATTCAAGACAGATAAACCTCAAATATCAAAAGTCAGATAATAGGAGTATCATTGTAATCAATCATTTGAATCTTTCTCCCATCTGTCAAAAAAAAAGGCTTTCCACAACTAGAAAGTAGAGAATTTTTCTTTAGAACATATCCCTGTCCCTATGAAATTTTTAATGATGCTGTTCATAAATAACTTTATCTTAGTTTCCTATTTACTATAGAAGCTACATAATCAAACTGAGAGAATATTTTAAAAGCCAGATATTTAAGCCAGCCATTCCAACAGAACTTTCTAGCAACAGCCATATGTGGCTACTAAGCATTTGAAATATGGGTAGTATGAATGCAGAATTGACTTTTTAATAAAATTGAACTGAATTTCAATTTTAGTAGCTAGATGTGACTAGTGACTACTGATTTTCCGGTGCCACTTCAAACTGTCAAAAATTTCAAATAGGAGCAAGCTGAGTATACTATTTGATAAGATTTAGAAACTACATACAGCACAATATCTGAACCATTACATGTGTTACTACTTTATACCCACTCTTATTGTTTTGAATTCTATTAACTCTTATATTTTACTTACTTGGGTTTAGACAACAAGGCTTTCAAGGAGTATAAAGACTCTTGTTTAAGACGATTTTTCAGTTCTTCTAGTTTTTGCACCTGCTTTACTACTTGTGCAAGGCTTAAAGTGACTGTTTTGTCAGGTGCTGGAAACTCTGTTTCTAAAAAATTTTGATCTTTACTTATCTAAAACATAAAATTAGCCAGTTACTTAGGAAATACCCATTTTGCAACTATATCTCAAAGAAATGTCATCATTTTATTTACAAGTTACATAATTTTTATATTTTATCTATAACTACAATGAAATAATAATATTTTATAAATATAATTTAAGAGTAATTATCTAGCAACAGAATTATAGTTAAGTATTGACTTTTACATGTCAAAACTCAAATCCTTAATATAGGAGAATTTTAAGCAAGTTCAATAACAATTGTAGCAGAATAATTAACGGTAATTCAAAATATTTACAAGAGAATTCTAAAATAATTGATTTCCCAAAATCCTTTTTAAGAATACTCTTACCTGTGATAAATATGGAAATACAGTAATTTGCTCTCAAAAGCAATACTTTCTACTACTAACTCCCAGAAGTTAATATATAAGTCCATGAAACTGGCATTCTTGCATCTGTATGTGGAAAACCGAGACCCATTTGGATGTCTCAAGACTTTTTGAACAGACCAAGCTACAGAATAATGAGCAGTCAGGAGAATCAGTAGGATCCATAGAATAAGATGATAGACCATAACTGGTATTCTAGACAATAAGTCTATTTAAAGAAAGTTCATCAAGATGAATGCCCCCCCATCCAAAAAAACAAAACAAACAAAAATAAAAAATAAAAAAAAATGAAAGAAATATCAAACAGCTAACATGTGGAGACATAAGCAATCAGAGTAGCAATGGAGGTAAAAAAAAAAATTCAGAATAGCAGAGATCCACCCACATATATACCTCTGACCCTTATGATGTGAGGGAAAGCTAAAAAGAAAAAAGTAGTAGTAGTCAAGGCATAGTCCTAAAACCTAGCAAAGAGAAATTCTAGCAATGGGAATTTAAAAGAGACATTTTAGTAATGGCTACTTGAAATGGAATTAGGATATAACAGCAAGAAGTAAACACTGGGCAATGTTCTGGAAGTCTGAAACTGGGGGATACAGGACAACTGGAAGAGATGTATGGAAACTCTATGGAGAAAGGCACGATCCCAAAGAGAGGACATAATTTGGTATATAAGATACATTGCCAAATCATAAATGGAATCTAAAACCATCATAAATGGATCTAAAAAGTGATGTAGCAATCACCCACAGTTATCAATTTATTAACTCTCATCTAAAAATTCATTCTTACTATGAAAAATTATATGCCAACAAACTGGACAACCCGGAAAATGGACAAACTCCTAGACATCCGCACACTGCCAAAACTCAAACAGGAAGAAAGAAAATCTGAACAGACCCATAACCAGCAAAGAAATTGAATCGGTTATCAAAAATCCCCAATAAATAAGAGTCCTGAGCCAGATGGCTTCCCAGGGGAATTCTACCAGACATTTAAAGCAGAGTTAATACCTATCCTTTTCAAGCTGTTCCAAAAAATTGAAACGGAAGGAAAGCTTCTGGATTCATTCTATGAAGCCAGCATTACCTTGATTCCCAAACCAGACAGAGACCCCACAAAAAAGGAGAATTACAGGCCAATATGTCTGATGAAAATGGATGTAAAAATTCTCAACAAGACACTAGCAAATTGCATTCAACAGTATATTAAAAAGAATTATTCACCACGATCAAGTGGGATTCACTCCAGGGCTACAGGGCTGGTTCAATATTTTCAAATCAATCAATGTGATACATCACATTAATAGAAGAAAGGATAAGAACGATATGATCCTGTCAATAGATGCAGAAAAAACATTTGACAAAATACAGCATCCTTTCTTTATAAAAACCCCCAAAAGGTTGGGATAGAAGGAACATACCTGAACATCATAAATGAAAAGCCCACAGCTAATATCATCCTCAATGGGGAAAAATTGAGAGCTTTCTCCCTGAGGTCAGGAAAATGACAGGGATGTCCACTCTCACCAATGTTGTTTTTTTTTTTATTTTTTTTACATTTATTTATTTTTTGAGAGACATAGAGAGAGCACAAGTTGGGGAGGGGCAGAGAGAGAAGGAGACACAGAATCTGAAGCAGGCTCCAGGCTCTGAGCTGTCAGCACAGAGCCTGACTCAGGGCTTGAACTCACAAACCATGAGATCATGACCTGAGCTGAAGTCAGACACTTAACCGACTGAGCCACCCAGGCGCCCCTCACCAATGTTGTTTAACATAGTGTTGAAAGTCCTAGCTACAACTGACAACAAAATGAAATAAAAGGCATCCAAATTGGTAAAGAAGAAGTCAACCTTTCACTTTTTGCAGATGACATGATACTTTACATGGAAAACCCAAAAGACTCCACCAAAAAGCTGCTAGAACTGGTACGTGAATTCAGCAAACTTGCAGGATATAAAATCAATGTACAGAAATAGGTCTCATTTCTATACGCCAATAATGAAGCATTGGAAAGAGAAATAAAGAAACTGATCTATTTACAATTGCACCAGGAACCATAAAATACCTGGGAATAAACCTAACCAAAGAAGTAAAGGATCTGTACTCTGAAAATTAAGGAACACTTGTGAAAGAAATTGAAGACACAAAGAAATGGAAAAATATTCCCTGCTCATGGATTGCAAGAACAAACATTGTTAAAGTGTCCATACTACCCAGAGCAATTTACACATTCAATACACAATCAAAATAGCACCAGCATTCTTCTCAGAGCTAGAACAATCCTAAAATTTGTATGCAACCAGAAAAGACCCTAAAAAGCCAAAGTAATGTTGAAAAAGAAAAAACATAGGGGGAGGCATCACAATCCCAGACCTTAGCCTGTACTACAAAGCTGTAGTCATCAAGACAGTATGGTATTGGCACAAAACAGACACATAGACCAATAGAATACAACAGAAAACCCAGAACTGGACCCACAAATGTATGGCCAACTAATCTTCGACAAAGCAGGAAAGGGTATCCAATGGAAAAAAGATAGTCTCTTTAGCAAGATTCTGAGAGAACTGGACAGCAACATGCAGAAGGATGAAACTGGAACATTCTCTTCCACAATACACAAAAATAAATTCAAATGGATGAAAGACCTAAACGTGAGACAGGTAATCATCAAAACCCCTAGAGCAGAAAACAGGCAACAACCTCTTTGACCGCGGCCACAGCAACATCTTATTTGACATGTCTCTGAGGGCAAGGGAGATAAAGGCAAAAATGAACTATTGGTATCTCATCAATAAAAAAAAAAAAAAGCTTCTGTACAGCAAAGGAAAGAATCAACAAAACTAAAAGGCAACCAGTGGAATGGGAGAAGATATTTGCAAATGACACATCAGATAAAGGGTTAGTATCCAAAATCTTTAAAGAATTTACCAAACTCAACATCCAAAAACAAATAATCCAGTGAAGAAGGATGAAACTTATTCCAGGGAAGAAGACGTGAATAGACACTTTCCGAAGACTTCCAGATGGCTAGCAGACACATGAAAAGATGTCCAACATCACTAATAATCAGGGAAATATATATCAAAACTACACCAGTCAGAGTGGCTAAAATTAACAACTCAGGAAACAACACATGTTGGCAAGAATGTGGAGAAACGGGAACCCTCTTGCACTGTTGGTGGGAATGCAAACTGGAAAACAGTGTGAAGATTACTCAAAAAATTAAAAATAGAACTACCCTATGACCCAGCAATTGCACTACTGGGAATTTATCCAAAGGATAGAGGAGTGCTGATTCACAGGGGCACATGTACCCCAACGTTTACCACAGGACTATCAACAATAGCATATTATGGAAAGAGCCCAAACGTCCATAAACTGATGAATGGAAAAAGAAGACGTGGTGTACATATACAATGGACTACTACTCAGCAATGAAGAAGAATGAAATCTTGCCATTCACAACAACATGGATGGAACTGGAGGGTATTATGCTAAGTGAAATAGGTCAGTCAGGAGAAAGATGGATACCATGTTTTCACTCATATGTGGAATCTGAGAAACTTAATAGAAGACCATGGGAGAAAGGAAAGAAAAAAAAATAGTTACGGGGGGCGGGAGGCGGGGAACCATAAGACTCTTAAATACAGAAAACAAACTGAGGGTTGATGGGGGTGGGGGGGGTCAGGTGGGTGAGAAAAATGGGTGATGAGCATTGAGGAAGGCACTTGTTGGGATGAGCACTGGGTGTTGTATGTAAGTGATGAATTACAGGAATCTCCTCCTGAGGTCAGGAGCACACTGTATACACTGTGTGTTAGCTAACTTGACAATAAATTATATATAAAGAATGGCCAAATAAGATAAGAACACTTTATATAAATAAATTTTAAAAAAATAAATTGAAAAAATAAAGAATTCATAAAATTTAAATAAACATTTTTTAAAAAGAGGATTCTTACATATCTTCATAAGCTTGACTGTCCAGTTTTGCTGTCTCCACTGAATAGGCTGGTAAAACAAGGGCTTCATAATAATATAATAAAATATATTGTACTAAAAAATAATAAAAAATAAAATAAAATAAAAATCCATTCTTGGGGCACCTGGGTGGCTCAGTCAGTTTAAGCGTCCGACTTTGTCTCAGGTCATGATCTCACAGTTCATGGGTTTGAGCCCCATGTTGAGCTCTGTGCTGACAGCTCAGAGCCTAGAGCCTGGAGCCTGCTTCGGAGTCTGTATCCCTCTCTCTCTGCCCCTCCCCCACTCACACTCTGTCTCTCTCAAAAACAAATAAACATTAAAAAAAATTAGGGAGGCCTGGGTGGCTCAGTCAGTTAAATAACTAGCTCTTGATTTCAGCTCAGGTCATGATCTTGCAGTTCATGGGTTTGAGCCCCACATCGGGTTCTGCACTGATGGTGTGGAGCCTGCTTGGGATTCTCTATCTCCCTCTCTCTCTGCCCCTCCCCTGCTCATTCTCTCATTCTCTCCCTCTCTCTCTCTTTCTCAAAATAAATAAACTTAAAAAAAATTAAAAATCGGGGCACCTGGGTGGCTCAGTTGGTTAAGCATCTGACTTCAGCTCAAGTCATCATGATCTTGCGGTTTGTGGGTTTGAGGCCCACGTCAGGCTCTGTGCTAACAGCTCAGAGCCTAGAGCCTGTTTAGGATTCTGTGTCTCCTCCTCTCTCTGCCCCTCCCCTGCTCATGCTCTCTCTCTGTCTCTCAATAATAAATAAACGTTAAAAAAATTTTTTTAATTAAAAATCCATTCTTCGTTGCTGTGCTTACAATAGTGGAACATTTCTGACAGGTAGCATGTTAACCTTTATCAATGGAGAGTTCTAGACACTACAAAAAGAAGCAGGTTTCTTCCTAGTTCTGTCATCTCTCTCTGCTTAATCCTAGGGCACTGCATAGTATACCTAGTAGAGCTCACCTCCAAAAAGTTACAATAGCACCACCCCATAGGTGTCTTCCTCACAAGGTCCCTGGCATGGCTCATTCCCTCAGGTAGCTTCTCCTAGAACTTCTTACAAAATCTACCAGTGCAGAAACCCCTTCAGGAATCTTTCCAGCATACCACCCTTGGAGACAGCAAAAGGAACAGCACCTCTCCAGAAGATGGCTTTCCCCAGTACCAGAGAGGATGGCTTCCCAATGTATCACCCTTATGACCAACTTCCCAGTAAGTCCTGGTTCCACCAGTATGGCACCCCAGAAAACTCAGTGATGACAGCTGCTCCTTCTTCACAAGTTCTGGACCTTAGCCCTGGGTTAGGGACAGGATAAGGATGGGGGTATTAAGATTTGTTCCTTCTTTAAGTACTTTGCTTCCATCCTATCAATAGAGGCTGTTCCTTATATCTTCTATCCCTATATTCTTTAGAGTTGCCTTTACCTCTTGGTAGGGATTCTCCTATATTAGTAATTCTTTATGTTGAACTTTCCCTATTCAAATTACAGTGTAGTTTTTATCTTTTGATTAGACCCTAACTGATACATTGCATTTCCTGTTAAGAATTCAATTTAAACATGAGTCCTTTCTGGGAGAAGAGATGATATCACAGAACTAAAGGAATATGGAATAGACAATGAGATTATCAGCTACAAGATTTCATCAAAGACACCTACTTGGCACAGGTTCCAGCAGAACAGCTCTGAAACACATAGCCTATGTGCTAATCCTACATTTCTCTAGTGCAGCTCACCACACATTCTGAAGGCTTCAACATGTATCTCTGTTGATGTAACATGACCGCAGGCATTAGCCTCACCAGCATGTACTATCAATAAAATGTGTCAGCAATAAAAACAAAATTATTCCAAGATTCTCAAATGCTAGTATACATAATAATCCTCTAAGAAATCCTATTAAGGGGCACCTGGGTTGCTCAGTCAGTTGAGCATCCAACTTTGGCTCAGGTCATGATCTTGTGGTTTATGAGTTCGAGCCCCATGTCAGGCTCTGTGCTGACAGCTCAGAGCCTGGATCCCGCTTTGGATTCTGTGTCTCCCTCTCTCTGTTCCTCCCCCACTCGCACTCTGTCTCACTGTCTCTCTCTCAAAAATAAAGAATAAAAAAATTTTTTAAAGAATTCCTATTAAAAAGGCATATTGCTAACCTATACACATACAAAAAGAACTTTAATTCAGGAACTCTTACGTGGAGTTCTGAAATGGGCATTTGGAACAGGTATCCTTGGTAATATTTAAACATGATCCATCAAACATATTTAAGAAACCATTCATCAAAAGTCATAAGATAATACAAACACATTGGCAATGTATCTAATACACACCAAATTTAGTAGTTATTCATAATAATTAATTATGGATTTAAAAACTGAAAAATTTGGAATTATAGACCAGAAGTTTAGTTCTATACTAAAGGTTCCTCCTTGTGAATATGAATGCATACACCAGGATTTCAGAAATACTGGAAATGATGGTAACTGGCACTAAAGTGTAAATAGTAGATACAGAGAAAGATCAACATATATGAAAGCTATTTAGGACATAAAATCAAAAGGACTCAGGAATGTATTGAATATTAAGAAATCAAGTTGTCAAGGTTAATCGCCACACTTCTGTTTTACCCAACTGGATAGATATTACTACCATTCACTGAGACAGGGAACACTGGAAGAAGTGTAAGTTTAAGGGTAAAAAAATTCTTGGTTTTGATCCATTGGGTGTGAGGTGAAATAGTCTAGTAGGTAATTATATACCCATCTGGAGTTCAGAGGATGATTTTGAGCAAGAAGTGTACATTTCTAAGTTACCAGTATAAATGTAACACTTAAATTGAAAAACCGGTTGTGGTTGCCTACGGGGTAAGTTTAAAGTAAAGAAAAAAAAAGGAGGATATAGAATGAAATCTCAAGGCGCTCAAATATTTATTGATTATAAAATAAAGGTGGTTCTAAAAAGGAAACAGCTAAAGAGGTAAAACAGTAGCCAAGAAAGCGTAATTCACAAAAGTCAAAGAAATAGTGTTTTAAAAATGACGAAATGATTGACAATGTCAAGTATAGCTAAGGTAAAGAAAATTCCTATTGAATTTGACAATATAAAAGTTTCGTAGAACCAAACAGAATGTTTTCTTTATTATGGAGAGAGAATCTAATCAGGGTAGGCTGAGAAATGCTTTGGAAGAAAAGAGTATATATAATAAATTGATGCCAAAAAAATGAGCTCTGAAGTTTCAAAGTATGGCCCTCAGCTAAACTGTTAAGTTTTTATAGAAAATCCACAAAAACTCCAATTATTTTTGTTTTGTTTTTTAATTTTTTTTCAACGTTTATTTATTTATTTTTTTTTTGGGACAGAGAGAGACAGAGCATGAACGGGGGAGGGGCAGAGAGAGAGGGAGACACAGAATCGGAAACAGGCTCCAGGCTCTGAGCCATCAGCCCAGAGCCTGACGTGGGGCTCAAACTCACAGACCGCGAGATCGTGACCTGGCTGAAGTCGGCCGCTTAACCGACTGCGCCACCCAGGCGCCCCACTCCAATTATTTTTGATAGCCCTAGTTGGCTCTTTCAAGGAGAGAACATCCAGATTAACCTCTTCACTAGATGCCAATTTATCAGCTAATAATTTTTTTATAAAAGACTCAACTAGTTTTATTGTTCCTCAACTATCTTCAAGGCTTTTTCTCTCCTCTCTTTTATAAATCTTTGATTTTGCCTTTATTTAAAAAAAAACAATAATTTTTTTAATGTTTATTTATTCTTGAGAGAGAGAGAGAGAGAGAGAGACAGAGCGTGAGCAGGGAAGGGGCAGAGAGAGGTAGACACAGAACCCAAAGCAGGCTCCAGGCTCTGAGCTGTCAGCACAGAGCCCAATGTGGGGCTCAAACCCATGAACCATGAGATCATGACCCCAGCCAAAGTCAGATGCTTAACCAACTGAGTCACCCAACAGTAATGTAATAACTATTTCCCTTATGAGTAAATTTGCATACAATTTTTTTTAAAGATTGGTTATGAAGGGCAAAAAAGAAATAGGCCAGTAATTGGAGGGAATGTGGCATCAAATTAGAGAGACATGAGTATATTTAAAACCTGAAAGGAAGAACACAATTGGTTAGGAAAAGTTTAATACGTGAGAATGATTAATCAATTTCTTAAGATAAGATCCAAAACAAGTAAAAGAATGAGTCTTATGTAAGAAGAGGAACAATATTTGTTTAATAAGAAGAAAGGAGGAGTGAATGAGCATGGATTTAAATAAACTGTTTGGTAATTTAGGAGTTCTAACCGGTGGCTTATATATCAGGCATTTCAAGTGACTCGTTGAGAGTGTAAATGAAAATGGGACTGAGGGAATATAGGTTTGAGATGATGGCTGAAAAGGATTGAAATTCATTTCAGAAATGCAATAGAATTGCCAGGCAATATTCAAAATAATTATGTCTGAATAATCATGTCACTTTCTTCATCATTGTTTTACAACTAAGCTAAAGGCCCAAAAAGTAAATATTTGCATTTATTCAAGTTTAAGTTTTGTTAGATAAATGCAATGAAAAGAGAAAGAGGTAAACAATATTAGGAAGTTAAGAAATTCACTGTGATTAAGTACCTACTGTCTAAGCTAAAAAGAAAAATAAGTAAAAAATACTGCAGGAAGGTAAAGGAATGAATGAACCAGTAGTCTTGATGAAGTCAAAGAATGGCCAGAATAGTATTTAAAGCAATAATTGAGAAGTCAGAAATTTTTAGTTCAAGAATGAGTTGCCTGGGGGTGCCTGAGTGGCTCAATCGGTTAAGCATCCAACTTCAGCTCAAGTCATGATCTGACAGTTCGTGGGTTGAAGCCCCACGTCTGGCTCTGCACTGACAGTGTGGAGCCTGCTTGGGATTCTCTCTCTTCCTCTCTCTCTCTCTCTTCCTCTCCTCCACTCATGCTCCCACTCTCTCTTTCAAAATAAATAAATAAACTTAAAAAAAAAACAGCATAAAATTTTTCCCAAAATGGAATTAAAAACCCTTAAGGTTAGAGACTGATAGTTTTCAAAATGGTCATAAAACATCTGAAAATCTAAAGTATAAAAAAAATCATGAAAATAACATTAAATTTAAATAAAACCAATATAAAATTTTATAAGTAAGCATATTATAATATCATACATGTTTTTTAAATACAGGAGAAAGGTTTAAGCTGATATAAGTTTTTCCTTGTCACTTACTTTTTTACATAAATTAGGAAAGAATGATAATTAAATTTCCATTATTTATTTTTAAGAGAAAGAATGTGTCAAACTCAGAGCATCTCAGATACATGCAGGAATGTAGTGTGTAATCAAGGAGAAACATTTTATTCTAACCTTTAGTTCCTTCTCTACCTAAGTCAAAAGATTATAAACAATAGTTATTCAAAAAATCTTAACTAATTTCAAATTGATTTTCAAATGAGACAAAATATCAATTTAATTCACAATTAAGAAATGTTATACTTACCTCCTCCATCTGATTGACCTGTAGCTGAAACCACTTAAAAAAAAAGAAAGAAAGAAAGAAATACTTATTGACAAGTTATTCAAACATGTGGGTGGGTACAGGTATGTGTGTATGTGTGTGTGTGTGTGTGTGTGTGTGTACTTCATCTATCAAATATTAGTCATGAACCAAACATCATTTATCCTAGGGTTCAGAATGGGGCTAATGCAACATACAACTGGAATATAACATTTTAAAATTTATATAGTTGCAAGTTTGGGAGTTCTTTTTACTTCCTCATAGAAACCTCTTCTTCATTAGTGTGTATTTCTGTATTATAATTTCAGTAGGCTTAAACTGTAATATATTGAACATACCTTAAAAAGAGATTCCAAAATCTGGAAAATAAAGTTTTAATTAAAACATTTAAATATAAAATTATTCACTATGTTATGATATGATAAATTATTTAATTCTCTATAATTTTCAATAAGAAAAATATACAAATTATTAAAATAAAACTATAAATCTACAATCCAAGATAACATTTTTATAATTACAGATATAGTTTTTAGTACATCATGCATAGACAACTCAGTTCTAGAAAACTGTCCACCATTACAGATATATAGTATGATACCCAAAAATAATGTACATTTTTTATTTCATATATTAGTTAATATAAATAAGGAATAAAATTAAGATTCCTCTTGGAAGAGATTTTTTTCATAAAGCATAGAGTATTTTTTTCATAAAGCATAGAGTATAATAATGAAAAGCATTATCATAAGAACATTGTCTTCAGTAAAACTTGCTCTGTTGAAGGGCCTAAAAATTGAGATACAAAATATTATACTACTACTTGATATTTTTAATAGGAAATGCATACAACTGGTTTGGGAAACTGTGACAGAAACTGAATATCCAAAATGAATCACACAATCCTAAATACCAATATTTACCACTTAGAAAATATGTTTAAATGATTATATTTGAAACACACACAAAAGCCCATTCTATCACATCCAGATAAAAGTTCTGAATTACATTGTTAAAAAAAAAATTACTACATTCATTAGGACAGGAAAAAAAAGTTACTTAAGTGAAAAATCAGACTAGTCTAAACATTTTTTTTGCCATACTAACACTAAATCAATAGTTCAAAAAGTGTAGTCCCCAAACCAAGAGCATCAGCATCACCTAAACAATCATATTTGTTAGTAATGTAAATTCTTAGGCCGCATCCCAGCCAACTGAATCAAAAAGTCTGGGAGTAGGGCCAGCAATTTGTGTTTTAACTGGCCCTCCAATTGATTCCATTGCATGCTAAAGTTTGAGAATCACTGTGCTAAATAATAAGAAATCAAAAATCTAAGCAAAAAGGACTGAGATCCTCAACAAAAAATACCACAGTAAATAAATATCCATGTCTGAAGAGAAATATTTTTAGTTGCATAAGGATTTAGAAACTAATGTTCACTGAGGCACACTACCTTGGAATAAACTCATTCTTTCCACTATCAAGAGATTCCAAGGTTCTCAAAACCTCCTTTCCTATCTCAGAAGATGATAGGAAACCATCATATATCAATTCACTCATTCATTATAGCCAGAGTTCAACAATTATTTAAACCACTAAAAGCCCAGAGAACAAAGGCTTTCTCAACTACTGAGGAAACCTACATCTTCAGTTCTAGTAATGCTGAACCTAGAACACTACTGATAAAAGTGGAGAATGAAAACGGACCAGAAGTGAGGAAAATCAATTTTACACAAACACTAAACAGAAAATGAAAATTCTATGAAAATGTAGAGGAATGTATATAAAGTTCCCAGGAAAAATATTAAACTTATATTCTAATTTTATTTATCATTTAAATGTGAAGCCAAAATGAAACTGTTTTCAGAAATTCAAAGGCTCCCAAACGATTTCACCACACATTCTAACCTAACAAACAACAACAAAATTTATTCTTAGAAAAGTAAATGTAAGAAAAAACTATAGGCAAGGTAATCAGTATATACCTTACTCTTTTGTTTGTTTCAAGTTTTTATTTAAATTCCAGTTAGTTAACATATAGTGCAATATTAGTTTCAGGAGTAGATTTAGTGATTCATCACTTACATGTAACACTCAGTGCTCATCACAAGTGTCCTCCTTAATACCCATCATCCATTTAACCCATCATCACCGCACCCACGTCCTCTCCAGCAACCCTCAGTTTGCTCTCAATAGTTAGGAGTCTGGGATGCCTGGTTGGCTCAGTTGGTTAAAGAGAACAACCTTTGATTTTGGCTTAGGTCATGATCACACAGCTCATGAGACTGAGCCCAGTGTCAGGCTCTGCACTGGCAGCATAGATCCTGCCTGGGATTCTCATTCTCCCTCTCTCTCTACCCATGCTCACTCTCACTCTTTCTCTCTTTCTCTTAAAATTAATAAACTTAAAAAAATTATAATTGACTCTGTTTTATGGTTTGCCTCTTTCTCCCCCCTATGTTCATCTGTTTTGTTTCTGAAATTCCACATGACTGAAATCATATGGCATTCGCCTTTCTCTGACATTTCGTTTAGCATAATAGTCTCTAGCTCCATCCATGTCATTGCCAATGGCAAGATTTCATTTTTTTGATGGCTAATATCCCATTGTGTGTGTGTGTATGTGTGTGTGTGTGTGTGTGTGTGTGTGTACCACAAATTCTTTATCCATTCATCAGTTAATGGACACTTGGGCTCTTTCCATAATTTGGCTAGTATTGATATATTGCTGCTATAACATAAATATCAGGGTGCATGTATCCCATTGAATTAGTATTTTCATAGTCTTTGGGTGAATACCTAGTAGTTCAATCACTAGATCTTGGGGTAGTTCTATGTTTAACTTTTTGAGGGACCTCTATACTGTTTCCAGAGTGGCTACATCAGTTTGCATTCCCACCAACAGTGTAGGAGGGTTTTCCTTTCTCTGCATCTTTGCCAACGTCTGTTGTTTCCTGTGTTATTAAATTTTAGCCATTCTGATAGGTGTATCTCGTAGTTTTGATTCATATTTCTCTGATGATGACTGATAGTGAGTACCTTTTCATGTGTCTGTTAGCCATCAGAGTAAATACCCTACTCAAAAAACTATTAATGGGGCTGTCTCTCAATGCCACTGTAATAAAAAGCTTCCTAATGAAAAGATGGCACAATATTTTTAAGTGAAATAATAAGCTGTAACTAACATTCAGATAGGCATAGTGTGTCACTGAAACCAAGAGAAGAACATTTCAAGAAGAACAAAATGTTCAACAGAGTTATATTTGCGGAGTTGTCAAGAGTCATGAACAATGAATTTAACACCATGGAGTTAGGGGGAAGCAGTCATTACTATCATTACAGGACTAGTTCAAGGGACTTTGGGGGCAGAAGTCAAACTGAAGTATAAATGAAGGGGAGAAAAATTAATATAAGTATTAACAAGAGGACTATTTGGGAAAAGGTAGAGCAATATAGGAAAGCACTAGAAAAAAATCTACACTCAATGGAAGGGTTTTATAAAACTTTAAAAGCCAACAAACATTTTATTTTTTCCTATGACATTAACATACCAAAACAACATTCCCTAGTTGCTAAAATTTTCTAAAAGGGTAGAATATATTTTGATATATTTATAGGCTCTTTGTATATCCCTCTGTGTGAAATGCCTTTTTATTTCCCTTGAGCATTTTCTATTGATTTATCTTATACTTATTATAAATAAATGTTATTTATATATTCTGGATAATCCCTTGTCACTTATATGTTATCTAAGCACTTTCCCCTATTTGAACCTTCTCTTGTACATCTCTTTATGAATCTTTATACAATAGAGGTTTTAATTTTAATATAGTTGGATTTATCCAACTTTCCTTTTATGACATATTTAATCTTGTAATTATTCATTTCTCTAGGTCATAAAGACAGTCTCTAAATATTGTTTCTAAATATTTTTGGTTTTTTCTTCTACATTTAGGTCTTTAATTCATCACAAAATGTTTTTTTTATATATACTATAAAGTAGGGATCAACTTTTGTCTTTTCGTTATCCCAGAGCCATTTATTATACAGTAATCCTCTCCTTGCCCACAGTTTCACTTTCCAGTTTCAGTTACCTTTGGTCAACTACTGTCCAGAAGCAGATATCCCTGCTTCTGACATATCATCATAAAGTCAACAGTAGTCTTACAGTATGTCATAATGCCTATATCATTCACCTCGCTGCATCTCATTAAGTAGATATTTTATTATCTCAATTATAAGAGAAAGGGTTAAGTACAGTATAATAAGATATTTTTAGAGACCTCATTCACATAATTGTTATTGTTATGTGCCCTAATTTATTAATAGTTGTTGTTACTCTCTTACTGTTCCTAATTTATAAATTTAACTTTATCATAGGTATGCATGTATAGCATAACACACAGCATGTATGTGTGGATGTATGTATATGTGTATGTGTGTGTGTGTGTGTGTGTGTGTGTGTGTGTGTGTACTATCCATGTAGGCATCCCACTGGGGATCTGAGAACATATCCTCCACAAATCCACAGATAAGGGGGGATTATGTACTGTACTAGAGGTCATTAGTAACATATTCCATATATGAAAGGATCTATTTCTGAGTTTTTATTCAATTCCATTGGTCTATCTAGTCTTGCACCAAAAGTACACAATTATAATAAATATAGCTTTATAACAAGTTTTGATATCTGCTAGGGAAAATTGTCTCATTTTGTTCTTTTTCCTCAGACCTCATTTGTCTATTCTTGATCCATTGAACTTCTATATAAAATCCAGAATCAGTTGTAAATTTGCATCAAATAAGACCTATTTTGGGTATTTAGAGAGTGATGACAGCAAAAATGGTGGAATAGGGAACTCAAAGGGCCTATCCTACATGGAAACATGAAAACATGAGCAAAAACTGTCATGACCAAGTTTTCAGAACTCTGAAATAGTCAAGGCTTTACAGGAACCAAGTAATGCTGAATAAATAAAAATGTGACTTAAACACTGTAGGAGAACTTTGTGACATTTCAATAGTCTTGCCCTCCCCTAGTACAATGGTAGTCATAAAGTTGACAACCTCCATTTCTGATTTGGGTATGTGGTTCTAGAGGAAACAAAGATCTATTGCCAAGGAACTGTGTTTGTCTGTTTTGACCTTTCTGAGGGTTCTCTGAAGGACTTGCAGCTTTTGCCTTTGTTTCATCTAGCTCAGAACTCTCTCATGGCAAAAAACAAACAAACAGCTGAGTGGAGGGAATTACTCAAAAACACTGAAAGGAAAATGAACAAGCCACTGCTCCCTCTAGAAAAAGATTGCAGTTGTGGCAAATAATATACATGTCAAAAGCCTAGAAGAAAAAGCTATAGCAACAGTAACTTTGGAAAATAAGGATTTTGAAAAGATCCCATACATAAGAGGAATCTAGTGAGCCACATACTTACACTGGCCAGGATTCATGCTCACAAAATATCTGAGTGACACTAAACTTTCACCTCCGGCTTATCTTTAGCTCAACGCAAACAAAAAATGAAGGCTAACTCAAGATTTGTAAACAGCTTAGCTAAGTTTTGAAGGAGTGTCCCAACACAGATCTAATCTTAAAGGAACAGGAAAAATGTTTTTCTCCTTTTATTTTTTGTGGCTCAAGGCATGTAAGAAAATCTTTGTCAAATATACTACCTGACCACAAGCTAAAGGCACAGAAACTTGAGAGATGAAATATATCAAAGAATACAGATCTTCAAGATAGTTTATTTTTATTGTTTTGTTTATTTTAGAGGGAGAGAGAGAGAGAACGAGCAGGAGAGAGGGGCAGAGGAGCTTGACATGACCCTGCAATCATGACCTGAGGTGAGTTGGACACTCAACCAACTGATCCACCCAGGCACTCCTCAAATAAATAGTTAAAATTTCTGATTTCCAATCTGGATTGCAAGGAGTCAGATCAATCACTCTGTCCTAACAATAAAAGCTGAATGAACTGAAAATCAACAATTCATCTTATGTCCATCACAAAATTGAGCAAATCACAGAGCAAATCACAGCACCAAAAATGGAAGAGACAGACAGGTGATACTGAGAATCATAAATTCCCAGAGCAGAAATCCCTAAGAACAAATCTCCCCAAATTTGACATGTAAGTAGGGATTTATATGAAGTAAAATGACCAAGAGATCTTTAATAAGATTAACAACTGTTTTCTTCTCAGAAACTATGGACATCAGAAGGTAGCGTGATGGCATATTTTAAATGCAATTAAGAAAAGAAGACTATATGCCAAGTGTTATATACCTGGCAAGATTATACTTCAAAAATGAAGGAGAACTTAAGAAAAGATAATGCCATAATTAAGTGTAAGAAAATTATGGATAAAAAATTTAAAATATGACATCATATACATAAACTGCAAAGGAGGGAGTAAAAAAGAACAAAAAAGTTTTTTAGAATGTGTTTGACTTAAATGACTAGCCACTTAATACAGACTGTTATGTACTTAAGATGTTATATATGAACTTCATGCTAACCACAAACCCAAAATCTATAAAAGACACAGAAAAAAAAAAGAGAAAGAAACCAAATATAACACTAGAGAAACTCATAAATCACAAAGAAAGAAAGAGAAGAAAGAACGAAGCAGAGAACTACAAAAAAATTAAATAAATTTTAAAAATTAAATAAATAAATTTAATTAATTAATTAATTAAATGACAATAAGTACATACCTATCAATAATTACTTTAAATATAAATGGCCTAACTTGTACCCCAATGTTTATAGCAGCACTCTCAACAATAGCCAAATTGTGGAAAGAGCCTAAATGTCCATCAACTGATGAATGGATAAAGAAATTGTGGTTTATATGCACAATGGAATACTACGTGGCAATGACAAAGAATGAAATATGGCCTTTTGTAGCAACGTGGATGGAACTGGAGAGTGTTATGCTAAGTGAAATAAGCCATACAGAGAAAGACAGATACCATATGGTTTCACTCTTATGTGGATCTTGAGAAGCTTAACAGAAACCCATGGGGGAGGGGAAGAAAAAAAAAAAAGAGGTTAGAGTGGGAGAGCCAAAGCATAAGAGACTGTTAAAAACTGAGAACAAACTGAGGGTTGATGGGGGGGTGGGAGGGAGGGGAGGGTGGGTGATGGGTATTGAGGAGGGCACCTTTTGGGATGAGCACTGGGTGTTGTATGGAAACCAATTTGACAATAAATTTCATATATTGAAAATAAAATAAAATAAAATAAAATAAAATAAAATAAAATAAAATAAATATAAATGGCCTAATTCTTCAACCAAAGACATAGGGTGGCATAATGGATTAAAAAATATATAAGAACCATCTACATGTTGCCTATAAAAGACTCAACTCAGACCCAAAGACACATGCAGACTAAAAGTGAAGTGATGGAAAAATATTAACCATGCAAATGGAAGCAAAAAAAGAAGTAATATTTACATCAGGTAAAATAGTTTTAAACAAAGACTAATAAAATACAAAAAGGGCATTACATAATAATAAAATAAAGAGAACAATCAAACAAGAGAATATAACAATTATAAATATGAATGCACCCAAATTAGAGCACCTAAATATGTAAAGCAAATATTGACAGACATAAAGGGAGAAACTGGTTATAATACATTAATAGGAGGAGACTTTAACATCTCCTTACATCAATGGATAGATCATTCAGGTAGAAAATCAATAAGGAAACAGAATCTCTGAATGACACATTAGACTAGTTGGACATAACACATATATAAAGAACATTCCATCCAAAATAACAAAATACATATTCTTCTCAAGTGCACATGGAACATTCTCCAGAAGACATCATATTAACATATGACACAAAACAAGTCTGAATAAATTTTAAAATACTGAAATCATACCATGCATCTTTTTCAACCACAGTGGTATGAAACTAGAAATCAATCATAAGACAATGAAAAGAACACAAACATGTAAAGGCTAAACAGGCTACTAAACAACCAATGAGTCAATGAAGAAATCAAAGAAAAATGTAGAAATATATGGAGACAAATGAAAACACAATAGCCCAAAATCTTTGGGACACAGCAAAATCAGTATTAAGAGGGAGATAGTTAGCAACACAGGCCTACCTCAAGAAACAAGAAAAAGCTCAAAAGCAATCTAACCTTACATTAAAATGAGCTAGGAAAAGAACAAACAAAGCCCAAAGAGATTAAAAGTAAGAAAATAATAAGATCAGAGTACAAATAAATAACATAAGACTTCTTAAAAAGGAAAAGATCAATGAATGAAACCAAGAGCCGGTTTGTTAAAAAGATAAACAAAATTGATAAGCCCTTAGCCAGACTCATCAAGGAAAAAAAAAAAAAAGAAAAGAAAAACTCAAATAAAATCAGAAACAAAAGAGAATAAACAGCTTACACCACAGAAATACAATGCAATATAAGAGAAAACGATGAAAAATTATACATCAGCAAATTGGACAACCTAAAAGAAATAAATAAATTCTTAGAAATTGAATCAGGAAGATAGAAAAATCTGAAGGCCAATTACTAGTATACTAGTAATGAAATTGAATCAGTAATCAAAAACTTGCCAAAAAAATAAAAGTCCAGGACTAGACAGATTCATAGGTGAATTCTGCCAAGCACTTAAAGAATAGTACTTATTCTCATACTATTTCAAAAAATAGAAAAAAAGAGGAAAGTTCCCAAATTCACTTTATAAGGCCAACATTATTCTAATATCAAAATCAGACAAGGATACCACAAATAAAAAAACTATAGGTCAATATCTCTGATGAACATAGATGGAAAAATCCTCAGCAAAATACAGGCAAACCACATTCAACAATACATTAAAAGGATCATTCACTGTGATCAAGAGGAATTTATTCTGGGGGTGCAAGAATGGTTCAATATTTGCAAATCAATGTGAAATTTCATATCAACAAAAGAGAAGGATTAAAATCCATATGATCATCCCAATAGGTGCAGGAAAAGCATCTGACAAAAATCAACAGCCATTGATAATAAACTCTCAATAAAGTGGGTTTAGAAGAAACATACATCAACATAACAAAGGCCATATAGTTAAAAAAAAAAAGGAAAAAGAAAAGGGAAAAAAAAACAGGGCCGGGGAACCTGAGTGGCTCAGTCAGTTAAGCAACCAACTCTTGATTTTGGCTCAGATCATGACCTCACAGTTTGTGAGATTGAGCCCCGCATCAGTCATGGAGCCTGTTTGGGATTCTCTCTCTCCTCTCTGTCCCTCCCCACTCTCAAAATAAATAGATATTAAAATTTTTTTAAATGGCTAACATCATACTCAATGAGGAAAAATTTGGAGCTTTTCCCTTAAGGTCAGGAACAAAACAGGATGTCTACTCTCACCACTATTATTCAACATAGAAAGAAGTGTTAGCTATAGCAATCAGGCAAGAAAAAAAAATGCAAGGCATCCATTTTGGTAAGGAAGAAGTTAAACTGTCATTATTTTCATATGGCATAATAATACACACAGAAAACTCTAAACTATTAGAACTATTAGAAATAAGAAATTAATTCAGTAACATTGTAGTGTATAAAAATAATACTCAGAAATCTGTTTCATTTCTATAAACTTATAGAAATTAGCAGAAGGAGAAGTTAAGAGAACTTACAATTATACCAAAACAAAAACTAAATACCTAGGAATAAATTTAACAAAGGTGGTGAAAGACATGTACTATGAAAACTATAAAACACTTATGAAAGAAATGGAAGATGACACAAACAAATGTAAAGATATTCCATGCTAATGGATTGAAAGATTTAATATTCTTAAAATGTCCATACTACCCAAAGCAATCTGAAGAGTCAACGCAATCCCTATCAAAATACTAACATACTAGCATTTTCACAAAACTAGAATAAGTAATCCCAAAATTTATATAGAACCACAAAGACTGCAAATAGCCAATGCAATCTTGAAAAAGAAAAACAAAGCTGGAGGTATCAGAAGTCCAGATTTCATGATACACTACAAAGTGGGGCAGCTGGGTAGCTCAGTTGGTTGACCATCTAACTTAATTTCTGCTCAAACTCTTAATTTCTGCTCAGTGATGATCTCAGTGTTGTGGGATCGAGTCCCCCATCAGAATCCATGCTGAGCATGGAACCTGCTTGAGATTCTCTCTCTCTCTCTCTCTCTCTCTCTTCCCCCCCCCCCCGCCCCCACCATGCCCTTCTCACTGCTTGCATTCTCTCTGTCTCTCTAAAAAAAAAACAAAAAAAAAAAGATACACTACAGAGCTGTAGTAATGAAAACAGTATGATACTGGCACAAAAACAGACTCATAGATCAATGGAACGAAATAAAAAATCCACAAATAAACCCTGCTTATATGGTCAAATAATCCACAACAAAGAAGGCAAGAATATACAATAGGGAAAGACACTCTCTTCAATAAATGGTGCTAGGAAGACTAGAGAGCTATATGCAAAAGAATGAAACTGAATTTTGCACAGCTAGAAAATTGATCTGAGGATTAACACAACAATCTGCATAACTTGAGCCACAGAATTCAATAGGTACACAGCAGAGAGGTGAACTGGGAGAGAGAAGAGCCACAGAGGATAGGGAGCTGTTTTTGCAGATAGAGGAAACAGAAAAGGGGGGAGAGTGCAGGAAAAGCACTCCCCCAAAAGTAGCTGCAGAGAAAGAGAAAGAGTGGAAATACCCACAAGTGACCGAACAAGAAAGGGAGAAAGGAAAAAGGAGACAGTTTCAATACCATTAGCACTCTATAAACAGAGGAGCACAGAGTCTGGAAAAAACTCCACAGCTCAATACCTGATGGAGCTCTGGTGGGAAGGGTGAATCCTCAGGAGCAGACAGTGAGGTCCGAGGGGTCTACAGCCCACATGGGAAGAAGTGGTTCCCCTGCCAGGAGGGAATTTGGTAGAAGCCACAGAGCCTCCCTACAGGCAAAGGTCCCAGCGGACCCCAGAGAACAGCCATGTTTGCTGGTATTGGAACAAAGACACCAGGGTGCTTCAGATGAAACCTGGCACTGGCTGTGTGTTGTGTTTGCCATAATCTCTGAACCTCTGCTGCCATGCAATCACAGGAACTTTTTCTGGGGCAAGTAGGCACCATCCACAATCTCTGAACCACTGCAAAAGCACGACCACACAAAAGTTCCCAGGGGCAAGCCGGCAGCCAGCCATTGTCCAGCAAGGGCGTCCCCTAGAGGGTCAGAGTGGATGCTGCAGGGCTCTCAGAAGTGAGAGGTATGGAAACACAGCCCCATATGAGATATAATTCATGAGGAAGGTGCCACCTGGCAGGCTGACAGTTTGGATATGTACAGTGTAGAAATAGGAAGTGGATGGAAGCTGGAGACAAAGGAGGGGTACTTGATGACTGGTTGTTGAGAACACAGAGTTCTGACATCAGAGACTGGGAAGCTGGGTGACATCAATTAAACCTCTCCCATGCATGCATGCCACACCCCAGTCACCTAAGCAGAGCCACATAGTGGGAGAACAGAGCCATTACACCAAGCCTCATCCAACTGTGCCAGCCAAGCTCAGACCCTAGAGCACAAGTCTGTCTGCCTGCTTAGTGTACGAACTATAAAGTGCTTCATAGTTAGACTTCTAGGGGAAACTGGATGTAATTTTATTGGGATTTCATTCTGTTTGCTGCTCCATCTATTCATTACTTCTTTATTCTGTTTTCTTTTTTTTTTTTTTTTTCGTTTCATTTATTTTTCTTTTCTTATTCTTGGATACAGAAAAAGAAAAAATTTATTTTTATTTTCTGTTTTTTTAATTTTTTTAATTTTTACTATATTTTTTTATTTTTGGAAATGTTTTATTCTATTTTACTTTCTTCATTTCATTTTATTCTATTTTATTATATACTTTTTCAAAATTTTTAAGCATATCCTTACTTTTCTTTCTTTCCCTTTTTCCTCTATTCTATCAAGCTTCTTTCAATAACCAGATGAAAACACACTAGGATCTAGCTTCCTTTATTTAACTTTTTATGTTGTTTTTAATTTTTTAATTTTAATTTTTTTATTTTATTAATTCTTTTTCTTCCTCCAAAAATGACCAAATGAAGGAATTCATCCCAAAAGAAAGAACAGGAAGAAAGGACAGCCAGGGACTTAATCAACACAGATATAAGGAAGATGTCTGAACTAGAATTTAGAATCACAATAATAAGAATACTAGCTGGGGTTGAAAAAGCATAGAATCCCTTTCTGCAGAGGAAAAGGGGTAAAATCTAGTCAGGACGAAATTAAAAATGGTAAAACTGAGATGCAATCTTGAATGGATGTTATGGCAGCAAGGATGGATGAAGCAGAGCCATGAATCACCAATATAGAAGGTGAAATTATGGAGAATAATGAAGCAGAAAAAAAGAGGAAAACTAAGGCAAAACAGCACGGCATAAGAATTAGAGAACCCAGGGGCGCCTGGGTGGCGCAGTCGGTTAAGCGTCCGACTTCAGCCAGGTCACGATCTTGCGGTCCGTGAGTTCGAGCCCCGCGTCAGGCTCTGGGCTGATGGCTCAGAGCCTGGAGCCTGTTTCCGATTCTGTGTCTCTCTCTCTCTCTGCCCCTCCCCCATTCATGCTCTGTCTCTCTCTGTCCCAAAAAATAAATAAACGTTGAAAAAAAAAATTAAAAAAAAAAAAAGAATTAGAGAACCCAGTGACTCATTAAAAAGGAATAACATCCAAATCATAGGAGTCCCAGAAGATACAGAGAGAGAAAAAGGGGTACATGGTCTATGTGAGCAAATCACAGTGGAAACCATTTCTAACTAACCTAGGGAAGGACACAGACATCAAAACCAAGAAGCACAGAGAACTCCTGTGCTTCAACAGAAACTGACCATAAACAAGGCATATCATAATCAAATTCACAAAAACATAGAAAAGGAAAGATTTGTGAAAGCAGCACTGGAAAAAAGGTACTTAACCTATAAGGGAAGACAGACCAGGTTCATAACAGACCCATCCACAGAAACTTGGCAGGCCAGAAAGGCGTGGCAGGATATATTCAACATGCTGAACTGGAAAAATATACAGCCAAGAATTCTGTATCCAGCTAGGCTGTCATTAAAATATTGCTAAAATGTCAATACTACCCAAAGCAATCTACACGTTCAATGCAATCCCTATCAAAATTGCACCAGCATTCTTCTCAAAGCTAGAATGAACAATGCTAAAATTTGTATGAAACTAAAAAAGACCCCAAAAAGCCAAAGTAATGTTGAAAAAGAAAACCAAAGTGGAAGGCATCACAATCCCAGACTTTAGTCTGTACTACAAAGCTGTAAGAATCAAGACAGGATGATATTGGCACAAAAACAGACACATAGACCAAAGGAATAGAATAGAGAACCCAGAAATGGACGCACAAATGTATGGCCGACTAATTTGTGATAAGGCA
The DNA here is from genome assembly GCF_022079265.1 of Lynx rufus. Taxonomy (NCBI): domain Eukaryota; kingdom Metazoa; phylum Chordata; class Mammalia; order Carnivora; family Felidae; genus Lynx; species Lynx rufus. The sequence goes on along the minus strand of NW_025814889.1, from coordinate 29,345,665 downwards.
GGAAAGAATATCCAATGGAATAAAGACAGTCTCTCCAGCAAATGGTGTTGGGAAAACTGGACAGCTACATGCAGAAGATTGAACCTAGACTACTTTCTTACACCATACACAAAAATAAACTCAAAATGGATGAAAGACCTAAACATAAGTCAGGAAGCCATCAAAATCCTAGAGGATAAAGCAGGCAAAAACTTCTTTGACTTCAGCCACAGCAACTTCTTACTCAACATGTCTCTAGAAGCAAGGGAAACAAAAGCAAAAATGAATAATTGGGACCTCATCAAAATAAAAATCTTCTGCATGGAGAAGGAAACAATCAGAAAAACTAAAAGGCAACTGATGAAATGAGAGAAGATATTTGCAAAGACTTATCAGATAAAGGGCTGGTATCCAAAATCTATAAAGAACTTATCAAACTTAACAGCCAGAAAACAAATAATCCAGTGAAGAAAAAGCTAAAAGACATGAATAGACACTTTCCAAAGAAGACATCCAGATGGCCAACAGACATATGAAAAAATTCTCAATGTCACTCATTATCAGGGAAATACAAATCAAAACCACAATGAGATACCACCTCATACCTGTCAGAATGGCTAACATTAACAACTCAGGCAACAACAGATGTTGGCAAGGTTGCAGAGAAAGAGGAACCCTTTTTCACTGCTGGTGGGGATGCAAACTGGTGCAGTCACTCTGGAGAACAGTATGGAGGTTCCTCAGAAAACTAGAAATAGAACTACCCTACAACACAGCAATTGCACTACTAGGTATTTATCCAAAGGATACAGGTATGTTGTTTCAAAGGGGCACATGGACCCCAGTGTTTATAGAAGTGCTATTGACAATAGCCAAAGTATATGGAAAGAGCCCAAATGTCAATTGACGGATGAAGGGATAAAGGATAAAGAAGGTGTGGTGTGTATGTGTGTGTGTGTATACATACATACATATATGTATGAAAGAGATTTAGACACACACACACATACACACAATGGCAGTATTATTGGCAATCAAAAAGAATGAAATCTTGCCATTTGCAACAATGTGGATGAAGCTAGAGTATATTATGCTAAGCAAAATTAGTCAGAGAAAGACAAATATCATATGACTTCACTCATATGTGGAATTTAAGATACAAAACAGGGGCGCCTGGGTGGCGCAGTCGGTTAAGCGTCCGACTTCAGCCAAGTCACGATCTCGTGGTCTGGGAGTTCGAGCCCCGCGTCAGGCTCTGTCTGGGCTGATGGCTCAGAGCCTGGAGCCTGTTTCCGATTCTGTGTCTCCCTCTCTCTCTGCTCCTCCCCCGTTCATGCTCTGTCTCTCTCTGTCCCAAAAATAAATAAACGTTGAAAAGAAAAAAAATTTTTTTAAGATACAAAACAGATGAACATAAGGGAATGGAAGCAAAAATAATATAAAAGCAGGGAGGGAGACAAAACATAAGATGCTCTTAATTTAGAGAACAAACTGAGAGCTGCCGGATGGGTTGTGTGTAGGGGGATGGGCTAAATGGGGAAGGGGCATTAAGGAGGACACCTGTTGGGATGAGCACTAGGTGTTATATGTAGGGGATGAATCAATGGATTCCATTCCTGAAGTCACTATTGTACTATATGCTAACTAACTTGGATGTAAATTAAAACAAATGAATGGATGAATGAAACTGGATCGATTTATTACATAATACATGCAAATAAGATAAAATGAATTAAAGACCTAAATGTGAGACCTGAAACCATAAAAATCCTAGAAGAGAATGCAGACAGTAATTTTTTTTTATTTTTTTGACACCAATGATAGCAACATTTTTCTAGCTAGGTCTGCTAAGGAAAGGGAAATGAAAGCAAAAATAAACTATTAAGATCACAACCAAATAAAAAGCTTTTTCACAGCAAATGAACTATCTAAAAACAAACAGAGAATCTACTGAATGGGAGAATACATTTGCAAATGATATATCTGATAAGGGGTTAATATCCAAAATATACAAAGAATTTATACAACTCAAAACCAAAAAGAAGAAGGAAGAGGAGGAGAAGCTGTGAAGGGGGAGGAGGAGGGGAGGAGAAAGAGGAGAAAAAGAAGGAGAAGGAGTAGGAAGTAAAGGAGGAGGAGGAGGAAGTAGAGGAAGAAGAGGAGGAGGAGAAAAACACAATCCAATTTAAAAAATGGGCAGACTGAATAGACATTTTTCCAAAGACGACATACAGATAGCCAATAGACACATGAAAAGATGCTCAATATCACTAATCATCAGGGAAATGCAAATCAAAACCACAACAATAACTTCACAGATGTCAGAATGACTAGTATAAAAAAGAGAAAGAAATAACGAATGTTGGAAAGGATATGAAGAAAAGAAAACTCTTGTGCACTGTTGGTGGTATTGTAAGTTGGCGAAACTATTGTGGAAAACAGTATAGAGACTCCTGAAACAAGTTAAAAATAGAAATGCCAATCTGATTTTTGAATGCAGAATTTAATCTATATTTAATGTAACTACCTACCCAGAAGGATTTATTTCTGTCGGTTTGCTATTTTTCTATATATCAAACTTTTTAAGAAACTCAGTTCCTCTATTCCTTTTGTTTAGTTTTTTTGTAATATACTGTTTTGGTTCCTTTCTCATTTGCCTTTTTTGTATATTTTAAAATTATTTATTAGTAGTTACCTTAGGGTTACAATGAATATCATAAACTTGTATAGTGTGAATTAGTGCTAACTTAAATTTAAAATTATACGTCTCTGTTCCTATACAGCTTCACCCTCCCCTTTTATTGTCATGAAGTAGGCTTTTACACATTGTGTGCTCATTAACATAGATTTATAAATGATTTGTGTTTTTTGTCTTTTATATTATATGAAAAAAGAGGATTCAAAAACCAAAAATGTGTTATTTTTTGTATTTTATATTTAATTACATAGTTACTTTCTTTTTAATTTGAGTATATTTGACACACAATGTTATATTAGTATCAGGTATACATAGTGATTCAACAACTCTGTAAGTTATGCTACACAAATGTAGCTACCATCTATCACCATGCAATACTATTACAATACCACTGATTATATTCCCTATGTTCTACCTTTAATTCCCATGATTTTATTGATTCCATAATTAGAAGCCTATATCTCCTACTCCCTTTCACCCATCTTGCCCATCCTCTACCTCCTCCCCTCTGGCAATCAGTTTGTTCTCCGTATTTATAGATCCGATTCTGCTGTTTCTTTATTTGGTTTTTCAGATTCCACATATAGTGAAATCATATGACATTTGTCTTTCTCTGTATGACTTATTTTACTTAACACAGTATCTTCTAGGTCTATCTGTATTGCCAAAAAATGGCAAGATCTCACTCTTTTTTATGGCTAAGTAATATTCCACTGTGTACATACTACATCATCTTTACCAATTCATCTATTGATGGACACTTGGGACTGCTTTGATATCTTGGTGATTGTAAATAATGCTGCAATAAACATACGGTTGCAGATATATTTTCAACTTAGTATTTTCATTTTCTTTAGTAGAATATTGAATAAACACAGAATAAATATTCTGTAGTAGAATTATTGGATCAAATGGTATTTCTAACTTTTTGAGGAAACTCCATACTATTTTCCATTGTGGTTGTTAAAGTATAATGAATCTGAACTAATTAAAAATAATTTAGACATAACTTTTTATTCTTTTAAGTTGGGAGATATATTTGTATATTCTTGGTATTTAAGGACTATTTAAAATTAGAATGTCATAAAAAGAAATTTAACATTTTAGAATATGAGATTTAAGTATATAAAAAGAAATCACATTTTTTATTCCATTATAGTAATTGCAATTTTCATGTTACACGTTACACAAAACTACCTGGCAAAAAAAAAAAAAAAAAAAAAAAGACAAACTTTCTACTGTTTATTTCTAACATATTAATTTAAAAATTTGTTTGATAAAATGAGATTATAGATAATAAACCAGTAGTGGAGACAAAATGATATACTAAGAAATGATTCAAGTAAATTAAGTCAGGGCAAGATGTGGGAACAGATCCCCCCAAAAATGGCAATCTTATACCCAAACTTGTTAATTATTATACTAAATGCATACATTCAAAACACTCCAACTAAAGGCAGTTATCACCAGACTGAAAATTAAAAAAAAAAAAAGGTTTGTCTATATGAAACACATTTCAAATAGAAAGATATAAATAGGTTAAGTAGAAGAGATACTATGACAACACTAATCATAAGAAAACTAGAGTAGCTATATCAATATCAGACAAAGCAGACTACAGGATGAGAAATATTACCACAGACATATGAACTACTATTTCATAATAACAAATGGTCAATTCATCAAAAGGGCGTAATAAATTATTGGATTCACCCAGTGCTCATCCCAACAAGTGCCCTCCTTAATGCCCAACACCCATTTTCTCCCCTCCCCTGCCCCTCCATCAATGTGGTTTGTTCTCTGTATTTAAGAGTCTCTTATGGTTTGCCTTCCTCTCTGTTTGAAACTATTTTTCCCCTTCCCTTTTTCCCATGGTCTTCTGTTAAGTTTCTCAAGTTCTACATATGAGTGAAAATATACGGTATCTGTCTTTGTCTGACTGGCTTAATTCACTTAGCATAATACCCTCCAGTTCCATCCACATTGCTGCAAGTGTCAGGATTTCATTATTTCTCATTGCAAAGTAGTATTTCATTTTACATATAAACCACATCTTCTTTATCAATTCATCAGTTTCCATAATTTGGCTATTGTTGAAAATGCTGCTTTAAACATTGGGGTACATGTGCCCCTATGCATCAGCACTCCTGTATCCTCTGGATAAATTCCTAGTAGTGGATTGCTGGGTTGTAGGGTAGTTCTATTTTTAATTTTTTTGAGGAACCTCCACACTATTTTCCAGAGCGGCTGCACCAGTTTGTATTCCCACCAACATTGCAAGAGAGTTCCCATTTCTCCACATCCTCACCAGTATGTGTTGTTTCCTGAGTTGCTAATTTTAGCCACTCTGACCGGTGTGAGATTGTATCTCAATGTGATTTTGATTTGTATTTCCCTGATGATGAATGATGTTGAGCATCTTTTCATGTGTCTGTTGGCCATCTGGATGTCTTCTTTGGAAAAGTGTCTATTCATGTCTTCTGCCCATATATTCACTGGATTATTTGTTTTTCAGGTGTTGGGTTGGTAAGTTCTTTATAGATTATAGATACTAACCCTTTATTCGATGTGTCATTTGCAAATATCTTCTCCCATTCCGTTGGTTGCCTTTTAGTTTTGTTGATTGTTTCCTTTACAATGCAGAAGGTTTTATCTTCATAAGGTCCCAATAGCTCATTTTGCTTTTATTTCCCTTGCCTTTAGAGACATGTCAAGCAAGAAATTCCTGTGGCTGAGGTCAAAGAGGCTGTTGCCTGTTTTCTCCTCAAGGGTTTGGATGATTTCCTGACTCACATTTAGGTCTTTCATCCATTTTAGTTTATTTTTGTGTATGGTGTAAGAAAGTGGTCTAGTTTCATTCTTCTGCATGTTGCTGTCCAGTCCTCCCAGCATCATTTGCTAGAGAAACTGTCTTTTTCCCATTGGATACCCTTTCCTGCTTTGTCAAAGATGAGTTGGCCATATATTTGTGGGTCCATTTCTGGATTCTCTATTCTATTCCTTTGGTCTATGTGTCTGTTTTTGTGCTAATACCATGCTGTCTTGATGCTTACAGCTTTGTAGTACAGACTAAAGTCTGGGATTATGATGCCTCCCACTTTTTCTTTTTCAACATTACTTTGGCTTTTTGGGGTCTTTTCTGGTTCCATACAAATTTTAGGATTGTTGGTTCTGGCTTTGAGAAGAATGCTGGTGCAATTTTGATAGGGATTGCATTGAACGTGTAGATTGCTTTGGGTAGTATTGACATTTTAGCAATATTTGTTCTTCCAATCCATGAGCATGGAATGTTTTTCCATTTCTTTGTGTCTTCTTCAATTTCTTTCATAGGTTTTCTACAGTTTTCAGCATACAGATCTTTTACCTCTTTGGTTAGGTTTATTTCTAGGTATTTTATGGTTCTTGGTGAAATTGTAAATGGGATCGATTTCTTGATTTCTCTTTCAGTTGCTTCATTATTGGTGTATAAAAATACAACCTATTTCTGTACATTGATTTTATATCTTGCAACTTTGCTGAATTCATGTATGAGTCCTAGCAGATTTTTCATGGAGTTTTTTGCGTTCCCCATGTAGAGCATCATGTCATCTGCCAAAAGTGAAAATTTGACTTCTTTTTGCCAATTTGGATGTCTTTTATTTCAATTTGTTGTCTGATTGCTGAGGTTAGGACTTCCAACACTATGTTAAACAACAGTGGTGAGACTGGACATCCCTGTCATGTTCCTGATCTCTGGGAGAAAGCTCTCAGTTTTTCCCCATTGAGGATGATATTAGCTGTGGGCTTTTCATACATGAATTTTATGATGTTAAGGTATGTTCCTTCTATCCCAACTTTTTGAGGGTTTTTATAAAGAAAGGATGTTTTATTTTGTCAAATGTTTTTTCTGCATCTATTGATAGGATCCTTTGGTTCTTATCCTTTCTTCTATTAATGTGATGTATCACATTGATTGATTTGCAAATATTGAACCAGCCCTGCAGCCCAGGAATGAATGAATCCCATTTGATTGTGGTGAATAATTCTTTTAATATACTGTTGAAAACGATTTGCTAGTATCTTGTTGAGAATTTTTGCATCCATGTTCATCAGGGATATTGGCCTGTAATTCTTTTAGTGGAGTCTCTGGTTTGGGAATCAAGGTAATCATAGAATGAGTCTGGAAGCTTTCCTTCCATTTCTATTTTTTGGAACAGCTTGAAGGAAAGGTATTAACTCTGCTTTAAATGTCTGGTAGAATTCCGGGAAGCCATCTGGCTCAGGGCTCTTATTTGTCGGGAGATTTTTGATAACTGATTCAATTTCTTTGCTGGTTAAGGGTCTGTTCAAATTTTGTCTTCCTGTTTGAGTTTCGGTAGTGTGTGTGGGTCTAGGAATTTGTCCATTTCTTCCAGGTTGTCCAGTTTATAGGTATATAATCTTTCATAGTATTCCAATAATTATTTGTATTTCTGTGTTGTTGGTTGTCATCTGTCCTTTGTCATTCATGATTTTATCTGTTTGGGATCTCTCTCTTTTCTTTTTGAGAAGCTGGCTAGGGGGTTATCAATTTTGTTTATTTTTTCAAAAAAAAACAGCTCTTGGATTCATCAATCTGTTCTACTGTTTTTTTAGATTCTATATTGTGTATTTCTGCTCTGATCTTTATTATTTATCTTCTTCTGCTGGCATTGGGGTTTCTTTGCTGCTCTGCTTCTAGTTCCTTTAGATGTGCTGCCAGATTTTGTATTTGGGATTTTTCTTGTTTCTTGAGATAGGCTGGATTGCAATGTATTTTCCTCTTAGGACTGCCTTTGTTGCATCCCAAAGGGTTTGGACTGTTGTATTTTCATTTTCATCTGCTTCTATATATTTTTTTATTTCTTCTTTAATTGCCTGTTTGACACATTCATTCTTTAGTAGGATGTTCTTTAACCTCCATGCATTTGGAGGTTTTCCAAACTTTTCTTCCGGTTTTCAAATTTCATAGCACTGTATCTGAAAATATGCATGGTATGATCTCAATTCTGTTGTATTTACTGAGGTTTGTTTTGTGACCCAGTATGTGATCTATCTTGGAGAATGTTCCATGTGCACTCGAGAAGAATGTGTATTCTGCTGCTTTTGGGTGAAAAGTCCTAAATATATTGTCAAGTCCATCTGGTCCAGTGTATCATTCAGGGCCATTGTTTCTTCATTGATTTTCTGCCTAAATGATCCACTGCTTTAAGTGGAGTATTAAAGTCAACTGCAATTACCATATTCTTATCAATAAGATTGTTTGTGATTGATTTATATACTTGGGTTCCTCCAAATTGGGTGCATAAACATTTATAATTGTTAACTCTTTTTGATGGATAGACCCCGTAATTATGATATAAGGCCCTTCTTCATCTCTGGTTACAACCTTTAGTTTAAAATCTGATATAAATTTGGCTGATATAAATATGGCTACTCCAGCTTTCTTTTGACTTCCAGTAGCATGACAGATTATTCTCCATCCCCTTGCTTTCAATCTGAAGGTGTCCTCAGGTCTAAAATCGGTCTCTTGTAGACAGCATGTAGATGGATCTTGGATTTTTATCCATTCTGATACCCTGTTTTTTTAATTTTTTTAATCTTTATTTATTCTTGAGAAACAGAGTGTTGATGTGTGAACAGGGGAGGGACAGAGAGAGTGGGAGACAGAATCTGAAGCAGGCTCTAGGCTCTGAGCTGTCAGAACAGAGCCCAACGTGGGGCTCAAACTCATGAACCCATGAGATCATGACCAGAACCAAAGTAAACACTTAACTGACTGAGCCACATAGATACCCTATGTCTTTTGATTAGAGCATTTAATCCATTTACATTCAGTGTTATTACTGAAAGATATGGGTTTAGTGCCACTGTGTTATCTCTAGGTTTCATGCTTGTGGTGATGTCTCTGGTCCTTTGTAGTCTTTACAACATTCCACTCACTGAGTCCTCCCTAGGAACTCTTGCAGGGCTGGTTTAGTGATGATAAACTCCTTCAATTATTGTCTGTCTGGGAAAGCCATTATCTCTCCTTCTATTCTGAATGACAGCCTTGCTGGATAAAGGATTCTTGAGTGCATACTTTTCCTATTCAACACATTGAATATTTCCTGCTACTCCCTTCTGGCCTGCGAAGTTTCAGTGGATAGGTCTGCTACTATCCTTATGTATTTACCCTTGTAGGTTAAGGCCCATTTGTCCCTACATGCTTTCAGAATTCTCTCTTTATCTTTGTATTTTGTCAGTTTCACTATGATATGCCATGGAGAAGACCTAGTCCTGTTATATCTGAAGGGAGTTCTCTGTGCCTCCTGGATTTGGATGTCTGTTCCTTCCCGATTAGGGAACTTCTCAGCTATAATTTGTTCAAGTAAACTTTCTGCCCCTTTCTCTCTCTCTTCTTCTTCTTCTTCTTCTGGAACTCCTATGATATGGATATTATTACATTTCATTGAATCACTTAGTTCTCTAATTCTCCCCCCATGGTCCAGTATTTTTTTATCTCTCTTTTTCTCAACTTCATCATTTTCCATAATTTTATCTTCTATTTCACTTATTCTCCCCTCTGCCTCGCCTCTTCTATCCTGTCACTGCATCTAGTTTATTTTGCACCTCATTTACAACATTTCTTAATTTGTCATGACTATTTTTTAGTTCCTTGATCTCTGCAGCAATAGATTCTCTACTGTCTTCTATGCTTTTCTCAAGCCCAGTGATTAATCTTATAAGTATTATTCTAAATTCTTGATCAGATATATTGTTTATATCTATTTTGAGAAATTCTTTAGCTGTCATTTCTTCCTGGAATTTCTTTTGAGAATAATGCTTCTGTTTCATCATTTTGGCTAATTTTTTCTCCCTTATGTGTTTTAATAGCTTGTTTTGTGTCCTGCACCTGTGAGCAACTATATTAAAAAGGGGTCATATGCTGTCTAGGCCCTGACCCTTCAGGAGATGTTTTTGGAGTGTGTTATGTGCTCTCTGTTGTTTTGACTCTGGTTGCTTTATCTCCTTACTCATAGTGGTGGTTTGGACCTTCCATCAGGTGTGCTTTGATTTGTTCATTGAAGTAATCCTGGAAAAAAAAACTAAAAAAAGGAGGAGCTGGTGGTGGAAGAAGCCTTATCACTTACAAAGAGAGAAATGACAGGGGCAGGGAAAAAGAAAAGAAAACTGACCAGGCAGAGAAACTATATGGCTTACTCCAGAGAGAGAGAGGAAAATAAAGGAGGAGACACAAAAGAGAATAAATATGTCTGCCTAAACAAACCAACAACCAGAATAACCAGACTAGGGAAGAAATGAGAAATAAAAAGAACAGGAAAAAATACACACACACACACATATATATATATACACATATATATATACATACACACACTTATAAATATATATACACACACACACACATATATGTGTGTGTGTGTGTGTGTGTGTGTGTGTGTGTGTGTGTATCAAGAACTGACCAAGAATTAAATCAGAAAATGCAAAACTGCTGGGTGCCTTGGATGCCTTGGAACCAGTGTCTGGGCTGGTCAGGAGGAGGGGCTCTCTGGTTGGTAAGTATCAATCTTGCTCTGGTAGATACATAGTTACCAGGCTCCAAGGGGTGTGGTTTGGTGTAGGCACATCCACTGTAGGCACCTCCACTGTGGGCCCCTTGTCCTTTCCCTGAAGCCCCACATCATTGGTGATGGGGAGAAAAATGGTGACATGCCAGTCTCTCCTCCCTGGATGGGTTGTCCCAAGCCACTTTGTTTAGGCCATCTTCACAGTGCTTTCAGGGACACGAGTAAGCCAGTTTTTTTCACTCCAGCCTCCCACACCTCCCAGGTCATCGGATGAGATTCAAACCTCAATGTCTTAAAGGATCCCACTCCTCACTCCCTGGTTCAGGGAAAGTGCCATCCACCCCACCCACAAAGGGCATCTGGCTTCTCACAATGCTGCACTGGCACAAGCAAGGTGGTTTGTCCTGATTCACAGTCTCTGGTGCCTCCTAGGTGCTCAGCTGAGATTTGAACCCCCATGTCTTAAGGGATCCTATACTGTGTGCTCCAGTCCAGGGTAGAGCCACTCCACCTAGCTGATAAAGGGCCTCTGGCTGGCGGACACAAGCAGGGTCCTTGTCCTTGGAATGGCTCTTGTTCTTCTCCCCACAGCACTCAAGGGAGGGGATTATACTCTCCAACTGCAGACTGTACCTCTGAGCTAGTTACTGAGCCCAGGGCTGGCTCCCCTGCCCCCCCCCCCCCCCGCCAGGTGTGTGAACAGAGCAGCTTGCCCCAGTCTGGAGAAAGTCCCACAGTTAAAAATTGGAACTATCTCCATTTTTTCCAATCCCTGGTCCATGGTTTTTCTCTTGTCCAAATACAATCCTACACTTGTACAACCTCTCTTTCTCTTCCTTTTGTCTCTCCGCAGAAGGGGATCCCTCCCCTCTGTGCCTATGCCACCCTTTTGTCTCTTCCCATTCACAATCACACACCTATGAACTGCCAAGTTGTCCAATGGGCCCCTGGATATGTCTCTGTCACTTTGCAGCCCAGACTCTTGGAATTCCAAGTCCTCTGGCCTCAACATTGCTGTGGTTGAGGGATGAGGGAACTTCAGGCCCTCCTAGTTCTCTGCCATGTTGACCACCAATCCTGTTAGCTTGTCTTTTTGATGATAGTCATTCTAACAAGTATGAGGTGATATCTTACTGTGGTTTTGATTTACATTACCGTAATGATTAGTGATGTTGAGCACTTTTCCATGTACATATTGACCATTTGAATGTCTTCTTTGGAAAAAATGTTCCCCTGCCCATTTTCTAATTGGACTGTTTGGGTTTTCCCCCCAATATACATAGGAGTTCTATATATACTTTGGATATTAACACTTTATCAGATATGTGCTTTACAAACATTTTCACCCATTCTTTAGGTTGTCTTTTCATTTTGTTGATGGTTTCCTTCACTGTGCAGAAGATTTTCAGTTTGATACAGTCTTATTTGTTTACTTTTGCTTTGTTACCTTTGTTTTTGATATCACATGCAAAAGAATCATTGCCAAGACTGACTGACTTCAAGGAGCTTATCCCAAGTTTTCATCTGGGAGCTTTATTGTTTTAAGTCTTATATTCAAGTCTTTAATCCATATTGAGTTGATTTTTGTGCATGGTGTAAGACAAGGGTCCAGTTTTCCCAAAACCACTTATTGAAGAGACTATCCTTTCTCCACTGTATATTCCTTGTTCCTGTGTCATATATTTATTGACCATATATGTATGGGTTTATTTCTGGGCTCTCTATTCTTTCCCATCAATCTACGTGCTTTTATGCCAATGCCATGCCATTTTGATAACTATAGCTTTGTAATATAGTTCGAAATAGAAGACTGATGCCTCCAGCTTTGTTCTTATTCTCAAGATTGCTTTGGCTGTTTGGGGTCTTTTGTCACTTCTTACAAATTTTAGGTTTTTTTTCTATTTCTGTGAGAAAATATCATTGGAATCTTAATATGGGTTGCACCGAATCTGCAGGCTGTTTGGAGTAGCATGGACATTTTAACAATATTATTCTTCCAATCCATGAACACCAAATATATCCCCATTTATTTCTTTCTTCAATTTTTTTCATCAATATCTTATAGTTCTTAGTGTACAGATATCTCATATCCTTGGTTAAACCTTTCCCTAAGTATTCTGTTCTTTAATTCTTCACTTTCAACCCTTCTGTATTTTTTTTAAATTTGTTTTAAATGTTTTTATTTATTCTTGAGACAGAGCATGAGTGGGGAAGGAGCAGAGAGAGAGGGAGACACAGCATCTGAAGCAGGCTCCAGGCTCTGAGCTATCAGCACAGAGCACAACATGGGGCTCGAACTCACAGACTGTAAGATCATGACCTGAGCCGAAGTCAGACACTTAACCAACTGAGCCACCCAGGTGCCCCAACCCTTCTGTATTTTTATGCTTTAATATATTTCTAGTAAACATATAGTTTAAATTCATTTTTAACCAAATTTTTTCCTTTAATTGGTATATTTACTGACATATTTAGATTTATTTCCATTATCTACTTTCTAATTATTTTTTTCTCTCTTTTTTTAGAATCTTTTGGATTTTTTTTGTCATTCAATTTTCCTCTACTAGGATAAAAATTCGACACATAACATATATTTTTTAAAAAGAAATTTTAATAGGAATACCTAACTTATTAAAGTCATTACTATTCTCCCAAACAAGGACCTTAGATTATATTTCAATTGCAATTAATTCCAAGTCTAAGTTCTCTCCTGATGTACGTGATAATTATCATGCATTTTTAGTCTATCATATTTTCTAATTATCATGCATTTTTATTCTATCATATTTTCTATTCTACCATATTTCTAATCAAATCTAAGATTTTATTATTAATATATATTTATATTACATGCATATACATATATACACTTATTCAACATTTACTACATTTATCATGTAGGTTGCTCTACTTGTTACTCAGACCTTTCCTCTGGATTATTTTTCTCTCTCCAAAAAAACATCTCATAGTATTTCTGTTTTTATTGAAGTATAATTGACACATGTTACATTAGTTTCAGACATACAACATAGTGATTTGACAACTTTATATATTATGCTATGTTCACCACAAGTGTAGCTATCATCTGTCACCATACAACATGATTACAGTACCATTTCCTATGCTTTAACTTTCATCCCTCTGACTTATTCATTACATAACTTAAAGCTGGAAACTCCCACTCCCCTTTACTCCTTTTTGTCTACTCCCATCATCTCTAGCAGCCACCTGTTTGTTCTCCATATTTATGGCTGTTTCTGTTTTTTCTTTGTTTGTTGATTTGTTTTGTTCTCTAGATTCCACATATAAGTGAAATCATATGGCATTTGTCTTTCTCTAACTTATTTCACTTAGCATAACACACTCAAAGTCCATTCATGTTGTCACAAATGGCAAGGTCTCATTCTTTTTATGGCTGAGTAATCTCCCATTGCCTATAGATACCACATCTTCTTTATCTATTCATCTATTGATATACATTGGGTTGCTTCTATATCTTAGCTGTTGTAAATAATGCTGCCATGAACATGAGGGTATATACATATATTTTTGAGTTAGAGTTTTTGCCTTCAAATAGGTAAAACTAGTAAAGGAAAGGGGCGCCTGGGTGGCGCAGTCGGTTAAGCGTCCGACTTCAGCCAGGTCACGATCTCGCGGTCCGTGAGTTCAAGCCCCGCGTCAGGCTCTGGGCTGATGGCTCAGAGCCTGGAGCCTGTTTCCGATTCTGTGTCTCCCTCTCTCTCTGCCCCTCCCCCGTTCATGCTCTGTCTCTCTCTGTCCCAAAAATAAATAAACGTTGAAAAAAAAAAAAAATTAAAAAAAAAAAAAAAAAACTAGTAAAGGAAAAAGAAAAAAGAACTAATCCAAGTAACTTATGAATACAGAATTTAACATACACCTTATACTCAGTCTTGGGAAAGAGTACTGCCAAGGGATGAGGTGGGGGATAGTATAAAAGAAATCATGAAATCTCTTTAGTAGATTTGTTTTTATAGTGATATAACAAGAAATCCTTAAACAATCTTGTAAGTATTATAGGGTTGAGCAAAAGAATAAATGTGTTGATGTTAAGAGTTAGGATTCTCACTATGGAAAGAAGGAGTATACATATGAAATTGAGGAAGGCAAGAACAAGCCCTGAGGTGAGAGACTAGAATTAAAGGTGTCTCTGAGATTTTGAGATTTCTAAATGTGTCTGTTCATGTGTGTGTGTGTGTGTGTGTGTGTGTGTGTGTGTGTGTATGTATGTACATGTGCACTTTATTTTTATGTAGAAATATGAGCACGTGAACTATGTATATGGTATGTGTGCATACCTGTATACATTTCCTAGTTCTGTCTGCTGAAACAGCATAAAAGCAAAGACACTCCAGAATCACTGGGCATTTTTAATACCATTCCTCATTAAAGAAATAAGACTTTGTCAGCAAGACAGTGAATATGAAGCCTGAAACCCTCCTTCCCCCACAAAGACAGGGATTTTACATCAAACAAACCAAATGCCTCTGAGAAATCCAAAAACCAGTTAAACTTTAACGTTTCCTGTACCTCAGGCAAAGACAAGACCAACCACATCAACATCAAACACCACTTAAAAAAAAAACTTATACTCTCAACATTAACTTGCCAGAGCCTCTCCCTATCCTGACACTGTAGCACAATTGGGAAGAAATCCCCAACTCTTGTCTTCCCCTTGGGGATGGAAAGGAGTAGAACACATATTCAACACTCTGATTTGGGAGCCAGGAGGTTGCCCAAATGGCCAGTTTCCCTCTTGCCTCTATCCAAGTATTGACAGCAATAGGGTGCCAGAATCACTGAGAACTAAGACCATCAACCATTCACCAGAGTACATGAAGCACCAGAGATTGCAGTACCAAAAATAGACACTAGGTGGAGTTCCTTACTGAAATTTATAACAGCACCACTGGGAGTACCTGCCTCAAAAATTACACACATAAACCCAGAGGGAATGCCTACCCAAAAAGGGCCTAAGAAGCCTCAAGTATCTAGGCAGGCTGAATGGAGAAAGTCTTCCCTATAGGAAATCAGACCACAAAGTCTGGAAGAGATGCCAAAATTCTAACAACAAAAAGTAACAAGACATAGAAAGAGGGAACCATGGCACATTCAAAAAAACAAATTAAATCTCCAAAAACTAATCTTTTTTTTTTAATTTTATTTATTTTTGAGAGACAGAAAGAGCACAAATGGGGGAGGGGCAAAGAGAGAGGGAGACAGAGAATCCAAAGCAGGCTCCAGGTTCTGAGCTGTCAGCACAGAGCCCTACATGGGGCCCAAACCCACAGACCGTGAGATCATGACCTAAGCCAAAGTGAGATGCTCAACCAACTGAGCCACCTAGGTGCCCCTCCAGAAACTAACTTTAAAGAAACAGAAATGTATGAATTACGAAGAATTCAAAACTGTCATCATGAAGATACTTAATGAGCTAAAAGAGAGCACAAGACAACCAAAGGAAATGAGAAAAACCATACATAAACATGAGAATATCAAGAAAAAAAATAAAAACTATGAAGAAAAACCACACAGAAATTCTGGAACTAAAGAATACAATAATTGAATTGAAAAATCCATTACAGGAATGCAACAGCTGACTTGACCAATTAGAAGAAAGAATCAGAAAACTAGAAGACAAGATCTTCAAAATAATCAAGACAGAAAAGGAAAAAAAAAAGAAAAGAATCAAGAAAAATAAAGAGAGCCTAAAGGACATATGGGATACCATGGAATGGTACAAAATATGAATTACGGGAACTGAAGGAGGAAGAAAAAAGAAACAGGCATGGAACTTATTTGAAGAAATGATAAAAATTTCCAAAATCTGAAAAGAAAATAGACATACAAATTCAAATAGCTTAAAGATCTCCAATTAGGAGGGGCGCCTGGGTGGCGCAGTCGGTTAAGCGTCCGACTTCAGCCAGGTCACGATCTCGCGGTCCGGGATTTCGAGCCCCGCGTCGGGCTCTGGGCTGATGGCTCAGAGCCTGGAGCCTGTTTCCGATTCTGTGTCTCCCTCTCTCTCTGCCCCTCCCCCGTTCATGCTCTGTCTCTCTCTGTCCCAAAAATAAATAAAACGTTGAAAAAAAATATTAAAAAAAAAAAAAGATCTCCAATTAGGAAAATTTCAAAAGAAATCTACACTGAGATACATCATACTAAACTGTCAAAAGTCACAGAGATAGAATCTTGTCAACAGCAAGAAAAATAGAACACATTACATATAAGAAAGTTTATACCAGATCATCAGCAAATTTTTAACCATTAAGATTATGGGCTATTAGGGAGCACTGAAAGAAAACTGCCAAACAAAAATACTATATCTTGCAAAACTATTCTTCAAATATAAGGGAGAAATCAGGACTTTCCCAGATAAAAAGAACTGCTGAAAAGAATTCATTACCACTAGACCTTCCTTATAAGAAACCCTGAAGGAGTCCTAAAAGTTGAAGAGAAATAACAATAAACATCAACACAAAACCATACAAAAATATAAAATGCCCTTACAAATATAAACGTATCAACAAATATCCTGTAGTATTCTTAAGCAGGCAAATAAATCACTTATAAATTTGGTACAGAATTTTTTAAGATGAAAACTAATTATAAACTTAAGTTAATGGGCATACAATGTAAAAAGAGGTAATTTATGTCATGAATAACATAAAGTAGGAGAGGCAGGGATGTAAATAGAGTTTTTATATGTAATTGAAGTTGTTATCCGTTTAAAATAGATTGTTGTAACTTTAATAAGTTTTATATAATTGCAATGGTAACCACAAAGTAAATAACTATAGAATATAAACAAGGGGAAACAAGAAGGGAATCAAAATACATCACTACAAAAAAATCAACAAAACACAAAAGAAGATACCAAGAGAGAAAAAGAGGAACCAAAAGCTACCAAACAGAAAGCATAAACAAAATGGCAATAGTAAGCATCTCCTACAAGTACTATATGCTGCCCCTAAGAGGCTGTCTTTAAATCTTAGAACTCACACAGGCTCAAAGTAAAAGGCCAGAAGAAGATATTCCATAGAAACAGGAACTTAAAGAGAGCAAGGGTGCCCATTCTTAGACAAAATAGAGATTAAGACAAAACTGTCAAAAAATAAAGAAAAAAGAAAGATATATATAATGATAAAAGGGCCAGTTCACTAGAAATATATAACAATTATAAATATATATGCACCTAATATTAAAGCACCCAAATATGTGAAGCAAACACTAACAGAACTAAAGGGAGAAACAGACAGCAACACAATAATATTAGGACATTTCAATATCCCCACTTTCAGTTATGGCAAGAACAATCAGACAGAGTATCAATAAGAAATGAAGGACTAGAGGCGCCTGGGTGGCTCAGTTGGTTGAGCACCTGACTTCAGCTCAGGTCATGATCTCGTGGTTCGTGAGTTCAAGCTCCGCGTTAGGCTCTGTGCTGATAGCTCAGAGCCTGAAGCCTGCTTCAGATTCTGTGTCCCTCTCTCTCTACGCCCCACCCCTGCTTGTGCTCTCTCTCTGTCTTTCAAAAATGAATAAACATAAAAAAAAAATTTTAAGAAATGAAGGACTAAACAATTCTGTAAAATAGATATACATAACAAACATATACAGAACACTCCACCTAACGACAGCAAAATACATGTTCTTCTCAAGCACTCATGGAACATTCTCCAAGACAGACTACATGTTAAGGACACAAAACAAGTTTTAACAAATTTTAAGACCAAAATCACACAAAGCATCTTTTTTTTTTTTTTTAATTTTTTTTTTTCAACATTTATTTATTTTTTTTGAGACAGAGAGAGACAGAGCATGAACGGGGGAGGGGCAGAGAGAGAGGGAGACACAGAATCGGAAACAGGCTCCAGGCTCTGAGCCATCAGCCCAGAGCCCGACGCGGGGCTCGAACTCCCGGACCGCGAGATCGTGACCTGGCTGAAGTCGGACGCTCAACCGACTGCGCCACCCAGGCGCCC
Source organism: Lynx rufus (assembly GCF_022079265.1). Lineage (NCBI taxonomy): Eukaryota > Metazoa > Chordata > Mammalia > Carnivora > Felidae > Lynx > Lynx rufus. The sequence goes on along the minus strand of NW_025814889.1, from coordinate 29,327,417 downwards.
CACAAAGCATCTTTTTAAACACAATGGTATAAAATTAGAAATCAATAGTAGAAAGAAAACAAAAAAATCCACAAATATGTGAAAATTAAACATGCTCTTGAACAATCCATGGATCAAAGAAAAAATCATAATGGAATTTAGAAAATATCTGAAGATAAATGAAAACAAAACATAAAATACCAAAACTATGAGATTTGGGAAAAATCAGTACTAAAGTTTATGGTGGTAAGTGTTTACATTTAAAAAGATCACAAACTGAGACACTTGGGTTGTTCAGTTGGTTAAGCATCCAACTTTTTATTTCAACTCAGGTCATGATTTCATGGTTCCTGAGGTGAAGCCCTACATCAGACTTTGCACTAACAGTGCTGAGACTGCTTGGGATTCTCTATTCCCTTCTCTCTGTCTCTCTCTCTTTCTCTCTCTCAAAAATAAATAAATATTCAAAAAATAAATTAAATAAATAAAAAGATCACAAACAATAATCTTTTATCTAAAGGAACAAAAAAAAATTTGTTTAAAGCCAGAGTTTGCAAAAGAAAGGAAATAATAAATATTAGAGCAGAGACAAATGAAATAGAGATAGGAAACAAAAATGATACCAAGAGTTGTTTTTAAAAAGATTAACAAGGGGACACCTGGGTGGCTCAGTCAATTAAGCCTCTGATTCTTGATTTCAGCTTAGGTCATGATCTCATAGTTCGTGAATTCAAGCACATCAGCCTCTGCCTGACAATGTGGAGCCTGCTTGGGTTTCTCTCTCTGCCCCTCCCCTGCTCACATTGTCTGTCTGTCTCTCTCCCTCTCTCTCAAAATAAATAAACTTAAAAAATAAAAAAAAAAAGATTAACAAAAGTAACAAGCTTTAGCTAGATTATGAAAAAAAGAGAATATTCAAATAATTAAAATTAGAAATGAAAGAGGATATATTACAATGATGTCCACTTTGCTCAAAGACAAAAGATCATAAAAGACTACTATACACAATTATATGCCAAAATATTGGATAACCTAGAAGAAATGGATAAATTCCTAGAAACATATAACCTACTGAGGCCAAACCATGAAAAAATTAAAAAATCTGAACAGATCTATAACTAGTGAGGAAACTGAAGCAGTAATCAAAAACCTCCCAACAAAGAAAAATCCAGAACAAGACGGCTTCACTGGGGCATTCTATCATTTAAAACACCAACCCTTCTCAAACTCTCCCAAAGAATCAAAAAGGAGGAATTCTCCAAACCTATTCCATGAGGCCTGCATTATCCTGATATCAAAACGAGACAAAGACACAAGAAAACTACAGACCAATATCCCTGATTAATAATGATGCAAAAATCTTAAACAAAATACTAGCAAACAGAATTCAAAAGCAAATTAAAAGGTAAAACCAAGTAGGATTTATGTCTGGAACATAAGCCTGGCTCACTATTTGTAATAACATGAAACAATGTAATACACCACATAAACAAATGAAGGACAAGAACCACATGATCATCTCAATAGATTCAAGAAAAGGTTTTGATAAAATTCAACTCCTTGATGGTTAAAAAAAAAAAAAAAAAACCTCAATAAACTAAGAATAGAAGAAAACTAACTCAGCATAAAAATCCTTATGTAAACAGGCCACAACAAATTTTTGTTTTCTTCATGCATGTCTTTTTTAAAATTTTCATTAATTATGACATATTGCCTTTGTAATATAATTTACCTTATTAAAAACACTAAACTAAAAATACTATTAATACTATATTTTCATCTGTAAATATGAAAATACCAATGACTCTATCAATGCTGTACTTAAAGGAAAATTCACAGATCTAAATGCCTATGTTAAGAATAAAAAAAAATAATACTTTCTAATGCCTTTTGTAACTCATTAAGGCATTGTATCTAGACTAATATTGCTACATGATATTACATCCAAATTCAAACAACGAACATAGCTTTAAAATATTTTATCACTATAATTATTTTAATAGCAATTTTTAATAAATATAAAATGTATTAGTATAAAATTTATTAACAGTACCAATAATTTAAATTAAAACAATAAATGATTTTTTAGATTCAATAATTTACGCAGAATACATACATGACGTTCTTCCTTAGCTGCTTCTTCTAACTGAGCTGCAAATTGTGAACAACATATCAAGAATGAATTCAGATCATCCCCAACCTTTTGAAAAGAATAAAACAAAGTTACTTTTAATTTCAGAACCCATATGCATACCCATCTATATTTTAGTACATTTGTTTTTAAAAATAATTTTTGTCTATAATTTATGTCCCTTCAAACATATAAGACAAGAAATTGTGCTCCAAATGCTATACTAGCAAATTCTCCCAGAAAGTGGAAGAGAGTACATTCTGGGGAGTGGCCCATGAATGACATACCCAACTATGCATCTCTTCTCATTCTCCTCTACATAGTTGTAGAAAATCAAGCATCCCAGATTTAGACTCCTGAAATTTATGAGCAGCCAAAAAAAGGTAGCAATTCTGTATATACCTTATAAATATCTCTTTGTGTTAGAAAATTAACGCTAATTATAACTTCTGAATATAAGTATCAAGAGCTTATCAAGAGCTATAGTCTTTCACCCTCAATAAGCAAATGAAGACTTTGAGGAAAAAATAGTGACAGATTAAAATGTTACAATGACTTTAAAAAAAAGTCACAATGACTGAATCTTTTATAGTAGAGTGGTGATTTGTAAATCAGAGACAACCTATGACAAACAAATCTAGATGCTTATAAACAGTTAGGATTCTCATAGAGTGTTCTCCATGAGGAATATGCTTATTCAATGTCACATTTTAAAACATACTCATCTGCTCATATATTTTTTTTGTCATGGTAAAGATCTATACCCATATAGAAGAGTGGGAAAACTGAATTAGTCATTCAGGAGAGCAGGAAAAGGAATGAACTAGAGTTACTAATCATAAATATGAGACTATACACATGCTTGAGAACCATCTTCTATTCAGATTTAGAAGCCACAAATATAGGGATTGATTTGATCAGGGTTGCAGTTTAACAAAATAAAATCAATAAAGCATGACAGGGCAAGAGAGTTAAGTACCTATGTGTGGGAACAATAATAATAAGGGAACATGGAATTTAAGCTAGGTAAGTAAGAATAGAAGAAGTATTTGGGACAGTAAAATGTAATAGGACCAATGGATTATAGTTCCCAATGGAATCAAAGGACTTTTGGAGTCAGAATATTAGACAGACTAAGTGGGAAAGATAAGAGGTAGTGACCAGAAATTAAGATGATTGAAACTTAAATTATAGAAAAGTAACAGTTATTGGTTATGACAAAGACTAAAGGATATCATCTTGTTGGTTAGTGGCTGACATAGAAGATAAGATCATTAGAGTGAATGATCATTCAGTGAACTAAGAGGCCACATTATTTGGAAAGATCTTCTACATGGATATTAAAATCATCAAAAATTATGACAACAGTGCTGTAAAACACGTAGAATACCAGTATAATACAGACTGTTAGTCACCTACTAATTATGTTTTTCCTTGAGGATATTGAAAAGGAGAGGACATAAGGAAAACGTGATGAACTGAATTCCACAGAACACTTTGCAAATGAGCAAAGAACCAAAGCCATATCCATACCTAAAGGGAGCATGGTGGAGAAAGAAGAGCACTTGGCCTAGTTGTGCCAAGTGTGCCAAGTCAGCCACGTCAAAAAGCAGGCCTACCATTGACAAACAGAATTCAGAGTATGAAGAAAAACCAGCTGAGCCTTTGACAGCCATTTAAGCTGGCAGATAGACTAGAATGAGAAAAGCTCCTAAGGCAAATCACTGAACCCAAACATTTTTCTTCTACCAAACTCCTCCCCATCTCAATTTTGCCATAAAGATGGCAGAAAAGGAGGCCTACGTACCCATTAGGAATGGTCAGAATTAAAAAGACTGACAATACCAATTCTGATAAGAATGTGCAGCCACCGGAACTCTCATAGAGAGCTGGTAGTAACATACAATGATTCCGCCATGTTGGGAAACAGTTTATGAGCAATCGCTCATAAAGTTAAACACGTATTTATAACTCACCAATCCTATTCCAAAGAAACTATCCACGATGAATAAAAACATATATCCTCACAAAGACCTGTACACAATGTCCACAGAAGCTTCACTCATAAATGACAGTCAAAATAGTTACTGCATCCAACCACCTAAATGTTTATTAACTGGTGAATGGATTACAAACTGTGGGATAGTCATACAATGGAATACTCTTCACACCAAAGAAACAAACTACTGGTATACAGAACAACATGGATGAATCTCAAATACATGATGAAGTGGGGAAGGCTATATATATATATATATATAGACTACATATTATACGATTTTATTTATATGACATTCTAGAGAAGGTAAAAGTATAGTGACAGATCAGTGTTTGTCTAGAGCCAGGGTGGGAGGAAAGAACTGACTGTAAGTGGGATACAAGGAAGCTTTTGGGGATAACAAAATGTTTTATAGTTTGGCAATTACACAACTATAAAAAGGAGGAACTAAAAACCAGAGGAATCTCATCCTGCATGTTCTTGTGGTAATTGTATTTGAAGTTCTACCAGGAATGAACCAAAATGTGAACCAAAACTATTTAAAATCAGAGTTCAAACTCTTCCCTGCTAAAATACTTGCAAGATCAAATAAATCAACCCCTGAGGGGAAGCAGCAATATGTACGATTATGGGTTAGACAAATCATACAATAACTCAACTTAATTAAAATATGGATCGGTTCCTGCTCAAATCAGTTCTTAGAAGAATGCGAATGATTAGCTTTTCATGCTAAATGTCAGAAAGGAAACAGTAAGAATTCTCTAGAAAATAAAACATTGTACCACAGTTTCCAATATTTTTCTAAATATAATGCTTGGGATTCAACTAAAAAAAATTATAAAACATATGAATAACCAGGAAAATACAATCCATAATCAAAAGGAAAAATAGTAGAAGCAAATACACTGATGATCCAGATACTGAAAATTAGCAAAGATTTTTAAAACTCTGTTACTGATAACAGAATTTGCAGAAAAATATTGGTAGACAGGTAAAGAGATAGATAATAGCAGGAGAAATATAAAACTCCCTAAAAAGTAACCAAAAGATAATCTTAAATGTGAAAACTATGATATTTGAAATAAAAATTTCATTGGATAGAGTTTAACAGCAGATCAGACACCACAGAAACGATCGGTGAGTTTGAAGATAGAATAACATATATTTCCCAAACTGAATCAAAGAAAGAGAAAAAATTGAAATGAATGAACAGAGAGTAACTTCTTACACAGTAACAAGCATTCTAATATATGTGTAATTAGAGTCTCATAAAAAAGGATCAGAGAGGCAGTAAAATATGTAAAGAAATAATGAATGAAAATTTCCAAATTTGATGAAAAACATCAACTCACAAACTCAGCTTGATGGACTGCAAATAGAATAAATATACATAAAAAATAATTTTGAACTTTCACTTCTGGTCATCATGGACTAGGCCCATTCCTCTAATCACCCCTCCTACAGTTAAAATCCATAGACAATACAACAAACTAACACAGGCAAATTCTGAAAGGAAGAAAGAGAAAGGCAGAGATCTCAAAACTTGAGGAATACATGAATTCTTTAGGTTTTCTTTTTACCTACATATAAAATGGATGGGACACTGGAAAAGCCTGACTCATGGAACTTCCAGTAAGCACAGACTTAAAAAAAAAAAAAAAAAAAAAAAAAAAAAAAACACACAACTAAGAAAAGCCAAAGGACTGTGAAAAGGGGGGGTCTCTAGCATAACCAAAACCTTTTTGACAACGCCTATCCTACTTGAGCCAAACACCAAGAATAAGCTGCACCCACTATCCATGTGTCGATAGGACTAAAAAATAATGTGGCAGTGAAAATTAGCCATCCAATTCCCCCACCAGAGTGATGATGTTGAGACCAACCAGGGAACTGAACTTCCACTCTTGTCTGAAATTAGCAGTCATAATCAGTCAAGGATATCTGCTCTCATCACTATTATTAAATATAATACTTGAGGGGCGCCTGGGTGGCGCAGTCGGTTAAGCGTCTGACTTCAGCCAGGTCACGATCTCGCGGTCCGTGAGTTCGAGCCCCGCGTCAGGCTCTGGGCTGATGGCTCAGAGCCTGGAGCCTGTTTCCGATTCTGTGTCTCCCTCTCTCTCTGCCCCTCCCCCATTCATGCTCTGTCTCTCTCTGTCCCAAAAATAAATAAACGTTGAAAATATAATACTTGAAGCCAGAGCCAGCACAAGAGAAGGAAATAAAAAGCATTCAGACTGGATAGAAAGAAGTAAAATTGTCTCTATATGAAGATGACATAATTGTCCATGTAGAAAATCCAAAAAATCTATAGAAAAACTAGAATGAAAAAATACATTGAACAAGGTTGTTTAAGATACAAGATCAACATACAAAAATCAATCATTATTTCTATCTACTACTTACAAAATGTGGAAACTAAAATGTAATACAATGCCATTAAAAGGTGTTCCAAAAAACATGAAATATTAATGCATAAAATCTAACAAACATGTACAGGATCTGTATGATGAAAATTACAAAATGGTGATGAAAGAAATCAAACAAGACCAAAACAAATGGAGAGTCATACAATGTTCATGAATTGAAAGACTCAACATAGGTGTTTTATTACATGGAGCCAAACTCAATCCCTAACTAACAAAAATAATTATAAAATAGAAAAATAATACTCTACAAGTGTATTAAAGTACAGTTGAATATTATGAAACATGTAAAATAATTCATCTCATCAGTAGGTTAAAGGAGAACCACATACTTAATCACCTTAAGAGTTACATAATTTATATATATATTTGTTAAAATTCAATAAATTCTTGGGTTTTTTTTTATTTAGCAAAATACAAATAGAAGGACACTTTCTTAACATGATAAAGAATATATATCTAAAACCAACAAGTAACCAAATGTTTAAGAATTAAACAGAACAGGCACTAGCAATAAAAATACGTTTAAAATACAGATAGGTCTTAATTAAACTTTAAGATAAGTGTTAGCAGAGGATAGAAAAATCAATACTCTACTTTCAAGTTCCCTAACCAGGTCATTTTCATGGATGGGAATTCATTCTGAGAACATAAATGGACTCCAAAAGAAAATCTTAACCCTTTTCAGTGTTAAATGTTTCTACATTAGGATTATATACACTTACAGATAAAGTTAATTCTTCATGTTCAGGCTTCACAACTGATTTTTCTCCATCTACAATGCTAAATCCATAGGCTTCCTCCAAAGTAGAAACAACCTATGAGTAAATCAAAGCAAATTTTTATTTTAATAATTTTATGTAAATTATATGTAAATTTATTAAGTGTAAAAAAACACTTAATCAAACATGTCAGGACCTTCTTAGCAATAAGACTTCTTTCTACCAGTGCCATAAACTTAAACTTTCCATCTCACATCCCATCTCATATCACCCTGAAGAAATAATAAGAAACAGTCCTCAACTCTACTCTGTAAGAAAGTCCCTATGACTCCCATTTCTGTGTTCATAGGCATGTAAAAGGCGATCTATGAATAGTTGAAGCATCAACTCCACTTATCACCAAAGTATTTCCTCAAAATCTGAGGGACTCAAATTTCTTCTTTGAAAAGAAGCGGACAAAATAGAAATGTAAACTAGAGAGCAATAAATTTTTTAAGGAAATTCTCTGAGCTAACCCTTCAAACTTTGAACAAACTTGTATTTTGGAAATTTGACAAAACTATATTCTTTTTATATTTGTGCTACCTCCCTCATTGGTCTCATTTGGTATGTGGTACATTCATAATTCAATTCTGGATCACTGTGCAAAGAGAAACTCAGAAAAAAAGGAGTTGTTTTTTTTTTTTTCCCAACACTAAGAGCTAAAGTTTCTAAAGTGCTGAGAAGAGTTAACATAGCAGGAATGAGCCAGAAAGGACTATCATTAGAAAGATCTGCTTTCAAGGTTGGCCTTAGACTGCTGCCTCAGAACTTGGATTTCATGAGTGTTCCCATCATTCACTGATAACAGTGGCTCATTGTCCTTAAACTGTTTGTACAAACAATGTGGTTTATGCTAAACATCTGCTTTCCTTCAGGGAGTGTGGAATTTTGGTACATGCTAAGCAAAATACCTAGATGAGCAACCCCCAATAAAACCCTGGGCACTGAGTCTCTAATGAGCTTCTCCAAAAGACATTTCACATGCACTGCCATAATTTGTTGTTGGAGTAATTAAGCACATCCTGTGTGACTTTAAAGTAAGAGGAATCTTGGACCTAGTTTCCTCCAGACTTCACTCCATAAGCCTTTTCCTTTTGCTGATTTTGCTTTGTATCTTTTCACTGTACTAGATCTTAGCCATCAGTAGGTCTATATTTTGAGTCTAGTGCACCTTCCTAGCAAATCTCTAAGCCTAGGGATGGTCATAGAAACCCTAAACACAGGGACCAACGAGTGTCTTACCGTCTTTAGATGTTTGGTAATTTTCCTGATCAATTCATCTTCTGCTATTAACTCCTTTGTCTTACTCAATGCAATGGGCAAAGCATATCTTACGATGGATTCCCCTGCTGGTGGAGATCCTAAGACCATTGGTTCAAGTTTATCATGTACTAATTTTGCACTATGTTTTTCCTTTGGTTTAGGTGACAACGGTGAAGTAAATATTCCTTTTTTGTAAGTTAAATCTGGAACATTTGCCAATTTATTACTAGAGGCTGACAGATGTTTTGCGGACTTCATTTTGTTATTTTACTTCACTTCCAAATTATAGGTGAAAAAATTGTATTCCTCCCTGTAAATAAAACATTAAGATTTCAGATTAAAAATTAGGGCAGGATTACCAATTACAGTGAAGATGGTGAATACCAAAACCAGCACTGCAGAAATCACAAAATGGAGAGGAAACCATTCCTAACAACAAATAACAACAAAAAAATTTAAAAAAAAGAAAAAGAAAAAAAAGCCTGTGAGAAATCCTTAAAGGTGACTGAAGGCTGATTTATGTATGAGTATTTAGGATGGGGAGTTTTATATCTATCATTACTTGCATAGGAATAATAGCCTAGACCCAGGGTAACAACAGAGTAATATCAAGGCAGCACCAAAATCATGCTGGGTCCCCCCAAAAAATATATTCAAGTTCTAACCCCTGGCACCTGTGAATATGACCATATTTGAAAATACCATTTTTGTAGATGTAACCAAGTTAAGATGAGGTTATACTAGATTAGAGTGGGCCCTAAATCCAATGACTGGTATCATTATAAGAAAGCCAAATGAAGACAAAGATACACAGATGTATAGAGAAAAAGGTCATGTAATGACAGAGACAGAGACTGGAGTAAATCAGCTACAAGCCAAGGAACGTTAAATTTTCCCAGCATCCTTGCTAGGAAAAAGCAAGGGAAATTCTTCTTTCGAACCTTTAGAAGGAGCATTGCACTGCAAACACTTTAATTTCAGACTCTTAGACTCTGGAACTGTAAGAGAATAAATTACTATTGTTTTAAGCAACCTAGTTTGTGGTATTTTGTTATGGCAGCCCTAGGAAACAAATACACACAAAAAGTTTCCCTAAATTTGATGGGAGGGACATAAACTGTGGCCTGTTTTTTGATCATTTCATAATAACAGATTCCTAGACAAGAGTAGCTGACACTCCCAAAGACATATGAGTTCACAGGCAAAAATAACTTGACACCTGAAAAATACAAGCTTTGCAAAGGAAAAGAAAGAAAGAAAGAAAGAAAGAAAGAAAGAAAGAAAGAAAGAAGGAAAGAAAGGAAGGAAGAAAGAAACAAAGAAAACTAAAAGAAAAGGTCCAGAGGCACCTGGCTAGCTCAGTCCGAAGAGCATGAGACTCTTGATCTCGGGGTTGTAAGATCAGGCCCCATGTTGGGTGTAGAAATTATATAAATACATACATATATGCATATATACATACATATATACATGCTTTTAAAAAAAAGTTTAAAAAAAAAGACAAACCAAAAATATACAAATACACACAAACAGAATATTAGCAACACAAAACAGGTACATGAGTATTTTTTTAAAGACTGAAGTAGAAATACTACAAACGAAAAATGTAATAAACATAACTGATCACAGAATAATACTGCTGAAGAATAAATTAGGCAAATGAAGATCAGAGTGAGATATTCTGCCAGAAAGCAGCAGAAAATGATAAAGAGATAGAAATGAAAAAGAAAATAAGAGATACATAGAAGAATTATACAAATATCAAAAACCAGATAAAAGAAGATCCAGTGAGGAAAAAAAATATGAAATGGACAGGAGGAAATATCTGAATAAATAATAAAGATAAACTTCTCAGACTTAAGGATAGTGGAAAGACAGATCAAAAGTGTTCACAAAATACCAAAAAGGAAACAGATAAACAACAAAACATAATTAATGAAATAAATATAAAAGCCTCAAAAAGAAAAATTTGAAAGTTTTCAGAAGGAAAGAGCATATAACCTAAAAAAGAGGAAGAATTCAATTGCCACCAAGTTTTAAATAAAATTTCTTCTTAAAGGAATCTATATTTTGTCTAAATTGCAAGCTCTTTGGATGCAGAGTCTAGCTGAAGAATAAAAATGGATGCAAAGATTAGTAGCATTTATCACATATTCTCAAACATGAATAAAGTAAAATACACATCATCAGTAAGTATTAAAAATTAATATATTTTAAAGAATTTAAATTCTTAATCCTATGAAAATTGGGAAAATATAGGCCTGCATTTGTTGACAATATATAAACATGATTAAATTTTTGGAGAAGTAGTACCTAGTATAGAGAGGGTCATCTAATAAATTTTAATAGACTAATAATAGATATTTTTTTATTTGGCATGGAAAAAGTCAATGGCATCCTGTTAGCACATTTATGCAAAATAAAATATCAACACCAAATAATAGACTATTTTAGGAAGTAAAATAAAAACCAAAAAATAAATATTATATGATACATTATAAATGAAATCAGTTACAATAACATTTTTACAAGCTAATTATTTCTCAATTATTTCGGACACAATCCCTAAGGTTAAACCACAGAAAGCACATAAAAATTATTGATATAATTGTGGATTTCCAAAATGCAAATATTTCTATATGTGAACATGTATTAGGATTTTAACCAAGAGATGACACACCTGGAGAAGAATCTACTGTTTAGATTACTTACAAAAAAAAATTAAAAAATATATATATCACATTATATATATATATATATATACACATATATATAACAGCAATACAATGCCTCAAATACGTATGAGAAAAAACAAACAGAAAATACTCAAAAATGAAAAATCCGTAATATTTTGCACAATTCATCAAGACTTTTTTTTTAACTTGGTAGTGAATGATAGAGCAAAAATATCTTCTGACAACACTGAAAATTTTTCATTCTCAAACTGTACAACTGCTTTATTGTTGTAATGAAACACTACATAGTTAATTGAAAACAGTTGTCAAACATAATTTTTATATCATAGTCAAATAAATATTGGGAAAGATTATTTGATGTCATGTCACTCAAAATTCATTTGAAGAATGCAATGGTTTTGGAAACTGTTGACAATAATAAATATATACATTGTAGAACATAAGCCAAAGTCCCCTGTTGGAAAATATATCCATTTATATTTTTCTAATATTAATAGTGGCATAATATTTTAAATAAAGGTAATGTAATAAGTGATACAGAAACTAAAATTTAATTTACAAAATTGAAAAGCATCAAAAGAATTTCAAAGAAATTATATTGCCAAAGACAATGCATCAAAAGCATCAGGTCTGAGAGAAAAGGACCAGCAAAAAAGACTTAAGAATGATTGATCAATGAGCCAGAAGGTAAAACCAGGAGAGGATGTATTGAAAATAAAGTGAAAAAAAAAAAACAAAAAAAAACTTACGACTAAATGATGAACTGCGTTAAATGCTGGGCAGGTAAAATGAGGACTAAGAATTAACCACTGGATTTAGCGACAAGGAGGTAGGTCATTTGTGACCTAAAGGATAGCAACAGTTTTAAGAGTGACGGAGGTGAATGCCTGAAATATGGGCAAAAGGAAGATTTTTTAAGAAAAAAGTAACATGTTTGTATGCTGTTGTAGGTTGAATTATGCCCTCTCCCCCCAAAAATTATGTTCAAGTCCTAACCCCAGAACCTGTGAATGTGACCTTATTTGTTAATAAGATCTTTGTAGATGGAACCAAGACGAATTCAAACTGGATTGGAGTGGGCCCCAACCCCAATGGTGTGCTTCCTGGAAGAAACTCAGACCTACAGGCACATGGGGAGACCACCATGTGAAGACAGAGGCAAAGATGAGAGCAAGGAGTCTAAGGGACACCAACTGGCAGCAGCCACCAGAAGCTGGGAGGAAACACGGAACAAATCCTCCCCGAGAGCCTCCAGGAGGAACCAGCACTGCCACACTCTTCAGACTTCAGCGTCCAGAAATAGAGGATAAATTTTTGTTGTTTTAAGCCACCCAGTTTGTGGTACTTGTTTAGGCAACCCTAGGAAATTAATACATATGCTGATGGAAATGACCCAGTAGAAAGCAAAATGTATTGATTGGTATAGAGGGAAACTGCTGGAATGATATCCTTGAGTAAACAAGGGGATATAGGTTTTAATACATAAATGCTCCCGTGCACTTAAGGCAGGACCAGGGAAACTTCTGCGGTGACAGACAGGAAGGCAGAGATGCCCGCTACTTCAGGAAACCAATTGAGAAAAAGACGGGCCGCGCACCACGTGCAACCAAACAACCTAATAAATGGACCCATGAAGTTCACACGCGTATAAAAATAAAGGTTAAGGGGCGCCTGGGTGGCTCAGTCGGTTAAGTGTCCGACTTCGGCTCAGGTCATGATCTCACAGTCCGTGAGCTCGAGCCCCGCGTGGGGCTCTGTGCTGACAGCTCAGAGCCTGAAGCCTGCTTCGGATTCTGTGTCTCCCTCTCTCTCTGACCCTCCCCCGTTCATGCTCTGTCTCTCTCTGTCTCAAAAATAAACAAACATTAAAAAAATAAAATAAAGGTTACATGGACTAAACGCTTGTATTTACAAGAAATATTTAGGGATTTTACGTATTTTCTTCATTTAATCCTAACTATCCTAGGAGGAGTAGATCACCACAAATTTGCCCAAGTTTATCAGTCACCTTCTACCACAAAGAAAACGTTTTCTGATCTCCCTTCAAGGATTCATCTCAAACGCTTTAATGATACAGTACACAACGAAATGGGGGAGGGGGCGACACAGGGCAGAGAAGCTACGATTATCGTCTTAGATTTCTCATCAACAGAGGCACAGCTGCCGCTTTTGCCAGAGAACACAACAGAAACCCTCACACTCCGCGGAGGGAAGGACCGCAGGCGCCTCCCCTCCCAGTGGCTAGAATACCTGCTGAGGCCGCTGGAAGCCAGGTTACTGGGCGGTTTTGCCTTGGCCAAGCGGGCTCTAAGGTGAAAGAGTTGGAAATGCCGAGCCTCCCAGACTTCCTTCAAGGCGGAAGCCTGCAAACCCTTCAGACTCCAGCCTTGCTATTTTACAAACTGACATTTGGGCGGAAAGGCCGGGCCTCTGCGCCCTGAGGCGGCGGCAACGACAGGCCCGGCGCTAAACCGCGAGATGGGCGGTTGACGCCGCGTCACCGACGCCCCCGCCGCGCGCCCCCGCCCCGAGAGACCCGCGCCGCGCGCCCCCGTCGCGCGCGATCCGCCGCCGCTCTAGGAGCCAAAGGCTGAACCGAGTCTTTCCCGGAACTGAAGGCTAGAGGATTTTCGGCAACTGTGGAGCCCTACGAAGTAATACAGTCCAGACTGCGCTTTCTGTTGTTTCTTGCTCCCTGGGCTGTGTACTTCCCTCCAGGACGCTGCACAAGTGAGATTCTTTTAGTCATTTGGCCTAAAGAAATAAAACAGGGGCCTCTTTGGTGCTTTGAGAACTTGGGCTTCATCACCAGCAAAACCTGAGCCCCAGGCCCTTAAAGTCTGCCGTTGTCTAAAGTTCTTTACAATCCGGGGTTTGGTAGAGTCCCTTACCAGACTTTAAGCTCCCAGGGAATTGTGCAGCGGCTTCGTATTTTAAAAATAAAATGTACCAGAGAGGCATCTGGGTGGCTTAGCCCCTTAAGCCTTTTGAGTCTTGATTTCTGCTCAAGTCATGCCCTCACAGCTCCAGACACCAAATCCTGCTTCAGGGTCCATCCTATTAGCACCGAGCCTGCTTGGGGTCCTCTCTCTCTCTCTCTCTCTCTCTCTCTCTTTCTCCCCTCTTCTCTGCCCATCCCCTGCTTGTACTCTCTCTCAAAATAAATAAATAAACTTAAAAAATAATTAAAAAGTAAAATGGACTAGAAAGTTGCATCATGCCACACAACAGTCTATTGCCATCAGTTTGCATACTACTTCAAAAGATGTAATTTTCCAAGGTAGAGTTTTTTTGATAGTTTGACTTCAAGAAATGAATTTTTTCTTTTAAAAAATGAAAACTATTGATTTAAAACACTCTCCAAATAAAGTTTTGTTGCCCAAAGTACAATGTTTTAATATTTAAAAATACTAACTTGATATAATTTAATTTTTTAATAATGGCTTGTTTGGTTTGCTATATGAATATTCAAATAAATAGTTCTAGGGCACCTGGGTGGCTCAGTTGGTTAAGCGTCTGACTTCTGCTCAGGTCATGATCTTGCAATTCACGGGTTCGAACCCCACATTGGGCTCTATGCTGACAGTTCAGAGCCTGGATCCTGCTTCAGATTCTGTGTCTCCCTCTTTTTCTGACCCTCCCCTGCTTGTACTCTTTCTCTCTCTCTCTCTCTCAAAAATAAATAAAAACATTTTTAGAAACATAGCCCAGAACAAAATCTGAAACAAGAAGTACAAAAATGGAAGAGGGCTCCAAATTGAGACATAGAAGGATCCTGAACTCACCTCCTCCCCCAAACACAAGAAATTTCCAGCTACATATGGAAAAATTCCCTCTGCAAAGGACTTTGGAAGCTAAGTGAACAGCACTTCTGCAACGTAGGAGAAAGGGGCACATTGAGACAGGTAGGAGAGGTAAAGACCAAGTCTTGCAAGAAACCTCTCCAAATCCCAGCAGACCCACAATTAGGAGAGATCTCATAACATAAGAGCTTGTCCCTGAGGACAAAGGCTCCCCAATCTTGGGATCTGCACCAGAGAAACAAGCCACAGAATGTCTGGCCTTGAAAAACAAGGCTTACTTCCAGGAGAACCATGTGGCTCTAATAATGGAACATCCACTCTTAAAGGGCTTGTGCCTAGACTCATTCACCACCCTTACCCTCCAGAGCCAAAGCAACAATTTAAAAAGCACCTACATCATATGCAAAGGAGACTCATTTGCTAATCTTAAAAATATTTCAATTTATATTCAATTGATAATGTGGTCATTTCAAGGATCTGGGACAATTTAAATTCTTACAAAAAGAAGTGGAATTTCCTACTGACTCATTTCCTAATTTTCAGAGTTATATAGAAGTTATGTGATACAGTGATATATTTATTCATATATATAAACTAATATGCTTATATGTAACATAAACTTTCTATATATTGAGATATACACATTTAAAAGACAGAAAATATTTGTGTTTTATCCTTTCCTAGATATAGCATACAATAAATGCTTGTTAAGTAAATGTTACAACTTTTTTTCAAAAGTGCAAAAATGTAAGAGATCCATGGAAAATTGTATCCCAATAGATGGAAAAAGAGGTACCATGCTAACATTACTCAAAAGAAAGCTGTAGTTTTTATATCAATTACAGAAAAACTGGATTTTTGAGTAAAGATGATTACCAGGGATAAAATGGGTTATTACATAATGATAAGTCATTCATTAAGAAGACATAACAATCCTAAACATTTATGAAACTAACAAGAGGATCAAAATATACAAAACAAAAGCTGATAGGACTCCAAGAAGAATAGACAAAACTACAATTAAAATCTACAATTAAAGTCAGAGATTTCATCATATCTCCCTCCATAAAATATGTAGACAGAAAATCAGTTAGGATATAGAAACTTGAATACCGCTTTCAACACTAACAACATTATCAACCAAATAGTAATTCATGTGTCAAAGAAATAGTCAAAATAGAAATTATTTTGAACTGAATGAAAATGAAAACAAATCATATCAAAATGTGCAGGATGCTGCTAAAGTAACATATAAAGGTAAATTTCTACACACCTGTAATAGAAAAGAAGAAAGTTCTCAAATAAATGACTTCAAATTAGAAAGGAAAGGCACTAAAAAAAGAAGAGCAAATGAAACACAAAGGAAGAATAAAGGAAATGGTTAAGAACAGAAATAAATCAATAAAAAATAAATATAAACTCATCAGTATAAACTCTACAGATGTCAACAAGATAATAAGGGACTTTATGAACAACTTTATGCCTATAAATTCAAAATCTTGGACAAAATGGATAAATTTCCTGAAAGAAATGACCAAAGCTTATTCAAGAAATTGATATCGTGAGTACTATTATATATACTAAAGAAATTGAATTTGTAGTTAAAAAATCAAGAAAAGTTTTCCACCAAAAGAACCCTAAGCCCAGATGGCATCATTGGTGAATAATATAAAACATTAAAGAATAAGCAGTAAAATTTTATACAAATGAGATCCAGAAAATTGCAGAGGATCCAGCAATACTTCCCAACTCATTTTGTGAGGCAGCATTACCCTAACACTGACATCAAAAACATTATAAGAAAAGAAAACTACAGGTCAATATCCCACATGAACATATATGCAATAATTGTCAATGAAATTTTAGCAAATTGAACCAAACAATATATAAAAAAATAGTAGTCATGACCAGCTGGGGTTTATTCCAGGGATGCAAGTTTGCAATAACATATGAGAATCAATGCAGGGCGCCTGGGTGGCTCAGTAGGTTAAGCGTCCATCTTCGCCCTAGGTCATGATCTCGCTGTTCCAGAGTTCAAGGCCCCTGTCAGGCTTTGTGCTGACAGCTCAGAGCCTGGAGCCTGTTTCAGATTCTGTGTCTCCCTCTCTCTCTGCCTCTCTCTCTCTCTCTCTCTCTCTCTCTCTCTCTCTCTCTCTCTCAAAGATAAATAAATGTTAAAAAAAGTTTTTATAAAGGGGCACCTGGGTGGTTCAGTTGGTTGAGTGTCCAACTTTGGCTCAGGTCATGGTCTTACAGTTCATGAGTTCAAGCCCCACATCATACTCTGTGCTGACAGTGAGGAGCCTGGAGCCTGCTTCCGATTCTGTGTCTCCCTCTCTGCCCCTACCTTGCTTGCACTCTGTCTCTCCATCTCTCTCAAAAATAAACATTAAAAATTTTTTTTTTAATTTCATAGTTACAAACAGAGAAGGGGGGAGGCAAACCATAGGAAACTCTTAAATACAGAGAACAAACTTGAGGGTTGATAGAGGTGGGGGAGAGGAGAAAGTGGGTAATAAGCATTGAGAAGGGCATTTGTTGGGACGAGCACTGGATGTTGTATGTAAGCCAATTTGACAATAAATTATATTAAAAAAATTTTTAAAGCATGATAATCAATGTAATTCATCATATTTACAGGCTAAACACACACACATATGCACACAGATGATTATCTAAAGAGGGGCTGAAAAAAATAATTGAAAAAAATCCAACATCCATTCCAGATTTTTCATAATCTGAAAACTTGAATTAGAAATTTTCTCAGCCTTATAAAACACATCAGTGAAAACCTATAGCTAATATCATACTTAATGGTAAAGATTGACCGCTTTCTCTCTATGATAAGGAACAGGACAAGGATGTCTGTTCTCATTACTTCTTTTCAACAATGTACTTAATGGAAGTCCTAACCAATGTGAAAGTCCAGGAAAAAGAAATGAAGGCATTCAAACTGCAAAGGAAGAAAAATGAAATTTTGATAAAGAGACAAAATGATCTACGTAGAAAATCTGATGAAATCTTCAAAAATTAATTAATAAGCATAACATGGTTGCAGGATACAAGACCAAAATACAAAAACCAATTGTGTTTCTGTATGCTCTTGATAAACAATGAGAAAGTAAAATACAATAAACACCACTTACCATGGCATCAAATACATGAAATATTTATGCATACTACTGAAAAAAATGTGCAAAACCTCTACACTGAAAATTATAAAAACTTGCTGAGAGAAAATAAATATCTAAATAAATGCCGATATACTGGGCTCATGAATTAGAAGATTTAATAATGTTAAGATGTCAGTTCTCCCCTACTCGATCTATAAATTCAATATAATCCCAATCAAAATACCAACAGGTCTTTTCAAAGAAATGGTACTAAAATTCCTTTCAAAATGCAAAGGACATGCAATAAGCAAAACAACTTTGAAAAAGAATAAGTTGGAGGATTTCAAACAAAAAGTATAGTCCTAGAGGAGTCCCTGGTGTCCCCGGGAGTAAAGTCTTATTGACCATTTTTGAGCAATGCTCCCCTCCCCCAAGTGGCACCTATTGCTCTCATAAGTGCACATGTTGACAGTGGTTCCAATATGGCCTCCCAGCCACTGATACACCTTAGGTTTCTTACTCCTGTTCAACTAATTGAGAGTCCTTGTTTTTGGAGGGACTGTACGATGGCAGTCAGTCCAATCTGTCCTGTTTGTTTATAATAACAGTTGGGTGGGATTTGTCCATCCGATGAAATGCCTGAATAACAGGTATGAGAATGTCTGTGAAAAAGACAACAAATATTTTGACAAGGTTTTGCATAGGAGGTAAAGAAGCTGGGGCCATTTGCTGCTACTTCCAATACTGAGAAGCAAGATTAAGAAAACAGCAATCAAATTGTAATCAAAGCCATACGGCAGAGAGCAATTCAGAAGTCAGTTACATTCAAAAAATATGATTTGCAAGACAAAAATAGATGGTGGCTGCACTATAGCCATTGTTTGGGATGATCTTGAATGACAGTGTTGAAGCAAATTTTTCCTAATGAGAGAAGTTGTGAGCAGTGCCTCTGTTTATCCACTTTGCAGGGAAGAAGTGGCTCAACATAAGAATATATATGGACTCATGGATGGTGGAAAACTGCTTGGCCTACTGATCAAGGGCATAGAAGGAAATAGACTGACAGGTCAGAGACAAGATCCTACGTAGAGGCATGTGGACAGACACATGAAATTTTCCATATCACATATAACTGCCTACTTAGAAGGCATCCACTGCAGAAGAAGCACTGAACAACTTAGTGGACAAAATCATTCAGCTAATTGATATTAGCCAACCTCTGTCTTCAGGCATACTGAACCTGGCACATTGGGCACATGAAAAAGTGGTCACAGTAGGAGAGATGGAGGCTACACATCAGTCCAAAACCATGAAGTTCCTCTTACCGAGGCCAATCAAGCTACTGAATATCCACCATGACAGCAACAGAGGCCAATAACCTAGTGTGACACCATTCCTTGAGGAGGCCACTGGGTCATTTGGGGGCAAGTTGATTAATTTGTGCCCATTCCATCCTGGAAGAACCAGTGAAATACATGGGTCTGGAAGCATAGGGATGGAAGCAGGAGATATCCCAGTTAGCATCATTCCCAATAACCACTAAAGAACTCTGTGCTTTTCTTCCTGCAACTCTGGACTTTGGAAACTTAAAAATCTAGGTCCCCAAAGGGAACAGCAAGTCTCCTATTGAACTACAAGCTACAGTTTCCACAGCTGCCACAGCTGCCACCTAGACACCCTGGGATCCTTATTTCCAGGAACCAGGAGGCTGGGAGAGGACTGACCACTTGGCAGGCATAAATGATACTGATCAACAGGGTAAACTAGAACTAATGTTACACAGTGGTAGCAGGGAGGAATACATGTGTAATTCAGGTGACCCACCTGAGTGTCTCTTAATACTCTCTTTCCCAGTTACAACTGTGAATGAGCAAATGCAGCAAACCTAGCCTAAGAACTGTGTGGGCCCTGGGGATCAGATCAGTCAGGAGTTTGGGTCACACCACCAGGTAAGCTGGGTAAGTAAGTTGGGTCATGACCAACACAGGGAATAGCTGAAGAGAAGGAAATTTAGAACGGATGGTGGAGAAAGGACATGATAAGTGTGAGTTTCAGCCCCCAAATTAACTGCAGCAGTGGAGACTGTAGTTCAGCCCATAGACCTCCCTATTTTAAGTTTATTCTCAGAAAGAGAGGTCCACAGGAGAAACGTGTAAGAAGAAATACATGCAAAGCAGAGCGTGAATTGTGACAACCATGAAGATCTCACTGTGATGATCACATCTCCCTTCAAGAAAGAACCTGAAGCAAAGAGTATGGGTTGCTGAAAGCCTCTGGCTATAGATGCCATCAGGCTCTGTCTCAGCCTTTGAGATAAGTCCACTTGCCTCTTGGGCATTCCCCAGCTGATGACTAAGCACACAGCGATATAAAGATTTGCTATTTCTGGCCATTGTGGGACTCCTCCATGAGCATTCTCTGTACTTGACATCCCAACAGGGCTTTCCGAGACTTTCTCACCTATGCCATGGTCTGATCCTCTTTCATTCTCCCTCTCCTTTCACAGGTACCAGCTCAGCATCATTGTCTGAAAGCTTCCTCTGCCACTCCTGCTCCTTCTTCCCTTTAACTTTTACAGTGGTAACCCCTAATAAATCTCTTTCATTTATAACTTCATCTTAGCACTTGCTTCCTGGAGGACCCAAATCAACAAAGAACTAAATGTAAAAACAAAAACCATAAATCTAAAAGAAAACATGAGAGAATGTATTCATGACCTTGGTATGGGTCTTAGACAAGACACAACTATAGCACTTAGTACTTAGTCAAGTACTAACTGTAAAAAAAGAAATTGATAAACTGGACTTCTTTCACAGTTAAAATGAATTATCTTTCAACAGATGAATACATAAACAAACTATGATGTGTCATTACAATGTAATACTGTTCAGCAGTAAATAGAAGGGAACTATTGATACACAAAACAATTTGGATGAATCTGGAAAGGCATTATGCTAAG
Organism: Lynx rufus; assembly: GCF_022079265.1. Lineage (NCBI taxonomy): Eukaryota > Metazoa > Chordata > Mammalia > Carnivora > Felidae > Lynx > Lynx rufus. Next base: position 29,306,284 of record NW_025814889.1, on the reverse strand, counting down.
TGATATTTTCCAGGGGTTAGAGGTAGGGGAGTGTGTGATTATAAAAGGGTAGCATAAGGGAGTGTTTTAGCATTATGAAACTATTCTGTATCTATATTCACAATGGTTACATCCATTCATGTGTTAAAATTCACAGCAATGTACACCAAAGAAGTCAATTTTACTATATGTAATTTTTTAAATAAAAAAAAACAAAAATAATCACCCACATACTGATGCTTTGCTTAAAATTATTCAATGAATGAATGTTTGGGGCTGAAGTTGCTGCGGCATATGGTAGGTGTGTGTTTAATTTTGTCACAAGATGCCAGGCTTTTTTCCAGGGTGTTTGTTCTATATCTTGATTGGGGTATGCACTTGTGTCAAAACTCATCAAACTGAGCACTTAAAATGGCTTCAATTTATTTTATGTATCATATACTTCAATAAAGCTGATTAAAAGGAAAATGCTTTAAATTATCCTTACATACCGGATCTGTATGCTGAAAACTATAGAAAGCTTATGAAGGTAATTGAAGAAGATTTAAAGAAATGGAAAGACATTCCCTGCTCATGGATTGGAAAAATAAATATTGTCAAAATGTCAATACTACCCAAAGCTATCTACACATTCAATGCAATCCCAATCAAAATTGCACCAGCATTCTTCTCGAAACTAGAACAAGCAATCCTAAAATTCATATGGAACCACAAAAGGCCCCGAATAGCCAAAGGAATTCTGAAGAAGAAGACCAAAGCAGGAGGCATCACAATCCCAGACTTCAGCCTCTACTACAAAGCTGTCATCATCAAGACAGCATGGTATTGGCACAAAAACAGACACACAGACCAATGGAATAGAATAGAAACCCCAGAACTAGATCCACAAACGTATGGCCAACTCATCTTTGACAAAGCAGGAAAGAACATCCAATGGAAAAAAGACAGCCTCTTTAACAAATGGTGCTGGGAGAACTGGACAGCAACATGCAGAAGGTTGAAACTAGACCACTTTCTCACACCATTTACAAAAATAAACTCAAAATGGATAAAGGACCTAAATGTGAGACAGGAAACCATCAAAACCTTAGAGGAGAAAGCAGGAAAAGACCTCTCTGACCTCAGCCGTAGCAATCTCTTACTCGACACATCCCCAAAGGCAAGGGAATTAAAAGCAAAAGTGAATTACTGGGACCTTATGAAGATAAAAAGCTTCTGCACAGCAAAGGAAACAACCAACAAAACTAAAAGGCAACCAACGGAATGGGAAAAGATATTTGCAAATGACATATCGGACAAAGGGCTAGTATCCAAAATCTATAAAGAGCTCACTAAACTCCACACCCGAAAAACAAATAACCCAGTGAAGAAATGGGCAGAAAACATGAATAGACACTTCTCTAAAGAAGACATCCAGATGGCCAACAGGCACATGAAAAGATGTTCAGCGTCGCTCCTTATCAGGGAAATACAAATCAAAACCACACTCAGGTATCACCTCACGCCAGTCAGAGTGGCCAAAATGAACAAATCAGGAGACTATAGATGCTGGAGAGGATGTGGAGAAACGGGAACCCTCTTGCACTGTTGGTGGGAATGCAAATTGGTGCAGCCGCTCTGGAAAACAGTGTGGAGGTTCCTCAGAAAATTAAAAATAGACCTACCCTATGACCCAGCAATAGCACTGCTAGGAATTTACCCAAGGGATACAGGAGTACTGATGCATAGGGGCACTTGTACCCCAATGTTCATAGCAGCACTCTCAACAATAGCCAAATTATGGAAAGAGCCTAAATGTCCATCAACAGATGAATGGATAAAGAAATTGTGGTTTATATACACAATGGAATACTACGTGGCAATGAGAAAAAATGAAATATGGACTTTTGTAGCAACGTGGATGGAACTGGAGAGTGTTATGCTAAGTGAAATAAGCCATACAGAGAAAGACAGATACCATATGGTTTCACTCTTATGTGGATCCTGAGAAACTTAACAGGAACCCATGGTGGAGGGGAAGGAAAAAAAAAAAAAAAGAGGTTAGAGTGGGAGAGAGCCAAAGCATAAGAGACTGTTAAAAACTGAGAACAAACTGAGGGTTGATGGGGGGTGGGAGGGAGGGGCGGGTGGGTGATGGGTATTGAGGAGGGCACCTTTTGGGATGAGCACTGGGTGTTGTATGGAAACCAATTTGTCAATAAATTTCATATATAAATAAATAAATAAATAAATAAATAAATAAATAAAATAAAAAAAAATAAAAAAAAATGTTAGAACTTGCTGAAAACTTTTAAAGTATTTCCAGGATTTACTAATGAAAAATAAAATTATAACAAGTTAAAAGCAAAAAAAAAAATTATCCTTACATACCAATAATAAAAGGATTTGAACAGACATTTCACAAATGAATACATAGTATCAATTATTCATTGATGAGCGACATTATTTCTCATTAAGATACTGCAGATTAAAAGCACAATGAGATACCACTACATAGCCACTAGAATGGCTAAATATCACTGAATACCAACTGTTCCAAGAATATAGAACTACTGGAATTCTCATACATTTCTCATGAGTGTGTGAAATGGTACTCAATTTTCAAAAACATTTTGGTCATTTCTTATAAGGTAACCATAACCTGACCCTCTGACTAAGCAATTCCATCCCATATGTACACAAAAATACATGGACATGGAACATTTGATTATAATAGTACAAAATTTAAACCATATAAATGTCCATTAAAAAGACTACGAGTAACCAAACTGTGTCATACTCATATAATAGAATACTAATCAGTAACATGAGTAATAACCACTGCCACACACAGTGTCATAAATAAATCTCACAGACATTATAAGCAAAAGAAGATAAATACAAAAGTCTATATACTGTATGATTCCATTTATATGAATTTCAAAAAAGTAAAACTAATATATATAGTGATATATGTTTGTCAGCCTCCAAGATGCCGTCAATGATCTTTGCCTCCTGGTTTTCATATCCTTGTGCAGTCCCTTCCTACACTGAATCATGTCTGGCCACGTGACCACTACAATATTGTAGAAGTGACAGTGCATGACTTCCAGAGTTAAGTCATAAAATACATTGCAGTTTCTGCCTCAGCCTCACTTGGATTGCTGACTCTGGGAAGCCAGCCACCATAGCACAAGGACACTTAAGCAGACTTGCATAAGGTTCATGTGAGGAAGAACTTGCCGGCCCTGTGAATAAGCCACCATTCAAACATTCAGATGACTACAATCCTGGGCCTTGCTGACATGTGACACAATCTCAAGAAAGGCTCTAGTGAAACCATCTAAACAGTGGAGTCCCAAATTCCTGACCCACAAAACTTACAAAATGTAATAAGTACTGCTTAGTATTTTAAGCCACAAAGTTTTGGATAATCATTTATGCAGCAATAGATACCTAAGACATGATAAAAATCAAAACAATATTTGTGGGAAGGGGCATATTGACTGAAAAGAAGCACAGGATAACTTTTAGGGGTAATAGAAATGTTCTATATCTTAATCCTGATGATGTTTATATGGATGCATTTATATGTCAAACTTTTGAACTAAATGCTTATGATCTATGCATTTTATTGCATTTAATATATATGAATAAAAATTAAACAAACAATAAAGAAAACATGATACAGGAAAGAAAAAGTTCATTCATAATAGTAACTACACCATAAAATATCTAGAAACAAACATTAAAAATGTGCAAATTCATGGGCGCCTGGGTGGCTAAGTGGGTTAAGTGTCTGACTTGATTTCAGCTCAAGTCATGATCTCATGGTTTGGTTCCTGAAATGGAGCCCTATGTCAGGCTCTGCATTGATAGCATGGAGCCTGCTTGGGATTAACTTTCTTGCTCCCTTGCCCTCTCTCTCAAAATAAGTAAATAAACATTTTTTAATATGCAAATTCTATACAAAAAAAAAAAAAAGACTAACTCCTTGGAGAATAATATCAAGGGGGATAAAGACCTGAGTAAAAAGAGAGACAGACCATGTTCATAATAATAAAGGTAATTAAAACGACTAACATTTGTTGAGTGCTTTTAATGTAGCAGACTCTGGTTCAAGCACTGCACATGGATTATATCATATTATACCTTAAAATAACACATGAAGTTATTTCTCTTTCATAGACAATGAAACAAATTCAGAGGTTAAGTCAATATTGTCAATATGTCTATTCTGCAGATAGCAATCCTTAAATTCAGTGTTATACCAAGCAAAAACTCCAACACCATTTTTATGAAATTTGGAGGACTAATTCCACAATATATATATATGGAAGAGAAAAAGAACAGTGACAGGGGGATATGCTTTATCAAATCATGCAAAGTATGCAAAATAAATAGTGACTTAAATGGACAAATTTGGAAGAAAAACATTAACAAATAAGTAGGGAAACTGACTATAAAGCCCAGAAATAGATCCATAGATACAAAAATTTCTAGTTGTAAAAATACGATATTTTGAATCACTGGTGAAAGAATATGCAATTCAGTAAAATGGTTTGGATATATATCTACCGTCTGGGAAATAACTTACATTGAGTTCCAACTTCATACCATATAACAAGTTCTAAATCAATTAAAATATTAAATGCTAAGTAGCTACAAAGTATTAGAAAGAAAAGAAATGTAGGGGCACCTGGGTGGCAGAGTCGGTTAACTGTCCAACTCTTGGTTTGAGTCAGGTCATGATCTCATGGTTTGTGAGTTCAAGCCCCGTGTCACTCTCTGAGCTGTCAGCTTGGGACTCTGTCTCCCTCTCTCTCTGCCCCTCCTCCACTCATGCTTGAGCCCTTTCCCTTTCTAGGAAGAAAGAAAGAAAGAAAAAGAAAGAAAGAAAGAAAGAAAGAAAGAAAGAAAGAAAGAAAGAAAGAAAGAAAGAAAGGTAATGTAAAATTTTATAAGCTTGGGATAGGAATAGCCTTACACTCAAAGCTCAAAACCCAGCAAGGAAAAAATGAAAAGATTTGATTACATGATTTTAAATTTTCTATTTATTGCATGATATCATGAGCAAAACTTAAAAGACATATTTGCAACATATGTAACTAACAAAGAATATATAAAGACCTTCTAAAAAGACACCTGGGCACTTCTAAAAGGAGCACCTGCGAGGCTCAGTCAGCTAAGTGTCCAACTCTTGATCTCAGCTCAGGTCTTGATCTCACTTGAGTTTAAGCCCCGTGTTGGGCTCCATGCTGAGTGTGGAGCCTACTTAAAATTTTAAAAAATAATAAATAAATAGACAACTCAATAGAAAAATGAACTTTAAATATATAGTTCATGCATTTTGAACTAAATTCAAAAATTTGAAATTCACTTAGGCAAAAAAGGATAAGAAAATATGTTCAGGGCACCTGGGTGGCTCAGTTGGTTAAGTGTCTGACTTCAGCTCAGGTCTCAATCTCACGATTTGTGACTTTGAGCCCCACGTTGGGCTCTGTGGCTAACAGTTCAGAACCTGGAGCCTGCTTTGGATCCTATGTCTCCCTCTCTCTCTGCCCCTCCCCTACTTGCACGCTGTCTTTCTCAAGAATAAATAAACATTTTTAAAAAATTTTTTAAAGAAAATATGTTCAAATTTTCTAGTAATTGTGAAAATGAAAACTAACATAATGAGATGTCACCTTATACCATCAAAATGGCAAAAATTAAAATAGTGATTATATCCACAGTTCACAAGGATTTGGGGAAAGGAACAATCTTATGCATACTTCATGAGAAAACCAATTAACAAAATCCTTTTGTAAACCAATTCAATATTATTTTTCAAAGTTAAAATTTTACATATTCTTTGACAGAATAATTTTACAACCATGAATCTATCTTATAGAAATGTCCAAATATGGGCACAAAAATATTTTAACAAAGATGTTTATTATAGTATTATTTATGATAGTGAAAATTCTTAAATAATACAAATGTCTGTCAAAACAGAGGTCACTTTAATAAATTGGGATATATATATCCAAAATATTTTGTAATGATATGCAGCTATTAAGAATAGGAACTTTGTATATCACTATGGAATAACCACTAAGACATGTCCATTGAAAATTGTATAATTATGCATAAATTATTTTTTTTTAAATAACCTATATGTACTTCTGTAGATATATGTGTAGAAACATATATTAATGCAGTGAGAAAAATCTCAAAGGATACATATCAAAACATTTAAATTCAAGTTAGTTAACATGCAGTGTAGTATTGGCTTCAGGAGTAGAACCCAATGTTTCATCACTTACATATAACACCCAGTGCTCTTCCCAACAAGTGCCCTCCTTAATGCCCATCACCAGTTTAGCCCATCTCCCCAACCACCTCCCCTCCAGCAACCCTCAGTTTGTTCTCTATATTTAAGAGTCTATTATGGTTGCCTCCCTCTCTATTTTTGTCTTATTTTTCATTCCCTTCCCCTCTGTTCATCTGTTTTGTTTCTTAAATTCCACATGTGAGTGAAATCATATAATAGAATATGTATATGTAAGGTGGAAAATGAAGATGAACTTTATTGCTCTATGTGTTCATGCACATCTGAGGCTTTCATAAAAATACAGTAATTTATTTCTATTACCTGTACAACAAAAAGTACAGAGAAATATAATCATCAAAAATCCATTCCATTTACAATGTACAGTTTATTCAATATAAGACTCTGATACTTTGGTAGGTATTATTGCCAACCTTTTTTATAATTTTCAACATCAATTTTTACATTTTATTCAACAAATATTTATTTAAGGTCACTAAGCAACAAGCACTGTGTTGGGTACTTAGACACAGTAGCCAGAGAAACACAGTCAACTGCCCTTATAGAGTTCACAGTCTATTTGGAAGTAGAAAAAATTAATAAGTAATTAAATAAAATGCAATGAATGTTCAAACTAAGGAAATACAGGGTACAAGGAAGAGGAAATAATAAGAAAACCTGATTTAATTTAATCTAAAACTAAATCAAAGAGCACAGAAAGCTCTAAGAAAGGAGATACACCCCCCAGAAGAAATGATTACATTAAAACTGAAATGTAGGCTTGGAGTAGCCAGGCAGAGTAGGAGGGAATGCTAGGGAAGGAGGGAAAAAGACCAAAATGAGAACATTCAGGGCAGAAAGAATTATCATATGCAAAGTAGGTATGGTTGGAACATAGCGGGTGAGGGTTGAGTGGCGAGAGGTTAATTTGGAGAGACAGCCCAGGACCTATCTGTCAAGTTTCTGATTAGCCCTGGTAAGAAAGGAAGAACTTTATCTAAAAGCCAATGGGAAGTCTGATGTGGAAACAAAGGCAAAAGAAAAAAAATTAAATTCCCTTTCAGTATACAGCCTATTGACAAGTCCTTGAAGCAGACACAATGACCTTCCTCTAGGACTCAGCTGTCTCAGATGTTAACACTTTGCTAAGGGCAAAAGACAATATTAGCTTAATATTATCCCTCCCCCAACCCCAGGACCCTGTAAGTTTACCTCAACATACAAAAATTACTTTGGAAATGTCCTTTATCTCTAACCCCCCAAGATCTATGTTAACAATCATCGTCCAAGCATATGGCTCACTGATATACATCTGAAGGGTCTCATGACTAAGGTTTTACTAGACAGTAGTAAATGACCTTTTCCTAACAATAACTAGTTCCTCAAGGTGCTGGAAACCTTACTTCCAAAATTCCTTAGAGACTTACACTAAACTTCACCTCCCTCCCAACTTGAAGGTATATAATCAATCACCTGGCACAACCCCAGGACAGCTCTTTCTCCCCAAGAGTCCTGTCGTCATGCTTTAATATTTTTTTTTCTTTCTTTTATTTTAGAGAGAAAGAGAGAATGCCAGCAGGGGAGAACAGCAGAAGGAGAGAGAGAGAATCCCAAGCAGTTTCCTTGCTCAGTCTGGAGCCCAAAGCGGGGCTCAAACTCACCATCCAGAGACCATGACCTAGACAAAATCAAAAGTCAGAGGCTTAACCCACTGAGCCACCCAAGCACCCCTGTCCTGGTGCTTTAATTAAACCAACTTTTTACACCTAAGACAGCTCAAGAATTCTTTCTTGACTATTGGCTCCAAGCCCCAACATTTCCACATCAAAGTCACTAAACAGTTTAATACAGGAGCCTAACAGGCTTAGGTTTATAGCACATTTTTGAAAGACCACATCAGATGATTGTGGAGAAAGGACTCCAATGGTACAAAAATGGAGACAGAAAAATCCATCAGAATGCAGTTTCAGTAAGCCAGATAATAAAGACAGAGATGTGGGTAGATTTGAAAGATATTCAACCCAAGTAATTCAGTGGGACCTAGCAACTAGGTGGATGTGTGAGGACAGGGAGAGGAAAGAATAAAGCATACATTCCACCAAGGGGGCCGGGCAGGGGGCCGGGCAGGGGCAGGGGAATAAGGCTGCAGGAATTGGTGGCAGCAATGAGACAGGCCACGCTGGAGGCAAAGGTCGTGCTGGAGGCACTAGTCTAGAAGAACATGAGGGAGCAGCCACTGGCCAGAGCAAGGAGGACTTGGTTGAGGTTTGTGGGCGGGAAGGAAAGGGACACAGAAAAGGGAGTGGACCGACTCCTGGGCCTGGGCAGCTGCAATAGCTCCGGAGGCCGAGTGACGTCATTCCGAAAAGACAAGGAGGCCGCCAAACTGGGGCTCTGAGTGCGCAAGGTATGCACGCAGCCTTTAGAAGCTGGAAATGACAATAAACAGATTCTCCACTAGAGCCTACAAAAGGAACACAGCCATGGCAGTTCCATTTTGGACTTCTGACCTACAGACTATAAAATACTAAACTTGTATTGTCTGAAGCCACTAAATCTGTGGTAATTTGTAATGGCAGCAATAATACAGGTGTTCTTTAAAACGGCGTATCAACCTGGATTCTCCCATAGACAACAGGTGATTTTGCCTCAACTTCCAGATAAGACAGAGGCAATTATTCTTTGATTTCTTGAATCCAGAGCTCTCATACACCTACAAACTTTGTGTACATGCATAACCTCCTTTTCATCAAACTAAGAAAAGACTTTGTTCTTTCTGAAACCTTATTCTCTTCACCTGTCTCTATCTTCTAACAACTCATTTTCACTGGGTCTTGCTCTATCAGTGATCTCTATCTTGTATCTTTACTCTCTCCCTCTCAACAGAGTCTACACATCAGTCTATAAACAGGCTCAAATAATAACCGTATTTATTGAGACCTTTTCTATATACCAGACATTAGGCTGTGGTCTACTTCATTATAGCACTGAATCCTCTGAGACTGAATTTGATGAGTAGTGGCAGATTTACAGTGAGGCCTTAAACCTTAAACCTCAAACCTCAAAACATTCACCTGCACAAGTCATATCCAAAGCATATATAATTTTATATTTTAAGTTTTATTTATTTATTTATTTATTTATTTATTTATTTTATTTATTTATTATTTTGAGAGAGAGAGCGCGCACATGCGAGCAAGAGCACAAGCAGGGGATGGACAGAGAGAGGGAGAGACAGAATCCCAAGCAGGCTCCACATACATCAGCACAGAGCCTGACTTGGAGTTCAAACTCACGAGCTATGAGATCATGACCTGAGCAGAGATCCAGGGTCAGACACTTAGCTGACTACACCACCTAGGTGCCCCTTGTATTACTCTTCTTGAAAAGGCCCCCAAACTGTATGAACTTCAAAATTCCACAAAACCATGATCTATACCTGTCTATGCGGTAAATATTATTACTGTCCCCATCTTACAAATAAGAAAACTGCCATAGTGAGGTTTTACAATTCACCTAAGATCATATAAACAGTAAGGGACATAGCAATATTTCTACCTAATTATTTCTGACTCTCAAGTCTAGAGATTGCTAATTTGCCCATTAAATTAACCTGTTTCTTCAGGGAACTTCTTACCTTAATACATCCCTTCCTTTGCAGCTTGTTTTCCTCTAGTTAGTATTTTATCTGTCTTGTTCATTTCATAATCCAAAGAATAATCTAAACTTACCAGCTCTACTTCCTTATCTCCCATTTACTTTTAACTCACTATAATCCAGTTTCTATCTACCCCCACTAAAATTCTTACTGTGTCCAACTGCACCATACTCAAACCATTCCTTCCCTCCTGAAGCTTTCTTTTTCCTTGGTTACTAAGACATACTTTCCTCTTTCTCCCTCTTTTTCTATGACTGTGCCTTCTTTTATTTATTGTGCTTCTATTTGTCCCACCTCCTCATCCCACTCTTTTTTTTATCCCCTCTTTAAATATCAAATTTAAATTTTCTTGTATTTTTTATTGCACCCTCTTCTCGCTCATTTCATTTCCTTACAGTGATCTCATTTTCACACATCCTACAGCTTTAACTAGACTCCAATAGTCACAAATCTATACCTCTATCTTAGCTATGTATCATGAATTAAAGACCTATTAATACAATTGCCCACTGGACATCTCCATCTAGATAAACTGCTTCCAATTTAACAGATCTAAATCCAAATTTAGATCTAAATCAACTCTTCCTTCTGCTTAATCTATCTAGTTAATTAAGCCAAACCCTAGGAATGATACTTGAATCTTCCCATTTCCTCATACTCTATATGTAATCTTAAGCAAGTCATTGTGGTTCTACATTTTATTTCTCTTCTTCAACCCCACCGGGATTGCTTCAGCTCAGACTATCACTATATCTGACATCTTTTATCATAAAAATACTTATAATTTGTCTTACTAATCTGCATTTAACCCCCTCTACACACACATACATGTACATACACACACATGCACATACATACACACATACACAAACGCACTCCTAAATAGTCACTTCCTCCAGGGTGCTTTTTTCTAAAATGCAAATCAAATCACATTACTTCTCCTGTTTAAAGCCATTCTCATCTTCCTATTGCAGAAGTAATCAAATTTTAATGTGTTGTAGGGCCATTATCTGTCCCTAATTACATTTGACCTTAACTTCCAAGGTTTCTGCCTCAAATCTGTACTTGAACCATTGTGAACTTTTTGTAGGAATTAAACCACGTTGTTCTACACTTCTTTCACACACCTGTAATTCTCTCTGGCAAGCTTCCATTTCTATTGTCCTCCATAAAAGTTCTACAAATTCCTTAGGACTCAACATATGTTGAAGCCTGAAGCCTTCCTTTCCCCCTCATCAGGTAAAATTGACTGCCTCTTCACATTGTGCTTTGTTATTTCACTTTGTATACTTCTGTACAATATTTAATAATATGCAAAGATAGAATCTATAATATCTAAGATGAAAAACACACTATATTGATTAATAATAAATTAGACATTGTAGTAGAATAGGTTAGGGAACTTGAAGACCTAGAAAAGGACACTATTCAAAACACAGAGAGAAAAAACTGAAAAAAAATTACAGAGTATCATTGAGCTGTGGGACAATTTCAAAAAACCTAGTATTATGGTACTGAAGATGCCAATAGTGGTTGGGAGAAGGGAGGAATTTGAAGAAATAATAGCCAAAAAACCTAAATTTGATGAAAACCCACGGATGCAGGAATTTCAATGAACAACACACACACACACACACACACAGGAAACCTATACCAATACACACCATAATCAAATTAGTTAAAACCAGGGAATAAAAGAAAATCTTGAAAGCAACTAGAAAAATAAGACATTACTGACAAAAGAACAAAGGTGAGGATGACAGCAGACTTTTTGTCAAAAACTAGGCAAACCAAAAAACAGGAAACCAACATCTTCAAAAGTACTGAAAGAAAAAATTGCCAATCTAGTACTTTTACTCAGTAAGATAATGAATCAACATCTTCTCAGTGAGATTATTCTTTAAAACAAAACAAAATAAAAAATTTTTCAGAGATTCATATTCATCAGATAGTGACATAAATCATTCCTGACTTCAGTCCCCTCACAAAAAGACTTCCTATCCATAGACAAGACAACATTGTGAAAATTCCAAAGCCCAGAGAATGAGACTGCAGCACCACTCTGGACCACAGAGACTAAGAAGAAACACATTAGAAGGGTAAGAAGAGTGACTACATCCTGACTGCATCAGGCTAGCACAATCCTGCACTGACAGGGTCTCCATGGGCCTACAGTTTTTCCGGTGAGAAAAGAGAGCCCAAGGTGGACATCCAGCTCACCCTGTGTTGCAGAACACTCCCTGAGAGATCCCTCAGGTGTTGCTTCATGGTTGCTGCAGGGTTCAACCACTGGGGATCAGATTGAGATGGAGAATGGGGGCAAAGTCTACAGCAACCAGTGCTAAGATCTTGGTGGACAGCATTCCTACTTACAGCAGCAACAGAGCAGAGAACTCTCATCTGCAAAACCAAGCTGGAGGCTCCATCTGGCCAGAATGCTTGGTGTGCAGTTCTGTCTGATTTGGATCCCAAACCAACAAGCAGAACTGACCGTGGAGTCTGTTCTACAACCCCACCTTGCCAGGAAATAAGTTCACAGCCCTGCCTAACTACTGAATGTAACTTCCAATCATGCCCGGCAGAAAGCCTGGCCAGTTAACTCAGGCAAACACAGACACCATCCTAAAGCCCTACTTCTAGAAAGAGCCAAGACAGCAGCCCTGCATAACTGTTAATTATAGCCACTGGTCCCACATAACCAGGGAACCTAAACAGTGACCCTGAGCATCCTCAGAGATCAACCTATGGTATCACCCAGGCAAGCACAGCCCAAGGCCTGGTGCAGACAGAAAGCTCAGTCAGTGACCCTGCCTAATCATAGAGCATACCCTGAGGCCTTACCTAATGAGTGAGCACAGACAGCAACTCCACCTGACCATGAAGCACAGTGTCTAGCCCCAACCAGCTATGGGATACAGGTGGAGGCCCCCTCCCAATCAGGCACCGGCCAGAGACCTTATCCAAAAGCAGAACACAGTGAACAGCCTACTTGATTGCAAGCTCGGGCTGAGGCCCCATCTAACCATAAAGCTCTGCCTACAGAACCACATGAATACAGAGTCCAAAATCTATCCTGTTTTATATGGAACCACAGGGGACCCAGATTAGCCAAAAGAGTCCTGAGAAAGAAGAAAAAAACTAAAGACACCACATTCTTGATTTCAAACTGTATTATATATACTATAATCAAAACAATGTGGTACTGCATAAGAATAGACATATAAACTAATGCAACAGAATGGAGAGCTCAGAAAAACAAACCCATACCTAGTCAACTAATATTTGACAAGCAACCCAAGAATACTCAAGGGAAAGAATAGTCTCTTCAATAAATGGTGCTGAGAAAACTGGATAATCACATGACATGCAAAACAAATTAAGTTGGAACTTTATCTTACACCACTCACAAAAATTAACTTGAAATGGATTATAAACTTAAATGTAAATCCTGAAACTGTTCCCAAGAGAAAACATTGGGAAAAAGCTCCTTGACATTGGTCACAGCAATGATTTTTGGATGATACCAAAAGCACAAGCAATAAAGGAAAAATAAGTAGGACTATGTCAAACTGAGAAGTTTCTACAATGCAAAAGAAATGACCAACAAAATGACAAACTACGAAATGGGAGAAAACATTTGCAAACCACACATCTGATAAAGGGTTAATATCCAAAATACTTAAAGAACTCATACAAATCCATAGCAAAAAAAAAATCTAATTTTAAAAATGGGCGAAGACCTGAATAGACATTTTTCCAAAGAAGACATACAAATACCCAACTAGTACATGAAAAGATGCTCCACATCAGTAATAATCAGGGAAACACAAATCAAAACCACAATGGATATCATCAAAAAGACAAGAGATAACAAGTCCTGGCAAGGATGTAGAGTAAAGTAACTCTTATACAGTATTGGTAGGAATGTAAATTTGTACAACCACTATGGAAAACTCTCTGAAGTTTCCTCAGAAAATTAAAAATAGAACTACCATGTGATCCAGCAATCTCACTTCTTGGTATATATCTGAAGGAAAAGAAATCACTATCTCAAAGAGATATATATACCTCATGTTCATTAAAGCATTATTTACAATAGTTAAGACATGAAAATAATATAAATGACCATCAATATGAGTCAATAAAGAAAATGTGATATATATACATATATACACATATACATACGTGACTTTCTGTGCCACAGAACAAGTCCCAATAAATTTACAAAAATTTGAGTCATGTGAAATTGTTCTCAGACCTCAGTGGAATAATATTGGGAAAATCCCCAAATACCTGGAAAAAAGTAATGCAAATCTAGAAACAAAAAGGTGGGGGTGGTGAAGGAAACAAAGAGGAAATTATAAAGTACTTTAAGTTGATAGAAAATACATATATAAAAATTTTTGAGGTACAAGAAAATCAGGGAAAAATAAAACTAATTAGATATATGAGAAGAGAAAATAAGTCAAAACAATGTCCTCAGTTTACATCTTAAAAAAAAATGAAGACCAAAATTAAAAATTAACAAAAGAAAGAAAATAATGACAGACAGGAATCAATGAACTAACAAACCAACATATAGAAGATATTAATAAAACAAAAAGCTTGTTCTCTGGGAGGATAACAAAATAGATAAATATTTAGCCATGCTGATCAGCAAGAAAAGAGAGAAGACATAAATTACTAAATCAGGAATGAGAGACATGACATCACTATGGATTAGAGGGGAAATAAAATAATTATAAGGGAAAGGTATAACTATCTTTTTTTTAAGTTTATTTATTTTGAGAGAGAGAGAGCACAAGCAGGAGAGGGGCAGAGAAAGAGAGACAGAATCCCAAGCAGGCTCCACACTGCCAGCACAGAGCCCAGCACAGGGTCTTGAACCCACTAACTGTGAGATCATGACCTGAGCCAAAACCAGGAGTCAGACGCTTAACCAACTGAGTTACCCAGGCACCCCAGTATAATTATCTTTATATCCAAAATTCAATGATTTGGATGAATAGATAAATTCTTTGAAAAGTACAAACTACCAAAACTCAAGTCAAGAAGAGAAAAAAAAATTCTTTACAAACTTACCTAGAAAATATATCTTAACTCATTCTTTCAGCCAGCATTACTCTTTAACCAAAACCAGATAAAGATACTATAATAAAACAAACATACAGACTAATATCCCTTATGAATATAAGTTAAATTTAACAGTATAGTAAGAGAATAATTCATCATGAACAAATGGGATTTATCCCAGGAATGTGAAGTTGATTTAATATTCAAAATCAATCAGTGCAATTCACAACATAAAAAAAAAACCATATCATAATATCAATTTCTGTGGAAAAAGAATTGCCAAGATCCAGCATCCACTCCTATTTTTTTTTTAATTCTTGACAATCCAGGAATAAAATGGGACTTTCTTAACCTGATAAAAGGCATTAATGAGAAAACTATCTTAATTTAAAGAATATCATTTGCAATAGCATCAAAAATGTGAAGTGCTTAAGGATAAATCTGACAACAGGTGTGCAATACATGCACACTAAAAACTATAAACTACTGCTGAAATCAATTAAAGACTATGTTAGTCTACTTGGACTGCTATAACAAAATGCCACAGACTGGGTTACCTATAAACAACAAACATTTATTTCTCACACTTATGGAGGCTAGAGACGCCAACATCAGTGCTGCATTAGCAGTGGACCACTTTCTCCAAGAGATTTTGGTCAAAATTGATTTTATCAAATGTTTGAAGAGGCAATTCAGAAACAGGGCATGATTGGCTAGAAGTCCAGGATTTCCTAATAAGGCTGGCAGGTCGAGGGTAAAATAAGCTAACTAAAGCTGAGTTGGTGGATTATGACTAGCATATGCTAAGTTTTCTTGACAGGTATTTCCTGTAAGTGCAAGCTGATGTAGGTTTAGATTTGTGATGTAAGTCAGGCCACTAAGGCGGCCTCCATTTTGTGGGTCCTGATATATGATTTAACTTCATCAGATTTCATACAGAAAGGAAGACTATATTATTGGGCAATGGAGGAGGAGTGACCCTTGTCATAAAGTGGCAAAGAACTTGGTTGAATTGTGTTAGTGTCCTATTCTTTTGTGGAAGATACAACTTGTGAGTGTTGAAATTAGATTATTTGGCAGAGGAAACATGCAAGCAAAGTGTGGAAGTTTGTGTCTTGGTTTCTATTGACTTCTTATAGTAAAATGCAAGGAGAAATGACAATTGCTAATCAAACTGGAAGCAGAACTTTAAAATTTGGGAAAATTTTATTCATGTTGGGAAAAACGAGAAATCCTGTTAGGGAGAGAACAAAAAGTACACAGTCAAATTAGATAAAGAGATTATTTTGGATTATTATGGATAAGCTATCTCAACAGAAGCTAGGAGCTATTCATCAAGACAATGGGGAGATTAGTCAGCCATCTAAGTACAAGTCAGGATCTGTAGTCAAAAACCCCATAGAGATTTTGGAGCTGCCTTCCCATCACAGGTCCAGAGTGGACAGGATCATAGAGAAACCCCATTAAGGCAATACCCAACAGAGCCTTGGAAGTAGGGTCACCCCCATAAACCCAGAGTAGTAGAGCCACCACCTGACTCCAGCTTCAGGGAGATTCAAGTGCTGTTGACCCAGGCACAAAGCTATCATGGAGGTGGAATCACTGCAGAGAATAGCTGCTGGGGCAGGCCCAGGGACGCAGGTGCTCCCGGGCTGGCCACCCAGAGCCCTACAGGCAGGGCTATCCAGACACATGAAAAGATGCTCAACATCACTCCTCATCAGGGAAATACACATCAAAACCACAGTGAGATACCACCTCACACCAGTCAGAGTGGCTAAAATGAACAAATCAGGAGACTATAGATGCTGGCGAGGATGTGGAGAAATGGGATCTCTCTTGCACTGTTGGTGGGAATGCAAACTGGTGCAGCCACTCTGGAAAACAGTATGGAGATTCCTCAAAAAATTAAAAATAGAACTGCCCTATGACCCAGCAATAATACTGCTAGGAATTTACCCAAGGGATACAGGAGCGCTGATGCATAGGGGCACATGTACCCCAATGTTTATAGTAGCATTTTCAACAATAGCCAAATTATGGAAAGAATCTAAATGTCCATCAACTGACAAATGGATAAAGAAGATGTGGTTTGTATATACAATGGAATACTACTTGGCAATGAGAAAGAACGAAATCTGGCCATTTGCAGCAACATGGAGGGAATAATGCTAAGTGAAATAACTCAGTCAGAGAAAGACAGATACCATGTTTTCACTCATGTGGATCTTGAGAAACTTAACAGAAGACCATGGGGAAGAGGAAGGGGGGAATAAAACGGTACAGAGAGGGAGGGAGGCAAACCATAAATACTGAGAACAAACTGAGGGTTGATGGGGAGAGGAAAGTAGGTGATGGGCATTGAGGAGGGCACATGTTGGGATGAGCACCAGTGTTGTATGGAAAGCAGTGTGGAGGTCCCTTAGAAAATTAAAAATAGACCTACCCTATGACCCAGCAATAGCACTGCTAGGAATTTATCCAAGGGATACAGGAGTACTGATGCATAGGGGCACTTGTACCCCAATGTTTATAGCAGCACTCTCAACAATAGCCAAATTATGGAAAGAGCCTAAATGTCCATCAACTGATGAATGGATAAAGAAATTGTGGTTTATATACACAATGGAATACTACGTGGCAATGAGAAAAAATGAAATATGGACTTTTGTAGCAACATGGATGGAACTGGAGAGTGTGATGTTAAGTGAAATAACCATACAGAGAAAGACAGATACCATATGGTTTCACTCTTATGTGGATCCTGAGAAACTTAACAGAAACCCATGGGGGAGGGGAAGGAAAAAAAAAAAAAAGAGGTTAGAGTGGGAGAGAGCCAAAGCATAAGAGACTGTTAAAAACTGAGAACAAACTGAGGGTTGATGGGGGGTGGGAGGGAGGGGTGGGTGGGTGATGGGTATTGAGGAGGGCACCTTTTGGGATGAGCACTGGGTGTTGTATGGAAACCAATTTGACAATAAATTTCATATATTAAAAAAAAAAAGAAACCAATCTGACAACAAATTATATCAAAAATAAATAAATAAATAAATAAACAAACAAATATTTAATAAATAAATAAAAATTAAAAACAAAAACAAAACAAAACAAAGAAGTTCCTCTTAAGAAGGTAACAGACACCACCTACTCCCCTTCTGGTTTCCCTCAAGAATTTGACAAAAGACCTAACTAAAAACAAGTAGTAGACCATAAAACAGTACGACTCACAAAGATCGGTATGGCCATAGACCACCCCTCTTACAATGGAAAGGAGCCAATCAAAAAGGAATGACCAAGCATTTAGAGTTACCTAGCCAATAAGGGTAGAACCTGAGAAGAAACAAGGGAAAAGGAGCCCACCAAAACCCTATATAACAAAGTCCCTTGCCTATTGTCACAGACATTTATTTTCAAATGCCCCTTCTCTTCAAAGAGAGATTTCATACTATTCTTACTTTCTAATCTTATACTCTAATAAACTTTTGCCTGATGCTCATTTTATTCTTTGTCTACCTATTCCTTCTTCAAAGCAATGAAACAACAAACCCAGGTATTGAGGTAAAGAATCCTGCCTGCAACACAAGAGCACAATGCTATGATCTGAATATTTCTCTCCCCCTAAAACTCATATGTTGCAATTTGATGAGGGACCATAAGACAAGCTGAGGACAAACCACAAGCTAGCATACTTCCACACCCCAGGTGGGGTATGTGTGATCTTCCCAAGGCATTTCTTGCTGTCCAAGAACAAAGGAAAGGACAACAAAGGATGAGAGTCTCTATCAGTTTACAAATATCTTAGTACAATTACAAAAAAAGGGGGGAGGGGCAATCTTATCAATAGTCTAAAGCCCAGGAAATCCCTACCATCTTAATGTTAATACTTTGCTAGAGGGAAAAACAACCTTAGCTTGACAATAGCTAGGCCTCCAGTAATCTAGGAGTCTTCTTAAGCACACGGAAATCCCTTTAAGAAACATCCTCTGGGGTTGCCTGGGTGGCTCAGTCTGTTAAGTGGCCGACTTAGGCTCAGGTTATGATCTCGCGGTCCCTGAGTTTGAGCCCCGCCTCGGGCTCTGTGCTGACCGCTCAGAGCCTGGAGTCTGTTTCAGATTCTGTGTCTCCCTCTCTCTCTGACCCTCCCTCGTTCATGCTCTGTCTCTGTCTCAAAAATAAATAAACGTTAAAAAAAATTTTTTTAAAAAGAAACTTCCTCTTGACTTTACCTCCCCCAACTCCATAGTGTATGTAGTATATAACCAGTTACTCTTCACAATACCAGTGCAGCCCTTTCTGCCTACGGGCCCTGTCCCCGTGCTTTAAAAAAAATCACTTTTTTGCACCAAAGACATCTTCAAGAATTCTTTCTTGGCCATCAGTTCTGAACCCCACCACGACCACAAAATCCCTCCAAAACCTACTCCCCGAAGTGACGGTATCAGGAGGTAGGGTCTTTGGGAGATGATTAGGTCATGAGGGCACAACAGAACTGTGAGAAATCAGTATTTGTTGCTTATAAGTGACCAAGTCTATGGTAGCCTGAACAGACTAAAACATGGACCCACATATACAGGGTCCCTTGATTTTCAACGAAGTTGCAAAAGGAGCTTCTTTCAACAAAGCTGCAAAAACAACTCAAATTATGCTGTAAAATTGAGCATTCATATGCAAAAAAAGAACCTTGGAGAACTTTGGCCCGTACCACCATCATATCAAAATAACTTAAAGTGGATCATAAAGCAAAAATGTAAAACTTAAAACTATAAAACTTAATGAATCAAGGAAGAAAAGCCTATGTAACTTTGGGTTGGGCAAAGATTTCTCAATACTATTCCAAAAGCATGATCCATAAAATAGAAAATTAGTAAACTAGACTTCATCAAAATTTAGACCTGCTTTCGGAAAAATACTGTCCAAAAATTAAAAACTAAACCACAGACCAAGAAAAAATATTTGCAAATCACATACCTGATGAAGGACTTATATCCAAAATAGACTAAAATACTCAGACCTTAATAATGAGAAATGAGCAATCCACTAAAAAATGAGTAAAAGATTTGAACAGACGCTTCACCAAAGAAGATATATGGATGACTAGTAAGCACCTGTTTAACATCATCAGTCATTAAGAAAATGCAAATTAAAACCATACATTAGAATATCTAAAACTAAAAAGATTGACTATACCAAGTGTGGGTATGGATGCAGAAGAACTGGAAAGTTCATATAATGCCAGTAGGGAAGTATACCCAGTTTTTGGAAGTTTCTTAAAAAGTTAAACCTACAAGGGTGCCTGGGTGGCTCAGTCAGTTAAGCGTCTGGCTCTTGATTTTGACTCAGGTTATCTTCTCACAGTTCTGAGCTGACTGCACAAAGCCTGCTTGGGATTCTCTCTTCTCTCTCTCTCTCTTTCTCTCTGCCTCTCCCCTCATGTGCTCTCTCTCTCTCTCTTTCTCTCTCAAAATAAATAAATATACATTTTTTAAAAAGTTAAACATATGTATCATATATAATCTAGCCATTCCACTCATATATACTCAAGAGAAATGAATGCTTGTGCATGAATATTCACAGTAACTTTATTTTAAAATGCTGTGTGAAACAAGCAACACTGAAGATGGCACATACTGTATGATTCCATTTACATAAACTTCTAGGAAATGCAAAACCTGCCGTTCCAGAAAGCAGAAAAGTTATTTCCTGGGATGAAGGAAAGGGCAGAGAGGAGAGGAATGTACTATTCCAAAGGGGCACAGAATATTTTTTGAGTAATGATTTTATTCTTACTCTTAATTGTGGTGATAGTCTCATGGATATATAATTGATATGCCTGTGTGTGTTTGTGTGAAAAAAACAATTATATTCTTTCTGGCACCCTATTGTATATCAATTATATCTCAATAAAGATGTTTTAAAAAAAGAAATAAAAATAAACCTCTAGTCCCAAATCATAATTTTAAATCTAAATAAATGAACTATCATCAAAATTTTATGAAATTATTCACTATAGGCCAAGCACTATGCCAGTTGCTTTAGAGGAACAAAAGAAAAATAGTAGAGTCCTTGCGCTTAATCACATATCATAACCAAAATATTTGCAAGGTAGCATATATCAAGAGTATTGAATAGTTTTTGACTTTAAGGAATATGGCAGAGTAGGAGGATCCTAAATTAATCTCTGTCCTACAAACACACCTAGATAAGAGCCAACCCAGAAAATGACTCAAAGTTGGGCAGACAGACTTTCCAAAGTTAATGGTAGAGAGGAGGCCACACCAAAAAGGGTAGGAGAGGTGGAGACACCATTGAGAACAAAACACTTACTAAAACTAACCACAAACAGGAGGGACACCACAAGTACAAAGAAGGGAAAAGAGCAAATCCCACACCAGGCACTCCAACATGGGAAACCTGCACAGAGAAGATGAATCCCCATGACATCTGGCTTTGAAACACAATGGGACTTAACTTGGAGAATTTTTACAGCCAGCAGTGCTTACTTATGTCTGGGTACTTTAAAAAGCAGCAAACTTAGCTCTAGGAGAGCCAGAGGCAATAGCACACTGAGTCCCTGCTCTTACAGAAACAGCATAATGAACAACACCCCCTTCCCCAAGATAGAGCATAGAAGGAGCAGTTTGAAAAACACCTAGGGGAATATGTGAAAACTTATTTACTAATCTCAGAACCAGTGCTGAAAGGTTAGAGATGTTTAGAAGATTTCTCTAAGAACAAAAGAGCTGGAAGATTCCACTTCTTCCCCTATACCCATCCTCCCACCCCTAGCCTAGCTAGCTTGGATATTTGCAGGAATCAACACAAACACTCTTAACTACTTTGCTAACACTGTGTGCCCCATCCCCACATTTTACAGAGGATGTGTCCCATCCAATCCACCCCACTTGGCAGGAATCCCTCCAAAGTGGCTCCTGCCATGTTTCATCCTACAGGCAGCCCTGGCAAGGACCAGAGCCACTCCAAGTGACTCCTGCCCTGTGGGGAGGGGAAGATAACCACATACACCAGGTCAACTGCAGACCCAGGAAATGAAGTTTATAACTGGCAGTCCATAAAGAGTGCCCTGCCAACCAGTGCATGTCCAGCCTTGGCAATATCTGATCTAACTTCTGGCACTGTTCACCAACAAAAACCTCTCAGGGGGCAACACCTGAATAGACATTTTTCCAAGGGCAACAGACACATGAAAAGATGCTCAACATCACTACTTATCAGGGAAATGCAAATTTCCTGTCAGAATGGCTAAAATCAAAAACACAAGAAATAACTAGTGTTGGTAATGATGTGGCAATACAGGAACATTTGTGCACCATTGGGAATATAAATCGGTGCAGTCACTGTAGAAAACAAGAGGTTCCTTAAAAAATTAAAAGTATAATTACCCTATGATCCAATAATTCCACTGCTCAGTATTTACTCAAAGAAAATGAAAACACTAATTTGAAAAGATATATGCACACCCCTGTTTGTTGCAGCATGATATAAAATAACCAAGGTATGGAAGCAACCCAAGTGTCCATCCATAGATGAATTGATGAAGAAGATGTGGTATACACACACACACACACACACACACACACACACACACACACACTGGAGTATTATTTAGCCATAAAAAAAAGAATGAGACCTTGCCCTTTGCAACAACATGGATGGACCTAGAAGGGCTATGCTATGTGAAATAAGTCACAGAAAGACAAATATCATATGATTTTACTCTTGTGGAATTTAAGAGACAAAACAAAGAAAAAATGAGACAAACAAAAAACCATACTGTTCATGTAAAACCAAAAAGCAAACTTGAGACAACTGGGAAAATTTATAAACTGACAAAATATTTGAATAGAAGAAAGACATATTTTAATTTTATTCCATTGGAATAGAATCCAAATTGTTTATAAGTGAATATATGGGATTTTTTTTCCAAACTCTCCTTTGCTGAGTTTGGAAATTTTAAGAAAATTTTAATATAAATGGTATCCTCAGTTTAATGTTTATATTGCAATTCCTCAAAATAATTAAACATTACAGATATGAATGGGGAAAAAACCCATACCCTTAATACAAAGAAGAAACTGGTGGGTACCAGAGGGGAGGTGGGTGGAAAGAAGGACAAAATAGATAAAGGGGATTAAGAGTACACTTATCTTGGGGTGTTTGGGTGGCTCAGTCACTTAAGCATCCGACTCTTGATTTCAGCACAGGTAATGATTCTTAGTTCGTGAGATAGGCCCTCCATTGGGCTCTGCACCGGCAGCGTGGATCCTCCCCTCCCTCTCTCTCTGCCCCTCTACTGCTTGAGCTCTATCTCTCTCTCTCTCAAAATAAATAAATAAATAACCACTTAAATTTTTTTTAAAAAAAGAGTACACTTACCTTGAAGGATATTGAAAAGTGTATAGCATTGTTGAATCATTATACTGTACACCTAAAATTAATATAACACTGCATGTTAATTATACTTGAATATGTGTATGTATATACACATATATACATCTATATTTAAGGTATATATACATAGGCAAACATTCCTACACAATAGAGAAATTAAAAGGGTAATTATTCCCATTGTAGAGTAATATACTAGAGTTCTTTTAAAAGTACAGAACTTGTGGAGCACCTGGGTGGCTCAGTTGGTTAAGTGTCCAACTGTAGCTCAGGTCATGAGCT
Source organism: Lynx rufus (assembly GCF_022079265.1). NCBI lineage: Eukaryota > Metazoa > Chordata > Mammalia > Carnivora > Felidae > Lynx > Lynx rufus. The sequence continues at coordinate 29,282,594 of NW_025814889.1, read as the reverse complement.
CACAGTTCTTGAGTTCAAGCCCTGTGTTGGGCTCTGTGCTGACAACTCAGGGCCTGGAGCCTGCTTTGGCTTCTGTGTCTCCCTCTCTCTCTGTTCCTCCCCTACTTGCACTTTCCCTCTCTCTGTCTCTCTCAAAAATAAATAAAGAGTAAAAAATTTTTTTTTACAAAATAAAAGTACAGAGCTTGCCTTTGCACTAAAATATTGTATCTATAATTTGCAAGTCTTTCAGGAATTGATCTCATATAAATTATAATGTACCTCCATTTAAATAGATTACTATAGAGAGCAGCTCCTTTTAATCAGGGGGAAGAGCCCTGAAACAGGTAAGTTTTAGGTGAGTTTCAAAGGACATGGTATTAAGGAGATGGTATTAAAAGACATTTAGGAAATGGTAGACGGGGACTTGGGTAAATTATTCCAGGTGAGGAAAATACCCTTAGTGGCAAGCTTAAAAGACAAATGAATTCAAAGAAAATGGAAACTGGGGAAACAGTAGAGAGCCAGGCTTGAAGGTCATTAATAAAAAGGGTTTTTGAAAATAAATTAGCTTTTAAAACTAGTGAATGTTATGCAGAGAAGCTATGGGTCTGAGAAAGTATGGAAATGGATAAGTGTCATTGGGTATATTTCCATAAGTAATGTCAACCCCTTTTGGGAATTTTCTGCATATGGATCATCCTCCTCCCCTCCTAATTCAAAATGGATAAAAGAGGGGCTTCTGGGTGGCTCAGTTTGTTAAGCATCTGACTTCAGCTCAGGTCATAATCTCACAGTTCGTGGGTTCGAGCCTCACATTGGGCTCTGTGCTGATAGTTCAGCCTGGAGCTTGCTTTGGATTCTGTGCCTCCCTCTCTCTCTGCTCCTCCCCTGCTCACGCGTTCTCTCTCTCTCAAAAATAAATAAATTTTTAAAAACGGATAAAAGACTTAAATGTAAGATACGAAATTGTAAAACTCCTAGAATAAAACATGGGGGTTAGCTCCTTGACATCAGTCTTGGCAATGATTTTTTTTTTAGATATGACACAAAAAGCAAAAGCAACAAAAGAAAAAATAAACTAGTGGAACTACATTAAACTAAAAAGGTTCTCTACAACAGAGGAAACATCAGCAACATTAAAAGGCAACTTATAGAATGGGAGAAAATATTTGAAAATCATGTATTTGATAAGAAGTTAATATCCAAAATATATATAAGGAACTCTTACAACTCCATAACAAACAAAACAAAACACCTGATTAAAAACTGAATAGACATTTTTCTGAAGCAGACACACAAATGACCAACATGTACATGAAAAGGTACCCAACATCACTAATATTCATGTTGACACAAATCAAAACCACAATGAGCTATCACCTCACAGCTGCTAGAACAACTATCTTGGAAAGTACAAGAGATAACAAGTGTTGGTGAGGAAGCAGAGAAAAAGGAACCCTCATGCACTGTTGGCAGGAATGTACATTGGTACAGCAACTATGAAAAACAGTATGGAGGTTCTTCAAAAAATTAAAACTAGAAGTACCATATGATTCAGCAATCCCACTTCTGGGTATAATCTGAAGTAAACGAAATCACTATCTGGAAGAGATACATGCACACTATGTTCATTGCACCATGGCTCACAATAGCTAAGACATGGAAATAGCCTAAGTATACATCAAGAGATGAATAGGTAGGGGCACCTGGGTGGTTCAGTCGGGTTAAGCATCTGCCTTCAGCTCAGGTCATGACCTCACAGTTCATGAGTTCCAGCCCCACGTCTGGCTCTGTGCTGTCAGATTCTCTATCTCTCCCCTCTCTCTCTGCCCCTACTTTGCGTGTGCTCTCTCTCTCTCTCTCAAAATAAATAAATAAACTTTTAAAAAAATTCTTAAAAAGAGATGAATAGGTAAATAAAATATGGTTTATATATATATGTACACACACACACACACACACACACACACACAATGGAGTATTATTCAGCCATTTAAAATGAAGGAAATCCTGCCAGGGGTGGGAAGTGGGTGAAAGTGGTCAAAAGGTACAAACGTCCACTTATAAGATAAATGACTTCTGGGGATGTAATGTACAGCGTGGTGATTATAGTTAACAATACTGCTGTATATTTGAAAGTTGATAAGAGAGAAGATCTTAAAAGTTCTCATCCCAGGAAGAAAAGAAATTGTAACTATGTGAGATGATGGATGGTAACTAAACTTATGTGATGACCATTTTGTATTTATACATATTTCAAGTTATTATATTGAACACCTTAAGCTAATACAATATTATATATCAATTATATCTTAATAAAACAAGCAGAGGGGAGAAATGTTGATCCCATTTATAGAATTCTCCACAGCTAGATCACCCTCCTCCATCACCCCCTACACACACACACACACACACACACACACACACACACACACTTCTTCCTGAAGCAGAGACAGAAAAGGAATAGTTCCAACAGCTACAAAGGATAAATAATAGTTGTACTAGGTTGAATCAGAGAAAGTATTTTCTACTAAACACCAAGACTTCCTTCTGCCTGTTTCCAAGGGGCCAGCTATGGGGAAGTTAGCAGTGCATCTGCATTCAATGAAGGTCTTGGAAGAGACCCAAATCACCACTTTCGGAAGAGTTCCAAGAACTCTGCGAGGCTGTATGTTCCAAACAGAGAGAAAGAACACAGAAAGCAAGGTTTGAAGTGGAGCCCAGAAAGGAATCTAGTAACAGGAAGCAGGAGTGTGGAAAATGAGCATTTTAAATTAAAGTTGCTCAGGGATTCTCAGAATCAATAGACAATATAAATCAATAAATCTATAAATCAATAGACAATATAAAAATGCCACCCCCCGGTGGAGTGTCTGGCTAGCTCAGTCGGTGGAGCCTGCGACTCTTGATCTGAGGTTGTGACTTCATGTCCCCTGTTGGGCATGGTGATTGTGTTAAAAAAAAAAAAAAAGTAAGTCCACCCAAAAAAATTCTGTCACAAGCTGCAACATGGATGAACCTTGAGGACATTATGTTAAGTAAAATAAGCCAGTCACAAAAAGACAAACATTATGGGGTGCCTGGGTGGCTCAGTCAGTTAAGGGTTCAACTTTAGCTCAGGTCATGATCTTGTAGTTCATGAGTTCAAGCCCCACGTGGGGTTCTGTGCTGTGTCTGCCTCTCTCTGCCCCTCTACCACTTGTGCTCTCTCAAAAATGAATAAACATTAAAAAAAATTTTTTTAATAAAAAAAATTTTAAAAAAGACATTCTGTGATCCACTCATACTAAGTTATCTATCTAGTCAAATCTACAGAAACAGAAAGTCAAATGGTGGTTGCCAGGAGCTGAGAAAGAAGTATATGAAAAATTGTTATTTAATGGATATACAGTTTTAGTTTTGCAAGATGAAAAAGTTCTGGCATTGGATGCACAACAATAAGAATATATTTTACAATACTGAACCATACACTTAAAAATGTTTAAGATGGGATATTTTACCAAAGCTAAAAAGAATTTTTTTAAACAAGGGAAAAGAGTCAGTCCACCAAGTACACAGGCTTTCTGAGAAGCAGTTGCAGAAGGACTGAACAAACATTTGAAGTACATACAATGTAATATTTTTAAGTATGCAGTTGGAAGAAAGAATAAAGTAAAAGAGCATTTACTGGGTCTCAGTGCAGGCTCATCAATATTAGATCCTTCACATATGTTGTATTAAATTCTTACAATAATCCTGAAAGTAGATATTCTGGTCCAGATGCTGATATGCTAGTCCTGAAAAAATTGGGGTTTAGAAAGGACAAATATCTTGCCCAAGTTTCTGCAGCTAATAAGCAGCCTAGGGGAATAAGGTTGCCCATTACTGGAAGATAAGAGGGTCATTACAATGAAAGTTTAGAGAATTAAGAGAATTAGTTTTCTACCTGTCCCACTTTATTTTCACTTTTCTTTCCCACTTACTGAATCCAGAGAAGAAATTTAAAAGCTAAGTTAGTCTAGCATTTATGGAGGAAATTGCAGGGAAAAGCCTTGAGAGTTTCTTAACTTAATTAGCATAAAATTTTGAAACTGGAAGTCGTATCAAGTTACCTGACAGAAAACAGTGCCTGGGAAAAGGATTCACAAGCCTAATCCCGTGAAGTGAGCCTCCAGGGGGAAAACAAAATATGGTTAGCAGCCATGCACATTTTTCACATATATATGTTTAAGTTTCTCTTGATATAAAGTGTGTCAGTCAGAATACCAGATAAAATTGAACTTCTCCACCACTTAATAAATACCTTTTGTAAAAGTGAACCAAGGACTTTGTATCAGTCAGGGTCACATCAGGAAACAGATGGCACACACAAACTCTGCAATTTGAGGAAAGTTTAATGAGGAGCTATTCATGAAGGTGTGGGCAGGATACAAGGAAACCACAAGGGATAGCGCAGTACCTTGGGGCTAGTGACTTCAGGGCTTATCCTCCCCTCTCCAAGGCCATCATGGACTAAGGGAGTGTGCTATTCCTGAAACACAGAGAGAGAGCTGCATGGTTGATGCTGTCTTTTGGCCACAGGATGCAACCAGTTTGCAGTGACCCAGCAGCGAGAAACTCCAGAAATTAAATCTCTCTATTCCCACTCTCCTCTATTCCTGTTTCTGATCTTCTGTCAATGCTCTCCATTGGCTGCACCTTATTTAGGCCTTTTAAGGCACAGAGTAAGGTGGAAAAGAATGAAGAGTGCATTTGGAGAGGCAAACAAAAGGTATCCAGCAGAGACTGACTAATATTTTATAGGTCATGTGTGAAAATAAATTAAGGAAGAACTAACAACAAAAACAAGTCCTCTGGGGTTTGTTTGTTTGCTTGTTTTAATAAAATATATTAGAAAACTTACCACTAAGTCTGAGAAATGTGTTAGTTAGGTTTTGCTATAACATGCAGCATCACAAACAACTCCCAAATCTCAGTAGATTACAATAATAAACATTTATCTTTTACTCTCAGGTCTACAAGTCAGTTCTGGTTCAATTACATTTGGCTAAGTTAACTGGACATGTCTCCTGGCTGAAGGTTGGGATCAGTTGTGCTTCATGTATCTTCTCATTCTAGAATTCAGGCTAAATGGCCAATGATTACATAGAGCATGGCAGCTGGTAGGTACACAAAGGGAAAAACAGAAACCATAACGTCTGTTAAATCTGTATTTTTTACTGGCATGCTTATCATTTCCACCATATTGAATCTGCCAATGGAAGACTTTTGACCAAGCCCAATGTCAATGGAGTGGGAACATCAATGTATAGAGAAGGGTAGAGTGAATATTTTCTAAACAATAATTAATCTATTATACTTAGTAAAACTGCCTCTGAAAATATACCTTATATAGAAACACCCAGGCTTTATGACTACAAATAGATTTTTATCCCATTAACTGTTTTTTATGTATATACTTTTCTTCTTATTAAAAGTATCCTCTGGCTGTGATTATGCATTCCCTGCCAATCACATTTACCTCTAAGTTACTGAAAGAAACTGTCTAGGTAAACACTGTTAACAGAAATGTTAGCCTAAAAGCACATTTATGCACCTTCACGTATAGGTATAGGTGTAGGCCTCTGTGTAATGCACTTAGAAAAAGATAAAAAGCACTAAAAGTTTATACAACACACCCTAGTAACTTATTCAAATTTCAAAGCTACTCGTAGCCCTTCCTAAATCAGCAGAATTTTTAAAACATATTAAAGCTGATTTTTAAAGATTTATATGTTCAATGTTTCCTTGCTGCCCATCTACAGTTACAATGTTTTTTTTCCAGCTTTATTGGGATGTGATTGGCATACAGCATTGTGTAAGTTTAAGGTGTACAAATTGTTGAATTAATACACTTATTACCACTGTAGCCTTAGCTAATACTTTTATCACATTATATAACTGCCATTTCATTTTTGTGGTGAAAAATTTAACATTACTCTCTTAAAAACTTTCCAGTATGTAATACAGTATTAACTAAACTCACAATGCTATACATTAGATCCCCAGAACTTATTATCTTCTAACTGGAAGTCTGTATTATTTGTCCAACATTTCTCCATTTCTCTCATCCCCATGGTAACCACCATTCTACTCTGTTTCTACTCGTTCACTTTTTTTAGATTCTGCATGTAAGTGATATCATACAGAATTTGTCTTTCCTTGTCTGACTTATTTCACATAGCATAATGCTCTCAAGGTCCACTTGTGTTGCTGCAAATGGCAAGATCTTCTTTCTCGTGGCTGAATAATATTCCATTACATGTATATCACCACATTTTTCTACCCATTCATCCATTAACAGACACTTGGTTATTTCCCTATCTTGGCCATTGTGAATAATGCTGCAATAAACATGGACATGCAGATATCTCATCAAAATCTTGTTTTTGTTTTTGCATCTATATTTTTCAGGGATATTGATCTGTGGTTTTCTTGAAGTGTCTGTCTGGCTTTTGGTATCAGAGTAATTCTAGGCTTGTAATTTTGTAATTTTGGAAATGTTCCCTCCTCCTCAATTTTTGGAAGTGTTTGATTTTAATTTTTCTTTAAATATTTGATAGAATTTACCAGGGAAACCATCTGGTCCTGGATTTTTCTTTGTTGGGAGATTTTTGATTACTGATTAACGTTCCTACTCATTATTAGTATGTTCATATTTTCTATTTCTTCATGATTCATTCTGATAAGTTGTATGTTTCTAGGAATTTATCCATTCTTCTAGGTTATCCAATTTGTCGGTGTATAATTATATATACTAATTTCTTATGATTTCTGTGTATTTCAGTTGCAATATCTCTTCTTTCACTTCTGATTTTGAGTCTTCTGTCTTGCTTAGTCTAGCTAAAGGTTTTCAATTTTGCTTATCTTTTTAAAAACAGCTCTTAGTTTTGTGATCTATTATTTTTCTGATCTCTATTTCATTTATTTCTGTTCTGATCTTTGTTATTTCCTTTCATCTGCTAACTTTAGGCTTAGTTTGTTCTTCTTTTTCTAGTTCCTTGAGGTGTAAAATTAGGTTATTTCCAAAGATAAAGAGAAGGAATCAGAGCATACTACCACAGAAAATCACCAATTAGCAAGGGCAGAAAGAGAAGGAAAAAGAAACAAGGAAACTACAAAAAAAGCCAAAAAATGATTAATAAGATGACATTAATAAGTCTTTACATATCAATAATTTCTCTAAACAGAATGAATTCTTCAATCACAAAACACATTGTGGCTGGCTGGATTAATAAAAGCAAGACCCAACTATATTTTGCCTACAGAAAACTCATTTCAGCTTTAAGGAAAACATGGGCTCAAAGTGAAAGGATGAAAAAAAGACATTCTATGCAAGTGGAAACCAAAAGACAACAAGGATCACTATACCTACATCAGACAAAGGAGACTTTGTGCCAGAAATGGTTAACAAGAGACAAAGAAGATCATTATATAAGATAAATGGGTCTATGTGTCAACTATACTTCAAAAAAGTTAATTTCTTTTAATTAAAAAAATAAAATTAAAATTTTTTTTTAAAAGATAAATAGGTCGACTCATTAAGAGGATGTAATCATCATAAAGGCACCCAACATGGAACCACCTAAGTATATTAAGCAAATACTAACAGGTCTGAAGGACAAAATAGATAACAATACAATAATGGTAGGGTACTGCACTTGCATCAATGGGTAGATCATTCAGACAGAAATCAGTAAGGAAACAATGGACTTGAACCATGCTCTAGACCAAATGGACCTAATGGACCTATAAAGAACAGTCCACCAATAGCCTCAGAATATACATCCTTCTCAAGCACACACAGAACACCATCTAGGATAGATCCTATGATAGGTCACATAACAAGTCTTATCAAATTAAAGAAGACTGAAACTATACCAAGTATCCTTCCAGCTACAACGGTATGTAACTAGAAATTAACAACAATAGGAAAGCTGGAAAATTCACAGAAGTGGAAATTAAATAACACACCCTTGAAAAACCAATGCATAAAGAAGAAATCAAAAGGGAAACCAAAAATTATCTCAAAACAAATGAAAATGGAGACACAATCTACCAAAATTTATAGGATGCAGCAGAAGCAGTTCTAAGAGGGAAATGTAGAGAAATAAATGCATAAAGTAAGAACAAAAGAAAGATCTCAAATAAACAACCTGACTTTACACCTCAAGGAACCATGATTTGTTTTTATCTACTAATTTATGTATTACGCATGAAAGAAGGAAAATCACAAAAACCTCAAAAAGGATTTAAGCAGTTATACAGGTAAACTTATGATCCTGTTTAGGATTTTTTTTTTTCCCCTGTGTGCCTGACAAAGGGTTGTGCCACCTTTGATTAAATAGTTCTGGTGACAGACAGTCACCATCTAATGTGATAGTCTTTTGGACACTCTCCTTTTGTTTTTTAATATTTTTAAAAATACTTATTTATTTTTGAGAGAGACAGAGACAGAGTGTGAGTGGGGGTGGGGCAAAGAGAGGGAGACACAGAACCTGAGCTGTCAGCAAAGAGCCAGAAGCAGGGCTCAAACTCACAAACCGTGAAATCATGACCTGAGCAGAAGTCAGACGCTTAACCGACTGAGCCACCCCAGGTGCCCCTTCGACACTCTCTTTGATGGAATGTTATAGTTTACTCATTTTTTTTTCAGTAAATTCTACACCAAAATGGGGCCTAAACTCATGATCCCAAGATCAAGCGTTGCATGCTCCTCCAACCGAGCGAGCCAGGTCCCCCATTTGTTTTGTTTTTTTAATTGATCCCAAATCTTCCTTTCTTCAGCTTCCTCTCAGTTGTTCCTAGGTTTGTCCTTGAGAGTAAAGCAAATGCATCCCCTCTTCTGTTAGGATAGTTGCTCCATATTTGGAAACAGCTAGAATGCGTGCTACCACCCTCCCTGTCCCCCACCTCCCACTCCACCAGAGCTCTAGTCTCTTAAGACAAGGGCTCTTTCCAAAAGTCTTCATATATCAGTGTCTCCAGAATTATTCTCACCCTGTTTGCACTCTTTTAGATTACACTAAGAAAAAAAAATATTCAGGGAGATTTAATTTTATATTTTAAATATTAAGTATTCATGGGGTGTCTGGGTGGCTCAATCCGTTGAGCGTCCAACTCTTGATTTTGGCTCAGGTCACAATCTCATGGTTTGTGAGATCAAGCCACCTGTGGGGCTCTGTGCTGACAGCACGGAGCCTGCTTGGGATTCTCTCTCTCTCTCTCTCTCTCTCTCTGTCCCTCCCCTGCTCACACTCTCTCTCTCCCTCAAAAAAAAAAAAAAATTAAATAATAAATAAATAAATAGATAAGAAATAAATAAATAAATATTACATATTCACATTCACTATGCCTTCCCCAAGCATCCAACCTAAAATAACTTTCATTATATTCTTTCAGGGTATCTTGTTCTATTCCTTTATAGTACTTATCATATATAAGTGATACTTACAAATCTAATTAATCATAAATACCTAATTTAGATAACACTTCAAATTATTAAATATTCACTTAATAATTTAATTATATCTATAATAATATCTGTCTCTTCCACTGGTCTGTAAGTTCTCTGAGAGCTGGAACTATATTTATTTTGCTCACCATCTTATTTCTTGTTTTCAGCATAATCCATGCTACACAGTATATATTAATAAGTATTTATTGACTGATTCTCAGCTGTTGAATAAAATGCAATTCACATTGTGAACATAATTAAAGAAAACAGAGTGTCATTGTCTTCCTACATAGGAAAAATATCCTGGAAGAAGTTAAGAAAAAGCGAATTTTGAAGAAGACAAGGGTCCCGGATTGATGGAGAAAGCAGGAGAAAACACTCCAGCATGTAGCGCTTTATCTAATGTAGTAGAGAATGGTAACTGTTTACTAAAGTCCATATTCCCTTCTTCCTGGACATATGGTTAGGTTACATTTCTAAGCCTCCCTTCCTGTTAGACAACTCCTTTGGTGGTGACTAATTTATGTTCATGCTGGAACATGAACATAAGTGAGGGCTACTGCTTTTGCATTTCTGTTTTAGAAGTGTCTCCTTGCCCTTTTGTCTCTTCCCAGCCTCATCAATGCAGATAACAACAAGGCCACAAGTGGTTTATTCTCCTTTTGGGGTGGAGCCACAAGTTGGAAGGAGCCTGGGTCCATTTTGGACTCTTCAGAGCAGAGCTGTCCCACTCACTTGGATTGTACATTCTATTACTGCATAGAAGAGACATAAACTTTGCTCTTTAGGCTACATTATCAGTGGGTCTCTTCTTATAACAAGTTAGCTTTGTGGGACACCTGGATGGCTCAGTAGGTTAAGCGTCCCACTCTTGATTTCGGCTCTGGTCAGGATCTCACAGTTCATGAGACCAAGCCCCACATTGGGCTCTGTGCTAACAGTGCAGAGCCTGCTTGGGATTCTCTCTCCCCCTGCTCCTACCCCGCTCACATGCACAAACACACCCTCTTTCTCTCTCAAAATAAATAAATAAACTTAAAACAAAATTTTACCCTTTGCCCTAAGACATCTGTCATTTAGAAAATGTTTGATCAATATTGCTTGAATTCACAGTATAGAGAATGACATGTGTGGCATAGTCTAAAAGAATCTAATCACAAACAGAGGAGATGAATATGCCTCAGACAAGAAGCTAATGAAGAGTAGTGAGAAATCGCTAACCAATTGTGGGAAATATTGGGGGTTATTATAAGCATATATTAAAAATATTTTTAAATAATATAAATTGTATTATTAAACTCTCATGTACCACTCCCTCAAAATGAATAAATGTCAGCATTTTTGGAACTCAGTTCAGATTTTTTTCATTTTTTTTAAAGAAATAGTACCTTATAGCGGGAACTTGGGTGGCTCAGTCGGTTAAGAGTCTGACTTCAGCTCAGGTCATGATCTCACAGCTCGTGAGTTCAAGCCCCACTTAGGGCTCTATGCTGACAGCTCAGAGCCTGGGGCCTGCTTCAGATTCTGTGTCTCCCTCTCTCTCTGCACCTCTCCTGCTCGCATTCTGTGTCTCTCTCTCTCTCAAAAATAAGTAAACATTAAAAAAAAAAGAAAGAAAGAAAATAGTACCTTATAAAAAATTACTGTCCCCTATAATTATCCTGCCTGGAGGAGGTTTTTCAACATTCCTCCCAAAGTCTGGTACCTACAGTTGAAACCCAAATAAGGACTAATCATGAGAGTACAGAGTCTATTACTCACTGGGATTGGAACGGTAAAGTTCTAATAGCAAAGACCAAGATTGCATTTCTTACTTAACAACTGCTTAACACTATTTGCTTATGTTAAAGTGGAAATTTACTAACACTGCCTAGCCATCTTTCACATTAACTACTACCACCTGTTCTCCCCTTTCTAGGCTAACAAAACTTGTGAAATTGACTTCTGACATAAGTGCACCACCCGACATTTACTACTTGTAATTAATTGTTCTCCTGTTATTCTGGTCTATTGGTGACAGGGCATGACTTTTATTCAGGAGAATTTTTTGGCATCTAGTTGCAGACATTGCCCATTTATGAGGACTAAAAACTCCTAGGTGAATCCTAGCACTTCCAATACTTTATAATAAGTTTATCACTTGGTTCCTTTCCCAAAACCGGTCAATATATCAGGCAGATACAGCTGCCTAGTAAAAGCAGGGTCCTATTTTAGTATTTCTTCCTATTTTGTTTTGTTTTGTTTTGAATCTGAAGAGATTTCATCTAAAAGTTGCTAGACATTTTCTGCCACAAGGAGTAGCGACATCAATTATTCCTTAGAACAGACTTCCTTTGTTTTGAAAAAACTACATGAAGGAGCCATTTAATTATATTTCCCCCAATTGTTCTGTGGATTGTTCTGTGGTGGCATGGAAAGTTGTTTGCTTACAAGGGCAGACTGGGTGAAATTAGCCCAAGAGATTTCCAGATAGTATTATTGAGCAAGAAAAGTAAGATGCACAGAGATGTGTATGATTCCATTTATGTAAAACAAATGAAACAAAAATGTGAACGTGTATAAATATGTTTTTAAGTGGCTACATGATCATAGAAAAAGTACATTAGGCTACATACACCAGACTGTGAACATGGGATGGTTTTGTGGTACAAGGAAAAGCAAAAACAGGGAAGACAAGTAACAAAGTAAATAAATAAAAATAAACTTTAAAAAAGATATTTTTAGAAAAGAACACTAAAAAGTAACAGTACCATGTAATATAAGTGAAAGATTGGACTTTGCTAAACTAGTCGAAGTCGTCATTTTTTCAAATATAAAAGCAATGTGGTAACAGATTTGTGAGGGTTTAGGGACATATGTGTTTTAAGATGAATATCAAAACACAAAACAATAACAACAACAACAACAAACCCTTATGTACACTAGTAGAAAGACGATAGTAAAACCCTCTATGACAAAAGCAAGTGCAAATTATCTCAAGTGTTTCTGTTAACAGATTTTAAAAATGCAGTTTGAGGTTACAGTTAATAGCATCTTAAGTACAAGGAAAAGAAATGCCAAATAAAGCAGATTTGATTCCAGATCATGGAATAAAATAGGCAGGCTATAATGGCTTCTTTCAGTTATGACTTAAGATCCCTCCACCAGTGGAGCATCTAGGTGGCTCAGTCAATTAGGTATCTGACTCTTGATTTCAGCTCACATAATGATCTCACGATTCAGGAGATAAAGCCCTGTGTCAGGCTCTGTACTGACAGCATGGAGCCTGCTTCAGGTTCTCTCTCTCTGCCCCTACCCCACTCGTTCTCTCTCTCTCTCTCTCTCTCTCTCTCTCTCTCTGTCTCTCTCTCTCAGTAAGTAAATAAGCTTTTTTTTTTTAAAGGCTCCTCCACCACAGGTATTAATGTAACCATTTTACAGATGATGAAACTGAGTCTTTGAAAGTTTTGGCAGCTTTCCTAAGATTACTCTACTTGAATTTGAGCCCATTTCACATAATTCCAAAACCCATGTACTACTCACTATCATAATAATTGTCTCACTATAGAATGATATACTATAGATTTAAAATTCATTTAGGAGCATGACATACCTATCCTGTATTTGCCATGACAGGCTATACTGTATTCCAGAGTAGTGCCACCGAGTTCTTCTCTTCTTTTGTATCAATCCAAATGTTCTGTGTTTCCATGCCCCATATATATATATATATATATATATATATATATATATATATATATATACATATATATCCCTAATTAGATCTGTATAGGCTCATAAACCTGTATGATCTTCACACACCTCCATCTTGCTGACTTCTTCTGTCTTACTCCACTCCAGCCACTCTGGCCTCCTTGTTCCTCAAACACAATAAGCATGTTCCTGCCTCAGTGCCTTTGTACTTGCTATTTCCTCTACCTGGAATAGTCTTCCTTCAGATGTCTACTTGATTCACTCTCCTCCTTCACGATGAACCTTTTCCAGATCAACTTACTTAAAATTAGAATCTTTGTGGCCAATCTGACTCTTGCTAAATGGTATCTCCTGTTTTATTTTTTCTATCACATTCATTATCATTTAATAAGTTTTATATTTATTTACTTTGTTTGATCCCTACCACAAAAATGTAAACTTCACAGGGCATTGATTTTCTCTTTTTTTTTTTTTTTTTACTGGCATGTCACAAGCATCTAAAATAGTACTTGGAACACAATAGGTTCTCAATGTGTGGAACAAATGAATAAGTGCATTGCTGTTCTCCTTTCCAATATTCAGATCTGATAGTATGATGTTCATTAGATATGTCTTTTAAGTACCACATTCTGGGCATGCATCTCATGCTATAAATGTCTACAATTTCTAGATGCCTGTGATTTCTAGAGATAAAAACAGGACTGAGGGGTCAGTGGTGAGACAAGTGAGTCAATAATATCATTGAAGAAATTGTGAATGTATAATATGAAAATATAATTTTTATCTATGCCTATACTTTACACAAAAGTGAATCTAGGTAGATTATATACATATTTTTAAGTGGTGCAAAGCTACAGAAATTCAAATTTTATGTTGTCATTAGAAGGGTAATAAACAGGGGCACTGGGTAGCTCAGTAGGTTAAGCATCAGACGGCGGCTCAGGTCATGATCTCATGGCTCATTAGTTCAAGCCCTGCATCAGGCTCTGTGCTGACAGCTCAGAGCCTGGAGCCTGCTTCGGATTCTGTGTCTCCCTCTCTCTCTCTGCCCCTCCCCTGCTCATGCTCTGTCTCTCTCTGTCTCTCAAAAATGAATAAATGTTAAAAAAATTTTAAAAGAAGGGTAATAAACAATGTCAATATTGCAAAAAGGAATCAAACAAATTTATAAGAAAAAAGTTAAGGTTTTAGTGGCTAAAAGGGCAAGGTGTAAATAATTTATATAATGAATACAAAATTTGTAAACAAACATGGAAAAACCTTCAATGAGTTAACAACAAATGCAAATGAAAACTATAATATGGTATCATCTGACATTTAGAAAGCAATGTGATTAAATGGCTATGACAATGTTAAATGAAAAAGGCAGAATTCAAAATTGTACCTGTCATGGTTATAATTATGTATATGGACATGGACAGGAAGGGAACCCAAAAGCTAGATGTAACTTGGTCTGCTGGTTTTATGAGCATACTGAAATTTAAAGTTTATTTTCATCCCTTCCTTACCCTACCCTATCCTATGTTTTGGTATGTTGACATTTGAGGTCAGTCCTCACCTGGCCAGTTTTGGTTTTATTGTTGTTGCAGTTTTAAACTGAGAAAGACTAATTTTCTATCTCTGTCACACCATATTTTTTCCCAGAGCATTAGGCTTTGTAGTTTTGAGAGCCAGAATAGTACAGAGGTTACAAGCACAGACTCTAGAGCCAGACTGCCCTAGTTTGAATCCTACTTTTTACTTGACCTTGGGCAAGTTACTCCAATGGCTCAATTACTTCACCTTTAAAATGGACATAATAATCATCCCTCACTTGTGTGGTTTTTGCAAGGATTAAAAAAGTTCATGCATGTAAAGCACTTAGGACAGCACGTAGCACTAGATAATAGTGACTATTATTATTATTTTAATTAATTAGTTAAATAATTGATTATTTTCTCTCTGTCTCTCAATATTCTCAATATTCTTGATTAGATTGAAACTCTTGTCAAGCAAGCTCGACAACCTTAAGAATCATAGGGTTCTTCTGTCTTGCACTGTTGGTGGGAATGCAAATTGGTGCAGCCACTCTGGAAAACAGTGTGGAGGTTCCTCAGAAAATTAAAAATAGATCTACCCAATGACCCAGCAATAGCACTGCTAGGAACTTACCCAAGGGATACAGGAGTGCTGATGCATAGGAGCACTTTACCCCAATGTTTATAGCAGCCAAACAATAGCCAAATTATGGAAAGAGCCTAAATGTCCATCAACTGATGAATGGATAAAGAAATTGTGGTTTATATACACAATGGAATACTACGTGGCAATGAGAAAGAATGAAATATGGCCTTTTGTAGCAACATGGATGGAACTGGAGAGTGTGATGCTAAGTGAAATAAGCCATACAGAGAAAGACAGATACCATATGTTTTCACTCTTACGTGGATCCTGAGAAACTTAACAGAAGACCATGGGGGAGGGGAAGGAAAAAAAAAGGTTAGAGAGGGAGGGAGCCAACACACAAGAGACTCTTAAAAACTGAGAACAAACTGAGGGTTGATGGGCGTTGGGAGGGAGCGGAGGGTGGGTGATGGGTATTGAGGAGGGCACCTGTTGGGATGAGCACTGGGTGTTGTATGGAAACCAATCTGACAATAAATTTCACATTAAAAAAAAAAAGAATCATAGGGTTCTTTTGCCAGGAGTCTGTTGTTTTCAAACTATAATTAATGGTTCAGGTAATGACAAATCTGATCTCTAATGCCATCTTTGTCCTATGTAACCACAGAACACAGTCAGGCAAGTCAGTTTCTCCAGGTGGCAGAACAGACTCGAAAGGGTTGGGATCTGGAGCTAAACCACCAACCATGTGGGACAGACAGAGGAAGAACAGATCCCTCCCTAGGTACTAGGAAATTAAGTCTAAACATTTGCTGAAATACGTGTCATGTTCCAGTTATTGTGCTAAGTCTAAAAGCAGAGTAGTCGGTAAGAAAAGCCATTGCTTTCATAGAAGGTAAAGACAAAGAGAAACATCAAATAATCACAAGTGCAATAAGTGCCACTCAGAGATCCAGGATTCTAGGGGAGCTTACAGTCTGACAAGCGGATATTCCAACCACATGATCACAGTCAACAGAACACAGGTTGATCCAGCATAGGCTGCTGTCAAAGTGAGTGGCAGTATCTGGCAATAAGGAATACATAGCAATTATTACTCAAAACTACAGGAGGCATGCTGGGACTCTTTATTCTGGAAGTTCCTGCCACCAGGCAACATCAAGGAGAGAACTCAGATACTCAGAAGATTAAAACAGATTGGCACATCCTGAAAGGAGGTGAAAAGAATGTACCATATTCCAGAACTCCAAGTAATTCAGTATGGCTGGAGCCCAGACAGGAGGAGCGCTGGGAAGGGAGGCAGGAGCAGCAAGCAGGGACTAGATCTTGAGAGCATTTTCATACCACATGGTGGACATCTGCCAAAAACCTGCAGCCTGCTGGCTGGGGAGTACTATCAGGCTCAGTTCTCTTGCTCCTTTCCACCTAACAATAGCACCACACTGAGCCTCTGCCAGTGTGGAGAGAGGCGTTTTCTAGCTGCCACATTAACCCAAATGGTCCAAACCCACATTCAGAAGGACTTGTAACTAATATGGGCTGTACAGTTGCACCTGAGAGCACAAACAAGGGGTAAGGCTCTCTTTTCCTTCTCTCTCTTTCTTCCTCCCTCCCTTTCTCTCTCTCTCTCTCTCTCTCTCTCTCTTTTTCTCTCTCCTGCTTTTTTAGGTTAAAGTCCAACAACTTCTTTTCTAATGAATAAATAGCTCAATGTTTATTTTGCCTTTTCCCTCCTATGTCCAAGGGAAATGATAATATAGCCCTTAATTTTTCTTGCTTTGAATGGGGTTTGCTGAAAGGGGGTACTAGTGTCAGTAGGTGGCAGCATGGAAGGAAGCTCTGCTGGGAATTCTCCATCCAAAGGGAAGAAACACCCACATGCCTACAGAAAAATAAAATAGGCCTTTTTATCTCATCTGTGAGTTCTTTCTCTGTGATTGTTTTTCTTGGAATCATGCTGATATTCACTTTATTATTTTAAAACTATATAATTTTGGAACTATATTTGTGTTATAAACACTACATACTTGTACCACATAGATTACCTTTATGAAATAACTTCACATTTATAGAAGATTTGGCATTCTACTCTAAGAAAAACTTTCTCTCCTGCTTGTTTGCTTATCTCTGTATGGACTTGTGTATTCCTATCTTGTTCAATGCGTTGTAGTCTGTTACTGTCCTTACTTACTTTTATGTGCAAAATGAACCAGACTTGGCCAGTGGGGATCCCTTCAAGCTAGCTTCTATGTCCTTTGACAAGTGTTTATAATTGTTTGAGAATTTCCATACTCTCTTGAACAACAGGTGATCCTAAATCATCTTGCATTTTCTTTGCCTCAGCTCTGGTACCAACCACTTACAACAAATACTGGTTCCTTTTAGCAAATATCAATATTTAGAAACCAAGATCTAGGCACTCACCATGTTCATTTCTACTGAGCTGTCATTGCTTCTAAGCTCTCTCAGAGAACAGAGCTAGGAAATATATGCATATACACATAGACATACAAACACACACACATTTATATTTATCTCTATATGTATCCATGTATGTATGTTTTTTAAACTCATTAGTTTACATACCAATACTTTTAATTCCAATTCAGCACTTCAGGTTCTCTCCAGCCTTCCTCTTTCCATATCTGTAAACTTTCTCCAACAGTGAGAAACCTGACTCACATGATCCTCAGTGTGTTTATTTATTTGTTCAATCTACCTGTATGTAATTGATCTATCTACCATGTTGGTTGTCTGCTTAGCCCCAGGCACTGCCATTTCCACAGCAACTGCCTGTTTCAGAGGAGGAGAATGGATAGAAAGAGTGGCTTAATGAGAGGAAAAGAAAAATGGGAGGAGGGAAGGAAGGAAGGAAGGAAGGAAGGAAGGAAGGAAGGAAGGAAGGAAGGAAGGAAGGGCCAGTTCCATCTTAAAGCTTCCCACCTACAGATTGTTAAAAAAAACCAAGGGCTTACTCAAAGGCAAGGGTTCAATAGTGTTTCCAAATGCCAAATAGGGAAAGAAACAGAGAGTCTGATCAGCATTCAACTGTCTATGCTTCTTGCAGTAACTCAAAGTTTCTGTCAATAATAATCTCAGAGAGTCCTACAGAGGCTTTTCTACAGACACTGTGATTATGGTTTGAGGGTATTGCTGCCATTGCCATAGTAGTGTCCCTATTTGGGCTCCACAGTTATATTTCTTCTAATTTATACTCACACACCTGTCCATGATCAACCACCATGTCATAATATCTGTGTTAAAAGGAGCCTACACACAGTGCTGAGACCAACCCTTCCCCATGGAAGCTTTTATATTGAAAGCTAAAGCTCTTAGAGACCAAATACAAAGACCCAAATACTTCTATGAGGAGTTATCAGGCCTTTATCCTCCCTAGAAAGATCTTGATATTCTTTTTAGATAAAAACAGTGATAATTTCTGGCTTTTTCAGGATAGTGATGGTGCATAACAGGATCTGCAATTTACAAAATTTCGGGGCACACATACTTTTATTTAAGAAAAGGTAGGAAATTACCTTAGAGACATATGTGAAATATGAATATTTTATTACACTTAGAAGACCTCAGCAAAATTCCAATATATGAATAATATTCTTCACTTCCTCTTAGAGAACTTGTGGCACCCTCTGATGATAAATCTGAATCCCTCCTTAGATAATAATTTATCCCCTTTACAGAAATCTCTAGTCCAGGTAGTAGTAAGCTTTCCTCGACAACATCACATTCAAGCCAACTTTAGAAATGCTCCTTTAAAGTCCAGAAGCTTAATTTTTGGGCCAAATCTGTCCAGAATGGATCAGAATAGTACCCAACTGTCCACCAACCATGGAAATGAGAAATAAATGATAGTATATTCAAAAGCAAAATATTACACAGCAGTGAGTGTACTACAACTATGCAGCAGCACTGCATCTCACGAACATAACCAAATGTGAAAGTAGGCATCGTGTATGATTCTGTTCCTACACGATGTCTACTTTCATGTTCAAATATAGACAAAACCAGTTCATGGTGCTACAAGTCAGAATTGTAGTCACTTGTGGGGGAATAGCTAGAAGAGGGCACAAAGGGGGTTTCCAGAATTCTAACACTATTCTGTTTCTTGATCTGGGTCCTATCCATTCTGTAAAATTTCATCAAGCTATACACTTAAAATTTATATATTTTTACTGTGTATATTAAATTCAATCAGTATATATTTATGCCTCAAAAGGCTCCTTGAGTGAAACACCATTGATCCTTAAGGAAGGATCCAGAAATTTTCAGGGAAAAAAGACCATTCTTAGGTCA
Source organism: Lynx rufus (assembly GCF_022079265.1). Lineage (NCBI taxonomy): Eukaryota > Metazoa > Chordata > Mammalia > Carnivora > Felidae > Lynx > Lynx rufus. The sequence continues at coordinate 29,263,030 of NW_025814889.1, read as the reverse complement.
CTTTCTAACATCTTCAGGAAAGGTCAGGATTGTTTTAAGTCCCCTGGTTGTGACAGTAGGCTTCTCTTCTGTCTCCCCACCTGCTTACTCTGACTGACCTTAGCCCCATATATTTGAATCAGACCATGTGGGTACCATTTTGTGACTAGAGGATTTTTGGAGGTGAGTGAAACTCCATGTTTATACCTATATTTTGAGAAGGCTGACTCTCCCTAAGTCAAATTTGCCAAAATTTTTTTAATGTTTATTTACTTTTGAGAGAGAGAGAGAGAGAGAGAGAGAGAGAGAGAATGAGCGGGGGAGGGGCAGAAAGAAAGGGAGACAGAATCCAAAGCAGGCTCCAGGGTCTGAGCTGTCAGCACAGAGCCCAATGAGGGGCTCGAACCCACAAACTGTGAGACCGTGACCTGAGCCAAAGTTAGACGCTTAACCTACCGAGCCACCCAGGTGCCCCAAATTTGCCAAAATTTAATTGAGAGCCTACTGAACATCAAGTCACATTCAAGGCCTGGAGACTACTCATGCTGAGGTGGGGAAATCCAGTCATGACAGGTAAACATCTCTAGAAAGTAGGAAAATTTAATGATCTTTAAAATGTTGAATTTAAGATTTCAAAGATCCAGAACCAGAAATCTTGAGCTGATATCCCATTTTTCAGTCTTAAGTAGCAGATAGTTTTGAAAGCTCCCCATACCCAAAGTGGTTCTTTGCCCTTCAAAATGATGTGAGCCTGTAACCACATTTAGAGCTATGGGACTTAAATTGGTAGGGGAAATTGGATTTTTGTTGCTTTGGAGAAGAGAGAAAAAGACAAATAAAATGTGTGTCTTTATGACTTACTTTTCCATAGGATTCAAAAGATGTTAATCCATAAATTTGTGAACTCCCCATTTGGCTCTCTGGGAAGCAATCTAATCTTAAGGTAACATATATGTGACTATTCCCTATGCACAATGAAGATATGCAGCTATTGAATATATTCACAGCAGCATGTCCCTGGAATAGTTTCAGGTTGATGTCTGGCTCTGCTTATTCTTACCGTTATTATCAGCACACCTATTCATACCCCAAATCTTGCTCAACTGATTTAAAGACACTTTCTAACTTTTTTTCATTGCTTCTATGTCATCTTTGCAGTTTTTTTCCTTTTTTAATTATTTGTGAACACTCCTTAGTCTCAGCCCAATTCCTAAAACTGCCACAATATCCAACTAGCAATTTTCATTTTTTTCCTCATATATTTTTTCCAAAAAACATCATAACAAGTTATCCAAGACTTTAACCAAGTTATATTCTTGCATTCTTGGCAACTGAATCATTGAAAGAATGAGTCTGATAATCATCCCCAATGACATTTTTATCAAGGCTTTCATAAAATAATCCCTATATTGGAGCAATAAATAGTTTATTTGAATTTTTCTTGAAAAACAAATTATATTTAGAATGTTTCTGTAATCTGTGTACTTTTCCTAAGAGACTCCTTCTAGGTCTTTCTTTGTTCATCTCGTGACCAATAATATCCACAAATATAACTACCACCTAAGCAACTCAGGTATTTTATAAGCCTATAAAAAGCTAAAAGAACCTTCAGGATGTGTGTATATTTTCAAAGTCATTAGATTAATATAGAAGTATCGTCTGAAGCAGAATTTTGTTTAGGAATCAGGATGTGTAATTGTTAACACCGAGAACATATGCTCTCCTTTTTTCTTCCCCTCTTTATTTCTCCACTACTGTGATTCTTCCCTTCATTTGAACAGCTTCTAAGCTCTTTATTCTAAGATTGCACCCTGTTTTTGCTTTTCTTTATTAATCTTACTACTCAAAATCTGAAAGTAGGGTTCAGTAAACTTTCTAGGTGAAACCAAAGGGGACGTTTGTCAAACTTGGCACCCTCTGGTTTAAGGTCTGTATCATGCCGCTGATAGTTATAGTTTCCAACCTCTGTTGGCTCCTTTACAATCTAATGCCCTGTAGTCTCTACTTACTTTCTGGCATAGGAAATCTCTCCTCTTTCCTCACAGATAACATGGTAAATGGTTTTGAAGCTTTTTCAAATGAGGAAAGATGGCACTAAAAGTTGCATCGATCGTATACTATTTTATAGTTTATGAGACAGTTTACAGGATTGTTAGAAATAAATGACAGGCCTCCTAATTCCCAATCCCTATGTCTGGAAAGAATTTAATACTATTGTCTTACTCTCATTTTACTTAGTTTTAAGATTATCATCTATTAATAATAAGTGTAACTGTTCTCCCATTAATGATGGCAATATAAAGTCTTCCTTCCAAATAATTTATTTAAGTAAAAATGCCATTACATTAAAGAAACTTTAAATAAAGAATAGCAAAGGTGATATGAGGATATGGCAAAAATCGTGAAAATCAAATGACTAAAGTTTGGGAACCATCACTATTTGGGAAACTATAAAGACTGATGTAGAATGATGGCAGGGCAACTGAAAGTCAAATGTCATTTACTCTGTTCTCTAGATGGTACTTAATGATTCCCGTGCTCCCTTATGACATCAGTTGAGGTCATAATGGCAAGGGATGATCCCAGGCTTTCCGCTTGCCTGACTCCAGCCAATAGCTGACTGGCAATTAGAGAAGCAATCCTATCACACATTTGGAATAGTCAGAAAATGTGCTGATAGGAGCCAATCAGAGCGACAATCTTCAAGTCCTATAAAAAACATAAAACTGACCCAAGAAAAGAAATAGGTAAGTTGGCCAGTATCAGGGAGCATAGATTTGCATGCTACCTCACCCCTGGGGCACCAGTCTCTGATTTTTTTTTTTTTTTTTTTTTTGGCTCTTTCTAGAAACTAGATGTGAATCCTGGGCAAGTGTACAACAGTGACAGAAAGAGCACTATGCTCTGGGTAACCCTAAAAGTTTACTAAGGACACTGTAAGGTGGGAACCATCTTTGCTTGGTATTTATGGTATTTCTATTATAGCAAATATTCTTTTTAGCTAAAAAATGATAAACATCTTGTTTAAGTGGCAAGTAGTTGGGATGGAAGTTTTGTTTTTGGCAAAGCCATAAGTGGGGGGACAGGGCTAGGGAGACTGACACAAAGATCTTGCCCTAAACCCTTAGAGGGGGACAGAAGTTAGAAGAGGAAGCTCATGCTTTTGTTTAAGAACAATTTATAGGAACAAAAATTATAACAATATTTATTAACTTTAGGAAATTTTTAAAACTTTTATAAGCTTCAATGTCTTCATCTGAAAATAAAGAGAGCAATAACATACCTCATACTAATTATTGTGCAGATTACATGAGATAATGAATATAAATCACCAGGTCACACTAATTCTCCATAAATGTGACTTCTCCATGAAGGCAAAAGAACTGAGGCCAAGATCTGAATCTTACCAGTTATGTAACCATGGGTCAGTTTATTTATGTATGACTCAAAATTTTCCAAAATGTATATGAGACAGATTATAAAAATTCCAAATAACAAAATAGTATACATAAAATTTCAGAATCAGGGAAAATATAAATTGGAATGGAAAACCAAGTGAAAAGAAAAAATATATATGTTCAGACCATTAAGTCTTTTCACAAGTACTAATGTGCACTAAAGTATAAAATTAGCTCTGGGCTTCCTAGCAACCTGAAAGAAGATGGGAAAATGTTTGAACAAAATATCCCTTCATTCTCCATGGGGAAGAAAAATATCAAATGCTCATGACAAACGCATTTTCAAAGCTTTAGTCTCCTCATCCTTAAAATGATAAAAAATATTATCTAGCTTTCAGGTTAGATGTTGAAGACTAAGTGGACTAATGTATATGAAAAAGTACTTTTAAACTTAATGTGCTATATAAATGTTACTTATTATTCCATATACTTTATCTAATAGAGCAGGCTTCTCACACTTTGGGATCTTCTGTTAAGTTACTGAGCTAAATTACTTTTACCATAGGAATATCTAGCATCTCCAGGTACTATTCTAATTATTTACATGTATTCAATTCCTCTCGACAATAATAGTAGCTGATATTTTATTATCCCAAATCAGATGAAGAAATTGGGGCACAGAGAGGTTAAGTAACATTCCCAAGATTACTCTGCTAGTATGTGGCAGTGGTAACATGAATACCCAGGAAATTTGGCCTCTCAACACATGCTTTTAACCATACTTGTACACAGTTACAACTAGGTATAAATTCCTTATACTCACAGGGCTTATGTAACTATAAAGAATACCCATCTATAAATTGAATATAAACCAACCAATAAAACCAATAAGTTTTAAATTAAAGGTCTTAATGTGATGTGACAGAAGATAATTGTTTTCCCCATAACTACTGGTAGCATGAATTTGATGAATTTGGTCAGGTTAAAACCAGGTAGTGCAAGACTACATTACCTCATCACTGTTTTTCATCCAAATGACTGTAAACAATTGTTCATATAGCTTATAGTGATATTATGCCTTTACTTGATATAAACACATCATTTACATATTAAGTCTGCTTTGGTTCTTTTCTCATTAGTTCCCTGATTAAAGTAGAATTGCTTGGTGCTAACTCAATTATAAAAACAGACTAAAATTGCAGAGTAGCACTTGGCCGTAGGGAGGTCATTCAGATGATGCACAACATGCTTCTTACTTTTAAATTATTGTTTAAATGAAAATTAAAAATTTTTAAATTCTCACAGAGAGCTCAGAGATACCAGTTTGAGAAATCCCACCAGAGACTATTCTTTAAAAAGCAGGTGACCAGATGATCTCTTCGTAATTTGATGTGCAACCCTATCCCACTCTGTTGCCAGAGAGGAAGAACTGAGCACCACCTCCTGCCAGTAAGAGAAGAAAGTCTCTAAGCAATGTCTATACTCCTCCAAGTTTCCTCCTCTTTCTATCATGTACCCAGGGCTCCTTGGGGCATCTTGAGGTGGCGAGTCCAGCTAGTCTGAGTCCTATCAGAAAAGAGAGAGACTTTAGGGAGATTTGGCTACAATAAACCTGTTCTGATGGTACCAAGTGCCACATGCTAGCCCTAGTGGCCTCAGACTGACAAGGGGCTCTTTCGGGATTCTTTCAGCAACAGCCAAGTCCCAAGACCATGCTCAACTTGAATTCCAAGCCGAAAGGGTCTCAGTTCTCAATGAACAATTCAGGCCCAGGGTGACAGCAGATCCAGAAGCACTGCTTCAGGATCAGTTCAAAATAGATAGGAATTTAGCCTTGTTTCCTATTGTAAGTATGCTTCAAATTATGTTTTGCAAACTGAGGTTTGATGTATTGGTTTCCAAATATGCACAGTGGACACAGCATACTGATATGAAGATGCAAATAGTTTTAAGATGTCTGTTACTGAGGATTGCGTATTAAAGACTTCTTTGAGGACAGCAAAAATGTTGCAATAATCTCTACAGAGAAGCAAAGACAAGAGTCCAGCATGCCAGTGTCTGGCTTAAAATTACCATGAAATAAAGAGCCAATAGCACAGATCTTTACTAGCAGTTCTGAGAATGAAGCCTGGACCCTTAAATAGAGTGACTAACTCAATCTCATGATGACTGAAACCTGATCTTGGCCTCATCAACATTTTACACTAACTCCTGGATAAGCAATCTCTTTAAAGAACCCCCAGTAAGGATAAATAACACCCATCTGGCATTTTCTTTTGCTAGGTGAAAAATGATAAGAGGTAAATGATAAATGACAGTAAGTCTGAAATTAAGGAAGGTCATATCAACAACTTATCATATATAGAATAAAGGTAGCAAACAGTTGGCTGCCACCAGGGCTGTAGGCTTATTTATAAAAAGTTGATCTAAAATGACCATATTTTCTGATTTTCCCTGTATAATCCAGGCTGTTGTACCAGTACAGTTATTAATAGCGCCATTTTCACTCTTGAAAATTTCTCAATTTTACTACAAATTATCTAGTCACCCTAGTCACCCTATCTATGACACCATCCCATGTTATTTTATACTCCACCTCCCCTTCTGATCCTCTTCTCCCTCATCCCCTAGGAATCCCTTATCATCTTCTTTACTCATTGACCATCCTTCCCTGTTTTCCAAGTGTTTCATGCTCCAAAATTACCCCTCTATTCAGTATTCACTCCCATGTAACCCAAATTCATTCAACTCAAATGATCCTGGGAAATGATTAGAAAGCAAGCAATGTGGTTATTACTTGGAAAGGAGTTTGTGCTATCTGTGATTTTACAAATAATTTAGAACTATAGAATGGGGGGACAGTTTTCTAATGCCTCTTGAAAATCTCTGCCATTTGTCAAAGTAGGGTGCAATTGTGTTAATTATGTAATCACTTCTGTCTGAGTTATTTTTGTGACTGCTATTATATATACACTTGTTCAGTTATATAATAGGGATCGCTGACTTGGCACCCTTTATTCTGAAAGTTTGCCAACACAAAAAGAAGTACAAGGAAAGACATTGGAAAGAGATCCAGAGAAGCAGGATTATATTCTTTATTACACATTTCCATATTTTCCAAGTGGCTTGAATTAGGTTTATATTACTTTTCACCATCCGGAAGGAAAAATGAATTTAATAGAGGAGAATAATATGTAAGACAAGAGTAAAGATCACTTAGACCACTACTTATTCTTATCAACAAGAAAATATGAAAGCTAGCTTTGACATTGGATAATTGTCAGCTGGTTACAAACACATGTGTTTATATCACATATAAAATAAAGCTTCTTTCAGTGGTCAAAAAGTTAAAGTGAATCATCACACCAGCAATCCAGCTTTGCAAGAACTGCCTCTCTTTTATTAGTTACCCTTAACTGGCAAGATAAAGCCCCACCCCCCCCACCCCCCCACTGCTTCCCACTGTGTGCCACAGCAAGGTGTTAACCAAGACAGACAGGAATAAGTCTTGTAAAAGCACATTTTTAAGGGGTGCTATTTCTTTGCACCACCTACTTTGAGCACCAGAATTTTTACTGCAATTGTCAGTTGAGGGCTATTCAAATTCCCAAATTCTAAATTATAACAACGCCTAAAGTGTTCTTTTAATGCAGAACAAATTCATTACAAATAACTGACCTAAATATTAAAATACAGTAACCACCTATGCAGATTCCTTCATTAAAATCAACCCCCATTCCCCCCACCCTAAGGAATTACAAGAAGCCTTAGCTAGATATAGCTAGGAAAATTATTTACAATTTGATCCTGTTAAACTCTTCTTCCTTTGTCATCCCAGGCCTGAATTATTTACTGACTTTTTCTTCCCAATAATAATTCATGTTCTATAACAGTAAATGATCTTTCTTGTATGGAAGCTTTAATTATTTCTCACAGAAAATTTTCATCTCTTTTTCTATAATTATTCAATCTCATACTTTAAGCAAGAGTCTTTACCAAACTCTGTTTGCTGTGCTTCTGTTGCTGTGGTTCTGTTGCTGTGGTTATTCCAATTCCTCTTTGACCTCAAATCTACACAAGGGTTAAATTTTAAACAGGATAGTCTCTGTCAGTATACGATTTTTTCATCACCAATTTGCAGGTGGGAGTGGTGGGAGTCATGGAGGGAAATATGTCCTTTTTTTTTTTTAATAGCACAAAGAATAACTTTCATTTTGAATACTAGAAGAAAAATTCCTCTTTGTCATATTTTTACTATGATACTTCCCATAGCATACTACAATACAAGAAAACTCCAAGCTAGGGTCTAGGTTTACTGTTTTAACCATTTCGTGTCCACAGGTCCATAACAGGTCAGTTACCACAGAGTCTTGAATTCTGATAAACCATAGAGGAATGAGACATTTGAGTAACAGCTGAGGTCACCCAAGATTTAGGGTTCAGAGGATGAAAATGGCTGCTGCTGGTGGAGGCATGCATATAGCTGTCAAGAATATAAGAAAAAGAATGTTGAGAGAGTGAATAGTGTTGGAATATGTAGTTCTAGAATACTTGCCAGCAACATGATTAAAGGAAAACATAATATAGGAGAACCATTTTTTAATAAGAGAAATGAGTAGTTGTCTTAGGCACTTAGAACAGAGGTTATTGAATATTTTTTAAAGAATTATATCTTTCATCTTGCTCCTCACCATGTCTATTGCAAATTATCAGATTCCATCACTCTGTAATAATTAAAATAGCTTTCTTTTATTAAGAAATAACATGCATACAATATAATAGATTTAAATGTACTAATCAAAGTATAGCTCAAGAATTTTTGCATATATGTGTACCCATATGACATGCATATATACATACAAATATGCATATCTTATATCTATGTAACCAAAACCCAGATTATAAAGTCCCCTTCTCAGCCTAGAATTATACAGCAATTAAAAAGTAACTGATTTTAACAGAGAAAATAATTTGAAGATCACTCACACTGATTGTACTAGAAAATGCATTAGTTATGAAGAAGAGACCCCATAAAACAGTGCTTTTAGACAAATTAGTGGTTTTCTATTTCCCTTATGTGAAAAAAGAAAATCCAGATGGAATGAAGGCTCCACAGAACCTAATGTTCTTCCTTCTATGCAGCTACCCCTAGCCATGAGCCATCCTCTTGGCTGTCACAGAGCTCCTGACTCCACCTAGGTGTGGTGACCACATTCCAAGCAGGAAGAAAGGTGAAGGTGAAGAGCAAAGGGCCCGGCCTGCTGAGTCAGGCCCCTATCAATGCTTTCTCAGAAACTCCACCAAATCACTTCTGCCTAAATCTCACTGTTTAAAACTGTGTGGCAAATAGTTTGGGGGGTAGCAAACCCAAAACAAAATTAGATTTTATTAGTAAGAAAGAAAGAGGGGCTGGATACTGGCTAGCCAACAGTCCCAGCCACACCAATGGTCACAAACTCCTCCCATGAATGACCTTTCTTGAAAATGCCACTGTGCTTAGATAAATGCAATCTAAAATCATCCCACAATGGGTAATGAGTTCTGAAGTAAAACTCCTATAATCTCTGCCACAGATATAAAATTAAAACATTTGGAAAAGAAAAGACTGGTGAGGTACTACTTCAAAATATGTTTCCTAGAAAAGCATCATAACATTTCACTATTCTTAAGAAGGAAAATACAGGAAAAATATTAAAGGGTAAAATTAAAAGAATTTGTTTAAGACCACACAAATAACTAAAGAAATTTGGTAACATGGTGTACATTAATTCATTATGGTCCACAAATGGAAGTTTGGCCATTTCCAAATTGTAACTCTTTTCATGATCATTTGGATTATGAGCTTTGATTTAAACTAAGAATGATTTTTTTTTAAAGAAACTGAATGGACTAGCATCTTCAGATGCACAGTCTCTTAACCACAATTATGAATTCCCAAAATTTGGAAACTAAAAACTTTTTTGCAAGTTGCAGTATCTGTTTGGTGACAAAAGCTGACTTGACTGATATGGGGCTACTTATAGTCTTCATTTACCCCCATTTAGTGTGATTGGTCATATATTTTATTATTATATTTGGTTATGGAATGCTGCATCGTATTACTGCTTTAAAATTACGGTGGTTCCCTCTTATCCATGGGGGATACATTCCAAGACCCGTAACGGATGTGCAAAACCTCAAACAGTACCAAACCCTATGTATACTGTTTTTTTCCTACACATAAATACCTTTGATAAAATCTAATTTGTAATTTAGGTACAGTAAGAGATTGACAATAACTAATAGTAAAATTATAACAATATACTATCATAAAAGTTATGCGAATTTTGTGTCTCTCTCAAAACATTTTACTCTACTGTACTCACCCTTCTTGTTGTGGTGATGTGAGCTGATAAAATGCTACATCATGAGATGAAGTGAGGGGCATGATGCCGGCATTGTGACAGAGCATCAGCCAACTATTGACCTTCTTACGACTTGTCAGGAGGAGGATCATCTGGTTCCTGTGGAGGGTTGGCCATGGGTAACTGAAACTGCAAAAAGCAAAACTGTGGATAAGGGGGACTACTATGGTTTAAAACTCTGAATTCCAAACCATGTTTTCCTTCACCTCAGTTTTAAGAGGTAAAGGTCTTAAAAACTGCATTACCTAATTGGTTCACAATTTGATTTGTTTAGAGATTCCTATTACTATCAAAGCTCATTCGAGGAATTACACATCATTGCTTTTAAATATTTTCTAAGTCTTGGAATCTAAGAAATCGAGCACATTTATTTCTGCCCAAGTGTACATAGCATTTTGGTTCAGTAACAAACAGTAAATTCAAAAAGGATAACTGTTTTTATTACTATTGTATTAGTTAAATTCTAGCTTTATAATAATGCTTTGGCTCATTTGTTTAATGTTTATTTATTTTTGAGAGAGAGACAGAGACAGAGTGTAAGCAGGGAAGGGGCAGAGAGAGAGGGAGACACAGAATCTGAAGCAGGCTCCAGGCTCTGAGCTGTCAGCACAGAGCCCAACGTGGGGTTGAACCATGAGACCATGATCTGAGCTGAAGTCGGACACTTAACCAACTGAGCCACCCAGGCACCCCTAGCTCATTTGTTTAAAAAAAAAAAATGTGTTAATTGAGCTTTGTGCAACTGATAAGAAATACAAGGTTTTTTGAATAAAAATATACCAAAATCAAACTTGAAAAGAAGCAGAAAATGAGGCAAATGGTTGCCTGAATTCTTCCTTTTCATTTTACTGGTAATATGTATGATCTTAGATATTTGTTTCTTATTCATATTTATTTATGAACTGAGTCATGGTCAATGGCTATAGTGATGCAGGCAAAATGTAGATTTTTAAAATATAATACCAAAACACTGTGATGCAGCTGTGTAAATTCACAATTTGCATGGAGTTTAGGTTTTTTCCTCCACTTCACCACAGCTTCTCTGGATCTCATCGTCACTAAAACTTCCAAAATCTCAAATTCCAACCTTCTACTCTGGATATAATTCACCTAGTTATGGAACTCCTTTCTGTAGCTTACAAACCTCTGCAGAGACTAATTTCTGACCTCATCTGATGTTATTTTCCCTTTCTCTCAATAGGCTGCACAGACATTGGCCTCATTTTACTTCCTGGAATACTTCAAGCTCCATTCTGCCTCAGGGCATTAGCACATGTTGTAACCTCCTTCTGGTCTGCTATTTCTCATGTATTTTTCAAGTTTGGCTCCTTCTCATCCTTTAAGTCTAGTTTCAATGTCACCTTCTTAGAAACAATTTCTTTTAACACCTTATCTGTGTGTTTCCCTCCCTGTTACTAAGACTGCACTCTATGTCTTTAATAGCACTTACAATTTACAATTACATATTTATTTGCTTGCTTTCTTCTCTGTCTCCCCACTAGACTATGAACTCTTTGAAGGAGATGGTAAACTGTCTCTTGTTCATTAATATATATGTAGCACCAAGCATCACGTCTGGCACATTCCAAGCTCTGAAGAACTATTTGAATAAACAACATGAGAATTATTTATCCTATGTCTTTCAGTAATTTTTTCTAAACATCTCACTCTACATTTTACCTTTGCCCAAGCAAAAGATGTCCAAATCTTGTGTATCATGAATATTGGCTCAAAAACTCTGAAGAAAATTCTCCCATAAGAAAATATATAATTAGAGGGGCGCCTGGGTGGCACAGTCGGTTAAGCGTCCGACTTCAGCCAGGTCACGATCTCGCGGTCCTGGAGTTCGAGCCCCGCGTCAGGCTCTGGGCTGATGGCTCAGAGCCTGGAGCCTGTTTCCGATTCTGTGTCTCCCTCTCTCTCTGCCCCTCCCCCATTCATGCTCTGTCTCTCTCTGTCCCAAAAATAAATAAACGTTGAAAAAAAAATTAAAAAAAAAATATATATAATTAGAAATATTAGAAGATGCTAATTTATAGATAATAAAGTATATACACACATGCACATCTACATATGTATATATGAATGTACATATATAATTATATATGTGGATGTATATGCATATAAAGGAGTGGTGGAAAGGATGGGAGAGAAAAGAACTGGACTAGGATCGTGGAGAGACAAAAGGACACAGTGAAAACAGTCTCTAGAAAATTTTTTCTATTGGAAAGAAAAGTGCTTAAAAATTACTCAAGAATTTTAGTCTACTCTGTTCATTAGACAGCTTTTTAAGGATGTTTTCCTGATTATAATCAAAAAAATACCACAGAATTTTACTCTCATCAGGTCACTACTGATGAGATTACAAAATAGTCTCTTTACCGCAGTTGTTCATTAAATATATTTGCATCCAAGTCTTTTGTCATCTACTCCAGTTGACAGGAGAGCAGGGACAATAGACATAGCCCAGGGAAGGGATCTAGTTAGGTTCTATCTAAACTGGCCGAGGACCCATGCCTGTAGGTGTCTGTCTGGCAAAAGCAAACGAATGCATGGTAAGCCGTACCTCCTGGTTTACCGTGGACAGTCCCTGTTTATTCCAATCATCATATAGTTAATAATATGTCCCCTTTCACTCTCAAGTGTCCTGATTAAAATGATGAATTATATAGTCACCTTAGCTATAGCTCCTTAAGAATGTTACCTATTAAATGCCAGGCAGGGAAAGGGATGCCAGACCAACAGGTCTGCACAGGGGGAAAGGGATCCTGAAGAACTAGGCAATTCCTCACCCCTTTTCTTCATCCGGTTCCTTTAAACATTGCTCTATCCTTGGCTCATTAGAAGTTTAGCTGGCGAAGAATTTTGAATGTGTTCAATTAACAAATATGCAGTATTAGACACATTTCGATATTTGCTGGCGTTTTGACTTTACATTTACAATCATCATGTTGCATTCATTTTGTATTAATTTTTTTTTAAGTCTCAGACTTCATTTTTATTTAAAAGCCCAATTGGAACCACCAAATACCTGACTCAGCTCACAACTAGAGACAGAGCATCAAATTTCCCAGCCCACTTAATTTGAAAGCTTGCCAAGATAGGTGAAAGACCTTATAAATATGTAAAGCAGGAAGTTCAAATTACAGTCAAGTAAATCTCTAGTGATTGATGTTCTTTTCAAAACAATTAAAAAAAAAAAAACTCATAAAAGCAGCACATTTCTAAGACCCCCTTACCAGAGGTTTCACCGGAGTTCAGACTGGACAATGTACTTTTAGTACTCTATTTATTTTGGATTTTTACCACTTCCTGGAGGCCGGGAGGAGGCACAGTGGGAGGATCCAAAAAAACTCAGTACCACAGCCATTTTGTTTGTAAGGCAGAGTGGTAGAATTCTGTCAGCCAGTAAAGGTTTTTGAAACAGAATTTTTAAGGAGGAAAAAAAAAAGTATGTCTATTGTTTTAAATTTAACCACTAAAATCGTTTTATTTTTATTCTTTGCACAAATGGTAGTTATTGCAGCTAACGAGTTCTATTTTTACAAGGAATTAAATCTCTGAGCTACAGGAGTCGTGAATTTTGTTCAAGGAGGACTGCCTTCTTTAGGTACCTATGATGTCAAATCAACAATGTTTTGATGGAAATAGTTTTTTTTTTTTAATGGCCATATTTGTATCCAAATTACATATCCACGTTTGCGAAGTGATCAACGATTTGCTTAAGAAATGCATTATATTCCGTTAAAACCCCCATACAGGAAATAAGAGGGTTCCTTAAGACGTTGAAAGGGCATTTTCCTGAGCTTACAGGCAGTCGTGGGTGCTATTGTTTTGCAGTGTCACTTAATAGCGAGCTTAGACTTTTGTCGTTTGGGTGGCTGTGCTTTTAAAAGCCCAGTGTAAAATGGCACACACACTGCATTTTTTTCCGAGCTGCAAGAGGCGGGGGGAGCGGGGGATAGTGCAGACTGTAGGGACACTGCCCTCCTAACCAATCAGAGCACGCCTGCTTGCCATCGCAAAGTTGTTAACCCCAGAGTCTTCTGGCTGCCGCTGCCTCCTCTGCTTTTAATCTTCCGTGGATATTTCTCCGATTTTTTCCAAACGCCCACAGATCCTGGGGGAAGCCACCCTATTCAGCCACTGATCATGGAAGAAAGTATTACTTTTTATTTACCAAATATTTTAAGGATGTTTGAAGATCCATATGCTGCCTGGAGGCTGTTGTTTCTAGGGACACAAGTATCCAGCCTATATTGTTACAATTATTTTTCAAGAACTGGCTTCTTCTTTGCCTACACTAATGGTAAGTTTGTAATTTTTAACATTTATTTCATTAAATCTTTGAATGAGCCACCAGATAAAGAGGATTTTCATTGTGTTTCTTCTAACAAAACCAATCTTTGTATTTTTCTTTAGCTTTGATCTCTGCATATTCCACCTAATCTTGTCTGGTTAATTTTTACTAAAAGAAAGAAAGATAGTTTTTTTGTTTTCATTATTAAAGCTAAATGTTTATAATATAAATTATACTTTAATTACTGTGAACTACAGGAGAACTCAGCTATTTCAAGATGGACTTGTTTTGTGCCAGCAATGTTGGTAATGCCAAATATGTGCATATCCCCTTTATAAAAATTATGTATTACCTAATTTGTCCAGGACTAAATTATCAGCAGGCAAACTATGGATGTAGTTTTTGTTTGTTTGTTTGTTTCTTTCTTTTTTTAACTGGCCTATTGTGGTTTTCTTGATGGATTACTTGGATACAAACTACCGAAAAGCTGCCCTTGGTATAATGAAGGTGGAGATTGACATAACCGGGTTTATATTAAGTTATGGCTGTTACTAAATAGTGGGTCTTTTATTTGCTGATCAGATCTAAACTTGTATTCCATAATATTAATTCTTTGAGGCTCTTCATTAGATAATCTTTGCAGATCTAGCTTGTTTTTCTCCAAAAAGGTATCTTTGGGAGACATTTTGTAATTTTTGGCATTTTTCTAATTTTTTTTCTTTTTGCACACGGTGGGAGATCTTTTTTGTTTTGCATTGATCTGTGTTGGTGGCGCTGTCGTGCTCCTCAACAATTTATGTCAGTTTCACTAAAAGAAAAAAGGAGGAAAAAAAAAGAGGTGGGGCAAGATTTGATCTATTATCTTATCCCTTTATTTCCTTAAAGAAAGTTCAATTTGGTCAGAGGAATTATTCAGTTGTATGACTGAAATGTTTTTTTTGTGTGTGTGCACTGTGAACTGTGGGTGAGAGCAGACATGTCGTCACAACCAGTCCAGGGAGCATCAGAGACAAGCATGCAGTTTGCAGTTGTGTTTTATCTGATCTGATTATCTCTAGATCAGAATTTTTCAGTAATAAGCTGTTGGTTTACCCTCTCTTTCCTCAGTAACATTTCGCATTTTCTTTATATCACAATACCATATGTATTCATGTCTTTTCAATGTAACAAAACATTTGAGTTTTAGTTCACTCGATGTTGTAAAAGTTTAATTTCGTTTTGAACCTAGGGATTTCTTAAATAACTATTCTAAGTTTCTCCTAGGAATTTTCTACTAGTTTGACATACAATAATGCCTACATTATTATTTTGAAATGATACTTCAATTAGATTTATGTATATTCTTGTTTTGAAAAAAGCAAATATTTTGGAATAACATAATTTTTTGAGAATATGTACACAACTGTTTCTAACTTTAAAAATACTGGTATTCATGTATCTAAATGTAGGTAAATGTTTTTCATCTTTGTTCTTATTGAGAATTATCTGATTAGAGAATATGGGGTTTAGGCCCAAAGCCTCCCAAGAACAAAATGTATACTATGATATGACATAGGTTATACCCGTCTCTGTGGACATTTTAGTTGTTTATGAAGAGTGTAAGTATGTCCTTCATTTACAAAGAAAGTGGGAGGGATCAATAATTGTACCTAAAAACATAATATTTTGCCAAATAAAGTAAAAACAACTGAAATATTACCCTAGACTACCTTACCATATGATTGAATAATTTCTTGAGAGAGTGAAAATTTCTGGACATATTGTCTTTATTCACTTTGAAATATGTAAATGCTCATTTCACTGATCATTTAAAATTCTGAAGTAAAAACATGTGTGAAAATGACTAGGAATAGTATTTCTGATTTTTGTGTCCCTGTAATTTACCTGTATAGGACTCTTTCCTTGAACTTCACAAATAATTATGTATTATGTCTATATTTTGCTTATACAATGCTACAAAAATTTGAAACTGTCCACTGTAACATTTTATTTCTTTATAAAATGTAAATGCCCCCAGCAAGACTAGTTTTGACATTATAGATTATTTATAGAATGAAATACTGCAGGTGTAAATATATTATCTAACCCTCTGGTTATTCTGGAGAGTTTAGTTCTCTGAAGTTGATCTACTGAATAAAATAGACTTCCCAATATGTTTGTTGCTAAAATATTCTGTTATTCAGCTGGTGATATATTTTATTTTAATTTGTAAAAACTAAAAAGGTTTATATATTGTAGCCCCCCTTTTAAAAACAAACTGATGCTATGAAGTCCATATGTAGCTATGCAATGCTCTTTGTTCTCCTATATCATTGACTATTACATCATTGATTATGAAGTAACCATTATAGTTAAATTTTCACTTTTTAAAATCAACCATATTATATTTATATTAAAGATATTCTTTTATGTATGACTCTTATATCACTACGTAGGTAAGGAGGTTTAAATCTAGGAGGCAAAAACAATTTATTATTTTATATTATTCTCCATTTTTAAATCCACCTTGTACCTCATTTTAGCTCTGGATTCTATGGACATTAATTCTTTTTTTAATTGACAACATTTTTGTGGGCATTTAGTTCATGAGTTTGGTGTGATTTAGATTAGAATTATTATAAACTATAATGTTTCTCTCATGAAAAAAAATCTTTATTTATTAAATGAAGTCTAGAGAGAACTCAGTTTTCCATAGTAACAGTTGCCAGATCACGAGCAATGAGAAAATAATTTTTTTAATCCTGAAATGTCATTTTAGTTAATAATTACACATTTATTTCTTTTTTGCATACCATTTTATCAGAGATAGGAGGAAATAACAAAATTGACTATATTAAAATGGCATATCATATTTTTTACCCTGCTCATCCCTCTCATGGAGGGGAGGGGTCAATGAGTAGTGAAATAGCCAAAAACAGTTTGCAGAAAAAAATGAATAAATGATGCCAAAGACACGGAGAATCTGTAAATCAGATTCTAAACAATAAACCTCAGAAAAATGAACTTGAAATTACGGAGTTCAGTCAATAACAGAAATAATCTGAAAATTTTATTAAGACTTAATGTAATGAACCAACACAATGTCCTAATTTACTAACTCATATTCATTAGTATTAATAAAGTTTGAGGAAATTTTCAGGTTAGCCATACCTATTAGGAAAAATGAAATAACAAAAGGAAGAGATATTAAGACAACCTAACATAAAATGCTAAAAATATTAGCCAAAACCAATCTAATATTCCTTGGAATGAACTTCTGGAGAAGAAGGAAATATAGCTAAAAATTTAGCTCTTAGAAAACCAAATTCAATACAGGCCTGAAATCGCACATTTCCAACTCCACCTACTTCTTGTGCATATTGACCTCTGCTGTTTCTTGGACATATCATTATTTTCCATAAGACCATACAGATTCACTACTGTCCTCAGCATTTTTGTGCAAGGAAAGAGAGGGGGAAAGTAACAGACAAAATGGGCATTTGTGGTATAACTTTTTTTTATCTCTCCAAAAAGATTCTTAAATGGAGAGTCTAAAGAGAAAGTAAAACAAAGAAATTATTTGTTTATGAAAAAGATGACAGGGTTGTACTTTATACATGATTTGTTCAACATTTTTAAATTTTATTTTATTTTTAATGTTTATTTTAGAGAGAGAGAGAGAGAGAGAGAGAGCGCTTGTGGTGGAGGGGCAGAGAGAGAGAAGGAGACACAGAATCCCAAGCAGGCTCCAGGCTCTGAGCTGTCAGCACAGAGCCTGACTCAGGGCTTGAACTCATGAACTGTGCGACCATGACCTGAACTGAAGTCAGACACTTAACTGACTGAGCCACCCAGGCACCCCAATTTGTTCAACATTTATTTTTATTTGGGGATTTATTTCTTCTAGATTTTCCTACATATTATGTGCCAGTGTGCTAAGATGCTGGGTATAATATTAAGAAAAGGCATGCATCCCTACTCTCATGGAGTTTATAGTCCAAGAAGGTTCAAAGTTCTAATCTAAGGTGTTAGATACTGGTAGGGTGGGAGAAGTCCCATTTGGGAATAAAGGCCAAATAAGATTTCTGGAGTAAAAAAAAATTTTTTTGAATTTAAATATGTTCTTATGGGGATTTAACAAGTGTCCTTCTATTGAAGAATCATTATTTGGGCACCAAATATTCACACATTGAGGGGAAAATAGCCCTTAGATTTTAGATACCGCCCAAATAGATGCTATATAAATAGACAGTTAACTAATCCAAATTTCTCTTGCAAAGTGAGAAATAAAACATAAACTTATTTTCTTGAAAAGAGAGATGGAGAAGATCACTCTGGTAGTACGAATTTGGGGTGTGTCCTTGTGAGGTCCATTTAATGAAAACTTTTAAATGTGGTAGAGCCCGATTTTGTGCATTTTGTACATTTTATTCACATTGTCATGAAATAAATGCTGAATTTAATATAAACTGTGAAATGAAGCAGGGAGATACAATTACAGTGTTAAAGGATTATATCAAAATTAAAATATTTATTTTTATTTTAAAATCTGTAATAGTTTTAGTGGTATATATAACAGAAACTTTTTAAATAAAAACAAATATTTTAATCTACAAAAGTAACATAATTACACATTTGGCTAATAGTTAATTAGTTAAGCACATCAGATATGGAGCAGGAAATTAAGACCACTGTTATGGGGTACCTGGGTGGCTCAGTCGGTTAAGCGCCTAACTCTTGACTTCGGCTCAGGTCATGATCTTGTGGTTCATGAGACTGAGCCCCACATGGGACTCTGCAGTGACAGTGTGGAGCCTACTTGGGATTCTCTCCCTCTCTCTCTCTGCTCCTCCTCCTCTCTCTCTCTCAAAATAATTAAATAAAATGTAAAAAAAAAAAGTTGTTTAGAAAAAGACTGTTGTTATATGCAGATGATATTGAGCAGAAGGCTCTTCATTAAGGATTCTCTATATATGGTTTCAGATGACCTCAAGAATAAAGTAATAAAATTTTTTTGCTATAGAGCCAATTAATCCACACTAGCTAGATGTATTATGCCATTTGGTTTGCTTTTGTACTAACATAGAACCTTACTGACAGTGGCATAAAAAATATGGACATTTATTATTTCAACTAAATCATTAACAGGAAGCAAGCCTGTTCTAGGTTTGGTTCAATAGCTTAACAATGTTACCAAGCTCCTTAGCAGTTTACATTTTTTTATATTGCCACAATGTCAGCAATGTCTTTCCTCATAGGCACATTATGACTGCTGCAGCTCCAAGCATCATAGCCTGATATTACAATTTCCAAAGGGAAGAGAGTTTCTCTTAATGCATCTTTTTATAAGGGAAAAAATTCTTTCCCAGAGGCTCACAGCACCATGCTTCTTACAGCTCATTGACTAGGTTTGTAGGATGTGTTCATACCTTACCCAGTCATGATAAAGAGATGAAATTTCTCATGATTGGTTTGGCTAGGCAAGAGCTCTTAAAAGAATGAATACCTTCTCAGTATCCAGTGCTCAATATGGTTAGCTTCTATTTGCTTTGTATCAATTTTAACTGCTTTGTGTGAACTTCTTGAATGATAAAACTTAATATCTGTTTTCACAGAGACCAGACTGGGCACAAAGGCAGCTAATTAAAACACACACACACACACACACACACACACACACACACGCTGAAAACAAACATTTAATCAGAGCCTACTTTGCTCCAGCTTCTATCTAAATTCTACTTTTTTGTTATATCCTTAAATTCTCACACAAACTTTGGAAATAGGACAGTTGTTATTGGACAATTGTTATACCCATTTTCCAGAAGAAGAACCCGAGGCTTAGAGATTTGGCTCAGGTTACCTAGTAAATGAAAAAGCTGGAGTTTGAACCTGGGAAGTTTGAAATCAGAGGCTGTGTACTTACCTATTCTTCTATACTATCACATTAGACATTTGTAAAATTTATGTTATGTAAATGGACATCTTTTAAAAGCACTATATGATGTCACTGTTTAAATAAATCTAGTAACATTTTTGTTAAAACAGTAATTGGCCACCTAACTTACCAGCTGTGTATATATCTGATTTTTGTACGTTGAGTTTGCTGAAGGCACACTTGTACCACATCTTGTCTCTTCAGGAATATCTCATGAAATTCTGTCAGAAGTTGGGTTTTTATAGGGAAGAAAAAGATCAAAGCCTAGAGATTCCGTGAGGCTTAGTTGAATTGGGTAAATACATCATTCATAGCACTATGTCCCAATAGAATTTTGGCATCTGTTTCACAGCTTCCAAGTTCAGTTTTATGTACAGAATGTTTCAGTCTTAGCCACGTTGGGGATGTATGGAAGTTCACCCCCTGGGATATTTTGGGGGGATTCACTGTACTCTAGATCAGTGCATCTCAAACTTTAGTGTGCCCAGAATCACTGAAAACACAGATTGCTAGACCCCACACCTAGGGTTCTTGACTCGATTGGTGGAGGTGGAGCCTGAGAAGCTATATTTTTGGCAACCTCCCAGATGCTGCTGGTGCTGCTGATGCTGTTGGTCCCCAGGGACCACCCTTCGAGACCCTGCTCTAGAGAGTTGGATGGTACCTGCCATGATAAATAGTTTGCCTTTGAAATATGCCAAACTTAAGAGGATGTCATTTAATATTTGGCCAATACATGAATAAACACACATTGAAATATTCAATAGGGTTGTCAGGATAGCCTCACTGAAAGGGTGAGAATTGAGCAATGACCTAAAGGGAGGAGTCTTCTTATGCCTCAGCATGAATATCACATTTCAGATTTATTTGCCAACAAATCATATATGTGTGTATTTTTAGCCTTTTTTAAGTAGCAATCTACAATTTACAAATTATTTTTAAAAGTAGGTAAAAATAGAACTTAGTTGTGCTCAATAGCAACTTACATCTGAGAAAGACTTCTATATCCATGGCATTTTTCTGTTTTTTCTCAAGATTTTATCCCACCAGCCATTAATGCCCCACATCCATTAATAGGACATGGTTTCGATGAGACTGAGAAAGAGGCTGCCATGCCAATGACCTATATTTAGCTTTGAAACTCAGGCTGCTGCCCCAATCCACTGGAAACTCTCCAACCTCCAAGACAAAGGTCACAACCTCTAGTTGAAAAACACTATCACATGCCAAGGAGCAAAGAGGACCTTTGCAAAGAGTTTAATTGCTCCAGTGCTTTGACACTTAAGAAATTTTTATTTCTGAAGGCCTTTGTTCATTTTTCATTAAAATAGAAAGTCCAAGAAACAAACTGCCAACATAAATGAGTAAAAGGCAGATTCAATGTCCTTAACATTCCCAGAAGCCGATGTAAACTTTGAGCTATCCTTTCAAACCACTAGAGGCTTCATCAGGAAGCTAATGTGAAGTACCCTGAAGAGACAAGAGTAGTAAGGGTGGACTGGTGTGGTCCACTATCAAAAAAGAGTCATTCAGCATCCATATGATGATAAACTTAGAGCATTTTAAATGGTCTGAACCTGACAAACTGTGCTGTCCAACACAGTAGTCAAGAGCCTCCTGTAACTATGTAAGTTTAAATTAGAATTAAAATTAAAAATTTGGTAGCTACACCTGGCTGGTGGCTACCATATTGAGCAACAGATTCATGGAACATTTCTATCTTAGTCTGTTCAGGCTATTACAATACCATAGCATGGGTAGGTTATAAACAAGCAAACAAAAACATTTATTGCTCATAGCTACAGAGCCTGGAAGTCCAAGATCAAGGTGCTGGCTGATTCAAGTGTCCAGTGAGGGTCATAATGTCCTGGTCCATAGATGTCTGTCTTTTTGCCTTCTGTGTGCTCATGCAGCAGAAGAGGTAAGGGAGCTCTTTGGGGTTTGTTTTACAGAGGCACAAATCCAATTCATGACATTTCTACCCTCATGACCTAATCACCTCCCAAAGACCCCACTTCCAAACACCATCACATCAGGATTTAGTATTTCAATATATGAATTTGGGGGGACATAAGCATTCAATCTATAGCAGTTTCCACGATTGCAGAAAATTCCGTTGGACAGCACTGGTTCTTCAGACTATGGCAGGCTCACACTGTTGCACCAGTGCTTCTCAACTCCTCCTGTAGTTAGAATCATCCAGAAACTTAAAAACAAAATGCCTGCACCACATCCCCAGAGATTCTGGTTGGTCTAAGATCAGATCTAGGCATAAGCATTTTCCAAAAGTGACTCACAGGATTCTGATACACAGCTGGGGTTGAGAATTGCTAAGTTACTCACTCTACTGAAGTAAGCCCTAAACCAAAAATTTAAGAGGTTAGTAGATTTAGAACTGCTACATCTCATCTTAATATTTCAAAAGCTACAATCCATCTCCTGTAAAGTGAGGAAGGTTCAAACCAAATTAAAGAATAACTGGACAGTCAGGCCAATTCTGTGGGATAAAGCATTGACTGCCTAATGAACACAACATCAGCTGGAAGAAAAACGGCCCAATAGCCACTGTTAGTCTTGCATACTAAAAGACTATTCTGAAATTAATTTGAGTTTTTAAAAAATAATGTGAAGTTTATTAAAGTTAATATCCAAGGAAGCTCTTCCTTGTGTTTTAAATTTAATTTACAAATCTTATCATATTTATAAATCTTGCAAGTTTTAGAAATCATGGTCCTTTAAATTTTGGTCTTATTTATAGTATTACTTAAATGCTTTCCAACTCTTTATTCCCCTTTATACTGCACTTATAAACTTACTGCATAAACATTTTCAAGAAGTTAAGAAAGTCTTACATATCTAATAAATTTAACTTCTAAGTATGGTGACTAAGTTCTCTTTAATGTTTCAACACACATATAACTTTGTAGGAATTATACTTAAAAGTCTAATAGGCTGAGCTCTTACAAAACACTTTTGTACTTATTCTACATCTTTCTGGAGTTGAAAGAGTCTTACCTACTAAGAATGTCTTACCTACTAAGAATATTTTAACCCCAGAAAGATTTAGAATGAGTCTAACAAACCAATTATGTCCTACCAAAAAATTTTGGAGTGATGCTTTCCCAAGTGAAAAATTTTATCTGCCTTCTCAGCTTATTGTGGTGTCTAGATGAGAAGAGGTTTTGGCTGCAGCACACTGTATCTGTGTCTGAGACACTAATGTAATATGCTGAGCCTTATTTATATTCATTGTATCAAAAAAAAGTAAAATTATTTGCTCAAGATATTGAGTCATACCTTTCTGGACCTTTTTCCAAGTCAGGTTAGGATCTTTGATCCACACACACACAAGTGGCTACAACAATGAACAAATATTTATAGGTTGTGCATTTCTTAATCCTTTAGAATATATCCTTTAGATATAAAGGGTTTTATCTAAAGGTTTTATCTATATTTATATCTAAATCTAGACACCTTTGAACTTGGCAGAATCCTTCACATACTGTAGTATAGGACAATCAACTCTTGGATATACTAAGAGTTACTTAATTGACACAATCTCTTTCATGGCTTTGTCTGAATATATGATCACAATTTCCAAGCATATTCTACTGACAAGGTTGTTGTTTTTTTTTAACCCTCACAAGAGCTGACAAGAGGCTTCTTCATACACATTTCTATTGAAGACATATGAGAACAATTTAAGTACACAGCTTTTCCTGATCTGTTTGAGTCCTAGCTCTGCCCTTGACTACATGTATAACCTTGGGCCAGTTACTTAATTGTGCAGACCCTCAGTTTCCTCTTCTATGAAACAAGGTAATATCACCTACCTCACCTGGTTTTGTGAGACTACAATGAGGGAAAGCACTTAAAGCACCAAGTATAGCACCTGACATGTCTAAGCACTCAGTATATGCTCTAAGTTCATTTTATCATAGACCCCCCCCCTTGATGTCAGTGATCAAAATAGGCTTTGTGCAGTGTGTTGGGAATTAAAAAGATAACCCCATTCAGGTGTATGGATATCGCAGTATTAGGGAGGCTCCCATTATCCTCCGTAGCTACACTTAAAAGTCAGTAAATCCCAGTAAAATGTCAGTAAAGTCAGAGATCCTTTTCAATGTAATGATTAAGGTTCCTTTGTTACCTGCGTTTTGTTCACTAAATATATCTCAATAAATTTATTGAGTTTCTACTGTATTAAAAACAACAGCAACAACATTGTGCTGAGCCTTAGAGGATTAGGGAGAAGAGAAAAGCCAATGACAATTGGGGTAGACTTCATGGAGAAAGATACTTTTGACTAGGGCCTTGAAAGCAGTAGGCTTTAACATGTAGAAACTGAGAAAAGACATTCCAGGTAAAGAAAGCCATGTGAGCACAGGCAAGGAGGAGAGAAAACACATGGCATTTGGAGATGCCAGCTAGAAGTCCAGTGTAGGTACAAAGTAAGCTATAATGGGGGGGGGGGGTGCAGAAACTGGGAGAAATGGACCTGTGATGGTAGCTTGGAGCCATCACAAGGAGGATTCGGAATCCCAAGCTAGGGAATCTGGATGTCCGTTATTGCCAATAGAATACCAATTCAAGTGTTTGTAATTAGCCAAAAAATGGTGATGGGATAAATAGGAGGAAACTGCTTCTTTCTTACATCACTGTTTGCCTATTAGCCTGAGTAGAAGAAAACTTCAATGGTCTAGATCTCTGGCCAGGTAAGTTTTGATGGGGGGAATGAAGAGGAATAGAAAAGGTTGAAAAATGTGGGACAGTTTTCAGTAAGTGTGGACACTGGGCAGCAGGGGGCAGCATGAGGGCACTGAAAAGTTAAAAGAATGTATAGGGCATTTGCTTCTGTAATATTTCTTGACAATTATGAATTTGCATCTATAAGGCTACTTATATTAATAATAACTTAGTGTTCTTTTCCCAGAAATGAATAAATTAAAAGAGAAAAGAAGAAAAGTAACAGGCTGGCTGGTGGCAGAATAACATCACTGTTTATTTAAGAGCATAGAAATAAACAGTTGTCTATGTATTATTTCCTTTCAGTGTTCATATAGATTTGAAAATGTCTAAATTTCAATTTGAAAGCAATTGGTTTTCATTTGAAAAACCTTTATGATTCTTAACTATTTTGCATTTTTTCAAAGTACCCTTGTTCAGCTACACTGTGTCTAAAGGAACTAGTACAAAAAAAAAAAAATGAGAAAACACCTGAAAATAAAATTTTAGTTAAATAATGAATACAAATTTTAATATACATTCTATTTTACACACAAATATATGGAATTTTAAGTTTTGGCCTTTTATGACTATGATATTTTGGTACTTTCAAATGGAATTTTTCTTTCTATATAAAATTTGAGACTATCCTAAATTTCATATTTTTCTGGTGAAATTCACCTTTTTACTAACATTTTTAGAAGTTTGGATGGTTCGTGATAGGAAGAATAGAAAATTAGAAGTTTCCCTTTAGATTTTTTTTTTTAGCTCTGGAATTTACCATTGTGAATGCTCCATTACACCCACCAGAAAATCTCTCTCTCTTCCGTTGTATGAGGAAGATGGTATAAAACTGTTCATATACCACACACTTACAGAGAAACTTTCTTTGTTCCTTCAAGATTCTCTCAGTGCCCACCACACATGTTTAGGAGGCTGTGATCTCTGCATGGATTGCCCTTCATGTCCTGCTTTTTATTGCCTCATTTCACCTTTATGTATGCTTCTTTCCTTGTATTAACATAATACGTTATACTTGTCACTTGAAGAAAATTTAAAAAAAATTTTTTAATGTCTATTTGTTTTTTTTTGGGGGGGGGAAGGGACAGACAGAGAGGGAGACACAGAATGTGAAGCAGGCTCCAGGCTCAGCTGTCAGCATAGAGCCTGATGCGGGGCTCAAACTCACGAACCGGGGCTGAAGTCTAATGCCCAACCGACTGAGCCACCAAGGCACAATAAATTTTTTTTTAATGTTTATTTATTTTTGAGAGAAAGAGAGAGAGACAGAGCATGAGCGGGGGATGGGAAAAGAGAGGGAGACACAGAATCCAAAGCAGGCTCCAGGCTCTGAGCTGTCAGCACAGAGCAGTGAGATCATGACCTGAGCCGAAGCTGGACGCTTAATCAACTGAGCCACTCTGGCACTCCTACACTTGTCACTTTAAATGGCCACATAAACTGGGGGCTGACTATTCCATAATTGTTGAATATTGATTTCCACCTTCATTAAGGAAAATTTGAAATGATGAATAAATGTTTGGTTCTTAAATAACATGAAAGGAGATAAAAACAAATAGCTCCATAAGTTTATGAACCATTTTCTGTATATTTCATTTCAATCATTTGTAAATTTAAAAATATAAAAATAAAAAATTTTTAACATTACCTTTCAAACTAGGATACACCAGTATGTACACACAGGACATACCCTGTTTGTTTTTACAGGAACTAAGTCCATTAAAGGAAATAACATCTTTTTCTTTTGTATCTCCCATGGTTCATAATACAATGCTTGCACAGAGGCAGGGGCCAATAATTAAAACATTAGGAAAATTTATTAAAGTGTATGAAATAATCTAGTTTTTTGATGTAAAGATTTAAATGTACTCTTTATACTGATTAAATTGTTGAACTGGTTAAATTGTTACTATTATTGTTCTGGTTGTTTCTATTTGGTATTTTTCTTAGTGCCAGGATAATAGCATTGGGTTATTTTCTTGATTTATTACATAGAAATTCCCTGTACTTTTCCAGTGAGAATATCAGACTAATTGCAGCCCTATTACTAGATTTAATTATTTTGATCATTTCTGCTTCAGCTTTTATTTTGAACCTTGTCTCTTTCTTTAGATAATAATTCTCAATCCTTATTTTCCAGTTTTAATGATATCTTTTTAAGCTACATGGATTTCTCAGATCACATTTGACCATAGTTATGGCAAAGCTACTTCTACTAAGCATCCTTTTGTTTAAGCATTGAGTGTTACTAATTACCAACTAGCAGAGCATTACATCTTTGACTCACTCAGTGAAATCACTCGCCCTCTAGGGCATAGCTTTCACTTTATTTGCTCTTACACTCTTCGTAAGGGTTTTCTATACTATGTAAACATATAGCCAAGAAATACGAAACGCATAATTACTATGAAAATCATATATCTCAATTTTAATTATCTTTTCTTAGACTTTTACATTTAAAAAATTTCACATATCCTCATTTTTTTTCTACCAACTATAGAAAAGGCAACATGTTCATACAGTTTGACAGTCGGAAAGTTGGGAGGGATCAAGTCTTAGTGCTTTTTTTCAAAGTCCATTTTTTTCAAATGGCCCAAGGACATTAAGATCAAGATTACACAGCTAGTTGGTGTTAAGAAGCAGGATTAGAACCTACATCTTTTAACGTAAAATGTTCGTGAATAACTATTTAATACAGATGAGATAGCCAAGCATGAGTTATTTTTTAATTCATTGATGACTCAGTTATAAAATGTAACATGGCTTAAAAACCTTTTCTTTCTAAAAATAGTCTTAAAAACGCACATAACAGAGGCACTGCTATCATTATAAAGTTAGATTCTTTTCTCTATACTTAAAATTGTTTTGTTTTTTATTCCCACTGAGAATTGAGAAAACAATTTTAAGAAAGACCATTAGACAGAATGTAGTTCAAAATTACTCCTGAAGAACTGTTAATTTTCAAGTAGACCATGAAAGTGTATTTGAAGAAGCACAGATTCTGGAACAACGCAAAAAAATAAAGACAGAGAGTTCTGCTAAGATGGAAGAACAGAACACAGTAGTGTCTGCTACAAACCTGATATAAGGGTGTGTGTGTGTGTGTGCGTGCGCGCGCTAGCATTTTTGTGACTAGAAGGACAAAAGATAGGGTTTAAAAAATTGGGGGAGAAGGAACACTTTTTTAAAAATTCAGATAACATTTCCTTCTTTTTAAGGTTTGGGCTTTGAGTATTTCTGTTTGAAGAAAATAAGGACCGAACAGCTAGTGTATACCCCGTTTAGTATTTATATTAAAATGAAGGTAATTAGGACCTGGTTCAGCCTCTCCAGGGCAACCAACTTTCCAACCTATACTGGAAACTATTCCTTATCTGTTTTTAAGAAAAATGCTCGGCTTTTTTGGTGAAATAGTATTATCTAATAATTCTTATTGGAATCTTACTATAATAACAGGCACAGAAACTATATTGTAAAATTTTGTAGGGATTAAATGAGATAGTGCAGGGGAACCTGGGTGGCTCAGTCACTTGGGCATCTGGCTTCAGCTCAGTTCATGATCTCATGGTTTGGAGTTCGAGCCCCACATTGGGCTCTGTGCTGACATTTTTTTTTTTACAAATTAAAAAAAAAATTTTAATAAGAGAATGTATGTAAAGCAGCCAGCCACAGTAAGAACTCAGTAAATTTGGTTACGTGGTTTCTATACCAAACAATATTTGGAGGCATGAACTATATCCATGTTACAGAGGAGAAAATTGCAACTCAAAGAAGTAATAATTTAAGTTTACAGAGCTAGGAAAAAGCAGAGTTGAGAATCAAACCCAAATCACCTCTGATTCTGGTGTTAGTATTTTAACCACTACATATTAGCCATTTGTTTTATTGGTGTATCATCTGGTAGAAACCTTAAATGCTGCTTTTTAAATGGGGGAAATTGGGCTGCCTGGGTGGCTTAGTCAGTTAAGCCTCTGACTTCAGCTCAGGTCATGGTCTCACAGCTCATGAGTTTGAGCCCCACGTTGGGCTCTGTGCTGACAGCTCAGAGCCTGGAGACTGCTTTGCATTCTGTGTCTCCCTCTCTCTCTGCCCGTCTCCTGCTTGTGCTCTGTCTCTCTCTCTCTCTCTCTCTCTCAAAAATAAACAAATATTTAAAAAATGCTTTTAAATTAAAAATAATAAAATGTGGGAAATTAGTGAGCAGAGAAAATTCAGGGAAAACATTTTTATTAATTTTCTGTTCTAAATGGAGTGATGATGATAAAGAGCAATTTTTGAGAAAAATATATTAAAATTATAAAAATTTATAATTGTAAGAGTTAGAATACAGGTACATTTCTTAGAATAATTCAAACTTATGATAGGTTTTAAGGGGCAAAAAAAGATTATTGAAAAATAAATGAAATGGGTGAATTTGGTATTGTGTTCAAGATTTTCCATTTAAGGAAATGTCCAAAGCCCCCTCAGTCTGCCAACAATCTTCTGTGATCAACTGCATGATTTGGACAGGTCATGGATTTTCTGTTCCAATATGCTATTTTGGGGCAAGGGTATGTGTATGCCCTTCCTAACCACTACAGTGAAATTGAAATAATAAATTCTTCCTTAATTTTTGTTTAGTACTTTGTAGCTGTCAAAAATTTTTCACTACATTACCTCATTTGTTCTTCATAATGGCCTAAAAGAGAGGAAAACAAGTATTCTTTAAACTAAGTATATGAGATACTTAAGGCTTAGAAACTAAATCATTTCTATGGGATCATACTGCTGGGAACTGGTAGATATTAGATTAGCATCCAGAGCTTTAAACATGGATGCCAGTATTCCTTTTAGCACATGATGCCTGGACTTACTTACTGTACCATGTTGCTACTCGGAGTCAAAAATGTTACTTATCCTTTGACTGTTTTTACACAAAGCACTCAGCCTAAGGGAAACAGTAGCAGCTTGTACAGAGAGGCTCTGACCCCCTGGGGAGCTTGCTTGACCAGATCTGGAGATTGAGTAGTCACTGAGTTCAATGAGTCATTTGTCAATGGGGGGGAAAGGTGCACCAGAGCTCCTTGTAGATTTAAACCTAGGAATGATACAAAGTTACTAAAGGGAAACAAAACAAAAAAAATCTAATTTTTTTTGATGTTTTATTTATTCTTGAGAGAGAGAGACAAAGACAGAGACAAAGCACGAGTGGGGGAGGGGCAGAGCAAGAGAGGGACACAGAATCCGAAGCAGGCTCCAGGCTCTGAGCTCTCAGCGCAGAGCCCAACGTGGGGCTGGAAGTCACAAGCCGTGATATCATGACCTGAGCCAAAGTCTGACGCTTTATGGACTGAGCCATCCAGGCACCCCAAAACAAAAAAAAATCTAGAAGATGAATGTAATGTTTTATCTAAATTAGTTGTGTGTGTGTGTGTGTGTGTGTGTATCTTGTTGGACTTTGGTTTCATGTGAGGACTTTTTAGCTTGGTTTTGTTTTGTGTCCTTAGGTAAGAATTTTGAAAGTCTTTACAATTCATGTTGTTTTATACTGTATATATAGAAAAAAAAAAGCTCTGAAAAATAAAATGATCTATGGGATAAAATAGAATTAAAATGTCCTTTAAAAATCGCTCATGGTTATTGAGCATTACTTTTGTGTCACGTTCCTGATAAACTCTTTGCATTAATGATTCTATTGAATCAATGTATCAACCTACATAGTAGATTCTGTTGATTACTATTTCACTGATGGAGAAACTGCAGCTCCAAGAGTTTTAAGTTAGAATAGAAATCTCTGAATCAAAGTGGTTCACCATGTTCTTTTTAACAGAGAAACTTTTAGACAGAAACATAGCTAAATATTTTGGTTTATTTGGTATTAAATACCCAATATATTGTCAAAGTATAGCAATCTGCTAAATTCTGTGTCAGAATTCTGTTCATTTTTATACTTAAATGTCTTATTTTACACTGGTTTTAGCAGGATAAAAGTCTTAACTGATAATAAGGATAATACTTTACATTTATAAGATCATTATGCTTTTTTCAAAGTTCACATGTCAGACTTCTCAAGTAATTAAAGGAATAACTTGATCAGAAAAAAAACTTTTATTTCCTTGAATTACCTAGATTAGAATTTCCCAAAGTGTGTGTTTATAGAACTAAAGGTAATAATTGATAGTACATAGTAAGGGGTTGCATGGTCAGATAAATTTGGAAAATACTGTAATAAGCATTTGTAAGATTTCTTTTCTGCAGTTGTCCTGATCCTTTGCCTTATGAGCCTATACATTTTTAAAAATATATATAATAGTATTTTTCTTACTTACTGCTTTTTTTTTTTAATGTTTATTTATTTTGATGGGGGTGCACAGAGAGAGAAGGAGAGAGAGAGAATCCCAAGCAGACTGTAGGCTGTCAGTGCAGAGCCCAATGCAGGGCTCAAACTCATGAACCACGAGATCATGACCTGAGCTGAAATCAAGAGTCAGACAGTTAACTGAGCCACCCAGGTGCTACATATGTGCTACCACAGTGTACCTGTGTTTAATTTTTGGCTTATGAGTCTAGTGTTTGGGAAACTTAATTCAGAAGAAATCTTAAGATCTGGATATGACTTATGTCCTTATTAGTAACTCATTTAAGCAAATTGGGTTGGTTTTTTGTTTACTAGTTTCTGCAACTTTAAAGATGGAAGATAAGTTTTACTTCCTCCTGTAACTAGGATTTTGTAAAGACTTGTGAAATAATGGAATGTATTCTCTTTTAATGTCTAATGTGGGAGGTGCTGATGATGTTAGCCACGCTGTGTCCCTGGCTCTGTCCTGAAGCTAAGCTGATTTTTGGCCTTGAGGTGCTCTCACTCCTGTGGGCAAGTAACAAGAAAACTATCACAGAAAAAGTATTGGGAAATCACTTCAAAATTTTACTTGGCTTTGGCTTGCCTGGTAAATGATTAATTAACATGCTTCAGGCACCACTCGGCCTATGACTCCTCCAGTTCACATCTCAACTCACCAGAGTATATTTTCCGCCCACAGTGTCCTATAGAAATCTTGCTGGCATGATCTCCAGTGACGGCCTCATTCTTTTTGGTCTTCCTCATTAACCTTTTTGGTCCTCCTTGAAACATTTACCTCACCCAGCTTCTCTCTGTGCTTCTCCCAGCCTCTTGTCTCTCCTTCTCTGTTCTTTTCCTGGCTCTTGTCCCTTTGCTGCCTCCTCGATGTTCGTATCTCTCCGGCTCTGTTCTCCATGCCCTTCTCCTCCTCCATGAATCATTCTTCACACCTATAATCTCAGTCCTTGCGGTTGAAATCGTCACTTTCCCTTCCCTACTCCGGAAGAGAGGAGAAACTGGATTTAGAGTATTTATCTAACTAATCGGCACAACAGTTGCTCAACGTATCATAAAGAATACAGTGAAAGTAAAACTTTAATTTCACTAATACTAACTTATTAGATGATAGAGAAGATAATTCTGTGCCCCACGTTTCAAAAGGAAAATGATTTCCTGCCTTGAGTCATAAAAGCAATGATAGCAACTCAAAAAGTCTCTCTCTCTTGAAAGCCCTCTTCCCAATCTTTTTTGTTTTTTGTCTACCACCCACTAATAAATTTGATATAAACCTTCCAATATGAATTTCTACTTCATGAACAGTTTTTCGCTTTTCTCCAAGTTTCATTTCTTCACCCTATGTACCATTTATACCATACTGATTTGTTTATGTTGCTTAGTAAAACTAAAGCTCAACTATAGGATGTTTTATGTGCTCAGACTGTAAGACACCTAAAAGGTTACTACATTCCCTTTCCCTCCCTCCCTTTTCCTCCTCCTCCCCCCGGTCCACTCCTCTCTTCTCTCCTAACTTGCTCATTTTTATGTCTTTGCTCCTTACAACCTTGGACTAACACCTGGGCTGTACACAGTAGTCTGTCAGTAAGTTCCACTCACTGCATTAAATGAGTTAACACTAATTTAACAAAATTCAGTTTAGATAAATACTACCAAATATGATATATATGTTTTAGTTCTTCAATTTCCTTGTTTTCTAAGGCGGGCTTTTATTCTTCTGGCAAATTAATTGTTGGAATGTGTGACATTCCTCTAAAGTACTAAATTGTTATTCAAGTTTCAAATGATTTCCTGTTTATAACTCCCACTTATGCATCCAACTGCATCCAGTAGTCTAGTGTCATCCTCACTAAAATAATGCCACAGAAGTCTCATCAACTGCCTACTAGGACTGGGGAAGAAAAGCTCAGATCATGTGTGGGACCTGGGAATTAAGGAAGCCCAGTCCTCAAAATGGTTAAACTTACCTAATCACCTTTTTTCTTTCCAGAGAAAATTTAGACCATTTTGGCAAAATCCTTGCTGGGTTCATAATAGATTTTCTACAAATTTAGGATTTTATATTTCACAACAAGATGTATTTTTTTTTTAATTTTTAAATTTCAATACTGCTGGCACCATTTTGCGAATTTTTAAAAATATTCTAATTCATTCTCAGGCCCAATTTGTTTGAGTTGTGTTTCTTTTTCTTTTCTTTTTTTTTTCCAGTTAAAATTTGTATTGGAGATAAAGGTAAACTGAAATAACTTTGAGTCCATCCTGCTACAGTTTGCTAAGATTAATATTTTCCCTTTATTCTTTTAAGGTAGAGATAGATTATTTCTGGATATATTCTGAATATTTTATCTCAAATATAGATCTTAAATATTCCATACAGAATTCCATGTATAAATCAACTCTGTAGAAGAATCAGTTCAGATATTATTTCTTTGACACTCTATTAAATACATTGCAAAACAATTGCAATACTTACTTTCCAATATTTCCTTGAGGGGGAAAAACACATCATGAAAGCATTTCCAGTTTTTATTTTCCTAAATGTTATGTTGGAAGAATTATTTGATGCCATTGCTTTATATAGCTTATCATGAAAATAAGAAGCAGAAAGTTAGGAAAAATAATTTTAAGTGAAAATTTAGTGCTTTTGCACAATACTCCCTTATAGCCCTATATCATTTTCTCATGTTGAGATCATTATTATGCATTCACACATTTTAAAGAAATTAATTTCACTTTTTCTCAATTAAATGTAAAAGCAATATCTCACTTTATTATTAACTCTATGAGGCTATAGGGATCATGTCTTGTTTATCATTGTTCTGCAGCACAAACTGCTTTACCTAGTTCTTAGTAAACATCCAATCAATATTTGTTGAATGCTTGAAGGAATGAAGAATCTAGACTCCTGCTAGCAAAACTGGCATCATGGTTTTTTAAATCTTATTGTTTAATCAAAGAGAGTGTAACTTCTTTGCATCACCATCCATTCTTGCCCTCTTTCCTTCCTGCCTCAGAAGACAGTTCTAACATTAATCAATTTATACGATTCTTTGTTTTCAGTGTACAAACATGCCCACATCTCTCCCACTTTCAAAAACAACACAGTCTGTGACCCAAATAGCTACCCCTTTGTCTCTGCCTCTCCTCCCTTCATTGCCAAGCCTCTTGAAAGGGAAGGCTACATTCAACATCTCTTTCTTCTGACTTGTAGTTCACTCCATGCTTCACTTTATAACCTGGATATGGGGGCTTCACTCTGGAATCAGACACTAGGGATTTCAGTCTCAGCGTTGCCCATCACCAGCTTTGTGACCATAGGCAGGTTTTGCAACCTTTATGACAGGACAGATCTCAGAGGACTCTCATGAAAATTAAATGAGATAATACATTTAAAATGTACTTCCGCATTGCCTGGAACATAGTAAATGGTAGGTATTATTCTTACTGATTGGAAGTGTAATGGGAATTCAGAGATGAGAAAGAATGGTACAGACTTAAGAAGAATTATTTTGAATTCACATAACCACTCACTCATTCTTCATATTAGGAAATTAGAACCCAGAGAGATTAAGTAGTCACAATTTCGTGGAGGACATGATATTTGATTTGGATTTTGACGGATAATAACAATAGTTTATAAGTACTGAATGTTTACTGTGGGCTAGAGACCATTCTAAATATTTACATGGAATGTTTTATTGAATCTTCAAAACATTCCTGTGAGGTCGTATTTCTCATTTCGTTAGCTAGAAATATACTGTCCGTCAGGGAGAACTGAGAAAAAGGAATGAATAAAAATCTGGAAGCAGGAAAGACATGCTGATTTCTAAAGATGGTTATGAGACATACCAGCCAGAGTGAAGAGCTTGTCTTAGGCAATAATGAGAAACGATGTTGGACAGAGTTAGGCAAAGTTATGAGGCCTTAACAACCATACCAAAAAAAAAATTTTTTTTGGCTTTATCTAATGGGCAAAATAAAGAGAAGATATAAATAAGTGACTTGGGGAAGGGAGGATACCCACGGAATGGGGATTTAGGCACACTGGTTGGGTGGCATGAACTATGAAGCCCTGAAGGGCAGTTTGTCCTTCATATACCCAGGGAACCTCTACCAGCCACTATTAGTTACCACTAGCCACTAAGAGAGTACCTGCAGCTTCCTGTTAGGTAGGTGGTTAATAACGGTTTCTTGAAGGAATGAATGAATATAATTATGAATTCCCACTTTCCAGTTGGGAAGTGATGAGAGCTGGCACTATGGTTAAGGCAATGGGAATGGAAATAAGGAGACAAATCCTAGATACAGTTTCAAAGAATAAATAATAAGACTTGGGCACATATTGGACATGAACTAAAATTTAGAACCATACTTCAGGTTTATTATATATAGCAAACTGCAGTGTTAGAGCAGTTGCATTTCACACATTCTTGGTTGTGTTTTCAGCAGAATTTCTGTATTTGGTGTAAATTGAAATGAAGCACATTTCAGCATGATAATATGAGTAATTATTATTACCATTAAAACTTCTATCTCTTTATTTTCTACTCCTACTCCCTCAACCCAAGAGCTTACCAGTTTTACCACACACCTGGTTTGTTGTTGGAGTCTTCTACTGAACTCTGGCCAAATAAACCTCACCTTCACACACCTGGCAGTTGCCTTCTCTCACTGTTTTGTTCATACAGTTGCTTTCTCCCATGAATACCTTTTCTTCTACCAGTTCATTGCCATTACCAACTAGAATATTAGTCATCTTTCAGAACCAAATCACATGCTATCTTCTCCATGATGTCTGATCAGCCCAGGTGAAACTGACTTTTCCTTCTGAACTCCCATAGCAATGCACTTCACCATACTGCCTAGTACTCGTCATTTGGTTTACTGGGTATCCCCTTATCAAAATCTTACTTGTATTCCCTACATTTAAGCCTGAACCTTTATTTCTACACTCCTGGCCCTTAGGAGAGAGGGAACTGAATTGAGTATGAAGCTTGAGACTCCAGTCTTTGGGTCCTTGAAAACCCAGTAGGACCGGGGAGTCAGAAATCCAGGTCATTGAGCTGGATGGAGAGTTGCTGCAAAAAGAAAACGTCACTTAGCAGGCATATTATCTGCGAAAAGGCAAGCTTAATTTGTAAGCATATCTCTGAACCTGCCATGGAGGATGATTCTAGAATTTCTAGAGAACAAGGAACTGATTTGTACAGTATCCATAAGGGATGTAGAAAATGTTATCCATAAGCTGTTATTTTCATGAAGTTTAAAAATACATATATTTGTTTCCGTGGTGGTTCATTCATAACTTAAGATCCTATTTTGTTCTATAAAGTCTGTAAAGACTTTGTGCTATGAAGTCTTCTATAAAATCAATGGAATTCTACTTGTGGGATTTTCAGAAATCTAATATTGTAGGCTGCAGAAGACTACTAGACTAATATTGAACCAGAACTCTTAAACTTGGCTAAATAGGTGTCTATTTCACAGTGTGGTTGGCAATTCTTGAGGCTCCCAGAATATGATACAGGCTCTCGTGGCTAATCTTTGCACATGCTGCTTCTCTTGCCTAATATACTTCTCTTCATTTTTTTGTTTTTTGTTTTTTTTGGCAAGGTTAACTCATACTTATCCTACACAATTTTGACTCAGATATCATCTCCTCCAAAAAAACCTTCCCTGAATGCTTTCATTAGAGCCACTGCCTATGGATTGGGTGCCACTCCTGCCTGTTCCCACAATAGCCTGTGCTTTCATTATAACACTTACTTCAGGTGTGGCAGTTTTCATCTACAGGTCCTTCTGTTCGAGCTCTGAGCTCTGCCAGTGATAAGTCATCAGCAGCATACTTAGAAGGCCACGAGGGCTCATAAATGTTTGCTCAGTGAATAAATGCACAGTATTAGTATAGAAAATGTGGATGAAAGTCCCTCTGCCTCCCAGAGGTAAGTTGTCAGTATGAGAATTTTAGGGTAATTTTTGAGAACTGGAGTCTGTGTGTTCCTTTTCTTCTCCCCACCTGGTAGAGTGTAGCTAAACCAGCCTGGAAGATAGCAGTTTCCTATGTGCCTTAAGCAAGTTAACAGTTCCCGTCCAACCCAGTATTTAAGAATTGTGATTATTTTTACTGTGTAGCCCCAGGGAGAAAAGCAGACTTATAAAACATTTTTATATCTCAGTGAACGTTTGAAATTTTGCTGCCAAACCTACTAAACCCACCCTAACAGTCTTTCTGGTTTTTGTTTAATATGCCACCGGAAAGAGCTCTCTGGATGCCTAGTTTCATGTATAATATAAACCAAAAATTAATATATCAGTTCTTCCCCTTTTTTTCTGTTTTGATTTGGCAGGAGCACTACAGGCTTTATATGATTCAATCTTATAAAGTTTTTCAGAGAACAAATGATAAGTGTGAACCCATGACTATGTCATAGAAGCAGCTTTTTCCTTCAGTGCAAACAAAATCATGAGCTACATATAATGAATTGGCTGTGCAATCCTGAAGTAGGTCGTTTAAAATTTTTTTTCCTCTTAAGGTCATAGTGCCCGATAAGAACTCCTTTTGCTTCAATTACAATAAAAGTGTGAATATGGGTACATAAAATGCAAGATTAAAAAAAGACCTATTTTGGAGCGGAGAAGGATGCGTACCGTTTATACTGAGTTCAGTGGATGGGAACTGACCAAAGATTTGCTGCGGAGCCTGTCAAATATTATAATCCAGAATTTCATTAGACGAAAAATAATCGCTGGTAAAAGTTCACCCAAAGTATTATTTTGCCCCTAATTTCGTTTGTATTTTTGTTTTAAAGACCTAAAAAGCCGCGATAACTAAGACATGCATTCACCCACTGAATTTGCCATCGGTGCGCAGCGCCGTCTGGAGCGCCCCTCCTAACCCCCACCGAGGGCGGCTTTGGCCCCCCAGAGTCGCCCCCGCCCCTTGCGCTGGCCGCTGGCGGGGGTGACAGGTGCCGAGCCCGCCCACCCCCGAGTAATAGCACCACCCCGCAATTCTCCCGCCGTTGCCTTTCGCTAAGCCGGCTTGCGGCTGGGTAGTTTGCCTGCACCTTTGCCTGTCAGAAAACGGCGCGGGGAGGGAGCGAGCGTGAGAAAGTGAGCGTGTGCGCTATAAGAAGGAACAGGAGGATCGAGGCGTCGGCTCCCGGCGTCCGAGCGCCCAGTCTGCCCCGTCCCGCCTGTCCGCCTCCGGGCCTGCGGAGGGTGGGGGCCGCGAGCAGCGAGGCCGGCGGGCGCCGGGGGTTGGCGGGACGCGCGCTCCGTGCCGGCGCCCGGCCTCGAGCCCGCGCTCCCCCCCCCCGCGTGCCCGCGCCGCTGCGCGATGCAGTGTGGGGAATGGCTGGGGTTGGCTGAAGAGCGCACAGTGGAGTTTTAATGTCCGCCATGTTGGCCATGGCGTATTGAAGAGAGCGAGCGAGAGAGGAGCGGAGCGGCACAGCCTCCCACCCTCCCGGCTGGTGTTAGTGCCCGGACGGCGGGCTCTGCGCTCCGCCCCTCAAGTCCCCGGCAGCGGTAGGCGAGTGGGGACCGAACCCCCGGTTCTCCATGATCCCGCTGGCCGGGGCCGTTTCCCCAGAGCGGAGAGGTATCTGCTGCGCCTGAGATGAGTAAACTGTCGTTTCGGGCGCGGGCGCTAGACGCCTCGAAGCCGCTGCCGGTTTTCCGCTGTGAGGATCTGCCCGACCTGCACGAATACGCCTCGATAAACCGGGCCGTGCCGCAGATGCCCACCGGAATGGAGAAGGAAGAGGAGTCGGTACGTGTTAACTCCCCTGTCCGACCCAGCGCCAGGCCCCGCTCCCTCTGCTGCCTGCGGCGGCGGCGGAGCAGCATACCCACACAAAATGGCCGCCATCTTCTCTTCGCCGCCGACCCTCAGTCGCCGGCCGGGCCTTTACCCCGCCTCCCCCGGCCTCGACCCCCGGCCGCCGCGGCCCGGCGGGGCCCCCTCTAAGGCCACCCGCCGACCCCGGCCACTTGTACCCGGGTCCCGCGGAGTTCGGGAGCCCGAAAGGCACAAAGGGGTCACGTGACGAAGCTGCCGGCAGCCATTTTGTGGTCTTAGTTCTTGGGTTGGGCCTTGTGCATCCGGAGAGGGGAACGGGCTTGGGTGGCGGTGGGGGTGCGGCGAGCCGGGAGCCGCGGAGGACCCGCCTGCAGCCCTCCCGGCAGGCCGCTGGGTGGCGTTCTAGGGCCACCTCGGCCTTCGCGCGCTGCGGGCGCTGGGGAGCGCAGGTTCCGTGCACAGTGGGGGAATTTCGCTTCCCGATGGCCTGGAAGGGTGGCTGGGCTCTGTGCGGCCCCCACGGGGAGCCTCACTGGGGCATGTAATGTTGACAGCAGGTCTGTGAGGCTTGTATTCCTTTTACCCCCTGCAACAGAGTGTTGAGAGTACTGCCGCGTTTGCTCGGATGACTTTTATAGAAGATAAGATTCATTTTCTGTATTTTGGGACTTTTGCATTCATTCCTCCCCAATTCTAATTAGTCGGAGGGTAATAAACTACTGTCTATCCCTGACTTTTTCTTTGATCTTTGAGACTATGTTGCAGACTTATTTTGGAGTACGTAGCTTT
The DNA here is from genome assembly GCF_022079265.1 of Lynx rufus. NCBI lineage: Eukaryota > Metazoa > Chordata > Mammalia > Carnivora > Felidae > Lynx > Lynx rufus. The sequence goes on along the minus strand of NW_025814889.1, from coordinate 29,223,359 downwards.
TCTAAAGCCTGTAACTTTATTAATAGCTTTTTTTTTTTTAAGTGTAAGTCTGCCTTCTTTCTGGTTTCTCAACATAGGGGAAGAAACGACCCAATTTAAGAAGATGTTTTATAGATCTAGATTTCGAAAGAGGGTCCTTACTTATCGATAACCGAACTAAAGTTAAGTGAGTTCATTTTACAGAAATCTTCACATTCAGATGTTTTATATCGGGTGGGTTTCAGTATTTAACTATTTACAGCAAATAGACATTTTATCATAGCTATGGCTTTACCTTGTTGTGGAAACTGGGTTGAGACACAAGGATAATAGAATCTTCCTCTCATTTTCCCCAGATTCTTGACAGTATAGCTTGATGACTTCTAATCCTAAGGAATTGCATACTTTGGTTTTCAGGTACAGCCATTTAAACAGGGTGCAGCGTATTGACAGTTCAAGGAAATCAAGGAGTCGCAAGATTTGTGTGCTACAATTTTGTTGTGGAAAATTGTACTGTAATACTTCTATTTGGTACTGTAAGAATTTGAAATGTAGAAATTATGCTCTGTAATGTTTTTGAAAATAAAGCTCTTCAAATTGTTTGGGTTATTTAACCTTTTAAAGTAAAATAGTTCTGACAGTTGAATGTTATTTTTGAGAGTAGTGTTTTAAGTCTAACTTTACAGATAAGCTAAGTGATAAGTGCATGTAGTAGTTGAGATTGTGTGGTGTAGCACTGACTTTCAGCACTTATCAGACAGAACCTCTCAATTTATTTTACTTGTGTCAACTTTAGAGTAGATTGGTGCCATTTATTTTTTAATAAGTGATCTGTTTTTAAAAATTAAAGTGCTTGTGACTGCAGAATCTTGTCTTTTGGTTTTATTTTTGTTTCTAAGTTTTACAGGTCATACTTTCAAGTTGGGGTGTTGGTGTTATACTGCCTTGGAATTTAATTTGTAGTTCTTGTTTTGCAGCCAGGGAAGGTGGGGAGATGCTTTATAAAAGCGAGGTAGCACTACAGTACATGTTAGACATTTAGTTAAGTCTTGCTTCTGAGTATTTTGGACAGTCTCGAGCTACAACCTGAACTCTGAGCTGAACTCAACTAAAGTATCAATGTTTGTTAAACTTTATAGATAATTTTGTTCACGGAAATAATTTTGACGTCTTAGAGTGCAATGGATATCATTAGTAACATGTGCAGTCTCTCTGAGGAACGTGAGGGATTTTTATTTTCCTTTAAGCTACCTTTTTCCATCATCTGTTTAGAATTTGTTTCAATTTACATCCAGCCAAAACTATGATCAGTGAAGCATAGACATCAAGAATAGATACTGAATTTAATAAAAGGATGTAAGCACTACCAAGTAAATTGCTGCTGTACAGTCCTGGTTCATGTTGTCAGTAGTAGTAGGCCATATAAGTCACAATATTGAAAATAGCATGCTACACAATATTGAAAATGTAGGCTAAACATAGAAATAATTGAATTCTGAGTTAACTTTAGAAAAACAAAAATATTTTGATAATTTGTTGAAGCATGATGTACTTGTAAAGGTGAATGGTTAAAACAAACTTTTGCCTTGGACATTGAGGGTCTAGCTAAAAAAAGTGTAATGGTATGTTGATCATGAAAGATGGGGCAGATTTAAATGACAGTTTTGTATATACCCCCTGATTAAGAAAGCATTTCATGATCAAAATGTATCTGCACTATTGTCATGTGAACTGTCTGGTAATTGTTACCATATTTTGTTTCTGTGGTGAAGGACAGACAAATTCTAGGTCTTACCACTGAGAAAATAAAACTTATTAATGTACTCCTATTTAACCAATTTTAATAATATAAGCTGAACACAATTGGGCATGCCTCTTAATTTTTAAGAAACAATTTTAAGTAGAAATCCTCCCCCCACCCCCGTGACTTTACTCAATTTTAGAATTTAGTTGTTATTTATTAGTGTAGTTGGATTGAAAAATAACTCCAAATTGTAATAAATTGGAGAACTTAACTGAGTCTTAGATGTTTAGGGATTAAATGTTTGAATTGGTACACTGTCATACATTGTAGCTTGCTAAGTCAAAAAACAACATTTGATGAAGTCTTGGAGTTGATGAATTACAGAAGTAATTTTCAAATAGGAAGTCAATAGACTGTCAGTTCTAAAATGAGATAAATGAGTCCCTTTGGGTTTAAAAAAGAAAAATTTGGATAAGTTGAGAGGGCAGATGTTTGTGCCATTATAATATTTTCACATTTTTGTTAAGATTATGATCTTAAATTTGAGATCTTAACTTTGAAGTTAGGAATGTTGAAATACTAAGTCTAGTGCCACGGCTTCTCTTTTAATTGAAGGGATAACTTTGCAAGATGTTGGTACTATTGGTGTGTTTTTAATAAAATTGATTTATGTTGGTTAGAATTGGAGCTTTACATTAAAGTATAATTCTGCTGGGAAAGACATTCTGAAAACATTGGTTTTAAAGTGATAATAAGTTGGAACTACCTGGTTCCTATAGTGTAACTTTTTCATTGGGATGTCCAGGGTGTTGTGGCTCTATTATGAGTGGAGAGTTAACCTTTCTACTCCTATTACCTAGTCTGATTTGGGTAGAATAGGTGATGTAATTGATACTACCCTACACAGCTATCTTTGAGACTGTTAGAAGTAGGGTCTAGCCATTATAATCCAGCACCTTGTTTTAATTGGGTTCTATCTGGACAAAATGGTCTCATACACCTGCCTTTCTCTCCTCTTAGAACTACCATCCATTATTAGGTCCTGTATATAATGTTATTAGATCCAAGTTAAGGACTAGTTATAAAGTGGATGGGTTTTTTGTTTGTTTTTAATTAGGGATAAATTGGAAATATGTATATATCTCTGAAATGAGGAAAAATAAGTGTTACATTTTCAAAAATTGATAAAAGTCTAGTTTTTCTACTTTAAATGATCAATTTAAATGTTTTCTCATTTTTTGAAATAAACCAAAAATCTTTTTTTTCCCTTTAAAATTTTATGAACTAAGATTTTTTTAGTCCTTGTATTTGGAGCTGTAAAATTAGATTTCTTCCTTCTTTCTTGGAAGTGAAGAAAAATATGTGAAATCTCAGTTACAGTAGAAGCAAAGTTTAATTTTTACAAATAGTTTGAATTAGAAAGGACTCGAGAATTTTTTTTTTTGCATTAAGTAGCCAATAACTAGTCTATTTAAAACCAAAGATAATTGAGAAGCAATAGTAAAAGTTAGTGTCCAAATTCTACCTGAAGATATTTTTTTAATTTATTTTTTTAGGTAAGCTATATGGCCAGCATGGGGCTTGAACTCATGACCCTAAGATCAAGACCCACATGCTCTACTGCCTGAGCCAATCAGGCCCCCCCCCCCACCAAGATATTTTTGAGAAATTTCTAAGTTCTAAGGACTGCATGGAAATGATTCTGGAAGTAGTGAATTCCCATGATATGCATATAAAATTTTGTGATGGTATATTTTTCTAGGGGAATAGTTCATATTTGTCCATCAGTTTCTCAAAGCATTGGTAACAAATTGGAGCAGAAAGCTCAAGATTAAGGGCTACTAACTCTCCTAGAAATTTCAAGTGAAGTCATTTTGGTTTTATTAGTATGACAATTCTATAGACTTATTAGAAGAAGGATAATTCTATCCTTAGCTATAGGCAACTCAGGAAGAGACGACTCTTTTCCACCTCCCCCCCCCTTTCTTTCTTAATTGGCTTAAGGAAGAGACTACTCTTAACTACAAAAGGAACCTCTTGAAAACTATGGTTCCTAGGTGCCTAAAGAGCTCTTGTTTCAGTGTACTACTTGATATTTAAAATTTTGGATTAATACCATTTGAACTTAGAGTTCATTTTCTTATAAAACAATGGTAGTGAAAACTGACAGGCTTACGTATCTACCACGTTTTGTAGAGGCTTTGTGATCTGTAATGGAGTTTGTGCTGAACTACCATTTCTTTCTTTTAATCAACAGTACTTAATTAAAAATACTGTCTAAATGTAAGGTAGCTAAATTTTGTAAACGAGGAATAATCTGTACTCACAGGTTCATGAATTTGTGGCTAGATTTAAGTATTAAACCAACAGTCCTAAAAACTAGGTTTTAGTTTTATATTTTGCATACTACTACATCACGGTAGTAAAAACAGATGAAAGATAGAAAGATTTGGAATCTAATATATATGATTCAGTTTTCCTAAAAAGTTAAGGGTATTTCTTATCAGCGGTTGGTTAAACAGCAGTTTTAAAGCAAAAGCTAGCATTTAAATGTATATTTATTTGATAGAGAGCACATGTGCATGCTCATGCTCTTGAGCAGGGGAGGGGCAGAGAGAATTTCTAGCAGGCTTGACATTGCCCTGCGCAGAGACTGATGCAGGGCTCCTATTTACTGACCATGAGATCATGACCTGAGCCAAGATCTCAGTTGGCTTAACCAACTGAGCCACCCAGGCACCCCCAAAAGATAGCATTTTAAAAGTAACAGTAATACCATGGGATGAAGACATAGTTTGTAATTCTGCTTCTTAAGATAACCAGCAAGGAAAAGAGTATTTTATATTGTAATTTGGGAGTGAAATGAGTTGTGAGCTTCTAAGTGCAAAGTGGTATGAAAATATGAAATACAAAGACAGGAGTAGAGTATGTCTTTTACTTTTTAAAGTAAATTTTTGAACCCTCAGAGTATGATTTACATTAGTGTTTTGTAAATTTTTTGTAAGAATATATCAATTTATTGGGAAATCGATGAGAAATGATTCAAATATTTTATTTTTTTTAATTTTTTTTTTTCAACGTTTATTTATTTTTGGGACAGAGAGAGACAGAGCGCATGAATGGGGCAGGGGCAGAGAGAGAGGGAGACACAGAATCGGAAACAGGCTCCAGGCTCTGAGCCATCAGCCCAGAGCCCGACGCGGGGCTCGAACCCACGGACCGCGAGATCGTGACCTGGCTGAAGTCGGACGCTTAACCGACTGCGCCACCCAGGCGCCCCTGATTCAAATATTTTAAATAAGTTGCTAGAACTACTTTCAGTGAGTTGCTTGAAGCTTTGTCATCTGCAACACATTTGTAAATGTTGGCAGGTCTTGATCAAGTTTATGTAACTTAAAGCCTGCGATTACAGGGAACGATTTTGAGTTATTGAGTGTTTCAAACATAGTGGAGACCCAACTTTATACCTTTAAATATATATGAAGTGAATTTCATCCACCAACCCCAGTGTAGTAGGTAGATGAAAAACAAAAACATGTAGTTAAATCTATTATGACCCATTATTTGAGTTGTAGCTTTGATAAATGGGGATATAATCAGTTCTTTGAAAGGTTTGGGTCAGCTTCTGTTAATGCATGGTGACAAGTTTGCTGAATTTTGTTGACAGATTATTAAAGCAGATCATTTTGGTTGAATTCACTTCAGTATAGAGTTCTGGCTGAAATGACATGGCCTTAGAGTGAATCCAGGGGTAAAGATAATGTGAGATTTAAAACATCCCATCAATGATTTAATAGTTTCAATTTTTCTTATATATTGGGATGAATTATTTTCAGTATTTTAGAACCACAAATAGCAGTTGTATATTCTCTGAGAAAATGTATTTTGGCTTTTGTGGCTTACTTACATTTACACAATCCCTTGTATTTGGGATTATCCCATATGAATGTGTTAGATATGTTCTTTGTCCTTGTAGCATTGTATGTAGTTGCAAAAAGTGTGTCTTTAAATTTGGGTAATAATTTGAGAAAGACAATTTTATTTTTATATTTTTAAAAATATTTATCTTTGAGAGAGAGAGAGAGAGGGAGACACAGAATCTGAAACAGGCTCCAGGCTCTGAGCTGTCAGCACAGAGCCCGACGCAGGGCTCGAACCAACGAACCATGACATCATGACCTGAGCTGAAGTCAGCCACTTAACCAAGCTGCCCAGGTGCCCCAGGAAAACCAATTTTAGACTCAAGGCCTCGTGCAGCTTCCGACAGTTGAGTGTATGCACACCTGCTTCCATTCACCCAGGTTTTCTTAACTGCAAAGTGAAGTAAGGCTATAGTAATTTCCTGTTGTAATGAGTATATTATGGTCTGTTTCCAGAAGTATTTTATGTGTTTACAGAATAGTCATTCAATCTTGAATTAGTTAATAATTTCATTTGCATATTATATAAACATAATTTACATGGAAATAAAGGTAGTCTGGGTGCAGGGATAATTGGTTCCAGTTTAGTCCAGAAAGACTCACAAGTTCTAAAGGACTTAAAGAACATAAACGGGTGCTGTAGTCACAAAGTTTTTATTGTTATGAGAATTTGAAATTAGAGCCAGAATTGTGTAGTGGTTGCAAATTTGTGTTTCACCTGTAAGAGTCTAAAGGGAAACAATATAAATATGGCTGTTTTGAAGTCTGAAACAAGAATTTGATCATTATTCTAATAGATAGGTGGAGATATTTGAGATGAGGTATGTTGTACACAGACTGAGAAAATGTAGATTAGCCCATTTTCAATCACTTTTGTGGCAAATACTTGTGCATTCGCTTTGAGGCAAGGATTGTTATAGTTCCCGTGTTTACAACACTGAACAAACAGGGTTCCTTTTTTCATGGATCTTACATTCTAGAATATAGGCTGTATTAGGGCAGGAATTTTTGTCTTGCTTTATTTCACTGATGTGTTTTCAGCACCCAAAAGAGTGCCTGGCATGTAGTAAGTGTTCAATATTTGCTTCATTGAATGAATTCTGTAATGGGGAAACACAAAAAAGGCAAATGAAAGTAAAAACTATAACTCTTATGTGGCAGTGGAACAAGTTAATTTCAGATGGAAGGAGGAAGATAGAGTTTTCTTGGCATAGATGGTCAAGGAACGTTGGATCTGAACCTGGAATGGTGGGAATGAGCCAACCCTTTGAAAATCTGGGTGAAGAACATTCCAGGCAGAGAGACCCACAGATGCAGAGAATATGAGGTAGGAATAGAAGGCAAATATGACTAGGGCAAAATGAAAAAAGGTCCTCTGACTGAAGACCCAACGATAATCAGGAGTCTATATCTGGTAAGGTATTATAGGCTACTACAAGGAGTTTGGGTTGTTCAGAAATGAAGTAAGCCATTAGATAATTTCAGGCAAAGGAGTGCCATGATCTGAAGTCATGTTTTTCAAGATTATTCTTGCTATCATATGGGAGAATGAGGCATATTGAGCAAGAATGAGAGTTGGTGACTTTAACTAGGGTGGTGGTAGTGGAGATAAAGAGAAATGGATGGATTTGAGGTATGTTTTGAAGGTAGAACCAGCAGAAGTTGCTGGTGGATCTGAATGTATTAGATGGAGAGAAAGTATCAAGGATTAACTCTTGATTTTTACCTTGAGCACCTGGATGGTAGGTGATTAGGCCACTTACTGAAATAGGGACAGAGAAGGGAGGATACAGAAAGAATGGATGTTTGAAGTGCCTCTTGTCCATATTTAACTGGATATGTTAGAGTGTAGTGAATTAGAACAGTCTGCACTGGAAGTGTATGTAATATTTTAAAGTCATGGGTTGGTGCTATAAATTGGCAAGTCTTTGGGAGATGGCTTTTAAAGCTGTGCCTTGTGGCTCAGCTAAAGGAGGAGCTATTAAAGAAGGAGGAAGAAAATTATCAAAGTGTTTCAAGAAAGGAAATTGGTTAACTGTGTCCACTGAGAAGATGAGTAGGGGAAAGTGATTGTTTAATTTGATTACATGTGTGCCATTGGCCTATTTTGGTGGAGTAAGTAGGAAGGAAAGCCCAGTGAGGATAGAAGAAATAATGAGAGATAAAAGAATCATGGCAGTTGTAGACGATGCTTTGCAATAGTTCTGCTATGAAAAGGAACAGAAAAAACAGGACAGTGGCTGAAGTAGGCTGGGAGATCAACAAATGATTTCTTTTAAAAATGAGTTACATTGGGTGTAAATGTAATTAATTTAAAAAATAAAATGAGTTACAAAGTTTCAGCAGACACAAAGGGAAGGTAGGAAATAAATGAGGGAAGCAAAGCTAGTCCTTAGTTTCCCCATCTCTACCCACCTAGTTTCTAGGCTTCGAGCATATGTGGAGGAGATCCCAAATAGACCCTGACTGACAGCCTCCTTGAGTTGGAAGAGAGAAAATTCAGAGTTTGGGGAAGCTGAAGTGGCTTCAGGTCAGGGTATCAGACACGCACAGAGAGCTCCAGAGATTCCCTTGAGGGTGGCTGAAAACTGATCTGAGCCTGTCTGAGGAAACTTTGAAGGCTGAGGCAAAAGCAACTGTAAAGAAGTAGGAGGGACAGTCCTGGGAGCTCACACAGGACTAGGAATGTGTTGTGTTCTCACTAGCCAGAGTGGAAAGACATCCTAATAACATGGGGCATCAGGTAAGATTTCTCAGAAGAGTTATTTCCTTAGTTTTAGGGCCAAATTAGCTCTAAAGACTGTTCAGGATACAGCCTAACAAAGATTAAACGCTATTCTCAAAAGGATCAGACTAATTACAGGTAACTGTGTCCCAGAATAATGCTGAAAAATATTCAAAAGAATACTAAAAGATCCTACAACATAAAACTTAGTGTTTAGCATCCAATAAAAAAATTACCAGGTATGCAAAGAAGCTGGAACATACAACTAACAACTAAGGAAAAAATACGCAAGACACAGAAGTAACCCGGGTAATAGAATTAGTAGACCAAAATGTTAAAAGAGTCATTATAAATAGTAGACTTAGTGTAATAGTTGGAATGATGTTGTTAAAAAGGATAAAATAATCCTATCCCCTCTTCCACTTGGGACTTTGTTCCTAAAAACTATTTCCTTAAAACTGTCTCTCCTGGATCAATTTCATAGAGGGGGTTGGTCGCTAATTAGAGCAGAAATACCTCTTCCTCTTTAAAAGTAAGAAAAAAGGCAGATGTGAGAAAAAAAACTCAGTTCAGTTGTTAGAATTGACAGTGGGAGAATGAGGTAATTTATTCTATGATTCTATTTTCTCTGTGAAGTATGAGGTGAGGTCATCACCTCAGAGGGGGGTGGGACCTTAAGACAGATGAAGGTATGTGTGGGAAAGCTGACTGACTAGAGAAATGTGGTATGATTGATGGATGAGCTGAGGGCTCAATATTTGTGATCATTTAAAGTGAGACCTGTCAGCTCACTTCAGCAGTAGAATGCAAGCATAAAAATTGAGTTCAAGCACCAAGTAGGTATATGATAGGGGTTTTGGGGCGTTAATGTTTGCCCAACAAGTACAAAGGAAGAAGAGAGGGATGAGAAGATTAGTGAGGTAGATTGTCATGATAGACCATGGAATCTAAACTGGGTGAGCAGGGAAAGGAGATATCAAGAAGCTGATGAATAGTGGAGAAGTGGTAGGAGTCATTGGCATAAAAGGTTTTGTGGGGGGCAACTGCTGGAATAGGTGAAACTAAATCATGAGGGTGGTGGTTAAAAAGTGAGACGCTTGATTTTGGATGTCAGAGGTGGCACAGTTACTAGTGAAGGCAAGAGCTAGAATATAATCACAGGAATGGTGGCTAAGGTGGAACACAGAAAAAGATCAATGTGGGTGAGAAGGTCATGATGGCAGAAGTGTAGTTAGTAGTAGTTGAGAACAAGACTGGAAGCTCTGTGACTTGACCAAGAGAGTGTGTATGACAGCTTTGGGGAGAATGATGTTCTGAATTTCTGAGGGGGTTATGATTTTTGAAAGGAGAACAAAGAAATGGTATGGGATTGGTGGTGGAAAGCAAGGAGAATGAATACTTAACCCACCTCTAAGTAAGTTGGACATGGGAAAATAAATAGCTTCTTAAAAGGGCTATAGGGAGCACTATTTCAGGAAGACACCACCAGGCTTCAGTCAGGGCAAGAAGTTGAGGGAACAATGAAAGAAATTTGAGACTTTTATGAAGAGGATATCTCTATTCTAGATAACTGAGTGGAAGAGTTTGGGAAAGCAAGGAAGTGTGGAAGATTGGATCACATTAGGTGATGGTGAGGTCAGAGTGATGATAAGAGCCAGGGAAATGCTATTAAGTTTTGGACTCTGTTGGCAAAGAGGTTTATCCAGCCAACTTCAGATGCACAAACGGTTCAGAATACCTTCCTAGTGGATACTCTGATCTATATGAGCCATTCCTGCAGCTACATATGGTGTGATAGCCTGAAGGATGTGCATCCCCACTAGGTAGAAACTGGCTGCTTGAGGAACTCCAAGGAATATCTATCACTCCTGCTGCAGTTATATACAGGCATACCTCAAAGATACTGTGGGTTCAGTTCCAGGTCTTGCATAACGTGAATACTGGAACAAGGCGAATCAAATGAATTTTTTGGTTTCCCAGTGCATTTAAAGTTAGGTTTACACTATACTGGAGTCTATTAAGTGTGTAATAAGATGTCAAAAAAAAAGTACATACCTTAATTAAAAAATACCTTATTGCTAAAAAACGTTAACTATCATTTGAGCTTTCGTTGAGTCATAATCATTGATCACAGATCACCATAACAAATATAATAATGAAAAAATTTTTGAAATATTGTGAGAATTACCAAACTGTGACACAAAGATAGTAGTAAGCACATGCAGTTGAAAAAATGAGGCCTATACACTTGGCTCTGTGCAGAGTTGCCACAAACCTTCAATTTATAAAAAACACACTACCTGTGAAGTTCAATAAAATGAGGTATGCCTGTAAATATCTTTACAATAAAGGATTTGGGTACAGTATGCTTGTTTCAGGATCCAGCAAGTGGATATTTGAGGTTGTTATTGAGTATCTGAGAACTCTCCTTTCTCTGCGTGGTTCTCCACTGGGACTATACTATTCTCTCATCTTCAGGATATCCTGGAAAATTGTGGAAATGCTTTTGATTGTCACAATTTTGGGGAGATGGTCTTGGGGTCAGGAACAGTATGAGTTCCATCATGCAAAGAGTAGTCCTGCAACGCAAAGAATTGCCCATGGAACTTTTGACTATCCCACAGAGAACATCCTAGTAGGTGAAATTTCCACTTGTAAATTTTCTGAGTCTAGGACCTAAATGTAAAGTGTTTTTGTACAGTTTTTATATATACTAACATTTCTAAGATTGCTACTAGCATATAAAATAAGGGAATATTATACTGTGTTTTGTTTAGAACTTTTGTGGTGAGTTGTTGCCATTTTGGAAATAACTTCATCAACATCATTTGTAGTATTTGAATCAACAGACCTAAAGCATAAACTCTGTTTTTTTTTAACTGTCACATTCACAGTGATTCTTTGTAGACATGTAGCATCTGTGTTTGCTTCATTTTGTCTTCCTAGGTACATACCCCAAGCATTTACATGTTGAAATACATATTTGATTGTAAATTACTTTCCTTTTATTTCTACTTTGTTTTGCAGTAGGTTCTTGGATTGAATATTTGAAAAATGTGTAAAGCAGAATAGTGAAGGAATTTGAAAAGAAGGAGCATTGGATCTGATAGGATTGAAAATAGCTACTCTACTGGGCTCAAAACATGAGCAGTGGAGTTAGGTTTTATTTCAAGTTCTGGTTGTCCTACTTAACCCCAAGTCTGGTATAATTGAGATCTTGTGTAAAGTTTTTAGCATGGTGCCTTATTATGCAGTAACTGCACAGATCTTTTTAGTTTACTGTTTTAGTTTCATTTTTAATCCTTGAAGGATAGAAATGTGTTTTTTAGGTTGGTTTTAAAATTTTCAGCAAATTTCCATTATATAACAAGTGATTTTTGTTATAGAGTGTTTTGATAGTACTAATTTTGATACACATATAGTTGTATTCATGATAGAATGTGAGATACTAAGCAAGGTGTCAGGGAACATGGCCTTAAGTAGACAAGTATATCGACCAAATGGATTGTTTTCTCTCCTTAAATACAGGCTTGGTTTCCCGGTGGATGCTAAGATGTATACAATATGTTTTGAAGAATTCATCAGCTGAAAAAAAAAGGTTTCTGCACTTTTTTACAGGTTCTGTACACTTTAATGATTTTCAGTTTTTAAGGCTGCTCCTTCACGTAAACCTACGCATTTCAATCTAAGAATTCCTTAAAAAGATTAGTCTGCCTTATTCTGAAAGGTTTATAATTGCTTCTTAATTGGTCTCACTATGGTTTTCAAATTTATAACCCCCTCAAAATTGTCTGCATACTCTTTAAAATTTGAATATGGCTGTTGCTTTGATATCTAAAATCCTTTAAATTGTTCCTTTTTCTGATAGAGTAGAATGCAACAACTCTTCAGTGGAGTTTATTGCGTTCTGATGATCTGACTTATCTCTATTTTCAGTCTCTTCCCTGCTTAAATTCTGTATTAGTTATTAATTGCTGCACAATAAATCACTCCCAAACTTAGCAGCATAGAGCAGTAAATACTTAATATCTCACACAGTTCTTGAGGGCTAGGAATCTAGGAGCAGCTTTTCTGAACAATCCTGGCCGAGGGTCTTTCATAAGGTCCCAGTAAAGCTCTTGGTTAGGGCTGCAGTCTTCTAAAGGTTTGACTGACTCTGGAGAATTTCACTTCCACACTCCCTCACATAGTTGTTAGCAAGCTTCAATTCCTTGCTGACTGGAGGCCTCATGAACTTCTCCATTGCTGCCTCATTGTCCTAATGGTATAGCAGCAGGCTTACCCCAAAGATAGTGATCCAAAAGAAAAAGAGCACAAGTAAGAGAGCACAAAAGACCAGAATAGTAGTCTTTTATGACTTACTTTGGAAGTTACATATATGGTCACACAAACCAAGCCAGGTAAATGTAGGAGGAACTACACAAGGTTGTGAATGCCAGGAGATGGGGACCATTGGAAGCTGACTACCACAGTAGCCAGATGCAGAATAAATGCTCTCCCTTTCAAAGCTGTTACAGGTCTCATCCCATTATAGTATCAGCTCATAATCCAGAATCCCATCCAAATTGGTTTCAGATACCTGTTGTTGCTTCTCAGACGTTCCTTAAGTACAGCTACTCAAATTTCTCTCAGTGTGTTAAGCTAAAGGGGAGTATCCACCCCCTCCCTCACATACCCAGTATACAGTACAGGGTAAAGCTTAGGAAAATCCTTTAAACCATTCCCATTCAGAGCAGGAGGCAGAGGGTAGACAGTAGTAGACACAAGACAGTTGGTTCCTGGTCCAAAGCATATCTGAAATCCAGTCACACAAATTACGATAGTTCCTTGGTTGAATGTCAGTTCATGAGTATAATCATGAGTATAATTCACCCAAGGCCCTCAACTTTGTCTTTTGGGCATTTGGTTCTGCCCTCTGCGCACCCTTTCTTTTTCATGAAAGGTAGAACATGTTTGTTATTGAGTTTTCTTAGCTTTCTTCCTGCCAATATTTTAGGATTCTGAAGACCTTTTTTCATTTTGTATGGTTTCTTGTCTCATTAGTTCAAGCTGGCAGTGTTTCAGAATATGTAATTCTTTAAAAAAAAAAAACAAAACAAAACTTGTGGGTCTTCTATGTACTTTATGGGGTCTATTTCATTAGTTAAATTCCACACCGTGAATATATTTAAGAGAAGCCTTTTACTACCGAGAGCTGCTGCTGAGATACCACACCCTTAAGCTTCCTAAAAGCCTTATTATTTGAGAGAATCTGAAGAGAGTTGTTCTCTTTACTAGGCCTTTTGTCTGGCACAGTCTTTGATCTTTCTGAGGTTTTAACAAAAGATTTTATACTCCCTCCCTCAGCTTAGTCTTAGACCACGTTTTTTCCATTGGTGCCCTGGATTTGATATTGGCTCAGAGACCATTTCTAAATTTTAGTGTTGTTTGCATCCTGGAGACATTGCACATTTTCAAAACCCTCACTCAAGTCCCAGCTCTTCTTTAACAGTTCTTCATTTAGTTTGTTGTTGTCTTTGTCTTTTCTTTTTTTCTTTTTCTTTTTTTTTTTTTTTTTTTTTTTTACCATATAAAGCCAAAAAACAAGGCAGCACTTTTCAACTCTCTGGTTTAAAAATCTCCTTAGCTAAATCACCCAGGTTATTAGGTAACATTTTCTACTTTTCACATAACTAAAGGTAACAGTGTTCTTGAACTTTCTGTACCCTTCCTAACAGGGATACCCTTCCTGTAACATCTACCTCACTTTTCTGCCCTCATTGCCGCCTTATAAAATGCCATGAAGCTTTTATTAACAGTTTCTTCACTAATACTGTCCTTAGAGGCCATGGTCTAGTTCCAAAGCCATTCCAGCATTTTAGGTTTTTGTTACACCATGAGGACTCTCGGTACCAATATATGTGTTCGTTATCCCTTGCTGCATCACTTCTTATCCAACCCTAGCAGCTTAAAACAATCTGACCTACCTTTTCTCAGGATCAGGAATCTGGGAGTTGGTTTACTGGGTGATTGTGGCTCCGTATCTGCAGAAAGCTGTTCAGGGTTGCAGTCACCTCAACTGGAAAATGTGCTTCCAGGCTCAGTTATGTTGGCTAGAGGTTTCTGTTCCTCATCACACGGGACTCTTCATTTACTACCTATTTGTCCCCCTCACAACCAGACAGCTGGCTTTCCCCAAGCAAATGATCCAATAGAAAGAGTGTGCTCAACTAAGAGAGTGCCTAAGACAGAAGCTGCAGTCTTTTGTAACTTAATCTTGGAGGTGATTGAGACACCATCATTCCTGCTGTATGCTAGCTACCGCAAGCCCTCTGCTCGATAAACTGAACTACTTATTGCACTTAATATTCTTTTAATTGCTCACCTCTGCCTTTCCTTACACTATCCCCTTTTACCCCAAAAGCCTTTTCTTTCTTTCCACAGGGTCACTCAACAAACTCCGGTTTGCTGTCAACTTTTATGAAGCCTTTATTGACATACCTTCCCAAGCCCTGTCATATATAACCTGAACTTGTAGAAAATAAACTCGTTTATGTGATTATTTCCTAGTATCTAAAAGCCCTTTGAAAGCAGAAATAGTGTTATATCTTAACCACTTAATATTGTTCTGGCATCAGTGTTTCTTTAATTAATGATTAAATCTGAGAAAATCTAGGTACTTCATGATTTTTTTGTTATCTAAAATGGTAATCAGATACCTGTTTTAAATGCCTGTGAGCTTTTGGAGTGAAACTAATAAAGTAGGATTTAAGCTATAATTTTTATGTGTTTTTGTAAGATTAGGAAGAACATGAGACATTCTAATGATTATGCCAAAATTTTAAGCCAGAAAAAATGTCATGACCTTTCTAAAAATACATTTTGTGAAACACTGTGTTAAAAGTACTATTTTATATTGTGTAGATTTATCAAATATGAGTAAGCTTATACTTACAAAGTGTAATGATAAATATTATGGGGTCTGTAGACATGTCTTTTCCTTCAAAGGGTTCATAATTCATATGATAAATAAACTATAATCTGAGGCAGTCTTTTTTAGTCCCTGTTGTTACGATCAGGAATACCTATTTTTACTTTGGGTAGTTTATCACTCGGAATATAATAAGGGGAGCCTGGGTGGCTCAGTCAGTTAAGCACTGGACTCTTGATCTCAGGGTCATGAATTCAAGCCCTACGCTGGGCTCTCTGGACTGGGTGTGAAGCCTGCTTAAAAAAAAAAAAAGTCTGGTAAAACCTCGCAAACCAACTTCTAACGTCAAGTCCTGAAAAGTCATCTTTTTTGCTCCATTTGAAGTAAATAAAGTAAAAATCATGCAAGATCAAAATCAGTTATTTTACTCTAAAGTGTTTATATTAAAATACCTTTTCTCTGATGTGAAAGAGTTTTTGAAAACCAAGATTTTGGTTGCAAATACCACTTTATTTGCAAGTTTCCTTTTCCTCTACCATAGTAACATCTTGACACTGTTTATGAGAATTCTGTATGAATGCTTTTCCCTTGGTTAATTTTTCCTTTGCAGTGCAGTACCAATAAAATAAGAACAGTTTGTTTTGTTTTGTTCATTTTCATATCAGTAAATGTAGAATATACTCCACAAAAATACATTATTTTGTTTTTGAGTTTTTCCATGCACTATCTAAAAACATTTATTGAATTCTGTTTATTTTTTTGTCTGAACTTTTGTGTTGTGATTTAGTAAAATACACTTGAGAAATTTCTAACTTTTGTAATAATGAAACATCTTCTTGGTTTTTTTTTTTTTTTTGAAGATGGGATAGAGTAAAGAAATGTTTGAGAGGATTAACGTTTCCCCCTGATCTTTGTATTTTTTAGGATTGGGTATTTTCGTATAAAATTTCTCAGTTGAACCTTAGTTCTTGTTCATATGTAGAACTCTTATTTCTCAAGGATTCCTAATAATTTGTATCACTGGCAAGAAACCAATTAAATTACTGTAATGCCCCTTTATTTCTGCCCAGCTACCTTAAATCCTTCCTGGAATAAATCTTAAGTGTGAATAAAAACCATCTGTAATTTCTAAGATTTGGATCTAGAAAGCCTTATCAGTTGGGAAATAATGGAATATAATCTAATGTTTACTGTATAAAGTGGCATGAAATAAGATGACCCACTCATTCCTAATAGCTGTGTATCTTCTACAAGTATGCGGGTGGGGGGGAGCTGTTGGAAAGGCATCCTTTTGATATAAATATGTTATGCTACCCATAACATCTTGGTGTTATGCTGTCCTTTCAGTTTAATGCATTCAGATTTATTATGAATTACAGTGGAGAAATTAGAGAATCAAGAGGAAAGTTCAGGTAGGGTAGCAAGAACTTAAAATACCCTGAATAAAAATTCCTAAATAATTCAGATGTTGTCTCCATTGCCACTTCCCTAATTCAAAGTACTATCATACTCTTGCCTAGACTTAAGTATTTTCCTAAGAAGTCTTCCCAAGACTGCAATTACTGCCTTCCCCAGTATTAGCAAAACCAGTGGTCCATTGAATACTGTGAAATCTCATTGTGTCGCTTCCTGCTAAAAACCTCTAAAGAGCTCCCATTGCTCTTAAAGTGGCTTATATATTAGGCCTTATGTAACCTGGCCCCTACCTTCGTTTAGTTCCTCCAAATCCTTTGAGGTCCCTCCATCCACAGGAGAATCATTTATTGCCATGTGCTGATACATTATTTCTCTACAGGTTGGTTTAGTAATCTCAGATCTCAGCTCCAGGTCACCTCCTTCGGTATCTATCCGTTAGGATAGGTCTGTTACATTCTCCCATAACATAACTTAGCAATTACTGTTACAAACTTCCATCTCATTTATTTGATTATTTGCTTAGTCTTTACCATGTGATTCTTGGGTCCAAGTACCTTTGGCATTTGAGCTTAATTTCTTATTTGTTGAATAAATGGGTACATTATTGGCCTGTTAATTTATTCCTATATCTCTAGTTCAGTGTATACCGAGTTGTGTTTAAAGATTAAGAGCATAAATCCCATTATAATTTAGAGTTACAGGACAATAGTGGTATTTCCATCAAATTTTTTTACCATGTGGTTACATGTGATTAGACACGTCACTTAACTACTAGACCTCACTTTTGTCATTTGTAGAAGGAACTAGTTGATATGTAAGCTTGCCTCTGACTCAGATGTTCAGTGGTGTTAATGGTTTCCCTTCATCAGATGGGACAAAGATTGATTTCTAGCTTCATTGTCCATTAGGTTGATTTGGAGGTTCTGTTCCACATGACTCCAACTCTGGGATTAGCTGAAAGAGCAGCCTCCATCCTCAATTTGGCTGGACGCTGTGATAGAGGAAAGAGCTCTGGAAGATCTCTTATCTTGGATCTTAATGCTCTGGCTGGAAATTACATGTCACATAGGCTCACAGCTCATTGGCCAGAAGGAGCCACATGGTTCCACCTAACTATAAAAGGACCAGTACGTACAGCCCTACCATATGACCAGAAGGCAAAGAAAAAAATATCCGGCAAACAACACTAATGACAGATCTACCCTTCTCATCAACCAAAGATTTGAATCGCTGTCTTTAAAGCAAAATATACTCTTTTCCTCTCCCAGTGTACCCACCCAAAAGACCTAGCTAAACTGCGTCAAGCTTGAAGTCTTAGGATTTCCAGGTGATGTACATAATTCTCTGCATCCAGTTTGGATGTGTTTTTTTCTTGATCTGGAAACGTGTGAATGAAAATACTATCTCCGTCACTGCCTGCTACCACCCTCCCCCCCAACCCCCCGCTGTAAATACACCCAGTATACATCAGAATAACGGGTATGATAACCACAATAAACACTCCCATTTGGATAATGAGAGGAAAACAGCACTCCCTAATCCAAAGCAACTCAAAAATCTCACCAGGCTGACTTTTAAAAGGGTCCCTTTCCTCTGGATATGGGGAATATTCTTATTTGGGTACTAAATCTACTCTTCTGGAAGGTCTCCCCAGTCCATTGTTTGTTGTGGCTCTTGGTATTCTTTAATTCTCCATCATCTTCCCTAGCCTCATCTGAAGTAGGTATTAGAAAATATTAGGGGAGGTAATGCAAGTATACTTCTAAATCAATCAGATTTTAATATGGGCTTTTGATTTTTGTTAATTGGCAGCACAACTTTGTAGTAGGCTTCTAATGTGTTTTCATTTAAGCTCAGTATGCTAGTAGCCTGTATTCATAGTTCTTTATCAGATGCCAGTCTCCTAATTGCTAGTAGCATAAACCTATTAACTTTTGCTGGAAAAGCTACACCCTTAATGTCCTTTCTTTTTCCTCAGAGCTGTTTTGTTCAACTGAAAGCATTAACACAGTTTTAATTGGGTCTCTGCTTTTGAGACTCTAATCAATTCAAGTGTTTTACTCTGATCTGAAACTTACCCTCAAGGTCTGCTGCTCTTCCTTTGTTAGTCAATAGCCTTCTTAATTTTTACTTATGACTCAGACTGAGAAACATTCTTCAAATACTACAAGTCCCTGTCATTCTTGTTTTACAAACTAATCCGTTTTTTAAATTTGTTACTTACAATACTGAACACAGAGCAACAAGAACACCGTTTTGGTGTTGTTTTTTTAACCTCTTCTCCTAAAACTACAGCTTTATTAAGTACATTATTTGCTTTTCAAACTATAACTGCCTTTTATTTCAAATAATTTGTACTCCCTAATACGGATTATCATCCTTCCATCCTCTGAGAAGTGTCCTTCCTGCTTGGCCCCCAAACTAATGGAATATATTTTAGTCTTTGTGTTACAACAGTATCCCACTTCTGGAACCAATTTATATCAGGATCAACTAGGTTCTGATGTGATAAGCAACTTCAAAAGTTTATTTCTTGTTTTATGTAACATTTTTTCATGGATCAGATGGGGAACTAGGCAGATGCAGCAGTCACCATCTCAAGTATGGTGACAGATAGAAGGAGATTTCGAGTGTTTCACCAGCAGCAAAATACTCTGGCCTAGATGCAGTAAGTCACTTTGATTCACAACTCATTGGCCAGAATTAGGCACCTAGTCCCACCAGCCACAGGAGAGCCAGAAAGCACAATATTACTGTGTGCCTGGGAGGCAGCCAGGAATAATTTGATGAACAGAACTAAGGGCTATCCATTACACTTTCCGTATTTCTCTTTGTGTGTTGGGAAAAGAGGATGAAGAAAGGAGGGTATTTGAAGACATTTGTGAAGACATAAAAGATATACCTTCAGTAAGCTATGTTCTGAACCTAAGGTTTTTAACCTGTCCTCCTTTAGTCCATTTAAATCATAAGTTTTGCATTCTTACCATGGTTTGGTGAGATTATAATATAAATATCTCACTTACTAGAAGGTATACTTTGGTTGGCATCATCAGATTGAGATAAGTGTAAATTTCTAATTAAGTACAGGTGTTTAACATCAGCCCTTTGGTGGCATTTATTACTGGAAAATTTGCCTTTATGGGGTTAAAAAAAATTGGCAGTGTCTGCCATAGTTTCCTTCTTTAAAATGGGATCATGAAAGTATATTACTTTTGTTTAGGTATAGAAGAGTCAGAGTTTTATTCTGACCAAATTTAATGCAGCTTCTAAGATAAAACTTACAAGCATGATTTAATGCTTTTGTAGGAAACTTGTCTTAAATATTATCTCGAAGCTTTAGTTATTTCATCTCTTTCTGCTATGAAATAAGAGAATTCATGTAATGTTTATATAAGCCTAAAGACCTTTGCAAGAAAGAATATAATTTCCCTTCTCTTATGAATATAAATACCAACTAAATAGAGAATAATTCAAATGTGAAGATTAAATCTAAAACTGCTGTAGGTATGTTGTTCAAGTTTTGCAACCATTTGCCCTTCCCAAATAAAAGTTACACATTTTTCTCTTCATAGGAAAGAGGAAACCAAATTTATTTCAGGTAGCATAAATTAGTTTTAAAATGTTCCAGTGAGTTATCTCATATCCATTGTAGGATAAGATTTGTGGTGAAAATAATCTTTGAAGTGAATTACTGCCATGAATTTAACTTGATCAGGAAAGCTGAGAGAACAGGGCTTCCTTATGACTGCAGTGCAGGTTTTTTTTTTTTTCTTTTGTACTTTAGAGTGTATAGAGTTCTCGTTCTTTTGTAAAAGGTGAAAAAGTGAGTGGAGTTACTATAGTAATGTGCCTGAGTTTGTCATATAAAGTTCTTGAAGTTTACAGTGAGTGAGATTTGACAGTCTTTGGAGGTTAGGATTGTTTTTAACAATGACAGACTGCCAATAAAAATTAAGAGGTTTAAAATGTCCTTATTTATAGGATTAGTTAGGAGAAAGGACATCATTTAAGAAAACACAGGTAAATTTGAACTTAGTCTTATCAACTTATTGATTCACATATAGCTACAGTAAAACAATGTCTATTAATAACTTAGCCATTTATTGAAATTTGCTGTTACAATAATACACCAGTTTTATAGACACAATTTCACTTAATCCTCAATGCAGTTTTTATAAATTAGGTAGCATTTTCTGCCCTTTAATGATAAGGAAAAAAAGGTTAAGTTGGTATCATTATTTATATTATTAGAAGCTAGTAAGTATGTGCTAGGTGCTATGCTAAAAGGTTACCTGCATTTCTTACCTCATTTTATCTTTATAATGGCAGTTACCTCATTTTACTAAAAAGAAAATTTAGGGTTAAAGAAGTTAAGTCACAGTTAGTTTAAGTGACACAATTGGAATTCCAATCCAGGTTTCTGACATCAAAGTGTGTGCTTTTAAATAGTATACCTTGTAAATGTTTTCCTATTTGATAAAGGGTATTCTAATAAAAAATTAATATTAAAATCAAATTTTATTTCCATACAATATGTTTTGTAATTTATAAGAAGATAATTTATGACACAAAATAACATTAAATTAAAATAATTTGGGATTAAAAATACTAATTTTCATCCACCACTGTGTTTAAATAAAGGGGGAGTGAGTTTGAGTAAGTAAAGGAAACACATATAATTTAAAAAGAAAGTTTTGAGACTATCAGAGCACCTTTTATTTTTTAGCTACTACAAGACACAGCTTTCAGAAATTATCACACTGGGAGTTTAATGGTTTTGGTGAAACCAAGGGACTTGGTATTAGTTAAGAAAAGAAAATTTGTGAGATTAGTGTATGAACTTCGTATACTTTCTTTGTATACTAGCCACGTTATAGTGTTTTCCACAGTTACCTTAAACATGCACAAAACTTATTAGCATTCATACAAACCCTGAAAGTTTATACTTTTGATAGGTAAAACAAAATATTAATAAGAACAATATAACAGCAGCTAAGTCTTGCTACATTGACTTGCAGAAAAATACAAGAGATAAATATGTTATTTTTGATGGAAGAACAAGTTTCTAACAAGTCTGTTTCATCCTTCTTAGATCCTTATCTCTCTAGGGTGGTAAATCACTTATTATCCTCTTGACCTCTTTTATGGTAGATTATATAATAATACCTAAATAAAATACTTTAAAGCCAAAATGAACTCCTTCCCAATTAGCTGTTAATTCAAAGCTTATTCTCTTTTTGGAGGAAATCTCATATTACTATTTATTTCTGTAAAGAAATTACTTTCTTTCCACATTTGGTAAATGTGGTATCAGAGATATAATAAAGTGTCCAGTAGGGTAAAAATTTTAGTGTAAAATAAGTATAAATTTTAATGTATTTCTATTGTCTATTTAGCAAGGTAAAACGATGCTTATTAAAAGAAAACATACTTTATACTTTACTGTGGACCTGTATGTATGTAGGGATGACACAGGAAACATAACGTACCTGGTCTTGGTTCTCCTAGGACTTAATCTTGCTCTGCTCCATCCTTCATATCCATGGTGCCTGGGTACTACCAGCAGTTAAGCTTTTTGAGCATTAATTTAGTAAAACACCTCAAAGAGAATCCTGTAAGAGAAGTTGGGGAATTGCTGTTATTTCCTTATCTGGTTGTAGCTTTCCACTGATCCTTGTAGCCATGATGCTGTTGTTCATCTCTTCATCTGTTTAAAGTCCTTTCTGCTTCTCTCTTAGTATTCTGAGTCCTCCCCTGAGTACGAGCCAGAACGCAACCGTACATGGGGAAGGCAAAAGAAGACAAGAAGGAGGAATTAAGGCACAGTAGAAAGACCATGGGGTTCTGGAGTCAGACCTTAATCCAAATCCTTCTTCCACCACTTCGGGCAAGTGACTTAATCTTACTGAGTTTCACTTTCCCTGTAAAATAGGTATAGTACTACATTTTAAGAATGAAGGTTAAATATCTAATATAGGGTCTAAACATAGAGATAAAGTTTTACTTAATAAACTTAACTTCCCCCTTCTTACTGTCATTTTCACCATGTAAATAGGGCATGCTTTTGTGTCTGTCAGTGATCCACCTTATCACAACCAGACTGCTAAATCTTCAAAAGTAAACAGTGTAAATAACTATACCAATATTAAGAGTCTCCAAATTTTATAAGAGTCAGATAGTAAATATTTTAGGCTTTGCAGTTCTTACAGTCTGTCACAACTACTCAGCTCTGCTATTGTAGGGCACAAGCAGCATGGGCAATATGTAAATGAATGAGTATGGCTATGTTCTACTAAAACTGTTTACAAAAACAGATGGTGAGCCAGATTTGCGGCCCCCCCCCGCTATAGTTTGCCAACTGCTAGTCTGTACTACTGTCCATAAAAGGGAGTTCTATTGTCAGAGATTTCATTGTCTAAAAACAGCCCCCCCCCTTTTTAAAAACAGTGAAAAATACCTCAGTATGAGTTAACAGTGAAGTCATAAGGTTATGTTTCCCGAAATTCATAGACTTTCTTATTATAGAAGAGAATGGTTTTTATATGCCACAGTTTAACATATAACTTTAATGCTTACCATACTTTTTATTTTTTTTTTTAATTTTTTTTTTCAACGTTTATTTATTTTTGGGACAGAGAGAGACAGAGCATGAACGGGGGAGGGGCAGAGAGAGAGGGAGACACAGCATCGGAAACAAGCTCCAGGCTCTGAGCCATCAGCCCAGAGCCTGATGCGGGGCTCAAACTCACGGACCGCGAGATCATGACCTGGCTGAAGTCGGACGCTTAACCGACTGCGCCACCCAGGCGCCCCTTACCATACTTTTTAATATGATAATGCTTACCATACTTTTTAATACTGAAAATTAAAGGTTTGGTCCCACCAAACATTTAGATGAATTACACTAAATGGTCAGTAATAATTAGGATATATTGACTTCTGTATAACTCATTTGGAAAATCATAGTGCATTTTAGTATATGTAAAACCTGTGAAGATTCTTCTGTACAGAAACTGTTCAACATTATTTATCCCTGTCCATGCATTTCTCAAAATGAATCACACAACTCTTCACATAACACTTAATGCTGTCTCTAGAACTATTCAGAAGACAGTATTCTGATTTCTGATAATATCTAGTTTAGGTAAAGAAATTAAAGAGCCAGAAAACTTTCACTGACATGTGATCAGAGATAGTGCAGTTACTTGGCAGTAATTCTGGAAGAAGTACTTGTACCTCTTCCTCTGGATTTCGAGGAGTCTTGTTTTTCTCTTTCTTTTTACTCTTTTTTTTTTTTAAGCTATTATTGGGAAATAATTTCAAGTTTACAAAAAAGTTGTAAGAAAGAGTAGTACACCCATACATACCAATTGTTAACATTTTGCCCAATTTGCTTTATTGTTTGATTTTTCATATGCTATCATGTGTTGTATGTGTTTGTATAACACATGCACATACATAATATATTTTTCCAAACCATGTGAGACTAAATTGTCTACATCATGGTCCTTTATTCCTAAATATTTCAATGGGTATTTAATCTTTTATGATACAGATAGTTTTTGAAGATTACAGTCTCTTTAATTTTTTTTTTATTTTTAACAGAGGATCCCATTTTGAGTTTGATGTTTTCTCAATTAGATTCAGGTTTTGCACTCCCAGGTAGAATATTACATAAAGGATGTCATATTCTCATTGTATCACATCTGGAGGCACGTATACCTATCTGCCTCTCATTGATAATGTTAGTTTTGATCACCTAGTCAAGGTGTGGACCAGTCTCTCCACTGTATAGTTACATCTTGTATCTAATAAGCAATCTAATAAGCAACTGCATCTAATAAGCAATCTGAGGGGAATCTGCATCTTTTGGGGAATTAATATAATGAAGTTGTTAAGAGTTCATACTAGAGTCACAGCTGGGTTTGAATCCAGCTAATTGAATGAACTTAGGCAAGTTTACTGATACGTGAAATAGGGATGATAGTTGCCACATCTTTTTCTGTGTGTGTATATAACATACATTGTTATGAGCTTTAAATGAAATAAGATATACGAAGGCCTGGCATGTAATAAATGTTCAGTACATGTTGGCTATTACTATTTTAGTTCTGGAAAGATGAATTAATAGACACAGTAATAAATTCTAAGGCTTTATACCCAAAGTTATAAAGGACTTCACGAAGTTGTTTCTTCCGAGTAGATTAATATTTTATCTGGGGCACCTAGGTGGCTCAGTCAGTTGAGTGTCCAGCTGTTAGCTCAGGTCTTAGTCTCAAAGGTTGTGAGTTCAAGCCCCACATTGGGCATCACGCTGGGCGTGAGCCTACTTTAAAAAAAAGATTAATATTTTATCCAAGATGAATGACTTTTTTAAAATATCTTATTATTGAGCTTGTTCTAATTCTTGGTATTCTTCCCTACCTATTGTGCTCTGTCCCTTCTGGTATGTGTGAGGCAGGTAGTTTAAGGGTGAAACCCCTATCAGGAAGTTTTTTTCTGAATTCTTACTTGCTTAGTTTTCAATTTCATGAAGATTTTAATTGAATTTTTATGAAATAGACATTTTAAAAATCACCTGTACCTATTTTCTATTCTACCACTATGAAAGTGTCATGTAATAGCTGTAAGAGACTTTCTGAAAGAGGTAGATATCCTAGTAGAATTATAAAGAGTAGAGAGAGGTTTAGATGGACTTAAAGACAGGGAATATCACATAGGTATCACTAACAAGTTCTTTTAGGTGTTCCCTGTGGTTGGAGTGTGAAAATCGGTAAAAAGTAATAAAGTGTTAGACTGGAAGAATCTAGCTAGAGCTAGATCATGAAGGACCCTGTTCGCCATGCCAAGAAGTTTGAATTTCCTCATGAAGGCAGTAGACAGCCAAGGGTTAAATGTCAGAGTGATGGGATCTAACTTTTAGAAAGGCCCCTGGCAGTAGCATTAGAAGGGAATTAGAGGATAGTGAATACTAGAAGTAAGAAGGCTAGTTGCTGCCTGAACTGTAACAATAGGATTGAAAAAAAAAAAAGCTGCATAATTTCTAGACATAAAATGAATGAGAAATCTATAGGATCTGATGGCCTTATTTGGAAATGGGGAAGTAGGAAGCAAGAGAGAGATGGAAAAATCAAGTCTCCTGACTTGCGTGACTAGATATATGATGGTGCAATTCACTGAATTAGGTATTACGAGAGCAAGAACAGATTTGGAGAGTCAGCAGGTGGGGATGTTCATGTTCGTGTTCTGTGAGGTATGTCTGTGGAACGTATAGTAAGAAGTCTCTATACATGTGCCTAGAGTTTAGCAGAAATCTGGGCTAGAAATTAAGGTTTCGAATCATGTCATCAGCATACAAATGGCAGTTAACGCCATGATCATGGATGAAATTGCAAGAGTGAATATGTACAAGGGCTAAGGACTAAATCTTGGCATAGCTTTTGTTTGTATTAGATTATATAAACACGTTTAGTTTTAGACAAGTTTAAATTTGATTATTCAATACTGTTGATTTAGGGTAGTAACCTCCCAAAATGAGAAACACCGTTTGTATTTTATTTGACTGTGAGTTAAAAGGTATTAAATAATGAGAGATGACTAGCTAGCTCTCCAGGATATGTCAGAGGCTTAGAAGTCATCAGCATAAAGATTATAACCAGAAACAAGAGCTTTTTGAGCCTTTTTACATTTAATTTTTAGGGAAGCATTCCAATTAGATTGTCACTTCTGTGGGACGCCTGGGTGGCTCAGTTGGTTGGGCGACCGACTTTGGCTCAGGTCATGATCTCGCAGTTTGAGTCTGAGCCCCATTGTCATCTCTGTGCTGACAGCTCAGAGCCTGGAGCCTACTTCAGATTCTGTGTCACCCTCTCCCCCCCGCCCCCTCTCATGTTCTGTGTCTCTCTGTCTCTCTATAATAAATAAACATTAAAAAAAAATTTAGATTATCACTCTGTGAGAGTAGAAAGAAACTAATTTCAGTCCCTTCCCCTTCACATGCCAGTCAGCACATTGGGCATGCAGGCTCTTAGTAAATACAGCACAAGCCAAGTCTAAAGGGATGTAAGGGGTACAAAAAGGAATGAGAAGGCAAGCATCAAAATTGAGCTTAGTTTTGTCTAGGGCTACCTTTGACCATGTTATGTATTAACAGATTGGCCTTGCGTATTAACAGATTGGCTATTCTATGAAGAATGGTAAAAAATGGAAGCAGGGAAACCAGTCAGAAAGTTCTTCTAATGAGCCAATCGTGAGTTGGGTGTTTGGATGTAGAAAACTACACAGTCCTTGCTGAAGCCATATTCCTGAATAGGCACTGATGTTTAGTTCTTAGAAATGTCATCAGAGAATAGAAGAGAAAATAATGCAGCTCAGCCTTTGTGTTCAAGTAGCAGTGGAGTCTAGCTCTACATGCGTAAATAATCAGGGGTTAAATTTCTCAAGTGGCTTTTTATAAATTAGTAATCACTTATTTCCCCATAAGGAATTTCATATATTGTTGCTTATAATAACGTGTTTTAATTTCTTAACCCAGAGGGTCTAAATGTGGTCCTAATTGTTGTTACGTCAAAGTGTTAAGGTCATTATTTGCTTAAACAAAAACTTAATAAGTGAATATAATTTAATCTTTATTTAGGAATTTGTACAAAATGACCTTAAATAGCTCTTTTCGGTTTGCTAATATTTATTAGATATTATAAAACAAAGTATGGAGTGTCTGCAGTAAAGCAAAATATAGTACTAGATGCTGAACAGGTTACAAAGATAATTGTATTTAGTCTTCATCCTTAAAAAAAAATTTAGAGTCCCCAAATAATACAAGAGAATACATCTTTTAAAGGAAAAAAATTGAAGGTTAATTAAACATAGTGTCCACATTTTAGAGATCAGTATATAGACAATTACAACACAATTTCTAAATAGAGAATGTAGTACTATAGAAGCACAAACTGGGGAGCATTTGTGCTAAGACGAGGCAGAGGAAAGATAATTTTAAAATAGACCTAGAAGAACAAGTGGGAATTTTCCATGGAGGAGCGGGGGCATGGTGAATGGTAATGTCAGCAGAGGTAGCCATTCATCCATGTGAGCAAAAGCACAGAGCATATGCTTAAGAGACCTTTGCAATACTGTCCCTTCAGATAATTTTTATCTACACATAGCTAATGTCACTCTCATTTAATCAATAAAAATGGTATTTTCTGACTTCTCAAATGTAAGTGACATGCCCTGTTTAGAACCAGTTAACCCTTTCACAGTAACTACCAATGCATTTAACAAAGAGACCATAAAAAAGCACCCGAAAGGGCAACCTTTTTCTAGGGATAAGCAAAAATAACAAAGAGGAGAGTAAAAGAAAAAAGCATTAACTGCGTGAGAGACAAGAGGGAAAGTTGGGTAAGGGGGAAAAAAACCCAAAATAATACAAATAGGTAGCAAAGTGACTTGCTGGACTTGGAGTCTATGAGGAAGCTAGGATTCTTACGTATTCTTACGTATTCTTATTCTGTCTGTAAAACCCATGCTCTTCTGTGTACTAGGCGGGCTAAAGTAACATGAGTGAATACTTATGGAGCTTAGTGTCATGATAGCAAGTTTCATGGACACATGACAATGTGCCTCTGAACTTTCTAAAGATTATTGTTCAGTCTTTTCAGATCTTTTTTATTGTTCATATTGCTATGTATAGAAAACATAATTACTTGCAGTACAAGAAGCTTTTTAAGTTATTTGCTTAATCATAAGTTATAGTTAACCTAACTCCATTTTATGTGGGATCAAATATTAAAGAATTCTTTAGATCATTTAATTTTATTTACTTTGTTCCTTGTAAAACCAAACTTGAGAATTTATGCCTCTGTTATTTTATGAAAAATTATAATTGTTCTTGGTATTTTGGTGATTAATTTTTAATTGCAACTGTGCTTAATATAAACACAATATAAATTTTACCTCCCCACTGTGTCAAATGTGTAAGTGGTCTTCAAACATAGTTATTCCCTTTTTTTTTTAAACAGTCTTTTAAGTAACTCCCATTACTGCATATGTTAACTTAAATGTCCCATTACTGCAGATGTTAGCTTTGCACTAGTGAAAATGATACTGTCCTTGAAATCCTTTTCCTGTTTATGTTTACAATAACACATTGTACTTTTTCTTCAAAGCACTTACCACACTGTACAATTTATTTTTAAGACTATTGTATTAGTATCTGCTCTCTGGTAGAGTGTAAGCTCTACAATGTTAGGAACTGTGTGTTTTATTTACAACATTGTGTTCCCAGTGCCAGGCACATGGTTGGCACTCAATAAATATGGACTAAGTTAATGAACAAATTTAATCCTAGATGTTCTGCTCTGTATCTCTAGTTTTTGTTCTCTACCAGCATTTCCCAAACTATTACAAAAGTTCTCCATGAGCTATTAACAGATATTTTCTGAAAAAAAAAAATGATTCTGTGGTCATAAGTTTGGAAGGACTGCATCCCCATTCTTGAACAACCACAATTTCCATTAGTATGTTAAGACCTCTCAGAAGTCCTAAAGTTCAAAAAAAAAATCTAAGGTTAGAATCCAGCATTTTGTCTTTTTTAACTGTCATACTCTTTACTGGACTATTTGAAATTATTGGAACACAGCTGACCTACTTAATGCTGCAAGTAGATGTATTCAAAAATTTCATTGACAGATCTTATCTTCAGTGAATATCTAACTTTCTATATAAATTGTAATTGAAAATTGGATTATCTGTCTTAGGTATTTAGTCCAGGCATTCAATAACTTACTGAATTGAATTCAGAACTCATTCTCATTTATTCATTTGTTACTTGGCTTCACGATTCTACATCTTCCTACTCAAATTAAAAATCCTATTTTCACTTATAATGTGATGTTACTGTAATGTAATTTGTTCTGTTTCCTAGAAATAGATGTATATAGTTTTGGGTTTTAAAAATACTTTCTTTACCTAGAAAGCTACAAGTATATTTTACTCTTGAACTAAACTAACTTAAATGGGGAAGGTTTTACTGAACCAAATAAATTACGTCTTTTAGAAATCAACAGTGTTTTATAAAATCATTTAGTGAAATGTACTCAAATATTTTTTTGTCCAAAAGTATTATAGTTACATTTTAGAAAATATAGGAAACAAAGTACAAAAGAGCATTTCAAAATTGTACCACTTAGAGATAATCTGTTAACTCTTTGGTGTCTATACTTTGAAACTTTATGTGTGTGTGCACGTGCATACATGTGTGTGCATATGTGTATATGTGTATACACATACATACATACATACATACATACATATGTATTCAGCAAATATTTAAGCACTATGCTTTGTGCCCAGCTCTTGTTTTAGGGTGGCTGTTTAACAGTGACCAGAATAGACAAAAATCCCTGTCTTCATGCTGCTTAGATTGGGGTGGCAGAGGAGGGTGGGGAGAAAGGGGTGACAATAGTAAACAGGTATATGAGATGTCAGAGGATGGTAAGTGCTGTGAAAAAATAAAGCAGGGAAAGGAATAGAAGAATATAGAGATTTGTTTTATATATATGCTCATCTACTTTTAGACTTTTTTCTGAATGTGCTTATGTTCAATTATATCTTTTTATTTTAAAAAAGATTAATTACTACAAATATCCTGAACATACAGTTTTTACATCTTTTTAAAAGATGTAAAAAGATTTTACAACTTTTTAGTAAGTTGTTTTTTTTTCCATATTAAATATTATTCTGAGCCATTTAAAGGCTGCACATATTCCATTTTATAGAATATGGTTTATTATCTATGTAGCAACCAAGGTGATCTTTTAAAACCTTTCAGCCACTATTGCCCTTAGTAAAAGGACAGATCCTTAACATGACCAATGACTGTGCATGATTTGTTGCTAATCCCCCGAGCAGACAGCATCTGTTATTCTCCTCGCTCACTCACCATGCTCCAGCCACAGTGGCCTGTGTTTGGTCCCCTTCCTGTCTTAAAGTCCTCATACATACATGGGGAAAGGGAAAATAGGGATATATAAAGTTATAGCTATATCCCAGTTGTTGAGGAATGCTTTGAAAGACTTAGAACTTAACCATAAGTCTTTTATACTCTACACACTTAGGGCCCTTCGTACCCTATTCTTCATCTAACTTTTTATTATAAAAATTTTCAAACTTAGAGAAAAGCTGAACAACCTAGATTCCAAACTTGTTAGTTTTGCAGTATTATTTTTTACTCTATAATAAAATGTATCTGTAATTGAACCATTCAAAAGTATTTTGCACACATTATGACACTACCCCTGTTAAAGATAGGAGGAAATTGTGGGAAGTATTTTATTTAAAAAAAAAAAAAAAAAGGTTTTTTAGGGCAGGAAGTATTCACTCTAATATTAAAAAATAAAAATTTGGTTTCATAGTTATGGAAAATAGATAAAACCATAAGGAAAAATCTACAGGACACTGTTCAAGCTACATAGACTATAAATGGTAACTGTTAAGCATATAGAACATTCTTTAGTTTTTCTAATAATGAAAGATACATATTTGCTACCATATGTTGAATAGTTAGTATGTTTCATGCATTTTAATCACAATTCCATAAGGTAAGTGCACAATGTACACTTAGAGATAATAAAACATGCTGGGATAAATATCTTGTCTCAAGTCCTAAAGACCTAGAGCTAGTAAACCATGGAGCCACCATTCAGATCCAGAGTACTCTTGGTTGCCAAAGTCCATGTTCTTAACCAGCATACTGTATTGCCTATAAAAGTCAAAACATTTTAAGGGTTCTTTTTCACACCTGGAAAGTAATTTTCTTTATGGTTCATCTAGAAAAATAAATGAGATAGCCAGGAATATTCTGAAAAAGGAATTATGAGGGAGGTGTTGCCTTACTAGATAATGAAATGTAGTATGAAGCTACACTATTTAAAATCAGTTAAATCTGGCATAAGGGACAATTGGATAGAGTAGGAAAAAAGTTTAGGAATACTCCCAAGTGCAAGGGAAATTTACTCTAGGATACAGGCACATTTTTTTTAAGTTTATTTATTTATTTTGAGAGAGAGAGGGGGTGTGTGTGGAGGGGAGTGGCAGAGAGTGGGAGAGGGCGAGAGAATCCCAAACAGGCTCCTACTGTCAGTGTGGTGCTGGATGCTGGCCTTGATCCCACAAACCATGAGATCATGACCTGAGCTGAAACCAAGAGTCACATGTTGAGCTACCCAGGCATCCCAATACTGGCACATTTTTAATCATTAAAGGGAATAGATGATTTTATGCATGACATTAGGAAAAGTGGCTTGCCATCGTCTGTCCTTATACAAAAAAAGGAAAAGACCATATGTCTCATGTTCACCTCCACAAGTGATAACAGATTAACTGTTCTAAATTAGGAACAAAATGCAATTAAGAGTAATGTGCCTTGCTTCCCCACTCCCTTCTTGAGTTTGGTATAAGTATGCAGGGCAGAGGTCAAAGAAAATTTTTCTCAATATTTAGGGGAATCTGAGAATAGAAAAAGTATACATGTGACTGACTTCCCAGCTGGAGCTTACAGAAGCACCCTGTGTCAATAGATAAGGGCCAGTAGATATGACAACAAACTATACTAAAGTATAAGAAGATACAATTAGCCAGTAGGGAACCTAAATCAAAGATCAAATTGAATTATAAAAAAGAATTTGTGTACACCCTGGTTTGTGACTATACAATTTATACCTCTTATTAAACATGACAAAACCATAAAGGAAAAAGATTAATAAATTTAACAGAACATTCTTGCATGGAAAAAATAAAAACAGAAGTCAAATTTAAGGAAAATACTTGGAAAATTTATTACCTGGGGCCAATTTCCTTAATATTAGAAAAGAAATAATCTATTTAAATGTCGAGAAAGAAAAGCACTTTTGAAAATGAGCAAACAGCAGCAAAATTTAAGAAAAACTTAATCATCCTTATAATAAGAAATTAACCTAAAATAACTAGATGGATGATTTTAAAATTTAAAAGTCATTAAGATGCTGCAAGCAGTATTTTGTTGGAACCCCATGTGTCCTTTGAGGACTTTCATTTGCAGTTTTCCTACAGATGCTTTCACCAAGCCACAAAGCTGTCTTGTATGTAACAGTACAGGAGTGATTTTTGTAGCATTCAGGGAAAAAGGTAGGCACTTAGGTTGTTTCCAGGGTTTTGTTTTGTTTTGTTTTGTAATGCTTTTTCCCTATCAATTAGTGTCTGGTTAAATAAGTCAGGTACATCCATATAGTAGGACACAAGGCAGCTGTTGCAAAATTGTAGTAGAAGTGTCTTTGTGGAAAGATCTCCAGGATATATCAAGTGAACCAGCGCCCTAGAAATAAAGCTCTGTGTGTTGCATAGGAGAATCCTATCTGAATTTTAAATCTTACCTGAATATGAGGACTGGAATTCTCTGTTTTCAGACCATTGGAATATTTTTTTGTACTTAAACTTGTATTTTATATATTTTTTTAAAAATCAGTTTCATGAAACATTTACCAAAATTCAGTGATGATACATGGGCTGGGTGAGAACAGGTATTTTTATGGCGCTGGTGGTATCACAAACTGGTAAAATCTTTCTGTGTGGTGACTAAATCAAAGTTTATTTTGAGTACCTGTTATATGCTATATGCCATACATTATACTAAACATATCAGGCACATTTATGTTACTTAAACCTCCAACCAACTCTATAAAGTAGATTATTTTTCTATTTCTGTAGGAAACAGATTTAGAAAACTAAAGTATCTTTCCAGGAGTCACAGACTCTGAAGCCTATGCTTTCAACCCCTGTCCTCCACTATGATTCAGAAGGGATCTGGAAATTCATAAGGGGTTATAGAGACAAAAGACCAGGTTTGAATGTGTCCATTTCATAAACTAAAAATGGAGATAATAATCTGTCTTTTAAAAGATATTAGTTGATGTATATGAAGGTATTTTTCCACATTTATGAAGCATTCTATGAAAAAGGAGATTAGAATAACTTTTTATCCATATCTTTCTTCATACAAATTTAAATGTTTTAACCCTTTTTCTTTGAATTTCATCTATAAAATGCAAACTTTAACAGTTTAGTCAATTTTTTGGAATCTTTTGTATAATTTAACTCAATTTCAGTGTAATACCTTTCTTAAATTGAGAAAGTATACAGTATATTTAACAAAACCTTGTTTCTTCTTAATATGTTTTTACCACTAACTGTATTGTCAACATCCTTTCAAGGCTATTAAAATCCTTCTTTTTATTTTTCTTTAATGTTTGTTTTTGAGAGAGAGCACGAGTGGGGAGGGCAGAGAGAGAGGGAGACAGAATCTGAAGCAGGCTCTAGGCTCTGAGCTGTCAGCACAGAGCCCAATGTGGGGCTTGAACCCACAAACCATGAGATCATGACCTGAACCAAAGTCTGACACTTAACCAGCTGAGCCACCCATATGCCCCTAAAGTCCTTCTATTTTTAAAATAAAAACCTCTTCATAAAGTATACGTTCTGTTGGCTATTTTAAAATACATAGACTTACCTATTTTTTCCTCTTTTAGGAACACCATCTTCAGCGGGCTATTTCAGCACAGCAGGTGTATGGCGAGAAGAGGGATAATATGGTCATACCAGTCCCAGAGGCAGAAAGTAATATTGCTTACTATGAGTCAATATATCCTGGGGAATTTAAGATGCCAAAGCAGCTCATTCACATACAGCGTAAGTAATTACTCTTTTAATAATTATATTTCCTGTATTATCTGCTTAACTTGACATGTTTTTACTTTTACCTGTTCAAGGCCTTCTTAGGTATCCATTTCATTGACTGGCATCAGCTTAGAGAGTTACTAGAGCCCATTTTCAACTTGTTTGTTTGTTTGTTTGTTTGTTTGAGAGAGAAGGCACAAGTAAGAGGGGCAGAGAGAGAGAGAAAATCCCATGGGCAGGGGGAGAGAAGTGGTGTTCACCCAGGGCTCGTGCTCTCCCAATGCAGAGCTTGAACTCACAAACTGTGAGATCATGACCTGAGCCGAAGTCAGATGCTTAACGACTGGAACCCCGTTTTCAACTTTTAAAATTGAGATTTCTACCTGACAAAAAAAGATGGCATTTTCATCCTACGTTTTTAGTTTCATCTCAACATATGATCTTATGCTACTTTCAGATAATGAATATACCTAAGATGTGGAAATGGTTTTCTTACTATTGAGAAATAGTAATATGAGTAGCCTTAAAGAACTTCTTAGTATAAGTCAGGAATCACCAAACTTTTTCTGTAAAGGGTCAGATAGTATATATATATCTTAGCCTTTTAGAGTCATTCAGTCTGTCACAACTGTTCAGCTCTACTGTTGAAAGGCAAAATCAACAATAGACAATACATAAACAAATGGGCATAGCTGTGTTTCAATAAAGCTTGATTGACAAAAACAGATGGCAACCCAGTATTGGCCCTTGGACCATAGTTTGCCAACCTCTGATCTGTAATTCTATTTACTTTTTAAAATTCGGTGGATTTTGGGGGGTTGTTGTTTTAATTTGAGACAGCTCACGAGCTGGGGAGAGGGGCCCAGGGGGAAGGACAGAGACAGAGAGAGGGAATTGTAATCGACCTCAGCGCTGAGCGAGCTCGATCCCACAATCCTGGGATCTACCTGAGCCGAAATCAGGAGTCCCATGCTCAAATGACTGAGCCACCCAGGCATCCCTAAATTTAGTGTTCTAATTGGTAACTTGTTTCACTTGATAGTGATAAGTTCTTCATTAGCAATAATCCTTTGATAGCTATCACATTTGATGATGAACAGCTGAGAGCTTGTAAACTTAGACTTAAATTTCATTTACTCCATCCTCAAGTAGTTGACAACTTAAAAACATAGTTGAAAGTTTACTTAGGTAAAATTTGTACAGCTTTCATTGTTATGTTGTTGACCTTTATGATTAAGAGATTTTTCCAGCAGAATGTCCAAACTTTTTTTTTCTAAGCCTTTTTTCAGGACCATATAAATCTGTGTTGTTTTTAGAATAATTATTTAAAATTAATTTTATTTCCCTCATTTAACCTTTCCTCTATCTGATCTAGTTTCTGTCCTAAATTCTAAACATTTATTTTACTATTTCTTAAATGTGAAAAAAAAAACACACACATAGTGTCTGTATTGGCTCTTATCAGTACTATATTGGCATTTGATATATTTTTTTTAATTTTTCTTAATGTTTCTTTATTTTTGAGAGAGAGAGACCACGTGAGTGGGGAGGGGTAGAGAGAAGGAGACACAGGATCTGAAGCAGGCTCCAGGCTCTGAGCTGCCAGCACAGAGACTGATTAGGGGCTCGAACCCATGAACCGTGAGATCATGACTTGAGCCAAAGTCAAATACTTCATTGATTGAGCCAGGCTGGTGCCTTTTAACTTGATGTTAATTCTAACTTGTATGTAACCTTCTTCATTTCCTTTAGGAAAAATAAATATATATTTTTTCCAACTTACTAAAGGTTACTTTGAACCAAATAAGTGGCATGTGCTTTCTTGCCCACTGACATGTTTAGTTATATTTATGGCACAGACATTTTAAACATATTGATCAATATTAGAACCTAAAAATTAGTTCTCTGAAAAATCATGGGAGTTTGAAAGTTATAGATCATCATCAGATCTATATATGTTAACTGGGGCCACATTGTATTCCACAGCCACAGGTAATATTCATATGAATGTATGTGTTTGGGTTAAAGCAGGATTAAGTAAAATAAAATTATATTAATCAATTTACATAAACATTACTATCAGAAAAAAAATTGGAATGCATGTTTTACAAATAGACAGCTCATTGATGACCAAAACCCACAAAACACATTTTAGTGGTAACTAGTGGATTAAATTACGGTCAGAAGAGTCAAAAGGTGCAATATTTATAAAGGAATTGACCTTGCTGTTGTTGTAATCAAATAATAGTAATAAAATGGCAGCAGAATTGTAGCTTATTTGGGAAGAAACTTTTTTAGTTAGTACAAATTTGAAGTATGTTGTCTCTGGAAAGCTGTATACATTGGAATATTAATCAAGACAGTCTGCTAATTGGTGTTAGCTGCCATTGAATTTCTTTCAACATTTTATTTTGGGTGATTGTAAATTCACAGGATAATACATTAGTGTTAGATACTTCAGTCAAGATACTCAACTATATGGGAATGCAAGCTGCTGCAGCCACTCTGGAAAACAGTATGGAGGTTCCTCAAAAAACTAAAAATAGAACTACCCTACGACTCAGCAGTTTCACTTCTAGGCATTTATCCACGGGATACAGGTGTGCTGTTTCGAAGGGACACATGCACCCTCAGGTTTATCACAGCACTATCAACAATAGCCAAAGTTAGGAAAGAGCCCAAATGTCCATTGATGGATGAAAGGATAAAGAAGATGTGGTGTGTATATATATATATATATATATATATATACACACAATGGAGTATTACTCGGCAATCAAAAAGAATGAAATCTTGTCATTTGCAACTACGTGGATGGAACTGGAGGGTATTATGCTAAGTGAAACTAGTCAGAGAAAGACAAAAATCATATGACTTCACTCATATGAGGACTTTAAGAGACAAAACAGATGACCATAAGGGAAGGGAAACAAAAATAATATAAAAACAGGCAGGGGGACAAAACAGAAGAGATTCACAAATGTGGAGAACAAACTGAAGGTTACTGGAGGGGTTGTGGGAGGGGGGATGGGCTAAATGGGTAAGGGGCACTAAGGAATCTACTCCTGAAATCATTGTTGCACTATATGCTAACTAATTTGGATGTAAATTTAAAAAAATAAAAAAACAAGTTAATAAAAAAAAAAAAGGTACTCAACTATATCATCCCCACAGGATTCCATGTTGTTACTCCTTTATAGCCAAACCTAGTCCCTGGCAACTGCTAATGTGTTCTCCATCTCTGTAATCATGTTAGTTCATGAATGTAACATAAACAGAATCGTGCAGTGTGTGTCCAAACTTTAGAGATTGGCTTTTTTCACTTAGCATATATCCTTGGAGTTCATCCAACTTGTTTCATGTATTATAGTTCTTCCTTCTTATTGGCAAGCAGTAGTCCATAATATGTATGTACCACAATTTGTGTAGCCACTGACCCAATGAAAGACATTTGGGTAGTTTTTTTTTTTTTTTTAATTTTTTTTTTTAACGTTTATTCATTTTTGAGACAGAGAAAGACAGAGCATGAAGGGGGGAGTGTCAGAGAGAGGGAGACACAGAATCTGAAACAGGCTCCAGGCTCTGAGCTGTCAGCACAGAGCCTGACGCAGGGCTCGAACTCACGGGCCGCGAGATCATGACCTGAGCTGAAGTCGGCTGCTCAACCGACTGAGCCACCCAGGCGCCCCCTTTTTTTTTTTTTTTTAATTTTTTTTTTTAACGTTTATAGTTTTCAGGTTTTGACTATTATAAATAAAGCTGCTGTGAACATTCATCTGCAGGTTTTTGTGTGAACTTCTGGGATAAATACCTGAGTGCAGTTGCTGGGTCCATTTTTAGTTTGACAAGAACTTCCACAGTATTTCCCAGAGTATCTGTACCATGTTACATTATCAGCAGCAGTGTATGTGTGATCCAGTTTCTCCTGTATTCTTGTCAGCATTTGGGGTTATCACTTTTTTATTTTAACCATTCTAATAGGTATGCATTGATAGACCTCAATATACTTTAAATTTGTATTTCACTAAATAGCTAATATGTTAAATACCTTTTCATGTGTTTATTTGCCTTCTATGTATCCTCTTTGATGAAATGATTGTGCTTGTGTTTGCCTGTTTTCTAAGTAGATTGTTTTAACATTGAGTTTGAGGATTGTTTTATTTATATATTCTAGACACAAAGTCTTTGTCATATATGTGATTTAGACATATTTTCTCTCAGTATGTAATGTCTTTTCATTCTCTTAACTGAGTCTTGTCACAGAACAAAAGTTTTTAATTTTGATGAGATCAAATTTATCAGTTACATATAAGTATATGATCAGTTTTGAGTGTGTGAGGTTTAGGTCAAGGGTTTTTTTTTTGTTTGTTTGTGCTTTGTTTTGGTTTTATTTCTGGATGTACAATTGCTCCCAGCATCATTTATTGAAGAAACCCTCCCTCCTCCATTGAATTGCTTTTGCTTCTTGGCCAAAAATTAAGCATATTGATTTGGATCTGTTTCTGGGTTCTATATTCTATTCCACTGATTTCCATTTATTTCAAGATGGTACCACTGTTTAGATTACTGCAGCTCTATGATAACCTTTGATATCAGGAAGAGTCATTCCTTCTTTTTTTTTCTTTTTCAAAATTATTTTGGGTATTCTAGGGCCTTCAATAAGCTTGTCTGTATCCACAAAGAAACTTGATAAGATTAGATTAAACCTATAGATCACTATAGGGAGAATTGACATCTTTAATATGTTGAGTCTTCAGTCCATGACCACAGTGTGACTCTGCAAGTATTTAGTTCTTCTTTAATTTCTTTCATTGACACTTCATAATTTTCATTATACAGATCCTGTACACATTTCTTTATTATTTAAAAATAATTAATGTTTATCTACTTATTTTGAGAGAGAGAGAGAGAGAGAGCATGAGCTGGGAAGGGGCAGAGAAAGAATCCCAAGCAGGCTCCATGCTACCAGCACAGAGACTGACATGGGACTCAAACTCATGAACCGTGAGATCATGACCTGAGCCGAAATCAAGATTCGATGCTTAACTGAGCCACCCAGGCACCCCAGATCCTGTACACATTTCTTTAGATTTATACCTGAGTGTTTTATTTTCTGTGGAGCAATTGAAAATGGTATAGCATTTTTGATTGGTTTCCACTTGTTCATTGTCAGTATACAGACATGCAGGTAAAATTGTTTGTCTTATGTACTGTGGCCTTAATTGAAATTGCTTGTGCTAGGAAATGTTTGCAGATTCTTTGGAATTTTCTACATAGAAAATCACACTATAGTCTGCAAATAGAGACAGTTTTATTTTTCCTTTTCAATCTGTTTTATTTCTCTTTCTTGCATTAGTATAGTGTCTAAAACTTCAATACTGTGTTAAACTATGTGGTGAGAGCAGGCATCCTTGCCTTGTTCCTGATCTTAGAAGGAAATATTTAAGTCTTTCACCATTAAGTATTACGTTACCTGCAAGTGTTTTTGTAGTTGCCTTTTATGAGATTGTCATATATGTGATTTGGAAATATTTTTTCTCAGTATATATAATGTGACTTTTCATCCTCTTAACAGAGTCTTCCAAAGAGCAAAAGATACTTTTCTGAGATCCAGTTTATTAGTTTTACTCTTATGGATCGTGATTTTTACTCCTAGTGTACTGAGGGTTTTTATCATGAATCAGTGTTGAATCAGTGTTGAATTTTGTCAAATACTTTTTCTACACCAATGGATAGCATCATTTGATTTTTCTTCTTTAGCCTGTTGATGTGATAAGTTATTGATTTTCAGATATTGAACCATACCTGGAATAAATCCCACTTGGCTGTAGTGTATTTTTTTTATACCTTGTTGGGTAGAATTTGCTAAAATTTAATTGGGGAGTTTTGCTTCTACGTTCATGAGAGATAATGTTTGACTGTGTATGTGTATGTGTGCCACGTGCACGTGCTCTGCCTTGTTTCTCTTTTTTTTTAATCTTTTTTTTTTAATGTTTATTCATTTTTGAGAGAGAGAGCACGTAAGTGGGAGGAGGGGCAGAGAGTGGACTGGAGACAGGATCCAAAGGGGTCTCTGCCTGACAGCAGTGAGCCTGGTGCCGGGCTCGAACTCACAAACTGTGAGATCATAACTTAAGCTGAAGTCACACACTCAAACAACTGAGCCACCCAGGCACCCCTGCCTTGTTTGGTTTTGGTATCAGAGTAATAGTGGCTTCATAAAACAGGTTGGAAAGTATTCCCTCTGTTTTCTGGAAGAAATTGTGTAAGATTTATGTTAATTCTTTAAAACTTGGTATTGGCTTTTAATATAATACAATAAAAGTCATTATGGTGTAAATTTCTGCAAAGTTAAAATTGAATTTTGACTACAAGGTGGTCTAGTAAATTACTTATGAAGGGTACATTACCTTGAACTATATATATGGACTGGTTCATTGTAGTTCCCCTAATTCCTGTTTTGTAAAGCTCTTAAGCTAATGTTACACAAATTCTTCTTGGGAGTTGTTTTTTTTTTTTTTTTAATTTTTTTGTTTATTTTTGAGTGAGTGAGCACAAGCGGGGGAGGGGCAGAGAGAGAGAGGGAGACACAGAATTCAGAAGCAGGCTCCAGGCTCTGAGCTCTCAGCACAGAGCCCGACGCAGGGCTCAAACTCACAGACTGCAAGATCATGACCTGAGCCGAAGTTGGACGCTTAACCAACTGAGGCACCCAGGTGCCCCACTTCTTGGGAGTTTTTCAGGTGATAGATAATTAGTATTCCCTAAAAAAAGCAATGGTCAAACATGTTTGAGAATGATTACATATTGTATTCCCCTATCGTAATGTATAGTATCATTTTTATAGGCTCTGGGAGTCTTGTGGCTAAAAAAAAAAAAAGCTTCTTTTAACGTAC
Source organism: Lynx rufus (assembly GCF_022079265.1). Lineage (NCBI taxonomy): Eukaryota > Metazoa > Chordata > Mammalia > Carnivora > Felidae > Lynx > Lynx rufus. The sequence goes on along the minus strand of NW_025814889.1, from coordinate 29,182,063 downwards.
CATTTTCCAATTGTGTGTTTGTTACATGTTCTGTTAACATTTCTTTGAACTTTAGTTTGGAAAAGTTCATCTCTGTGCTTGTCTTTGACTGGCTTAGGGAAGAAATCAGAATTTTCTCCCTTTTTTCCTAGTGGGAGCTCTGAAGGAAAAAAACCCATGCTAAAACCATTGTCCCCTTCAGACTTTAGGTACTCTGTAAGGTATTTCACTGAGTGTTGGCTACTCAGCATCTCTTGATCCAAATATCATGTAATGTTTCTCTTTTGATTAGTGACCTGTAAAGTTTCTGGATTACACAGCTAGGACTTCTTTCCTATTTATACTGGAAGAAAGGACAAAACAGTTCTGACCAGAATGAATAGACAGGAACAAACCTCTCTCCCCCTTCCTTTTGCACTTGGGTCTTAAGACTCTCCTGTTAATCCTGAAAGGAAACTTTTTTTTTTTTTAACCTTATTTTAGAGAGCACAAGTGTAAGCAGGGAGAGGGTCAAAGGGGGAGAGGGATGGGGGGATCTTAAAACAGGCTCCATGCTCAGGGCAGAGCCCAATGCAGGGCTTGATCTTAACTATCCTGGGATCATAACCTGAGCCGAAATCAAGAGTTGGCTACTCAACAAACTGAGCCACCCAGGCACCCCAAGGAAACCTCTTTTTAAAGAGCAATCTTAATGTACATTTATGTAAGTATATATGTGTATATTTAGGTATATATATTTATAGCTCTGTCCACTGGAAAAACCAAGAAGCAAGATTAAAGCAATGGAAAAATTAAGAATAACATGAATTATAAAGCATTGAAAAATGTAGGAATTCGTGAATCCATACTGATCATAAAAAATGGTGAAGAGTCGTCTCCTGCTTTTGTAATATAAAGCCAAAAGCTGAATGGTACACTGTGAAGAGAGTGCTAGAGTTACAAAGTCATTTTGCAGTTAATCATGATCAAGATTGAATCATGTAAGAATCATCAGTGTGTTCTCAATAGAAGAGGAAATTTTGAAAAGGAGAATATTTGCATGGTCTTAAGCTCTCCCTACAAATTGCTTATTACTTACAAGAGGGGGAAAAAAACAAACAGTAGTTATGCAGTGGAATAATTGGGTAATTTCTTGACTGATGAAAATTATCATCACTTATGAGGAACAGATGAACATTGTGTGCCTCTAGATGTGATACACTGAGAAGGACTAAGACAGTTGAGTATTGCAGTATGCCATCAGAGAGTGCATAATCTAATCACAATGGGAATAATAAGAAGAAAGGTTCTGGGGAGAGGTGTGTATTCTCAAAAATATTAGTGTGTAAAAGACAAAGACTATGAAAATGTTCCAGATTAAAGGAAGCCAAAGAGACAGTAACAAAAATAATACTTGATCCTAGACTGGTCCTGTGCTGGATCAGCTGGCAAAATTGGAATATAGGCAGGAAATTTAAATTGTTGTGTGAGTGTAAATTTATGAGGTTGATGACTATACTGTGATTATATAAAAGAATCTAAGGAAATACACTCTGAAGTGTTTAGCAGTAAAGAGCAATTGTGAATGTTATTTACCCTCCAGTGTCCCCCAAAATAAAGTTATGTATGTATACATCGATATAAAATAGAGAATGCATGCAAATGATAATAAAATTTAACAGGTGAATCTGGGAAAGGATACGCAGGTATCCCTTATAACTCTTTTCATTTTGCAATTTTTATAGGTGTGAATTTCTATATGAAAAGGTTTTTTTAAAATAGATGAACCTGGGGCGCCTGGGTGGCGCAGTCGGTTAAGCGTCCGACTTCAGCCAGGTCACGATCTCGCGGTACGTGAGTTCGAGCCCCGCGTCAGGCTCTGGGGTGATGGCTCAGAGCCTGGAGCCTGTTTCCGATTCTGTGTCTCCCTCTCTCTCTGCCCCTCCCCCGTTCATGCTCTGTCTCTCTCTGTCCCAAAACTAAATAAACGTTGAAAAAAAAAAATTAAAAAAAAAAAAAAATAAAATAAAATAGATGAACCTACTTTCATCTTTTGTTGAACCTACTTTCTAAAGTACCTCAGCATGGATGTATCCTGTCTTTATGCCCTGATTCTGAAAGATTGCATTTTCTCCTTCCTTTGCCTACCTCCCCATCTCCCTGCAACACTCCATCTTCCCCCATTATTCTTCTGATACTATGTTCTAACATATAAAATCCATAAAATCAACCACAGAACTTTATCAAAAAGGATTTTGTATCTGTGATTTAAATCTTTCAAATCGGGGATTCTCTATTCATTCTCCTCAAGTACATTCTGGAAGTGACTCTAAGCTCTGTTTACTTAGAAATATAAAGAAGTTGAAGACTTTGATGATCTAGCTAGCCAATGATAGCTTTGTCTTCATAGGTCTAAGGCAAAGATGTCAAATACTACCACACCATAGTAAATATCACTATTAACAATATTTTCTGCTGCTCAGCATTTATTTCAAGAACTTTGCAAGTTGATATTACCAATCATTGAGGGTTAGTGCATGAGTTGAAACCCATTTACCATTCCTGGTCTGACAAATGTCTCCTGAACCTTGGATGGTGTGCCTTCTTTTCAATCAGGGATTACATTCTGTTTCTAATCCACAATTTGTGCCATTTGATGGACCCAAATATCCTTTCACTATTTGCCTCTTGTAGTTTTATTTTTTTATTACTATTTTTTTTTAAGTTTATTTCTTTGGAGAGAGAGAAAGAGAATGGGCGTGCACATGCAAACGGGAGAGGAGCAGAGACAGAGAGAGAGAGAGGGAGAAAGAGAATCCCAAGCAGGCTGTACACCCATCGTGGAGCCCAACGCAGGGCTCAATTCCACAACCATGATATCATGACCTGAGCTGAAATTAAGAGTTGGACACTTAAACCAACTGAGCCACCCAGGCGCCCCTGCTTCTTATATTTTTAAAATGCTGTTTAGTGTTATGGTCTGAGCTATATATGCCCTTTGTTATATAAACATTTATATACATTTCATCTCTATTACTTGACTCTAAGCGTGAGACTGTGGTTTGTACTACTTTGTATTTCCTTTAAAAATAATCAATTTATATGTACTATTATGTTCTTCTTGCTTAGATTTCTTTACTGCATTTTCTCCTCCATCTGTGTATTTTGTTTAACCATATACATATCTGGGTTTATCCCTATCAAAATATTTTAAAAGGAGTCAGCCTCTACAATATGGCTCCTATTTTTAAGCAATTACTGGCTAGCTAGGTCTCATTTTAATTGACAACTTAATTACAAGATGCAGTCCATTTGCCTGTTTGTCTATAGACCCTATTTTCTATTTTGAACAAACTCAGTAACATGGCCCAGAAAGTTTGAAGATACTCCTCTATTTTTAGGACCATGATAAATACATTATATCTTTATCAGCTGCAGTTGAGCTATCATTTGGAAGGGACAGGTTTGGCTGAAGCCAAATTACACGTTAAACAGTGGCTTTGGTTTTTTTCGTCAAATGAAATCCTAAAGTGAATTTTTACATGTTAGCATTTTTCTAGGGTATTAATATTTTTATATCTGAACAAGATTTGGTTCTCCTTATATTTTAAGATCTTACATGTGTTTGCACCAACTATAAAAGGAAAGTTTCTTGCAGAGGCAAGAGCAGTCTGACCATCAGATACTTGTTAACTTCTGTAAAAGGCAGGAGCGCTCCTAGTATAGGGATCTTCCTTTCCAGTCTTGATTGCCTTCCTCCATATGTTAGATGAGACTTGTCATTCATGATATAATGTATGTCAAATATATTTTGGTAAGGCAATAATAAGGTGATAGTAGATGGGTTTGTTTAATTTTTGTGAATAAGTTTGGTAAGTGTGATTTGATCTGAAAAATTATTTTATAGTGGAGGATGCCAAAGTAATATATAAATGAGACCCTAAAAATACATAAAAATACCCTTAAGAAGCAGAACATTGCTGGTTGGTCTGTATCAGTTTGGCTCTTTGTATTATCAGGATCACCACTTTTTAATAGAACTTTCAGTGATGATGGAAATATTTTATAATCTGTGCTTTCAGGTATAGCACTAGCCACATGTAGCTATTTAATACTTGAAATGTGGTTAATGTGACTAAGGTACTAGATTTTTAATTTAATCTTATTAATTTAAATTGGCTAGTGGCTATCCTATTGAACAATACAGCTATGGATTGTTTTGGTTAGGGACCCAAGAAAACAAGTATTTTTAATCTAACAGTGTTTAATTTTAATCTACTTCAGAATCTCCAAAAGTTCTGTTTACATAGCAATAACAAACAAATAGATCATGGAAAGTCATTGGAGGGCCAAAGGTTATAAGAAACATGGGTGCTGAGATGATAACATATAGAGTTGTTGTTGTTTTTTAATTTTTTAGAGAGTACTCTGAGCAAGGGAGGGGCAGAGAGAGAGGGAGTGAGAGAATCCCAAGCAGGCTTCAGGCTCAGTAGGGAGCCCAACGCAAGGCTCAATCTCAAAAACCATGAGATCATGACCTGAGCCTAAATCAAGAGTCTGACAGTGAACCAGCTGAGCCACCCAGGCACCTCAGTATACAGACATATTTAATGAAGGAGTCTAAATATTTTAATTAGGAATGTTACAGAAGTGTAATGTAGGTCAAAACGGAAAATGAACAATGCTATGTAATATGTTCAATTCTACAAATATTTATTGGATTCCTATAGGCCAGGTACTATTTTAAACTTGAAGCAAGGATGTAGATTTCAGGTAGCCAAAGGACCCCCTCTTGTAGTTATCACGGATATCACTAATGGATGACTGCATACTTTTTCAGGGTTTTTTTCCCCACTTGAATAGAGGCAGTATCAGTATGTTTTTCAGTAGGGTACAGCAAACAGTTGGCATACAAGATGAACATGTTTACTGTCTCTGCACTAGAGGTACAAAGATAAATAAGTCACAATGCCTCCTTTCAAGGAAATCAGTCATATTCTAATACTTATCAAGTAGATTATAAAGTATGTGTAGAAAATAGTACAAAAGAAGGGCATTGATCTAGAACAGGAATTTTTAAGCTTGGTACCACAGCTTTTAGGGATATTTGAATTGCTGGTGGTTTATGCAGAATGTTATATGTTCACACAGTCTTTTTTCTGGGGAGAGGGTTCATAACTTCTAAAAAAGCAAAAAGTGACAAGGAACCATTTACTAGTTGGGGGGCAGTCAAGAAGGAATTCCACAGGACTTGATGTCAGGTTGGATTTTGAAAAGATTAGTCGTTTGCAGTCATTTGCTAGGTGGGCAAGCAGAAAATAGCTAATATAAAGACATGAAATAGCATGCTGTATGAAATACATAAAATTTGAGAGGCACCTGGCTGGCTCACTCAATAGAGCACACAGTTCTTGATCTCAGAGTTGTGAGTTCAGGCCCCACATCAGGTGTAGAGATTACTTAAAAAAGAAATACATGGGGCGCCTGGGTGGCGCAGTCGGTTAAGCGTCCGACTTCAGCCAGGTCACGATCTCGCGGTCCGTGAGTTCGAGCCCCGCGTCAGGCTCTGGGCTGGTGGCTCAGAGCCTGGAGCCTGTTTCCGATTCTGTGTCTCCCTCTCTCTCTGCTCCTCCCCCGTTCATGCTCTGTCTCTCTCTGTCCCAAAAATAAATAAATGTTGGAAAAAAAAAAATTAAAAAAAAATTAAAAAAAAAAAAAAAGAAATACATGATATTTGCTACGGCAAAAAGTACTGATGAGATTGGAGAGACTCGGTCAAAAAGGACCTCAAACAGTCCTAAGGATTTGGATTCTGAGATGATGAGAAGTTAAGGAAAGGAAAGGTGTGAGACATTTTGATATCAAGCTATTTGATATTTTATTTATATTGTCAGCTATTTGATACTTTATTTATATTGTCAACCTAGTTTAATATTGGGAAGTATTGAAGGACATTTGATAATATAGTATAGAGCAGTGGTTCTTGGCCTTTTTTTTCTAATCCTAACAAATATAGAAATACGTCACATTTCTATCACCATGACAGTGATTGTCATAAGGAAACAAACCTTAGCAGATGTGCATTCATTGAGTGAAAGCTATTACTGTTATTGGCAGTGGCTGCTAACACTTCAGCTTTAAATACCACACCCTAAGCATTTGGTAAAGTAGTTAAATAATTTATTAGGTAGGACTTAAATATTCTAGAAACAATCTTATTTAAAGACCTTGTCCTTTTATATTATGTCAAACCATATGAAATTGCCGATATTACATCATTTTTAAGCTATAAGATTTTCATATAGTACAATACATTTGATAATCTCTTTCTGTTCTTAATGGCTTCTAGTTTATTTGCTTTTGAGGTGGGAGGAAGGGTTCACATCCATTGTCTTTTATGACTCATGTCTCTATTAACAGTAAGGATAGTCTCCTTTCTTAAACTTTAAATGTGGGAAACATACATTTCTTATTTTGTTAGAAAATCTAGCTCTTGTTTTTATCCAGACATCTGTGAGAGGTTTTTGTCAGTGGATTCACATAGTAAATGATTGCTTATGGTTTCTTCTGTCAGCTTTTAGTTTGGATGCTGAACAGCCTGATTATGATTTGGATTCTGAAGATGAAGTATTTGTGAATAAACTGAAAAAGAAAATGGACATCTGCCCATTGCAGTTTGAGGAGATGATTGACCGTCTAGAAAAAGGCAGTGGTCAGCAGGTACAACTTCATTGTATATATAATAAGTGTGTGTTTCCATACCTATATGGAAATAGGATAATGTTGAGGTTAGGATAAGTGAGCAGACTCTGGAGTTAACAAGCATGAATTCATATCCCATATCTGCCCAGTACTAACGTGCATAATCTTGAGTGATATGTTTAAATTTCTCCATGCCTCATTTTCCCCCTCTGTAAAATAGAGATGATAAACATGATAAGATTGTTGTGAAAATTAAAGTAAAGCATCAGTGGCTGACATGTATAAGGCACTCCACATTTGCTGTTATTAATTATTGCTGTTTTGATTGTCATTAAAGTTGGAAATACTTTTGAACCTTATGTATGTATTCTATGAAAATGACATAATGATTTTACATTTAGCCAGTCAGTCTGCAGGAAGCCAAGCTACTGCTAAAAGAAGATGATGAATTAATTAGAGAAGTTTATGAATACTGGATTAAAAAGAGAAAAAACTGTCGGGGGCCATCTCTTATCCCATCAGTAAAACAAGAGAAGCGAGATGGTTCCAGCACAAATGATCCTTATGTGGCTTTTAGAAGACGTACTGAAAAAATGCAGACTCGAAAAGTAAGTGAATTTGGAAAACTTCTTTCGTAATTTTTTTTTGATATAAGAAAAATTATTTATACTTACAAATATCTCAGTATCTGAAGGTGGTATTTTTATTTGTGTTTAAATAGACTTTCTATACAAAATAATGAAAAGTATTAATTTAAAGTGAATCAACCTTAGGATTCATTACATAGCTATTGATATATTTTAATGTTAAACTATTTAAAAATCCTATATATAATTGATCCTGGTGATCCATATTCCCTTTCAGTATCTTTAAAATTCTAACTAACCTATCAAATACATCTATTCTTATATGTTAGTAGTGGTGTTCAGAATGCCACTAGTTAGAAATGTTATTGACATTCAAAAAGCAACTCCGTATTTGCAGAATCGCAAAAATGACGAAGCCTCTTATGAAAAAATGCTTAAGCTGCGTCGAGATCTGAGTCGGGCTGTTACTATCCTAGAGATGATAAAAAGAAGAGAAAAGAGTAAAAGGGAGCTATTGCACTTAACACTGGAAATTATGGAAAAGAGGTAAAGTATACTTTAATAGGAATACTTCAATAGGAAGTATGGTACCATTAGCATTTTATATATTGAAGTATGATACCTAAGCAGTTAACCCCAGAAATACCTTCTATTAATAAGTAGAGACTATATAAATGTGTGATATGGTATACTTTGTTTAATTTTACATGTGTTCCTCTATTTTCTTTAAAAGTGACTGGGTTCAGTAAAATTAAAATATGCCAAGTATAAGCTTATTCTTTTGTCCTTAGTTGAGTGCAAGACTGGGAGGGAGAGAACATTTGTCAGTCCTACAGCTTTTAATTTACTCACTAGATGGTACTAATTTTTTTTTTTTTTTAAACACATACTGGGTTTTTGTTTTTTTTTTTTACAGACAAGTGTAAAGAAGGGAGGGGAAAAGGCCCATAATCTCAACATTCAATCATTCAAGAAAGTACACAATGAAAACTTTAAGCCTCACTCCCCTATTTCTCAGTCAGTATCTCCCAAGAAAACCACTATTAAATTTCTTATAATTTGTTTCAGGAAAATTAGTTTTATAGTAAAGCACAAAGCAATTCAAATTAGCAGAAAGTTCCTCAGCACCATTTTAGGCATTAATTTCAACATCTCCACCAAATCTTTCACCAAAATTGGTAAGTTATAGTTCGAGCCTTTTTTTTTTTCCAACAGTCATCTACTTATGGTGCCAAGATAAAGCTTTAAGCCAAAAACTAAACAGAAGAAACAAAAGGAATTATGTAATCTTTAATTTTAATAAGCATTCAGCAAATAGTCAAAGTTTAATTGTAATCTTAAGTCTAGTCAGTGTTTATAATTATGTATCAGGTATTAATAGTTATGTACAGAACTAACTTTAACTTTCTAAGCTTTTTTTAATTTTGTTTTATAATTTCAGGTATAATTTGGGTGACTACAATGGAGAGATCATGTCTGAGGTCATGGCACAGAGACAACCAATGAAACCTACCTATGCCATCCCCATCATCCCTATTACTAATAGCAGTCAATTTAAACATCAGGAAGCAATGGATGTGAAGGAGTTTAAAGCAAATAAGGTAGGGGCACCTGGGTGGCTCAGTCAGTTAAGCATCCAACTTCGGCTCAGGTCGTGATCTCACAGCTCATGAGTTCAAGCCCTGTGTCAGTCTCTGTACTGACAGCTCAGAACTTGGAGCCTGCTTTGGATTCTGTGTCTCCTCTCTGCCTTTCCCCCACTTACCCTCTGTCTCTCTGTCCTTCAAAAATAAACATTTTAAAAAATGCAAAAAAAGAAAAAGCAAATAAGGTGATAAAAATTTTTGTGATAACAATAGCTGATAATGGAATGGTATTTTATCATTAGAGTGAAGAAAGAAAACCCATATAAATCTTACTGTGAAATATGCCACAAAGTCAGGTTGTGATTCAAGGCTAGCCTGTCGATGCAGCAGTAGGAATTGTAAAGAGAGATACCATATAGATTAACTTTTTAACAATTAACTTTTCCCAAAAAAACTGTAATTGAAACTTGATATAAATATTTAGCATATGTACATAACCATGCTACTTGTCATGACTTTTTCTTTCCAACAAGGATTATTTTTTGCCTCTAACCTTTCTTGCCTATTGAATACTTCATACTTCTAGCCTTTGCTGTTACCTGCCATACATATTTCTAAAATCACTCAGTGCATCAGCTCATTCACTCTTGCTTTTGTATTTTATCCTGCGTTTCCTCTGTTTAATGATTTCATCTCTTTATCATCTAAAACTGCTCAAATTCGCCACTCCACATAGCCTTTATTGTTCAGCTCTCAAATCCTTACTACTCTATTTTTGTGACACCTCCACATTATAACTTTATGTTCCAGTATGGTAATAGTTATCTGAGGTTTGCTTTGTGTATCTGTAAAATTATTTTCATTATTATTTTCCCAAAATTGATTTGTTAATTCTTTAAAATAAAGACTAGATCCCCCTTTTTTAATTCTCTTCTGGATTTTTCATAGAAAATTAAGAAAAAGGTACAGGAGCCAATGGTAAATACTAACTGCAGGATTTCAGAAGCTCAAGAATTTCTGTTCTGTTTTAACTGAAACAAAATATTTTATGAGGTTGTGTTTAGGTTGTAGGAACATACCCATGTGTCACAGAAACCAACCTCTAAGATTTTACAGTAAAAGATGACAAAACAAAGTCTTCTATCTCTTCTGAGTATGAATGACTTCATTATAGCTATAAATTTCTTTTTAAAACTTACCCAAACTGTACGTTTGATGAACATGGTTTCTAGAGTTTGATTAATATATGACTTTATTGCAGCAAGATAAAGCTGATCTTATCCGACCTAAACGTAAATATGAGAAGAAGCCCAAAGTCTTACCATCGTCTGCTGCTGCTACTCCTCAACAGACGAGTCCTGCCGCACTGCCAGTCTTTAATGCTAAAGATTTAAATCAGTATGACTTTCCCAGCTCAGATGAAGAACCTCTCTCCCAGGTAAATATGAGAAACTCTCTATGAATATAGAGGAGGGATGTAAGAAGTCACGTGTTTTGACTCACTTCATTTTATTTAAAGGTTTTGTCTGGCTCTTCAGAAGCTGAAGAAGAAAATGATCCTGATGGTCCTTTTGCTTTCCGTAGGAAAGCAGGCTGTCAGTACTATGCTGTAAGTTTCAGGTTCTCTTTTTCAATAATAAACTGTTCACCTTTAATTGACAAAATGAAATAATTTAGATTTTTTTTTTTAAGCCTCACTTAGACCAAACTGGCAACTGGCCTTGGACTAGTCCTAAAGATGGAGGATTAGGGGACGTACGATATAGATACTGCTTAACTACCCTCACCGTACCCCAAAGGTGTATTGGATTTGCACGAAGACGGGTTGGGCGCGGTGGAAGGTAAGGCATTTCTGTACTCCTAGCATAGGGATATTTTAGACAGTAGGGAGTCAGATCTAGAGCTGAAAATGAGGTAATCCTTCTCTCAGTAGTTCATTTGTTCCCATTTGCTGTTCTTAACTGATATTTTTACTAAAATCCTTATAGAAACTGCAAAAAGTTATTTCAGAAGTTCTGGGAGATATTAGGAGAAAGGATTGAATAGGCTAAGAATGTCATAAAACTTGGGGCACTTGGCTGGCCCAGCCAGTTAAGCATTCGACCCTTGATTTTGGCTAAGGTCATGATCCCAGGGTCATGACATCAAGCCCCACATAGGGCTCCATGCTGAGAGTGGAGCCTGCTTAAAATTCTCTCTCTCCCTCTGCCGTTCTCTCCTGCTCACACTTTCTCTCTCTAAAATAAAATAATTAAAAATCAAACAACAACAACAACAAGAAATGTCATATAACTAGTATACTAAGTCGTTTAACTCATTAGTGAAAAGGATCCAGGATCAATGCATAACCTGACCCTGACATCCCAGTTTTTCTGGATCTAATCGCTCTTCTTTTGTTTAAACGTGATGGAACCAACCCATGTATATTCTAGATGCCTTTATGTAAGACTTTGTGTATTTGTGCAGGAGGCAAGAAGGAATTACAGAGCACATAAAAGTGCAGAAAAAGAAAATTATTCCTATGTTGGTGAAAAAAAATATATAAGGCAGAACATAATATTAAGGTGCTTTTGGGAAAAAATCTAATGATGTAATTTATAGTGAATTATTGCTTATATATGTGTTTCATTTTTGAATCTTAATTTCAGTTTTTAATCACTAAAAACATAAGTTTAGAGTTGTCTGAGCACTGAAATATATTTTATTTAGTGCTTTTCCTCCCATTATTGTGTTGACATCAATAGTAGTCAAAATTCTCTATGTTGGCTGTATTTTGTTCTGTACTAGCATTTATCAGTGGTAGCATTTTAAGATAGAATCATTTTTATAAAGTTTATATAAATAACATAAAAGTATATCCTCTAGAGTAGTGGGTATCAAATACTTTGTCTATAAGAAATTTTAATGAGGGGTGCCTAGGTGGCTCAGTTTGTTGAGCTTCTAACTCTACTTTGGCTCAGATCATGATCCCAAGGTCGTGGGATTGAGCCCCACAGGCTCTGCACTGAGTGTGGAGCCTACTTAAGATTTTCTTCCCCTCTCTCCCTCTCTCACTCGCTCTCTCTCTCCTCCTCCCTTATTCCCTCTGCCCTTCCCCCCTGCTTGCGCGCATGCTCTCTCTCTCTCAAAAACATAAAGACAAATAATTTTTAAATAAAGAAATCTTAATGATGTAAAATATCCGAAAGATCGCATACTTTTTATTATACTTCTACCTCTCCCCTACCCCTGTCAAAAAAAAATGAAGTGTTTGCTTAATAGAGAACAGGTATTTTATAACGTATTTTGGTGCTTTGTAATGGAAATAAAAACCTTTGGTTGAAAAGCAATTTGAAAAGAAAAATATTCTCATGTTTTATCAGTAACTTATACTAGTAGACCAACTCCTAGAACTATTGACTCTTACTGATGTAAAATGAATAGTATACGTTATTCTTTAAGGTGGAGTACTCTCTTTAATCAGATAATTATAAAGTAAAAGAACTTTTATCAGAAGTTGAGAATTTTTTAAAAAAAGAAAAGAAATTGGGAGTTTAGCCTATAGGAGCCAAATACTGAAATAATCAAATTCATAGCTTTTAAACATTTAGTCTGAGATGGCTTTGGGGGAATTGAGTGGGTCTTTTTAATATAATTTTTGAATAGCTATTTTACATATATGTTCCCTGCCTTATTTTTAATAGGGTCTTACTGGACAGAGCTCACTCAGACTATGACAGTATGTTTCGCCATCTGGATTTGGAAATGCTTTCCTCTCCACAACATTCTCCAGTCAATCAGTTTGCCAATACCTCAGAAACAAATACCTCGGACAAATCTTTCTCTAAAGACCTCAGTCAGATACTAGTCAATATCAAATCATGTAGATGGCGGCATTTTAGGCCTCGGACACCATCCCTACATGACAGTGACAATGATGAACTCTCCTGTAGAAAATTATATAGGAGTATAAATCGAACAGGAACAGCACAACCTGGGACCCAGACATGCAGTACCTCCACGCAAAGTAAAAGTAGCAGTGGTTCAGCACATTTTGGTATGTGTTTTTGTTATGATGTACATTTCTATAGAAATGTCAGGTTCATTAATTTTTTGAGTATGTGGTCTATTTAAGTTTAAAAGTCCTTTTCCCTCAAAATAATGAGAGAAAAAAAGGACTTGGTAAAGTATTCATTTGAATTCTGTTTGTACATGTGTTCTCATTTAAATAAACCCACATTACAAAGGTGAATTATTACTATTTAATATATGACATTTGTTTCCTGGGTACACTCTGTGAACCACAATTCCTGATTCAGCAATTATATTTTCAAATAATAAGAAAAGAAAATGGGCTGTTAATTGTTACTATTTTATACTTGGACACTTCTCTAGTCTTTTTTTTAAACTGTAAAAGTAGACCAGCAAGTCAGTAGATATGCAAAAGCCTTACCTAATGATAGTAATGCAGAACAATTTATAAGAGGGAAAATAATTTTTCAGAAAACAGTATTTAAATATTTAAAGGATTATTTTAATTTTATAGGATTGTAATTTGGGAAACATCTCTAGATAATATCTGCTTTAGCATTATGGCTATATTGTGAAATGTGTCTAAAATAAATGCTGTCTTAAAATATGCCTAAGATTTTAGCTTTCTATTTTAAAGCATAAATCTGTGTTATACGAAGCATGTAGATTATAGAAATTCACTGTTAAAATTATGTTACCACAGATTTTTGTAAAGATAATTTAAATACACATTTTGAAGGGACTGTAAAGATATTTATTGCATCGCCCCAATTATCTGGTAAGGTACAGCCAAACCTTCTAACAAATACGAGAACGTGCTGCTTATTGTTAAAGATCTCCAGAAAAGGTTCTATAAACCAATTTACTTTGTGTCTAGAAAACAAGTACTTCTGTGAAATGGAAATCCTTATTAGTTCATAAGAAAAATAATCACATTTCAGAAATCAGCTAGATCATCTAAATTATTCTGAGGCCTAACAGAGTAGTATAGTTCCATTAATTTCAGAGTGTATATATATCATGGAAAGTTAATCTTCTCTGCTATTACAGTCTTAAAAATCAAAATAACTTTTCAATATGAAGGAAACATATAGTGTGGGGTGTAAACATGTAATATGTTTTCCCTGATAGATTTTTAGGCTCTATAAATTCCTTGAGACTTCTTGTAGAAAATTGGCATGTTGTGTCAATCCCCATCTTCTCAGTCCTTAAATAGAGAAGTTGAGGGAGTGCCTGGTGAGCTCAGTCGGTAGAGCATGAGACTCTTGATCTCTGGGTTGTTTGAGCCCCACATTGGGTGTAGAGATTACTTAGAAAAATAAAATCTTTAATAAAAAAGAATAGAGGAGTTGAATTTTATAACTATCCTAAGGATCTTTTAATGATCTTTTATGTAAATTGTTTTGCTATACTACGTAAGTAAGCATTGATATTATGAAACTTACCTGATTTGTGTTTGCCAAAGAATATTAAAAGGTGAACTTTGAACAGTAGTAGTATTACCAAAAGTTTAGCTGAAAAAAAATTTTTAGTAACTGTGATTTTCTTTTTAATCATTTCCTTGCCCATATATACAACTTTTAGAAAATGGGTTTATCAGTTTTTTGTCATTGCACTTAATTGTTTTCAGTTTTCCCTTAATTTTTACTAGATCTTTTGTATACTTAGAGAATAGTTGCCTACAGATTGCTATAGGGAAATGCTTTATTTTTTGCTATTTGTGAATACTCAAGAAACCTAAAGCTCTTCTCTTTATGCTTTATAAAGTATATTATAGTAGAATCATATCATAAGTACATTTAACTTAAAAAATTCAACTATAGGCCCCTGGAGAAAAAATAAAATTTTAACAGTTCAAAAAGTATATAGGATTATGAATACAATTCTACTGAAAGAATATAGTCTCCAGAATTGGCCACTCTGGCAATGGCAGAAGTGAATCTGTTGTTTCTCACAGAGTGTCAGTGCCTCCTGAGGTGCCACCTTCATTCATAGGTGAAGCATCTCACCTCCATCAGTGTAATTATAATTTTAAAGATAAATTTTTTCATATAGCATGGCCCCCAGATACAAGCCAAACTATTTCATCTGGTACTCAACCACAAAAATTGATTTCATCTGATGCAAGAGGAAAAACTGCTGAGCTTATTGAAAGAGATAACATCCATCATGGCACACTCTAAAGGAATTTTCAAGGCTTAATTTTTACCATACTGACTTTGGAACTTAACTATTAGATAAGATAGGAGTCAATTGATATATACTTACTTGCCTACTGCTTAAGCCAAGTATTTTGATTTAGCCATTTTTTTCTGTCATTGTTTTAAATACCAATATTTATTCATATGTTGTGGCATAGTGATATACCCTCTGAATTGATTGTCCTTTTCCTAAATAATCACCTACAAGAGCCTATTTCTTCTCATTTTCAAATAGGAAATTCTAAATGAGGATATCAAGAGTCCATTATTTTTAGTAAAAGGTATGAGCTTTATTTAACACACCAACTTTTATAGTTTCTGGTGCTCAGAATTTTTTTGCTTGCTTCCCAGTCTTGGCCATTTTGCATAGTTGTGTGGCCAGATGGGTAACCTGGTTAGTCTGGCATTAGGTAGTCTGGTTAGTCAGGTACCAGAGTGCTTGGTCCACTGGATAACACACAGCAGAATGACACAGTGCTGAGGAACTTGGGAAGACTTAACTATATGCCTATTTAGAATTTCTAGGACTAGATCTTAGTATGTATGGCTAAATTGTGTATCTTAATCTTCAGTTAATATGTGATTTGGACAGTTTCCAAGTACAGTATTTTTTTTTTTTTTAATCTGTAAAAGTACCTTTGAAAATTTAATGTTTGTTCAGTGACTAAGTATTCATTTGCATGCGTTTGAGTTTCGGGGATACGAGATATCAGAACTAACACCTTTTTTTCATAATTAGAAAGGACTATATAATTTTGAAAGACTGTAAGTAGAAAAGTGGTTTGTAAACCACCATTCTATGTTCAGGATTTGAATTCCTAGTTCCCACTGAAATTTCATCAGCATTCTACAGATTAGGCTTATTTTCATAAGTTAATAGGATATATGTAGCTGGAATGATGTTCTAAGTCTCAGGATCTGTAGCTTACTTAAATTAGTGCAATTTACTTCATAAAAATTGTAACATAAAGTTTTAAAAGGAACTCTAGTTTGAACCTTAAATATTTTTATGGTTAGATTTTATAAAATTGTAGGACCTTAATCCTTATCCAAGTGTGTTTCACAGTTCAGAATTACATCCTCAGCAGGGTCTGGAGTAGCACCCATAGTAAAATTAATAGTTCTCTCTATGCTGAAGTACAAGAATATTCACAATAAGGGAAGCTTGGGCCACAGATAATCTCATGTTCAAGTAATTTGTGGCCCAATGAATTCAGGTTCAGTCATGTTTGGCCATCTATGGCAATATACCATGTTTTTTTTTTTCAGGTTGGATTTCTGGGTGGCTGACAAATGCTTAGGAACCGCAAAACTTTCGTTCAAGCTTGCTGACTTAGGGGATCATACTTTAATACTTTCTAAAGTCATTTCATTTTATATTTATTTATTTAAAGTTACCTTTTCCTGTACTGAAATAATTTTCTGACTACTGCTAAAAGAAATTTCTAATTGAGGATTCTCTTTTAAAATAGGTGTTTGGGTTTGTTGTTGGTGGGTTTTTTTGTTTTTTGTTTTTTTGTCTTTGTTTTCACAAACAAAACGACATACATTTTGGTAATCTTAAATCTATCTTCTCAAACTGAATTTTCAAATTATTAACTTTTTTCTAAGTACCTGTCATACTCACTACTCCCACTTCGGATCATTTCAGTTGATCTGCTCCAGCTGCAGGAATGTGACTTAAAGAGCAACAGCTTGAGCTATAGGCTATTCCAGGTGCTGGGTTACCACATAATAGTTTCTTTGTCCAAGTAGACTGGTAACATTTTAGATTATTTCATCTAAATTCCTACCCCAGAGAATTATTAGCAGCTACCAAAACAACAGTGGTCGTTGTAGACCTTTGCCTAAACACCTCTAGGGAGGGCACATTCAGCAGTTTTCAGGTTATTCTAGAGTTCGGAATCTTGTTTAGAAAGTTCGTCCATATATTGAACAAAAGCTGCCTCCTTAAATTTAAATCTACGGATTGCTCTTTTACCCTTAGAAGCATGCTGAATAAGTTTTCTTGCTTTCCAACATCATAGTATCCTTCAAATATTTGAAGTCTTACCATGCTTCTTCCCTCTTCTCAGCTTTTAGTCATGTCCCTCGCGTGACTCCTCTCCCATACCTAGACTCCTGTCAGGTGTTCTATATATGAGGCTGTTTGTTTTTTTAAAGCACTTGAGTCACACTGTTGGGTATATAAAAAGTTTGATTATTTCTTGTAGATAGTATTAAATCTAAAACTTTTATCTATTTCTTTTCATATTTAAAATCTCGTTGGTTTGGGATTGATTTTCCCCCTTCCACTGTTAACTATCTTTGTGACCTCAGATGAAAGTTTCTTCATCTTTAGTGTGAAGTGGTAGGAGGAAATCACCAAGGATGCCTCCTAATCTAAAAATTTGGAGTTCTGTGAAACGCTTCTGATTCTAGGTTTGGTCATCTGTTCATGAAACCATCTTGTCCATCCTTAAGTAAATTGCAAACTTGACTACCACGCCCTGTCTGGAGGTAGACATACAACCTTAACACCTTCTACCTTGATAGGGATTGTGGTCATTTTTATTTATTTACACTTAGCATTTGGTTAAACTTTGAATTAGAATGCCATCTGAAGTCTTCTCAGTTTTCTGTATAAATAACAATATAAAACCCAATTTATTTTGTATTTGCCCAAATTTACTACCTTACCTTTGTCCAGGCTTTTCCTACTTATTCATATAGCCTTTAGAAGGATTAGAAATTTATTTCTCAGAAGAAATATAAAATCCTTACATCGCATGGCTGAAAAAGGCTTTAGTGATCACCTAACTTAATATTTTGGATGAACATACTGAGCCCTAAAAGTTCGGTTACTTGCCTAGGTATACTCAGATAGTTAAGATAGAGCCAAGAGCTGGAAAAAAAAAAAAAAAAATCAAGGTTTCTTGGCCCCTACACCTATGGTTTTTATTACCTTCACTTACAGCTTATATGTTGCTCAACATATGCATGTCTTTTAGATCATTTATTTAAAATGTCTGAGGAAAATTTTGTAACTATTCCAGAGGTGTAATAATATCTAAGCAATAGATTGACAATACTGATCTAAAGTCATGATGAGTGTTAGGTGCATTTTTATTCCTAAATCTGTATTAGGAAGAAGTTAACAGTTGTTTAAAAGTGAAATTCAGAGACCAGGATTAAAATGTTAACTTACATTACCACAAAAATATTTGGAACCTTTATTCAAATGAATTTTCCAATTTATTATTGCTAAATTTTTTATTAAAGTGTACACAAATACAAGCAGAGTTCTGCAAAAGAATATATTCATTCATATAAATGGAGTTTTTTATATACAGGTCTCCAGTGAATGCTAAATTACTGTTTTTCTAGATATGTAATGACCTGACCTAGCAGAAATGATCCTTTCTTAAAATATTTATTGAGCATCCCCTACTAGGGAATTCAAGACTTAGGCAACTCAATCAAATTTAGGAAGTTAAAACATAAATCTCAAAAACATACTAGCAAAACTAATAAATTAAGTTGCTTTTTACGGATTTTTTTAAACCTAAAGATAAATGTTACAGTAATTATAAACCATCTTTCAGGGCAGCATTAATTTTTATAAGTTTTCTTCAAGTTTTGATTCAACACATTTCTCTTGTATGGAAATGAACATTTTGACACAAAGTTACTTTATGTCCGTATTTACAGGTTATCCTATTACCGGTAAAAGTCTTCCCTGTAGTATTCAGATCTGAGAAATACAACATAGTAGGAAAAGAAACTTACCAAGGGACAGATATCAACGAAAGTTTTTACAAGAAATTATGTTTTTGCTCTTGTAGCCTAAGCACTTAGTTCAATTCAAGTGTAAATAAAGCCTATGTAGACACTAATAACTTCTGAGGTTTTCCTAAATATTATTTCATAATTTCCTGATCCATTGAAAATATGGTAGAATTTCTACCTGAACATTTTGTAGTGGTAGTAGGCAGAAAGGCTGTATCCTGGAAGATAAAGTTTCTTTATGAGTTACGAGTGAAAATTATAAAACTTGATAAAGTGAAACTGTCTTCAACTAAATTATTAAAATGCAATTAAAGACAACAGGAAATTTGGTGGACAGTGTTTTGAAAACATTAAACTTTAGATTGAGGAAATTTGCATTGCATGATTTATAGATTCCCTGGTATTCAGGGATGCATGATAACCTTTTTTGTGTTTTGAAATAATTTCTTACCCAAACACCACAGGCTTCTTAAAGAAGCCTTTAAAGTCAGATGTTGTGATTGTATGTACCCTTTTTTTTTCCTTTTTTTAATTGGCAAAAAATAAGAAAAAGAAAAAGGTTTCCTTTTTAAAAACTGCACACACTTTTTTGGGGGGTAATAAATGAACATTTTTTTGTTTGTTTTTTTTAGAACTGAGCTCTCCATAGACAAACATAAGTAGCATAACACAGTGTCTTTCCTCAGACATCATTCTGTACAGTAAATCAACATAAACAACTCCGTTCTTATTGACTGGATTTTTTCCAGGTGGGTTAATTGGGTGGGGAAAATTAATTAACCTTAACATTTGGAGCCTCTTGTCTTCCTGCTAAAGGATGAGTTCTTTAAAAAATAAAATAAAAAAAGGTAATAAACCAACAACCTTATATTCCATATAGAGGGAATGTTTGTAATGGCTAAAATTAGAAAATATGTAGAACAATTAGTATTTATACACAGAACTATTAGGGATCATCTGAATGCATTGGGACAGTGATATGAGTAAACTAGAAACCAAATGGTAATTACCAGATTTCTTCTCAAGCTCCATGCCAAGTTGAATTCTAAATATGTAGATTTAAAAAGCTGGATTACCTTTTTACACTGTCTAGCACAAGTGTCACAGCTTATAAAAATAATGGTTCTGAAACTTGAGAAGTGAGCATTTCTCTTTCCTATGTTGTTATAACTCAGGAAGTTTATAATTTTGTTTTTCTTTAAACTCCAGCCACTCCTGATAAATGTGGTTGTAAAAATGCTGAATTTTTCATATGGAAGTGATCTTTAGCAGGATCATCAGCCTTTGTCAAATGCTTTAATTTTACACAAAAATTTTCTTAATGCTGAAATTTGTTTTAGTATTGTAAGATATGTGTGGTATCTGTGTGTTTTTATAAAGTATTTCCTCGTTTTATGTTCAGCATTTACAGCCGAACAATACCAGCAACATCAACAGCAACTGGCACTAATGCAGAAACAGCAGCTTGCACAAATTCAGCAACAGCAAGCAAATAGTAATTCCTCCACCACCACTTCACAGGTGAGGGATTTGTCTGTCTTATGATTATCCCTCATTGTTTCCCACCAGAGTTCATCTCTAATTACCAACTGTTGTCATAGAACCTTGCATCTAACCAGCAGAAAAGTGGCTTTCGCCTGAATCTACATCATAGCCATTCTATACAGGGTTTAGAAAGAACATTACAGGTGAGTATGGAAGCTGTTGCCTCTGCTCCCTATTTTAAAAAGTAAAGCTAAAAAACATAGTTAAATGCGATCAAGACACTGTCTTCCAAGTCTGTCCTATAGTCTGTGAATTTTCCTTGTTAGTATATGATCTCACCCAGCTCATTTTCTTAGTTATTTTAATTATTATTAAAATTTATCTTAAATTACATACTAAACCTCTTTTACTATTAAATGAAATCACTTTTAAACCTCAAGGATGATAAATGTTTGCCATTGAAACACATTTAAAGCTTGAAGGCTGAAATTTGAATTGAATCTAAGCATCTTGGAGGACAATTCATTTAAAAAAATTCAAAGGGCCTCTTAATTTCTAGGCCAAGTTATGATGTGATGTTTTGTTACTTCTGTTCTAAAAGGATAGTTATCCTCCTGTCCCAAAGATACCTTTGGGGTGGGTGGGTGGGTGTGTGTGGGTGTGTGTGTGTGTGTGTGTGTGTGTGTGTGTGTGTGTGTAAGTTAGGTAAAAGAAGCTTACATACTCATTTTTCATTATATGTATTTGCAAATCACTGAAATGTTTTACTAGCATATTTCTTGTCTGACACTTTGTGTTGGAGGTTTACTGTTTCCACATTCTAGAAGGTTTATTTTTGTGGTTGATTTGTCCATATTACATACTGTCACATGTGAAGATCAAAATTCATAATCCCTGCGTTCTTATATTGTTTGAACACTCTTCAAATTTATGACTATCAAAAGAGATGAAGATATTTCAGTGGTTTGCCACTTTGGTTTATATTCAAACTGATTTTGGTATACCTGTGTAACTTTAATGTTGATTTGAGACTAAGTGATGCTGATTAGATTTGTTTTGTATTTTCTTTTTAGGGTTTTGTTTCCAAGACTTTGGATTCTGCTAGTGCTCAATTTGCTGCTTCTGCTTTGGTGACATCAGAACAACTGATGGGATTCAAGATGAAGGATGATGTGGTGCTTGGAATTGGGGTGAATGGCGTCCTTCCAGCCTCAGGTAAGGATAAAGACATTTAAATTGTTCTGATATTTGTAACCTATATCTCTAATAAACAGCAAAGTCGTACATTGTTTAGATGCTTCTTTCTTTTTCTCTAGGAGTATACAAGGGCTTACACCTCAGTAGTACTACACCAACAGCACTTGTACATACGAGTCCATCAACGGCAGGTTCAACTTTGTTACAGCCTTCAAACATGACACAGACTTCAAGTTCCCACAGTGCACTGAGTCATCAAGTAACCGCTGCCAATTCTGCAACAACTCAGGTTCTGATTGGGAACAACATTCGATTAACTGTACCTTCATCAGTTGCCACTGTAAACTCTATTGCCCCCATAAATGCACGACATATACCTAGGACTTTAAGTGCTGTTCCATCGTCTGCCTTAAAGCTGGCTGCCGCAGCAAACTGTCAAGTTTCCAAGGTTCCATCTTCATCTTCTGTAGATTCAGTTCCAAGGTCAGTAGTTATTTTAAGCCTAAAATGTTTGAAAAATATGAGCCCTAACTTAAATCCTCTAGCAGTGCTCTCTACTTATTGGTGT